>NC_092708.1:241962006-243162006 GCF_047496885.1 Scyliorhinus torazame
TTCTCTTACCCCCCAATCCTCCTTTCTCTACCCCCCAATCTCCTTTCTCTACCCCCCCAATCTCCTTTCTCTACCCCCCCAATCTCCTTTCTCTACCCCCCAATCTCCTTCTCTACCCCCCCAATCTCCTTCTCCTACCCCCCCAAGCTCCTTCTCTACCCCCCAATCTCCTTTCTCTACCCCCCCAATCTCCTTTCTCTACCCCCCAATCTCCTTTCTCTACCCCCCAATCTCCTTTCTCTACCCCCCAATCTTCCTTTCTCTACCCCCCAATCTCCTTTCTCTACCCCCCCAATCTCCTTTCTCTACCCCCCAATCTCCTTTCTCTACCCCCCAATCTCTTTCTCTACCCCCCAATCTCCTTTCTCTACCCCCCAATCTCCTTTCTCTACCCCCCAATCTCCTTTCTCTACCCCCCAATCTCCTTTCTCTACCCCCCAATCTCCTTTCTCTACCCCCCAATCTCCTTTCTCTACCCCCCAATCTCCTTTCTCTACCCCCCCCAATCTCCTTTCTCTACCCCCCAATCTCCTTTCTCTACCCCCCAATCTCCTTTCTCTACCCCCCAATCTCCTTTCTCTACCCCCCAATCTCCTTTCTCTACCCCCCAATCTCCTTTCTCTACCCCCCAATCTCCTTTCTCTACCCCCCAATCTCCTTTCTCTACCCCCCAATCTCCTTTCTCTACCCCCCAATCTCCTTTCTCTACCCCCCCAATCTCCTTTCTCTACCCCCCAATCTCCTTTCTCTACCCCCCCAATCTCCTTTCTCTACCCCCCAATCTCCTTTCTCTACCCCCCAATCTCCTTTCTCTACCCCCCAATCTCCTTTCTCTACCCCCCCAATCTCCTTTCTCTACCCCCAATCTCCTTCTCTACCCCCCAATCTCCTTTCTCTACCCCCCAATCTCCTTTCTCTACCCCCCAATCTCCTTTCTCTACCCCCCAATCTCCTTTCTCTACCCCCCAATCTCCTTTCTCTACCCCCCAATCTCCTTTCTCTACCCCCCAATCTCCTTTCTCTACCCCCCAATCTCCTTTCCCGCCCCCTTCTCTTTGCCCCCTACCCCCCTTCTCTTTGCCCCGCCCCCTTCTCTTTGCCCCGCCCCTTCTCTTTGCCCCCGCCCCCTTCTCCTTTGCCCCCCCCCTTCTCTTTGCTCCCCGCCCCCTTCTCTTTGCCCCCCTCCCCTTCTCTTGCCCCCGCCTCCCTTCTCTTGCCCCCGCCCCCTTCTCTTGCCCCGCCCCCTTCTCTTTGCCCCCGCCCCCTTCTCTTTGCCCCCGCCCCCTTCTCTTTGCCCCGCCCCCTTCTCTTTGCCCCCGCCCCCTTCTCTTTGCCCCCGCCCCTTCTCTTTGCCCCCGCCCCCTTCTCTTTGCCCCCGCCCCCTTCTCTTTGCCCCCGCCCCCTTCTCTTTGCCCCCGCCCCCCTTCTCTTTGCCCCCGCCCCCTTCTCTTTGCCCCGCCCCCTTCTCTTTGCCCCCGCCCCTTCTCTTTGCCCCCGCCCCCTTCTCTTTGCCCCCGCCCCTTCTCTTTGCCCCCGCCCCCTTCTCTTTGCCCCCGCCCCCTTCTCTTTGCCCCCGCCCCCTTCTCTTTGCCCCCGCCCCCTTCTCTTTGCCCCCGCCCCCTTCTCTTTGCCCCCGCCCCCTTCTCTTTGCCCCCGCCCCCTTCTCTTTGCCCCCGCCCCCTTCTCTTTGCCCCCGCCCCCTTCTCTTTGCCCCCGCCCCCTTCTCTTTGCCCCCGCCCCCTTCTCTTTGCCCCCGCCCCCTTCTCTTTGCCCCCGCCCCCTTCTCTTTGCCCCCGCCCCCTTCTCTTTGCCCCCGCCCCCTTCTCTTTGCCCCCGCCCCCTTCTCTTTGCCCCCGCCCCCTTCTCTTTGCCCCCGCCCCCTTCTCTTTGCCCCCGCCCCCTTCTCTTTGCCCCCGCCCCCTTCTCTTTGCCCCCGCCCCCTTCTCTTTGCCCCCGCCCCCTTCTCTTTGCCCCCGCCCCCTTCTCTTTGCCCCGCCCCCTTCTCTTTGCCCCCGCCCCCTTCTCTTTGCCCCCGCCCCCTTCTCTTTGCCCCCGCCCCCTTCTCTTTGCCCCCGCCCCCTTCTCTTTGCCCCCGCCCCCTTCTCTTTGCCCCCGCCCCCTTCTCTTTGCCCCCGCCCCCTTCTCTTTGCCCCCGCCCCCTTCTCTTTGCCCCCGCCCCCTTCTCTTTGCCCCCGCCCCCTTCTCTTTGCCCCCGCCCCCTTCTCTTTGCCCCCGCCCCCTTCTCTTTGCCCCCGCCCCCTTCTCTTTGCCCCCGCCCCCTTCTCTTTGCCCCCGCCCCCTTCTCTTTGCCCCCGCCCCCTTCTCTTTGCCCCCGCCCCTTCTCTTTGCCCCCGCCCCCTTCTCTTTGCCCCCGCCCCCTTCTCTTTGCCCCCGCCCCCTTCTCTTTGCCCCCGCCCCCTTCTCTTTGCCCCCCCTGCCCGCCCTTCTCTTTGCCCCCGCCCCCTTCTCTTTGCCCCCGCCCCCTTCTCTTTGCCCCCGCCCCCTTCTCTTTGCCCCCGCCCCCTTCTCTTTGCCCCCGCCCCCTTCTCTTTGCCCCCGCCCCCTTCTCTTTGCCCCCGCCCCCTTCTCTTTGCCCCCGCCCCCTTCTCTTTGCCCCCGCCCCCTTCTCTTTGCCCCCGCCCCCTTCTCTTTGCCCCCGCCCCCTTCTCTTTGCCCCCGCCCCCTTCTCTTTGCCCCGCCCCCTTCTCTTTGCCCCCGCCCCCCTTCTCTTTGCCCCCGCCCCCTTCTCTTTGCCCCCGCCCCCTTCTCTTTGCCCCCGCCCCCTTCTCTTTGCCCCCGCCCCCTTCTCTTTGCCCCCGCCCCCTTCTCTTTGCCCCCGCCCCCTTCTCTTTGCCCCCGCCCCCTTCTCTTTGCCCCCGCCCCCTTCTCTTTGCCCCCGCCCCCTTCTCTTTGCCCCCGCCCCCTTCTCTTTGCCCCCGCCCCCTTCTCTTTGCCCCGCCCCCTTCTCTTTGCCCCCGCCCCCTTCTCTTTGCCCCCGCCCCCTTCTCTTTGCCCCCGCCCCCTTCTCTTTGCCCCGCCCCCTTCTCTTTGCCCCCGCCCCCTTCTCTTTGCCCCCGCCCCCTTCTCTTTGCCCCCGCCCCTTCTCTTTGCCCCGCCCCCTTCTCTTTGCCCCCGCCCCCTTCTCTTTGCCCCCGCCCCCTTCTCTTTGCCCCCGCCCCCTTCTCTTTGCCCCCGCCCCCTTCTCTTTGCCCCCGCCCCCTTCTCTTTGCCCCCGCCCCCTTCTCTTTGCCCCCGCCCCCTTCTCTTTGCCCCCGCCCCCTTCTCTTTGCCCCCGCCCCCTTCTCTTTGCCCCCGCCCCCTTCTCTTTGCCCCCGCCCCCTTCTCTTTGCCCCCGCCCCCTTCTCTTTGCCCCCGCCCCCTTCTCTTTGCCCCCGCCCCCTTCTCTTTGCCCCCGCCCCCTTCTCTTTGCCCCCGCCCCCTTCTCTTTGCCCCCGCCCCCTTCTCTTTGCCCCCGCCCCCTTCTCTTTGCCCCCGCCCCCTTCTCTTTGCCCCCGCCCCCTTCTCTTTGCCCCCGCCCCCCTTCTCTTTGCCCCCGCCCCCTTCTCTTTGCCCCCGCCCCCTTCTCTTTGCCCCCGCCCCCTTCTCTTTGCCCCCGCCCCCTTCTCTTTGCCCCCGCCCCCTTCTCTTTGCCCCCGCCCCCCTTCTCTTTGCCCCCGCCCCCTTCTCTTTGCCCCCGCCCCCCTTCTCTTTGCCCCCGCCCCCCTTCTCTTTGCCCCCGCCCCCTTCTCTTTGCCCCCGCCCCCTTCTCTTTGCCCCGCCCCCTTCTCTTTGCCCCCGCCCCCCTTCTCTTTGCCCCCGCCCCCCTTCTCTTTGCCCCCGCCCCCCTTCTCTTTGCCCCCGCCCCCCTTCTCTTTGCCCCCGCCCCCCTTCTCTTTGCCCCCGCCCCCCTTCTCTTTGCCCCCGCCCCCCTTCTCTTTGCCCCCGCCCCCCTTCTCTTTGCCCCCGCCCCCCTTCTCTTTGCCCCCGCCCCCCTTCTCTTTGCCCCGCCCCCCTTCTCTTTGCCCCCGCCCCCCTTCTCTTTGCCCCCGCCCCCCTTCTCTTTGCCCCCGCCCCCCTTCTCTTTGCCCCCGCCCCCCTTCTCTTTGCCCCCGCCCCCCTTCTCTTTGCCCCCGCCCCCCTTCTCTTTGCCCCCGCCCCCCTTCTCTTTGCCCCCGCCCCCCTTCTCTTTGCCCCCGCCCCCCTTCTCTTTGCCCCCGCCCCCCTTCTCTTTGCCCCCGCCCCCCCTTCTCTTTGCCCCCGCCCCCCTTCTCTTTGCCCCCGCCCCCCTTCTCTTTGCCCCCGCCCCCCTTCTCTTTGCCCCCGCCCCCCTTCTCTTTGCCCCCGCCCCCCCTTCTCTTTGCCCCCGCCCCCCTTCTCTTTGCCCCCGCCCCCCTTCTCTTTGCCCCCGCCCCCCTTCTCTTTGCCCCCGCCCCCCTTCTCTTTGCCCCCGCCCCCCTTCTCTTTGCCCCCGCCCCCCTTCTCTTTGCCCCCGCCCCCCTTCTCTTTGCCCCCGCCCCCCTTCTCTTTGCCCCCGCCCCCCTTCTCTTTGCCCCCGCCCCCCTTCTCTTTGCCCCCGCCCCCCTTCTCTTTGCCCCCGCCCCCCTTCTCTTTGCCCCCGCCCCCCTTCTCTTTGCCCCCGCCCCCTTCTCTTTGCCCCCGCCCCCCTTCTCTTTGCCCCCGCCCCCCTTCTCTTTGCCCCCGCCCCCCTTCTCTTTGCCCCCGCCCCCCTTCTCTTTGCCCCCGCCCCCCTTCTCTTTGCCCCCGCCCCCCTTCTCTTTGCCCCCGCCCCCCTTCTCTTTGCCCCCGCCCCCCTTCTCTTTGCCCCCGCCCCCCTTCTCTTTGCCCCCGCCCCCCTTCTCTTTGCCCCCGCCCCCCTTCTCTTTGCCCCCGCCCCCCCTTCTCTTTGCCCCCGCCCCCCTTCTCTTTGCCCCCGCCCCCCTTCTCTTTGCCCCCGCCCCCCTTCTCTTTGCCCCCGCCCCCCTTCTCTTTGCCCCCGCCCCCCTTCTCTTTGCCCCGCCCCCCTTCTCTTTGCCCCCGCCCCCCTTCTCTTTGCCCCCCCCCCGCCCCCCTTCTCTTTGCCCCCGCCCCCCTTCTCTTTGCCCCCGCCCCCCTTCTCTTTGCCCCCGCCCCCTTCTCTTTGCCCCCGCCCCCCTTCTCTTTGCCCCCGCCCCCCTTCTCTTGGCCCCCGCCCCCTTCTCTTGGCCCCCGCCCCCTTCTCTTGGCCCCCGCCCCCTTCTCTTGGCCCCCGCCCCCCTTCTCTTGGCCCCCGCCCCCTTCTCTTGGCCCCCGCCCCCTTCTCTTGGCCCCCGCCCCCTTCTCTTGGCCCCCGCCCCCTTCTCTTGGCCCCGCCCCCTTCTTGGCCCCCGCCCCCTTCTCTTGGCCCCCGGCCCCCCTTCTCTTGGCCCCCGCCCCCCCTCTCCTTGGCCCCCGCCCCCCCTCCCCTTGGCCCCCGCCCCCCCCTCCCCTTGGCCCCCGCCCCCCCCTCCCCTTGGCCCCCGCCCCCCCCTCCCCTTGGCCCCCGCCCCCCCCTCCCCTTGGCCCCCGCCCCCCCCTCCCCTTGGCCCCCGCCCCCCCCTCCCCTTGGCCCCCGCCCCCCCCTCCCCTTGGCCCCCGCCCCCCCCCTCCCCTTGGCCCCCGCCCCCCCCTCCCCTTGGCCCCCGCCCCCCCCTCCCCTTGGCCCCCGCCCCCCCCTCCCCTTGGCCCCCGCCCCCCCCTCCCCTTGGCCCCCGCCCCCCCCTCCCCTTGGCCCCCGCCCCCCCCTCCCCTTGGCCCCCGCCCCCCCCCTCCCCTTGGCCCCCGCCCCCCCCTCCCCTTGGCCCCCGCCCCCCCCTCCCCTTGGCCCCCGCCCCCCCCCCTCCCCTTGGCCCCCGCCCCCCCCTCCCCTTGGCCCCCGCCCCCCCCTCCCCTTGGCCCCCGCCCCCCCCTCCCCTTGGCCCCCGCCCCCCCCTCCCCTTGGCCCCCGCCCCCCCCTCCCCTTGGCCCCCGCCCCCCCCTCCCCTTGGCCCCCGCCCCCCCCTCCCCTTGGCCCCCGCCCCCCCCTCCCCTTGGCCCCCGCCCCCCCCTCCCCTTGGCCCCCGCCCCCCCCTCCCCTTGGCCCCCGCCCCCCCCTCCCCTTGGCCCCCGCCCCCCCCTCCCCTTGGCCCCCGCCCCCCCCTCCCCTTGGCCCCCGCCCCCCCCTCCCCTTGGCCCCCGCCCCCCCCTCCCCTTGGCCCCCGCCCCCCCCTCCCCTTGGCCCCCGCCCCCCCCTCCCCTTGGCCCCCGCCCCCCCCTCCCCTTGGCCCCCGCCCCCCCCTCCCCTTGGCCCCCGCCCCCCCCTCCCCTTGGCCCCCGCCCCCCCCTCCCCTTGGCCCCCGCCCCCCCCTCTCCCCTTGGCCCCCGCCCCCCCCTCCCCTTGGCCCCCGCCCCCCCCCTCCCCTTGGCCCCCGCCCCCCCCCCTCCCTTGGCCCCCGCCCCCCCCCTCCCTTGGCCCCCGCCCCCCCCCCTCCCTTGGCCCCCGCCCCCCCCCCTCCCCTTGGCCCCCGCCCCCCCCCCTCCCCTTGGCCCCCGCCCCCCCCCCTCCCCTTGGCCCCCGCCCCCCCCCTCCCCTTGGCCCCCGCCCCCCCCCCTCCCCTTGGCCCCCGCCCCCCCCCCTCCCCTTGGCCCCCCGCGCCCCCCGGCCGCTCCCCCTGGCCCCCCCGCGCTCCCCCTCTCCTTGGCCCCCCGCGCCCCCCGGCCGCTCCCCCTGGCCCCCCCGCGCTCCCCCTCTCCTTGCCCCCCGCGCCCCCTGGCCCCCCCGCGCCCCCCTCTCCTTGCCCCCCGCGCCCCCCTCTCCTTGCCCCCCGCGCCCCCCTCTCCTTGCCCCCCGCGCCCCCCTCTCCTTGCCCCCCGCGCCCCCCTCTCCTTGCCCCCCGCGCCCCCCTCTCCTTGCCCCCCGCGCCCCCCTCTCCTTGCCCCCCGCGCCCCCCTCTCCTTGCCCCCCGCGCCCCCTCTCCTTGCCCCCCGCGCCCCCCTCTCCTTGCCCCCCGCGCCCCCCTCTCCTTGCCCCCCGCGCCCCCCTCTCCTTGCCCCCCGCGCCCCCCTCTCCTTGCCCCCCGCGCCCCCCTCTCCTTGCCCCCCCGCGCCCCCCTCTCCTTGCCCCCCCGCGCCCCCCTCTCCTTGCCCCCCCGCGCCCCCCTCTCCTTGCCCCCCCGCGCCCCCCTCTCCTTGCCCCCCCCGCGCCCCCCTCTCCTTGCCCCCCCGCGCCCCCCTCTCCTTGCCCCCCCGCGCCCCCCTCTCCTTGCCCCCCCGCGCCCCCCTCTCCTTGCCCCCCCGCGCCCCCCTCTCCTTGCCCCCCGTGCCCCCCCCCTCTCCTTGCCCCCTGCCCTCACTAACCTCCGTTTTCGGCAACACCTTATCCTGCAAACTCGGGGGCAGGAGATCTGAAAGGGTGGCACCTGTTTTCTCTCTCAATTCCAAGTATTGGAATCCGTTTCTGCTGGGCAACTCATACTCCTCTACCAGTCCCTCCAAGCTCGGGAAGCTGCCCCCCACGAATAAATCCCTAAACCACTCGAACCCCGCCAGCCGCCAACCCTGGAAAGCCGTTTGCCCAGGGCCTTCCCTGCCTGCATCGCCCCCATGCCCTCCATCACCTCCACCAGTCCAAGGCTCCCAGCCCCTCTACCAGGCCCTGCTTCACCCTGGGGAATTCCAGCCTGTCCAGAAAATACTGCACCTTGATTCATAAAGCCTCCTTTAAAATTCCTCAAATGCCGCATTCACCCCCACTCCACCCTTGCCGTCCTTCATCCTGCCAATCTCCCTCGCAGCCTCTTGCTTCCTGAACTGGTGGGCCAGCATCCTACTAGCCTTCTCCCCTCAATTATACACTGCTCCCCGGCCCTCTGCAACTGCTTCCTTGTGGACACCAGTCCAAATTCCATCTGGAGCTTCTGCCTCTCCTTCAACAAATCCGCTTCCGGGGCCTCCGCGTACCTTCTATCCACCCACTAAATCTCGTACACCAACCTTGCCATCTCTGCTCGCTCCTCCTTCTCCCCGAGCGCCCAAATCGATATAAACTCCCCCTAACACTGCTTTGAGTACCTCGTCCAAGACCACGGTCGCCGAGTATCCCGAGTTCACCACCCTCGCCAGTAACAACTTACACACTACAAAAAAAATCAATCTGAGAGTAAACCCTGTACACATGGGAGAAGTATGAAAACTCCTTTGCCTCGGCCTCCCAAACCTCCACGGGCCCACTTCCCTCCCATGTGCTTCATAAACCCCTTCAGCTCCTTCGCCACAGCTGACACTCTCCCCAAACTCGAGCTTGACCGGTCCATCTCTGGATCAATGACCGTGCTAAAGTCCCCACCCATAATCAGCCGGTGCGAGTCCAGGTATGGGATCTTCCCCAATACCTGCCTGGCAGCCCCCACCAAAGGCACCTAAACCTCCTACCCCACACTGATTCCTCTCTCCCCCTGCTTGCACACCTCACAACCAACAGTGCAACAAGAAAAAACAAAAGAGAAAGAAAACTCAAAAGTCCAAAAGACACACTCACCCCCTCAACTTATTGAAACACCTTGAATGAGAAAAGTTCCCCAACTGCCAACAGAACAAAAAATACAGGAATTACCAAAGAACTGGAGTAAAGAAACCACATTCCTCTCCACACCCCTCCGCCACAGTTCAATGTCCTCCTTCACCTGCCAGTCCATTGTCTCTCAAAAACTCGCCTCCTCTGGTTTTCCAAAATAGTGCTCTTTGTTATTAAAGGTCACCCAGAGGCGAGCCAGGTACAACATCCCGAACTTCACTCCCTTTTTAAAGAGGGCAGCCTTCACCAGGTTAAACCCAGCTCTCCTCTTCGGCAGAACCAGGCCCAGGTCCTGATGCACTCGCAGCTCACTCCCCTCCCAGGTGCATCTCCTCATCTCCCTTGTCCATCGCAGGATCTTTTACTTATCTAGGAACCGGTGAAGAAGCACCACCATTGCCCTCGGCGGCTTGTTTGCCTGCGCCCTCCTCATTAGCGCCCTGTGCGCTCTGTCGACCACCAGGGGCCGGCCAAAGACCCCTCTCCCATCAGCTTTTCCAACATTCTGGCCATGTATTTGGCAGCGTCCGCTCCCTCAATGCCTTCAGGCATCCCTACAATTCTCAAGTTCTGCCTCTGGAAGCGGTCCTCAAGATCCTCCACCTTCTCCTGCAGCTGCCTCTGGGTATCTCGCAGTACTCCCACTTCGGCCGCCAACGAAGCCAACTGCTCCTCGTGCTTCCCCACTGCCTCCTCCACTTTCTGGATAGTCTGACCCTGGAACTCCAGCCTCTGGTCTACTCGGTCAATTCCCGACTTCAACAGGTCTAGCCAGGTCCTCATGGGCCTCTCTCCTCTGCTGGCTGAACTTCTCGTTTCAGAAGTCCACCAGTTGGTCCATTGTCCAATAGGTAGGCAGCGCAGGCACTTCACCCTCCGCCATCTTAAGCTGTGATGCACAAAGATTCTCCTGCTCCAGCTGCTACATTTGTCTTGACCCACTTCTGGTCTGTGGATCCATCCACCAGCCCTACCAGTGGAGTCAGACTTCCCTCTGGCCAGCCCTACACCTTTTTCAGCCACACATCCACCCTGTGAAAGGGGAAAAGTCCCAAAAAAACCACCTCGAGTGGGAGCTGCCAAATGTGCATCTGCTAACACCATGGCTCCCCCACCGGAAGTCTGTTTCTGGAACGTTTTATCGCCACTGAAGTAGTTTATAAACACATTTCCCTATTTCTACATCAGCAGAACATAAGTATATCAGTACATATTTGTCGAGCGTGCAGTAGACCCGATTTTGTAACTTTTCTATCTGGAATCATACGATTGTTGAGTACAACAAAAATACTATTCAGCCCATAATGCCTGCTGGCTCATTGAATGGCTGTCCAATGACTCTTCGTTTATTTCTGACTTGGACCACAGGAGTGGACTGAGCCATGTAGGTTACTCTTTCCAAAGCTGTGCAAATTCTTTTTTTTAAATGTATTTTTATGGAATGTGGGCTTCACTGTCATTTGTTGTCCATCCCTAATTGCCCTTGAGAAGGTGGTGGTGAGCTGCCTTCTTGAGCCGCTGCAGTCCATTAGGTGAAGGTACACCCACTGCTATTAGGGAGTGTGTTCCAGGATTTTTGGACAGCGATATATTTCCAAGTCAAGATGGTCAGTGACTTTTTTTGGGGGGGAAAGGAAAGACTTCCAAGTTGTGGTGTTCTTATATCTGCAGCCCTTGTCCTTCGAGATGGTAATGGTTGTGGGTTTGGAAGGTGCTGTCGAAGGTGCCTCGGTGAGTTCCTGCAGTGCACATTGTACAAGGTACACACTGCTGCTACTGTGCATCGGTGATGGAGGGAGTGAAGGTTTGTGGAAGGGGTGCCTATCAAGCAGGCTTCTTTGTCCTGGATGGTGTTGAGTTTCTTAAGTGTTTTTGGATCTTCACTCATCCAGGCAAATGGGGAGTGTTCCGTTACACTTCTGACTTGTGCCTTGCAGGTGCTGGACAGGCTTTGGGGACTCGGGAGGTGAGTTACTCACTGCAGGATTCCTAGCCTCTGACCTGCTCTTGTAGCCACAGTATTTATATGGCTAGTCCAGTTCAGTTTCTGGTCAATGGTAACCCAGGATGTTTATAGTGGGGGACTCAGTGATGGTAATGCCATTGAATGTCATGGGGTGATGTTTGATTGTCTCTTTTTTGGGCAGCACAGTGGTTAGCACTGCTGCCTCACAGTGCCAGGAATCCGGGCTTAATTCCGGCCTTGGGTGACTGGAATTTGCACTTTCTCCCTGTGTCTGCGTAGGTTTCCTCCAGGTGTTCAGGTTTCCTTCTTTGGTCCAAAGATTTGCAGGTTGTGTGAACTGGCCATGATAAATTGCCCCTTAGTGTCCAACGATGTGCAGGTTGGGTGGGGTTCTCTTTCAGAGGGTCGGTGCAGACTCTATGGGCTGAATTATCTCCTTCTGCGCTATAGGTATTCTATGGTCATTGCCTGGCACTTGAGTGGCGTGAATGTTACTTACCACTTGTCAGCCCAAATCTGGATATTGTCCAGATCTTGCTACATTTGCACATGGACTGCTTCAGTGTCTGAGGAGTCGGAAATGGTGCTGCACATTGTGCAGTCATCTACGAATATCCCCACATCTGACTTTATGTTGGAACGAAACTCATTGATGAAGCAGCTGAAGATGGTTGGGCCATGGACACTACCCTGAGGAACTCTGCACTACCCTGAGGAACTCTGCAGTGATGTCCCGGGACTGAAGTGATTGACCCCCAGCAACCACAACAATCTTCCTTTTTGCTAGGTATGACTCCAATCAGAGTTTGCTCCCTGATTCCCATTGACTCCAGTTTTGATAGGGTTTCTTGACGCCACACTCGATTAAATGCTAGCTTGATATCTCACCTCACCTCTGGAGTTCAGCTCTTTTGACCATGTTTGAACCAAGGCTGTAATGAGGCCAAGAGTTGAGTGACCCTTGGCAAAACCCAAACTGAGTATCAGTGAGCAAGTTATTGCTAAGTAAGTGCTGGTTGATAACACTGTTAATGATCCCTTCCATCACTTTATTGATGATTGAGAGTAGACCGATGGGAGGAAATTAGCCGGGTTGGATTTGTCTTGCTTTTTGTGCACAGGACAACTTGGGCAGTTTTCCACATTGCCAGGTAGATGCCACTGTTGTAGCCGTACTGAAACAGTTTGGCTAGGGGTGTGGCAAGTTCTGGAGCACAAGTCTTAAGTGCTATTGCCAGAATATTGTCAGGGCCCATAGCCATTGCAGTATCCAGCTTCTTCAGCCATTTCTTGAGTGGAGTGGAGTGGTGTAACGACAACAATCTCTCCCTCAATGCCAGCAAAACTAAATAGTTGGTCATTGACTTCAGGAAGCAAAGTATTGTACACACCCTGTTTGCATCAACGGAGTCGAGGTGGAGATGGTTAACAGCTTCAAATTCCTAGATGTGCACATCACCAAAAATCGTCCTGGTGCACCCACGTCGACGCTACGACCAAGAAAGTACAACAGCGCCTATACCTCCTCAGGAAACTAATGGAGTCCACATTGACTCTTACCAACTTTTACAGGGACACCATAGAAAACAACCTGTCTGGATGCATCACAGCCTGGTATGGCAACTGCTCGGCCCAAGACCGCAAGAAACTTCAGAGATTCGTGAACACAGCCCAATCCATCACACAAACCCGCTTCCCATCCATTGACTATCTGCACCTCCCGCTGCCTTGGGAAAGCGGGCAGCATAATCAAAGACCCCTCCCACCCAGCATATTCACTCTTCCAACTTCTTCCATCTGGCAGGAAATACAAAAGTCTGAGAACACGCATGAACAGATTCAAAAACCGCTTCTTTCCTGCTGTTACCAGACTCCTAAACAACCCTCTTATGGACTGATCTGATTAATACTACACTCCTGTATGCTTCACCCGATGCCTATGTATTTACATTGTGTACCTTATGTTGCTCTATTATGTATTTTCTTTCCATGTACTAAATGATCTGTTTGAGCTTCACGCAGAAAAATACTTTTCACTGTACCTCGGTACACGTGACAATAAACAAATCCAATCCAATCATGTGTGTTGAATCAAATTGGCTGAAGACTGGCACCTGTGATGCTGAGGATCTCTGGAGGAAATCGAGAAGGATCATCCTACTCTGCACTTCTGGCTGATGATTATTGCGAATGCTTCAACTTTGCCTTTTGCACAGATGTGCTGGGCTCCTCTCAACATCAAGGATAGGGATATTTGTGGAGAATCCTTCTCCAGTGAGTTGTTTAATTGTCCACCATCATTCATGACTGGATGTGGTAGGACTGCAGAGCTTAAATCTGATCCGTTGGTTGTGGCTTCATTTAACTCTGTCTATCACTTGCTACTTATGCTGTTTGACACATTGGTATTTCTGTGTTGTAGCTTCACCAGGTTGACACATTTTTCGGTATGCTTGATGCTGTTCCTTGCATGTCCTCCTGCACTCTTCATTGAACCAGAGTTGATCCCTGGATTGGTGGTAATGGTAGAGTGGTGGATATGTTTGGCCACGAGGTTGCAGATTTTGTCTGAGTATTAATCTGCTGCTGATGGCCCACAGAACCTCATGGATGCCCAGTCTTGAGTTGCTAGATCTGTTCTGAATCTATCCCGTTTAGCACAGTGATAGCCTACAGTATCCTCAATGTGAAGATAGGACTTTGTCTCCACAAGGACTGTGCAGTGGTTGCTCCTACTGATACTGTAATTGTCCGATGCATCTGCGGCAAGCAGGTTGGTGAGGATGAGGTTCAGTATGTTTTTTGCTCTTGCTGGTTCCCTCACCAACTGTCGAAGACCCAGTCGAGTCGTTATTTCCTTTAGGGCTCGGTCAGTACTTTTTTAAAAAATATATTTTATTGAAAATTTTTGGTCAACCAACACAGTACATTGTGCATCCTTTACACAATATTATAACAACACAAATAACAATGACCTATTTTATAAACAGAAAATGAATAAATAATAAATAACAAAAATGAAAACTAACCCTAATTGGCAACTGCCTTATCACAAGTAACACTCTCCAAAAATATAATTTAACAGTCCAATATATAATTATCTGTAGCAACGACCTATACATATTATACAGTATATATTAACAACCCTGAGTCCTTCTGGTTCCTCCCCCCCACCCCCGATCCTGGGCTGCTGCTGCTGCCTTCTTTTTCCCATTCCATCTATCTTTCTGCGAGGTATTCGACGAACGGTTGCCACCGCCTGGTGAACCCTTGAGCCGACCCCCTTAGGACGAACTTAATCCGCTCTAGCTTTATAAACCCTGCCATGTCATTTATCCAGGTCTCCACCCCCGGGGGCTTGGCTTCTTTCCACATTAGCAATATCCTACGCCGGGCTACTAGGGATGCAAAGGCCAAAACATCGGCCTCTCTCGCCTCCTGCAATCCCGGCTCTTGTGCAACCCCAAATATAGCCAACCCCCAGCTTGGTTCGACCCGGACCCCCACTACTTTTGAAAGCACCTTTGTCACCCCCATCCAAAACCCCTGTAGTGCCGGGCATGACCAAAACATATGGGTATGATTCAATGGGCTTCTCGAGCACCTCGCACACCTATCCTCCACCCCCAAAAATTTACTGAGCCGTGCTCCAGTCATATGCGCCCTGTGTAATACCTTAAACTGAATCAGGCTTGGCCTGGCACACGAGGACGACGAGTTTACCCTGTTTAGGGCATCTGCCCACAGCCCCTCCTCGATCTCCTCCCCCAGCTCTTCTTCCCATTTCCCTTTTAGTTCATCTACCATAGTCTCCCCTTCGTCCCTCATTTCCCTATATATATCTGACACCTTACCATCCCCCACCCATGTCTTTGAGATCACTCTGTCCTGCACCTCTTGTGTCGGGAGCTGCGGGAATTCCCTCACCTGTTGCCTCGCAAAAGCCCTCAGTTGCATATACCTGAATGCATTCCCTTGGGGCAACCCATATTTCTCGGTCAGCGCTCCCAGACTCGCGAACTTCCCATCCACAAACAGATCTTTCAGTTGCGTTATTCCTGCTCTTTGCCACATTCCATATCCCCCATCCATTCCCCCCGGGGCAAACCTATGGTTGTTTCTTATCGGGGACCCCCCCCCCCCCAAGGCTCCAGTCTTTCCCCTATGCCGTCTCCACTGTCCCCAAATCTTCAGTGTAGCCACCACCACCGGGCTTGTGGTGTAGTTCCTCGGTGAGAACGGCAATGGGGCTGTCACCATAGCCTGTAGGCTAGTCCCCCTACAGGACGCCCTCTCTAATCTCTTCCACGCCGCTCCCTCCTCCTCTCCCATCCACTTACTCACCATTGAAATATTAGCGGCCCAATAATACTCACTTAGGCTCGGTAGTGCCAGCCCCCCCTATCCCTGCTACGCTGTAAGAATCCCTTCCTCACTCTCGGGGTCTTCCCGGCCCACACAAAACCCATGATGCTCTTTTCGATCCTTTTTAAAAAAAAAAAAAGCCTTCGTGATCACCACCGGGAGGCGCTGAAACACAAAGAGGAATCTCGGGAGGACCACCATCTTAACCGCCTGCACCCTCCCTGCCAGTGACAGGGATACCATATCCCATCTCTTGAAATCCTCCTCCATTTGTTCCACCAACCGCGTTAAATTTAACCTATGCAATGTGCCCCAATTCTTGGCTATCTGGATCCCCAGGTAACGAAAGTCCCTTGTTACCTTCCTCAACGGTAGGTCCTCTATTTCTCTACTCTGCTCCCCTGGATGCACCGCAAACAACTCACTTTTCCCCATGTTCAATTTATACCCTGAAAAATCCCCAAACTCCCCAAGTATCCGCATTATTTCTGGCATCCCCTCCGCCGGGTCTGCCACATATAGTAACAAATCGTCCGCATACAAAGATACCCGGTGTTCTTCTCCTCCTCTAAGTACTCCCCTCCACTTCTTGGAACCCCTCAACGCTATCGCCAGGGGCTCAATCGCCAGTGCAAACAATAATGGGGACAGAGGGCGTCCCTGCCTTGTCCCTCTATGGAGCCGAAAATATGCAGATCCCCGTCCATTCGTGACCACGCTCGCCATCGGGGCCCTATACAACAGCTGCACCCATCTAACATACCCCTCTCCAAAACCAAATCTCCTCAACACCTCCCACAAATAATCCCACTCCACTCTATCAAATGCTTTCTCGGCATCCATCGCCACTACTATCTCCGTTTCCCCCTCTGGTGGGGGCATCATCATTACCCCTAACAGCCTCCGTATATTCGTGTTCAGCTGTCTCCCCTTCACAAACCCAGTTTGGTCCTCGTGGACCACCCCCGGGACACATTCCTCTATTCTCATTGCCATTACCTTGGCCAGGACCTTGGCATCCACATTTAGGAGGGAAATAGGTCTATAGGACCCGCATTGTAGCGGGTCCTTTTCCTTCTTTAAGAGAAGCGATATCGTTGCTTCAGACATAGTCGGGGGCAGTTGTCCCCTTTCCTTTGCCTCATTAAAGGTCCTCGTCAATACCGGGGCGAGCAAGTCCACATATTTTCTATAGAATTCGACTGGGAATCCATCCGGTCCCGGGGCCTTTCCCGCCTGCATGCTCCTAATTCCTTTCACCACTTCTACCTCGATCTGTGCTCCCAGTCCCACCCTTTCCTGCTCTTCCACCTTGGGAAATTCCAGCCGATCCAAAAAGCCCATCATTCTCTCCCTCCCATCCGGGGGTTGAGCTTCATATCATTTTTTATAAAATGTCTTGAACACTCCATTCACTCTCTCCGCTCCACGCTCCATCTCTCCTTCCTCATCCCTCACTCCCCCTATTTCCCTCGCTGCTCCCCTTTTCCTCAATTGGTGTGCCAGCAACCTGCTCGCCTTCTCCCCATATTCGTACTGTACACCCTGTGCCTCCCTCCATTGTGCCTCTGCAGTGCCCGTAGTCAGCAAGTCAAATTCTACATGTAGCCTTTGCCTTTCCCTGTACAGTCCCTCCTCCGGTGCTTCCGCATATTGTCTGTCCACCCTCAAAAGTTCTTGCAGCAACCGCTCCCGTTCCTTACTCTCCTGCTTCCCTTTATGTGCCCTTATTGATATCAGCTCCCCTCTAACCACCGCCTTCAGCGCCTCCCAGACCACTCCCACCTGGACCTCCCCATTATCATTGAGTTCCAAGTACTTTTCAATGCACCCCCTCACCCTTAGACACACACCCTCATCTGCCATTAATCCCATGTCCATTCTCCAGGGTGGGCGCCCTCCTGTTTCCTCCCCTATCTCCAAGTCCACCCAGTGTGGAGCGTGATCCGAAATGGCTATAGCCGTATACTCCGTTCCCCTCACCTTCGGGATCAACGCCCTTCCCAGCACAAAAAAGTCTATTCGCGAGTAGACTTTATGGACATAGGAGAAAAACGAGAACTCCTTACTCCTAGGTCTGCTAAATCTCCACGGGTCTACACCTCCCATCTGCTCCATAAAATCTTTAAGTACCTTGGCTGCTGCCGGCCTCCTTCCAGTCCTGGACTTCGACCTATCCAGCCCTGGTTCCAATACCGTATTAAAATCTCCCCCCATTATCAGCTTTCCCATCTCTAGGTCCGGAATGCGTCCTAGCATCCGCCTCATAAAATTGGCATCATCCCAGTTCGGGGCATATACGTTTACCAAAACCACAGTCTCCCCCTGTAGTTTGCCACTCACCATCACGTATCTGCCCCCGTTATCCGCCACTATAGTCTTTGCCTCGAACATTACCCGCTTCCCCACTAATATAGCCACCCCCCTGTTTTTCGCATCTAGCCCCGAATGGAACACCTGCCCCACCCATCCTTTGCGTAGCCTAACCTGGTCTATCAGTTTCAGGTGCGTTTCCTGTAACATAACCACATCTGCCTTAAGTTTCTTAAGGTGTGCGAGTACCCGTGCCCTCTTTATCGGCCCGTTCAGCCCTCTCACGTTCCACGTGATCAGCCGGGTTGGGGGGCTTCCTACCCTCCCCCCTTGTCGATTAGCCATCCCCTTTTTCCAGCTCCTCACCCGGTTCCCACGCAGCTGTATCTCCCCCAGGCGGTGCCCCCCCCCCCCCCCCCCCCCCCCGCCCATCCCCTCCCATACCAGCTCCCCCCTCTCCCCAGCAGCAGCAACCCAGTAATTCCCCCCTCCCACCCTCCCCGCTAGCGTAATTACTCCCCCCATGTTGCTCCCAGAAGTCAGCAAACTCTGGCCGACCTCGGCTTCCCCCCGTGACCTCGGCTCGCACCGTGCAACGCCCCCTCCTTCCTGCTTCTCTATTCCCGCCATGATTATCATAGCGCGGGAACCAAGCCCGCGCTTCTCCCTTGGCCCCGCCCCAATGGCCAACGCCCCATCTCCTCCACCTCCCCTCCTCCCCCCATCACCACCTGTGGAAGAGAGAAAAGTTACCACATCGCAGGATTAGTACATAACTCCTCTTTCCCCCCTTTTTAACCCCCCTCTTCGCCCCCCACATTCGCCCCACCACTTTGTTCAAACGTTCTTTTTAATAACCCGCTCATTCCAGTTTTTCTTCCACAATAAAAGTCCACGCTTCATCCGCCGTCTCAAAGTAGTGGTGCCTTCCTCGACATGTGACCCACAGTCTTGCCGGTTGCAGCATTCCAAATTTTATCATCTTTTTATGAAGCACCGCCTTGGCCCGATTAAAGCTCGCCCTCCTTCTCGCCACCTCCGCACTCCAGTCTTGATAAACGTGGATCACCGCATTCTCCCATTTACTGCTCCGAGTTTTCTTTGCCCATCTAAGGACCATTTCTCTATCCTTAAAACAGAGGAATCTCACCACTATGGCTCTGGGAATTTCTCCTGCTCTCGGTCCTCGCGCCATCACTCGGTATGCTCCTTCCACCTCCAACGGACCCGCCGGGGCCTCCGCTCCCATTAACGAGTGCAGCATCGTGCTCACATATGCCCCGACGTCCGCTCCCTCCGCACCTTCAGGAAGACCAAGAATCCTCAGGTTGTACCTCCTTGCATTGTTCTCCAGTGCCTCCAACCTTTCCACACATCGTTTCTGATGTGCCTCATGCATCTCCGTCTTCACCACCAGGCCCTGTATGTCGTCCTCATTCTCGGCTGCCTTTGCCTTCACGACCCGAAGCTCCCGCTCCTGGGTCTTTTGTTCCTCCTTTAGCCCTTCGATCATCTGTAGTATCGGGGCCAACAGCTCTTTCTTCTTTTCCTTTTTGAGCTCTTCCACACAGCATTTCAAGAACTCTTGTTGTTCAGGGCCCCATGTTAAACTGCCACCTTCCGACGCCATCTTGGTTTTTGCTTGCCTTCCTTGCCGCTGTTCTAAAGGATCCACTGCAATCCGGCCACTTTCTCCTCCTTTTTTCATCCGTATCCAGGAGGGATTCCCTTCTGGTTTACCGCAGTGTTTTTAGCCGTCAAAATTGCCGTTGGGGCTCCTATCAAGAGCCCAAAAGTCCGTTTCACCGGGAGCTGCCGAAACGTGCGACTCAGCTGGTCATCGCCGCACCCGGAAGTCCGGCTCGGTCAGTACTGATGCTACCGAGCCACTCCAGGTGATGAACATTGAAGTCCCCTACCCAGAGTACATTCTGTGCCCTTGGCACCCTCAGTGCTTCCTCCAAGGAGTAATCAACATGGAGCAATACTGATTCATCTGCTGATGGTGGACGATACATGGTAATCAGCAGGAGGTTTCCTTACCCATGTTTGATCTGAAGCCATGAGACTTCATGGGGTGCAGCGATGATGTTGAGGACTCTTAAGGCAACCCCATCCTGACTGCCAGTGGGACAGGGCATACCCAGGGATGGTGATAATGCTGTCTGGGATGTTATATGTAAGCTATGATTTCGGGAGTATGACTATGTCAGGCTGTTGCTCAACTAGTCAGTGAGATAGCTCTCCCAATTTTGGCACAAGCTCCCAGATGTTAGTAAGGAGGACTTTGTAGGATCAACAGGGCTGGGTTTGCTGTTCTCGTTTCCAGTGCCTAGGTCGATGCTGGGTCTTTTGTCTGGTTTCTTTCCTTTTTATTGACTTTGTAGCGGTTTGATACAACTGACTGGCATGCTAGGTCATTTCAGAGGGCATTTAAGAGTCAGCCACATTGCTGTGGATCTGGAATCACATGTAGGCCAGACATGATTTAAAGGGCCCTTTTCCCTAAAGGACATTAGTAAAGCAGCTGGGTTTTTTCCGACAATCGACAATGGTTTCATGGTCATCGTAGATTCCAGAACATAACCCACTGCATAAGTCACTTCTGGTTCTCTTGCTTATGACCTTAAATTTGTGTCTCCTGGCACCAACTCTCCTGCCAGTGTCAACAGTTTCTCCCCACGCACTCTATCAAAGCCCCTCATAATGTTGTGTAAAATAAAAAATGTATTTTATTACAAACGTGTATCAAAACAGGTTACAGCAAATAAACACCCCAGTAAATATATTTCCAAGCAATCAACTATACAGTCTGTACAGCATTTTCCCCTTATTCAACCCCCCCCTCCCCGAGCGACGAACAGCTCCTCAAACAAGTCACAAACATCCCCCACCTTTTCTCAAACCCCTCTGCAGAGCCCCTTAACTCATACTTTATCTTCTCCAACCACAGGAAGTTGCACAGATCATCTAACCAAGCAAAGTCGTACAGGCCATCCAACCAAGCACCCCTCATAATGTTAAACACCTATTAAATCTGAAACCTTGACCGTTTCTGCTCTACGGAGAACCAGCTGCTCTAGACTCTCCATAACACTCGTGTTTCTCATCCCTAGTGCAATTCTAGTAAGTTTGCTCTTCAGCCTTGCATTGATAAAATATCAGCTGAGGCCTAACCATACTCGAGTTCTGAATTTTGCAGTACTAATGACAGGAAAATGGTCAGTATTCATCGTCATTACTTCTGTGAAACTGATAGAAACTCCTGGAGTCTGTGCATGTGCAATTAAACATGAAAATTCAGAAGCTGCTATCAATAATTCTACGCTTCCCCATAGGGTTCACTGATGTCAACCCCCAGGCAATATTAAGTAGAAATCACTGAACCCACCAAAACTTGTTAATCTTGCTGTAAAAATCCTTGTAAAAACTATAGAATGTTGAATGCAATCTAATTGGGTTTTTAATGACATACCACTCATAAAGTTCATGGTTGCTGCTCAATCGCTTCATTGGCCCTGAAAATCTCCTTTCTTACATTTGTGGAATGTCAGATTTTGCCATTTAATACTGCCCATATTTTTAATTTCTTTTAAAAAATGTCATTGGACCTTCTATCTTAATACCACTCTGTAAAATTTTAATTATAGAGAGAAAGGTTGAGTGGCTATTACTTCCTGATTTGCTGTCTGTCAGAATACTGCGCTGTGATTGGGTGCTTTTCCTGTTTGATGACATCAATATTGCTGGACACATGAAAATCGTCCCATCTTGGCACCAATTGAAACTGACTTCAGGAAAAAGGAAATGCATTTCCGAGAGCTCTAGCTCAGAGGTGTGCAGTGGTGCAATGGTTTACCATGTGAACTATCCATGTGTGCCATTAAATTTTGTACAAAGGTACAAAATTTCCACATTTTCAGACTTGGCGCAGTTCTGCTGGAGAAGGAGTTCCGGGTCGGGGAGTCTGAACTGTATCCGGATGGATCGCAGAGACGGAGTGTTCAGATGTGAAATTGCAAGTGTAGCTGTGTGAGGACAGCGGCATTTCTGAGTGTAAATAAATCCAGGATAGCTATGTACAAAGATTGAAGACTCAGCCAGGAAAGCTGGATTGTAAAAGAGTCATTTTCAAAAGCGATTTGCCAGGGTTGCGGTGATGCCGAGCTAGCCGCACGTTTCGGCGGCTCCAGCTCCGGACCTTCGGGCTCTTTTAAGAGCCCCAACGGGGAATTTTTTGTCGACCCAACCCGGTGTGGGGTATGTGAGAAGGGAGTTCCCCCCCCCCCCCCCCCAAACGAAGGAGGAAAAAACTGGCGGCGGCGGTTGCAGCCCGAGGAATCGTCGACCAAAAGGTCAGAGGGAGAGAAGTACAAGATGGCGGCGGAGAAAGCACAGGCGACATGGGGGCCTGAGCAGGATGAAATCGTGAGACGGTGCGTGGAGCTGCTGAAGAGGGAGGTGCTGACCCCGATGCTACAGGTAATTGAGGGGCTCAAGGAGACATTAAAGACCCAGGAGACAGAGCTTCGCGTGGTGGAGCAGAAGGTGACAGATATTGAGGACGAGATCCTGGGCCTGGCGGTTAAGACACAGACGCACGAGGCACTTCATAAAAAGTGTACTGAAAGGATCGAGGTCCTAGAAAACGGAGCGCGAAGGAAGACCATTCGGATACTGGGTCTCCCTGAGGGTGTGGAAGGAGTGGACTGTGGAGCGTACGCAAGTACGATGCTGAGCTCACTGATGGGTGCTGAGGCCCCTACGGGCCCCATGGAGGTGGAGTGGGCAAATCGGATTCCGTCGAAGACCAAAAGTGGGAGAACCACCGAGGGTGATAATCGTGCGATTTTACCGCCTTAAGGACAGAGAAGAGGTCCTGAGATGGGCTAAAAAGGCGCGGAGTAGCAGATGGGAGAATGCTGTGGTACGGATATACCAGGATAGGAGTGCGGAGGTGGGCGAGCTTCAACCGAGCCAAAGAGGTGTTGCATAAAAGGAAGGTGAAGTTTGGGATGCTGCAGCCGGCAAGACTATGGGTCACGTATCAGGAGAGACACCATTATTTCGAGACGGCGGAGGAAGCATGGTCCTTCATCAAAGAAGAGAAATTGGATCGGAACTGAGGGACTGATGCTGCAGGAAATGTTATTGTTATTGATTTTGTTAATGTTATGGGTGAAGTTAATTGAGAAGCAAACTGGGAAGGGGGGAGACATTGGGGAAATGTGGGCGCCGGTGAGGGGGGAAAGACGGGACATAGTCGGAGAAGGGGGAGGGGAAAGGGAGCTGCGCCATAAGAGGCGGGTCAGGTAAAGGGATGTTCCCGCGCCAGAAATAATAAGGCGGGAAGACAGGCGCAAGGCGGATGGGAGTTCCCCCACACCGGGGGGGGGGGGGGGGGGGGGGGGGGGTCGGGGCCGAGGAGTGAGCAGGAGTAGCCGGGGTCAGTTGAAGTCAGCTGACTGACGGAAGTGATATGGGGGGAGCAATCATGCTAGATAGGGATCTAGCGGGGGGGAGGGGGACAACTGGGTTGCTGCTGCGGAAATCCAAAAGGAAATGGCTAAAGAGTGGGTGGCGGGGATGGTGTGCAATGCTGGGGGAGCGAGCGGGAGCGCGGAGGCGGGATATGGGACTGGCCTAGAGAAGGTAATGGCTAGTCGACACGGGAGGGGGGCAGGTAGCCCCCTAGTGAGGCTGATCACGTGGAACGTGAGAGGCCTGAACGGACCGATAAAAAGGGCCCGAGTGCTCGCGCATTTGAAAGGACTAAGGGCAGACGTGGTTATGCTCCAAGAGACGCACCTAAAGGTGGCGGACCAAGTTAGGCTAAGGAAAGGATGGGTGGGACAGGTGTTCCACTCCGGACTGGACGCAAAGAACAGAGGGGTGGCCATTTTGGTGGGGAAACGGGTAGCATTTGAAGCAAAGAATATCGTAGCAGATAGTGGAGGCAGATATGTAATGGTGAGTGGTAGGCTGGAGGGAATGGAGGTCGTGTTGGTTGATGTGTATGCCCCAAATTGGGACGATACGGGATTTATGAGACGGATGCTGGGGCGTATACCGGACCTGGAGGTAGGAAACTTGATTTTAGGAGGGGACTTTAATACGGTGCTGGAGCCGGGGCTAGATAGATCCAGCTCAAGGACCGGAAGAAGGCCGGCAGCGGCCAAGGTACTTAAGGGGTTTATGGACCAAATGGGGGGAGTGGATCCATGGCGATTTCTTAGACCTAGGGCTAGGGAGTTTTCCTTCTTCTCCCATGTCCATAAAGTGTACTCCCGGATAGATTTTTTTGTTTTGGGAAGGTCGTTGATCTCTAGGGTGGAAGAAGCTGAGTACTCAGCCATAGCGGTTTCGGATCATGCCCCACATTGGGTGGACCTGGAATTAGGAGAGGACAGGGAGCAGAGAACACTCTGGCGATTAGATGTGGGACTGATGGCGGATGAGGGAGTGTGTGCAAGAGTGCGGGGGTGTATTGAGAGATACCTGGAGGTCAATGACGACGGCGAGGTCCCTGTGGGAGTGGTTTGGGAAGCACTAAAAGCGGTGGTCAGAGGAGAGCTGATCTCTATTGGGGCCCACAAAAGGAAAACCGAGGCCAAGGAAAGGGAAAGATTACTGGGGGAGATTTTAAGGGTGGACAGGGAATTAGCAGAGACCCCGGAGGAGGAATTGTACAGGGAGAGAAGACGACTCCAGACGGAGTTTGACCTTCTGACCACCAGAAAGGCGGAGGTACTGTGGAGGAAGGCACAGGGGAGGAGGTATGAATATGGGGAAAAGGCTAGTCGCCTGTTGGCTCATCAATTGCGAAAGAGGGCAGCAGCGAGGGAGATAGGAGGAATTAGAGACGAAAGGGGAGACACGGTGCGATGGGCAGGAAAGATAAATGAGGTGTTCAAGACCTTTTATGAGGAACTGTATAGGTCTCAACCCCCAGAGGGAGAGGAGGGGATGCGGCAGTTCCTGGACCAATTGAGGTTCCCGAAAGTGGAGGAGCAGGAGGTGGTAGGCCTGGGGGCACCGATTGAAGTGGACGAGGTTATTAAGGGACTGGGAAGCATGCAAGCAGGGAAGGCCCCGGGGCCAGACGGGTTCCCGGTGGAATATTACAGAAAATATGTGGACTTGTTGGCCCCGTTGATGGCGAGGACGTTCAATGAGGCCAGGGAGGGGGGGACTCTACCCCCGACAATGTCGGAGGCGACGATATCGCTAATTTTGAAGAGGGACAAAGATCCGTTGCAGTGCGGGTCCTATAGACCTATTTTACTATTGAACGTGGACGCCAAATTGCTGGCAAAGGTACTGGCATCGAGGATGGAGGACTGTGTCCCGGGGGTGGTGCACGAAGACCAGACAGGGTTCGTAAAAGGGAGACGACTGAATGTTAACGTGCGACGACTATTAGGGGTGATAATGATGCCCCCAGTGGAGGGGGAGGCAGAGATAGTGGCGGCAATGGACGCAGAGAAGGCATTTGATAGGGTGGAGTGGGAGTATCTATGGGAAGTGTTAAGAAGGTTTGGGTTTGGGAACGGGTTTATTAGCTGGGTTAGACTTCTTTATGGGGCTCCAACGGCAAGCGTAGTTACAAGTCGACATAGATCGGAGTATTTCTGACTATATAGGGGAACAAGACAGGGATGCCCGCTGTCTCCATTGTTGTTCGCGTTGGCAATTGAACCTCTGGCCATGGCGTTGAGAGACTCCAGGAAATGGAGAGGGGTGATTATGGGGGGAGAAGAACACCGAGTCTCGATATACGCGGATGACCTATTGTTATACGTGTCGGACCCAGCGGGGGGGGTGATAAAGGTTATGCGAATTTTGAGGGGGTTCGGGGAATTCTCGGGGTATAGGCTAAACATGGGGAAGAGTGAATTATTTGTGATACATCCAGGGGACCAGAGTAGAGAGATAGAAGGCTTGCCGCTGTTGATCTCCAAATTTCTTTCCCTGTCAGTCTGGCCTCAATAAAAGTTGAGACGGATTCGCACGTAAACAGAAGTTATTTATTTAGCTTGCAAGCTTGAATCATCTTACAGAAATGTAACAGGACATCCAGCCTCTTACACTCCAGAAAACGACTGAACTAACAGACAAAGGGATCTCTGCAAAATCAGTTCAAATGGTATCAAGTTTCACATACTCGACGGACATAGGTCAGCCTATGTCCCTCCTGACCTGTTTAATCTATTCTGATTGGCTCACTTCCAATCCCTTTCTCTGGCCCCTATCAATGCAGCCTCACTCTTATAGACACACCTCTTCCTGCTTTTTCCATGCGGTCTCGAATTCCTTTGTCCCTAACTGCAAGAATCAAAGTGGCTTATTTCTACATTACATTAACTAGTATCTCTAAAGTAACTATTTTATATCACATTCGTCATTCCCTCCTTTTATCATTCCATGATAACCGAACTATCCAATCTATAGCTACGGTTCCTCATCTAAAAAGATTCGTCGCTGCATTTCCAATTCTGGTCTTAGCCCCCCTTCATCTGCCTCACCCTCATGGATTTTAACAGTTAAATTTTTTTCTCGGTGATTGGGGCGGTGATCTGATCTAGTGCACCCCGCATTCTACCCATCACACATTTAAGGATGGCCAGGCCCACAAAGATACAGCCGATAGCTACCACTAGATACATGGCCATATTTATCAACCAGTCCTTCCATCCTCCAGATCCCCAGTTACCCCAAGAGTCAGGATCCTGCATCCCGTCCAAGTGATCCCGTATGCGATCCATAAATTTAGTAATGTTAGCGGTCAAGTCCTGAACACACATGATCCACTTGCCCTGTACTATGGCGCATACCCCACCCTCACGGGCCAGAAGATAGTCAAGAGCATACCGGTTCTGCATTGCAAACAACCGTAGCTGAGACAACTCCTTAGTTATTGCCCCGAGGGCTCCCAAGGTTTCATTTCCCAAAATGGTAAGGCCGCAAATAAAATAATTCCGATCACTAACAGCCAAGGAACCCCCCACACCTCCCAGTGTCAATACGCTCAGAATGCCCCACCCGGCTGAGTGGCCCCGGTTGGGTGCAAGAACCTGAGGGTTTTTTCCAGTTCTCGCAAAATTCAGCAGAGACTGCCCGGCGTGCTAACTGATTATGCAGGTTCCACGCCGAAGGGCAGGGGACTGTGGTAGGGACTAGAGTCCCTTTAGCAATTCGGTGGGGAAATGGGGTGACAAAACGTTGGTCGCCGTACCATTAAATAAAAAGTAGTATCCTTGTTCCGTGTGCAGGCTAGCATCACAATCAGCATATCGGTTGCGTAAGGACCTCCCAGTAGCCCAGTTTATCCAATTTTGAAATGCCCATTCGGGCCGCCCAGCAATGCAGAAAGCCCTATTCCCAACAGTGATATGAGAGACATTCGCCCAGCCACAAAGGAGCTGGAGGCCAGCGTTCAATGGAACGCAAGTGGTGCTATAACAAACGCATTGGCCAGACGCCTGGGTGATATGGCACCTCCTGTCCGTACAGGTGGGAAACAGACATGTTATATTTGTGTCCACCTCTACCAGCAAACAGCCGTACCCTTCACTGCTGAAGCAATTCTCGTACGACCGGGAATCCCTATTGGGAGTGAAGTGGCTAGGTATGTACGCCCTCCACCGTCGCAGCCTATCATACTGTGAATGGGAATTATCCCGAGGGAGGGGAAGGCAAATAGCCGGTGGTGCTGAATCCGGATCGTAAGGAAGAGTGACGTGCTCGGGCAATGGCTCGGAACGCTGACAATGAACCACCGTTTGGGGAGTGCCCCAAAGCGGTGAAACAGAAAATAACCTAGACACCGCTGCGGGGTTTGGGTAGCAGACAACCCGTCCCTGGCCATACAGACGGTGGTAAATCTGGTAGAAGAGACTCATACTACCAGGGTTTTCCTCAGTTTGGCCTTTAATTAACTTAAGTGCATCTCCCGGTAACCTACGTTCTAGCTGTACTTCCCTTCTCACACGCCCCATCCTCTCTCTAGTCCCTTTCTCTTTCTCATGGTCTCTTCCTACACTCTTCTGACAGCCTGATGTTACATTTATTGTACCACTTTTAACACATCCAAAATCAAATTTACATGTATTCCAAAAACAAGGCAATGTCCATATAATGTTCCCTTCCCATCGCCGGGGCCGGTGCAGCTGCTTCATGACTCCCGCATTCTCCTTAACTTTGATGACCTTCCATGAGTCGATACCATGTCCTCGTATATGGGGGCAGTGAAGAACATCACCTTTGCATAGGGGATGTATCCTTGTAGATTGGTTGGGGCTACACAGATACATAATATTCCCCTTTTCCATGTCCATCGCCAATAACACGCCAAGCGAAGTGAGGCCAAATATCAGACAGACGATGCGTAGCCACTCCATCATGCTCCACACCTGTAAAATAGCACTGGAGAAGGGAGGCAGGTTAGTATCCGACCCTTTACAGTAGTGGAGATGGACTCAATTTACAGTGATGTAGGTGGACCCAAGCACTTCGCCCCTCCACTTTAACTGCTGTGGGGGTGGTAAGGAGAACTTGGAAGGGCCCATCCCATCGCGGCTCCGACCCCTTCCTAGTCCAATTTTTGACCATTACATAACTACCGGGCTGGACTGAAAGTGAGCTAGGTACTGGGGCAATGGCTCGTGAGCCGCGCGGACTTGGCCATGGAGTTCCTTGAGCACTTGCGTAAGGGCTAGAACATAGGTGGTCATTTCCTCAGTCATCTGGTGAAACTGAACCAGTCTGGGAACCTGCAGGCTCCAAGGAGTTCTAAGAGGCCTGCCATAGAGAATCTCGGCGGGAGAGAGCCGGGCTGGTCCCGCAGGTGTAACCCGCAGCTGGAAGAGGGCAACGGGGAGCAACTTAAGCCATGTCAGTCCCGTGTCTGCTCTTAATTTAGCCAATTTAGTTTTGAGGGTCTGATTGTGTCTCTCAACCACCCCGGCTGCCTGCGGTCTGTAAGCACAGTGTAACTGCTG
This sequence comes from Scyliorhinus torazame, assembly GCF_047496885.1. Classification (NCBI taxonomy): domain Eukaryota; kingdom Metazoa; phylum Chordata; class Chondrichthyes; order Carcharhiniformes; family Scyliorhinidae; genus Scyliorhinus; species Scyliorhinus torazame. Next base: position 241,990,217 of record NC_092708.1, read on the forward strand.
GCGTATGCCCAACTGGGAGCAAAACTCCTTGTTAATTTGTCCAATAAAATGAGGCCCATTATCAGAACTTATCTGAGCTGGTATACCGTACCGGGGAATGATTTCCCTCATCAATACTTTAACCACAGGAGCAGCTTTACTATAGATAGTCGGATACGCCTCAACCCATCTGCTGAACACATCCACAATGACCAAAACATATTTGTAACATTGACACCTTTCCAACTCAATGTAATCCATTTGGAGCGTCTCAAAGGGACCACTGGGCAACGGGGTTTGCCCCTTCCCACAAGGGATACCTTTTCCGGTGTTATATTGCTGACAAATCAAACACCGATTACTGATACTTTGGGCCAACCCCTGCATTTTAGGGTGCCACCAAGTGTCCAGCAACAAATCACTAGTCCCTCGAGCCCCACAATGAGTTGCAAAGTGTACACATTCGATGACCCATAAAGCCAGTACATCAGACATACAAGTCTGATGTGCAGGCGTGGTCCATAAAGAGGAAACAGAATCATATGTACAACCTAACCGTTTCCACATTTGTTTATCACTCTCAGGAGCGTCCTCCTGTAACCTTATGACGTCTGGCATTGGCTTGTCAGAAGCAGACACATTCATAGTAGATCGTTTAGTCTGACTTAACATTTTAGGCACCATCACTTGCTGAATTTGTGCGGCTGTGCGCGCTGCACAATCTGCTCGTTCATTACCAACGTCAACTGGGGTTGTACCATTCGTGTGGGCAGCGCATTTAATAACGGAAATCTGCGCTGGCAGAAGGAGGGCCTGCAGTAGGTCATTAACTAAACCCCGGTGGGATATTTGACCACACATAATCATGTCAGGTTGTTCTGACGAAATGTCACTCAAATCGCCCCTTATTGTGGTAGTTTCCTGAATCAAGGCTAAACAGTCGTGGCCAGGTGCGTCTTCATGGACAGGGGGACCACTAAGAAAACAGGCTGGATTGATAGTGGTACAGTATTTAAATGTCAGACGTGGATTGTTCAAAAGGTATATCTCATACCTATTCTGACGAGCTGCGGTAAGATGCTGACCATTCGCCCCATATCCCTGGCATGGTACTGGTCATGGACCTGACGTGTAATATGAGGGCTTACCGAAGCTGACTGTGGCCATAAATGTGGTGATATTGTAACAAAATCGGCTGTACCTTCTTTTCCCGTGACTGTGGCTGTAACCTTGACTGGCCATTCGGTCTCAAGTAATGGCCGGTATTTGTCCTCCAACTCCCTGTTTCGTCCAGTTCTGTCATAGGCCAGGGTAACGTGATGCAGTGATAGTGGCTGTTCAATGTCTAACGTCCACCACTGGGGGGTGATAGAAATATAGCACTGTTGTCTCATCCTCCTCTTCGCTGATCCACCCACCCAAAGTCACTATATTGGAGCTCCTGCTGGTAAACTACCATTTCTGCCGCTTGTTGGGATCGCAGATCATCCTTTTTCATTACATACTCAGTCTTAACCTTTGTAACTGAGCCTCCTTCTTGGCCTACACCCTCCTTCCAGTAAAATCTGACTGCCCTTGCCATCTGGGAAGGGTCGTTCTCTGTCCAATTCATGTTATTACATTTCACAGCAGTAACCACAGAAGGTGGTAGGCAATGCATTAACATAGCACAGTATTGAGGGGAATTCTGACCATTTTGATACAGCAAATCGCCTGACTGCCCCCGGTAGATTTCATTAAAACGCCCCAGACATTCCTATGGCTCGTCAATCTTCCTAGGTTTTAGGTCTAAGATAACAGAAAGATTTATGGGCCTTTGAAATGTGCTATTCAACGCATTCAAGAACTGTGTCCTTCTTTTCTCTATTTGCTCTCTTTTTTTTTAAACTTAAAAATGTTTGAAAATTCAAATTGAATTACTGCAACTTGCAAGCTTAGCTCTGATCTCAACTCAGAACTAAATTTACAATTTGCTTAACACAAACTTGTATAACATTTACAACTTAATTATTTCTTTATCTTAACAATTTTTCTTTTAACAAGTTTTTTTTTCTGTTACATACACATAAGTATTAGCAAAATCAACTATCATAAGTATTAGCAAAATCAATTATCATCTCCAGATTGACACTTTTTAAAATGGTGTCCATGATCTTCTTTAAGTTTCTATTAATCTCCAGATAAAATGAGATAAACCTTATTTCAAGTAAGTAAAATTTAAGATTCTGGCAATTTCAATCAATTGCTTTCGAAAATAATAACTTTTATCAAAGAGGTGGAGAAACCCACTGGTTTCCTTTAATTAATTCAAAACGTAACTTTGCTGGTGTTCACTGACTCAAAGGAAAGGTATCCGATTACACTGCAGACTGGTGCTGTTATCTCAAGGCCTGAGTGAGAAGCACTGTCTGTTTTCAACTCCGCCTGCTGCTGTTAACCCTTTGAGAGACTTCTGCTTCAACCTCACAATCTCAACTAGACCTCGGAACTTTACAGTCCAAGGAGACAATTTTAGCTTAATCAACTATATATTTAAAACACTCACACATAGAGTTGAACCATCTTCAGATTTAAAAACAGTTATACTGGACTGAACCCCCATCTATTGAAGTCCCATCAGCCTCTGAACCCTGATAATAGACTGAACCTTTATTATTTAAGTCACATCAGCCTCTGAACCCCGATAATAGACTGAACCTTTATTATTTAAAGTCCCATCAGCCTCTGAACCCTGATAATAGACTGAACCTTTATTATTTAAAGTCCCATCAGCCTCTGAACCCTGATAATAGACTGAACCTTTATTATTTAAAGTCCCATCAGCCCAAAACCCTAACCCAAGCCGAAACAACAATATGAAATCCCATCAATTAAAGTGCTAATCCCCAGACTGACCTGTGATTTCGTCGAGGCGGTCTTTCTGTGCCAACCGCGAGTGACCAGAATAATCAGACGATAAGAAGAGGGGAACAATCAATGCTGGTCGTTTTCCATTTCTACATTGAGGGCCCTTTGTTCCCGTCCTCCTGTTCATAATCAGTCTAATTCTGATTTCGCAGTTGGATCAGGATCGCCCAGAGAAATCCCGGGTTTCGGCACCAAATGTTGATCTCCAAATTTCTTTCCCTGTCAGTCTGGCCTCAATAAAAGTTGAGACGGATTCGCACGTAAGCAGAAGTTATTTATTTAGCTTGCAAGCTTGAATCATCTTACAGAAATGTAACAGGACATCCAGCCTCTTACACTCCAGAAAACGACTGAACTAACAGACAAAGGGATCTCTGCAAAATCAGTTCAAATGGTATCAAGTTTCACATACTCGACGGACATAGGTCAGCCTATGTCCCTCCTGACCTGTTTAATCTATTCTGATTGGCTCACTTCCAATCCCTTTCTCTGGCCCCTATCAATGCAGCCTCACTCTTATAGACACACCTCTTCCTGCTTTTTCCATGCGGTCTCGAATTCCTTTGTCCCTAACTGCAAGAATCAAAGTGGCTTATTTCTACATTACATTAACTAGTATCTCTAAAGTAACTATTTTATATCACATTCGTCACCGCTAAGGAAAGTGGAAAGAAACTTCCGATACCTGGGGATTCAGATCGCTAGGAGCTGGGGAACCTTGCACAGACTTAATCTGACACGGCTGGTAGAACAAATGGAGGAGGACTTCAAGAGGTGGGACATGCAGCCTCTATCGCTGGCGGGCAGGGTGCAAGCAATTAAGATGATGGTCCTCCCGAGGTTCTTATTTGTATTTCAATGTCTCCCTATATTAATCATCAAGACCTTTTTTAATAAAATAGACAGGAGCATCATGAGCTTAGTGTTGGCAGGGAAAGTTCCGAGAGTAAGGAGGGGATTCCTTCAGCATAGTAGGGACAGAGGAGGATTGGCACTACCGAACTTGGGCGATTGCCACATTGGCGGCCCAATAGTAATGATACGTAGATGGATGATGGAGGGTGAGGGAGCGGCGTGGAAAAGACTGGAGAGAAAGTCCTGTAAAGGGACGAGTCTAGAGGCGCTGGTGACGGCGCCGCTACCGTTCTCACCTAAAAAGTTTACCACGAACCCGGTGGTGGCGGCAACACTGAATATCTGGGGACAGTGGAGGCGACAGTGAGGGGTGCGGGGAGCCCTGGTGGGGTCCCCTATCAGGAACAACCATAGGTTCGCCCCAGGAAGAATGGATGGAGGATTTCAGAACTGGTACCAGTTGGGAATTAGGAGGGTGGGAGATTTATTTATAGATGGGACTTTTGCGAGCTTGGGAGCATTGGAGGAAAAGTATAAGTTGCCCCGGGGAAATGTCTTGAGATATATGCAGGTGAGGGCGTTTACTAGACAACAGGTGAGGGAATTTCCGTTGCTTCCGACACAGGGGATACAGGACAGGGTGCTTTCAGGGGTGTGGGTCGGAGAGGGCAAGGTGTCAGAGATTTATCGAGAGATGAGGGAAGAGGGGGAGGAGTCCGTGGGCGAACTAAAAGGAAAGTGGGAAGAAGAATTAGGGGAGGGGATAGAGGAGGGTATGTGGGCTGATGCCCTAAGCAGGGTAAATTCCTCTTCCTCATGTGCCAGGCTTAGCCTGATTCAATTTAAGGTGCTACATAGAGCACACATAACGGGAGCAAGATTGAGCAGGTTCTTTGGAGTGGAGGACAAATGTGGGAGGTGTGGCGGGAGCCCGGCAAACCACGCACATATGTTTTGGGCGTGCCCGGCACTGGAAGGGTATTGGAAGGGAGTGACGGGAGTGATTTCGCAGGTGGTGAAGGTCCGGGTCAAACCAGGCTGGGGGTTAGCTCTATTTGGAGTTGTGGAAGAGCCGGGAGTGCAGGAGGCGAAAGAGGCCGACGTTGTGGCCTTTGCGTCCCTCGTAGCCCGGCGCAGGATCCTACTCATGTGGAAGGAGGCGAAGCCCCCCGGACTGGAGGCCTGGGTAAATGATATGGCGGGGTTCATTAAACTGGAGCAGATAAAGTTTGCCCTGAGAGGATCGGCTCAAGGGTTCACCAGGCGGTGGCAGCCATTTCTCGACTACCTAGGGGAACGTTAGAGGGAAGACAGATCACCAGCAGCAGCAACCAAGGGGGAGGGGCGGGGGGGGGGGGGTGTAGTTTAGGTCAATAGATAAGGGGGTTTTGTTACTTGTGTATTGTTAAAAATTTCTGTATTGTTATTGTTGCGTTTGTTTTGTAAGAGGAAAAATTGTTGTTTGGGAAAAAAAATTTCAATAAAATATATATATATATTTTTTAAGCGATTTGCCAGTCATGACTGTAGGTAGCAAAATTTCAGTGAAAAGAGTGGGTCTGGGGGGAGAGCGTCTTCAGCGATGAGAAAGAGCGAGAATTCCACTAGGATAGCAGGGCGTAAAGAGCGATATTTCTGGCAGGAAATGTGACTAAATAGTGATTCTTCAGCAAACAGCTGGGGTAGCAAGCGAGAGACTCCAGCGCATTTAGCAGACTGTATCAAGCAAGACTTCAGTGAGAAAGTGGACTTTAAAGAATGGACCTTCAGAAGGTATATCGAGGCTGCAATAAAGGGAGATTTCAGTGAGGGGAGCGGGGCAGTGAAGCAAAAGTCATCAGCGAGGTGATCGGGGTACAATAACAAGACTTCGGTGAGGAGAGTGGGTTAAAATGAGCAAGAAGTTAACGAGGAGTATGGGGGATAAAATTGAGCCTTCATCGAGCAGAGATTGGGAGTAAAGGCAAGTGTATCGGAGACAATCTGAATTTTCTTGTCTGTAACATTGTAAATTGTTTCTGGATTCTGTACCCCTCTTAAAATCAACACGGAGCCGTGCAAAGCACATTGTTTATGGGTTTGATGAATAAAGACTCAAGACAGCAGTATATATAATAAACTTTATTAGTGTCACAAATAGGCTTACATTAACACTGCAATGAAGTTACTGGGAAAATCCCCTAGTCGCCACACTCCAGTGCCTGTTCGGGTACACTGAGGGAGAATTCAGAAAGTCCAATTCACCTAACAGCACAGGACTTGTGGGAGGAAACCGGAGCACCCGGAGGAAACCCACGCTGACTCTGCACAGTGACCAAGCCGGGAATCGAACGCGGGTCCCTGTTGTGAAGCAACAGTGCTAACCACTGTGCTACCGTGCTGCCCCTACTGTGCTACATTGGCTCTTCTCACCCTTCCAAATGAATCACTTAGGAGCTTTCTGCATTCCGTTTTATCTGCCATGTGGTGTCCTCTTCAACTTGTTACAATACTTCTAGGTGTTTCCACGTGTCCCAAGTTTTGCATCTGCAAAATTTGAAATCATACGCATTATCTCCAAGTTCAGGTCACTCGTATATATCAAAAGAGCAGGGGTTCTAATACCAACTCCTGGGTGACACCATTGTATCCTTCCCTCTAATCCAGAAATAGTCGTTCAATGCTATTCTCAGCATTGTTTCTTAGCCAATTTTGTATTGATGCTGAGCCCCATTGTTCATATGGTCTTTGCTAGCAAGTCTTTTTATGTGATATGTTGTCAAACCTCTTTTGAAAGTCCATCTATACAACAAATTGCACAACCCACATCAAACCTGTCAATCACTTCAAAGAACTTGAATATGTTTGACAGACACGATTTGTCTTTAACAGATTCAAGCTAGCTGTCATTCATGACGGTGAATTTTGTCCTGATTTTTCACCACCTGGACGGCACAGTGGTTGGCACTGCTGCTTCAGGGACCCGGGTTCAATTTCAGCCTTGGATGACTGTGTAGAGTTTGTACATGCTCCCTGTGTCTGCATGGGTTTCCTCCCAGTGCTCTGTTTTCCTTCTACAGTCCAAAGATGTGCAGGTTAGGTGGATTAGCCATCCTAACTTGCCGTTTAGGTGGGGTTAAGGAGATAGGGTGGGTGGAGTGGGCCTAGGTATGGTGTTTTCAGAGGATCGGTGCAGGCTCGGTGAGCTGAATGGCCTCCTTTTACAGTGCAGGTATTCTATGGATAAATATTCCCCACAACTGACATTGGGATAACTGGGCTGCAGGTACTGAGCGTATCCCTTTCCCCTTTTAACAGGGGGTGTAATATGTGTAATCTTCTAGTCTTGCACAATTCCCAAAACCAAGTAAAGCTGTTTTAGAGCCTCTGCTCTCTCAACCGTTGCTCCTAGTTCAGTTTATTCATTTTATTTTTGCCAGGAAGCCATTTGTCTGGCAGTGATTTAGTTGCTGCAGTAATTGAATCATGTGCTCTTTATATATCAGAGTGCAGAGTGGGCTCACGTTGTCCAGCATAACGCAAGAGTATAACTACAGTAACTCTTTGTCATATGAACTAGATATTCATGTCATTTGCCTCCATACGCCTCTCCAGTTAAAAGCCTTGGAAGGTGAGGTCTGTATTGAATGATTGTGTTGCTTTATTTCAGATGTGTGCTCTAAGCCATACAACCTTTCACATAAAACATGTCAGCCCTGCTTGAGTGGAAGAAAATAACTGATAATTAAACTCCTACGTTCTCTTTCTGAGCCCAGCTTTCTGAGCTCACGCAGCTTTCTGGTTTAAAAAATCTGCCTGATTTTTCAGCCTTAGTTCTACCTGGCAATGAAAAATGTCTATTTAAAGGAGAAATTTGCAGTGCCATGACGATAGAGCAGGGTAGTGGGGCTAACTAGTTAGCGCCTTCAAAGAGTCAGCAGAGGCACAATGGGCTGTGACCTCTTTCTGTGCTGTAAAATTCTTAGATTTCTGTTTTTATCTTTGGCAGTCAGAAGCGACAGCCTGCCAATTCACACAGGGCTGGACATTTCTTAACAATGGGTGCGAGGTGTTTACTGATAAAGTTAATGAATTGTTTATTCTTTAAAGCGTTTGGGGAAAAGAGCATCAATGTTTATCTCATTAACCTATGATGCATGTTTTTTTTAAAAAAACTCCTGTAAGTCGCTTTAAACTAGTTCTTTTGCCTAAATGCTTTCAGTGGAAAAATGTCGAGAAAATTCTTCCAATGGGATGGTACTGTAGTTTATTTTTAGAAATATTTTTCATATATACCGAAGATACACGACAAACCTCTGCAACGGTTAACAAAGCTCACAATCCCCCCCGATGCCTCAAATCACTTTAAAGAAATCGATAAACGGCTTCCACCTCAGGATGAACCCCTCTTCCACTCCACTCCACATATGGCGAACTTAACTTTTTCCAGGTGCAAACATTTCTCTGGTCACTCACCCATATCCTGGCCTTTGGCAGCTCCGAGTCCCGCCAACTCAACAAAATCTGTCTCTGAGCTATCATGGAAGCAAAGACATCGGCCTCTCTTCCCCACCTGAACTTCTGGATCTTCTGACACCCTGAATATCGCCACCTCCGGATTGGGAGCCACCCCTGCGCTCAGAATTTCGGACAACACATGCAAAAAAGACCTTCCAAAACCCCCTCAACCCTGGACACACCCAGAATATATGCATGTGGTTTGCCAGCCCCCTATACACTGTCCACACCTAGCCTCAATCCGTGAAAAGAATTGGCTCATCCTCAAGATAGTCATGGGGCTCTGTGCACCACATTAAATTGGATGCGGCTTAACCTCACACACAAGGAAGCATTCCCCCTCCACAGGGCTTCCCTCCACATCCCAGTCCCCAACTCTCCCTCAGCTCTTCCACCCACTTGCATCTGGCCTCCTCCGCAGGAGCGCCCTCCCTATAAGACCATAACACATAGGAGCGGAAGTAAGGCCATTCGGCCCATCGAGTCCACTCCACCATTCAATCATGGCTGATTTTAAATTTAGAGTACCCAATTCATTTTTTCCAATTAAGGGGCAATTTAGCATGACCATTCCACCTAGCCTGCACATGTTTGGGTTGTGGAGGCGAAACCCACGCAGACACGGGGAGAATGTGCAAACTCCACACGGACAGTGACCCAGAGCTGGGATCGAACCTGCGACCTCAGCGCCATGAGGCAGCAATGCTAACCACTGCACCACCGTGCTGCCCTCAAACACCAGCATGCATCAGCTCTCCATATATATCCACCACTCTCCCCTCCCCAATGTCATCCTCAGACAACCTGTCTTGCAACACCGAGGTGGCAGCTCCAGAAAGGGTTGCACCTCTTTTCTAACAAAGTCCATCACTTGCAGGTACCTGAACCTTTTTCCATTAGGCAACTGATAGGTCTCCTCAAGAACCTCCAGGTCTGCAAACCTTTCTCCCACAAACAAATCCCTGAAGTACTCTAGCCCCACCTGCCGCCACCCCCGGAACCTCGCATCCAGCCCCGCAGCGCAAACCTATGGTTGTCACATATCGACACCCACAGAGGCATGCCTTCCAGTTCGAAGTGTTGCCTACTGATTCTAAACCGTCAATGCCAAACCAGGATCCGTAATTAAGAAAGCAAATGCAATGTTGTCATTTATCTCAAGAGGCTTGGAATATAAAAGCAAGGATGTACTTCTGAAGCTTTATAAAGCATTGGTTAGGCCCCATTTAGAATACTGTGAGCAATTTTGGGCCCCGCACCTCAGGAAGGACATACTGGCACTGGAGCGGGTCCAGCTGAGATTCACACGGATGATCCCAGGAATGGTAGGCCTAACATATGATGAACGTCTGAGGATCCTGGGATTATATTCATTGGAGTTTAGGAGGTTGAGGGGAGATCTAATAGAAACTTACAAGATAATGAATGGCTTAGATAGGGTGGATGTAGGGAAGTTGTTTCCATTAGCAGGGGAGACTAGGACCCGGGGGCACAGCCTTAGAATAAAAGGGAGTCACTTTAGAACTGAGATGAGGAGAAATGTCTTCAGCCAGAGAGTGGTGGGTCTGTGGAATTCATTGCCACAGAGGGCGGTGGAGGCCGGGACGTTGAGTGTCTTTAAGACAGAAGTTGATTTCTCGAGGAATTAAGGGCTATGGAGAGAGCGTGGGTAAATGGAGTTGAAATCAGCAATGATTGAATGGTGGAGTGGACTCGATGGGCCGAATGGCCTTACTTCCGCTCCTATGCCTTATGGTCTTATGATCTAATGCTGATACCGGGCTCACCGCGTATTGGACTGGCGAGAACGGAAGGAGTGCCAACAAGAATCCCTCAAATTTGTACCTGTTATGCGAGAGGCGTTTTCAGAACCCCAAAATGTATCATGGAGTTCAACCAACCTCCCCCTTTAATGTATTTGTGGCTTTTACGAGCACACAACCTTTTCTCCAGGTGTGGGATTACAATTATGGACACGTGGGTTTTTAAACACAAAACAATATTTATTCCATGAACTCAACTTAACCTCTTAAATAAACATTGGCTCTCTTAACACCTCTTACTTCAAAGATAACCCTGAAAATATTACAACACTAAATAATCCTTCAGTTATTCCCTTCAACATCCATGAGATGTGTCGCTCTTGTCTTTGACAGGGTGTGTACTGACAGTGAAAATGACAGTGTAAATAAACAGAAACACATGGTTAAAGGCTTTACTATTATGAGTTTAAATCAACCAAATGATCCAGAGATAGTTAGTCTTTCATGGCAGAGATCACAGCAGATTCAGCTCACTGCAAACACAGACACACACCCAAGCTCTTTCAAACTGAAACTAAACTGCAAAATGGCTGAACTAAAACCAAGTTCCACCCACACTCTGACATCACCGCATTTCTTAAAGGTACATTGCTTAAACATTCATTTCTTAAAGGTACCCTCACATGACATTCCCTACACGACGCCGCCTCCAACCCCCCCCCCCCCCCCTCCCCACCCCAACAACCCCTCCTCCACTGCCCATTTCCTAACCATTGCAATGTTTGTTGCCCAGTAGTAATTCAACAGGCTTGGCAAAGTCCCCTCATTGATCCCTGTTCAGAAACGCCCTCACCCTGTGGGGCCCTCCCTGCCCACGCAAACCTCAAAATCATCCCATTCACCTTTCTAAAAAAGTGTTTAGGAACAAAGGTGGGGAGGTTCTGAAACACGAACAGAAACTTGTGCTGCACTGTCATTTTCACTGTCAGTACACACCCTGTCAAAGACGAGCGACACATCCCACCTCTTGAAGTCCGTCTTCATACCCTCCACCTTCATACCCTCCACCAATCACGCCAAGTTCAACTTTTGCAGCTGGGCCCAACTCGGCACCACCTGTATCCAAGATAGCGGCAACTCCCCATAACCTCCTCTCCTGTCCCCTGACATGTATCGGGACCACCTTGCTTTTTCCCATATTCAACTTATATCCTGAGAAACGGCCAAACCTTGAATGTGCACTCCACCTATGTCCACCCCGCTCAGTCCCATAATCCCGTAACCTAACCTGCACATCCCTGAACACTGACAATTTAGCGTGGCCAATCCACATAACCTGTACAACTTTGGACTGTGGGAGGAAACCGGAGCACCCGGAGGAAACCCACGCAGACACGGGAAGAACATACAAACTCCACGCAGTCAGTGACCCAAGGCCGGAATTGAACCCTGGTCCCTGGCGCTGTGAGGCAGCAGTGCTAACCACTGTACCACCATGCCCACTCAACTCGGTCAAACGCTTTCTCCGCATCCATTGCCACCACCACTTGCACTTCCAGCCCCTCTGAAGGCATCATAATAACCTTGAGCAGCCTGCGTACATTCGGTGACAACTGTGGCCCCTTCACGAACCCCATCTGGTCCTCCCCTATGACACCTGGCACACAACCCTCTATCTGCAAGGCCAGCACCTTTGTCACCAACATTGCATTCACATTAACTTTGAAATCGGAAGGAATGATCCACACTGCTCCTGGTCTTTGTCCTTAACAATCAGTGATATGGACGCCTGGGACAGCAGGGGGGAGGGGAGGACCAATCTGGACCCGGTGTCTTCCCCGTCTGCATTGAATCCCCACAGTCCATCACCTCCTTCAGTCCCAAATCCCCCAATCCCTGTACCTTCTCCTCTACTCTTGGGAACTCCAGCCCATCTAAGAACCGCCTCATATCCTCCTCCCAGTGGAAGGCTCCAATTCATAAAGCCTTCGATAGAAGGCCTCAAAGATCCCATTCACCCACTCTGGTTCCAACACCACTGTGCCAGCCGATCCTCGTGCTCCCCCATCGATTCCTCCAGCTTCTGGAGTGCTATGCCCTGTGCCTCCAGCAGCTGTTCCACTCTCTCAATAGCCGCCCTAAGCGGCTCCACTGCAGTAGCCAGGTCCTCTTGAGACCTCAATCCTCTGCTGCTATCACTTGTTGTTCGAAAAGTTCACTAGCTGCTCTGTATACCGCTGGACAGGCAAAGCTACCCCAGAGCCTTCCTCCACCTTTTTCTGTGTCGTACCTCGATTTTTCTTGTGGTCAAGCTGCTGCGTCTTCTTTGTTACACTCCTTGTCCAATAGGTCATAAACCGGCCCTAGTAGAGGAGTATTGCAATCCTTCAGTGCTTATACTCCATTCGCCAGCAAACACCTTTCAAATCGGGTGGGGAAGGAGCAGAAAATTCCACCTTGAGCGGGAGCCACCAAATGTGCGACCACTCACTCCATGGCCACTACCGGAAGTCTGATGGGACTGTAGTTAACCAAGGAAGAGACCTGGGGACATTGTTGATCAGTCATCATAGGTGCACAATCTCTGTGGTAGTTATAGGGAAAGTGAAGCGAATCACTAGGTTGTGTTTCGATGCAATTTGAGTACAAATTGAAGGATACAGAGGCTGTCAGTGGTTCTGGTAACAATGCTCTTGCATTATTGCATCCAGTTTAATTTTCACATAGTTAAGAATAAATAGGATCTGGAGTTAGTGAGTGTCGGGTGTCTGGGTATGTCCCATTATTCTGAGTATTGTAGGCTTGATGGGAAAGTTTCCAAGGTTTTTAAAGTGATGAAGTGACTGGATGCATGTTGGATAAGGGATTTGTACTTTTTTACCCCAAAATTTAGAGTACCCAATTTTTTTTTTTCCAATTAAGGGGCAATTTAGCGTGGCCAATCCACCTAACCTGCACATCTTTGGGTTGTGGGGGTGAAACCTACGCAGACACGGGGCGAATGTGCAAACTTCACACGGACAGTGACCCAGGGCCGGGATTCAAACCCAGGTCGGCAGCGCCACAGTCCCAGTGCTAACCACTGCACCACCGTGCTGCTTTAAGGGATTTGTACTTGATATAGAGTAGGACTATAAATCTGTAGACAAAACACCAGCTTAGATACCAGAAGTGTTTCATGTGGTTTGTGCAGTATTGGTACCATGCTTTAAAATAAAAAGCTGGCCATTCCTGAGATGAGATCTCCAGTTGTAAAGAGTAAGTTGCAAGCTAGTTGTGATTGTGTTGGGGATTGGAGAGGAATCTTTCAGTATATTTCTTGAACTCCCCATATATTTTATTTCTCTTTTTAGCCTTTCCTATTGGGTTAATGTTTGGAGATAAGTCAATGGTATATAAAGGCGTACTGTTAACTGAATTGGTAGGCCTGATCTTATGCATTTATTGTCCATCCCTAATAAAGTAATGGGGAGTTGCTGCGGGAGGGAATTCCAGGAATTATGCCCAATGCCAATGAAGGTGAATGATAACAAGGCAATGTGAGACTTGGAGAGGAACTTGCAGGTTTTGATGTTTGCATGCAGCTGCTCCCTTGTCCTAGGTATTTGGGACTGAAAGTTTGGAAGGTTCTGTTGAAGCATTCTGGATGAGCTGCTGCCGTGGATCTTGTAGATGGTACATACTGTTTAAGGTGATGAATGGAGTGTCAATCAAGCAGGCCGCTTTGCCATAAATGGTGTTAAGTTTCTTGCATGTTGTTAGAGCTGGATTTGTTCAGACAGGTGAGGAGTAGTCAGTCCATCACACTTCTGACTTGAGCCTTGTAGAAGGTGAACAGGCTTTGATGAGTTGTGAGGTGAGTCACTCATTACAGAATACCCAGCCTCTCACCTGCTCTCATAGTTACAGAATTTGTGTGACTGATTCAGTTGCGTTTCTGATCAAGTGTAAGCCCGAGAATGTTAGTGGAGATTCAACAATGGAAATGCCATTGTATGTCAAAGACAATGGTTTGACTCTCTTCTGTTAAAGATGGTAATATCCTGGCACTTGTGTGACATGAATCTTAACTTTCCACTTGTCAGCCCAAGCCTGGATATTGTTTCTGTCTTGGTGCATGTGGACATGGACTGCTTCATTATATCAGGACTTTCAAATGGAATTGAGCACTGTGCGATCATCAGCGAACATCCCCACTTCTGACCTTATGATGGAGGGAAGGTCATTATAAATCAGCTGCAAATGGTCAGCCTAGGACACCATCCTGAGGCATTCCTGCAACATTCCTGAACTTGAGATGATTGGCCCCCAACAATCATAATCATCTTCCTTTGCACAGAGTATGACTCGAGCCATTGGAGCGTTTTCCCTCCAATTTCCATTGGCTTATATTTTACGAGAACTCATTAATGCCACATTCAATGTTGCCCTGAGGTCAAGGGTAGTTACCCTCTCCTCACTGCTGCAATTCACCCCTTTGGACCAAAGCTGTAATAAGATCCGGAGCCTTGTCATTTTGCTGTAATCCAAATTGAATACCATTGAGCAGGTTATTAGTGGGCAAGTGCTGCTTGAGAACACTTAGCCATACCGTCTATCACTTTGCTGATGATTGAAAGTAGGCTGATGGGGTTGTAATTGACCAAATTGGATTGGTCTTGTTTTTTGATGATATGAAATACCTGGGCAATTTCCACCTTGCCATTTTATGATGCCAGTATTTTAGCTGTACTGTAGTGACTTGGTTAGAGGAAGAGCTAGTTCTAGCACACAGCTTCAGCACCACAGCTGCGGCAATGTCATTTGTTGATATCATGGAGTGAAGCAAATTGTCCAATGACTGGCAACTGTGTTGCTAAGATCCTCAGGAGATGGATCATCCACTGGCCGAAGCTGATTGCATCTGTCTGTTTGTGCGCAGCCCCTTTGGAGGGTCTGTTTATGAAAGATACAGAATGTGCATTTAGCAACAGTTACATCTTCAGGTCATCCCTGTGGAATAGACATCAGTTATTTTTGGCGTATTGATTGAGAAGCGAATGTTAGCCAATGTACTGGAAGAGCTGTCATGCTTAGGTGCGCAGAAGAGACTTTGGTTTAATGTTCCACTTGGATGGTGGAAATCTGGCAGCACTGTGCTGCCTCAGTACTTCATTGGAGTGTCAGTCTTGCTATTACGTTCAAGTCTCTGAAGTGGGACTTGAATCTACAACCTACGATGCAAAAGCACAACCCTACTCTGATACTGAGTCACATAGTAAACCTTACAACAGTGACTGGACCTCTACGCTCCAACATTGAGTTTGGAGACATGCCGAGATCGTGAAAAGTGCTATATCAGTGCTGAGCAAATCTATTCCCTTTGTGACCCCCCAGCTGTTAAAATTGCTGTGACCTCAGTGTGAAAGTGGGTTGGGTGGGTGGGCGGACAGAGTTGGTAATCGGATGAGGGAGTTGCAAAATCGCTTTGAAGGTTCTGAATTTTGCTCAGATCTGTTGCTCAGCAAGTGAGAGCAAATCTGTCTACCTGTCCGTGATATTTATTTGGTATCCTTCATTTATTTGGTAACCTAAGACTGATAGTGTGATGTTGTAAAAATCTCCACCGACCCACTCTTTCCTCTTTATAACAACATAAACAATAATACAAACACACACATTGAGCATACTAGTTGTATTCACGAGAAAAATCGATATTGGAAAATTGTAATCAGACCACAAATGGAATTTTAAAGAGCACGTGTAGATTCATTACAATTTATTTCTTCAAAACAATGTCTTGGTCTGTCAACCACAAAATATGAGTATAGCAGTTAATCACATCAATATAAGGTGGCACAGTGGTTAGCACAGTTGCTTCACAGCTCCAGGGTCCCAGTTTCGATTCCCGGCTTGGGTCACTGTGGAGACTGCATGTTCTCCCTGTGTCTGCGTGAATTTCCTCTGGATGCTCCAGTTTCCTCCCACAAGCCCCAAAAGACGTGCTGTTAGGTAATTTGGACATTCTGAATTCTCCCTCTGTGTACCCGAACAGTAGCCAGAATGTGGTGACTAGGGGCTTTTCACAGTAAAATCATTGCAGTGTTAATGTAAGCCTATATGTGACAATAAAGATTATTTATAACTTGTGGGAGGAAACCGTAGCACCCAGAGGAAACCCACGCTGACACAGGGAGAATGTGCAGACTCCACATAGACAGTGACCCAAGCCGGGTATCGAACCTGGGACCCTGGCACTGTGAAGCAACAGTACTGACCACTGCTACCGTGCACGCCAAGTATGATCTAACCAAGATATGATAAACTTTGAGCATAACTTCTCTACTTTATACAGCTATCCCTTGTTTAGCACTCCTAACGTGTTCCTAAAAAGTGATGTGCTAAATAAAATCACTTTTTCATAATAACACACGAGTGGGTTATATTTCTGACCGATAATTTTTACCGTGAAAACCTATTGACTGCCTTGAACCTAAGTGGCCCAAAAACCGTCATACAAGTACTGACTCTTAATAACATTTAATTTACCAACTCTTTGTAAATTACTTACACTTTCCACTATATCCCAATGCTTCCACTTGCTGACTCTCCCGCTCACTGCTTCCATCCCTTTCTACTCGCTTCCCTCTCCCAAACAGTCAGTGTGAGTGAGGGCTCACAAAAGGAGAGTGAGACGCGAGGAAGCAAATGAAGGAGTGGAGCGGGGGGATTGCGAGTGGGAGGTTCGGATCGGGCAGTTGCGAGTGGGAGGATCAGTGAGTGGACCGCAGGAAAATCAAGTGAGGGACACTTGGTAGATACTGTTGGATTAAACTCACCAGCAGCAAAATGGAGGCGTCTCCAACCAATCTTGCAATAACTAGCCAGACTTGTTGTAAAGCGCACTAGTTGTAATTTGATCAAAGTGACAAATGGCAAGACTTGCATTAGGGCCTGGTTTCATCTTCACAGTGGTCATTGCTGCCTCGGAGGAGGGGGAGCTCACCATCCACTCCGTGTTATATCATTGCAAGCTTTTCTTTCCAGAGACTTTGTGGATAGAGTTGTCAACTGGTTTAATGTGATCAAAAATACTTGTACTTTTGTTGGACTGAAGTATAACTTGCAATTTTGTTTGTTATGATAGGTGGAGATGACCGCCGTGTCTTGTTGTGGCATATTGATAAGTCTATTCATTCAAGAGCTAAACCAACCCAACTGAAAGGGGAGCATCTATCTAACATCTTCTGTTTAGCATTTGACAGCACAAATACCCATCTCTTTTCTGGAGGTAAGAAACCTTGGATCCTATGAAATGAAGATTACATCACTTAAACGTTGATTTATTTGAACATTAAATTATGTGGCTTTGCTAAACATAATTTACATATTTAGATTATAGATAAATAACAATTTATGGAAATTAATGTCCAACAGTTCTTGCTTTCTGCATCAGCGGTGCTTCATCTGTTTTGAAATCATTCAAATGGATTGTTCAACATGGATGTGTTAGTTTTATTTTCTTTGATATGTAGGCTAATTAAATGATTCATTAAATTCTTTCAAAATGGTGGAAGGGAGCTTACTTAACTGCATACAACTGGCCCACATGAGCAAACTGCAGTTTTTAAAAAATAAATTTAGAGTACCCAATTCATTTTTTCCAATTAAGGGGCAATTTAGCTTGGCCAATCTGCCTAGCCTGCACATCTTTGGGTTGTGGGGGCGAAACCCACGGAAACACGGGAAGAATGTGCAAACTCTACATGGACAGTGACCAAGAGCCGGGATCGAACCTGGGACCTCGGCGCCGTGAGACAGCAGGGCTAACCCACTGCGCCACCGTGCTGCCCCGCAAACTGCAGCTTTGATCAAATTTTGCGTGGGCTACAAATTATTAGACCAAATCCCTTTGTCTGCTGCTGTGAATGAATGAAAGGAGACTTTTACAGAACAAAGACTGAATCAACTAACATTCTCTGAGGTCCTGGACAGAATCCAAGAGCTCAATACCAATAAATTCCAGTGATGGACAGTATAGAAGCATTGAAAATAGGGTAGGTCATTCACCGTTCGAGCTTGCCCCGCCATACATTATGGTCATGGCTAATCATCCAATTCAGTAACCTGTTACAGCGCTTTTCTCTCTCTCTTTCACTCTTTCTCCCCCCCCCCCCCCCCCAAAACACACACACACACACACACACACACAATAGGAGAAGAAATTTCTCCTAATCTCAGTCCTAAATGGTTTACCTCGTATCCTTAGACTGTGACCCCTGGTTTTGCACCATTGGGAACATCTTTCCTGCATCTACCCGGTCAAGTCCTGTTAGAATTTTATAGGTTCCTAGAGATCCCCCCCCACCCCTCATTCTTCTGAACTCCTTCTTCGGAATATAACCCTAACCAACTCGATCTTCCTCACACTTCTGTCCCGCCATCCCAGGAATCCGTATGGTAAAACTTTGCTGCACTCCCTGCATAGCAAGTACATCCTTCCTCCAATAACGAGACCAAAACCGCACACAATATTCCAGGTCTGGCCTCACCAAGGCCCTGTATAACTGCAGAATGACATCCCTGCTCCTGTACACGAATCCTCTCTCAATGAAGGCCAACATATCATTTGCCTTCTTCACCGCCTCTTGCATCTGCATGCTTACTTTCAGCGACTGTTTTCCAAGGACACCCAGGTCTCATTGCACCTGCCCCTCTCCCAATCTATAGCCATTCAGATAATCTGCTTTCCTGTTTTTGCTTCCAAAGTAGATAATTCTCACAATTATCTACGTATACTGCATTGCAAATGCCATGCATTTGCCCACTCACTCAACTTCAAGTTCAGCTTTGTTTCCAAGTCAGTATTTTATAAATCTGAAGTTGAAGTTATATAGTGCTCTCGTCAGGCAAATCTGAGTTGCATTAAATTCTGGTTAATAAAGCAGTGAAAGCCCTTGTATTTCCCCCATCTTGTTATGATCATAGACGAGCCCCAAGATCCTGAACGATAACTCAACTATTTTCAATTTGTAAAACTGTGAGGAAAAGTTGCTGCACCTGAGGAGTGAAAACATTGACCAATAGGTACATTTTATGTTAAAACAAATTAATCACAGAATTAGCCACATTAGCAACAAAGAAATCGCTTTACAGTTAGTTATTACAGTTCTTAAGTAAAATAAGATACCTGAACTTCCTAAACCAGCCACTATATTCCAATTAAGCAAACCAATATAAATGAAATACAGTTTTTGATACATGAATAAAGTTTTTTTTAAAAGTATTTTTATTAAGGTTTTACAGAATTTTTCATAATAAAACAGTAGTAACAATAATAACAAAACAAACTAGAGTGAATATTAACATAGTGTAAAAAGAGAATATACAATAACAATTAAATAGACATTACCCACGCGACCCAGTCTTCCCATCCCATCCCAATGAAGCACTCTTTCTTCCCCCCCCCCCCCCAACACGGATTGCTGCACCTGCTGACATTTTAATTTTCCCCGAGAAAGTCGATGAACGGCTGCCATCTCCGAGGGAACCCTAGCATAGATTCTTACGGCAAACTTTATTTTCTCGAGGCTGAGAAACCCAGCCATGTCATTAACCCAAGTCTCTACACTCGGGGGCTTCGAGTCCCTCCACATTAATACAATCGTCTCCGGGCTACTAGGGAGGCAAAGGCCAAGACGTCGGCCTCTTTCGCCCCCTGATCTCCCGGGTCTTCTGACACTCCAAAGATCGCTATCTCTGGACTCGGCACCACCCGTGTGTTAAGCACCTTGGACATTGCCCTCGCGGACCCTTGCCAGAACTCTCTAAGCTCCGGGCATGCCCAAAGCATGTGGACATGGTTAGCATGGTTTTTTCTACCCCAAAAAACTTGCTCATTCTCGCTGCTGTCACGTGTGCCCAGTGGACCACCTTAAATTGAATTAGACTGAGCCTGGCACACGATGAGGAGGAATTAGCCCTGCCCAGGACTTCTGCCCACAGACCCGCTTCCAACTCCTCACCTAACTCCTCCTCCCACTTGCCCTTGAGCTCCTCCACCGGGGTTTCCTCCGCCTCCTATAGTTCCTGGTAGATATCCGACACCTTCCCCTCCCCCACCCAATTGGCGGAGACCACCCCGTCCTGTATCCTCAGTGGTGGCAGCGTCGGAAAGGCCACTACCTGTTTTTTCAGGAAGGCTCGTACTTGCAGTTATTTAAAGGCGTTTCCAGGCAGCAGATTAAATTTGTCCTCTAGCGCCTTCAAACTGGGAAAGCTTCCGTCTATGAACAGATCTCCCATCCTTCTGATGCCTGCCCTCTGCCAGCTCTGGAACCCACCATCCATCCTACCCGGGACAAACCTGTGGTTGTTGCATATCGGGGTGCAGACCGACGCTCCCTCCACCTTCTTGTACCTCCTCCACTGTCCCCAGATCCGCAGTGACGCTGCCACCACCGGACTTCTGGAGTAACGGGTCGGCGAGAACGGCAAAGGAGTTGTTATCAAAGCTCCCAGACTAGTACCTTTACAGGACACCGCCTCCAGCTGCTCCCACGCCGCCGCCCCCCAATCACCCACTTCCTAATCATAGCTATATTGGCCGCCCAGTAGTAGTTGCGAAAGTTCGGCAGCGCCAACCCCCCTCTTCCGGACTGTGCTCCAACAGCGATCTCCTTACTCGCGGGGTCTTATTCGCCCACACAAAGCCCGTAATGATCCTACTTACTCGCTTAAAAAAGGCCTTAGGCATGAAGATGGGGAGGCACTGAAAGACGAACAAAAATCTGAGGAGGACAATCATTTTCACGGTCTGCACCCTCCCTGCCAGGGACAGCGGGAGCATGTACCATCTTTTAAAGTCCCCTTCCATTTGCTATACCAACCGGGTCAGGTTGAGCCTGTGCAGGGCATCCCATTTCCTGGCCACCTGTATACCCAGCTAATGAAAACTTTTCTCTACCATCCTGAGCGGCAGCTCTTTCCGTCTCTCCTCCTGCCCCTTGGCCTGGATCACAAGCAACTCGCTCTTTCCCATGTTCAGTTTGTACTAAAGAACAAAGAAAAGTACAGCACTAGAATAGGCCCTCCAAGCCCATGCTGACCATGCTGCCCGCCTAAACTAAAATCTTCTACACTTCCTGGGTCCGTATCCCTCTATTCCCATCCTATTCATGTATTTGTCAAGATGCCCCTTAAATGTCACTATCGTCCCTGCTTCCACCACCTCCTCCGGCAGCGAATTCCAGGCACCCACTACCCTCTGTGTAAAAAAACTTGCCTCGTACATATCCTCTAAACCTTGCCCCTCGCACTTTAAACCTATGCCCCCTAGTAATTGACCCCTCTACCCTGGGAAAAAATCTCTGACTATCCACTCTGTCTATGCCCCTCATAATTTTGTAGACCTCTATCAGGTCGCCCCTCAACCTCCGTCGTTCCAGTGAGAACAAACCGAGTTTATTCAACCGCTCCTCATAGCTAATGCCCTCCATACCAGGCAACATCCTGGTAAATCTCTTCTGCACCCTCTCTAAAGCCTCCACATCCTTCTGGTAGTGTGGTGACCAGAATTGAACACTATACTCCAAGTGTGGCCTAACTAAGGTTCTATACAACATGACTTGCCAATTCTTATACTAAATGCCCCGGCCAATGAAGGCAAGCATGCCGTATGCCTTCTTGACTACCTTCTCCACCTGTGGACCGGTACACCTAGATCTCTCTGACTTTCAATACTCTTGAGGGTTCTACCATTCACTGTATATTCCCTACCTGCATTAGACCTTCCAAAATGCATTACTTCACATTTGTCCGGATTAAACTCCATCTGCCATCTCACCGCCCAAGTCTCCAAATAATCTAAATCCTGGACAGTCCTCATCGCTATCCGCAATTCCACCAACCTTTGTGTCGTCTGCAAACCTACTAATCAGACCAGTTACATTTTCCTCCAAATCATTTATATATACTACGAACAGCAAAGGTCCCAGCACTGATCCCTGCGGAACACCACTAGTTACAGCCCTCCAATCAGAAAAGCACCCTTCCATTGCTACTCTCTGCCTTCTATGACCTAGCCAGTTCTGTATCCATCTTGCCAGCTCACCCCTGATCCCGTGTGACTTCACCTTTTGTACCAGTCTACCATGAGGGACCTTGTCAAAGGCCTTACTGAAGTCCATATTGACAACATCCACTGCTTACCTGCATCAATCATCTTTGTGACCTCTTCGAAAAACTCTTATCAAGTTAGTGAGACACGACCTCCCCTTCACAAAACCATGCTGCCTCTCACTAATACGTCCATTTGCTTCCAAATGGAAGTAGATCCTGTCTCGAACCAGTCTCTCCAGTAATTTCCCTACCACTGGCGTAAGGCTCACCGGCCTATAGTTCCCTGGATTATCCTTGCTACCCTTCTTAAACAAAGGAACAACATTGGCTATTCTCCAGTCCTCGGGGACATCACCTGAAGACAGTGAGGATCCAAAGATTTCTGTCAAGGCCTCAGCAATTTCCTCTCCAGCCTCCTTTAGTATTCTGGGGTAGATCCCACCCGGCCCTGGGGACTTGTCTACCTTAATATTTTTCAAGGCGTCGAACACCTCGTCTTTTTGGATCTCAATGTGACCCAGGCTATCTACACACCCTTCTCCAGACTCAACATCCACCAATTCCTTTTCTTTGGTGAATACTGATGCAAAGTATTCATTTAGTGCCTCGCCCATTTCCTCTGGCTCCACACATAGGTTCCCTTGCCTATCCTTCAGTGGGCCAACCCTTTCCCTGGCTACCCTCTTGCTTTTTATGTATGTGTAAAAAGCCTTGGGATTTTCCTTAACCCTATTTGCCAATTACTTTCCGTGACCTCTTCTAGCCCTCCTGACTACTTGCTTCAGTTACTTCCTACTTTCCTTATATTCCACGCAGGCTTCGTCTGTTCCCAGCCTTCTAGCCCTGACAAATGCCTCCTTTTTCTTTTTGACGAGGCCTACAATATATCTCGTTACCCAAGGTTCCCGAAATTTGCTGTATTTATCCTTCTTCCGCACAGGAACATGCCGGTCCTGAATTCCTTTCAACTGACATTTGAAAGCTTCCCACATGTCAGATGTTGATTTACCTCAAACATCCTCCCTCAATCTAGGTTCTTCAGTTCCCGCCTAATATTGTTATAATTAACCTTCCCCCAATTTAGCACATTCACCTAGGACCACTCTTATCCTTGTCCACCAGCACTTTAAAACTTACTGAATTGTGGTCACTGTTCCCGAAATGCTCCCCTACTGAAACTTCTACCACCTGGCCGGGCTCATTCCCCAATACTAGGCCCTCGTTGGACTGTCCACGTATTGTTTTAAGAAGCCCTCCTGGATGCTTCAGGGCAGCACGGTAGCATTGTGGATAGCACAATTACTTCACCGCTCCAGGGTCCGAGGTTCGATTCCGGCTTGGGTCACTGTCTGTGGGGAGTCTGCACATCCTCCCCGTGTGTGCGTGGGTTTCCTCCCACAGTCCAAAGATGTGCAGGTAAGGTGGATTGGCCATACTAAATTCCCTTGAGTGTCCAAAATTGCCTTTTGTGTTGGGTGGGGTTACTGGGTTATGGGGATAGGGTGGAGGTGTGGACCTTGGGTAGGGTGCTCTTTCCAAGAGCCGGTGCAGACTCGATGGGCCGAATGGCCTCCTTCTGCACTGTAAATTCTATGAATTTCTATGCTCCTTACAAACTCTGCCCCGTCCAGGCTCCTAGCACTAAGTGAGTCCCAGTCAATATTGGGGAAGTTGAAGTCTCCCATCACAACAACCCTGTTGTTTTTACTCATTTCCAAAATCTGTCCACGTATCTGCTCCTCTATCTCCCGTTGGTTGTTGGGAGCCCTGTAGTAAACCCCCAACATTGTGACTGCACCGTTCGTATTCCTGATCTCTACCCATATAGCCTTGCTGCCCTCTGAGGTGTCTTCCCGTAGTACAGCTGTGATATTCTCCCTAACCAGTAGCGCAACTCCGCCACCCCTTTTACATCCCCCTCTATCCCACCTGAAACATCTAAATCCTGGAACGTTTAGCTGCCAATCCTGTCCTTCCCTCAACCAGATCTCTGTAATGGCAAACAACATCATAGTTCCAAGTACTAATTCAAGCTCTTAAGTTCATCTGCCTTACCCGTAATACTACTTGCATTAAAACACATGCACTTCAGGCCACCAGACCCACTGTTTTCAACAACATCTCCCTGTCTGCTCTTCCTCAGAGCCATACTGGCCCTATTCCCTAGTTCTCCCTCAATGCTTTCACCTTCTGACCTATTGCTCCGGTACCCACCCCCCTGCCATACTAGTTTAAACCCTCCCGTGTGACACTAGCAAACCTTGTGGCCAGGATATTTATGCCTCTCCAGTTTTGATGCAATCCGCCCTTCTTATACAGGTCACCCCTGCCCCGGAAGAGCTCCCAGTGGTCCAGATAACGGAAACCCTCCCTCCTACACCAGCGTTTTACCCCGAAAAACTACCAAAATCCCTCCGGATCAGCAGAACCTCCCCATCCCCTCCACAGGGTCCGAAATGTACAGGAGCAAATCATCCGCGTACAGCGAGACCCGATGTTCCTCAAGACTCTCAGCGCCATAGCTATGGCAAATAGTAACGGGGAGAGGGGACATCCCTGCCTCGTTCCCCGGTGAAGCTCGAAGTACCCCGACCTCCGCCGATTTGTACATACACTTGCTACAGGCGCCTGGTACAGCAATTTCACCCAGCCAATAAAGCCCTCACCAAACCTGAACCTCCCCAGCATTTCCCACAGGTACTCCCACTCCACCCGGTCAAAGGCTTTCTCTGCGTCCATCGCTGTTACCACCTCCGCCTCCCCTCCCTCTGAGGGCATCATAATACTATTCAAAAGTCTCCGGACATTGGTATTGAGTTGTCTGCCTTTAACAAACCCAGTCTGGTCTTCCTCTATCACCCCTGGGACGCAATCCTCAATTCATGTGGCCAGAATCTTAGCTAGCAATTTGGCATCCACGTTTAAAAGCGAAATTGGCCTATATGACCCGCAATGTTCCGGGTCCTTCCCTCGTTTAAGAATGAGTGAGATCAAGGCCTGTGACATTGTTGGGGGAAGAGTTCCTTTCTCTCCAGCCTCATTGAAGGTCTTCACCAGGAGTGGGCTCAATATTTCCGAATTTTTTTAATAGAATTCTATCTGGTGACCGTCCGGCCCCGGGGCTTTACCCAATTGCATGCCCTCTATACCCTTGACAATCTCCTCCAATTCAATCGGGGTCCCCAGCCCCTCCACCAGGTCCTCTTCCACCTTTGGAAACCTCAACTGGTCCAAACATTGCCTCATCCCTTCCGCTCCCGTCGGGGTCTCCGACTCGTATAGTTTACTATAGAACTCCTTAAAGACTCCGTTCACCCCCCTGGATCCAAGACCGTGTTACCCTCCTTATTCTTTACTCCCCCAATTTCCCTGGCCGCCTCCCTCTTTCGCAGTTGGTGTGCCAGCATTCTATTCGCTTTATCCCCGTACTCATAGACTGCCCCCCTTGCCATCCTCAGCTGTGCTACCTCTTTCCCTGTGGCCAGCAGTTCAAACTCCGCCTGCAGACTCCGCCGCTCCCTCAGTAGCCCTGCCTCGGGGGTCTCCGTGTATCTCCTGTCCACTCGGACCATCTCCTCCACCAGTCTCTCCCCCTCCGCTCTTTCTCTCTTTTCCCTATGGGATCGAATTGAGATGAGTTCTCTTCTGACAACTCCCTTCAGAGCCTCCCAGACCGTTGCTGCTGCTACCTCACCCATATCGTTTGTTTCCAGGTAATCTTGGATGTTCCTGCTAATCCGCCCGCAAACCTCTTCGTCCGCCAGCAGCCCCACATCCAGTCTCCAGAGTGGGCGCTGCCCTCTCTCCTCACTAAGCCGCAGGTCCACCCAGTGCGGGGCATGGTCCGAGACTGTGATTGCTGAGTATTCTGTCCTCGCCAGCCACCTTTGGGACTAACGCCCTGCTCAAGACAAAGAAGTCTGTGCGGGAATAAATCTTGTGAACGTGGGAGAAAAAAGAAATCTGCTTCACTCTCGGCCGCGCAAACCTCCAGGGATCTCTCTTTCCCCCCCCCCCCCACATCTGCTCCATAAAACCCTTCAGTTCCTTAGCCACTGCCGGTCGCTTCCCTGTCCTGGACTTCGACCGGTCCAGCTCGGGGCCAATGACTGTGTTAATGTCTCCCCCCCATGATCAGGTTGTGTGACTCTAAGTCTGGGATATGAATAAAGTTAACAACCAGGGTTTTACTTGATTTTCTCTGTGCAGAATCTTTGGGGAGAGAACCTTTCAGGACCAAACTGAAACCCCTCTGTTCAGATCAGAGTTCTAGGACCTACTGACTCTTCAGACAGACCTGGCTCCTCCCATTAACTACATCATCTGTACCCAAAGCATCTTTTGTCTCTTCTTAAAATATATCCTTTGACTTGCTTAGCCAGGACCAAAAACAATACCCCTCATAAATTATCTACAGCCCAGAGGTCCTTCAAATCTTTTTTTTAATGTATTTTATTACAAACATGTATCAAAACAGGTTACAGCAAATAAACACCCCGGGAAACATACTTTCCAACAATCAACTATACCGTCTGTACAAATTTTTCCCCCTTTTTCCCCCTCCCTCCCCCGAGACGAACAGCTCTTCAAACTCGGTCACAAACATTCCCCACCTTTTCGCAAACCCCTCTGCTGAGCCCCTTAATTCATACTTTATCTTCTCTAACCGCAGGAAGTCGTACAGGTCACCCAACCAAGCCGCTACCCCCGGTGGCGATGTCGACCGCCACTCCAACAAAATTCGCCGCCTTGCAATCAGAGAGGCGAAGGCCATGACAGCAGCCTTCCTCCTCTCTGAAACCCCAAATATCGCCACCAAAGGGGGTCCATCTCATCCTCCACTATCCTGGATAAGACTGCGAAGACTCCTGCCCATAATCTTCCCAATTTTTCACAAAGTACACCAGTTGTCGTTTGACTTGTTTAGCCAAAATATGTGCGCGTGATTCGCTGGCTCCCTCCCACATCTCTCACACTCATCTGCTACCCCCTGAAAGAACCCACTCATTCTCGCCTGAGTCGTATGCACCCTGTGAATCACCTTAAACTGTATCAGGCTCATCCTTGCACACGAGGAGGTCCTGTTTACCCTACGCAGTGCCTCACTCCATACTCCCCAATTGATCTCCCTTTCCCATTTCTCCTTGATCTTCACCACCGCACAACTCCCTGCTCTCCCAGCCACTTGTATATATCCCCAATTCTTCCCTCCCCTTACACATCCGGAAGCAGCAGTCACTCCAGCAGGGTGCATCCCGGCAACCTAGGGAACCCCCTCCAGAACTTGCGCAAAGTCCGTAACGTGCAAATACCTTAACTCTCTTCCGCTCGGCAGCTCTACTCTCTCCCTTAGCTCCTCCAGACTGGCGAACCCTTCCTCCAAATACAAATCCTTCACCTTGACCAACCCCACTTCCCTCCACCTCCTGTATACACTATCCATCTCTCTCTCTCTCTCTCTCTCTCTCTCTCTCTCTCTCTCTCTCTCTCTCTCTCTCTCTCTCTCTCTCTCTCTCTCTTCCCCCCCCCCCCCCCCCCCCATGATCTATTAGCCGCACACACCTGCAAATCAATGATTACTTCACTTTTACAACACCTTGATCATCGCTCTAGCAGACATACTGTCTGTATGCATCCTAACCCAGGTTTTAATAACGTTACTGCAAAAAATATAAAATACGACAATTTCTTGCATTTATCACAATCTGCAGTACTACTAAACCCAAAGTTTCCTTTGCACAGTGATGCCAGATCAAATAACCATCCCATGTGTTCAATCTCCTGCAGCATCATCACCGTCTTCCCTCAAGCTCCAGGAGCCCCACCTCTATAGTTTCTTCAGGCCCTAGGATGAGCTACTTTACCATACAGGTTGATATCAAAGACCTACCTCCAACTGATACTGCCTTGCTGTGTGTCCGCGCTTTTAAAATGACAGGGGATAAAAATGAAACCGGTAAATGGTTTTCACCACATATTGGAGTTGCAAAATTCAATATCCAAAGCACCAGTAAAGGTCACAAAATGCTGTTTAATAGAAATGGAATTTCCCTTGCTCATTCACTGTAAATCTGTGGCCCTGATGCTATTCGCTACATGACATAAACGCTCCTAAAGTTTGGAAATGACAAATCCTCTGATTCATCACCCATTAGGCCATGGGAAATCTACTAACATATAAAAATAATTCTGCATGTTAAATATTGTTGTATCAAATCTTCATTATTACTTTAATTTAATTTAGTTTAAAGCAAGTCCATATAATGAGGCAAAAAAGACACTTAATTTTAAAGAAATCTATAAATAATGCTGCCTTTGGTTCATAATGAGAAGGCCCAAAGAATGTCTGCAAAACCGCAGCCAAGATGTGCACCATAATTCACTATTGAACAACATCTGAGCTAAAGTCTTTCATTACTCCAACAATTGCAGCGAATAAAAAAAACATAGCTGAGTTTGAAGTGTTCCTTCTTTGCAGGGTCAATACAATTTACTTTCTGTCTGTGATGGCTATTCATAGACCTTTCTGACATTTTTTTTAGGTCAGACACATGCTGTGTCTGTTCAACAGATAATCTGCATAATTTAATTGTATTGTTTCCGCCAATTTTTTAATAGAATGCTTTCATGAATTAGGTTTCCTCATTTTCCTTTCTTATGACATTGATAATAGTAAAAGAGCGGTCCATTGAGTCTGCAGCAACTCTTGGAAAGAGCAACCTACTTAAGCCCACACCTCCACCCTATCCCAGTAACCCCACCTAACCTTTTGGAGACTAAGGGGCAATTTAGCATGGCCAATCTACCTAACCTGCTTTGGACTGTGGGAGGAAACTGGAGCACTCTGAGAAAACCCACGCAGAGCTGGGGAGAAAGTGCAAACTCCACGCAGTCACCCGAGGCCGGAATTGAATCCGGGTCCCTGGAGTTGTGAGACAGCAGTGTTAACCACTGTGCCACCATGCTGCCCACTTTGGTGTTGAACCTGTCAGTTTTCCGCTAAATGGCTCAAAGTCATGCAAGGAGTGGCGTACAGTAACATCTTTTGTTCTGTTGCAGAGGCATTATGTTGATCAATCAACCAAAAATTGGAACATTGCCGCTTTGGAAGTTGTTGGCTTGTATTCACATTCTTTCAAGTTATGAAATGGTACAATGCCGTTCTGTGGTAGAGCAAGACAAGTTTAAGCATGGACAGCCAGTTTCATGCAGTTTTCCCAAAGAATAAGACCATTATAAGAGATGTCAGACAGCAAATGTAATTACTGAGTCTGTCTTTAAGGATTAGATTTCAGTATGAATAAGTCAACTTTAAAAAATAGGAGCAAGAGTAGGCCTCTTGGCCCTTCAAGCATGCTCTGCCATTCAACATGATCATGGTTGATCCTCTATCTCAATGCCATACTCCAGCATGCTCCCCATAACCCTTGACACTGCAGAGTCTCAAAATATAAGTTTTTAAAATATATTTTATTCAAATTTTTTGGCCAAACAAAACAATACAAAGGTTTTCCTTTTTACAACAATAAAACAATATAAATAACAGTGGCCGTTTTAACAAATAAATAAATAATATATAAACTAAATGGCAACTGTCATCACAAAAATAATAACTCTCCAAAAATAAAATCAAACAATCCATTATACATAACCTAGTACAAATATCTATACAAAAACACCCCTGAGGACCCACCCTCCCCCTCCCCCCTCCCCCCTGGGTTGCTGCTGTTACATTCCCATTTCCTTTATCGTTCTGCGAGGTAGTCACTGAACGGTTGCCACCTCCTGGTAAACCCTTGAGCCGAACCCCTTAGTGCGAACTTTATCCGTTCTAGTTTTATAAACCCTGCCATGTCATTTATCCAGGTTTCCACGCCCGGGGGTTTGGCTTCCTTCCACATAAGCAATATCCTTCGCCGGGCTACTAGGGACGCAAAGGCCAAGACATCAGCCTCTTTCGCCTCCTGCACTCCCGGCTCTTCTGCAACCCCGAATATAGCCAACCCCCAGCCTGGCTCGACCCGGACCCCCACCACCTTCGAAAGCACCTTTGCCACCCCCACCCAGAACCCCTGCAGTGCCGGGCATGACCAAAACATGTGGGTGTGGTTTGCTGGGCTTCTCGAGCATCTCCCACACCTAGCCTCTACCCCGAAAAATTTACTGAGCCTTGCTCCGGTCATATGCGCCCTGTGTAAAACCTTGAATTGTATCAGGCTTAGCCTGGCGCACGAGGACGACGAGTTTACCCTACGTAGGGCATCAGCCCACAGCCCCTCCTCAATCTCTTCCCCCAGCTCTTCTTCCCATTTCCCCTTCAGCTCATACACCATGATCTCCCCCTCGTCCCTCATTTCCCTGTATATATCCAACACCCTACCATCCTCCACCCATGTCCCTGAGATCAATCTATCCTGAATCTCCTGCGTCGGTAGCTGCGGGAATTCCCTCACCTGCTGCCTCGCAAAAGGCCTCAGTTGCATGTATCGAAATTCATTCCCTTGGGGCAACCCATATTTTTCCGTCAGCGCTCCCAGACTCGCAAACGTCCCGTCTACGAACAGACCTCTCAGTTGCACAACCCCAGCTCTCTGCCATGCTCCAAATCCCCCATCCATTCTCCCCGGGACAAACCTATGGTTAATTCTTATCGGGGACCGCACCGAGGCTCCCGTCCTTCCCCTGTGTCGTCTCCACTGCCCCCAAATTTTTAGTGTTGCCACCACCACTGGACTTGTGGTGTATTTCTTCGGGGAGAACGGCAACGGTGCCGTCACCATTGCTTGTAGGCTGGTTCCTTTGCAGGACGCCATCTCCAATCTCTTCCATGCCGCTCCCTCCCCTTCTCCCATCCACTTACTCACCATTGAGATATTGGCGGCCCAGTAGTATTCACTTAGGCTCGGTAGTGCCAGCCCCCCCCCCTATCCCTGCTACGCTGCAAGAACCCCCTCCTCACTCTCGGGGTCTTCCCGGCCCACACAAAACTCATGACACTTTTCTCAATTTTCTTGAAAAAAGCCTTCGTGACCAGCACCGGAAGGCACTGAAACACAAAAAGGAATCTCGGGAGGACTACCATTTTGACCGCCTGCACCCTACCCACCAGTGACAGTGGCACCATGTCACATCTCTTAAAATCCTCCTCCATCTGTTCCACCAATCTTGTTAAATTAAGCCTATGTAAGGTTCCCCAACTCCTGGCTATCTGAATCCCTAAGTACTGGAAATCTCTTGTTACCTTCCTCAGCGGTAAGTCATCTATTCCCCTGCTCTGCTCCCCCAGATGCACCACAAACAACTCACTCTTCCCCATATTCAATTTGTAACCCGAAAATTCCCCAAACTTCCTGAGTGTCTGCATTATCTCAGGCATCCCCTCCACTGGGTCCGCAACATACAGCAATAAATCATCTGCATACAAAGATACCCGGTGTTCTTCTCCTCCCCTGAGTACTCCCCTCCACTTCCTGGAGCCCCTCAGTGCTATGGCCAGGGGCTCAATCGGCAATGCAAACAGTAACGGAGACAGGGGACACCCCTGCCTCGTCCCTCTATGAAGACGGAAGTAGTCAGACCTCTGTCTGTTCGTGACCACACTCGCCACCGGGGCCCTATACAGCAGCTGTACCCATCCAATAAACCCTTCTCCAAAACCAAATCTCCTCAGCACCTCCCACAGATAATCCCACTCCACTCTGTCGAAGGCTTTCTCGGCGTCCATCGCCGCCACTATCTCCGCCTCCCTCTCTGGTGGGGGCATCATCATTACCCCTAGCAACCTCCGTATGTTCGTGTTCAGCTGTCTCCCCTTAACAAACCCAGTTTGATCCTCGTGGACCACCCCCGGGACACAGTCCTCTATCCTCGTCGCCATCACCTTGGCCAGGAGCTTAGCATCTACATTTAAAAGGGAAATGGGCCTGTAGGACCCACACTGCAGCGGGTCTTTTTCCTTCTTCAAAAGGAGCGATATCGTTGCCTCCGACATAGTCGGGGGCAACTGCCCCCTTTCCCTGGCCTCATTAAAGGTTCTCGTCAAAAGCGGGGCCAGTAGGTCCATATATTTCCTATAAAATTCCACCGGGAATCCGTACGGTCCCGGGGCCTTCCCCGCCTGCATGCTCCCAATCCATTTTACCACCACCTCCATCTCAATCTGTGCTCCCAGTCCCGCCCTCTCCTGCTCCTCCACCTTCGGGAATTCCAGCTGATCCAAGAAACACATCATTCCCTCCTTCCCTTCCGGGGGCTGAGCCTTACATAACCTCTCTTAAAATGCCTTGAACACCCCGTTCACTCTCTCCGCTCCCCGTTCCATCTCTCCCTTCTCATCTCTCACCCCACCTATCTCCCTCGCTGCTCCCCTCTTCCTCAATTGGTGGGCCAGTAGCCGACTCGCCTTCTCTCCATACTCATACTGTACACCCTGTGCCCTCCTCCACTGTGCCTCTGCCTTACCCGTGGTCAGCAGGTCAAATTCCACATGTAGCCTTTGTCTTTCCCTGTACAGTCCCTCCTCCGGTGCCTCCGCATATTGCCTGTCCACCCTCAAAAATTCTTTCAACAATCGCTCCCTTTCTTTACCCTCTTGCTTCCCTTTATGTGCCCTTATGGATATCAGTTCCCCTCTAACCACCGCCTTCAATGCCTCCCAGACCACTCCCACCTGAACCTCTCCATTGTCATTAAGCTCCAAGTACCTTTCGATGCACCCCCTCACCCTTAAACATACCCCCTCATCCGCCAATAAGCCCAAATCCATTCTCCAGAGTGGGAGCTGTTCTTTTTCCTCTCCGAACCTCCAGGTCTACCCAATGTGGAGCGTGGTCCGAAATTACTATGGCCGTATACTCCGTCCCTGCCACCTTCGGAATCAGTGCCCTTCCCAAGACAAAAAAGTCTATCCGTGAGTATACTTTGTGAACATGGGAGAAAAATGAGAACTCCTTACTCCTAGGCCTACTAAATCTCCAGGGGTCTACCCCTCCCATCTGCTCCATGAAGTCCTTGAGCACCCTGGCCGCTGCCGGCCTCCTCCCGGTCCTGGACCTCGACCGGTCCAGCCCTGGATCAAGCACCGTATTAAAGTCTCCCCCCATTACCAACTTTCCCGCCTCCAGGTCCGGGATACGCCCCAGCATACGCTTCATGAAGTTTGCATCATCCCAGTTCGGGGCATATACATTCACCAGAACCACCGCTTCCCCTTGTAATCTGCCACTCACCATCACGTATCTACCCCCACTGTCCGCTACAATGGTCCTTGCCTCAAACACTACCCGTTTCCCCACTAATATAGCCACCCCTCTATTTTTCGCATCCAAGCCCGAATGAAACACCTGCCCCACCCATCCTTTACGTAGTCTGACCTGGTCTATCAGTTTCAGATGCGTCTCCTGCAACATAACCACATCTGCCTTTAATTTCTTTAGGTGTGCGAGTGCCCGTGCCCTTTTATCGGCCTGTTCAGCCCTCTCAAGTTCCACGTGATCAGCCGGGTTGGGGGGCTCTTTACCACCACCACCACCACCCCCCCCCCCCCCTGTCGACTAGCCATCCCCTTTTTTTAACCCAGCTCCTCACCCGGTTCCCACGTACCCGTATTTCCCCCCGACGGCGCCCTCCCGCCTCGACCACCCCATCCCATAACAGCTCCCCCTTCTCCTTAGCAGCAGCAACCCAGTTAACCCCCCCCCCCCTCCGCTAGATCCCCCTCTAGCGTAGCTGCACGCGGCATGTTGCTCCCGGAAGTCAGCGAACTCTGGCTGACCTCGGCTTCCCCCCTTGTCCTCGGCCCCCACTGTGCGAGGCCCCCTCCTTCCTGCGTCCCTGTTCCCGCCATAATTACCATAGCGCGGGAACAAGCCCGCGTTTCCCACTCAACCTCGCCCCTAATGGCCGGCGCCCACAGTTCCTCATTACCCCCCCCCCCCCAACCATGGGGAAGAGAGAAAAGTTACAGGATCGCAAAATTAACAAATTGAAAAATCATTCTCCCCCCCCCCCCCCCCCCCCTTTTCTCGCCCCACATAATCACCCCACCACTTTGTCCCAAAAGCTCTTTCTCTCGCCAGACTATTCCAGCTTCTCGTCCACAATGAATGTCCACGCCTCTTCTGCCGTCTCAAAGTAGTGGTGCTTCCCTTGGTGTGTGACCCACAATCTCGCCGGTTGCAACATTCCAAACTGGATCTTTTTGTGAAGCACCGCCTTAGCCCGATTAAAGCTTGCCCTCCTTCTCGCCACCTCCGCACTCCAATCCTGGTATACGTGGATCACCGCGTTCTCCCACCTACAGCTCCGAGTTTTCTTCGCCCATCTGAGGACCGTCTCTCTGTCATTGTAGCGGAGAAACCACACCACTATAGCTCGAGGTATTTCTCCAGCCTTCGGTCTTCGCGCCAGAACTCGATAAGCTCCCTCCACCTCCAAAGGGCCCGTCGGGGCCTCCGATCCCATTAGCGAGTGAAGCATCGTGCTCACATGTCCCGACGTCCGCCCCTTCTGCGCCTTCGGGAAGACCCAGGACTCTTAAATTCTTCCTCCTCGAATTATTCTCCAGTACTTCCAACCTTTCCACACACCTTTTGTGCTGTGCCTTGTGCGTCTCTGTCTTCACCACCAGGCCCTGTATTTCATCTTCATTTTCAGCAGCCTTTGCCTTCACGACCCGAAGCTCCAGCTCTTGGGTCCTCTGCTCCTCCTTTAGCCCTTCAATCGCCTGTAATATCGGGGCCAACAGCTCCTTCTTCAACTCCTTCATCTATTTCCTTCTTAAATATATTCAGTGATTTAGCCTCCGCAGTCCTCTGTGGGAGAGAACTCTGAAGATTCACAACCCTTTTAAAAAATAAATTTAGAGTGCCCAATTCCTTTTTTCCAATTAAGGGGCAATCTTTGGGTTGTGGGGGTGAAACCCATGCAAACTCGGGGAGAATGTGCAAACTCCATATGGACAGTGACCCAGAGCCAGGATCGGGACCTTGGCGCCATGAGAGGCAGCAGTGATAACCACAGCGTCACCTTGCTGCCCCATATTCACAACACTTTTGAGTGAAGAAATTTATCCTCCTCTCAGTCCGAAATGGCCTACTCCGAATCCTGAGAATGTGATCCCTGGTTCTAGAACCCTCCTGCCCCCCCCACCACCACCATGTCGGGGGGAGAAGCATTGATGTATCCAGTCTGTCCAAGCATGTCAGAATTTCATATCTGGCACAGTTGACCCAATCTTCTCTCATGACAGTGCTTTCTACTAACTGAAATAAATTATATAGTCATCAGTTGGTAATGGCTTAGTGTTGACAAGTCTGTGATCGTTGATTGCTGCATTGGAAGTAATATTGGACAGAGCAATTGATTTTGCTGCTGTTGTATTATGGAATCCTTCATTTTACACTTTGAAGTTGCAAATGCTTCTCATGTTTCAATCTTATTTCTCCCTGTAATGTTTTTTGTGCTTCAACTAGCTGCTCCACCACTTTTTTGTAGGCATGCTAAATTTAAAACAATGATTTGAAATGTCAGCTAGGCTTGTTTTTGTTTGTTAGAGCAGTGTCTCGATTTGTAATCTTTAAGATGTCAGTAGTCTTCATCCCATAAAGATTTAGAAAACAAAAGACCATTAATTCAGGTTCAGTAAATGGAATCTAGTCTAGACAGTTGAGAGCATTTATATCAGTGATGGAATCAAATCTTATATTTTTCCTATTGAATTTATCTGCAACTGTTCCTCTAGGCAAGCTGTGAACAATGCAGCTAAGAGTGAAATTCTGCTCCAATATTTAAACACATTTTTTACACAAAACTCTACTCATCTGAGTGAATTTACCTTTGACAATGTGGAGTTCTGGGCTATGTGTTGTTTTGCCTTTTACACACCAGGTTTCACTGGAGGGCGGCACGGAAGCACAGTGGATAGCACTGTTGCTTCACAGCACCAGGGACCCGGGTTCAATTCCCTGCACATTCTCCTGCACGTTCTCTCCGTGGGTGCTCTGGTTTCCTCCTACAAGTCCCAAAAGACATGCTGTTAGGTGAATTGGACATTCTGAATTCTCCCTCTGTGTACCCGAACAGGCGCCGGAGTGTGGCGACTAGGGGATTTTCACAGTAACTTCATTGAAGTGTTAATGTAAGCCTACTTGTGACACTAATAAAGATTATTAAAAATTTATTTCACTTCACAGCCTGCAGCATCAGTTGATGCTGGTGTGTCCTATCAGTAACTTCACTCCCAGGATGTTCACCTCACAAAAGGAAAGCAACAAAATTAGTTGGTCTCATGAGGTATTTGCTTCCTTTTTTTAAAAAAAAAAGCATCCTGGGGCTTGTCAGTTGATGTTAATATTTTGTGCTTAGGAGTTGCTTTGGCATGTTAGGTCAGTTGTGCAGGGCACTATTGAAGCCACACCTGGAACACTGTATACAGCATTGGTCACTTTATTTAAGGAAGGATGTAATTGCATTGGTAGTTGTTCAGAGAAGGTTTATCAGATTAATTCCTGGAATGGGTGCATTGTCTTTTGAGGAAAGGTTGGGCAGACTAGGCTTGATCCCCCAGAATTTATAAGAGTAAGAGGCAACTTTATTGAAACATACAAGATCCAGAGGGGCCTTGACAGGGTGGGTGTGGAGAGGATGTTTCCTCTTGCGGGAGAATCTAGAAATAGGGATCCCTGTTTAAAAATAATGGGTCACCCATTTAAGACCGAGATGAGGAAAAATGCTTTCTCTCGGAGGGTCGCAAGTCTCTGGAGCTCTCTTTCTCCAAAGACGGTGGAACCAGAGTCTTTGAATATTTTTAAGATTGAGGTGGATAGATTCTTGGTAAGCAAGGGGATGCTAGGTTATCGGGGGATGCAGATTTGAGGTTAATATCAGGTTAGCCATGATCTTATTAAATGGCGGAGCAGGCTCAAGAGGCTGAATGGCCTCCTCCTGTTCCTTGTTTGTATAATGTAACAGCTTTCATTAACAACAATCTTCATTTCCTATTGCAGAATCTTGGAAAGGGTAGAATTTACGTATTTTTAAGTGGGATTTGGTGGTCACTTGCCGCTGCTAGTTAGCAAGTTCCCACTTGAAAGGTCAGGATGAGCTACTTTGAGTGGTATGTGCAAAGTTCGCAGAGGTAGTGAAACACTTCATATTGACTGCCTGGCTATAATCACAGAATCGACACTGCACAGAAGATGGCCATTCGGCTCCTTGTGTCAAAAAGCGGAGGTTATTTGCCCACATACTGGGGTGAGCTAATCTCACTTTGAGAGCACTGTTGTGCCAAAGGTATGAATAGATCAGCAAGTCCTGTCAGGGCAACTGATGTCAAGTAACCTTATGGTGATTGATAGGTCAATTTAATTGTGCAAGACTCTGTTGTGATCTTACTTTGTCCTAATTTGTTCTCCAAAATTATTAGTGGATATAATCCATATCTAGGTTTCTTAGGGAATATCTTCAGGCAGTTGGGAAAGTTGGAGCTTATGGAATATCAGCATCTTATGCATCTTATCAAATTTTGGCTTTTCCTCATAAGACCTGTACTCCTTATTGAATTATCAAAGACTTGAAACACCCCGCTATTCAACGGCACCGTGCCGTTTTCTTTTGGTCTCGGGGAGTTTCTCTCCGCCGAGGCCGCACTTAGTGATCGCAGGAAAGACTGCTTACAGATCGGGTGCCATTTTGTCGGTAGCCTCGATCCTCTTCACTCCTCCCTCCCCCTCCCCCCTCCCATTTTATTGACCTCTCTTTGTCTCTTTTCTCCCCCCCCCCCCCCCCCCCCCCCCCCGGCCTGACCCCTGCGGTGCCAATCTGCCACCTGGGCACCCTGGCAATGCCAGGGTGGAACTTTCACAATGACCGTGCCGCTAGGGGGAGTGCCAGGAACCAACCTGCCCTGTCCCCGACCACCCGGAGGTCTCCAATAGCTCAGGTGTTGTTACGTGTGGTCCACGTTTGTGTGGATCAGCACTAAATGGCACCCCGGTGAGGTCTCCCAGGTGGAGCTGTTGAGCACTGGGCTCATTTAAATATTCAGATTTGGAATTCGCCCAGTGAGGGTGCGATCCAGATCGTGCCGGGTGGAGTGAGTCAGGTTACTCGCAATCGGCCCAGTGTAGAACCTGATTTAGGGTGCTCGTAGGATTCACATATTGCACCCGATGATCGCACCCCATGTCTGTCTTTTCAGGAATCTTCAACAGCTTGAGCTCTGTTAATAGCTGATGTTGTGTAGCAGCACAATACATTTATCCAAATCCATCTCAAATAGTAATATTTAAAATTGGGAACAAATGTAGACTTGGACATCTGAAATAAAAACAGAAACTGTTGGAAACACTCTGCAATTCTGGCAGCACCTA
The DNA here is from genome assembly GCF_047496885.1 of Scyliorhinus torazame. Taxonomy (NCBI): domain Eukaryota; kingdom Metazoa; phylum Chordata; class Chondrichthyes; order Carcharhiniformes; family Scyliorhinidae; genus Scyliorhinus; species Scyliorhinus torazame. Next base: position 242,028,687 of record NC_092708.1, read on the forward strand.
TGGAGACATTTCATGTCGACAACCTTTCGTCAGCACTGACCTTAAATGTTAACCCTGTTTTTCTCTCCACAGATACTTTTCTCTCCACAGATGCTGTCAGGCATGTTGAGTATTTCCAGCATTTTCTGTTTTAATTCAAAATTGAGAACAGCCATTAACTGGGATTAATTGTAAAACGGCAATCTTAACAAAGTAGTTCTGATTACATTCATACAGCTAGGTAAAAGCTCAAGCAGATCCTAGACAGCTGACCTGAGAAATAAGGTTGAAAGCATGCCTGCTTTTATTTGTCATATGTCACGATATCCCTTTAGCCTTTCAAGTGCTAAGTGGTAATGACAATTGGCTACACATTCTCAGACAGTTGATGTGCTTTGATATTGACGAAATAAGCAATAATGTTTTTGATACAGAAGTACAGTAAAATAGCTTGCAGCTCATTTAAGGAGTTTTAAATGGAAAGCCGTTTTAATTACTGAGTGATTGAACAATTTAGACAACAGGAGCATGACTAGATATATGCAAGATTATATTTGATCTTCAGATTATCTGGAAAAGTTGCAAGTGAAGTACATTTGCACAATGTAGCAGCCAACAATAAACAGTAAGTAACTGGATGGTGTGCGTAAATAGTGATTCATAGCAATGATTTAACCGATCTGATGAGCTTCAAGGCCAGGCGCATTTATTGATATTTGATTAAAGGCTGCATCACAAGCACTGACTTTCCCAAGAGCTGCTTCCCTCAAACCTGACCTTAAAGCAATTCCAAGTCATTATCGAAGATATTTTAGTAACATTTTGGTTCATGAGTTACGCTTTTTGTGTGGGAAGGAGGTTGTACAGCACCTTGAAGATGCTTATGAATGATCACTTTCAGATTGTGACCATGCTGTCCACTAATGTATTATATGCTGCACCTTTTCATGTAACTGTATGTTAATGGTATATCATTTGTAGCCTCAATATAATTTTTACCTGTGGTATAAAAGATGATTTTATTTTCCCTGGAGGTGCTTCTATTATATAATTTCATGTTGTCAATTTTTTAAAAATGTATGTTTATTCAAATTTTTTACATTTTAACATTTGAAAAACATTACAACATAAAAATAACCCCTCCACCCTAACAGTTGAAGTTAACTAATTCTCCAAAATGTAGAACAAACAAACTCTAACTCTTGCTGAACCCCTCTTGGGGCCAATTTCACCGTCTCTAAATGCAGGAACCCCATTCGATCCCACAGCCACGCCAAGGCACAGGGTGGAGAAGCTGCCCTCCACCCCAACAAAACCCACCTGTGAGCGATGAGCGAGGCAAAGGCTAAAACATTTGCCCATGCTCCCGCCTGCAAGTCCAGCAGGTCTGACACCCCGAATATGGCCCCCAGGGGATTAGGCTCCAAGTCTACATGCAAGATCGCCGGCATAGTGTAGAAATAAAACCTCCAAAATTTCTCCAACTTCAGGCAGGACCAGAACATATGGCCATGATTAACTGGGCCCCTCCCACACCATTCACAAATATCCTCTCAAACAGTCAGCTCATCCTTGACTTCGTCAGGTGCGCCCTGTTACCATCTTTAGTTGTATCAACCCAGCCTCGCACACAAGGTTGAGGCATTCACCCTCTGCAGCACCTCACATCACAATCCTTCCTCTAGCTCCATCCCCAGCTCCTCCTCCCACTTGGCCGTGAACCCCTTCAGAGACACCAGCAGGATTCTCCGTTCCTGAGACTAAGTGTTGCTGCTGGAGCAGGATTAGTGGACATCTAAGACAGCATGGGGCATCTCTGCCTCATTCCCCTGTGTAAGGGAAAGTACCCTGAATTCATTTAATTTGTTCACACACACGTCGTCGGATCCTTGTACAACAATTTCACCCATGCCACAAACTTGGGCCCAATCCCAAACCTCTGCAACACTGCAAACAGATAGCTCCACTCCACCTGATCAAACGCCTTCTCCACATCCAGCGGCACCTCCAACTCTCTCACTTCTGCCGGAGAAAGCACCACATTCAACAGCCACCATACATTTGCCAACAACTGCCTGCCCTTTACCAACCCCATCTGATCCTCTCCAATCACCTTTAAAAGGCACTGCTCCAACCTGAGTGCCATTGCCTTCGCCAATATCTTGGCATTCACATTGAACAGAGGTATAGGCCTGTATGACCCACACTCCACTCCTTTTTCAGAAGCAACAAACTGGATGCCTGACCCATCATCTCAGGCAATAACCCCTGGCCCATCGAATCTTTGAACATTCCCACCAACAGCAGCGCCAAAATATCCTTAAACTTTTCATAAAATTCCACAGGGAAACCATCCGCCCCTTGTGCCTTGCCTGTCTGCATTCTCCCTATCACCACCTGCACTTCTTCCACTCCCACTGGCTCCTCCAATCCTGCCCTCTCCACTTAAGGACACTCCAATTGCCCCAAGAACTTCTTCATATTTGACTCATCCTCCAGAGGCTCTGGCTTGTACAAATCCCTGTAGAACTCTTCAAAACCTTTGTTCACCTGCTCCAGTGCCACTACCAGCTCTCCCGTCCCATCCATATCCCGAACGATCTTTCTCGCCGCCGCCTGCCAGCAGAGCTAGCCCGCCAATAAGCGGCTGGCCTTCCCATACTCGTGCACAACCCACTCGCCCGCCTCAGCTGCCAAACCGCTTTTACTTCGCCCCCTTCAACTCTCCTTGCTCCCGTATGGCCATCAATGTCTGAGCCAAAGCCTCCTTTACCAGGGCAAGAGTCTCACCCACCCACTCCTTGAGCGAGGTCATTATGTAATATCAGACGACATGGCATTGATGTCCTGCATACAACCTCTTTATTTTATATGAAAGGCACTCCGTATGCATTGTATCTCCAGGAAAGATTTCGAGATGTGTTCTCTGGATTTTTTCAAAGGTATGAACAATGGCTACCAGGTAAAACGTACTACAGAAAAATACCTCGCAATGATACTCCTGCAAAAGTAGGCACATTAGGGCAGCACGGTGGCGCAGTGGTTAGCACTGTGACCTCATGGCGCCGAGGTCCCAGGTTCGATCCCGGCTCTGGTTCACTGTCTGTGGAGTTTGCACATTCTCCCCGTGTTTGTGTAGGTTTCGCCCCCACAACCCAAAGATGTGCAGGGTAGGTGGATTGGCCACGCTAAATTGCCCTCAATTGGAAAAAATGAATTGGGTATTCTAAATTTATTTTTAAAAAGTAGGCACATTAAATAAGCTTTGACTGTACAATGTTCTCTACGCTCCTAATCCAAATTCAACTTTCAGAATCTTGTCAGTCATGTTAATCTAAAGCCCAGGGTTTGAGAGTGGCTGTGGCTCCAATTAACAACTTTAATCAAGACATTAAAGGCCAAAGAAAGACTGTTAAATGGATCAATTTCATCATGAAAAATATATATTGGAATCTTTAGTTTATTTAAATTGTTATTTAGAATAATTGAAATTTTCTAGAATCCCTACATGGCTTCATTTGGCCCATCGAGTCCACACCGACCCTCGATAAACACTGTACCTGGGACCACTGCCCTGCCCTATCCTCATAACCCGCACATTGGTCATAGCCAATCCACCTAATCTACCTATCTTTAGACTGTGGGAGGAAACCAGAACACCCAGAGGAAACCCTCGTATACACTGAGATAACATGCAAACTCCACACAAACTGTCACCCAATGCCGGGATCAACCCGGGTCCCTGGTGCTGTTAGGCAGCAGTGATAACCACTGTGCTGCCCACAGAGGGGAGTGTCAGGTGAAAGAAAATCAGTTAGAATTTTGAGCTATTTCTGGGATTCTGATAGCACTTCACTTTTGATGCTGTCAATTAGGAGCAGCCCCTGTGCAAGATACTTAACGTTAAAGATATCTTATCACACTGCCATTAGTTTTGATTTGATTTATTATTGTCACATGTATTAGTATGCAGTGAAAAGTATTGTTTCTTGCATGATGTACAAACAATGCATACCGTACACAGGGAAGGACGGAGAGACTGCAGAATAGAATGTTACAGTTATAGCAAGGTGTAGAGAAAAGATCAACTTAATATGAGGTAGGTCCATTCAAAAGTCTGATGGCAGTAGGGAAGAAGCTGTTCTTGAATAGGGTGGTACGTGACCTCAAACTTTGGTATCTTTTTCCTGACTGAAGAAGGTGGAAGAGAGCATGTCCGGGATGTGTTGGGTCCTTAATTATGCTGGTTGCCTTTCCGAGGCAGCGGGAATTATAGATAGTGTCAATGGATGGGAGGCTGGCTGGTTTGCGTGATGGATTCGGCCTTTTGTAATTTCCTGCGGTCTTGGGCAGTGCAGGTAACATACCAAGCTGTGATACAACCAGAAAGAATGTTTTCTATGGTGCATCTGTAGAAGTTGGTGAGAGTCGTAGCTGACATGCCAAATTTCCTTAGTCTTCTGAGAAAGTAGAGTCGTTGGTGGGCCTTCTTAACTATAGTGTCGGCATGGGGGGACCAGGACAGGTTGTTGGTGATCTGGACACCTAAAAACTTGAAGCTCTCGACCCTTTCTACTTCGTTCCCATTGGTGTAGATGGGCATGTTCTCCACTACGCTTCCTGAAGTCTGTGACAATCTCCTTCGTTTTGTTGACATTGAGGGAGAGATTATTGTCGTCGCACCAGTTCACCAGATTCTCTATCTCATTCCTGTACTCTGTCTCGTCATTGTTTGAAATCCGACCCACTACTGTGGTGTCATCATCAAATTTGAAAATCGAGTTGGAGGGGAATTTGGTCACACAGTCATAGGTGTACAAGGAGTATAGTAGGGGGCTGAGGATACAGCCTTGTGGGGCACCAGTGTTGAGGATGATTGTGGAGGAGGTGTTGATGCCTATCCTTACTGATTGTGGCCTATGGGTTAAAAGTTCAGGATCCAGTCCCAGAGGGAGGAGCTGAGGCCAAGGCCATGGAGTTTGGAGATGAGTTTCGTAGGAATGATGGTGTTGAAGGCTGAGCTGTAGTCGATAAATAGGAGTCCGACATAGGTGTATTTGTTATCTAGATGTTCCAGGGTAGAGTGCAGGGCCATGGAGATGGCGTCTGCTGTGGACATGTTGCAGCGGTAGCAAACTGTAGTGGATCAAGGTAATCCGGGAGGCTGGAGTTGATTTGTGCCATGACTAACCTTTCGAAGCACTTCATGATGATGGATGTCAGAGCCACTGGACGATAGTCATTAAGGCACGCTGCTTGGCATTTTTTGGTACAGGGATGAAGGGATGATGGTCGTCCTCTTGAAGCAGAGAGGGACCTCAGATTGTTGTAAAGAGAGGTTGAAGATGTCTGCGAATACCCCCGCCAGCTGATCGCGCAAGACCCGAGTGCCCGTCTTGTACTCCATCTAGTCCAGTGGCTTTCCGAGGATTGACCTTCGAGAAGGCTGCTCTGACGTCTGCAATGGTGATCTCAGATACAAGTTCATCCGAGGCTTCTGGGGTGGAGGGCTTGCTCTCGCTGAACTCTTGTTCAAAGCCTGCATAGAATGCGTTGAGCTCACCAGGGAGGGGTGCTTTGGAGCATGTGATTTTACATGCCTTCATCTTGTAGCCCGTGATGTCTTGCAGACCTTGCCATAGTCGGCAGGGGTCTGTGAGGCTAGCTTGGGATTTGAGCTTGGTCCAGTACTGTCTTTTGGCATCTTTGATGGATCTCCTTAGATCATATCTGGCTTTCTTGTATAGGTCAGGGTCACCTGACTTGAACGCCTCAGACCTAGACTTCAGCAAGCAGTGGATATCCCTGTTCATCCAGGGTTTCCGGTTGGGAAACACGCGGATTTGTTTCTTTGGCACACAGTCTTCTACACACTTACTAATGAAGTCAGTTACTGTAGTGGCGTCCTCGTTCAGGCTGGTCGCAGAGTTTTTAAATACTGACCAGTCCACTGACTCTGAGCAGTCCCGTAGGAGATCATCCGATTCCTCAGACCAGTGGCGCTGTGGTAATGCCACATGACTTGTAATCCAGAGTTCCATCCAGGCTGTTATCTTAGGAACACTGGTCAAATTGAAATTCAATTGATAAATTTGGAAAATGAAGCTAGTCCTATTGTGTTATTGTCGTAAAACCCATCTGGTCCACTAATTGTGTTGGCTCAATTCAAGGGCAATTGGGGATGGCAACAAATGCTGGCCTTGCCAGTGACATCTCATGAATTTTTTTTTTACTGTAAAGAGTGAAACACACTTCCCACAAATAAAATTTTAAATCTTAACGGCGCTGCCAATTACACGAATGATTAGTGACAACTGACCAAGCTAGCCTGGATATAGCTGCAAGACTGGGCTTTGCCAGTCACCTTGCATCGCACGAACAAATGGTAAAATGAAAAGTAAAATGTTCATGACCTTTTGAGTGTTTATGTTTTATTAAGCAGTGTGGGAAATGTAAATCATTGTAAGTCTAGAAAGCACGCGTTCTACTAGATGAAAGGTGAATTTAGATCATGGTAAGCTATTTAGCTTCCACTGTTCAATCTCTGGCCATGCTCCCGAACCCAAAATGAACATCTGAAAGTCTGAAGCGTGCTAGGCTGCACCCTAGTGGAGGAGAGGGTAATCCTACTCGAGGAGTACATTTACTCTGTCACCCAAACAGAAAAATAGAAAGCTGGCTTGGAGACGGAGGGATTATGTTACTCTTTCGCATGACACCCAGCTGATTAGAAACAAAAATGCAATTTGACACGAGTGACCCAGTGCAGGAAGCGTGGTAAAGTTGAACATACAGGCAACAAAGCCATAGGCCAGGAGGTGTATTGGCTCTCTTGTGGACAAAAAGCTGTATGATGATTATACTTTCAATGATTTAAAGTTTTACACTAATGTACAGCACTTTGTGTTCACTGCTTTTAAGTGCAAAATTAATCAGCATTTCAGTGCTTGTCTATAAACTAACAAGGATAGTTGGCCCCTGGGATTGTTGTCAGTACAAGTAAAACTAGTTTCTCAACAGCAACTTCTTTTGAATAAACTCCTTTTTTTTTGATGGCTAATTCCCTTCCTTTTTTCTTTCTTGTAGGAAATGATGAGCAAGTGATTGTTCATGATGTTCAAAGGTAAGAAAAAAAGTAACTTCAATCTGAAACAGCATTTATAAAAGGGCAGAGGTTCACAGAAGCACACGGGAACAAAATCTATACTTCAGAAAAACTATTAAAATAACAATTGAGTGCACTATACTTGTAGATTCCTGTTTGGAGTGTGCAGAATAAAGAAGTGCAATGAATGATCTGATTGGCTTGGTTACAGCATTCCGAAGTTCATGTCTGAATGTAAAAATATTCATCAGATTTTGTGTTTACTAAATGGTACTGATTTAATAAGTCATTCTGGCTAGTTAGATACCAGTCTGAATTTTTATGCATGCCAATCTAATTTGGGTGTGGTTTTGATGTTATGGTAAAACTGGGGTGATAGCCTCCATACAGGGTAAGGTGCAAACAGTAAAGTTGGTGATGGGTTCAGCAGTGAAATCTGGGAGGCTGCCAATGCTTCAAGATGTGAACAGTGTGGGCTGCAGTGCGAACAAGGGTGGGCTGGGTGATATTTTGGAGGTGAAAGTAGACACTGCGGGTGACTGGCTCTGGGTCTGACATGAGCTTGTGTATGTACCATTCAGTCCCATTTGAACAAACCACTTCAGTGGTTGTAGAATAGCATTAGAATCCCTGGTTTCATATGTAAATGAAACAGTATGACTTCAACCGTGCCAGTTTTTAGTTGGAACAAGCATGAGTGCAAACATATGTTTGTCCTGTTGAAAGTCAGCCGTACAAATACAAGACTACTCGGTCCACCCACATGGGTTCAAATACTGAACTTGGAATACTTGGCAGCAGGGTTTTTATGTACACCGATCTGTAAAGCAGACCGTTTTTAATGAATGTGCTATCCATCTAGAGCTGTCTAGAAAGCTTTGTATGTTCTTTCAAAAAATCAAATTGTGCTCTGTAGTGAATACTACAGTATTTATATATAATCTGTTCTATAGACATACGGCTGTGTTCAATTTGCCCTGAATGCTTTTGGTTTACTGCATGGTCGCTTTTAATCTTTGATAAAAGAATGCGTCTTTACAATGCTTCTGAGCAGCACTAACTGGCAAGTTAAATTAAGTGTTAAGAAAAATTGCTACGGGTGGCATGGTGAAGCAGTGGTTAACACTGCTGCCTCATGGCGCCGAGGAACTAGGTTCGACCCCGGCCCCAGGCCACTGGAGTTTGCACATCCTCCCCATGTCTGTGGGCGTCTCACCCCGACAACCCAAAAGATGAGCAGGGTAGGTGGATTTGCCACTCTAAATTTCCCCTTAATGGGAAAAAAAGAATTGGGTACTCTAAATATATTTTTAAAAATTAATTTAAAAAAAACAATTGCTGTGCTCATTTTGGGAGGTGAGGAATGAGTAAAGGGAGACACACCAAGGTGCCGTTTAGTACTGGTCCACACAGACATGGACCAGTCAGAATGGTACCATGCTGGGTCTCCCAGGCCATTGGAGACCCACCCGGGTGGTCGGGGACAGGGCAGCGTGGCACCTTGGCACTGCCGGCATGGCAATCTGACTGTGCCACCCCCAGGTGCTAGGTTGGCATATCCAAGTTTTGGACCCGGGGAGGGCCTTGCCAGGTAGAGGGGGGGGCTCCTGGGGCCTCCCCAATGTTGTGTGTGTGTGTGTGTGTGTGTGCGCGTGGGGGGGAAGGGATCGGGCCTACCAGACAAAACGTCACCCTGATCTGCGAGGCGCCTTTCCTACTGGCGAGCTTAAATACAGCATCGGCGGGGCGAAACATCCCAGTGCTAAACACACTGTTGAGGGGACTTTAGCTTGTGTGTGCTGAATCACGCCATTGTTACTTGCGACTATTTCTCAACTTTGCTCTCTCGCTCACTCCTTTCTGTTGTGATGGGAGTTTACTTTCTTCTGTTCCTCACATCTCCTCACAGTTAGCAGCTAAGGTGGAATTGTTAACCGTGCAAATTCAGGTACGTTTTCATTATCTATCATTTTCTTTCAGCACTGAAATAGTGAGTGTCTTCCCCCATGACGATGCTGTATACGGCCTGTCCGTGAGTCCTGTGAATGACAATGTGTTTGCCAGTTCCTCAGATGATGGCAGAGTTCTCATCTGGGATATTCGGGACTCGCATGGAGGTGAGTGGTACATGCAATATAACCCATGTAGTTCAGACAATGTTGATTGTAGAACTCGAGTAGAGCCTTTTTGTTTGCATGTGTGTGGTGTGTGACTGACTATAGTTGTCTTTGAATGGAATATCCTTAGCACTCTGGCCTTGATATACTTCACTGTGCGTAAAGAGAGTCGATAATTGTGACCCTCTCCCTTCCCCACCCAAAAAGGTTCATATCCAGGGAAACTATTCCAAAATATACTTGGGTGTTTTTCTAAATGGGTGCAATTCTGCTTTATAAGCAAATTTCCCAACACTTGACCCTCACTTTGAAGAGCTTAAAAATTGGCCTTTATTTCATCCCCTCCCCCTATTTATTTATGACTGAAAATGCACACTTATACTACAAATTTGCAATCAGACTGTTTTGTCCATGTGATTTTTTTTTTTTTCCAAACCAGTAGACTATCTGAGGTAGCTCACAACACTGTCACAGTCTCTGCTCACAATCTCATCTGGTTGCACACTCTGTTTGCAAGCTCTCTCTCTCATTTAATAAGCAGAACTAAGAATCATATAAGATATGCTAGTGAAAGAAGAAAACGAACATTGGGGAATACTTTCACATAATGCCCTTCCCCATCAAAATCCACTCTCAACAATCCCAAAATATTCCCTTCTATAAGACATATCTTTAAGCCTTGGAATTCCCTCCCTGAACCTCTCCATTTGTTCCATCTTCTTTGAGAACACCCCAACCCCATCAATTAAAATCAGCTCATTGAGCAAGCTTTTGATCACCTCTCTTTTATCTCATTAAATCAGCATCCATTTATTTCTGGCTGTGCTTCTGTGAAATGCTTTAAGACTCCTTTCTGCATTGAAAGTACTAGATAAATACAAGTTGTTGCATTTATTGTTTCTCCTATCTGTAGCTCTGCCTAATGACTTGAGGTATACAGGATTGATCAGTGATGGAGTGCCTCAGTCAATACTCACTGTTTATTCATTTTGCTTAACGAACAAGTAGCTAAAAATCATTCTCTAGATTAAATGCCAGCTATATTATCTTCTAATGCCAGTATTGTATTCAAGACAATTAGACAGCCAGTTTGTGTAGATATGATTATTTAAATTTACTGATCAAACCTAGTGCAATTGCTTTCATTTTCTCTAATTGAGTTTTCATGACAATATGGCAACAAAAGAAAGTTAAAGATAAAGAGTGGCTAATGTAACACCACTGTTTAAGAAGGGAGGGAGGCAGAAGACAGGAAATTATAGGCTGGTTAGCCTGACTTCGGTCATTGGTAAGATTTTAGAGTCTGTTATTAAAGATGAGATCGCGAAGCACTTGGAAGTGCATGGTAAAAGAGGACTGAGTCAGCACGGCTTTGTCAATGGGAGGTCGTGTCTGACAAATCTGTTGGAGTTCTTTGAGGCGGTAACATGCAAGTTAGACAAAGGAGAATCAGTGGACGTGATTTATTAAGATTTCCAGAATGCCTTTGACATGGTGCCACATAGGAGGCTGTTAAATCAGTTAAAAGCCCATGGTGTTACGGGTAAGATCCTGGCATGGATAGAGGATTGGCTGACTGGCAGAAGGCAAAGAGTGGGGATAAAGGGGTCTTTTTCAGGATGGCAGCCGGTCACTAGTGGTGTGCCTCGGGTCTGTGCTGGGACAGAACTTTTTACAATATACATTAATGATCTGGAAGAAGGTACTGAAGGCACTGTTGCTAAGTTTGCAGATGATACAAAGATCTGTGGAGGGACAGGTAGTATTGAGGAAGCAAGAGGGCTGCAGAAGGACTTGGACAAGCTAGGAGAGTGGACAATGAAGTGGCAAATGAAATACAATGTGGAAAAGTGTGAGGTTATGCACTTTGGAAGGAGGAATCTAGGCATAGACTATTTTCTAAATGGGAAATGCTTCAGAAAGCAGAAACACAAAGGGACTTGAGTCCTTGTTCACAATTCTCTTAAGGTTAATGTGCAGGTTCAGTCGGCAGTTAAGAAGGCAAATGCAATGTTAGCATTCATGTCTAGAGGGCTAGAATACAAGACCAGGGATGTACTTCTGAGGCTGTATAAGGCTCTGGTCAGACCCCGATTGGAGTATTGTGAGCAGTTTTGGGTCCCATATCTAAGGAAGGATGTGCTGGCCTTGGAAAGGGTCCAGAGGTGGTTCACAAGAATGATCCCTGGAATGAAGAACGTGTCGTATGAGGAACGTTTGAGGACTCTGGGTCTGTACTCGTTGGAGTTTAGAAGGATGAGAGGGGATCTTATTGAAACGTACAAGATACTGCGAGGCCTGGATAGAGTGGACGTGGAGAGGATGTTTCCACTTGTAGGAAAAACTAGAACCAGAGGACACCATCTCAGATTAAAGGGACGATCCTTTAAAACAGAGGTGAGGAGGAATTGCTACAGCCAGAGGGTGGTGAATTTGTGGAACTCTGCCGTAGAGGGCTGTGGAGGCCAATTCACTGAGTGTCTTTAAGGCAGAGATAGATAGATTCTTGATTAATAAGTGGATCAGGGGTTATGGGGAGAAGGCAGGAGAATGGAGATGAGAAAATATCAGCCATGATTGAATGGCGGAGCATTCAATGGGCCAAGTGGCCTAATTCTGCTCCTATGTCTTATGGTCTTTATACCAATTCACCTACCATGCAAGTGTGTTTATGCTGAGGGCAGCACGGTGGCGCAGTGGGTTAGCACTGTGGCCTCACGGTGCCGAGATCCCAGGTTCGTTCCCGGCTCTGGGTCACTGTGGAGTTTGCACATTCTCCCCGTATTGCGTGGGTTTCGCCCCCACAGCCCAAAAATGTGCAAGCTAGGTGGATTGGCCATGCTAAATTGTCCCTTAATTGGAAAAAATGAATTGGGTACTCTAACAAAAACATTTTAAAAAGTGTGTTTATGCTTATATGGTTGCAGAAGAGCTATAGTTTGACGGTGAAATTTAACTCTGCTGTTTCTTCCTGATATGGCTACCTACACAGTTGACCTGAAACATGCAATTTGTAAAAAATGCTGCAAGTGCTAGACATAAATTGTCTGCTTTTCAACAAGGTGCACATAAGGATCCTTTTAAATAACTTCTGATATCCAAATCCATTGGTGTTTATTTTAATCTGAATTTAAATATATATCTTCTATCCTTCAGTGAATATACCCGACACTGAATTAAATTTAATGTTGAAGCAAACAATCTGTTCGCTTCAACATTATAAATGGTGGTTCGGTATCAAAAAGACAGAATTTGCTGGCAAAATAATGACTAGTTAAAGACGCACATCACTATTGGCGTGCAAGTGTGGAGCATGTACACATTGTGTTATGACTCGTCACGCATTTAGTGCCGTTTTGCCATTAGTCTTGCAAAATCCAGAACTCGCTGTCAACCTCCATGTTTCACAGATAATTCAGCATTTGTGCCACAACTACAAATTAAACTCATCGCAGAAAGTTTGGGCTGTTGTTTAATGTTATAAGAACGCAGTTTGACGTATTTTACGTTTCCAGTGGTCTTCCTCTTTAAAACCAGTCAGCAATTAAATGACTGTTATTCTGCACATACCACATAAAACACCGAACCAGAGTGGCAGCTAAACAGATTTGTTAAATTGAGTTGCGATGAATTATGGCTGTGATTAAAGTCAGTACTAAATTGGTTTCAGCTCGGCAAGCATTAATTATATCTCTCTCCTCCCCACCGCCAGAAATTTGGATATATAATTTGTAAGTAATCAATTATTAACATGCTGATTCTGGAAATAATGCATGCTTCGGGGCTCTGCTAGGCATTTAGGTTCAATTCACTTAAATTCAATTGGTTAATTTGAGCTATAAGTCGTCCTATGGCTCATCCAGGTCCCAAATATGCTCTGTTATCAATTCACACTTACAGAAATCTGTAGCACTCGTGCATGAGTGAAGAAATCCAGCGAGAACCCAAACCCAGTGAGATGCCCCCTCTGCAGCAAATCCTGGGCCATTACAGCCTGTTTATATAATAGTTCTGAATTACTATCTTGAATGAAACTTGGCTTGTAACTTTATTCCACGTCTTCAAGTTTTGGCCTTTAAATGCATTTTGCTTTTTCCAGAACCATTTTGTCTGGCAAATTACCCATCGGCCTTTCACAGTGTGATGTTTAACCCCGTGGAGCCCAGACTCTTGGCTACTGCAAATTCCAAAGAAGGAGTGGGCCTGTGGGATATCCGCAAGCCTCGAAGGTGAGCTAATTTTACACTTTGTCTTTCAGGGTTTGAACTTTAGCTTTGCCAGTAAGAAAGATTCATGCAGAAGCCTGCATAGCAAAACTGATAGTGATTCCAAAAGCTATCCTATAGGTGAAAAGGGTGGGGCCACTCTAGAGCTAATCGAAATGTAACATATGGTTAGTGCTATCAAGTTTTTTTTACTGTAATGAATTAAAAGAACATTGGCATCCTCAGCAGTTGATTAGGTGACGTGGCATTTAGTTAAGAGGTCTCTGTAATTCAACAGCTCATATAATTGACCAACTGGGCAATTGGCCAAGGGAGTTGGTGGCATACTGGTATTGTCACTGGCCTCGGAATCCAGAGATCCTGGACAATGCTTAGGGGACCCCGGTTGTAATCCCACCTCAGCAGATGGTGAAATTCAAATTCAGTTAAAATCTGTAATGAAAAGTCTAATGATGACCATGAAACCATTAACAATTTCTTGTCTGTTGCCAGATGGCACGGTAGCTTAGTTGGTTAAAATGCCTGTCTAGTAAACAGGAGGTTCTGAGTTTGAACCTGATCAGTTTGGTCGATTAATAGTTTTAAGCCGCTGGCCCGTTGGCTCAGATAGTTAGAACGTGGTGCTAAGAATGGCAAACATCGCAGGTTCGATCCCTGTACTGGCCAAGGACACTAACCTGTCTTAAAATAGTCATGGTGTTTGTTACGTTCCGTTCCAATACCTTTGTCGTCACAGCACCAGGCGCTTTCAAATAAGACGTCTCAGTCCTGTAGCACCGCAGACTCTGTATTATCAGCTGAAATAGCTCAGTTGGGAGAGATTTAGACCGAAGATCTTCAGGTTCCTGGTTCAATCCTAGGTTTCAGCATGCAGCCGGACTCTAGTTCCCATCACCATTACCTAAGTTTCACTGATTATAGTGCTGGCTTTAGCAGAACATATACTAAATTGGAATGATAGAGAGACAATTAGCATGGCCCCTGTGCAAAGATGACACACATTTGTGAAGGGTTCCAGTTTTGCATTTTGAAAGCATTGCAGCACGTAGAGTTCATAGAATTTACAGTGCAGAAGGAGGCCATTCGGCCCATCGAGTCTGCACCGGCTCTTGGACAGAGCACCCTACCCAAGGTCCACACCTCCACCCTATCCCCATAACCCAGTAACCCCACCCAACACTAAGGGAAATTTTGGACACTAAGGGCAATTTATCATGGCCAATCCACCTAACCTGCACATCTTTGGACGCAGATTCATAAGGCACCTGGTAGGATTGGCAGGTTTGACCAATTTAAATCTTGTGCGGCGTGCCCTTGAAAACAACAATAAAGCCTTCACAGTAGACTGTTTTACTATGTGACTTGACCATCTGCAATGTTGGCTCTAAATTGGCAAGATGTGCAAAACCTACAATTTTAAAACCTTAACCTCATTAATTTTGTACGCATCATTTCTAAATTCTAGACTTTCTTAAATGTTATAAGTTGCAAGTATTCAAAAGCTTTGTAAGCTTTACTCTTCAGCTTTGGTGGAACAATATTGCAAGTGCAGCCTTAATTCAAAGTTGCTTAATGCATATTATTTGCTAATTCAGTTTTTTTCACAAGTTCCCACTTGGTGTCATTTAAGTTACATAATTTCTTTGCGTAATTCTATTTGTTAACAAAAACAATTTGAAATATCAAAAATTGATTATAGATGAATCTTGAAGTATCCTCAGAGATAAATCTGAATAATTCATATACATTGGAATTGTAAAATTGCTTTTATGTTGATTTCTTTTTGTATTTTAAAAGAAAAAGTGCCATAATAGTTTGGATTGATTTTGTTTTAGTGATAATTGATCCACTGGGTATGATATAATAAAGTTGAAGAGAGTTTTCTGGGATAATTAAACCATTATGTGGGGAGCACTCTAGTAATTAAACTATTCAGTTATGAAATTGGCTATAGAATCATAGAATTTACAGCGCAGAAGGAGGCCATTTGGCCCATCGAGTCTGCACTGGCCCTTGGAAAGAGCACCCCACTTAAGCCCACGTCTCCACCCAATCCCCATAACCCCACCTAATCTTTCCGGACACTAAGGGCAATTTAGCATAGCCAATCCACCTAACCTGCACATCTTTGGATAGTAATCAAATCTATAGATAGTTTATAGATATCCATAGATAGTAATCAAATCGAATTTGGGGAACTAATATTTACATTTTTTATTATCCAACTCGAATAACAAGGTTTTTTAAACAAGTTTATTGATAATCTTTATTAGTGTCACAAGTAGGCTTACATTAACACTGCAATGAAGTTACAGTGAAAAGCCCCTAGTCGCCATATTCCGGCGCCTGTTCGGGTACACAGAGGGAGAATTCAGAATGTCCAATTTACCTAACAAGCACGTCTTTCGGAACTTGTGGGAGGGAACCGGAGCACCTCCGGAGGAAACCCACGCAGACACTGGGCGAACGTGTAGACTCCACACAGACAGTGACCCAAGCGGGGATTGAACCCGAGTCCCTGGTGCTGAGAAGCACTGCCACCGTGCTGCAAATTAAAATTGCAAGAATAGTGACGGAAATTATAAAATTCTGTCTTATTGTAAATTCACAGAATAGCTTGATTAACCTGACAAAGTATGCATAATTGTTAGTAATTTCCATACATTTTTAATTCTTTTTAAAAAACCATAGATATAACCTTGTTTTTCTAATTCCAACTGATTTTTTTTACACTCGCTTCTGACACCCTAACTTGCTAAGCCTTGGACACCCAAACTAACCAATCAGTACATTTGGAAAATTATGGAATTACAGAATTGTTCACCCGCAGAAGGAGGCCATTTGGCCCATGCACCGGCTCTCCAAAACAGTGCCTGACTTGGTGCCATTTCCCCTGTCTTTTCCCTGTATCTCTGCACATTGTTTCTATTCAAGTAATCTCTAATACCCTCTTTAATGCCTTGATTGAATCTGCCTCCACCACACTTCATTCCACACCTGTGTGAAGAAGATTTTTCAACTGTCACATTTGCTTCTTTTGCCAACCAATTTAAACCTGTGCCCTCTCATTCTTGATCCTTTTAAGGACAGGAACAGTTTCTCCCTATCTACTCTGTCCACCTGCCTCATGATTTTGAACATCACTATCAAATCTCCTCTTAGCCTTCTCTCCAAGGAGAACAGACCCAACCCCTCCAATATATCCTCATAACTGAAATTTCTCATCCCTGGAACCATTCTTTGTAGGCCTTTGTTGTTTCTTGAATGATGAGCAGAATTCTGAAGGATCTCTGGTTCTGCTGTGTAAATAAATGAAATGATCATGAATGAAGTGTCCAAGCCAAATGCAGAATAAAGACAGGAGAAGTGCATGAAAACTTTAGAATCTTTTGGATGGAGACCAAATTAATGCTGTGAGCTAACTCCAGATTCCTCAAAGCAGACAGGGACATCGTAGAGTGTAGTTAAATATCCAGCACACCTCATTCTGGTGCTAATGACCGTGGTGACAGTAGAAAGAGGCATTCTGAGGGGAAGCAGTGCAGGAGGAAAACAAATAAGAGCACGTGAACCGGTGGCATCAGAAAATAGAGGGAAATGAAAAAATGAAATTAAAATCGCGTATTGTCACAGGTGGACTTCAAATGAAGTTACTGTGAAAAGCCCCTAGTCGCCACATTCCGGCGCCTGTTCGGGGAGGCTGGTACGGGAATTGAACCCGCGCTGCTGGCCTGCCTTGGTCTGCTTTAAAAGCCAGCTATTTAGCCCCGTGCTAAACCAGCCCTGAAGGACTCAGGACATGCATCACTCTTTGCAGAATTCCCAGCCTCTGATTGCTCTTGCAGCCACGTTATTTATATGACTGATCCAGTTCCGTTTCTGATCAATGACAACCTCTGGGATGTTGATAGTGGGGGATTGTCAATGAATATTAAGGGCGATGGTTTGATTCTCTTGTTGGAGATGGCACTATTGCATCCATATCCAGTTCTTTGTGAGAACGCCACGATAATTCACAGATCCTGGAGAACCACGTGTGCAAGAAGGGCCACCAATTACTTGAGCTCAAATTCTGAGTTTTGGGACTTGAACAATTGAAGTTACTGCCATGCATCCAGGAATCTGAACATTTGCTCGAACGTACGATGACAACATGTAGTCATCCACAGTTACAGAGGTGCAGGTGGTGAGGGATGGTTGACTGCCAGACAAGTAAGGAGGAAGACACAATGTAGAAATTCTCCAAGCCAGTGGCGTTTGCTAACCTGTTTTCAATTTTGAAAACCAGAGACGTTGACTACTGCTTGGAGGAATGCGGTAACAATCACACCCTCATCATCATGGGAGATTTGGCTATATTTGGCAGAAAAAGAAAGAATAGAAATGCAATTGTCATCGAGGTTTTGATGGTTAGGGGCATTCCTATAATTGCAAATGTGATTCCAGAATGGCATGTTGCTTCCCTAGCACCAAAATGAAGGTCATTAATGAGCAAGTGCTGAATATTCAACGAGAAGTCAGGGAACAGCCAGAAGCCCTGGTTTATGTTGGAACCAATGATCTAGGTGGAAAAAACTGTTGAGATTCTGACATAACCTGAAGCCTACGGCATTGGGGATCTGGTATTCCCAGAATCCCTGGGGGAATACGTGCTCCCCCGCTAAAGGGCCAGAGCTACCTAGGGCATCGGTATAAAACCGGCCAGCCTAGAACCAGCTGGCACTCACCGGTTGGGTACCACTCTCTGCTGTACTTGGAAATAAACCTCCTGTTTAACCTCGCAACTCCGTGTGGACTCCTTCCTTTTGGCAGACATAATAGTCCTTCAGCAAGAGCCAGGAGAAGGATTACAAAATTAGCACCTCAGAAGTAATAATCTTAGGATTACGTCGAGTGCCACATGCTCATGAAAACAGAAACAGGAAGCGAGTGCAGGAAAATATATGGCTGAAGAACTGCAGGAGGGAGGGTTTCAGATTGTCCAAGCTTTGGTCTGCCACTGGGGAATAGTAGAGAGAGGACACTTGTACTAAATGGATGGTTTGTATCTAAATAAAGCCAATGTTCTTGCTGAGAGGTTAACTAGTAGTGTTGGGGTGGGATCAAGTTAATTATGTGGTGGCGGGGACGGGCAGGGCGGTGTAACTTAGAAAATAGAGAGGTGCAAAAATGAGACCTTGAGATGTAAACGGTAAGTGAAATTAGGACTATCCCAAAGATTACAAGGAACAGATTCAGGGGAAAATAGCAAAAGAGACAACTGAAAGACTAAATTGTACAATTTAGTATTTTGGTTGTCTCTTGTGCTATTTTTCTTTTGTCTCTTTTGCTATTTTTATCGTGTAATTAATAAGGTTGAGGTATTACAAGTGGTGAAAATGAATATTCTGCCGAGGTTCTTGTTTATCTTTCAGGCTCTCCCGATCTTTATACCAAAGGCTTTTTTAGGAAAATAGACACGATAATTTTTGACTTTGTATGGGTGGGGAAGGTGCAGAGGGTGGAGAGGACCCTGCTACAGAGGCAGCAGGGGGGGTTGGCGTTGCCGAACTTGCTTCATTATTATTGGGCGGCGAATGTGGACAAAGTTCAGCGGTGGTGGGAAGGAGAAGGGGTAGAGTGGGTTGGGATGGAGGAGGAATCTTGTAAGGGGTCTAGTTTGAAGGCTATGGTGACGGCAGCGTTGTCAATGGTTCTGAGTAGGTATTCAAGGAACTCGGTGGTGCAGTCCATAATGAAGATATGGAATCAGTTGAGGAGGCATTTTAGGGTGGAAGGGATGTCAGTGTTAACGCCGCTGTATGAGAATCATGGATTTGAGCTGGGGGATGGATAGTGTATACAGGAGGTGGAGGGAAGTGGGGCTGGTCAAGGAGAGGGATCTGTATTTGGAGGAAGGGTTCGCCATTCTGGAGGAGCTAAGGGAGAGGGTAGAGTTGCTGAGGGGGAGTGAGTTCAGGTATCTGCAGGTTAGGGACTTTGCACAAAAAGTCTGAAGGGGGTTCCCTCAGTTGCCGGGATACACACTGCTGGACCGACTGTTGCTTCCGGATGTGGAAGGGGAGGGAAGAATTAGGAATATATACAAGTGGCTGGGGGAGCAAGGAGGGTGAGTGGGTGGTGAAGATCCAAGGAGAAATGGGAAGCGGAGTTGGGAGGGGAGATCAATTGGGGAGTATGGAGTGAGGCACTGCGTAGGGTAAATGGGACCTCCTCTTGTGCAAGGTTGAGCCTGATACTGTTTAAGGTGGTGTACAGGGTGCATATGACTCGTGCGAGATTCTTTGCAGGAGTGTTGCGGTCTTAGCCAGGATAGTGGAGGAGGAGGTGGACCCGGACCCTTTGGTGGCGATATTTGGGGTTTCAGAGAAGCCGGAGCTCATGGAGAGGAGGAAGGCCGATGTCTTGGCCTTCGCCTCTCTGATTGCAGGGCGGCAAATTTTACTGGCGTGGCAGCCGGCACCGCCACCGGGGGTAGCAGCTTGGTTGGGTGTCCTGTACGACTTCCTGCGGTTAGAGAAGATAAAGTATGAGTTAAGGGACTCAACAGGGGAGTTTGAGGAAATGTTTGTGACTGTGTTTGAGGAGCTGTTCGTCACGGGGGAGAGAGGGTGAAAAAGGTGAAAAATCTGTACAGATTGTATAGTTGATTTTTGGGAAGTATGTTTCCTGGGGTGTTTATTCGCTGTAACCTGTATTGATACATGTATGTAATAAAATGCATATTAAAAAAAAAAAAAGAAAAACTGTTGGGGGAGAAGGGAATCCCACCGATGGTTCAAACAAAGTCTAGAAAGGGTTCTTGATAATCCTGGTTATCAAACATTCAGAAATGATAGAAAAGGAAAAAGAGGAATGTGAGTGGCAGTATGGAGTCATTTGTATAGAGATTTCCTGGATGGTTCTAGGACCACCTAGTTGGCTTGAGATGAGGATCAGAAGGGATGATGTTACAAAGAGAGATTTTTGTTTATGGAGAAGGCAGTAGATCAGCAAGTTTCAAAGACGTGTAACAAAAATAGATAATACATTAAACTCTGTTTTTCCCACTCTATATTCGGGTTGTTTTAATGCTTTGGTAGGGAAAGAGAAGAATTTCTGATGTATGTGCACAGGAGAACTTTCTCAATCGATATTCTCTAATTCGACAAGAAAGGAAGTGGTGTTAGACCCGGTTCTGATAAATATGGTGCTCAGCATTGTGCACAATATTCCAGCTGAGGCCTAACTAGTCAAGTCAAGTTTAGCATCTCTTTGTTTTTTATATTTTATAGCTCCATTTATAAGCGCAAGTGCTTCTTATGTCATCTAGGGTGCATTGATCTTCTAACCAAAGAGTTTGGCTGGTTTGTACCTGAATGCACTTCTCAGAATGGGAAGAGTGCTAGCTGCTCCGAGTGGCCTCTGATTTGTGGACTGTCATCTCGACAGTTACTATTTCTCATGCAGTTTTAGTTTAAAAGCATTATAGCTGTTTTTGGTGTATATTTTGAACAATTGTGGCTATGAGATGACAGTTTAGTTTGACTGATTGGCAGATGAGGATGAAAAATTTGGCATTCTGGCAGTTAAGACCAAGTCCTCTGTGTTGAAAGCTGAGAATTTATTTGGAGGCTTGGTAGATTGCTTCCCATGGATCTCTCTTCAGGACGAGCCCAGAAGGGTTGATGTTGGGTGACTGCTGAATTGCATCAAGATGTGTGATTCCGAGGGAGAAGTTGGGTGGGGGTTTAAGGGCTTTGGGTCATTCTGAAGGTAATTGAATATTACTTAAGTGTTAAGTCATTTTTTTTTGGTAGCTTTTTAGCTACATGTATAATTTGTTAATTATGGATGAGTGATTTGTTAGTCCAGGAAATCTTTCAAATGTTTAATGTCTTTTCTCTCAGATACTTGCTCGTTGCAATAGCTGTCATTCTACCCTCAGTAATTACTTTTGTGATATTTGTTGATGTAATATGGCATTGCATGAATTTTAGAGGTGAGAAAATAGATTTAATATTTTTGGTCATTTTTGAGCATTGAAAAAGCTTTCAGCTGATTAATTAGATTTTTGCATAGAAAAAGAAGTAAAGCATCGCTGATACTGGAGATGACAGTTTAGTTTGAAATGAGGGAAAGATAATCATTCCACATTTCAGGAATGCCTGCTTAACGGACCACCCCCCCCAAAGGTATTTCAAAAGTTGCGGCCATTAAAATATACGTACCTATAAGCTTCAAAAAGAATTGAACCCAAATTGAAAGATGAACTAGCTCCCTTGACAGAGTGGGTGCCTGTTTTAATCCTGGCTAGCACAGAATTTAACAGACCTATGCGGTGGGATACCACTTCCCCACCCATCCCCCGCAGCGTGTTTTTCTGGAAGATCCCACCGATGTCAACAGCGTCTTTGCGATGCTGGCCGGCTGCTCTGCTGAGGGGTCGCCATCGATGGGACCAGAAGATCTTGCCGGCAGAAAGGGCAGGAAAGTTCAGAACACCGGATAAAAAATTCTCCTTTTATCATTTAAACCAACGACCATGTTTTTAGTGAAAAACATTTTATTGAAGGCATTTTAATAGAAGCATAAACACAAAAATAGAAAAGCCATCTGTGGCAGCAGGTAACAAACCCCACCCTGCCTGCCACCCCGGTCCCACCTCCCTTTTCCAACTTTTCACCTCCATCCAAACAAAAAATAAAACAGCTGACCGCGGTATACCCCTTAAAGAAGTTGATAAAGAGCTTCCACCTCAAGGTGAACCCCTCCTCCGCCCCTCGAATGGCAAACTTGATCTTTTCCAAATGCAGGAACTCTGCCAAATTGCTCACCCATACCCCTGCCTTCAGAGGCTCCGAGTTCCGCCAGCAGAATCCATTTCCAGGCTATCAAGTTCAGCTTGTGCAGCTGGGCCCAACTCCATGCCACCTGTATCCCAGATAGCGAAAGCCCGTCCCCACCAACTGAAGAGGCAATTCTTCAGCCTTCTTTCCTGACCTGGGCATTAATTGGGAACACCTTGCTTTTCCTCATATTCAGCTTGTATCCCGAAAAAGGACCAAACTCCCCCAGAGTCCCCATGATCGTATCGAAGTACTCAACCGGGTCCAAAAAAAGCAACAGGAGGTCATCTATATACAGAGAAACTCTGTGCTTGACCCCGCCCCGCTCAATTTCCCTCCACCTCCTCGACCCCCTGAGCGCCATTGCCAGTGGCTCAATCGCCATGGCAAAGAGCAGCGGAGAGAGCAGGCACCACTGCCTCGTACCCCGGTGTAACCCAAAATAATCCAAGCTGACCTTGTTCATCCAAACATTCGCTGTAGGCATCTTTTACAGCAGCCAAACCCAATCCACAAACCCCTGCCCAAACCCGAACCGACCCAACAACTCTAACAAATATGCGCATTCGACCTGATCGAATGCCTTCTCCGCGTTCATTGCCACCACCACCTCCACTTCGCGGCACTCCCAAGAGCATGATAATAACTTTAAGCAGCCTCCATACATTCGCAACAACTGCCGCCCTTTCACAAAACCCATCTGATTCTCTCCTATCAACCCAGGCACGCAATCCTCTATCCGTGTCGACAACACCTTTGCCGACAACTTTGCCTCTACGTTCAACAGTGAGATTGGTTGGTACAATCCACACTGCTCTGTTCTTTGTCCTTCTTTGACTGATCCTTCACCTCCCTCAGCCAAATCGGGGGGCCCTAGTCCCTGCAACACACCCCACCCCCACCCCACCTACTTCATCCCCATCCGCCTCCATGACCCTCTGTCCTTCACCCATCCTATCTCCCTCACCACCGCCTGCTTCCTCAACTGGTGCGCAAGCATCCTGCTTGCTTTCTCCCCGTGCTCATACACTGCCCCTCTGGCTCTACGCATTGTCCCACCGCCTTTCCTGTGGATGCCAGCTCAAACTCCATCTGGAGCCTCTGCCTCTCCTTTAGCAATGCCTTCTCAGGCGCCACCAAATATCTCTGGTCCATCCTCCTGATGTTCTCCCACCAACCTCAACCTCTCAGCCTGCTTCACTCTCTCACTGTGTGCCTGAACTGATAGAAATTTCCCCCTTACCACCGCTTTCAGTGCCTCCCACAGCGTGGAGGCAGAAACCTCTCCAATAATGTTCAGCTCCACAGAATTTCGGGTGGCTGCCCTCAACCTCTCGCAAACCCCCTTATCCGCCAATAAACCCACATCCAACTGCAGCCGCTGAGCCTCCCCCTGCACCACCCGCAAATCCACCAGAGACTAAAATCGCCACATATACTGCGATCCTACAATCTTACCACCCCCATCAACAACACTTGAGTACACCCGGTGCACATGCGAGAAATAAAAAAACAAATATAACCACTTTCCCCCCTTTAGTCCTCACATGCCTCCCAGTGTCCTCACATCTCCCAGTCCATGGTGGCTCATAAATTCACTCTCCTCCTCCAGCGTGTCAAAATAAAACCCTCGATTCTGGTGACTCACAGATGATCAGGATACAACACCCCAAACTTTACCCCTTCCTTGTAGAGGGCAGCCTAGATCTGATTAAAACCGCCCTCCGCTTGGCCAACTCAGCACCCAAGTCCTGGTAGATACTCAGCACATTTCCATCCCAGGTGCACATTTTCATTTGCTTCACGCCTCAGTAGCTTCCCCTTATCGAGAAAACAATGCAGTAACGCCACCATCGCCCTCAGCGTCGCCCCCGTCTTTGGCCTCCTCCTCAGTGCCCTGTGCACGCGATCCACTTCGGGAGAGGGTCACAAACCCCCTCCCCCAACAACTTCTCAAACATGCTCACCACATAGTTTGTGGCTTACGTCCCCTCGATCCCTTCAGGCAGCCCCACAATCCAGAGATTCTGCCTCCTGGAACGGGTTTTGAGGTCCTCCACCTTCTCCCTCAACCAGAGGGGCACTTTTTTCACACACAGGGTGGTGAGTGTCTGGAACAAGCTGCCAGAGGCAGTAGTAGAGGCAGACAAATTGTGTCTTTTAAAAGCATTTAGACAGTTATATGGGTAAGATGTGTCTAGAGGGATATGGGCCAAATGCGGGTATTTGGGACTAGCTTAATGGTAAAAACTGAGTGGCATGGACAAGTTGGGCTGAAGGGCCTGTTTCCATGCTGTAAACCCTCTGACTCTTCTGGCTCTCCGCCACAAGCGCCATCTCCGCCTCCAGTGAGGCCAGCCGGTCCCCGTGCTCTCCCACCGACCCCTCCACCTTTTGGAGTGCCAGACCTTGCACTCGAGCCTCTGCTCCACTCTCAATAGCCACCCTAAATGGCCCCACCACCTTTAGCAGGTCTTCTGAGGCCTCTTGCCTCTGCTGCTGGAACTTTGCGATCAAATAGTCCACAAGTTGCTCAGTAGACCACCGGGCAGGCAAGGACGCCCCAGCACCCTCTGCCATCTCTTTCAGTGTCTTGAATAAACTCTTTCCTAGGCTGCTGCCTCTTACTCGTTACATTCCTCGTCTGGTAAGCCATAAATCGACCCCACCGATGGAGCACTTCTATTATTCCGTGCTTATGCACCTCACACCAGCAAACACTCATTGTTTCGGGTGAAAAAGAACCAAGAAATTCCACCTCAAGCGGGAGCCACCAAATGTGCGATCATTCACTCCATGGCCTCCACCGGAAGTCAACCAGCAGCTATATTGTTGGTTGGAACTAATCCATAATCAATATTTTGGAAAAGGTTACCTTCGATGGATTAACAACTAGAGGAATTTTAATGAACATTGGAGCAGCAGAATATAGGATATCTGCTAGCTTTTTGCATCATTTGTAATAAATATGTTTTTTTCCTATAAATGCATAGTGTGAACCATGATGGGAAAAAGAATGGTTGAAGTAAAAGTTTTATGTCAGTTTTTTAATGTGAGGGGTAGAAGAGCTGACAGTTTGACAGGAGCAAGATTAATACCATGCTAACTGGCCACATTATGCATGCTATGTTAGAAAGACGTCCATTAGTACAGATTGACAGTCTTCAAGAGTGTAGTATGTTAGATTAATTTTTCATACTTTGCTGCCTCGCCAAGAGTTCTCCATTCATAGGATATGCGTGAGATTTATTTTTCCTTGGAACTTTGAGACGAAATATAGGAACGTTGGAATGTAGGACTTGGGAGCAGGAGTAGACCAGTCAGCCCTTTAAGCCTGCTCCACGATTCAATAAGATTATGGCTGATGTGGGTTGTGGTCAGAACTCCACTTCTGTCTGCCCCCAGAACCATATTCTGGTGGAGGAAAATAAGTACAAATTAAGAATAAACGTACTGTTAAAAAAATAAATTTGTATTGCATTTTTAAAATGAGAGCTAAAAAAGTACTAAAAAGTGAACTTTTTTCTGTGCAAAAATACAGCGTTTTTTGATCTGGTAGTTGAAGAAACTAAATTGGTGAAAACATTAAAATTGAGGAAAGCAAAAGAGTGCACCTCACTTCTTATTCTTTTGTGGGTTTTTTGTATTATGCACAAAAATGTCATCAATTTCAAAACGGTTAATGGTGTCATGGAAAGCTGTTGGCAGAGCATGTGCCTTAAGAATCCCTCAAGAACTGCCGCAATTCATTTACGATCTTATTAACGGTCACCGAGTCTGGAATTGCAGGATTGTGAGCAGGGATGAGAACAGGAGTAGAAAATTGAACAGGCTTGAGTTTTATTTGTGGCAATAAAACATTCATGTCCAGTTATGTTGTAAAAACATTTCCGTCCCAACAGAAATGAATGCTCAGTTCCTTAGCTGACCTGTAACTTTTTGCTGAAACCCTACAAGGGCCAATGCAGCTGAACATTGTCTGAACTCTCTTGCACAGCCCACTTCACTTCACTATTTTGAATCCCTACAAAATGAGTTCCTGATTATAGTCTGGAGGATGGAGAAACCACAAATACATAAAATTGAACCCACTGCTATAATTAGAGGTTCAAGTAACTAGAAGGGTCGGAGCTTACTTGCTTAATTTATTTCGATTTCTGAATTTTGTAATATATGGGGCTGGATTCTCCGTTTCGGAGGCTAATCGCCGGTGCGAACGGAGAATCCACAGGAGGTTCACGACCCGAAGATAAACGCAAACGCCTCACTGGTGAGGGGCTAGCACCGGCGGCGCATGGAACTCCCACAGACTGCGTCGGAAACGGCCAGGTCCCGGGCTGCGCATCCGCAGGGCTGACGACCTGCACCGGTCGCACTGTGAAACATGCCGCTGGCCATGCGCAAATCCTAACCCGCTAACTGCAACCCCACAGGGCCCCCCCCCCCGGGCCAGCAGCACAAATCCCGGCCGAGTGTTGTGCCGCTGGACACTCCGGAGTTGGCACATCGCTGAGATCACACGTGGCCCCGCCATCGGGAACTCAGCACATGGGGGCGGAGCATCGTGGGTGGGCAACCGATGACGCATCTATGGCGTTGTAACGCGGCACGTCACAATGATGCCGGATTGGAGGGGGCGGAGCATGATGGACCAGCGCTGGCCCCGGTTCCTGCGTCGGAATCTAGGAATCTATTCTCTGCCCAATCGCCAATTTTGGCGACGGGCTACAGAGAATCTAGCCTATGGTTTTTCTTGTTTCTAATTAACCTTCTTAATGTCATCTGTGAACTGGATTTTTTAAAACTATAAAACATATAATGGGCGGCACGGTAGCACAGTGGTAAGCACTGTTGCTTCATAGTGCCAGGTTCGATTCCTGGCTTGGGTCACTGTCTGTGTCATGTTCTCCCCGTGTCTGCGGGGATTTCCTCCAGGTGCTCCGTTTTCCTCCCAGAAGTCCCGAAAGATGTCCTTTAAGGAAATTGGACATTCTAAATTCTCCCTCGGTGTACCCGAACAGGCGCTGGAATGTGGCGACTAGGGGATTTTCACAGTTACTTCATTGCGGTGTTAATGTAAGCCTATTTGTGACAATAAAGACTATCATTATACATCTGACTTTCACCCGACTGTTAATCATATCAGTGAGCCATGTGTATCGAAATCTGTAGAATGTGCTGTCAATGAAGTGAAGTGGGCTTTACAAGGGAGTTCAGACAAATGTTCAGCTGGATCTCCCGTTGTAAATTTTCAGCATAAAGTTACAAGTCAGCTAAGGAACTGAACATTAATTTCTGTTGGTGTTGGGACGAAAATGTTTTTACAGGATTACTGAGCATGAATGTATTATTGCTACAAGTAAAACTTAACTGACAAAATTAAGCCTGTTAATTTTCTACTGCTGTTCTTCCCCCTGCTCGTAATCCTGCAATTCCAGACTCCGTGATGGTTAACTAAGATCGCAAATCAATTAAGACAGTGCTTGCGGGATTCTTGAGGCCCATCATTTAGACTAATTGATGTATTGTGTGACTTTTGACGTGTCTACTCATGTTCTGTAGTGAGCTCAACAACTTGAAGGAGTTCACCGATTAAATAAAGTAGCGAACATCTTGTTGTCGATCAAAATTGTTTTCAGATATTAAGTTCCCCATACAAAATAACAGGTACATTTGTATTACATCCAGAAGTTCTTGTGATTGATGTGTTATCTATTAAATTTTGTTCCTTAGCAGATATGCATTTGTGATTACATTACTGTGCCTAATTTTTGTTTTGTGTTTGGGATTCTCATCTTTTAAACATTGATGCCAAAACTAATTTTTTTGGGGGAGGGGTGGAAAAAGGATTTATGATTTTGGCACGTCAAGCAAAAAATGAAATAAACCAGCAGGACGCTCCAGAAATATATTACTGGACTTGTTTGATTTGAATCCCTGTGTGAAAGAGTAGGCCTTTACTGGTATTTGAACTGCATTATTCCTGATTGTGATTCACTAGCTCTCAGCCAGTGTGCTATATTTCTGAATTTTTGTATAATGTGACTGCGGACCCTGTCAGATGAACCTCTATTTAATCTCTTGTACAGATCTGCAATCAATTAGTTATGGTATGAAAAAACATTGCTGCTCAATAAATACGGCAGTTTTCACATGTCTTATTCAGGATTGATTTTTCCATGGAGACATTGGTTGCTTGTCTGAAGCAGATGGGTTTATAGTGGATCTCTACATAACAGAGACTCGTAGCAGAGATACGTTCTTTAATAATCAGAACATCTGCAGGTGAGTAATTTACTGAGATATTTTTTGTAACTCCGTGTTCTTCTTGTAGTTCCTTGCTCCGTTATGGAGGGAAACTTCCCATGCAGAGTGCCATGAGTGTCCGCTTCAATAGTAGTGGGACCCAGCTGTTAGCACTACGACGTCGCCTACCTCCGGTGTTATATGACATTCACTCGCCGCAATCTGTGTTTGAGTTTGATAACCAAGGATATTTCAATTCCTGCACTATGAAGAGCTGTTGCTTTGCAGGAGACCGTGATCAAGTAAGTGAAAAGTAAATAAAAGGAATGACTGGAAAAGTAGCTTTTCGCTACTTATGTTTGCATCTGCTGGGGTCTGAGAGACATTGAGAGTAAGCTGACTGCTCATCATTGTATTAAATTGTTTATAGAATTGTTCAGTTAAGTTATATGTGCACATTTAAAGATGGATATAGTATCGCTGCATAAATTAATGCTGTTTTTAACAAATAAATCACATATTCAGTAACTTGTTCAACAATATAAGCAGTGGTATGAAGAAATGTCATCTGTTTTGGAAAGAAATACACTCTTAGTGGAAAAAGTAGCAGTATTACACCAGGATTTGGAAATCTTTCAGGAAGGTAAAATGCCTGTGTTTCCTAATTGCGCATGTCAGACGTATTTCTCTTGCATTTAAGCTGTGAACTATTCTGTTGCTTTTATTCAGTGCAGCAATATGTTTGGAATGTCTAGTAGACTTTTATATTTTTATCTCCCTAAATTGTGGGCATTTTGCCTTTTTATGGCTGAGCTCAGCGATAGAGATTTTATTAAATATATGTAATAGACAAAACTTTTGAGTACTGCATTGTGTCCATATTTTAGTCGTCTCCCTTTGAGTATATGGGACTAAAACAAAAAAACAAAGATGTTGATGAGATGTTCTTTAACATATTTGAGTAGTAAATGAGCCATAATTTTTACAGGGTGGGATATGAGGTTAGGACTATTCATGTTGAGGGTCGGCAGCAGAGAATCGTATTGTTGAGTTTTCATCACTTGGTATTTGGGCAGAGTAGATTGCAATGCAAATTACAATGTACTTGTAGAGCTGAGTTCATGGGCTTTGGAATGCTGGTGGAAATTTCCATCTGGGTAAGAGTACCCTCTGTGTAGCCGAACAGACGTCGGAGCATGGCGACTACGGGTTTTTCACAGTACTTCATTGCAGTGTTAATGTAAGCTTACTTGTGACAATAATAAAGATTATTACTATTCCCCCTTTACTGACATTTCACACGTGGAAGTGGCCTTTTGGAACTGCTAGCCAGGATTTGAATTGCCATCTGGTTGCTGTCCTCCATTATCCTGGACTTTTGTTCATTGTTAAAAGTATGAAATCCACTTGTCGAAACTAGTCTAGTGTTTGTAATTGAAACCAGTTGAAATGTGATTGACAAGCCTGTTAACACATTATTTATCTTCTGAGATATTATTGTCCCACTTAATTACAAGCAATTCTAAAACTAGGATTTGTCACATGTATCATTTGATACTAGACCTTGCTGTTTTTAATAGAAGTGCCTTAACTTTGAGGACCTTTCCTCATAATTGAGTGAGTGTTGATTTATGCTGCTAGTGCTGAACATTTCTTCCCTTTAATTTGAAGTGTACCAAATTTTGTGTTAATGATCGAAGAAGATGGCAAAAGGTTTTGTTTATTTCAAAGACAGTCATGCCTCCTCCATCACCTCCTCTGACGACTAGTGCAAGGAATTCAGGACCTTTTGTGTGATAAGGATCAAGACTATCTGTTCAGCTGCCTCTCCAAATTTCTATCCCTTAACCAATTCTGTATCCATTCTGCTACTGCCCCTTTATCCCATGGACTTAATTTTGTTAACTAGTCTGCTGTGTCGTACTTTATCTAATATTTAGTTTGAAAGTCCATTTCAAACATTAACTGCAGTGCTCTCTGTTACCCCAATAAAAAAAGTGAATCGCATCAGTCTAACACAGTTTGCCCTTAAAAACTCTGTAATGGCTCTACGTCACGATAGTGACGTTTAAGGGGCATCTTGACAAATACATGAATAGGATGGGAATAGAGGGATATGGACCCCAGAAGTGTAGAAGATTTTAGTTTAGATGGGCAGCATGGTCGGCGCAGGCTTGGAGGACCGAAGGGCCTGTTCATATGCTGTACTTTTCTTTGTTCTTTATAATGAATCAATGCTTGTCCAAATGGCTGTTAAATTTTCTCTCATTTTTGTTTCTAAAAACTGTTTCCTGCCACCGACATTAAACTAACTGACCTTCAATTGCCAGATTTGTTTTTCTGGTTTTTTTTAAACGGGTACAACATGTGTGATTTCCTCCAATTCCCTGTATTCAAAGAAGATTGAAAAATTATGCCAAACTAACGGGAAACAGAGAATCGGGTTAAATGGATAATTTCTTTGTTGGAAAATTGTAGCCACAGCATCAACTTTTTTACAATCTAAAATAATGAGTTGGATGAAGGAACAGTGTATTGCAACCAGAATTGCTGATGATACAAAAATAGGTAGGAAAGCAAGTTGTGAGGAGGATACAATGATTCTGCTAAGAAATTTAGATCGGCTAAGTGATGGGCAAAAATGTTGCAGATGCCATATAATGTGGGAAAATATGAGGTTGTCTAGTTTGGCAGGCAGAATAAAAATGGAGAATATTATTAAAATTGCGGGAAACTGCAAAATGGAGGGATCCATGTGTCCTTGTTAACATGCAGGTACAGCAACCAATTAGGAATGCAATTGGGATGGTTGTCTTTATTGCAAGTGACATGGGAGTAAAGTAGGGAAGCCTTGCCGCAATTGTACAGGACATTGGTGAGACCACACATAAGATACTGTTTTGGTCTACTTCCTCAAGCGGGGATATACCTGCATTGGACACAGTTCAGAGAAGGTTCACTGGGCAGATTTCTGGGAAGAAGGGGTTGTCTTATGAGGAAAGGTTGAGCAGATTTAGCCTATGCCTACAGGAGTTTTGAAGAACGTGACGTGATCTCTCAGATTCTGAAGGAGTTTGACCGGCTGGATTCCGAGAGAGTGTTTCGCCTTGTGGGAAAATTCAGATTAGTAGGCACAGTTTAAAAATAAGTTTTAAAAAATAATTTAAACCCAAATGCGGAGGAATTTCTTCTCAATGAATCGTTAGTTTTTGGAATTCTCTTCCTCCGAGAGCAGTGGAGAAAGATTCAAAGAATATTTTCAAGGCTGACTTCGACATATATTTTGATCTACAAGAGAATCAATGGTTATGGGGACAGACGGGAAAAAGGAGTTAGGTCAGCCATGATCTACTTGAATGGCAGAACAGACTGGAGGGGCTGAGTATCCTGCTCCTATTACGGACTTTTGAACACGGTGGTAATTCCTCTTGTACATTGTACTGTATTGGCAAACCTAAGAGTACACTACCTTTTGCAAATAATAATGTTTTGCACCCACCTTGTCTGGTATGTTTGAACTATCCAATTTACCCAGGCAGCCTACTGAGTTTGTCCAGTGTACAGCTAAGCCACACAGCTTGAAGGCCCCAGATTTAATCCCCAGTCTGTGTATAATTAACCACAATATTAGATTATGCCATTCAACAACAACCTTCGTACTAATTTCTGACCCCACATTACAAGACTGGTTCTGCGTGCTGCCCCATTCTGTGAAAGCATCCCTATCCAACCGTCAACCCCTGTCCCTCAGTGTTCCTGGTCAAGTTTCAAGTCATGTGAATAGCAACTAAGTGGACCATTGTTTTTCATGGGTGGCTACAGAAGTGATATCTAAATAAATTGAATCATTATGTCTGAGCTTGAAGATTCCGAACTTAAAGGGTTTACTGAGAGATGCTGGTCTGTTTGCATGGTCGTAAGACAACTACTGACATTCTGGGATAAGAACGATTTGCATTTTGTAATGTTGAAAAATGTTAGAGGAGGAAACGGATCAAATTGGAAATCCAGCAAAGGGACAGGACATCTGGAGGAGTGACCAAAGGTGTGGTCGCCGACACATGTCCAAAAGGATTAGAGGGGAATGCTTCAGGGCGCAGTTGCTGAAGACACGGCACAGCTGCCAAGTATGATAAAAGAAACGGGAGAAGCTTCAAAAAGCCAGGGAGGCAGGTGATCACCTGGAGATTGGAATGAGGTAATTACAAAAACTGAGAAGGCTGAAACTGTGCGGGGAATTCAACATCTGGTTAGTGGCTTTAAGATGAAGGTGCTGTGCTGGGACGCAGTGAGCCAACACTATCGGGCAAGGACAGGGATCATAGGTGAGTAAAATATAGGGAGCAAATTAACTGCAAAAAATCTATGGCGGCCGAGAAACACCCCGCTATTCAATCGGCACTTTGCCTTATCTTTTGGCCTCAGGGACCTTCTCTCTGCCGAGCCTGGGAGTAATTTCCTGCTGGCAAGCCTAGGAATATTTCTGGCCAGAGGTGACGGGCTTGAATATTTCAGAGCGTGAACTTCCACCTGAATTCACATCATCTGATTGTGACTGCAATAATTTATCGTTTCTGTTAGCTGTGATATTGCTGGTTTTAACTGCTTCACAAGCTGAGCTGCAGCTAATTGTTATATTCTCCAGCTCTGAGGATTGAGATTTGGCCATTATTGATCGAAACTTCATCTTAAAGTCCCGTGATTGATTTCACAGCCTTGCCAGCATGAATAGAGCCAATATGTGCTTGAATGGAAAGAATTAAGTATCCATTGTAGTTCATTAACTGTTTTGGTATCTTTTTTAAAGGGATTTATTGGGATAGCTTTCTGGCAAAGGGCAAACCTATAACAAAGTAACGAACAATCAAAGATTTTTATTTATCCTCAGATCTGTGCCAATTGCAGCCCCGTGGTCAGGAATGCAGTGGATTGTGATCTTAAATAATCTAGCAGTGTTGGGTAAATTCATATAAATTAGCTCATTTGGAGGTTAGTTTAGCCCTGTATTGGGAATTGACAATATCTAACCAGGAATGTGGGCAACAAAAAGGCACTGTACTAACTTAATTTCTCTCACTCCGGGCAGTTGGCAGTTTGATGATTGCACTGCGGGCGGTAGTATGGAATGCTATAAATTTGTTTCCTTTGGTCCTGTACCTCCTGGACCAAACATCTCCTGTTATTGAAGCTCATTCTGTGGACCTCAGAAAGCTTTTAAGTAGGTTCCGCATAAGAGATCATTAATAAAAATAAAAACAAATGGAATTGGAGGTAACCTTGCCAAATGGGTCAGTAATTAGTTGAGAGGTAGGAAACCGAGTAGGGATAAAAGGAATATATCCTGATTGGCGGAATGTGACATGCCGTTCGCCAGGAATTTGTATTGAGGGCTCAGCTTTTCATCAAGTGGATCAATCAGTTTTCATTTTTGCAGATGGCACTTAATTGGTGTTGCTTTTACTGCATATTCCACCCTGAAAGTATGCCTCAAAATTAAGAACAGCATAGCAAAACCAAACACAGGCAGAAGGGAAAATGCCAGCGAGAAAGTAGTGGCAGTGCCAGCAACAATAACTGGTTCCTTCAGTGCTAAATGCCTTCCAATGAATGTGTCTGAAACAACATTTTGCAATGGAACAAACCATACCAAAGGACTGTGCCTAAACTACCTTGTCAAAAGGTTTCTTTATTACCTTCTTAAATAAAATATTCAATAAAAAATATTATCATCCAGTGTGGTGCTGAAGACCATGACCCTAGATTTGAATCCCATTAATTACCAACTGAGCCAACCGGGATGTGCAGCTACCTTCTCCACAAAGCCTTTTCAATGAGTGACGGCCCAAAACTTTTCAAATTTTTGCCCGACCCCGACATTCCGAACGAGAAATCTTTGGACAGGGTACTTTGGGCACAGTTCTTTTGCAGATATGATTTGTTCCATTATGAAATGTTATAGCTGACACATTCATTGCTATTGTTGCTGGCACTACCTTTACCGTCTCATTGGCATTTTACCTCTGACTCTGTTGTGGATTTGCTATCCTGGTCTACATTTTGAGAAATTATAACCCATACAAAACAAAGTTTTAAAACTTCACCCATGCTGTTGCCACCAATCCGAAACCTGTTGGGGACAGTTGTCTATGTGCTGGCAGCAGCAATGAGTGCCGAATGTGCATGTCCAACCATTCCTGATGCCTTTCCAATTGGTGTCAGGAGTTGCAGAGAAATAAATTAGCGCATGAATGTGGGAAGTCCAGTAAACTGGAGTAAATTTGTGCAGTCAGTGTCAACTGCTGTTTTAATATGCAGTTAACAGCAAAACAAAGCGTTAACACCAGATCTTTTTACGGGTAAGCAAACTTTTTTAGATGTGTGGGTGAAAGTTAATGTCTTCTCAACTCATGGCAAACTGAAGCCTCCTGAATTCCTTCCCATTACTTTCTTTTAAAAGGAGGATATTGATTTCAGTACCTGGGGTCCAATGTGAATCATATTAACACTCCTGAATTGGATTGGATGTGCATAGCTCATTTTTCAGTGTTTTGGGAGAGCTTTGAACTGCTGCACATCCTATGTACAGGATGTCTTTAAGAACTTCATTTAACATGCAAATCTCAAATTTAAATTTATTGTTAGTTTTCAGTTATCAATTGTATTTTGAGACTGTCTGAGACTTGTGTAGAGGCCAATTTTGATGTGTGGGCATGACACAGGTTGTAGCTGCCCACCTAAGGCAGTGGGGACCTGGGATGATTTTCTGCATTCTTCAGTTACATGTGGAAGGCATGCTACAAATTTCATAGAATTTCATAGAATTTACAGTGCAGAAGGAGGCCATTTGGCCCATCGAGTCTGCACCGGCTCTTGGAAAGAACATCCTACCCAAGGTCAACACCTACACCCTATCCCCATAACCCAGTAACCCCATCCAACACTAAGGGCAATTTTGGACACTAAGGGCAATTTATCATGGCCAATCCACCTAGCTGCACATCTTTGGACTGTGGGAGGAAACCGGAGCACCCGGAGGAAACACACGCACACACGGGGAGGATTTGCAGACTCCGCATAGACAGTGACCCAAGCCGGAATCGAACCTGGGACCCTGGAGCTGTGAAGCAATTGTGCTATCCACAATGCTACTGTGCTGCCCCCAAATGTACAATGTATGTCCCATAAGTAGCTTGTACATTGTGGATAGGAAGCCAGATGCTTTTTCATCTTCTTGAACTAAGATTACAAGCTCTAATTAGAATTATTCCTGGTATTTGCATCTAGTGGCTTCCCACCTCCAGCAGCTCCACCCCTGTACACCTCCTGTAGGCCACCTGGCAAGGTCTTCACTCCCAGTGCTGCCTCAGGCAGCAATTGGAAAGCTAACAGTATACGCTATTCAATGACTCTTGACTGTCAACCAAATAGATTTAATTCCATTGCCAACATTTTTTGAATTAATAAGTAAATGTTCAAAGAAAATGGAAGGCTCTCAAGGTGGTGGGGGGGGGGGTATTTTGATTTGGCGTTGCCAAATATAATAAATTACTACTGGGGTAGCAAACATCGTTATGGTTAGGAAATGGGTAGTGGGGGAGGGGTCAGTATTGGGGGTGGGTGGAGGCGGCCACTTGTAGGGTGACTGGCTTGAGGTCATTGTTAACGGCGCCTCTGCTGTTCTCGCCGGCCTGGTACTCCGTGAGCTCAGTGGTGATGTTGGCCCTGAGGGTATGGATACAGTGTAGGCAGCATTTAAGACTAGAGGATGCCTCGGCGTGGGCACCGATCTGTGATAATCATCGGTTTGCACCGGGGAGGCTGGATGCAAGGTTTCAGGGGTGGCTGCAGGCAGGATTGAGTGATTCAGGGATCTGATACTAGGGGGCAGCTTTGCAAAGACCTGGAGGAAGAGTATGGGCTGCCCAGGGGGACCGATTTCAGGTACTTGCAGGTCTGGGATTTTGTGAGGAGCGAAGTGCCATCCTTTACCAGGTTGCCACCCTTGGGGCTGCAAGAAAAGCTGCTGTCAAGGGCAGGGATGGGGAAGGTGTCCATGATCTACAAGGAGCTGATGCACAGGAGGGGCCCTGGTGGGGACATTGAGTGGAAGTGGGAGGAGGAGCTTGGGTGGTGGGGGGGGGGGGAGAGAGAGAGGAGAGAAGAGAAGAGAAGAGAGTAGAGTCCGGGACATGGGAGTAGGCTCGACGGAGGGTAAATGCGTCCTTGTTGTGTGCGAGGCTCAGTCTTATTCAGTTTAAAAGTAGTCCACAGGGTGCATATGACCGTGGCGAGGATGGGTATGTTCTGTGAGGGAGTACATAGTTATGGGCAGTGTGCAGGGAGGCCTGCGAATCATGTTCATATGTTTTGGGCATGTCCGAAGCTAAAGGGATTCTGGCAGGGGTTTGCGGACGTAATGTCCGAGGTTTGGGGATAATGGTGGCCCCAAGTCCAGAGGTAGCGATATATGGAATGGTGGAAGTTCCGGGAGTCCAGGGGGCGGGAGAGTCCAATGTTTTGGCCTTTGCCCCCTGATAGCCCGGAGACTGATTTTGCTTGGGTGGAGGGCCTCAGAGCTGCCGAACGTTTGGGGGGGGGGGGGGGGGGGGGGGGGGGGGGAGAGTGACCTGGCAGAATTTCTGGGGCTGGAGAAAATCAAGTTTGTCATTGAGGGGGACAGTTGATGGGTTCGCTCGGAGATGGAGGCCATTGATTGACTTCTTTAAGGAGGATTGAGGTGTCAGCAGAGTGGGGGAGGAAACAGGGGTGATTAAGGGGGTTAAAATGGGGAATGCAGGACTGGAGGAGGGATTTTGCACGGGGTAGTGGGTGTTGGTCATTTATTGCATTGTATAATATTACTTCTGCTTTCATTTGTTTTGTTTATTATTTGTTTATGCAAATACCTGAATAAAATATATTTTTTAAAGAATCACACAAATAGTTAATTTAAGCTCATCAGTCAGGCTTGCAATGAGGTTCACTTACACATGTTGGAAGCTAAATGTATTCAGACACCGGGCCCTGTTCTCTGCAAACAAAAACACGCAGTGCTTTGCACCTTTTTCAACTCGATCAAAATATGGACCATTCCTTGGTTCATTGCCCATTGCAATGCCTTGACCAATCAAAGTTGACTTGCCAGATTTTAATCTAAATAAAAGGTTGACAGTTAACTGTTCCTTGATGCATTTTCCATGGCAACACCTCCGTACCAATCAGTCCACTTAACAACCAATCAGCATCTCTTCACGTGCAGTGTAAATTGTTGTTCCCATTGAGTTTTGTATTTTTGCATTTGTCCTGGTGAGTGCAAGATGAAAAGCTTTGACACCAATAATTATTTGACAATGTCAATTTATTTTGTTTGTGAAGAACTTGGGGCGGAATTCTCCAATAATGGGGCTATGTCCCCACGCCCGCGGGAAAACTGACGCGAATCGATCTGGACTTTCTTGGAGAAAGTCCAGAGTGATTCTCCGTTTTGAAAGGGGCTAGCAGGGACCTGGAGTAGTCCTCGGAGCTCCGTCTGCCGGTGCGGGCCCTTCACTGGCTCTGGGTCCGAGCATGCGCACGGTGGCTGCCTGCGGCGGCGGCCCCCGCGCAACACGGCGGCCCCAGAAATATAAGCCCCCCCCCCCCCCATCTCCAGATCGCGCACTCCCACCGATCGGTGGACCTTGATCGCAAGCCGGGCCATCCTGGAGACTCCCCAGTGATGGATCCCTCTGCCCCCCACCAGGGCGGCTGCGGACTGGGTTCGCAGCCACCATTCTGAACTCCCACTGGGTGGAACCATGCCGGCGGGAACTCGGTCAATTGTCGGCGGAGAATCGCCATGGGGGCCTCTTTCAATGGTTTCCGACTGGCGCCGCGTCGATTCTCCGGTCCCCGGAAAATCGCAGGAAGGCGTCGGACCGATCGAGGTTCTGACGTACCATTCTCCGCCCCCGCGCCGAGCGCGATTTCGGCTCGGAGAATCCCACCCCTTGTTTTATTAATTGAACATATTATTTCCCATATTGGTGTAAAACATTGACTGTCTCATTAATGCTTCAGATCAAAAAAGATTATTATAAAAGACTCCATGGTATGCGAGTTGTAAAGCTGCTTAGGATGTGTAACATCATCTTGTACCTTTTCATAAGCACTATATAAACATAAAGCATGAATGTGAGTTGTGGGTTTGATGACATAATTTCAGTCCTTTTTTTCCCCCAGTCGCATAAGTTGGTGTTGAGCAATTTTTCTAATGTATGTGATTCATGATTAAAATTGTGCTATTTTGGCATTTTAAAATACACTAAAATATTAAGTGATGTCTCTTCCCTCCTTGCTTTTTAACCAAAATAATGAAAATTATCTCAAAGCCCTTTT
The DNA here is from genome assembly GCF_047496885.1 of Scyliorhinus torazame. NCBI lineage: Eukaryota > Metazoa > Chordata > Chondrichthyes > Carcharhiniformes > Scyliorhinidae > Scyliorhinus > Scyliorhinus torazame. The sequence goes on from NC_092708.1 coordinate 242,067,565, forward strand.
TTTTTTAATAAACGTTTTATTGAGGTATTTTCTTTGGCAGTTTAACAGCAACAAAATCCACAATATAAATAACAAGAAAAGAAACAAACAAGAAAATATACATAGTGCAAATTCCGCCACTCTCTCCCGCAGGTCCTGCCATTACTTACCGCCCTCCCTTCCCACGCTACACTAACCTAACCCCCCCCCCCCTTCTGCTGACGATTAGTTGTCTGCGAGGAAGTCGACGAATGGTTGCCACCTCCGGGCGGACCCTAACAGAGACCCTCTCATGGCGAACTTCATTTTTTCCAGACAAAGGAAACCTGCCATGTCTGAAAGTCAGGTCTCCAATTTCGGGGGCTTTGGGTCCCTCCATGCCAGCAATATTCGCCTCCGGGCTACCAGGGAAGCAAAGGCCAGAACATCTGCCTCTTTCTCCTCCTGGATTCCCGGGTCCTGTGATACCCCAAAAATCGCCACCTCCGGACTCATTGCCACCCTTGCATTTAATACTGTAGACATGGTGTCGGCAAACCTCTGCCAAAATCCCCTCAGTTTTGGACATGCCCAAAACATGTGGATGGACATGGTTCGCTGGCCCCCCCGCGCACTTCGCACATCAGCCCTCCACCCCAAAGCATCTGCTCACCCGGCTGCCGTCATGTGAGCGCGGTGAACAACCTTAAACTGGATCAGGCTGAGCCTGGCACATGTTGCGGTGGCATTGACCCTTCGTAGCCCGTCCGCCCACAGACCCTCCTCCATCTCACCCCCCCAACTCCTCCTCCCACTTAAGCTTCAGCTCCTCGGTCTGCATCTCCTCCGACCCCATAAGCTCTTCATATATATATCCGAGACCCTCCCCTCCCCTATCCATCCTCTAGAAGCCACCCTATCCTGAATCGCCTTAATGGCAGGAGTGGGAAGGTTGCCACCTGCCTCCATAAAAAGTCCCATACCTGTAAATACCGGAGATCATTCCCTCCAGCCAACGAAAACTTCTCCTCCACCGCCCACATACTCGGAAAGCTTCCTTCTATGAACAAGTCCCTCATCCTCTCTATTCCCGCTCTCCGCCAAATACGGAACACCCCATCCATCCTCCCCGGGGCAAACCTATGGTTATCGCAGATTGGGGACCACACCGATGCCCCCACATGTCTCCTCCACTATCCCCAGATTCTCGGGGTCGCCACCACCACCTGACTGGTGGAGTAACGTGCCGGCAGGGGCGCCTTCACCAGTGCCCCTAAACATGTGCCCTCACACGAGGCCGTCTCCATGCACACCCAGCCATCTCCTAACCATGGCTATGTTAGCAGCCCACCGGGTTCGTGGTAAACTTTTTAGGTGAGAACGGTAGCGGCGCCGTCACCAGCGCCTCTAAACGCGTCCCTTTACAGGACTTTCTCTCCAGTCTTTTCCACGCCGCTCCCTCACCCTCCATCATCCATCTACGTATCATTGCCACATTGGCGGCCCAATAGTAATCACCCAAGTTCGGTAGTGCCAGTCCTCCTCTGTCCCGACTACGCTGAAGGAACCCCCTCCTTACTCTCGGAACTTTCCCTGCCCACACGAAGCTCGTGATGCTCCTGTCTATTTTATTAAAAAAGGTCTTGGTGATTAGTATAGGGAGACATTGAAATACAAATAAGAACCTCGGGAGGACCATCATCTTAATTGCTTGCACCCTGCCCGCCAGCGATAGAGGCTGCATGTCCCACCTCTTGAAGTCCTCCTCCATTTGTTCTACCAACCGTGTCAGATTAAGTCTGTGCAAGGTTCCCCAGCTCCTAGCGATCTGAATCCCCAGGTATCGGAAGTTTCTTTCCACTTTCCTTAGCGGTAAGCCTTCCATCTCACTACTCTGGTCCCCTGGATGTATCACAAATAATTCACTCTTCCCCATGTTTAGCCTATACCCCGAGAATTCCCCGAACCCCCTCAAAATTCGCATAACATCTATCATCCCCCCCCGCTGGATCCGACACGTATAACAATAGGTCATCTGCGTATAACAAGACTCGGTGTTCTTCTCCCCCTCTAATCACCCCTCTCCATTTCCTGGAGTCTCTCAACGCCATGGCCAGAGGTTCAATTGCCAACGCGAACAACAATGGAGACAGCGGGCATCCTTGTCTTGTTCCCCTATATAATCGGAAATACTCCGATCTATGTCGACCTGTAACTACGCTTGCCGTTGGAGCCCCATAAAGAAGTCTAACCCAGCTAATAAACCCGTTCCCAAACCCAAACCTCCTTAACACTTCCCATAAATACTCCCACTCCACCCTATCAAATGCCTTCTCTGCGTCCATTGCCGCCACTATCTCTGCCTCCCCCTCCACTGGGGGCATCATTATCACCCCTAATAGTCATCGCACGTTAACATTCAGTTGTCTCCCTTTTACGAACCCTGTCTGGTCATCGTGCACCACCCCCGGGACACAGTCCTCTATCCTCCGATGCCAGTACCTTTGCCAGCAATTTGGCGTCCACGTTCAATAGTGAAATAGGTCTATAGGACCCGCACTGCAACGGATCTTTGTCCCTCTTCAAAATTAGCGATATCGTCGCCTCCGACATCGTCGGGGGTAGAGTCCCCCCTTCCCTGGCCTCATTGAACGTCCTCGCCATCAACGGGGCCAACAAGTCCACATATTTTCTGTAATATTCCACCGGGAACCCGTCTGGCCCCAGGGCCTTCCCTGTTTGCATGCTTCCCAGTCCCTTAATAACCTCGTCCACCTCAATCGGCGCCCCCAGGCCTGCCACCTCCTGCTCCTCCACTTTCGGGAACCACAATTGGTCCAGGAACTGCCGCATCCCCTCCTCTCCCTCTGGGGGTTGAGACCTATACAGTTCCTCATAAAAGGTCTTGAACACCTCATTTATCTTTCCTGCCCTTTGCACCGTGTCTCCCCTTTCGTCTCTAATTCCTCCTATCTCCCTCGCTGCTGCCCTCTTTCGCAATTGATGCGCCAACAGGCGACTAGCCTTTTCCCCATATTCATATCTCCTCCCCTGTGCCTTCCTCCACAGTACCTCCCCCTTTCTGGTGGTCAGAAGGTCAAACTCCGTCTGGAGTCATCTCCTCTCCCTGTACAATTCCTCCTCCGGGGTCTCTGCAAATTCCCTGTCCACCCTTAAAATCTCCCCCAGTAATCTTTCCCTTTCCTAGGCCTCTTTTCCTTTTGTGGGCCCCAATAGAGATCAGCTCTCCTCTGACCACCGCTTTTAATGCTTCCCAGACCACTCCCACAGGGACCTCGCCGTCGTCATTGACCTCCAGGTATCTCTCAATACACCCCCGCACTCTTGCACACACTCCCTCATCCGCCATCAGTCCCACATCTAATCGCCAGAGTGTTCTCTGCTCCCTGTCCTCTCCTACTTCCAGGTCCACCCAATGTGAGGCATGATCCGAAACCGCTATGGCTGAGTACACAGCTTCTTCCACCCTAGAGATCAACGACCTTCCCAACACAAAAAAATCTATCCGGGAGTACACTTTATGGACATGGGAGAAGAAGGAAAACTCCCTAGCCCTAGGTCTAAGAAATCGCCATGGATCCACTCCCCCCATTTGGTCCATAAACCCCTTAAGTACCTTGGCCGCTGCCGGCCTTCTTCCGGTCCTTGAGCTGGATCTATCTAGCCCCGGGTCCAGCACCGTATTAAAGTCCCCTCCTAAAATCAAGTTTCCTACCTCCAGGTCCGGTATACGCCCCAGCATCCGTCTCATGAATCCCGCATCGTCCCAATTTGGGGCATACACATTAACCAACACGACCTCCATTCCCTACAGCCTACCACTCACCATTACATATCTACCTCCGCTATCTGCTACGATGTTCTTTGCTTCAAATGCTACCCGTTTCCCCACCAAAATGGCCACCCCTCTGTTCTTTGCGTCCAGTCCTGAGTGGAACACCTGTCCCACCCATCCTTTCCTTAGCCTAACTTGGTCCGCCACCTTTAGGTGCGTCTCTTGGAGCATAACCACGTCTGCCCTTAGTCCTTTCAAATGCGCGAGCACTCGGGCCCTTTTTATCGGTCCGTTCAGGCCTTTCACGTTCCACGTGATCAGCCCTCACTAGGGGGATACCTGCCCCCCTCCCGTGTCGACTAGCCATTACCTTCTATAGGCCAGTCCCATATCCCGCCTCCGCGCTCCCGCTCGCTCCCCCAGCGTCGCACACCATCCCCGCCCACCCACCCTTTAGCCATTTCCTTTTGGATTTCCGCAGCAGCAACCCAGTTGTTCCCCCCCCCCCCCCGCTAGATCCCTATCTAGCATGATTGCTCCCCCCATATCACTTCCGTAAGTCAGCTGACTTCAACTGACCCCGGCTACTCCTGCTCACTCCTCGACCCCCCCCCCCCCCCCCCCCCCCCGTGTGGGGGAACTCCCATCCGCCTTGCGCCTGTCTTCCCACCTTATTCTTTCTGGCGCGGGAACATCCCTTTACCTGACCCGCCTCTTATGGCGCAGCTCCCTTTCCCCTCCCCCTCTCCTTCCCCATTCTCCGACTATATCCCGTCTTTCCCCCCTCACCGGCGCCCACATTTCCCCAATGTCTCCCCCCTTCCCTGTTTACTTCTCAATTAACTTCCATCTTAACATTAACAATAACAATAACATTTCCTGCAGCATCAGTCCCTCAGTTCCGGTCCAATTTCTCTTCTTTGATAAAGGACCATGCTTCCTCCGCCGTCTCGAAATAATAGTGTCTCTCCTGATTCGTGACCCATAGTCTTGCCGGCTGCAGCATGCCAAACTTCACCTTCCTTTTATGCAACACCTCTTTGGCTCGGTTGAAGCTCGCCCTCCTTCTCGCCACCTCCGCACTCCAATCCTGGTATATCCGTACCACAGCATTCTCCCATCTGCTACTCCGCACCTTTTTAGCCCATCTCAGGACCTCTTCTCTGTCCTTAAGGCGGTAAAATCGCACGATTATCGCCCTCGGTGGTTCTCACGCTTTTGGTCTTCTCGCCGGAATCCGATTTGCCCACTCCACCTCCATGGGGCCCGCAGGGGCCTCAGCACCCATCAGTGAGCTCAGCATCTTACTTGCGTACTCTCCACAGTCCACTCCTTCCACACCCTCAGGGAGACCTAGTATCCGAAGGTTCTTCCTTCGCGCTCCGTTTTCTAGAGCCTCGATCCTTTCAGTACACTTTTTATGAAGTGCCTCGTGCGTCTGTGTCTTAACCGCCAGGCCCAGGATCTCGTCCTCAATATCTGTCACCTTCTGCTCCACCATGCGAAGTTCAGTCTCCTGGGTCTTTAATGTCTCCTTGAGCCCCTCAATTGCCTGTAGCATCGGGGTCAGCACCTCCCTCTTCAGCAGCTCCACGCACCGTCTCACGATTTCATCCTGCTCAGGCCCCCATGTCGCCTGCGCTTTCTCCGCCGCCATCTTGTGCTTCTCTCTTTCTGACCCTTTGGTCGACGATTCCTCGTGCTGCAGCCGCCGCCGCCGGTTTTTTCCTCCTTCGTTTGGGGGGGACTCCCTTCTCACACACCCCACACCGGGTTGCGTCGTCGAAAAATTCCCCGTTGGGGCTCTTAAAAGAGCCCGAAGGTCCGTCGGAGCTGGAGCCGCCGAAGCGTGCGGCTAGCTAGGCATCACCGCAACCGGAAGTCTGTAGTTAACAAATTAAATTCCGCCTGCAGCCTCCGGCGTTCCCTCAATTGCCCCGTCTCTGGAGTCTCCGCATAACTCCTATCCATTCATAGGCTCTCTCTTACCAGTCGGCCTGTCTCTGCCCTATCCGTCCTGTCCCTGTGAGCCCGGATCGAGATCAGCTCCCCTCTCACCACCGCCTTCAGCGCTTCCCAGATAACCGCTGCTGGGACCTCCCCCGTGTCATTTACCTGCAGGTAGGTTCAGCATGTGCTTCCTCAGTCTCTCACAGACCGCTTCGTCTGCCAACAGCCCCACATCCAATCTCCAGTGCGGGCGCTGCTTGCCATCCATACTGACCTGCAGGTCCACCCAGTGCAGAGCATGGTCCAAGATCGTAATTGCTGAATAGCCCGTGCCCGCCACCCCCGCCAACAGGGCCCTGCCCACAACAAAGAAATCTATCCGGGAATAGACCTTGTGAACATGGGACAAGAAAGAAAATTCCCTGGCTCTCGGCTGCTTAAATCTCCACTGATCCACCCCCCCCCCAAATATGTTCCATGAACCCTTTCAGCTCCTTTGCCATTGCTGGCACCCCTCCCGTTCTCGAACATGACCGGTCCAGGCCTGGATCAATAACCGTGTTGAAATCCCCACCCATAATCAGCCTGTGCGAATCCAGGTCCGGAATCTTCCCCAGCACCCGCTTTATAAAATCCCCATCGTCCCAATTTGGCGCATACACGTTGACCTACACTACCTTCATCCCCTGTAGCCTACCACTAACCATGATAAATCTCGCTCCTACATCCGAGACTATCCTCCCCGCCTCAAACGCCACCCGCTTATTGATCAAAATCACAGCACCCCTTGTCTTAGAGTCCAGCCCCGAGTGGAAAACCTGCCCAACCCAGCCTTTCCTCAACCTGACCTGATCCACCACCTTAAGATGTGTCTCCTGCAGCAGCACCACATCCGTCTTCAAACTCCTAAGGTGTGCAAACATACGAGCCCTCTTCACCGGTCCATTGAGCCCCGGACATTCCAAGTGACCAACCTAGTTGGGGGGCAAAGTGCCCCCCCCCCTCCCCACTGGTCAGCCATCACCCTTCTTGGGCCCGCCTCTAGCCCGTGCGCCACACCTCCTCCGGCCCAGCACGGGGCGGCCCCTGACCCCCTCAGTGACCTTCCATCGAAGTCCCTCTCATGCCCTTTTAATCATTTCACCAATTGAAGACAATCCTTTGATTTTAAAATCATGTTGAAAGCATTGCTTAATAGCATTTCACAGTTTGCTTGTACAGTGCTCATACTTCTGAGATGCAGTGTTAATTTGAAAGAGAGCCATCAGGAGTGTTTTTTTGGCTTCCTGGAGCCAGGACCAGCCAGCTCCAGTTTTACAATAATTAGAACACACCTCCATGTACAAACTGTGAGTGCTTTTGAACTTTGTACTTCCTAGGTAACCAAGCGATGGAGTGCAAGTAATATCCTGCTTGTTGTGTTTGTAATCCGATTAACCTGCCATTCTTTATTATTAAACTGCCTTGGTTACTGAGTGATTTCACAAATCGGCGGCTGGAGAAAAACTGTCTCTATTGTTTCAGATTGATCCTACTCTTTGTAGCCAACTTGCATCCTGAGTAATCGTTTTATTTCCTCCTGGCCCTCCGAAACAAATTTCAGTTGTGTTCCAGCTCACAACAACTTAGATTTATATAGTACCCTTCACCTAATGAAAAGTCCCAAGGAGGTGCTTCCAGGGGCATTTGCATTATAAGAAAAGATATCACGCTGAACCAGATATTCGGTCAGATGACCAAAAGCTTGGTCAAAGGGATAGTATTAAGGAAAGTCTTAATGGAGAAAAGCAAGTTAGAAAGCCAGAGAGGGGATGACAGAGCTTGGGACTGAGGCATCTGAAGGTACAGTCACCAGTGGAGGAGCAATTATGATCAGGAATGCACGCGGGGCTGGTTTAGCTCAAGTCCAAATCGCTGACTTTGAAAACAGACCAGGCCAGGCCAGCAGCACGGTTCAATTCCCATACCAGCCTCCCCGAATAGGCTCTGGAATTTGGCGACTAGGGACTTTTCACAGTAACTTCATTTGAAGCCTACTTGTGACAATAAGCGATTTTCATTTCATTTCATTAGAGCACAGTTATCCTAGAGGGTTGTGGGGTTGGAAGATATTACAGAGATAGGGAGGAGCGAGGCCATGGCTGGACTTGAAAACAAGGATGAGAATTTAGAAATCAAGATGTTGCTTGACAGGAAACCAGTGTAGACTAGGGCATAGGAAACCAGACTTGTTGCGAGTTAAGGCATGAGCAGCCGAGTTTTGAATTTATGTGATTTGTTATTTGGGCCAGATTTCTGAAATGTTTGACGGGTTAAATTTAGGAACTTTTAACCAGAAACTTGTAAAAACGAAGTGATTGTTGGTTTGAGCGCAACCTTGTATTTCACTCATTGGTATCTTTTGTAGAGGCCTGATTTGAGAATGAGATAATTATTTTTTCATTTATACCTTGGTGTCTTAATAACATAATATCAATGATTCAAACAGGAAGTGCCAGACACCAAAGCATCAAGGTTTTTTGTGTAGTGTTGGGAAAGATATTTTTAAAAATTAAAACAATTCAATTTTCAACAATCAATAAGCTCCCCAAGTTTTTATTAATTGAACATTTCCTGGAACATGTTGGTTATATACTATAACTTTGGTTACAAATGACAAGTCCAAGAACTCTTGAGTTCCAGTGCGGTTTGTTTTGGATTCCAGAATTAAATTCTACATAAAATAAATTATTTGCATTTCAGCTGTTTAATCTAAACACGTTGCGATTTTTCAAGCAATCCCATCCCCCTCCCAATTCCATGTTCAAGATTCTTGCTGGGGTGAGGTTCCATGGCTGGCCTTTTGCAATTATCCCAAGAAGGTAATCTTGAATCGACAGACTTGGTGAAATTTGGAGAAATCTGATGTGGAGATTTTTGGGAGGAAGAAAAAGTAGATCAAATGTCAAACCGAAAAAGCATTGGATGTGCACAGCTTAAGAATTCGGGTCTTAAAAAGTGTATTTGCAGGTTAATAAAGTCCTCTTTTTAAAAATAAATCACAGGATTTTAGGCTTTAGAAACACTGGTGCAAGAGTACAAAAATCAAGAGGTGCTGTTAAACCTCTACAAGTCAATGAATTATACCATGGTTATATTATTGTGTCTGGTTTTCAAAGCCTCTCCAGTGCAGACATCTTCTCTATGCCTACCCCATCAAACCCTTTCACAATCTTGAAGACCTCTAGTTACCTCTCAGCCTTTCAATTTCTGGAGAATAGAATCCCAACCCCTCTTAGATCTGATATCGCTCTGGTAATTTATTTTACATAACTTCTGTGCATTTCAATTCTGTCTCTCTAGAAATGAAACGCAATAATTTATGTGCTTTTTATCAAATGCCCTTTTCGCATTGCTATTGTTAATGATTCTTGTATCTACCCTCCATCTTTCTGTTCTACACCTTTAGAAACTTATTTTTCAGGACGTATGTGTCCTCCTTATTCTTCTTGTCAGAATGTGCTACCTTCTACTTACCTGTATTAAAGTTAATTTTCCAATTAAATGCCTATTCTGCAATTTGATTAATATCTTCCTGCATTTTGTCACATCCACCTTCTCTATTAGCTGAACCCACCCAATTTGGTGGTGTTCACATTTTAAAATTATACTTCTGATTCCCAAGTACAAATGATTTATGTAAATGATTTAATCTGTGAACAACGTAGTCTTAGCACAAATTGTTGCAGACCAATACTTCATAGAATCATCACAGAATTTACAGTGCAGAAGGAGGCCATTCGGCCTATCGAGTCTGCACCGGCCCTTGGAAAGAGCAACCCACTCAAGCCCACACCTCCACCCCACCCCTGCAACCCAGTAACACTACCCAACCTTTTTGGACACTGAGGGGCAATTTATCATGGCCAATTTACCTAACCTGCACAGCGTTGGACTGTGGGAGGAAACCGGAGTACCCGGAGGAAACCCAGGCAGACAGGGAGAAAATGCAAACTCCACACACAGTCACCCGAGGCCGGAATTGAACCTGGGACCCTGGAGCTGTGAGGCAACAGTGCTAGCCACTGTGCTGCCCTTTTGCTAATCTGAGTGACTGCCTTTAACTCTTACTCTCTCTTTTGTGTTTCATAACCAGCTTGTTATCCATTTCACGACTTGTCCCCTGGCCTTAGTAACAAGGCAGGACCTTATCGAAGGCCTTTTGGAAATCCAGATGGGCTGTTTCTAGTACATTACCCTTATCTACTCTGATTATTCCTTCTTCAAATGAATCTTGGGGGAATGTTCACAATTAGGAAGGGACATGATAAGGTGTCTAAGAAAGAAAAACTATTTTGACTGCTTGATGAGCCAATAAGGAGCAGAAATTTAATGTAATCATCAAAAAAGTAAAAGACGTTAGAAGAACATTTTCACACAGGAGGTTGTTAAGATGAGGAATGGCATCCCAGAAATATTGTTTTTCAAAGAGACTGTGGGAGGGTTAGGATTACCAAAAATGTGAGGGAACAGGTTGGGAACATTTTGTTTTACTAAGATGGAATATGCCATACCAGAAATCATTGTAGAAGCAGAACCTTAATAGCTTCTAAAAGAGAAATCTTAAAAGAAAAGTTACAATGGCATGGGAAAGGGCAGGAGAATGGGACTAAGGGGCAGCTCTTTCAGCATTCCAGTCTCTGTATGACATGCCAAATGGTTTCCTATTAATTCAAATTTTAGGATTCCATTCTACAATTCCTTGTGTATGAGCCTGTGCTAGGAATGTTTCTGAGTTTATTGATCATGATAACTAATCTGAACTCTGCCGTCATTCAGCATCCAGTTGTATGCACGTTAGGTGTTAATTAGAAACTGTCCTTATTCCCAAGCAGTTCTGAAGCAGAAATAGCCCCCCTGATGCTCTCTTGGCCAACGTACATGTTCTTGGACTTTTCGTGTTCCTGTGTGGCTCTGTGCTGCATATGAAGCTCATTTCACAGAATCACAGAATTCCTACAGTGCAGAAGGGAGACCATTTGACCCATCGAGTCTACACTGACTCTCTGATTGACTACTCCACCCAAGCTCATTCCCCTGCCCTATCCCCCTAACCTAACCTAACCTACACACCGTTTTTGGACACTAAGCAATTTTGGCAATTTAGCACAGTCAATCCACCTAACCTGCACATCTTTGTACCGTGGAAGTAAACCACAGCACCCGGAGGAAACCCACACAGACACTGGGAGAATGTGCAAACTCCACACAGACAATGATCCAAGGCTGGAACTGAACCCTGGTCCCAGGTGCTGTGAAGCAGCAGTACTAACCACTGTGCCGCCCCCATCATTGGATGCTTAATTTTTAAGGAAAATTAATTGTCTGTTTTGTTAATTTGAGTAAATTTAAGTTTCCATATATCTATCAGCTTTGTGTGTGTCTGTCACATTTGTGAACAGCAAACTATAGTGGAAGAAGTTTTGTTTAAAAATGCAAAAGATTCCTGATGGGTTGGAGAGCAACCTCTCCACCCTGTGCCCTGGCGTGGCGGGAGGACCTGTTGGAATCCTTGACTCTTGAGAAGGTTAAGTTTGAACTGAGGGGAAGGATGGAGGGGTTCTACAATTCATGGGCATTATTCATTATGCACTTTCAAGAACTGGATAGCTTCAAACATTAGTTGGGGGGGGGGGCGGGTGGGAGGGTTGGGGGGAGGGGGCGGTGTGTGTTGATAGTGACTGAGTGATTCCTGATTCCTTTTTGTCATTTGTTTATGTGAACATGCGGGCTAATGTTTGGGGTTTGGTGGGAGGATGGGATCATTATTATTGATATGGGGATTGACATATTTGTTACTGATTATTGTTTACTGTTGGTGGGTGTAAATTTGAGAGAAAATTTGAAAAAGGAGAATAAAAAATATTTTTTAAAATAAATAAATACAACTTTTCCAACCCAAAAAAATGCAAAAGAAGAGAAACCTGGGTGGCTGTTCAATTAACAAAGAAATGAGCCAAATAGCTGCCACTATGGAGAAGCTTCCAGCAGCAATAATTAACTCCAATTCACTGCAAGATCTTTTCAGACAACTTTATCATACAGTGCACGATCAATGGGCATAAAGATCAGCCGGTAAATATAATCACACTTCAAACCACAGGCTAATTGTGAGCAATGAGCAGTGAGCTCGTATTTTTAGAAAACGGCACACGGTCTCATATTTGGCAGTTCTTTGTGAAACTAATCATAGTCACGGATGACCATATAAGCCATAAAGTCATCGAGTATTGAAGAATACCCTTCAGCACATCAAGTCTGCACCCATAAAACTACACTAACTCTATACTAATCCCACTTTCCAGCACATGGCCCATATCTTGAATGTTATGAGATTTCAAGTGCTCACCTATGTACTCTTTAAAGGTTATGAGGTTTCCTGCCTCTGCTACCCTCCAGGCAATGCGTTCCAGACTCCCTCCACCCTCTCGGTGAATCTTTTTTCCACAGATCCCCATTAAACCTACTGCCCGACATCTTAAAATTATGGCCCTTCATTATTGAAGCCTCCAAGTAACTGTTCTGCTTAGCATGGTGAGCATTGTCCTGCAATCATACAGGATTCCTGAGTGCCACAGAGTAATAAAAGGGAACAGATGTGTGCTCAATAAAATTAATATTCACTGAGATAGCCATCAAAACAGTTGAAGCGCTCAGACTTTGTTTTTGATTAAACATATTTTCCCTAACCTGCAGCAACCCTGCAGTTAAAGTGGCTTCATTTGTCAATCTAATACCGAGAGGGCAAGCTCTCCTCTATGTACACCCTGTGGGCAAGAAAGGAGGGGGATGTACATAGAAGAGAGCTTGCCCTCTGTGTATTAGATTGACAAATTAAACCACTTTAACTGCAGCTCATTTTCCTCCTCGCCCTCCCTGTTCATATTCCTGTCTATTTCTTGTGTAATTTTTAATTCATTTTGAAGTTTGCCACAACTTTTATTTATTTTTGTGTCTTTTGTGGCTGCAAGCTGGTCTAAAAGTAAATTTTTACAATCAGCCAAAAGTCCGCTTCCTGGAACGTGGGACAACTTGAGTTACAGCCATTGCACATAGCGTACGTTCAAATTGGTATTGGCCAGACTTCAGGAGTTGACTGTTTGATGGTGTATATTGCAGAACTCTGTTCACAAACAGAAGTATACTATTGCAGATGCTAGAAATCTGAAATAAAAACAAAATTACAGGAAATACTCAAAGCAACATTTTGTTGTTCTATCGCTACTTTCCAGTCTAGAAATTACCATTAATATTATTCAGATAATATTTTTTTAAGCCTCTGAAGTGCTTTCGGATTTTTTGTTCTGCATTTAAGGTTACACTACAGTTAGCAGCTTGTGATTTTTCTAATGTTCCTCCGCCAGAATCTAATTTTGGACGGGCTGCAACTTATATTGCACTATTGCTCTATGAATGCAGTTAATTTAAAATGATCTATTTCTCAAATAAAAATGTTTCCCTCCCTCCTTTAATTTTTATCCTTTTCTCTTGTTGGACCTATTCTCTATCTCAGATTAATTTCTTTTCTGGGGATTTTCTACTGGTCTTTCTAGGTTTAGATTCTACTGGTTCAACTCCACGTCATTTTCTTGTTATAGATGTATTATTTAATTTCGGACAGTGGAAGAAAAGGCCCACTTGCTAACTTCAAAACTGGCTGCCACCTGTAGAGTTCTCTCCCTTCCCTTGCATGCGGATCCCAGCTGTAAATGACACAGTGAGAATCATTTGCATCTCCTGTTATCTGTCTAGCCTTGAAGCCTGGCTGACTGGAAATGTTAGTGTATGCATCAATGGCGATAAATTGTCCCTGCAAGATGTTATGTTCGGTATTGTCATCAAATGTAACCTTTGACCTGCAGCCCCCACCACCCTTGAGTCTGATCTCCGAAGCTGAACAAAACAAGCCTCTGTACTTTGGATGAAGGAAACTGGCTTGTGGCTGTTTTTTGAGTCTGTTTTTAAGCATGTTCTGTCAATAACACGTGACCCAAACACGAGGATTTCTTGGAAACTGAATTAATTTCATTAAATGTATACTGTTTAAATTACACTGCACAATCTTAATTCCAATGGTAAAAATGTAATTTAAACAAGAATTTTGATCTTCTCATCCTTCCCCAAACCCATTACCTTGGGTATCCCTCCAAACAATCCTTCTCTGAACCTTAATACTCCCCACTGCCAACTAAGACCAACTATATCTACCTTTGTAACACCTGCCTCCTCCTGACTCAACCTTTTTCCTCGGAACCTCTCATTCAAGTCCTTATCTCCAAACTTGACTCATCCAACGCTCTGCTGGCCAGCTCTTCACCCTCCATGTTCTTTGAACTTCATCTCATCCAGAAGTCTGCACATAGACCTGCTAATTTGCACTCTTGTCCTTCTGTGCTACTTTGGCTCCAAGTCCTCAGGCCTTAGCTTTTACTTTCTTATCCATGTGTCTAAATCCTTTTGTGGCCTCCCCCCTCCTCCTTTCTGTAATTTCAATCAGCCTGCAATTTCCTCAATCCCGTTTCCTCCATTCTGGCCTTTTGTGTATTTCTCCTTTTGCTGTACTTCTGGTGGCCATGTCTTCAGTTGCCTATATCCCATACTCTGGAGTTCCTTTTCTTTTTTTTTAAATTTAGAGTACCCAATTCATTTTTTCCAATTAAGGGGCAATTTAGTGTAGCTAATCCACCTACCCTGCATATCTTTGTGGGGGTGCAACCCACGCAAACACGGAGAATGTGCAAACTCCACACGGACAGTGACCCAGAGCCGGGATCGAACCTGGGACCTCGTTGGCATGAGGCAGCAGTGCTAACCACTGCTCCACCGTGCTGCCCATATCTGGTCCTTTTCTACACCCTGTTCTCTCCTTTCACCTTTAAACACCTTCCCGATAACCCATCACCTTTAACCAAGTTTTTGTTCATCCATTCTAATAACCCTTGATTAAGCCCTTTGTTTTTGGCTGTACACTTCTGCAAAGGTCCTTGTGTTGTTCATCTGCAATAAAGGCACTTGGACAAATATATGTTTTTGTAGTTTCACCTAATTACTAATTTAGTTTGAAGTAATGATATACATTGTTAGTGTGCGTGTACACTGAATCAAGCCGCTTATTTTAAATAATCATGGCCTGACTTGTGGAAAATCTTCTTCAGTGTGGGCTTTATCCTGAACATGAAATTAAATTGCATTATCTTGTTTGGTTTATTTAAGAATGTTTAATCTTTGTCTATTTTCTTGTACTACTTTTGAAAGAGGAACTACTTCAGGAATAGAGCGGACTTGTTATTATTTTTAATAATTATATTTATTCAAATCCGGTAACTCACTCTTCAAAAAGAGTTTGAGATTACGGTTTTAATTTGGAAAAGTGAGTAATTGCCTTTGGTACACACATCTACTGTCAGAATAAGATATCCGTTTCCTGGCTTCACAAGCTGTGTCTCTTAGTTTACGTGCTTTAGTTTTAGGATCATCTCCTGTTGTTGGGCCTTCTAAGAGTAATCAGTATTTAAAGTCTATAAAAGGATTGCACTGCTGTAGACTTGCCAGTTCCATGTTGAAGTAGAGATTTGATCCATTGAACCATTAAACAGCTTCACTAACTTCTTGTGTGCGCTTGTAAAAGCTGGCTA
Organism: Scyliorhinus torazame; assembly: GCF_047496885.1. NCBI lineage: Eukaryota > Metazoa > Chordata > Chondrichthyes > Carcharhiniformes > Scyliorhinidae > Scyliorhinus > Scyliorhinus torazame. The sequence goes on from NC_092708.1 coordinate 242,082,943, forward strand.
CGTATGGCACAGTTTGTGTTTTTCATTGCACTTTGTACTGCTGAAACAAAGTGTGGATTGCTCCTATACTGTGTAAAACACATAATTCTTTTTGAAAAATACTTTACTTAAAATTTTCAACAATTAACATTTATACAACCAATAAAGCAACCCCAATGCCAACCCCTCCCCCCACCTCTTGACGGCAACCAGATCCCCACAATGTAAGACAAGCAAACCCCATCTCTGGTGGAACCCCTCATCTGACCCCCTAAAAGCAAATTTCACCTTTTCCAGATACAGGAACTCAATTAGATGCCCCAGACATGCCTTGGCACCGGGGGGGGGGGGGGGGGGGGGGGAGATGAAGAAGCTGATCTCCAACCCAACAAAACCCGCCTGCGAGCAATCTGAGTCAAAGGCTACAACATTTGCCCCCGCACCGTCTGCACCTCTGGCAGGTCTGACAGCCTGAATATGTCTCTAGGGGACCCGGCTCCAAATCCACATGCAGGACCTCAGACATGGTGCTGAAAAACGACTCCCAAAATATCTCCAACTATAAAATATAGACCTGGTTGGCTGGGCTCCTCCCACACTGCTCACTGCTTTCCTCCATCCCCACAAACAGCTTGCTCATCCTCATTTTCACCACATTAGTTGAATCAACCTCAGCCTCGCACACAAGGTCGAGGCATTGACCCTTCCCAGCACTTCGCACCATAATCCTTCCTCCAACACCATCTACAACTCTTCCTCGCCGCCCCCCCCCCCACACCCTTGACTTTACTCTTCCGCAGACATCTTGTCCTCCATAATTCTACCATAGATCACTGAAACGACCCTGCTCCCCAGCCGCCGCCCCCTCACCCACCGACCGCACCTCCTCCAACAACAAGGAGGACGGTGCCACCGGAAAGTTCTTGTGAAATTCCACAGCTGCATATTCCTGAAGCCCTCCTCCAAACTTCCGAACCGCCCTCCAGAAACAGATCCTTCATCTCTTTCACCCTTTTCTCCTTCCATCCCTGGAACCTTGCATCCATCCTCCCTGGCTCAAACCCCATGATTCCCTCTAATTTTTGAAAATAAAAATTTAGAGTACCCAATTCAATTTTCCAATTAAGGGACAATTTAGCGTGGCCAATCCACTTACCCTGCACATCTTTGGATTGTGGCGGCGAAATCCATGCAAACACGGGGAGAATGGTTCCCTCTAATTAGCATCACTCTTGAACCTGCCCTCAACGTTTAAGTGCTGTCAGAATTGCCCCGAAATCTTTGGCGTGGCAACCACCACAGGACTACCCGAGTACTTCCCCTGGGCGAACGGTAGCACCCCGTCCCTTTTGCATGAACCCGCCTCCATCCACACCCACAAGCCTCTGTCACTCTACTCTAGCCCCGCACCTTCTCCGCCTTCACCGCACAGTAATAGGTTCAGAAGGGCCAAACCACCCTCCCGAATGCCGTCCTCTTTGGAGCACTGCCTACCTTATCCTGGCTACCTTCCCTTTACATATACCAAGACCAGCCTATCCACCCTTCGAAAGAATGACTTTGGCAAAGCGACTGGCAGACACTGGAACAGAAACCGGAACCGTGGCAGAATATTTATTTTTACTGCCTACACCCGACCTGCCAGCGACAAGGGGAGACTATCCCATCTCACCAAGTCCTCCTTCACTCCCCACCAGACTCGTGAAATTAAGTTTACAAAGTCATGCCCAGCCCTGTGCCACCTGCACCCCCCAAGTACCTAAAATGAGTTGTTGCAACCCTTCCACTCCTGCCCCTGCAGCTGGAGAGGACAACACAAAATATTCACTCTTCCCCAAATTTAACTTATACCTGAAAACACCCAAATTTCCTTCGTCATCCTGTTATGTCCCTCACCAATGAGCCCGGGTCTGAGATGTACAGCAGTAGATCGTCCACGTACAAAGACACTCTGTGCTCCAGCCCCCCCACCCCCTTCCCTAAGTCCGAACCCCTCAGCGCAATGGCTAAGGGCTCAATCGCCAGCATGAACAGAAGAGGGGGCATGGGACATCTCTGCCTCGTTCCCCGAAATAGTGGAATGTACCCCAAATTTACACACTTCTAATATTGTGCCGATTTGGCAAACTAGTTCTGTAAAGGAAATTTGCACCTTACAATTTCAGAATGAAATTAAAATGAGCTGCAATGCAAATAAATGTATGGATTGGGAGGGTGAGCAGCTTTAACTAACTTGAAAGCTAGTCATGACTAGTACTAGTGCATTTTGTTGTCAGCGATGAGAAAACTCCAAAGCTGAGCTAATGCCAATCTAGTTTTCTGTATATTATTGATCTCTGACCAATGAAACCAGTTAATTTGTTTTAAAGGATTGTAGGACTTTCTGCAAAAGGAGCTGTAATAGCCCAAAAATGTGTAACAGACATGGAAAAGGGAAACCTGAAGGTGCTTTATTTAAGGGATATAATAGAAATTATGTTGAGTTACACAGAATGTAGAGAACAGAAACAGGCCATTTGCCCTAACCAATCTGTTGTGCATCACCTCTTATTTATCTACGCCAAAGTTAACTTGCTACTTAACTTCCACGTCTACATGTTTTCTAACTTTAACCTTTGCAAATATAAACAAACTGGTAGAAATTAGCATGAATAATCAATGCGTTTTCTATTGTTCCAGTTCGTTTTATCTGGTTCCGATGACTTTAATCTGTATATGTGGCGCATTCCTTCCAGTTTGGAGACAGGTGAGTTTTCATTTTGCCTGACCTGATTTACTCTAATGGTTTTATATCTCTTTTTCTAGTAATTAAAAAATCTAGAAATACACAGAACAATAGCTCTTACTGAAGAGAAACTCAGGCTTCAAATTATTAATTTATATCTATTTCCCCAATTGATTACTGGAATTGATCTGTGTTGATTTGCAAATGTCTTCCATTTATTATTTTGTGTTTTTAAAAATAAATTTAGAGTACCCAATTCATTTTTCCAATTAAAAGGGCAATTTAGCATGGCCAATCCACCTAGCCACACATCTTTGGGTTGTGGGGGTGAAACCCACGCAAACACGGGGAGAATGTGCAAACTCCACACGGACAATGACCCAGAGCCGGGATCGAACCTGGGATCTCGGCGCCGTGAGGCAGCAGAGCTAACTGACTGGGCCACCGTGCTGCCCTCCCCATTTGTTTTTAATAAAAGCTGGGACTGATGATTGTCTTCCAGCTGATTGTTTCATGCAAAGTGGATTTCAATAATGTTGGTTCAAAGTACAAAACTGCCCACTCTTTAACACCAGTTTGATAATCTCAATCCAGCTATGGGATTTTTTTTTTCAATATCGCTTTAGCCCTGTGGAAGCTGATTTCTAAACTTTGTTGATGTGCATTTTTGCACCATTTCGGAGGAGGAAGCGCTGATCTTGCTCTGGCTAATGCCAAAGTTAGCTTTTTTTTAAAGTAAATGTATCACAAGTGGAGAATTGTTCCTTTCTCTAATCTACCTTGACAAGCTTAAAACCATTTTTCTGCAACCCTTCTCACAAAACAAAATGTGTTAACTGGTCTGAGGTGAACCCCATTGTAAAATCTGCCCCCAAATTGAAAGCTGAACCTGACCTAGCTTAGGAGAGCAGAACAACATCATGGTCAACTTAAAGAAGCAAGGAATGGGATGCAAATACTAAAACTCCATTAGTACTCAACAAATAGTATGAGTTAGCCCTCAACTTTACATCTTAGAATTTGGGTTTTCCTTCAATAGTTACTGTATGCTTCATGAACAAGCCAGTCTTCATAGGTAAGTGTGAACTCCTATGCAAACTTGACCTTGGTCATAAGGTTTGTTGGTTGTCGCATATCCATGTGAACAGTGAACCCATTGCTATTGATATTTACGCTGGGAACACCCTTTAACATTTGATCTCTATAAATTGGGCAGTATAATGAGAAACCTTATCGTTCAAGCTGCGTGTCATTAAAACAGGAATATCGTATGATAGCATCATAGACTAGCACCCAAGAGGTCAGGAGTTTGAATTTCACCATGGCAAGTTGTGGAATTAAATTAAATAATTTTATGAAATGTTCATGAAAACTCTCATTGTTATAAAATCCCAATTGGTTCATTGATATATTTCAGGGAGCCCCGACCTGAGCATGGCCTATACATGATTCCAGTTCCACAATATGTGGTTGACTCCTAATGCCTTCACAATCTTGTTGAGGTGACTAGAAATGGGCAATAGATGCTGCCTTGCTAGCATTGCCATACCTTTTTTTTTTAAAGAAAATTGGGTCATTTAGCTAAGCCAGTACAGTAATACTGGCCAATACTTTGAAACTGTTACAAAGTAATTAAAGTTACTAAACCTCTTGAATATGCTGCAGTGACCTTTTTGGACCACATATGAAAAACACCTAGTCTCATAAAACACTGATTTATGGAGTGAGAAGGGAATTGGAGAATCAACATTGCCTCCCTGATTGTATGATTCTGTTTCTTTGGAAGGTAAACTGGTTCAAAGGTTAATTAAAAATTCACAATTCAGTTAAAACGGCAAATAAATGTCAATGGCTTACGAGTAGCCTCTTGTTATCCTGACCAACAATTTGCATGTATTCAGGACGAAGCAAAGTGGAAATGCTGCTTGCTTGACGCCCTAATGGAACAATTGCAAAAGTCACAATCTAAGTAAATGTGTGTTGCTAGCTTGGCGAACACTATTGATTGTTTAGATCACCTTGGTTGGCTTGCATCCTTTAACATAAACATAGGTGTTGTCACCTACATGGTAGCCTTGGCTTAATGGTAGCTTCTGATAAATGAGATTGTGAGTCAGACCCTGCACCAAGAGATTTAAGTATATAACTTGGGCTCACAAGTGAGTGTAGTACTGAGAAGGTGCAGCATTTGGGATGAGATGTTAATCCTCAACCCCATCTATTGTTTATCAGATAATCTATTTTTGTGATGTGGTAGGACCTTACTGCACACAATTAAGATGGCACATTTTCCTATATTACAGCAGACACTTTGGGATGTCCTGAGGTCATAAAAGGTGCGCTTATGACTGCAGTTTATTTTTCTGTTTTGTTACATAATTGTTAGGTTTTTGTATTTGTCAACTTTTCCACATAGGACAAAATACTATGGATTTCCTGGGAAATGGTTCTCGACGATTATTTTAAAATTATTAGATTAGTGGCATGCAACGATTCGAAATAAATATCGTTTTCTACCTGAAACGGAGCAGTAAAATAGTATATGCATTTATAAAATACTTAGTTCCTTACAAGTTTTAAAACAAATTGATTTGAATTCACCACAGTTTATAAATGGTAAGATTGTTCTCTAGATTTGAGTGTTAAAATGTCCAATTGGGAACATATTTTGTTTATAACCATGATCGTAACTGCTACCAGTCACAGTGTGACATTACTGATGAGGTTCTATTTGGTTCTTGCTGTCCTAAAGCAGTTCTATAATATGAACGTTTGGTTTTCTAATAATCCTTATTTCAGATGTGAAGTGGGATAAACCTGTAATGCTTTACGGGCATGTTTGATGAGATAAAGGTCATGGCATTTGAAGTGTCAGTGTGGCAGAAACCAGCTATGTTTGATTTTATCTAGTGGTGTTTTGAGTATTAGGTTTTTGAAATGGATTATTTAAAAGGGGATTGTCACTATGATGTTAAATACCAGATAGTAAGCAAGGCTGGTAATTAGATACTTCTGCTCAAGCTTAGCATCCCATAATGTGTTTTACAGCAGTCTGTTTTAGCCTAGTCATAGGTTGGGTCAGATTGTGCTGGAAGAAATAACATGTAACAGCAGATAGCATCAGTCATGTGTATATCAGCCAGCACATTCGGGGGATTAAGAGATACTCCGAGATGCAAATCCCCAGAACATCTGGTTGATTTATGCCATCCTGTTGCTTGCTTTTCACCAAAGATGCGGCACCCATAGCCTCCCCACTACTTTTAAGAAGCCCCACCGTAAGAAGCCAAGTCTGGTAATTAAGAACACCATTACCTTTTTGACACCATGATAGTTGTTAATGTGCTGACATTAGAGAGGGAACAGTTTAAACTATGGGATTTCTTTCTGTCAAGTGGTAAATTGTTATTAAATTGAAGTTTCTTTTGCTCCTTTGTTCTCTCCATTCCTCTTATGCCTGAATTATCGCCTCTTAATTATACCCACTTCTCAGCTGTTCCTCTGATTCATTCTCATTCCTTAAATTTAATTGGTTGAGGAGTTTGTCTTTTTTTTTAATATGTTTTTATTAAGAATTTTTCAATAACAATAACAATATTTTCCACCTTACAAACAAACACCCCCCCCCCCCCCCCCATACCCCCCATAACAAAGAAAAGAAAAAACTTGCGTGGCAAGACATGAACATGGCAAGTCAATAAGATACAAAACTTTGTACATTGGATTCTTCCCGTACATGTCAGTTTCCGGATCATTCATGTGTTTTCTTGCTCAAATGCCCCCCAGAGAAACCCCCCTTCTCTCTCCCCCCCCGGAACGATGTGTCCCGTCTCCCGTCTCCCCCCCCCCCCCCCCGGGTTGCTGTTGCTGCTGTCCGCCCTTCATCTAACGCTCCGCGAGATGGTCTAGGAACGGTTGCCACCGCCTGTAGAACCCCTGCGCAGACCCTCTCGAAGCAAACTTTATCCTTTCCAACTTGATAAACCCTGCCATATCATTTATCCAGGCCTCCACACTGGGGGGCTTCGCCTCCTTCCACATTAGCAAGATCCTTCGCCGGGCTTCTAGGGACGCAAAGGCCAGAATGCCGGCCTCTTTCGCCTCCTGCACTCCCGGCTCGTCCACTAGTCCAAATAGTGCTAGCCCCCAGCTTGGCTTGACCCGGACTTTCACCACCTTAGACACTGTTCCCACCACTCCCCTCCAGAACCCCTTCCGTGCCGGGCATGACCAAAACATATGGACATGGTTCGCTGGACTTCCTGAGCACCTCCCACATCTGTCCTCCACCCCAAAGAACCTGCTCAGCCTCGCCCCCGTCATATGCGCCCTATGAACCACCTTAAATTGTATTAGGCTACGCCTGGCACACGAGGAAGAGGAATTAACCCTACTTAGGGCGTCAGCCCATAGCCCCTTCTCAATCTCCTCCCCCAACTCCTCCTCCCATTTACTCTTCAGCTCCTCTACCAAAGCCTCCCCCTTGTCTTTCATCTCCTGGTATATCGCCGACACCTTGCCCTCCCCGACCCATACGCCCAAAACCACCCTATCTTGACTCCCCTGTGCCGGGAGTAGCGGAAATTCACTCACCTGCCGCCTCACAAACGCCCTCACTTGCATGTACCTGAAAGCGTTTCCCGGGGGTAGCCCAAACTTCTCCTCCAGCGCCCCTAAGCTCGCAAACATCCCGTCAATGAACAGGTTCCCCATTCTTCTAATCCCTACCCGATGCCAGCTCTGAAATCCCCCGTCCATCCTTCCTGGGACAAACCGATGGTTGTCTCTGATCGGGGACCACACCGAGGCTCCCGTCGCACCCCTGTGCCGTCTCCACTGCCCCCAGATCTTTAGCGTTGCCGCCACCACCGGGCTCGTGGTATACCTTGTCGGCGAGAGCGGCAGCGGTGCCGTCACCAGCGCCCCCAGGCTCGTTCCTTTGCAGGAAACCATCTCCAACCTCTTCCATGCCGCCCCCTCTCCCTCCTTCACCCACTTACGGATCATCCGGCAACGCCAACCCTCTAGCTCTGCTACGCTCCAAGAACCCCCTCCTTACCCGCGGGGTCTTGCTCGCCCACACAAATCCCGTAATGCTCCTGCTTACTCTCTTAAAAAAGGCCTTAGTGATCACAATTGGGAGGCATTGGAATACAAAAAGAAATCTCGGGAGGACACCATTTTAACCGACTATACCCTACCTGCCAGCGAGAGTGGCAACATGTCCCACCTTTTAAAATCCTCCTCCATCTGTTCCACCAACCGCGACAAATTAAGTTTGTGCAGTGCCCCCCAGCTCCTAGCTACCTGAATCCCCAAGTATCGAAAGCTCCTTTCCGCCTCCTCAACGGTAGGTCGTCTATCCCTCTTCCCTGGTCCCCTGGATGGATCACAAAGAGCTCACTCTTTCCCACAATGTGCTTATAGCCCAAAAGTCTCCAAACTCCCATAGGATCTGCATTACCTCAACCATCGCCTCCACTGGATGTGTCACATACAGCAACAGGTCGTCTGCGTACAGCGACACTCGATGTTCCTCTCCCCCTCAAACCACCATTTCCCCAACTCCCTTAACGCCATGGCCAAGGGTTCAATTGCTAATGCGAACAGCAGAGGGGACGGGGGCACCCCTGCCTCGTCCCTCGGTACAGCCGGAAATACTCCGACCTCCGCCGGTTCGTGACCACACTCGCCACCAGGGCTTTATACAGGAGCTTAACCCACCTGATAAACCCTCCCCCGAACCCAAACCTCCTCAACACTTCCCGATCGAAGGCCTTCTCCGCGTCCATGGCTGACACTATCTCCACTTCTCCCTCCACCGATGGCATCATTGTCACATTTAGGAGCCGTCACACATTAGTATTTAAGTGCCTACCCTTTACGAATCTCGTCTGATCCTCGTGAATCACCCCCGGGACACAGTCCTCAATCCTCATGGCCAACATTTTTGCCAGCAACTTAGCATATACATTAAGGAGCGAGATCGGTCTATACGACCCACATTGCAGTGGGTCCTTATCCCGCTTCAAGATCAAAGAGATCGTCGCCTCCGACATTGTCGGGGGCAGGGTCCCCCCCTCCCTTGATTCATTGAAGGCCCTTACCAGCAACGGGGCTAACAGGTCTACATACTTCCTGTAGAACTCCACCGGGAACCCATCCGACCCAGGGGCCTTCCCTGCCTGCATGCTCCCCAGTCCTTTAACCAGCTCCTCCACCCCAATTGGCGCCCCCAAACCTGCCACCTCCTGCACCACCACCTTTGGGAACCTCAACTGATCCAAGAATCGCCACATCCCCTCTTTTCCCCTGGGGGCTGGGACCTATACAGTTCCTCGTAAAAGGCTTTAAAAGCCTCATTCACTTTCCCTGCACTCTGCACCGTAGTTCCCCTGCCATCTTTGACTCCACCTATTTCCCTCGCTGCCATCCTCTTACGGAGCTGGTGTGCCAGCATCCGGCTCGCCTTCTCCCCATATTCATATATCGCCCCCTGTGCCTTCCTCCACTGTGCCTCTGCCTTCCCTGTGGTCAACAGGTCGAACTCCGTCTGGAGACTTCGTCTCTCCCTGAGTAGTCCCTCATCAAGAGCCTCTGCATAGCTCCTGTCCACCCTTAAAATCTCCTCCACTAACCTCTCCCTTTCCCTGCCCTCTCTCTTCACCCTGTGAGCCCTGATGGAGATGAACTCTCCCCTGACCACTGCCTTCAGCGCCTCCCATACTACTCCCACCTGCACCTCCCCGTTGTCGTTAGCCTCCAGATACCTTTCAATGCACCCTCCCGCACACTTCCTCGTCTGCCAGCAGTCCCACATCCAACCTCCACAACGGGCGTTGGTCCCTCTCCTCCCCCAGCTCCAGCTCTAACCAGTGCGGGGCATGGTCTGAAATGGCTATGGCCGAATACTCCGTTCCCTCCACTTTCGGGATCAATGCCCTGCCCAGAACAAAAAAATCTATCCGGGAGTAGGCCTTATGTACGTGAGAGAAAAAAGAAAATTCTCTGGCCAAAGGCCTGACAAATCTCCACGGATCTACTCCCCCTATCTGATCCATAAACCCCCTAAGCACCTTGGCCGCAGCCGGCCTCTTCCCATTCCTAGATCTGGAACGATCTAATGCTGGGTCCAGCACCGTGTTAAAATCCCCACCCATTATCAAACTCCCTACCTCCAGGTCCGGAATACGCCCCAACATCCGTTTCATGAATCCAGCATCGTCCCAGTTTGGGGCATATACATTCACCAGTGCCACCTCCATCCCCTGCAACCTACCACTCACCATCACGTATCGGCCTCCCTTGTCCGCTACTATGTTCTTGGCCTCAAACGACACCCCCTTTCCCACCAGTATTACCTCCCCTCTGTTCTTCACATCCAGCCCCGAATGGAACACCTGTCCCACCCATCCCTTCCTTAACCTGACCTGATCTGCCACCTTCAGATGTGTCTCCTGAAGCATGACCACGTCAGCCTTCAGTCCCTTTCGGTGCGCGAACACTCGGGCCCTCTTAACCGGTCCATTTAGTCCTCTCACATTCCACGTGATCAGCCAGATGGGGGGGTTACCTCTCCCCCCCCCCCCCCCCCCCCGCCGACTAGCCATCTCCTATCTTAGGCCAGTCCCGTGCTCGCGCCTCCCGCACCCTCCAGTCCCCCAGGCGGGGAACCCCCGGCCCGACCACCTCTTCCATTTTTCCATTTTCAGTTCCCCCTGGGACAGTGCAGCAGCAACCCTAGAATCCCCCCCCCCCCCCGCTAGATCCACATCTAGCTCTTTTGCTCCCCCCATATTACTTCCGTGAGTCAGCTGACTTCTGCTGACCCCGGCGTCCCCTGCCTTCCCGTTGATCTCCCCGTGTGGGAGTCTCTCCTCCTTACCTTCCTCCATCTCCCCCCCCCCCCCCCCCCCCCCCCCCTTTTTGGCACGGGAAAAAGCCCGCGCTTTCCTGAACCAGCCCCGCCCCCTATGGCGCAGCTCCTGTTGCGGCCATTATCCCAGTTCCCTCATCCCCGAGTCTCACCTCCCTCCAGCACCGACGCCCACAGTCCCCATCATCATCATCTTGTCTACAGCAAAGAAAAAAGGAAATTTTAGGAATTTTAACCAGAACTCTACCCACATCCCCATCCATCATCTCACCCATGAAATATTCTTTACCCATATTTACAACCCCATATACAACCACATCCCCTCAGTTCGAGTCCAGTTTTTCAGTCTGAATAAAGGTCCAAGCCTCTTCTGTAATGTAATGTAAATCGCTTATTGTCACAAGTAGGCTTCAAATGAAGTTACTGTGAAAAGCCCCTAGTTGCCACATTCCGGCGCCTGTTCGGGGAGGCTGTTACGGGAATCGAACCGTGCTGCTGGCCTGCCTTGGTCTGCTTTCAAAGCCAGCCATTTAGCCCAGTGTGCTAAACAGCGTTTCAAAATAATGGTGTCGGTCCTGATAAGTGACCCACATCGCGCAGGCTTGCAGCATGCAGATCCTGACTCTTTTTTTATGCAGCACCGCCTTGGCCCGGTTGAAGCCAGCTCTCCTCTTTGCCACCTCCGCGCTCCAATCCTGGTATACTCGGATCACCGCGTTCTCCCATCTACTGCTCCGCACCTTCTTGGCCCATCTCAGCACACTTTCTTTGTCCGCGAAGCGATGGAACCTTGCCACTATCGCCCTTGGCGGCTCATCAGCCTTGGGTCTCCTCGCCAGGACCCGGTGAGCTCCTTCCAGCTCCAGGGGTTCGGAGAGGCCTCCGCGCCCATCAGCGAATGGAGCATCGTACTCACGTACGCCCCAGCATCAGCTCCCTCCACTCCCTCGGGAAGACCCAGAATCCGGAGGTTCTTCCTCCTCGACCTTTTCTCCAGGACCTCAATTCTCTCGGTCACCGCCTCGTGCGCCTCCATTTTTACCGCCAGGCCCAGGATCTCGTCCTCGTTGGTATTCACTTTATCATTCACCTCACGAAGCTCCACCGCCTGGGTCTTCTGGGTCTCCTTCAGCCCCTCGATCGCCAACAGCATTGGCGCCAGCACCTCCTTTTTCAGCTCCTCCAGACATCGCTTGAGGAACTCCTGCTGGTCTGGCCCCCACGCTGCTCACTCTCCGCCCTCCGCCATCTTGCCTTTTTACCCCTCGTTTTGGTCTCTGCTCCAGGGCCTCTTTCCTCGTCGTTCCACCGCTGATCTCTGCCATATATTGTGAGGGGGGACCTCACTGCATCTTCCCACACGGGATTAAATCGAAAAAAGCTCCGTTGGGGCTCCTCTGTAGGGCCCAAAAGTCCGTTCGTCGCGGGAGCTGCCGAAACGTGCGGCTTAGCTCCACATCACCGCAACCAGAAGTCAGGAGATTGTCTTCTAGCAAGTTATGTCACAAAATATTTTTGAGCTGGAGGGTGCAAACTAAATGGTTAACAGAACAATTCTGCAAGTTGTCCAGCTCCAGCAAGATCCAGCCCATTATGTTCTTTCTTATGGTCATGTCTTGGGACTGTATATGTCCTCTCTGGCCTTTGATTAATTTAAAATGTTATACAATGTAATCAAAAATCTTGGGAGGGATTCTCTGTTCCAGGATGCCCGATCGCGTTCCACAATGGGTCGGAGAATCAGGCGTCAGGGCAAAATCGGGATCAGCCCGATCGGGATGCTCCAACACCCTGCTGGTGGCGGGAACGAGGTCCAAGTTGTGTGCCAGTGGGAGCATGCAAATAAATGCAAATCGGTCATTACCATTTGGCAGTCCCGGCGCCCTATGCTCCGGCCTTCCGTGATTCTCCGGAATCCCGTGGGATCATTAATCTCCCTTCATGGTTCAGTGGCCTAAGTGGTGAAATCCCAATGTTCAGAAACATTTTTAAAATTTGTTCATTGGGTGTGGGCATTCCATCCCCACTTGACCCGGAGTCGCAATACAGGTGAAATTAGATTTGTTTTGGCACTTCTTCCTTCTATGCTTGAGGTAGTTTTCTCTGGCAAAGTTGTCTACCTTCTCTACAGTCTCGGCATCGTTTCAGGTTCACAGGAAAAGATGTGCCAGACACTCCTTTCAGAACAATACAGCAGTTTCTTCATTTCAGCAAGCAGAAGAGAGAGAGTTCTTTCACTTCCAATGTCTAAACATTTATGCTAAGTTCTATCAGCGTCATGCAAGAACCAATCACTCACCGTTGTCAGGCAGAACACTTGTAGCCACTTAAAATGGCCAACTCCCGATTCAAAATGGCGAATGGCAAAGGCTGATGGGAAAGTCAGCCAACAAGACAAAAACCAGCAGCTGCAGGTTGGCTGTGTATTTACCTCTGGAAAGGCCAGACAATATCGATACCAGCAACCATCAGCATAACAAAACAACAGCCATCTGCATACTAATGAGAAATCCCCGGGAACAATAAGCAACATTTAGACACACAAAGCAAAACCAGACTCTTCGGCGCCAGCAGGAGCCTACACAAAAGGAGGTGAACGAGCACCTCAAGACCGCCCAATCGATCAGGGAACCGCTCCAGCATTGGAGAAAATTGAACCAAGCGATTGGGACAAAGTCCAATCACTTGGGACCAGGTACAGGGTCCGCCCCGAAAGGCGGGAAGCCCCTGGGGACTAAGTTCAAATCGCTCTCTTCTTCTCCACCTCTTCGCTCTCTTCACGCTCTTCTTCCTGCCCGGGTCACCCAGCAACAATGAACCAACATTGACTGTGACCTGTGCAGTGACTCCAGTGATCATCGAACTCGTAAGTCTTAATTCAACGCTCGCTACGAGATAGGCGCTCCTAGCTACCAATCTGTACCAACTTCGAATCTCGCAGGCTCAGAACCCGAACGAAAGGCCATTTGTTCCCCTGACCTGGTGGGCCAGTTCAAAGTTAAATATAGGCCTGTTAGTTGTAGAAGTAGCTTAAACGTAGAATTTGTGCATGAGTAGCAATTACTGTGTATAATAAATGTGCTTTGATTTAAATCTTACTAATCGGTGTATTGGGTTATTGATCATTACTCGGACTTGAACCTCGTGGCGGCATCATAAAGATACCTGGCAACTCGAGAGCAACGGTAATAAAACAGAGCAATTGAACTAAGGCAAATTTAGCAACACACTGTCCCTGTCCAATTCACCGGTTGCCGATTTACCAATCGATCCAACTCCCTCCAAACCTGGTTCCTAAGATCCACTCGGTGCCAAGGAGTCAGTCCTTTCCAAAAACAAAACCTAGGAAGCGTCCTGGCAAGCAGGCTGTTTCAACTTTGAGTCTTCTGCTTAAAGGCTTATCCCGATTATTGGGCCACAAATTAAAATAACATAAAAGAAATGGGAACAAAAAAAATAAACTGAAAGGAGTCCTACAGTGTATAGTGGAGCTGTTTGTGTAAGCTTGTCAAGCTGCAATTATACACTCCTGCCATGGGAGATTCTACATCACCACTGGCAGGCGGGTGCATTTACAGTGTGGTAGTTTCTGTTGTAAATGTGTTTACAAAAATTCATAATTGGAAAGTAAAAATAAGGGCCTAATTATGACATGGGGATGGAATTGTGTCTGTATTCCCAGGTCCAAATAATCCTTGCCATCTAACCAATTGAAGACTATACTTGGATTCCATTCTGTGCGCTGCTGCAGGAGACTGATTTGTGAAAAATTAGGCTGCTTGGCTATTTTCTGTAATTCACAGAAATGCAGCTGGTATTGGCAGCAATGTCAAATAGCGATCATTCCATTTTACAAACTTTTGAAAATTCATAGAAAGTTGCTTAGCGAAGGAGGTTCAACATGTTGGTTTATTTCTTTATTAACCGTGAATATTTCAGTGGTCAATTTTGTGACATGCCCACCGGGCCCTAGGCCACTGTCCATGTGGAGTTTGCATATTCTCTCTCTTTCCCCCCCCCCCCCCCCCCCATGTCCCCGTGTCTTGAGACCCCACCCCTGGGGTACAGATCAACTTGTGTTCTTCTTGTGCTTCAACTAAGTTAACACTGATAGGTATTGGCCGCAACTATCCTCCACCCAAGTACAACTAATCCCATGTGCCTACCCTACCATGTTTTCATTTTCCTTTTTCTCCCCACTCCTTATGTTAGTTTCTTACCTATTCTTAAATGTTGACATGGCTTCTGCTTTTATCATTGAGTCTGCTCATGCATTTTGCAGTTGCACAACATTTGATGCAAAAAATGTTCTTCTGTCCTTGCTGAAATCACTTGGACTTAATCTTGTACCTGCATCCCCCTATTATAGAAACTTGAAATAGTCTGGTCCTATCTGACCTTTCTCTTGCCTTTATAATTCTAAACATCTTTTTTTTAAATGTATTTTATTACAAGCATGTACCAAAACAGGTTACAGTGAACACCCCGGGAAACATGCTTCCCTACAATCAACTAATCAGTCTGTCCAGATGTTTCCTCTTTTTCACCCCCCTCCCCCTCTCAGCACTTGCAAAAAACAGCCCCTCAAACACGGTCACAAACATACACAACCTTTTCTCAAACCCTCCTGAAGAGCCTCTTAACTCATATTTTATCTTGTCTAATCGCAGGATGTCGTTCAGGTCACCCAACCTGGCCGCTACGCCCGGTGGCGATGCCGACCGCCACTCCAGCAAAATTCGCCATCGTGCAATCAGAGAGGCGAAGGCCAAGACATCGGCCTTCCTCCTTTCCATGAGCTCCAGCTTCTCGGAAACCCCAAATATCGCCACCAGAGGGTCCGGATCCACCTCCACCTCCTCCACTATCCTGGCTAAGACTACGAACACTCCCACCCAGAATCATCCCAATTTTTCCGCAACCCCAAAACATGTGCGCGAGATTCGCTGGCCTCCACCCACACCTCTCACACTCATCTGCTACCCCCTGAAAGAACCCACTCATTCTTGCCCAAATCATATGCATCCTGTGCATCACCTTATACTGTATCAGGCTCATCCTTGCACATGAGGAGGTCCCGTTTACCCTATGCAGTGCCTCACTCCATGCTCCCCAATTGATCTCCCCTCCCAACTCCGCTTCCCATTTCTCCTTGATCTTCACCACCCGCTCGCCTCCCTGCTTCCCCAGCCACTTGAATACATCCCCAATTCTTCCCTCCCCTTCCACATCCGGGAGCAGCAGTCACTCGAGCAGGGTGTATCCGGCAACCTAGGGAACCCCCTCCAGACCTTTCGCGCAAAATCCTTAACCTGCAGATACCTGAACTCAATCCCCCTTGGCACCTCTACCCTCTCTCTTAGCTCCTCCAGACTTGCGAACCCTTCCTCCAAATACTGATCCCTCACCTTGACCAGCCCCACTTCCCTCCACCTCCTGTATACACTTTCCATCCCCCCTGGCTCAAACTCATGATTCTTGCACAGTGGTGTTAGCACCGACATCCCTTCCACCCTAAAATGCCTCCTCAACTGATTCCATATCTTCACTGTGGACTGCCCCGCTGGGTTCCTTGAGCCATCGGCAACGCTGCCGTCACCATAGCCCTCAAACTAGACCCCTTACAAGATTCCTCCTCCATCCTAACCCACTCTACTCCTTCTCCTTACCACCACCGCCGCACCTTGTCCACATTCGTCGCACAATAATAATGAAGCAAGTTCAGCAATACTAACCCCACTGCTGCCTCTGCCTCTGTAGCAGGGTCCTCCCCACCCATGGCACCTTCCCCGCCTATACAAAGTCAGAAATGATCGTGTCCACTTTCCGAAATAAAGGCCTTTGGTATAAAGATCGGGAGAGCTTGAAAGATAAACAAGAACCTCGGCAGAATATTTATTTTCACCACTTGGACCCTCCCTGCCAGCGTTAAGTGCAGTGTATCCCACCTCTTAAGATCCTTCTGAGCCTCCTCCACCAGCTTCGCTAAGTTCCACTTATGGAGCCCGGTCCATTCCCTCGCTACCTGAATCCCGAAATACCTAAACCTATCCCTCGTTACCGTAAATGGCATCCCCCCTAAATTAGCCCGCTGTGCTAATTCACCGGGAATAACTCGCTTTTCACTACATTCAGCTTTTACCCTGAGAACCCTCCTAACCTCCTCAGCAGGCCCATAATCCTTCTCATACTCTCCAACGGATCCGAAACATACAGAGGTCATCGGCATAGAGCGACACCCGATGCTCCCTCTGTCCCCTCATAATCCCCCGCCCCTCCATCGACCCCCTGAGACTAAACATCTTTTATCCATTGACCTTGTAATCTGATGAAAACAGCTCCAGTTTTTATTGTGTTTTTGTATTTATATTTTTTTCAAGGCAATATCTGCATTGTGTCTTCTATATTACTTTATCCTTCCAAAAGTGTGAAAGTCAGAACGACACGTACTGCTTCAACAATGGCCTTAACTCAATTTTTATATGGATTCATCATGACAAGTCATTTTAATGAATGAATGTTGCCTGACCATTTAATCTAGGGAAGGAGAGGGTTTGTAAAGGCTGAATCTGATTCTGTCCTCGTGCCCTTCTCCTTCCAAATCTACATGAACAGAATTTTAAAGTCCTAGCATAAAGTTGAGTTCCAGGTTCTCGTTGTTGGTCAGCCTTACCCTTTGACATGGGATCAGGAAAGTTCACTGCGTTCTTGATTTTTGTTCCTAAAAATATTTCTTAAGTCTGATTTGAATCATAGAATTCCAACAGTGCAGAAGGATGTCATTCGGCCCATCAAATCTGCACTGACCCTCTGAAAGAGTACCCTACCTAAGCCCACTTCCCCCGCCCTTTCCCATTCCCATAACCCCACCTGACCTGCACATCTTTGGACTGTGGAAGGAAACTGGAGCACCCAGAAGAAACCCACAAAGACATGGGGCGATAGTGCAAACTCCTCACAGACAGTGACCCGGGGCAGAATTGAACCCAGGTCCCTGGCGCTGTGAGGCAGCAGTGCTAACCACTGTGCCACCGTGCAAGTGTGCCGTGGCCTGCTGCAGGCAGGTTCCACTCAACCTAGCTTCTGATGTACATGCCCATAATATGGAGCTTAGGAAGCCCATGGTTGGGCAGTTCCAGCTTACCTGACAAACAGCTCAGTCGATGGTCTGGACCATTTCCCTCCACCAGGTCCCGCAAATAAATTCAGAGGGACATACTTGGAATTTGTGAGTCCAGCTCCTGCCATTTACCATCACTGTGGGAACTCCCCTCCCTTTTGGCAGTCTGGCCTGAGAAAGAAACCGATTGCAAGTTTCTGGTTCTGATACCCGCACAGTGCTTCTCCTTCAAAGCACTAAGGTGTGAATTTCAGGTATGAACATTGACACATCCCTAAGCTAAAAAGATGATGATGTAGAACCCCGACTAGGTTATTACTTTCCAGCACTTTCCTGGAATATGTACAGAATTTGGTTCTTCTGATCTTGCCCAAGTTTCCCCATTCATATATTTTTGTTCTCTTTCCTAATTTAGTCCTGCACTGGAGAATTTTACCAAACTGGTTTCTAATTTACGGAAAGTAAAATACAAGCAATGGGCTACTTGGAAGCAACGCAGAAACATAAATTAGAAACTAGTTTGGTAAATACTCCCAAATTTAATGGGGGGGGGGGAATATATCTGCACCAATGTATCAGATAGCTGTCTTGATCATTGTTTATGTGTTAAAGCTGTTCTAATACTTTAAGCACAGCAAGAAAAATATCGCAGCACTTTGTGTGGGATGGGTAAGATGGTAAGCATTAGGGAAACTGATCAACAAAAAGAATAATGACTTAATTGTGGATTTGGATATAACTTGAGGTAACAAAATGAGTGAAGCTTCAAGCAGTTGGATAACCCTGATTTCCTTTCATTGTTGGGTTGTTGAATGCAGTTGTGTGTTTCAGTAAATTTGATACGATGTGTGAACGGGGTGATTGGTGGACCAAATTTCTTATCGCAAAACTAAATATGTGGTCTAATGTGTGCTAGAATCAAATGTGTATTTATTAATAATGGACATGTTTATATGTGTTTAAAGTCAGGATGATGTGTAGTCATACCTCTGGTGTAAACTGTTTGCAGGAGGCCCCGCCAGAATTGTGAATGGTGCATTCATGGTGATGAAGGGTCATCGCTCCATCGTAAATCAAGTGCGCTTCAACCCTCATTCATACATGATCTGCTCATCGGGAGTGGAAAAGATTATCAAGGTATGTCGTGCCACCAGCAGGAGTCTGATAGTGGTCACAATTAGAACATAGAACCTAGAACAGCACAGTACATTAAACTTCAGCTATTTGGCCATCTATATACACTGAGCCCTAAACTAAAATTATGTTGTTTGAAGATATCCATAACAGAAATACCATTTTTCTTGAGCACAAAAAAACCAGAAGTCCTTAATATAGTTGGTAGTGTAGAAGAAAGTAAACTTTGTTAACATTAACACTTGCCCAGGTATAGGTAAGTATACTTTTATTTCATTTCACTTATCTGAATAGACAAAACAATTTGAATTCCAGCCTTATCAGTGTACATCATAATAAGTGGTTTTATTCAGTTACCGTCCTCATCCCTGCATCAATTTGTTTTAATCTGTGTGCAGTTTTGTGATATACCTTCAGATCACATAGTCTAGCAATGTAATTATTTTGACTATGTTTGTGGGTGTCTTCAGTGTATGAGTGAAACCTGTTTTTAAAGGTTTTGCACTTAAACGTTAATGTAATGTCTATTGATATATTGCAGAGCAGGTGATGTGTCCATTTTGGCATATTCCTGATATATGATAGTTCTGATGCAAACCTCTTCTTTGGGTTTCCCCATTAGCTTATTCTCCGGTCTGCAAGAAGCTCCAGTTTCTGTTCCTCCGTGTTGGGGAAAACATTGAAAGTTAGCATTTGGATTTCAATGTCTGATGTTACATTGTCAAGTAGCTGATCTCAAAGTATTTTTTTTTCTGCTCTGAGAAATGCTGTTTGAGGTACCAAGCCTCACACTTGTATTTTGCACCATCCGCATTTCGGCAAGGTGGTGCAGTATTTTCAGTGAGTCACTGAGCATTCTTAGAGTCTTGGCTGCTATTCAGTGCCTTAGGCATGTTGCACCTTCAGAAGAATTTTACATTGGTGCTTGTGAAGATTCATGTGAATGTATCTCATGCGACGGAAAATTGAACTTGAAAGAGTGTTGAGCATCAGTAAGCAGCTCTGTATTCACTAGGAACGGACACGGGCATTTAACTCATCAACATTCTGACAAAAATAAGTTCTCTCTCTCTCAAACCTAGCACAGATCTGGGGAGAAGAGCCAGATAGTGTTGGGAGAAATCTGTATCTATGTGGGTGCGACCACTGGTGGGAAAGGCGACAGGATCATTTTGAGACAGGAATTTGCAAGCCTGAGTTTTTTTTTTAGATCTTTAAAAAAGATCTGTAACTGCGTAGAGGGAGCATCTGTCAGAAGCATGCACAGTAAGAAGATAGTAACATCAATATTTGACGTCGCTGTCATTTTGGAACAGAACCTCCCCCTTAATGAGTGTACTGGTAGGGGGCATTCAATCGGGTCAGCGGGGACTCCGCAGCCTTCCTGTCTCTCCCTGACCATCTGCCCCGCTGCCAATTAAGGCCCTTAATGCCCACTTAAGGATCTCGTACTAATATTAACCCAGCGGCAGGTGTGGGGCTCACCATATGGGATTATGACAAGTGAACCCCAATCCGACACTGACTCCCCTCAAGCTGATGTCTGAGCCCCAACATCCCAGTCACTCTTTATAAGTTTAGAGTACCCAGTTCTCTCTTTTTTCAATTAAGGAGCAATTTAGCGTGGCCAATCCACCTAGCTTGCATATCTTTGCGTTCTGGGGATGAGGCCCATGCAAAACATGGGGAGAAATTGCAAATTCCACACAGACAGGACCAGGATCAAACCCGGGTCCTCAGCGCTGTGAGTCAGCAGTGCTAACCATTGAGCCACCGTGCCGCCCTACATCCCATTAACTTAGCTTTGAACCGTACCTCCTTCCTTTCTATAGCGCCTTTAAACACGCCTGCTTTATGGCAGCTAGTGCTGTAAAATGGGGCATTCCCTCCTTCGCTCCACTCCTTTTGCACTTTGCCACTGGATCCCCTGAGCTGCTTCACTGTTTCATTTTTACCATGGCCTGAATCAGGAAGGTTGGGTGAGACGGGGGCTTTGGATTTCAAGCGGAGGAAGTCGCTCCAGAGTGGCAGTCCACTGGTGATTGCCAATTCTATAAAGGTACAGACTAATATCTGCTGATTTGCCATCTGTATATAGCGTTATATAGTGAAGTTAGTGAGACTGTATTTCAGGAGATCTGAACACATTTTGTTCTCTTGCCAGTGAGCAGCAGGTGAATTGAGACAATTTTGATTTAAAGGCATTCATTAATAATAATAATCTTTATTATTATCACAAGTAGGCTTACATTGACATTGCAATGAAGTTACTGTGAAAATCCCCTAGTCGCTACATGCCCGAGCCTGTTCGGGTACATTGAGGTAGAATTCAGAATGTCCAAATTACCAACAGCATGTCTTTCTGGACTTTGGGAGAATTGACATGACTGTAAACACTAAATGCTTTTGTGTTTTCTAAATACAGGTTTGGAGTCCATACCTACAACCAAATTGTGCTGGAGACCTAGATGGAGCAGTGGACGATGACACCCGCAATCTTTATACTCATGAAGAGTACATCAGCCTGGTCCTGAACAGTGGGAGTGGTCTGTCTCATGATTATGCTAACCAGTCAGTTCAGGAAGATCCGAGAATGATGGCTTTCTTTGATTCTCTTGTAAGACGTGAGATTGAGGGTTGGAGTTCTGACTCTGACAGTGACCTGAATGAGAGTACAATTCTTCAGCTACATGCAGGGGCTAGTGAACGATCAGGATACAGCGATACTGAATCTTCTGCTTCATTACCACTGTCACCCCAGCAAGGTGATGATTCTGATGAGGCGACCTACACACTGGACCGACAGAAGCTGTCCCATATTTCGGCAACAAGGGAAGACCTACAGTCTCGTCGACAAAGGTTGTCTGCCCTCAGGCGCTACCAAGATGAGCGACTTCGAACTCTTTCAAATGACTCTGATTCCTCAGAAAACAATTATCAACAAGTAAATACAGATTCGGACGCGGATCCTGTGAAAAGGCCTCGATCGCCAAGCCCAGAGGCAAATGATTCCAGTAGTTCCAGTAGTAATGGTAGGCGCCGTGCATCTATGCGACAAAGAAATGCTGCAAGAGCCAAGCAAAAACTCCGGAGGGAGAAAAGGGGTACTTCACAACTCAAAAAAGTAAAACAATGTAGTGCTGAGGATAATGGTGACTATTCTCAAGTACGTGAGGGAAACAACTCATCAGCTTCATCTTCACCAGAAAGAAGCAGTGCTGAGTTTGATAATAGGAGAGGAAGAGTATCTCCTTACTCAGACAGTGAATCCGAGGTCAGAAAGGTTTATAAGGCCTACAGCAAAATCCAAAACACCTTCAAGTCACAACTGAAATCAAAAGGAGGCACCATGACGTTTTTGTCACTGGCAGATATGCCGGGCACGAGTGAGAGAGGCAGTTTATTAAGTATTTTAGCACAAGAAAGTGACACTGCAAAAAAAGGTACAGAGCCATCTCATCATAGATTTCAAGAGGACAAATGTTTCGATGAACACAATGGCGAAAGCAGCAGCTCAGCTGAGTATGTACACGTACAGGCAAAGAGCAAGCATTCATTCTTGCTTGGTCATGAATGCAGCACTGTGACATCCATGAAGGAAATGATGTCTGGAGAGCAAGGACATGCTGTTGAAGATGCCCTCAGCAGCTGTGCTGAGCACTGTTATGAGGCCAAAAAGGTTAATGGCAAATCAGTCTGTGTAGGAAACAGCAGTAACCTAACAAACCAGTGTCAAGCATTTGGCAGCCAGGCACAAGAGCTGTGTAGTCACACTGAGGTGTTGGAATGTGTGAATACACAAACTGTACTGCAGATAGCCAGAGAAGAATCTGGTCAGGAATTTATTAAATCCACATTATCTCCAACTATCCCTTTTGCAGAAATACATTTAGCTGGGGCAAGAAGTCATTCTGACCACATTGAGAAATCCAAAACCAGGACTTGTGATGTGGAAGAAAGGTGTTCAGAGACTTCCTGCAGTAATGGCCTTTTTGATAGGCAGTGCGCAGGCCACAGTGAACAGACTTGCCCAGAGCAGGGAGGTTCAGCAGTGGCCTCCAAGTCAGAGGCTGGTAGTTATGCACAGGTAGCCTCATTACACCACAAGGAAGATCGTTCCCAATCTGGAATAAATGAGCATTACGAATGTGCTAAGAAAATGATAGCACTAAAAAAAATTTTTGATTGTCGCCAAGGGACCCTGTCACCAGCTGAGACTGGCCAGCCTTCTGGAGTGTTAAAAAGGTTGCGAAAAGAGCTAGATCCAGACTACTCACCAGCTGAGAAGAAACAGAAGACATGATATGATTTGCACTTGTCCTGTACCAGTGCCTCAGAATGTCACTGATGAAAGCATTTAACTAGAACTTCACAAGACACTGGCCTGTAACAGTGAGAGCTTTTGTTAACAATTATGTAAATAAGTCAATTTGTTGAAGAAATGCTAATACAGAAATTTGTAGAATTGTGTATGATAATGGTATATAAAATACAAATTATTTGGAGTGATTCTAATTTTGGATTCCAATATCCAAGGTTTATACTTCTGTTTAAAGTATTCATTATGCCAAGCAAGGGTTTATGGTGCATTTGGCCTCTCAAAGCGGACAAATTATTACAAAGCTTCCCATAATATCAACTTGGTAAAGGTGAGCAAATTTATGTATGTTCCAAGTATTCAAACCCATAGAATAATAATTCAACAAATGGAGACTTATTGAAATCTAACACTTCATAGTTCTTGAGGGGGTTTTTTGGTCTTATTTTAAATTGCCACCTTTGTTGGTAGCCTTTTATTCGTGTGAGGGGTAGACCGTTTGATTCTTAAGGAAAATGTTTAACATGTTGGTTGCGTATGTGGAACACTGATCTGTTGATGAAGAAGAGAGTTTGATTTAAGCAGTGGTCAGGAATAAAGTTTTGTGTTTTGCGTTTAATTTCTTAATGAGAATTATTTGAAGCACAACATTTCTGCACAGGAGGCTCGTGGTCAGCTGTCACATTTTTCAACGGGCAAGAGAAATAAACTTGGTCATTTGCAATTCCTTTTGTGTCTTGCCGCATTCCTGCCTCCACACTGCTCTGCTGCAGCTTCAGATAAGGCAAGATAGTGTTTCATAAATGCAAGGAGATCTTTGAATATTAATTTGAACCACAATCCCCATTACGGGGATTAGGCCTTTGTATTCTGGTGCGCTTTTGTTTGGAGAGGGGAAAGAAGGAAAATGGCTAACCCTTTGTCTAGTTCCATGATATTGTCTTTGAACCATCAGGTAGTATTGAAGGATCAATAAATCCCTCCACAACACTCCTTCTGAGTTGACCGAATACATTCTGTGTGCAATTGGGAAAGTTTCTCTGGCAGCTTATGCATCTTGGAGGTTGGGTCCTTCCATCTGCAGCCTGCAATTGCCAGGAGCAAAGCTGAGAGAACCAAGTTGACACTGACTGTGTTACTGAAGCTCGCTCAGGATATTTTCAGTGATGAGTCTCAGAACACAGCAAACATATCCAATTGTCATGAAACTAACATTGCAATTGCCCTTTAGGAATGAGTAACAGTGGGGAGTTCCTGTGTCCTATCATTCCAGCCCAAATGTGGTGGAAGACTCAAATGTGAAATAAGATTGGACAGCCTAGTTCTAAATGAGCATCGAACTCTTTGTTCTTCACCAAGCCATGCTAAATGAACAATCTCCTTTCGAGAGCCATCAGGATAGCTGGTGTGGGAAATGGAACACAGTGGTGTAGCAGGAGATGCTCATCTGAGATTAGTATTAAAATGCACCTCATTGGGCAGAGTAGAAAGTTCCTTTATCCAGAATTCAGCATTCGCAGCGCTTGCTTGGTACTAATTTACCCTAAGCATAGACAGCCCTCACTTGACACAAAAGGAAGAAGAAATGCCAATGTAATAAACATTGCTGAAAAAGAGACATTATTTGTCAAAGCTTTTCATCTTGTACTCATCAGGACAATTACAAGAAACGAATACAAATTCAAGGGGTGCAACAAAGTTATACTATATGAGAAGAGTGGGTTGATTGGTTGTCAAGTGGATTCTGATCAGTAGAGGCGTTGCCATGGAGAATGCACCATTTGATGGTGACTGACAGTTAACTGCCAAGCATTGTTTTAAAATTAAACCAAGGCAGCATGGTGGTGCAGTGGTTAGTACTGCTGCCTTACAGCGTCGAGGACCCAGAGTCGATCCTGGCCCCGAGTCACTGTCCGTGTAGAGTTTGTACATTCTCCCGGTGTCACCACCTTGACTCCACGGTTGCTAAAAGTCATCTGATTACTTGTCCAACATCAATACTGGATGAGGAGCAATTTCCTCCAACACTGGGAAAATTGAAGTCATTGTTTTCAATCCTCCCTCCAAACTCTGTAGCCGCACCTCCTCAACGCAAAAATGTGCAGGATAGGTGGATTGGTCATGCTAAATTGACCCTTAATTGGAAAAAATAATTGGGTACTCTAAATTCATTTTGAAAATTAAAAAAAAACTTAAACCAGGCAGTTTGACTCTGGTCAAGGCGTTGCCCTGAGATTCAAACCAGCGAATGGCTATCACTGAAACGGGTGCAATGTGTGGACATGTTCTTTCTGTCTGCAAAGAACCCTGAGCATTTGTTGCTTCCCTTGGATTTGTATTTTTGTGATTCTGGTGAGCGCAGGATGAAAAGCTTCACAAATAATGTCTCTCTTTTTTCACCAATACTCAAGTTCTGTACCACCAAATGACTATTAATGTAATAAATGTATGAGAATGATAATTTGTATCCACAAAGAGTCGTTATTGTAATAAAGCAATGAAGCAAAATTAGACACTTAGACATAAGGCAATATTTGGGCAGATAGTCAAAAGCTTTGGTCAAAGGAACATGGAGAAATTTAGGGAGGGAACTTCAGAGTTTTAGAACCTAAGCAGCAAGAGGCACAGCAGCCAACAGTGGAGAATTAAAATCAGGGATGCTCAAGAGACCAGATTTAGACGAGTGTAGATTGTTTGGAGAATTGTGGAGGTGGAGGAGACTACAGAAATTTGGACGGATGAGGCGATGGAGGGATTTGAAAACCATGAAGCGAATTTTAAAGTCAAGACGTTGCTTGATCAGCAGCAACTGTAGGTCAACGAGCACAGGGGCGAAAGGAGAACAGGACTTGATGTGAGTAAGGAAATGTGCCAAGCTTTGAATAGGCTCACATGTGCAAAGGGTAAAATGTGGGAGCCCAGCCATGTATGCATTAGAATAGTCCCATCTAGAGGTAATACAGACATGAACGAGGATTTGAGCAGCAGATGAGCTGAGGATGGGGTGAAGTTGGCTGATATTTTAGAGGTGGACTTGTCAGTCTTAGTGATGGCATTGATATGTGGTTGAAAGCTCATCTGAGATTCACATATGACATTAGTGCTGCAGGTAAACTGGCTTAATCTAACTTGCCTGGGAAGAGGAATGGAGTCGGTAGTTGGGGAAACCGAGTTTGGAGGGAGGATTGAAAACAATGACTTCAATTTTCCCAGTGTTGGAGGAAATTACTGCTCATCCAGTACTGGTGTTGAACAAGTAATCGGATGACTTTCAGCAATCGTGTAGGAGTCAAGGTGGTGATCACTGTATGTCGACAACGTACATGTGAAAACCACTTTGTGGGATTTGAATGCTGTCACTGAAGGCATGTAAATTAAAAATTGGAAGGGGGCCAAGCTTAGATCCTTGGGAGACACCCAAGGTAGTGGTACAGAAGTTTGGGGGAGGGGGTGGGAGCTATTGCAACTGATTCTCTGGTTACTCCTAGATAGATAAGAATGACACCAGATTAGTGTAATCCCACCTAGCTCAAAGATTGTGGAAAGGCTTTGGAGGAGGATAGTGTGATCAACCATGTCAAAGGCTGCAGGCACGTTGAGAAGAATTAATCACAGCAGACATCAATTGTGACTTTGATAAGAAATGTTTTAGTACTATGGCAGGGGCGGAGACCTGACTGGAGAGATTCAAACATGGAATTCTGAGAAAGGTGGGCACGGATTTGGGAAACGACAACCTGTTCAAGGACTTCAGAGAGGAAAGGAAGATTGGAGGTGGGACTGACGTTTGCAAGATCTGTGGGATCAAGGGTTTTTGAATAGAGTGGTGATAGCAGTTTTAGCAGAGAGCACTTGAAGGGAGCGAACTGTTTACAAGATCAGCGAACATGGGGACCAGGAGTGAAAGTTAGGTGGTCAGTAGTTTAGTGGAAATAGAGTTGAGGTGGTGGGTGTTGGATCTTATGGACAAGATGAATTGGAAGAAGGCATAGGGGAAGATGGGAGAGCAACTAAAGTAAGTTTTGAAGAGGAAGTCTGCGAAGGGTGTTTGGTGAAAGGAAGGGAAGTCACAAAGGAGCTGATTAGCTGGGCTTGATCTTAGTGGCAAAGAAATCCATGACCTCTTGACACTTACTGTTGGAGATGAGGTGGAAGAGGCAAGGTGTTTAAACATACAGTTTGAAGTAGAGAAACGAAGCTGGGATGATCTTTCCATTCCAAGATGATCTGGGAATAGTGAGAAACTTAATACACGCTGTAATCGGTTTGTTGAGGCTGCCTGAGGCAAATGTATAAATACTTGCTTTACAACACTTGGAAAAAGGGGAGCTATTCCTGTGGTGAAATTTAATGTGTGAAGAACATTTCAATATTTTTGCAGCATTTAATGCATTTTGCTTTAAATATATATAAAGTTATATACAAAGGTTTAAAGCAAATCCTGGTCATTAACTTGTTCGAGTAAGGATGTCTCAATGACATTAAATTACCATTGCACTGAAACAAATTGAAAATACATTAATGATTCACTCTGTGATCCTCTTGACTGCTACCATTGTTTACCTTCTGAAATCCTTGTAAATTCTTGGAGGAAATTGATAATTACGTAGTGTGGTTCTTTCATAAATACTGTTCACCACTGAACAACGGGAGTTAATTATGTTTCATCTCAAAACATTGTAGTTAGTTATATTAGCTTTTTGTCTCTTGAAAGAAACAAAGAACATTACAGCACAGGAACAGGTCCTTTGGCTCACCAAGCCTGTGCCGATCCAGATTAGACCGACTACTTATTGCCCAAATGATCTGTATCCCTCCATTCGCTGCCCGTTCATGTGTCTATCAAGATACATCTTAAATGTTGCTATCGTGCCTGCCTCCACCACCTCCACTGGCAATACGTTCCAGGCACCCACCACCGTCTGTGTGAAAAACTTTCCCCGCACATCTCCCCTAAACTTTCCCCCTCTCAATCAGGTCTCCCCTCAGCCTCTGTCTTTCCAACGAAAACAATCTGAGTTTATTCAACCACTCCTCATAGCTAGCACCTTCCAGAGCAGACAGCTTCCTGGTAAACCTTTGCACATCTCAATTGAGCAATTCATGCTGCCAAACTCTGCTGACAATGGTCAACTCAAAGAGACTTGTTCCTCATCAGATGCCATTACTCCAGTTTTATCTGTGCCTCAGTTTACATTGGACACCTCTGAAAGACCTCATAAAATTTACGCCAGGGCCAGAATTCTCCAGCTGTTGGAATTTTCTTCCCGCAGGCAGGTTTCCCTTCCACGAGTTTCCCGGTAATCTGGGTGGCTTCAATGGGAAATCCCATTGACAAGTAGCGGGAAGATGGAATCCCACCGCCAGCGAAAGACACACACCACAAAACACACGGCTGGGAGACCGGAGACCCAGTTGTAAGTCTTCTAATAACCCAGTTTGCTAGTCTATTGACTAGTAAAAGAAAACAATAACAATTTCATACAAGCACACTTGAGGTACGAGCAAACTAGGCATGGCGCTTACCCATGTCAGCTTGCTTCAGTGGATTTAGGTTTAGAACAGGGTTTTGGCTCAGAATGTAACCTTTTCACTGCAAAGGTCACAGAGGGAGTGCTGTATAGTTGAAGTCAAAATTAGTAGTGCCTTAGGTAACTACTTTTGGCTCAGGTCCCACTCCAGGACTTGCAC
This sequence comes from Scyliorhinus torazame, assembly GCF_047496885.1. Lineage (NCBI taxonomy): Eukaryota > Metazoa > Chordata > Chondrichthyes > Carcharhiniformes > Scyliorhinidae > Scyliorhinus > Scyliorhinus torazame. The sequence goes on from NC_092708.1 coordinate 242,111,786, forward strand.
ACAAAAAGCTAGGCTGACACTCTAGTGCAGTTGTGAGGGAGTGTTGCAGTGTCAGAGGTGCCGCCTTTTTGGGTGAGACGTTAAACCAAGGTGCCCCATCCCCTCATAGACATAAAAGATTCTGTGGGCTTATTTTGAAGAAAACATAGGAGTTAACCCTGTGTCCTGGTCAATATTTGACCCTCCAGGGTAAATTCCTCTTCCTCATGCGCCAGGCTTAGCCTGATTCAATTTAAGGTGCTACATAGAGCACACATAACTGGAGCAAGATTGAGCAGGTTCTTTGGAGTGGAGGACAAATGTGGGAGGTGTGGCGGGAGCCCGGCAAACCACGCACATGTTTTGGGCATGCCCGGCACTGGAAGGGTATTGGAAGGGAGTGACGGGAGTGATTTCGCGGGTGGTGAAGGCCCGGGTCAAACCAGGCTGGGGGTTAGCTCTATTTGGAGTTGCGGAAGAGCCAGGAGTGCAGGAGGCGAAAGAGGCCGACGTTGTGGCCTTTGCGTCCCTAGTAGCCCGGCGCAGGATCCTACTCGTGTGGAAGGAGGCGAAACCCCCCGGACTGGAGGCCTGGGTAAATGATATGGCGGGGTTCATTAAACTGGAGCAGATAAAGTTTGCCCTGAGAGGATCGGCTCGAGGGTTCACCAGGCGGTGGCAGCCATTTCTCGACTACCTAGGGGAACGTTAGAGGGAAGACAGATGACCAGCAGCAGCAACCCAGGGGGAGGGGGGGGGGGGGTTAGTTTAGGTCAAAGATAAAGGGGTTTTGTTACTTGTGTATTGTTTAAAATTTCTGTATTGTTATTGCGTTTGCTTTGTAAGAGGGGGAAAATTGTTTGGGAAAAAAATTTCAATAAAACATTTATTAAAAAAAAAAAAAAAAATATTTGACCCTCGATCAACGTCACAAAATTAGCTTATCTGGTCATTGCCACATTGATGTCTGTGGGAGCTTGCTGTGCACACGTTTGTTGCCATGTTTCCAACATTGAAACCGTGATTACACTTGAAAAGTTCTTCAATGGATGGTAAGCACATTGGGACATCCTGAGGTTTTGAAATATGCCATATAAATGCAAGTATTTTTCTGTAAGAATTCTCCCGGTCCTATTTAACGCTTCTCTCCGTCAAATCCAACCGAACAAAATCAATTAACTAGTCACAGCCTCATTGTCAGATGTTCCTGCTGCATTCACTTGTTTAAATTATTGCAATTTGGAATCAACTCGCTTACAATATTCTTGAGGCATTTTGAAGTGAGGACAGCACGGTGGTCCAGTGGTTAGCGCTGCTGCATTACAGCACCATGGACCCCAGGTTCAATTCCTGCTTGTCTGTGTGGAGTTTGTTCATTCGCCCGGTGTCTGCGTGTGTTTCCTACGGATGTTCTGGCTTCCTCCCACAGTTTAAAGATGTGCAGGTGAGGTGGATTAGCCATGCTAAATTGCCCCTTAGTGTCCAGAGATGTGCAGGTTAGGTGCGGTTACTGGGAGTGGGGCTTGGGTAGGGTGCTCTTTCAGAGAGGTGGTGCAGACTCAATGGGCCGAATAGCCGCCTAGAGTACCCAATTATTGTTTTTCCAATTAAGGGGCTATTTAGTGTGGCCAATCCACCTAACCACATCTTTGGGAGTGGGGTCAAACCCACGCAGACATGTGGAGAATGTGCAAACTCCACACAGACAGTGACCCAGGTCCTCAGCACCGCGAGGCAGCACTGCTAACCACTGTGCCACCCCAGGAATTCTATGATTAGGTGTTCCATAGATGGAAGGATGACCATTATCAATTGTAGGATCAACAGAACAGGAAGAGTTCTCACATTTACACGTGTGTTTTTATTATAAATAGCTTGATATACTACTGCTTATTTCTGAATTCTGTCATATCTTCATCATTGAAAAAAATCAATGAAAGGAAGTGACAAGATGTGAGGCAGACTGCGCATACTGAGCCACGTGACACCAACCGAAGAAGACTTCACAAACATCTCCATCCACAATTATGGAGGGGACTAAGCACATTTGACCATCTTCAACCAGAAGTGCCAAGTAGATCAATCTTGGCCCCCTCCTGAGGTCTCCAGCATCACGTGCCAAGCATCAGCCAATTTGATTCACTCCATGTAATATCAATAATAATTTTATTATTGTCACAAGTTGGCTTACATTAACGCTGCGATGAAGTTACTGTGAAAATCCCCTAATCGCTTCACTCTGGCACCTGTTCAGGTACACAAAGTGAGAATTCAGAATATCCAATTCACCTAACAGCACGTCTTTCGGAACTTGTGGGAGGAAACCGGATCCGGCACTTGGAGGAAACCCACACAGGCATGAAAGAAATAACTGAAGGCACTGGATAATGCAAAGACTGGGCCCTGACAGTATTCCAGCAATATTATTCAAAAACTATAGAACATACAGTGCAGAAGGAGGCCATTTGGCCCATCGAGTCTGCACCGACCCACTTAAGCCCTCACTTCCACACTCCCAATAACCCCTCCTAAGCTTTTTGGACACTAAGGGCAATTTAGCATAGCCAATCCAGCTAACCTGCACGTCTTTGGACTGTGGGAGGAAACCAGAGCACCCGGAAGAAACCCACGCAGATACGGGGAGAATGTGCAGACTCCGCACAGACAGTGACCCGGTGGGGAATTGAACCTGGGACTCTGTGCTAGCCACTTGTGCTACCGTGCTGCCCAAGTGTTTTAGTGCCCTGGCCAAGCTGTTCGTGTTTAGCTACAACACTGGCAGCTACCCAGCAATGTGGAAAATTGCCCCTGTATGTCCAGTCCACAAAACCCAGGACAATCCAACATGGCTAATTACCGCCCCATCAGCCTACCCTCGAACATCAAGAAAGGGTCTCTAATGTTAAAAAGTGGCAGTTACTCAGCAATAACCTGCTCACTGATGCTCAGTTTGGGTTCTGCCAAGGGGACAACTCCTGACCTCATTACAGCTTTAGTCCAAACATAGACAAAAGAGCTGAACTCCAGACATGAGGTGAGTGTGTTATGGGCCAGGGTTTAGAAAACTCCAAAGTATGCCATGGAGTTCACCTGACCTACAACTGTTTAGCAATTTTGGTTATGATGAGCTCAAGGGCCTGCTTTTCGGGTGTTAATCAACAGAGGCCTTAAGCACTTTTCCCCCTTTAACTGTTCCAATTTAATAACAAGATCCCAGAAACCCCCTTTCAAAGGTGTGGCCCAACACACGGCACTCTTACTGTCTTAAAGACTTGGTATGGGTACACCCGTTTCCTTCCCAAAACAGCAGGTTTGAATTCCTTCCAGAAAACAGTTATCACTTTTAAGTTATCAAGTAATCTGGAAACGGCTTTTAAACTGCAGATAGAGAGACACTTCTTTCCAACCTGTGCAATGCAAAAACAGATAAGTGAAAGTAAAACTCGGAGCCACAGCCCAGCTCCACCCACACAATGACATCACTGAAGCCATGTGATAAGACAAAAACATTTCTTAAAGGGACACACCCATGACAAGTGTGACAGCAGCATTTGACCGAATGTGGCATTAAGGAGCCCTCTCAAAACTGAAGTGAATAGTAATCGGTAGGAAAATTCTCTACTGGTTGGAGTCATACCTAGCACAAAGGAAGATGGTTGTGGTTATTGGAAGTGTAAGAGTCCTACCTGTTTATTTCCTTTGCTCACATTTCTTTTCTTTTATTAGTTTGATTCAGGGACCCATAATCAGGATGTGCTTTCAGATGTGTTAAGACCTTGGGTGTGACAGAAGTTCTCTTTCTCGCTCGTTCTCTCTGGCTATCTCCTCTTTGCTGAAGTGAAAGAACTTCACTGTTGTTCTGGAAGCGGTGGATGCCTGGCTGTAAACCTGAAATGATACTGGGCACAATTCTCCCAAAAAAATAACTTTGAGTGTTATTTTGGGCGGGTTTGATGGATGATTCCGGCCAGGTGTTTGGTTGCGATCCAGACTAGTATTCACCCACACTCATTTTTTTTGAGCTTGGGGAGTTTCTCATTGGAAAATCCATGGGGAACTAAAAACCGTCAAGACAGGCTCCCCTGAGATCGGCGGCCACCCAGATATCAAAGTGAGGTTGAGTGTCCCCCATACTCCCCACCCACAGACGTCACGATCCCCCAGAGAGGCAACCTTCCCCCCCCCCCCTCACCTCCTCTCAATCAATGTAATTCTGTAAGGTACCCCCCCCCCCCCCACCGACACAAAACCCAGGCTGAGGGTGACCCAGCTCCAAACCCAACCATCCTAGTTGGCATCAGGCCATCACCACCCTCCCACCTTTCATAGCCGTTTTCACACACCCCTTTCATGGGCTTGACCTGCTCAGACCCTGCCCCTTGGCAGCGCCAAACTGACACAACATTGCCCTGCCCCTGGCCACCTGTGGGCTCTAATGGGCGCCGGACTACCAACTCCCCTCACGACCCTCTTCCCCCACATGGCCAGGACCAGTACTAAACCATGCCGGCATGAGCCTTGCTGGTGCGGCTGGTGACTACTGGGAGTCAGGAAATTGCGATATTTAATAGATCATTTAAACATGCTTATTTGGATCACGTTCAGCGAGGGCACCAGGTGTCGTGGGTCGGGTGCATTGCATGCGGCTCAGCGCCCAGCGCAAATCGCGTTTTTGGCTTCTGCTATGCACCCAGTGCAACGGGTTCAGCCTGAGGCACAACACGGTGGGAAAACAAGCCCACTGAATCTGCACAGAAGGTGGGCAACCTTGCCAGAGAAAATCATCTCCAGCCTAGAAGGAAGAAGTATCAAAACAAAAGCCTGGAGTTCTGAAAGACATTGACTGAAATCATCCCAGTGCATCAAATATCCTTATCCTTTTATTTTTATTATTTTTCCCCCTCTTTCCACCATCTTTTCCACTCTGTTGTTTGTCTGTGCGTGTGTGTGTAGAGAGAGACTGGGGTAAGTTTGGAAGGGGGGTGATGGGAAAGGGGTAGCAGATAGTCAGTTACATTTTCTGCCTGTTTAATTATAATACTATGCATAATAAAAGGTTACTTGTGATTTAAAGTTAAATGTCTGGTGACTATTGTGCTCGACCAAGAACGTTGGGTCTTTTTAATGAAATGTAATTTCACCTGTGTTATGACTCCAGGCCAGATGGGACTCGAATTGACTGCACTAGCTCAGAGTGTCGTGACAGAATTCAATCATCTCCGTCCTGGGAAATTGTTGGAGGAGTTCCTCAAAGCAGTGAAATAGGTTCAACCATCTTCAGCTGCTTCATCCATCATAAAATTAGAAGTGGGGAAAGTGCTGTTCCCGTCAAATGCACGGATTCTCTCCTGCACCTCCACCATTCTCTTAAGAATACCTCCTGGTTCTTCAAAGCGTGCTTCAAAGAGTTGCAACAGGGAACTGAGATTACCATCCAGAACAACATTCCCAGAGGCGGTCATCATCCCGGTGCCCACTGCATCGCCGAGGCACAGGCCCGCTCTCCAGCAACAATGCCACTGCAAGATGGGCCTCACCCCAGCCAGCTCCGGCCACCTTAATCACACGAGAATTCTTTACAATTTCCCTTGGCTCCTCAACGCAAAACTCCAAGTCAGGACCATCCTGGGACATATTACCAATCACATGTCCCAAGAAAGGGTGGCTCAGTGGTTAGCATTGCTGCCTCATGCCGCGAGGTCCCAGGTTTGATCCCGGCTCTGGGTCACTGAGCGTGTGGAGTTTGCACATTGTCCCCATGTTTGTGTGGGTTTCGCCCCCACAACCCAAAGATGTGCAGGCTTGGTGGATTGGCCATGCTAAATTGCCCCTTAATTGGAATCAATGAATTGGGTACTCTAAATTTAGGGCAGCGCAGTAGCACAAGTGGATAGCACTGTGGTTTCACAGCGCCAGGGTCCCAGGTTTGATTCTCCGCTGGGTCACTGTGCGGAGTCTGCACGTTCTCTCTGTGTCTGCGTGGGTTTCCTCCGGGTGCTCCGGTTTCCTCCCACACTCCAAAGACGTGCAGGTTAGGTGGATAGGCCATGATAAATTGTCCTTAATGACCAAAAAGATTAGGAGGGGTTATTGGGTTACAGAGGTGGGGTGGAGGTGAGGGCTTAAGTGGGTCGGTGCAGACTCGATGGGCCGAATGGCCTCCTTCTGCACTGTATGTTCTATGTTAATCTAAAGGATAACAAAATATACACAAGGATAAAATAAAGGATTAAAAGACGAGCAGAGCCAGAGCTTGCCAAAATACAGTCCCTCTTGCACTCACGTAACCTCCCCCATTTCTTACACTCCTAATCAATTAAAGCATCAGAATGGAAATTTACTGAATGTAATGTATATTTCTCAGTCATACCTCTTCTTTTCCTCATGAACTAATGGGGCTAAAAAGTATCTTTTTCTCATTGCTGCTACTGTGTTAGAAAATTAACTTAATTGCAGTTTTATTTCAAATTTTTGAGCCTATTGCTGAGGCCTCAGTTTGGTTGAATACCTCATGTTGCGGTCATGTATTCCCAAAATGCTGACAAACAGAACTGTGTGATTAATATGTGCTCACTCAGTGCACATTGGTTTCCTTTATTTAAAAAAATATATTTTTATTGGTATATTCCAGTTTTTAAGCGTAACACCACAAGTCTACCTGGTATTCACAAATAATGTCTTTATAGGTTTCTTTTAAGCGCATGATGTCCTATCTCATATTGTGCCACTGTCTTAAGAGAGTACTTCCATTGCAAATATGCCCGGTAACTTCATTTCATTGGTCTCACTGATGTGAATGTCTTGCTAATGTTATATTAAATTCGAAGCTGGTTATTATCCTTTGTATCCTGCAACAGGGAAGAGTTCCATCATTCTTATTATCAAACGCGCTCTCTCCTAGTCAAGCATAGATAGCAAAAGATGTGTGAATCTCACTGAAATGTGCGGAGGAGGAGGAAGGGGAAATCACTGAACTGAGCCAACATTTTCTTGCAACAGTAGTTTTTGCTGTCAGATTTTGTATTTGGGCAGACCTAGAGACACCAATGCAGAATTAATTTCCAGCACACTTGTTTTTGCTCGCTTAATTTGAATATTGGTGTTCTAACGTACTTATTTTAAGGCAGCATTTGAGCAATTTTTTAAATTTAGAGTACCCAATTATTTTTTTTCCAATTAAGGGTCAAATTAGTATGGCCAATCCACCTACCATGCACATCTTTTGGGTTGTGGGGGTGACTCCCACACAGACAAGGGGAGAATGTATAAACGCCACACGGACAGTGACCTGGGCCGTGATCGAACCTGGTTCCTCGGCGCTGTGAGGCAACAATGGTAACCACTGCAACACCGTGTAGCCCTATCCGCATTTGAAAATTATTTGAAGGTTTGGTTTTACTCTATTCTATTCCCATGTTTCCCCTTTTCATTACGGATCCTATTATTTGTATCTATCTCCTTAAAGTTATACTCCTCTTGGGCCATGATGGCCAGAACTGAATAAGAACAGAAGGAATAGGAGCGGGGATAGACCATAGGGCCCTCGAGCCTGCTCTACCATTCAATACAGTCATTGATTTTAGATCATAGGACCATAGAATTGGTGATATTCGCTTCAGCTCCCCTGCCCAGCCTACTCTACATAACCCTCAACACCCTGAGAAACCTCCATCTCAGTCTGAAAAATATTCATAGACTGAGCATCCACAACTAAGACAATTCCAAATATTTGGACCCGCTGACTGAAGTAATTTCTCCTCATTAAGGGTGGCATGGTGGCACAGTGGTTAGCACTGCTGCTTCACAGCTCCAGAGACCCGGGTTCAATTCTGGCCTCGGGTGACTGTGTGGAGTTTGCACTTTCTCCACGTGTCTGCGTAGGTTTCCTTTGGTGCTCCGGTTTCCTCCCACAGTCCAAAGATGTGCAAGTTAGGGGGATTGGACATGCTAAGTTGCCCCTCAATGTCCAAAAAAAGGTTTGGTGGGGTTACTGAGTTATGGGGATAGGGTGGAGATGTGGGCTTAAGTAGAGTGCTCTTTCCAAGAGCCAGTGCAGACTCAATGAGCCAAATGGCCTTCTTCTGCACTGTATATTCTGTGATCACTATCCTAATGATTGACCCCCTATACAGAGACTATTCTCCCGTGTTGTAGATTCTCCCAGCAAGTGGGAACCTCTCAGTGTCTAACCTGTCGAGTCCCATCAGAATCAATGAGTTCCTCTCTCATTCTTCTAAAGTTCCGAGAGTATTGCCGCGATTTGCTCAGGCTCCCATCATAGGACAGCCTCATACCCTAGAAATCAGTCTAGTGAACCTTCGCTGTACCATCTCCAATGCAAGTATATCCTTCCTTAAAGATGAAGACCTAAACTGTGTACAGTACCCCAATTGTACGAGGACTCCCTTATTGTACTCCAAAACCTCCTTGCAATAACAGTCAACATGTCACTTGTCTTCTCAAATTGCTTGCTGTATCTGTATACTCACATCCTGTATTCCATGTACGAATACACACAAGTCTCTGTAAATACAAACATTTAGAAGTTTCACACAATTCAAACAATAGTTTTTTTTATTCTCACTGCCAAAGTGAATAACCTGACATTTCATCTCATAATACTCCATCTACCACCGTATTGCCCACTTACTTAACCTATCTTTGTAGCCTCTTTATGATCTCCTCAAATGTGGGTGGCAATACAAGTTCTGTATCACCAGCAAACTTCAATGCATTTTTCTCACTTTCTTAGTTCAAGTCATAATATAGATTATAAAAGGCTTGAGGCTCCAGCAGTGATCCTTCCAGCAGTCCACTAGTTATAGCCTTCAACTTGAAAATGCCCCGTTTATCCCTACTTTCTGCTCCACTAACCAATCCTACACCCATGCTAATATACTGGCCGGAATTCTCCATCCATTGGGATTCTCTGTTCCTGCCGGCAGCACATCCCCACCAATTGGTTTCCCGGTGGCGTGGGTGGCTTCAATGGGAAATCCCATTGACAAGCATCGGGAGAAGAGAATCCAACTGCAGCGAAAGGTGCACTGCTGAGGAACACATGGCTGGGGAACTGGGAAATCCAGCCCCCTGTTCCAAACTCCACGAAAATATCACCCAAGTCCATCAAGACACCTTGCAAATTAGCCTTTCATGTGACATTTTATCAAATGCATTTTGGAAATGCACTGGCTTCCTTATCTATCTCCAGGTTACCGCCTCAAAAACTCTAATAAATCTATCTCACACAATTTCCCTTTCATAAACCAATGTTGACTCTATCTGGCCATGCTATAATTTTCTAAGTGCATTGTTAAAACTTCCTGAATAATAGATTCCAGCATTTTCTTGGCAACTGACGGCAGGTTAAGTAGCCTGTAATTTCCTGTTTTCTCCCTTCCTCTATTCTCGAATAGCGGTGTTACATTTGCTAACTTGCTAACCGGTCAGACTATTCTAAAATCTAGAGGATTAAGGAAAATCATAATGATTACATCCATTATCTCTTCAGCCAATTCTTCTGGAGCCTGTGAACGTAAGCGTTTAAATCCTGTGAATTTGTCAGCTGTTAATCCCTTAATGTTGTCCAAAACATTGTCCTTGATGATCGTAAAGTGAAATTGCCATAGTCCCAGATGACTATAGGCTGCTTTCCCCTGTGAGGGGGAGAGCTGACTGGTGCTGATTTAACCTGAGGATCACCACACCTCAGACAAGGGGCAAGGTTGAGAAGGCAGGGCCTTCATGAATAACCTCAGCCAGTACAGAACCTGTGCTGTTGGCATCACAAACCAACTGAGCTAAACCAGCCCCCTTGCGACGAAACAAAGATTGGTGGAATTGCAGAGAACTATGAGGACAGACAGAGGATACAATAGGATATAGATCAGTTAGAGACTTGGGCTGAGAAATGGCAGATGGAGTTTAATCCGGACAAATAGATTTCATAGAATTTACAGTGCAGAAGGAGGCCATTCAGCCCATCGAGTCTGCACCGGCTCTTGGAAAGAGCACCCTACCCAAGCCCACACCTCCACCCTATCCCCATACCCCAGTAACCCCACCCAACACTAAGGGCAATTTTGGATACTCAGGGCAATTTATCATGGCCAATCCACCTAACCTGCACATCTTTGGACTGTGGGAGGAAACCGGAGTGAGGTAATGCATTTTGGAAGGTCTAAAACTGGTGGGAATTATAAAGTTAATGGCAGAACCTTTAGGAGTATTGACAGGCAGAGAGATCTGGGTGTACAGGTCCACAGATCACTGAAAGTGGCATCGCAGGTGGATAAGGTAGTCAAGGTGGCTTACAGCATGCTTGCCTTCATTGATCAGGGCATTGAGTATAAAAATTGGCAAGTCATGCTGCAGCTGTACAGAACCTTAGTTAGGTTGCATTTGAAATATTGCGTACAATTCTGGTCGCCACACTACCAGAAGGATGTGGATGCTTTGGGAAGAGATTAACCAGGATGTTGCCTGTTCTGGAGGTTATTAGCTATGAGGAGAGGTTGGATAAACTCGGATTGTTTTCAGTGGAACGACTGAGGGTGAGGGGCGGCCTGATAGAGGTTTACAAAATTATGAGTGGCATAGACAGAGTGGATTAGTCAGTAGCTTTTCCCAGGGTGGAAGAGTCAATTACTAGGGGACATAGGTTTAAGGTGCGAGGGGGCAAGTTTAGAGGAGATTTGCAAGGCAAGTTTCTTTACACAGAGTGGTGAGTGCCTGGTACGTATTGCTGGGGGAGGTGGTAGAAGCAGATACTGTGGTGATATACATCACTGTAAGTACACAAAGGGTTAATGTACATACACTACACCTAGCTAGACACTAGAGGGAACACCAGATTCTTTCACCTGGAACGACAGCACAATGCCTGAAATTCGACCAGTAGCTGAAAGTAACCTCCGCAAAACCCTGCACAAGCAGTTAGCACCGCCCAAAGAGATGATACAGTCCTTGAAGACTACGACTCAGACCTTGATTTCTTCTTTGGACATCGCGAGTCCAATGCCAGCGGATGTGTTCTTCGGATTTGAGGATCTTCAGTCCAGCATATATGACATCCCGACTCGTGAGTGCAGGATTATGCTGCGGCCTGACACCAAGAGACAGAGAGCGGTACAAGCCCACAGAGAGCGGCCTGCTGCCACACAGAGAGTGGTCCACGCACCGCGAAGGGTCCCCGACTCTGCACAAAAAGCGATGAAAGACTCCACAGCGAGCTCGTGGGCAGACTCCACGATAGAAGCAACACAAGACTCCAGAGCGCAGTCCTTGCATGAACAAGAAGTGATGACAGTTTCCACAGAGAGACCAATGCACGATTCCACACAAGGAATGCTGCAAGACTCCACAGAGGGAGTGACACAAGCCTCCACAGCGGGCTCGTGGACAGCCTCCACGATAGAAGCAATGCAAGACTCCAAAGTGCAATCCTTGCATGAACAAGACCATGAGGGTCTAGCAACCTCCTCTGAGCAACCAGCAGCAGCCAATGCAAGTCTGCCACGTTCAAGTGAACAACAGAAAGACTATGACAGTCGGCCATTCTCAAGGGTACAGCAAGCAGACTATGACAGTCTACCACGCTCCAGTGAACAAGAAGAAGACTGACAGTCTACCACACTCAAGTGTACAGCAAGCAGACTATGACAATCCACCCAGATTATTTGAGCCACCAGAAGAAGATTCTGACAGTCTACCCAGCAAGAAGACACTGAGACTCTACCCACTGTATGTGAGACAAGTGACGACGGCATCCCACTTCCCATACCAGATGTGCAACGTGACATACCTCAGCTAGAATGTACAGAGGCACTCGACAATCACAGTGAGACTACTGATGACTCCGGTGACATCACGTTACTTCAAACCTCATTTGCTCGAGCCTCTCAACAAGCAAATGCATTCCTGAATGTTTTGACTCCGGACGGGGAGCATCAAGAAACCTCAGAAGATTCAAGTGAACCTGAAATGACTCCGGACGGGGAGCATCAAGAGATCTCAGCTGACTCAAGTGAACCTGCAATGACTCCGGAAGGTGAGCGTCAAGAAACCAAAGCTGATTCAGGTGAACCAGAAACGACTCCAGGCGGGGAGCATCGACAAACCAAAACTGATTCAAGTAAGCCGGACATGACTCCAGACGGGGAGCGCCGCAAACTCAGTGACAGCACGCTCAAGGAGACAGCAGATGGCACAAAGCACGCTAACACGAGTAACTGTGTGAAGGACTCATATTATCCACAGAGTGTGGTCCTTGAGCGCAGCAAACACGGCAACAAAACCAACCACCACAACAACAACATCAAAGACAATAGCAAGAAGCGTACCAAAGGCAACAACGTCGACAAGCACGACAAAAACGCCAATGGAACTACGACTGGTACGACATGGTACAACTCTGCCAATGCAGGACACTGTTACTGCTCAGCTCAGTACAATGACATACCATGGCAGGGTGATGCATCTTACCACTTCACGTTTGCTGCACTACCAACAGGCAACCTGGTTTTCAGGACAGATGCCATCAAGAATTACCACCACATGCATCGAAAGAAAAAAAAAGAGTCTAAATCAGACAATGAAGTGAGTTGACCATTTCTTGGTTCCTTCAGCACAGGGACACTGATGGCGTTTATAATGCAATGCCACCATCAACATCACCACCTCACCAACCAAACAAGAAAGCCACTTGACCATAATAATTAATGAACTTTGGGCTCATGCATATGATTTGGACTTATTGTTTAATGATCACTGTTATCATAACTTGTACAGAGTATCACTCATCTACCTAGTTTATTCAATTTTCTTTAACACTGTACAGAAAATATGTAACACAAAAAAAGGGGGATGTGGTGATATACATCACTAAGTACACAAAGGGTTAATGTACATACACTACACCTAGCTAGACATTAGAGGGAACACCAGAGACATGACACACAGACAGTCAACCAATAGGTCAGTAAAATAGGACACGACCAATGTACAGTCACGATACACACAGAGGTGACACTACCACAGGAGGGCATTACACCAACCCATATAAAAGGACACATCACACATGCCCAGTCTCTTTCCAGTGGAGACACTCAGTGAGTATAGACACAGGGTTGATTGCACATCAAACCCACCACGTGGATTGTAGCAGACTGGTTCGTCAGTCTGAGTAGCCATAGCAGGATTAACAGTAGCTTCGAATCCAAGTAGGAGAATTGTTGATAGATTCATAAACGTGTTAAAGCTATCTCCAAGTCTGAACCTTCCTTTGTCAGAGTGCACATCAAGGAAGCAGCTTATGCTACATCAAGAACATAATAAAACAGATACAACACTGGTGTTTAAGAGGTTTCTTGATGAATACATGAATAGAATGGGAATAGACGGATACGGGACCCGGAAGTGCAGCAGATTTTAGTTTTGACAGGCAGCATGATCGACGCAGGCTTGGAGGGCCGAAGGGCCTGTTCCTGTGCTTCACTGTTCTTTGTCCTTTCCTTCGTAATAAGCAAAATTTCAAATTGGAGATTTTTCTGGCTTATTTGACCTGGACCAGATGCCCCCCTCTCCCCCGGGAACTTGCATTGGTGATGTTTCTAAGTGCCTGCCTGCCTTTCTTCTTCTAGGCGGTTGAGGTTGCAGGTTTGGAAAGTGTTTGCAAAGAAGCTTTGTCAAGTTGCTGCAGTGTGCCTTATACATATGAATATACGAATTAGGAGCAGCATTAAGCCATTCTGCCCCTCAAACCTTTCCACCATTCGTTAAGAGTGTGACTGATCTGAGTGCAGCCTCAACTCCATTTTCCTGTGAAGGTGGAGCAGTGGTTAGCACTGTTGCCTCACGGTGCTGAGGACTCTGGTTCGATCCCGGCCCTGGATCACTGTCCCTGTGGAGTTTGCACATTCTCCCCATGTTTGCGTGGGTCTCACCCCCACAATTCAAAGATGTGCAGGTTAGGTGGATTGACGACACTAAATTACCCCTTCATTGGAAAATTTGAATAAAAGAAAGACCCAGACAGTATTCAGGTTTGAGCTGATAAGTCTGTAGCCATCTGGGATGGCCACTTACAACAAGAAACATGGACGTTCGCAAAGCCCAACGGGAAATGTGGCCAATGTAAGATTCAGGCAGGCTCAGGGCCTGAATGTATATTTGTGAGCAAAGAATCCAGACAGCATCGAAGCCCCCAACCGGTTAGCTTTTGATGGCCCATCTCCGTAAAACAAATGACTGATACTTGAGTAGCCGATACAATCCCAGACATTTCGGCGCCACTCCCTGTTCTCAGCAAGCGTAAACAACAGGGTCAATGACTGCTTAGGACACGCCCAGCTATCAAGGCACCCGCCCCTTTATTGGCTCAGATCGAATACATTGATCGGGAACTACCCAATTAGTGGGGTCCAAACCGAAGGACTGCCCAAAAGCGCAAAACTCCCCAAGGATAATGAGAGACACTGCCATGTGTTCGATCTGACTTGGACCTGGCGCTCCGGCAACGTCCACGTCCAATTGCAGCACCACCAGAAGCAGGTTCAAGTTCAACGCTCGCTACCAGACGGATGAGCCCAGCTGAGCAGCAGTTACTTCTCCAGACCCAGTAGATCCAGACTCGAACAATGCCCACTGTTCCTCTGACCTAAGCCGGGTGCCTGAAGTTAAGTCCAGGTTGTCATAGCTGATAGGTGTAGTTTAACTAGAAGTGTTTATGTCACATGATTAATCTTGTGTGTAAATAAAGTACCATTGATCTTGAACTAACGTGTTTGGCTCTTTGATCGATATCCAGTTGAACCTTGTGGTGGTATCATTTGATACCTGGCGACTCAGCAATATAATATCGATATCTAAAGAAAGAAGGGCAACCTCATTGATTGCCATATTTATAGCAGGTAAAAAAGGCAACAGTTATTGGCAACATCTGACGGGACTCGACCCAGACGTGACTGTGTCACTCTGAGAGAACCCACAAAACGTTTGAATTGGAAATCCAAATTGGAAAAGTAAAAGAAACCACAAGCGTAAGACCAATATCGATCAAACCGCCAAGATTCAGAAGTGTGTAATTTGCATGCATACTAACAAGGGATATAAGGTAACCTCGATAGATTTTGTTGCGTGAAACGTTTGGGAGTTGTGTAAACCATAAAATAGAGCTGTACCCGCTGTTTGCCCCACCGCTTTATTCCCAGTAGAGAAACAGAGATAATCGTAGAACATAAGAACATAAGAACTAGGAACAGGAGTAGGCCATCTGGCCCCTCGAGCCTGCTCCGCCATTTAATGAGATCATGGCTGATCTTTGTGGACTCAGCTCCACGCTCCGGCCCGTACACCATATCCCCGAATCCCTTTATTCTTTCGAAAGGTATCTATCTTTTTCTTAAAAACGTTTAAAGAAGGAGCCTCAACTGCTTCACTGGGCAAGGAATTCCAGAGATTCACAACCCTTTGGGTGAAGAAGTTCCTCCTACACTCCATCCTAAATCTACTTCCCCTTATTTTGAGGCTATGCCCCCTAGTTCTGCTTTCCCCGACCAGTGGAAACAACCTGCCCGCATCTATCCTATCTATTCCCTTCATAATTTTATATGTTTCAATAAGATCCCCCCGCATCCTGCTAAACTCCAATGAGCACAGTCCCAGTCTACTCAACCTCTCGTCATAATCTAATCCCCTCAACTCTGGGATCAACCTAGTGAATCTCCTCTGCACTCCCTCCAGTGCCAATATGTCCTTTCTCAGGTAAGGAGACCAAAACTGAACACAATACTCCAGATGCGGCCTCACCAACACCCTATACAATTGCAGCATAACCTCCCTAGTTTTGAACTCCATCCCTCTAGCAATGAAAGACAAAACTCGATTAGCCTTCTTAATCACCTGTTGCACCTGCACACCAACTTTTTGCGACTCGTGCACCAGCACACCCAGGTCCCTCTGCACAGCAGCATGTTTTAACATCTTACCGTTTAAATAATAATCCATTCAGCTGTTATTCGTCCCAAAATGGATAGCCTCACACTTGGCAACATTGAATTCCATCTGATAGACCCTAGCCCATTCACCCAACCTATCCAAATCCTTCTGCAGACTTCCGGTATTCTCTGCACTTTTTGCTTTACCACTCATCTTAGTGTCGTCTGCAAACTTTTGACACATTGCACTTGGTCCCCAACTCCAAATCGTCTATGTAAATTGTCAACAACTGCAGGCCCAACACTGATCCTTGAGGGATCCCACTAGTTACAGGTTGCCAACCAGAGAAACATCCATTTATCCCCACTCTCTGCTTTCTGTTAGTTAACCAATCCTCTACCCATAGATCATAGATCATAGAATTTACAGTGCAGAAGGAGGCCATTCGGCCCATCGAGTCTGCACCGGCTCTTGGAAAGAGCACCCTACCCAAGGTCAACACCTCCACCATATCCCCATAACCCAGTAACCCCACTCAACACTAAGGGCAATTTTGAACACTAAGGGCAATTTATCATGACCAATCCACCTAACCTGCACATCTTTGGACCGTGGGAGGAAACCGGAGCACCTGGAGAAAACCCACGCACACACAGGGAGGATGTGCAGACTCCGCACAGACAGCGACCCAAGCCGGAATCGAACCTGGGACCCTGGAGCTGTGAAGCAATTGTGCTATCCACAATGCTACCATGTTACCACTTTACCCTCAATGCCATGCATCTTTAGTTTATGCAGCAACCGTTTGTGTGGCACCTTGTCAAAAGCTTTCTGGAAATCCAGATATACCACATCCATTGGCTCCCCGTTATCTACTGCACTGGTAACGTCCTCAAAAAATTCTACCAAATTAGTCAGACACGACCTACCCTTTGTGAACCCATGCTGCGTCTGCCCAATGGGACAATTTCCCTCCAGGTGCCCCGCTATTTCCTCCTTAATGATAGATTCCAGCATTTTCCCTACAACCGAAGTTAAGCTTACCGGCCTATAATTACCCGCTTTCTGCCGACCTCCTTTTTTAAACAGTGGTGTCACGTTTGCTACTTTCCAATCCTCTGGGACCACCCCAGAGTCTAGTGAATTTTGATAAATTATCACTAGTGCATTTACAATTTCCCTAGCCATCTCTTTTAACACTCTGGGATGCATCCCATCAGGGCCAGGAGACTTGTTTAACTTTAGCCCCATTAGCTTGCCCAATACTGCCTCCTTAGTGATTACAATCATCTCAAGGTCCTCACCTATCATATCTTTATTTCCATCAGTCACTGGCATGTTATTTGTGTCCTCCACTGTGAAGACTGACCCAAAAAACCTGTTCAGCTCTTCAGCCATTTCCCCATCTCCTATTATTAAATCTCCCTTCTCATCTTCCAAAGCACCAATATTTACCTTAGCCACTCTTTTTTGTCTTATATATTTGTAGCAGCTTTTACTATCTGCTTTTATGTTCTGAGCCAGTTTACTTTCATTGTCTATCTTATTCTTCTTTATAGCTTTTTTAGTAGCTTTCTGTTGTCCCCTAAAGACTTCCCAGTCCTCTAGTCTCCCACTCATTTTTGCCACTTTGCATGTTTTTTCCTTCAATTTGATACTCTCCCTCACCTCCTTAGATATCCACGGTAGATTTTTCCCCTTTCTACCGTCTTTTTTGTCGGTATGAACCTTTCCTGAACACTGTGAAAGATCGCTCGGAAGGTTATCCACTGTTCCTCAACTGCTTCACCATGAAGTCTTTGCTCCCAGTCTACCTTAGGTAGTTCTTCTCTCATCCCATTGTAATCACCTTTGTTTAAGCACAAAACACTAGTGTTTGATTTTACCTTGTCATTCTCCAACTGTATTTTAAATTCCGCCATATTGTGGTCGCTCCTTCCAAGAGGATCCTGAACTATGAGATCATTAATCAATCCTGCCTCATTACACAGGACCAGATCTAGGACAGCTTGTTCCCTTGTAGGTTCCATTACATACTGTTCCAGGAAATTATCCCGGGCACATTCTATAAACTCCTCCTCAAGGCTGCCTTTACCAACCTGGTTAAACCAATCGATATGCAGATTTAAATCTCCCATGATAACCGCTGCACCATTTCTACATGCATCCGTTATTTCTTTGCTTATTGCCTGCCCTACCATCCTGTTACTATTTGGTGGCCTATAGACTAATCCTATCAGTGACCTTTTCGCCTTACTATTCCTGATTTCCACCCAAATTGATTCAACCTTGTCCTCCATAGCACCAATATCATCCCTTACTATTGCCCTAGAGATGGCAATGAAGGCAATGGAACGCCTTATGCACCCACAAGAACCTGAGGCCGCAGTGACCAACAGAGCAGAACAGTGTCCCAAATGGGAAGAGGAAATTAGGAAGTACCTAAAGGGGAAAGGATGGCCTCTATGGTCTGAGTTTTGTGCGAATGAGGAAACAGGTCCTGGTAGTATAGGACAAACTTGGTGGGATAACCTGACCGAGATCCACAAGAAGAATTTGAGTAGAGTTCGCAAGCCGATGGCAGTCGTGTCCTGCTTGGCACAATTGTGAGGCACAGAGGAGGTCATGAGGAAGCTCCATAGACAGCTTGAGGAGAAGGAGAGGGGTAGTGAAGGAAATGTTAGCGAGTGTGAGAGAGTAAATGAGCAACTACGAGAGCAACTAGCGGCGAAGGACAAGGAGATGGCTGATGTCAAACGGGCACACCAATCTTGTCTCGCTCACCTAAGTAGCTTTCAGTCACAGTATGATGAGGCCTACCAAGACACGCAACGCGCGGTTTTGGTAAGAGAGGAAACGGAACACCGTGTGGAACAATTGAAAAAACAATGTGAGGACTTAAAGTCAGCCCCACGAGCACTCCACACTTCCACCACGGAACAGAGGCAGAGTTCGGTAGACCATGCCAAGTGCAGGCAGCAATATGCAAAATTGCAATCACTGCTCTCAGTTCAGAACAGGTTCAGAGATACCTTTGGACCAAACTTAGATCAGGAAGATGGCCCCAATTGGCAGGAACTTAAGGAAACGGCCCATCGGTATGTGAACGAAACAAAAAGTCAGAAGAGAGCCCCCCAGGCCCCGAAAAGGAAAGCACCCGCACCACCGACTGCACAGGCGGCACCCAACCCTATGAATCCAGTCACCACGCAGCGTAGAGTCCCAACAGAAGACCAACCCGATTTTGTGTACACCACCCCACTAACCATCACCCAGTTAAGGGATGCCCGCGACAAAATAGCAACTTTTCACCCCACATCAGACCCACACAACTTTTTTGAGCGAGTTAGGCAACAGACCGTCATATACGGTCTGGACGAGATAGGAAGAAGTAAAACTCATTGTAATGAGCCTTCACCCGTCCGTTAGTTCAGCCCTTCCCGACCCACAAAATGTAGGAGGAGGTAGCCTCCAAGATATGAAAACAGCCATTCGAGATGCCATTAGCTATAATAGAGGAGATCCAGTAGAAGGACTCAACCGATGTAGGCAGAAGGAGAGCATCCAACAGCATTTGCTGGACGCCTCTGGATGCACTTCACAGCAGTGTTTGGAAATCTAACCCGCGCCCATTTATCTGCAGACAATACGGCCAAATGGACCCGTATTTTAGTTTCCCACGCCACGGAGGCAGGACAAAAAGCATGTGCGAATTATGACCCCTCAGACCCGGCACACAATGAAGTGTGGGTTCTGAAGAGACTATCTAGAGCTTGGGAAAGTCCCTACATAAAAAGGCAGAGCAAGAGAAGGTAGAAGCAAACATGAATCCAGTAAGGACACATCAAGACTCTGCATGGGTAAATGAAGGTAGAAATAACACGCAGCACCCTAAAACGCAGGGATGCTATAATTGCGGACAGAATGCAGACAAAACCGAACCAGCAACAACACCAACAGCCCAACCCCCCACCCAGGGAACCATAACCAAGGGAGCAGTACACCAGAGAGCCTGCTCCACCTTACGTGGTCCAGGGGTCATGTTACAACTGTAGGCAGTCAGGTCACTTTGCCCGAGATTGTAGGAGGCCCCCACCACCAGCTAGACTAGCCCCCAGATATGAAAGAGAACACCACCCACAGCAGCTACAAGGTTCCAGCTACCCCATGCAAACTGTGAGCGCTTACCCGCCACTTCTCATGGCAGGGACACCTCAGCAATGCCACTTCATTTTTGTTTCTCTCCTCCTTCCTCTCTACTTCGGTCACACAACACTGACTCCATGTCCTTGTTACACCCCAAGCCAAATGTGATTTACGGTGTTCTATTTTCTGATGGAACCTGCCCGCTTTCTTCTTTAGTTTGTTTTTTAATGTTGAATGTTTCTCTCTTGTACAACTTTGTTTGTCGATCTCATGCAAATTTCTTGATACAGTTATGACTACTCCTTTGATGCCACATGGTAGTTAAAGGCACAAGTTTAGTGAAAGTCCATAAATATTCAAATTCTTACCATTCTTGTAAGATCACTCAGGCAGTGGAGTAACGGCATTTTTCCCGCCTTGCCTGAGGACCCCCTATGTATTTGGTCAGCCAAGCTCGGGTAGTGGAGCAACGGCACTGGTCACCGCCCTACCCGGGGATTCCATCCATTCTTGCCCTGCCGCGGCTCATACGCACCCCATTCGGAAAGTTCTTTTCGAAATTGTTTTGCTGTTCTTTTAAAAATGTGGTTTAAAGAATGCTCTTTGCCACAACTTTTGTTTCCTTTCCGGTGACCCTGTGATTGCTAACCCCCACCTGTTATGTACATGTTAAAACACTTAGTTGAAACGATTTGCACTGGACGGAGAAATTGTCTGCCCACTCAGCCCATCAAACACGTGCTGCGAGAGAGCTCCCACTGTGGCCAAATTTTTTTCCCGGATGTCTTGTCTCCCAAATGGTTGGTTTAAAAAAAAAAGAAAATGAGGGAGTCACATATGGTGATGATTCTAAATGGGAAATTGACGTTCAGGAGAAACAGACAGACAAACTAGATATTAAACAACAAGATAATAATGGATATTATGCTTGTACCCCCAGGAAGATATGAATATAACAAGAGACAGAGGAAGACAAAGACAAGATGAAGACAGACCTGATGATCTGCATCATGATCGTCGTTGGATCAATACAGTTGCGCGTGTAATCCGCCCCTACACCCCTCAGCACACAGGCCCTAAACATGACCACCCAACACGATACCCCTAGCCTGGACACTACACCACACATAGACACAGCCACTGATACCCCCGCATGGTGTGATAATATCATAAAGTGGTACTCTCTTTCGTACACGGTAGAAGCTCTATTGATTATAGCTATACTTTGCAGTGTCATCCAGACGATCAGACTTCGGAAATGGCGAAGGAGAGCCTCCCGCCCTCCAGTGTACACACTCTGAGCCCCTTTTCCCGGACTTCAGCAGACCCCACACTCCTTTTGAACCTTTTTCTCCCTAATA
The DNA here is from genome assembly GCF_047496885.1 of Scyliorhinus torazame. Lineage (NCBI taxonomy): Eukaryota > Metazoa > Chordata > Chondrichthyes > Carcharhiniformes > Scyliorhinidae > Scyliorhinus > Scyliorhinus torazame. Next base: position 242,133,208 of record NC_092708.1, read on the forward strand.
AATTCCCCGTTTAAAAAAAATAAAATTACTTTCTCTGTAAATTGACATAAATGTTAAGTAGGAATGTGATGCTGCTATTGTTTATTTTGTACTGTAATATAAGATTTAATTATTAGAGAGCAGCATGAGTGTAGTTTAGTTAAGGACAGTTAAAGGTTCCCCTTTTTGTGTAAAGAAATTGAAATGTATGATTGAATGTTATCGTGCCCCATTAGAATTTTGATAGATGTGTGTTGTATTAGGGAAAACCTAGGTAAATGTTTCGACCCATAGGACAGAGTAGGATAGAACCTGTCCTTGATTGAGAGTACCCGGCATACCAGAGAAAAGGAGATAATTCAGTAGTGTGATCCTTCACGCTTCGCGTTGAGGATCAAGAGGACGGACTGTAGCCATCTGGGATGGCCACCTACAACAAGAAACATGGACGTTTGCAAAGCCCAGTGGGAAATAAGGACAATGTAAGATTCAGGCAGGCTCAGGGCCTGAATGTATATTTGTGAGCAAAGAATCCAGACAGCTTCGAAACCCCCAACCGATTAGCATTTTGATGGCCCATCTCCGTAAGACAAAGGACTGATACTTGAGTAACCGATACAATCCCAGACATTTCGGTGCCACTCCCTGTACTCAGCAAGCGTAAACACCAGAGTCAATGACCGCTTAGGTCACGCCCAGCCATAAAGGCACCCGCCCCTTTATTGGCTCAGATCGAATACAGTGATCGGGAACTACCCAATTAGTGGGGTCCAAACCGAAGGACCGCCCAAAAGAGTGCAAAACTCCCCAAGGATAAAGAGAGACACTGCTATGTGTCCGATCTGCCTTGGACCTGGCGCTCCGGCAACGTCCACCTCCAATTGCAGCACCACCAGAAGCAAGGTCAAGTTCAACGCCCGCTACCAGACGGATGAGCCCAGCTGAGCAGCAGTTACTTCTACAGATCCAGACTCGAACAAAGGCCACTGTTCCTCTGACCTAAGCCGGATGCCTGAAGTTAAGTACAGGTTGTCATAGTTGATAGGTGTAGTTTAACTAGTCGTGTTTATGTTGCTTGATTAATCTTGTGTGTAAATAAAGTACCCTTGATCTTGAACTAACTAACTGGTGTTTGGCTCTTTGATCGATATCCAGTTGAACCTTGTGGTGGTATCATTTGATACCTGGCGACTCAGCAATATAATATCGATATCTAAAGAAAGAAGGGCGACCTCATTGATTGCCATATTTATAGCAGGTAAAAAAGGCAACAAGTCGTAAATAAGAAATGACCATTTCCAACAAGAGTGAATTTAACAATCTCCTCTTGTTATTCAATGGCATCACACAAATAATGTGGTGACAAGAGCAGGTCAGAGATTGACAATTCTGCAGGGAATAACTTATCTCCTGACTTCCCCCAAAGCCGGCCCATTATCTACACGATATAAATCAGGAGCGTAAAGAAACACTCCCCATTTGCTGGAATTGTAATCATTCCGACAACACTCAAGAAACTCAACACCATTTAGGACAAAGAAATATGTCTGATTAGCATCCCATCTGCCATCTTAAAAATTCACTTCCTCCATCACTGGTGCACTAAGGCAGCAGTTTGTACCAAGAGAGCAGTGGAGGCAGGGTCACTGAATATGTCACCATGCTGCCTGTCTAGGTCTTTCTGCATATGGACATGGACTGCTTCATGAGATGAAAAATTGCAAATGGAGCTGAACACTGTGCAACTACTACAAGTTGCAGGTGTAAGTTGAGGATCAATATTGGTCAAACGTGAGAACTTCCCTGCTCTTAAAAATAGTGCCTTGGGATCGTCTATGCACAGCTAAGAGGGGAGATCTAACATTTTATATCAATGATGGCATCCCTGCGAGTGCGGCAACCTTGAAGTACTGCACTGATGTTTTGGTCTGGAGTGAAACTTAATTGAACGACCTTCTTCCTCAGGTGAGTGGTATTGTGTAGCTAAGACTGACACTACGTGCAAAATTCCAGACGGTGGAATTATTTCAAGAAGCAGAAAATGTTACATTTTAGTCAGTTTTCCAAAACAACCAGCAGTGTGTTTGGTTCCGCTGTAGATTTTGGTTCAAAGCCCAACCTCAGATTAAATTTGAACTCTTATATTTCCAGGAGAAACAACGTGTCAAACTACGTAACAAATACATCCTTTAATAAATCTGTACCGTGGCTCTCTCTGTCCTGCAGTTAATAGACATTTATTTACATTGACTACTATTGTCTACACAATGTTTCCTCTTTTATTAAAACCAAATTCAATTTGCCCAGCCTTCACTTAAAGGTTATAGGAAGTATTGTTTTCGGAATGTGCGAAATAATGAGATTGGATTACAAACCAAATCTTACCTTTTCAAATTGAACAGTTTGTAAGGTGTTTTGTTAAAAATACAGAACCTTCATAATTTATAGATTGGTTATGTTTATGAAGAGATTGACAAATGTTGGTCCTTTTTATCTGGTGGTGTGGAGAAAGAAGAGTGAGAAGGTTTTGCCATAATTGCATTCCATGGCAGCACAGTGGCCTAGTGGTTAGCACAGCTGCCTCACGGCACTGAGGTCCCAGGTTCGATCCCAGTCACTGTCCGTGTGGAGTTTGCACATTCTCCCTGTGTTTGCGTGGGTTTCGCCCCCACAACCCAAAGATGTACAGTGTAGGTGGATTGGCCACGCTAAATTGCCCTTTAATTGGAAAAAATAATTGGGTACTCTTAAAAATGTTTTTAAAATGATTGCATTCCAAAGTAATTTCTAACATTTGAAATGATCCTTCCTGGTGGTTCCCTTTTTCCCCTTTTATTTTTGCTGTTATCATTTTGCTTAATGGACATATATCTTTAAGTCGAGCAGGGGAAATGAGGAACTCAAAAGTTACAACATAGTACACAACTCAGTTTTTTGTGGCAGCTGAGAGATCGATGGGACTCGGTTAGATTGGTTGGTTGATGGGCAATGATTGGGCCAAAAAGCCTCATTCTGCCCAGTGATCTTGCCTGAGTGGGATGATTTTCAGAGAGCCAGGGGAAAAGGTCAGTTGGAAACCTGGACAATCAGAGGAAAGGACCTGCTCTCACTCCTCTTTCTCTCTTGTTTTTCTCCAGTCAAGCTGTAGAGCAGCTGTATTTCTGAAATTTTAGAGACCTGAATGATTCTACAGTGAAACCCATTACAGACTGGAAACCAAAATCTCAGACTGAAAGCCTGTGCTAGAAAACAATCACCTGAAACAAAGACTACGGGATTCTCCGGTCCGCCAGCCACGTTTTCCGGCGTGGCATAGCCCCGCCGGCAGTGGCATTCTCCATTCCCACAGCCAGCCAATGGGGTTTCCCATTGTGGCTACCCCGCATCATCATGAAACCTGCGGGCGTTGGTGTGCTGCAGGCGGACCGGAGGATTCTGCCAACGGAGAATTCCGCTGCTTATCTTTTTACTTTACTTTTACTTTACTTTACCCTCTCTCCTCTGTGTTTGTCTGTCTTGTGTGTGTGTGTGTGTGTGTATATAGAGAGTGATGCAAGTTTAATTAGAGGGAGGGGTTAGGTATTAGATCATAGTTAACCTGGTGTATTTTGCTGAATATTTAACTAAAGTTAATCACGCACATATGTTTTGGGAATCACGCGCACATGTTTTGGGGTTGCGAAAATCACATGCACATGTTTTGGGGTTGCGAAAAATTGGGAAGATTCTGGGCGGGAATGTTGGTGGTCTTAGCAGGATAGTGGAGGAGGAGGTGGACTCGGACCCTTTGGTGGCGATATTTGGGGTTTCAGAGAAGCCGGAGCTCATGGAGAGGAGGGAGGCCGATGACTTGGCCTTCGCCTCTCTGATTTTGCTAGAGTGGCGGTCGACATCGCCAGCAGGGGTTGGGTTGTGTTACCTGTACAACCTCCTGCGGTTAGAGAAGATAAAGTATGAGTTAAGGAGTTTCAGGGGGGTTTGAGGAAAGGTGGGGGATGTTTGTGACCATGTTCGATGTGGGGGGGGTGAAAACAGGGAAAAATCTGTACAGACTGTGTAGTTGATTGTAGGGAGGTATGTTTCAGGGGTGTTTATTCGCTGTAACCTGTTTTAATGCATATTTGTATTGAAATACATTTTGTAAAAAAGAATATTTAACTAAAGTTATTGTTATGAATAAACTTAATTGTGTTTAAATTTATTAACCTGTTAACTGTAATCATTGGGCAGCTAAGGGCCAAAGACTTCAGGTTTATTTCCAAGAAATATTTATTAACTTCAATTGTGTTGTGAGCCCAGGTCAAGCAAGGCTGGAATTGACCACACATTAGCCCAGGGGCTCGTAACATTTCAGTGAGTGCGGATGGAGAATGAACAACAGCTACATTTGTACAGAAGCTTTAATGGAGTGATACAACCCCCACCCTTCACATGGATAAATGATAGATACTGATCTTGAGGCGATTGTAGGAGGGGTGACCAATGATCATGAGTTAGGTTTTCAAGAGAGTTTTTTTTTTTACAAAAAAATGATCAAAAAGTGAGGCGTTTTTGGAGAGACTTCTAGACTGTGAAACCTTCATGCCTGAAGCTACAGCTGTCAACGGTAAGGTGAAGGGAGAGAGAATGTTGAAAACGGTCAGAGATAGAGGGATACAGTTTTCAGGGCAAGGTGGTACTGTAATACTGATGGAAACTACAGAAATAGTGAGAGCAAAAGTCAGAGGGATTTAAACACAAGGATAATAATTTTAATTTTGAGGAAATTTTGTGTAAAGGGAAGAGGTTTCCGGTAGCACAGTGGTTAACACTGTTGCTTCACAGCGCCAGGGTCCCCAGTTCAATTCCCTGCTTGGGTCACTGTCTGTGTGAAGTCTGCATGTTCGCTCGTGTCCGCGTGGGTTTCCTCCGGGTTCTCCGGTTTCCTCCCAGAAGTCCTGAAAGACACGCTGTTAGGTGAATTGGACATTCTGAATTCTTCCCTCAGTGTACCTGAACAGGCGGCAGAGTGTGGTGACTAGGGGCTTTTCACAGTAACTTCATTGCAGTGTTAATGTAAGCCTACTTGTGACACTAACAAAGATTATTAAAATTATTATTATGGAAATGGTTCACAGTGGATTGGTTAGCATTTTTCCTCTAAGATAGTCTCAGAGTACAGCTTACAGAAACAGGGTTATCCAACACACTTTTTATACGTTTGGGAGAATTTCATCACGCAGAGCAAAACGATGGCGCTTTATTGAGCCTGATGAATTTTCATTCTGTTGATCTCTGATGCCTATGTTCATAATTCTTTGCATTCTTTGATCCTAAGGGTGATCAATTAGCCTTTAACAATGTGTCATCCTTTACTTAGTTGTGCCACTAGTCTTTCCTCAGAGTTGGATGGTTGTGATTGTTTAGCACATGTATCCTTCCCATAATATCTCACCCCATTCATCTGGTGTGTTGGGCACAGAATCTGCCCAATAATGAAGTTGCAGGGTCATCCAAAATCACTTCATTTTGAGATACAATAGATACGGTTGCTTAAGTTGTTCAAGGTAAGGATCTCTATGACACCTTCATTTTCAAAATTCATTAGGCCCTACATATATAGGGTGGCATGGTGGCACAATGATTAGCACTGCTGCATCAGGGACTTGTGTTTGATTCCGACCTTGGGTGGCTGTATGGAGTTTGCACATTCTCCCCGTGTTTGCGTGGGTTTCCTTTGGGTGCACCGGTTTCCTCACACAATGCAAAGATCTGCAGGTTACGTGGATTGGCCATGATAAATTGTCCCTTAGTGCCCAAAAGGTTAAGTGGGGTTATGGGATTATGGGGATAGGGTTGGGACGTGGGCCTAGGTAGCGTGCTCTTTTGGAGGGCCAGTGCAGACTCGATGGGCCAAATGGCTTCCTTCTGTACTAAAGGGATTCTATGATTTCTGTATGTTATCCAAGATATACTTAATCCAATACTTTTATACCTTCAAAGACAATACTATTCACAATTATTTTAGCATCTAACTTTTGTGAGAATTATTTTTTAAATAATGTTTGTATTAGATTTTCACATTTGACAATTTGTTTTCTATTTACATATTTCTAGCTCGAACGTTTAGTTACGGGTGTCGTACCCGCGAGTATTGTCAATCAGGATGCAGTTCTAGTTTATACAGAAAAAGAACCAAAGGAGATGTATGTAACAAGGAAATTGAACAATAGTATTCCCGAGAAAGAAGAAGAAAGTCAAACAGGTTTGCGCGTGTGAACAGACTAGATTCGCTTGTACATATTTACAGTTGCCTGTTTCGTCTTTCTTTGGTGGCTGTGTATTTTATTTGGCCAGCCAGCCTTTGCTGCATTGCCGGCTGTTGGCCGTGGCTTGTGCTCGATTGTTTGTTGCATTGTCCTCTTTTTGCCCTTGGGCATATCTACTTGCCTCTGTGCCCTTTGCATTCTTGTGTCTTGTCTTGTGGGTTTTGACTTCACCATACTTCTCTTCCTTTTGCTAACCATGGCTCGTCTGCCTCTCCCTCTCCCCCACCTTCTCCCCCACCCCCCCGCTCTATTAGCTGTTGGCTTACAAACAGGTCCTGGGACAAATTGGTGAATGGCTTCCACGACTTGTGGAAGCCCTCTTCCAACCCTCAGTTGGCGAAATTGATTTTCTCCAGTTGGAGAAATTCCGACAAGTCGGACAGCTGGGGCGTCATTCTCCAACCCCCCAGCGGGTCGGAGAATAGCCGTTGGCCGCCGTGAATCCCGCCCCCGCCGGTTGCCGAAGTCTCCGGTACCGGATATTCGGCGGGCGCGGGAATCGGACCTCGCCGGTTGGCGGGCCCCCCCGCTGGATTCTCCGGCCCGAATGGGCCGAAGTCCCGCCGATAAATTGCCTGTCCCGCCGGCGTAAATTAGAGTACCTATTTACCGGCGGGACAAGGCGGCGTGGGCAGGCTCCGGGGTCCTGGGGGGGCGCGGGGCGATCTGACCCCAGGGGGTGCCCCCATGGTGGCCTGGCCCGCGATCAGGGCCCACCGATCCGCGGGCGGGCCTGTGCCGTGGGGGCACTCTTTCCCTTCCGCCTCCGCAATGGTCTCCACCATGGCGGAGGCGGAAGAGACTCTCCCCACTGCGCATGCGCGGGAAACTGTCAGCGGCCGCTGACGCTCCCGTGCATGCGCCGCCCTAACATGTCATTTCCGCGCCAGCTGGCGGGGCAACAAAGGCCGTTTCCTCCAGCTGGCGGGGCGGAAATTCCTCCGGCGTCGGCCTAGCCCCTCAATGTTGGGGCTCGGCCCCCAAAGATGCGGAGCATTCCGCACCTTTGGGGCGGCGCGATGCCCGTCTGATTGGCGCCGTTGTGGGCGCCAGTCGGCGGACATAGTGCCGTTTGGGGAGAATTTCGCCCCTCGTCTGCAGCTTTGTGTGGTGCTGCTGATTGCCAGCCAATCAGAATTCTTTGGCAGGCGGTTTGGGAAGCAAAGGCAAGGGCGTTGGCTCCCCCCTCCCCATGAATAGTTATGGCTGGTCTAATACCCCGAAGACTGCCACTTTCGGACTTGACTCCACCTTCACCCCCACAACCTTGGACATTGCCTCAATGAAAACTGTTCAGAACCCAACAGGTCTGGGGCATGTCGAGAACATGTGTGTGTGGTTGGTCGGGCCACCCTGGCACGATTCACATTTGTCCTTCACCTCTGAGAAGAACCTGCTCATTCGGTTTCCAGTTAAGTGGACTATGTGCCACCACTTTCAGCTGCACTTTGCCTTGCGCATATGGAGGTGGAGTTCTTTGTTTTTTTTTAAATAAATTTAGAGCGTCCAATTCATTTTTTCCAATTAAGGGGTAATTTAGAAGGCCAATCCACCTACCCTGCACATCTTTGGGTTGTGGGGGTGAAACCCACGCAAACACGGGGAGGTATGTGCAAACTTCACACGGACAGTGACCCAGAGCCGGGACCGAACCTGGGACCTCAGCGCCGTGAGGTAGCAGTGCTACCCACTGCGCCACCGTGCTGCCCAAAATGGAGATGGAGTTCAGTGCTTCGCTCCAGAGTCCCCACTCTATTTCTATTCCTAGTTCTTCCTCCCATTTCTCCCGTGTCTCGTCCAGTGAGGAACGTGCCATCTCCAACAGTCGTTCATACAGGTTCCCGCAGTTTCCCCCACCTAAGTCGTCCGCGTCCAGCAGTTCCTCTATCATTGAGTGTCTTGGTGTCCGTGGGTATGATGTTGTCTCTGGCAGAGGAAGTTTTTGATTTGTAAAAAGTAACTTAGATAAGAATTAACTATAACACATTCTGGATAAGTTGGTGTTGCATTCATATGCAGCACGGTAGCATTGTGGATAGCACAATTGCTTCACAGCTCCAGGGTCCCAGGTTCGATTCCGGCTTGGGTCACTGTCTGTGTGGAGTCTACACATCCTCCCCGTGTGTGCGTGGGTTTCCTCCGGGTGCTCCGGTTTCCTCCCACAGTCCAAAGATGTGCGGGTTAGGTGGATTGGCCATGATAAATTGCCCTTAGTGTCCAAAAATTGCCCTTCGAGTTGGGTGGGGTTACTGGGTTATGGGGATGGAGTGGCGGTGTTGACCTTGGGTGGGGTGCTCTTTCCAAGAGCCGGTGCAGACTCGATGGGCTGAATGGCCTCCTTCTGCACTGTAAATTCTATTATAATCTATGATATTCTAGACAGGTTGTTCTTTGTGACACTTGCTGAATTGAAGTTTAATTTCCTTCAAATGATAATTTAATGTGTTTGCACTGGCTTTCCATTTTTCTCAAGACTTTCACTACTTTCCCAATCATTTCCAACACTGGTACCAAACTTAATCCATCATGCTGTGTCCATTGATGCACTGTCAGAGAAACAGGAACTCTGGTAAATTGCCCTTCTTGTCTCCAAACCCGAGAATTATTACATAATTGAGTCATCCTTCCTTGATCATTTTTAAAAATAAATTCAGAGTACCCAATTATTATTATTTCTTTCCCAATTAAGGGGCAATTTAGCGTGGCCAATCTACCTAACCTGCACATCTTTGGGTTGTGGGGGTGAAACCCACGCAGACACGGGGAGAATGTGCAAACTCCACACGGACAGTGACCCAGGGCCGGGATTCAAACCCGGGTCCTCAGCACCATAGTCCTAGTGCTAACCACTGCGCCACGTGTCGCCCCTTTCCTTGATCATTTTGACTAAAATGAAGTTGCATCCATTGCTGCTTTAATTCACTTCTTTTCTCCCCCTCGCCAAGTTTTCTGAGATTTTGTTCCTCTCTTATAAGTACTGACTTTTTTTACAGTTGTTCTAAATGATATCGGCTAAATCTGGTGTTAAACCCACACATGGTTGAGAACGGGGCTTGTTTGCAATAGATCACAGTTAGTAAAATAATCATTGATTGACTATTATCACTGTGCCAATGTCTTTTCAATGGAAATAAAAACATATAAATGCTGGGAGTATTCAGCAGATCTGGCAACATCTGTGGAGAAACAGTTAATATTTCAGGTCGATGACTTTTCATCGGAACTTGATCTGCCTGGCCCTCTGTGGATACATACTTCTAACACTGCCTTGAGTTTAGGCCAATCTTTAACTAAATTCACAAGCAGCATTTTAGATGAGTTGACATGTAAAATCACTCCCTTCTTTAGTGTAAAGGGACTCTTGAACTCAAATAAACCCAGACATGTAAAGGAACATCTGTTATAGCTACTGCTCCCTTTTTCTGCTCTTTGCATTCTCTCCCCAAAGCACCAACGTCGGACAATTTCACATAAGAAAAGCTAACCATGTGAAATCCATTATGAGTATTATCCTTTCTCTATAGACTGTGTTACTTGTTATGGAGAATACTAATGCACCCTCTATTGTGTCTCTTCAGATTTTCATCTGCAATGAGTTATAAAGCAGACTAATGGGAATACATTGCAGGTTTATTTTATACCAAATGCTGCTGCAAATTGTTTAATAATACATTTGAAAACAACATAGGAGTATAAGAAATAGAGTCATGAGTAGGCCATGTGGCCCCTCAGGCCTTCTCTGCTATTCAATAGATCATAGCTTAGCATCTATCTCAAATCCACTTTCTTACCATATTCCTATACCCTTGATGTCCAAAATCCATCAATCTCTATCTTCGATAAACTTCTGATGGAGGAGACGCAGTCCTTTGTGGTAGAGAACTCCAGGGATTCACACAATTCCGTGTGAAGACATTTTTCCTCATCTCAGTCGTAATCTTAATTCGTAATTTGCTCTGTTAGTTTAACCTTTGCTCTAGAGTCGCCAGGTATCTTTATGATAGCGCCATGAGGTTCAAGTTCAAGTACTGATCAATAACTCAACACACCAATTATTAAGATTCAAATCAAAACACATTTATTATAGGCAGCACGGTAGCATTGTGGACAGCACAATTTCTTCACAGCTCCAGGGTCCCAGGTTCGATTCCAGCTTGGGTCACTGTCTGTGCGGAGTCTGCACATCCTCCCCGTGTGTGCGTGGGTTTCCTCCGGGTGCTCCGGTTTCCTCCCACAGTCCAAAGATGTGCAGGTGAGGTGGATTGGCCATGATAAATTGCCCTGAGTATCCAAAATTGCCCTTAGTGTTGGGTGGGGTTACTGGGTTATGGGGATCGGGTGGAGGTGTTGACCTTGGGTAGGGTGCTCTTTCCAAGAGCCAGTGCAGTCTCGATGGGCCGAATGGCCTCCTTCTGTACTGTAAATTCTATGTTAATCTATGTTATACACAGTAAATCACTACTCATGCATAAACTCTACTTTCTAGACTATTCTCTATCACTAAAAGGCCTATACTTAGCTTCGGAATTGGCCCACCAGGTCAGGGGAACAAATGGCCTTTTGTCAAAGTCAATATTTTCCCGCTTCTGTAGTAAAAAGATTCAACACACTCGTTAAGACAGAATAACAAAGTTTTATTTTCAAAACAACTGCATGCAGTAATGGCTGAAACTTGAAGTCAGAGAGCAGTCAACAAAACTGCTGAGTCTTTCACAAGTTCCCCGCTTTCGCGGAGAATTAGCTCAATATTTATACATCATCATTATCAAGATTGTGTGACAACAGTATAGTCAGGAGTTTGATCGGAAATACAAACGGAAGCATAGACCAGACCATGTTTGGTCAGATCACTCACACCATTATTTAGTCCTTGGAGGGAACATTGAAAGGTCGGAATAGAGTTGTTTCTTCCTAAACTTATCTTGTTTTAATTCCTACGGCCCTGGGTTATGACGAGTTAGTTTTATCAGGAGTTGCCGAGGTCCGGTGTTTTGGAATGGCTCGACCTTCGCTGATCTTTTCAGACTTCAAGTTATGCAGAGTTGGCCTTATCAGTCTTTCAGTCTGAAATGGTTAGGGCAGCATTCTTTACATGGGCCTGGGAGCTGGAATGAGTACTTTCAGCCTTTCTTACATTGTATCAAACCTTTTGACCAGTCTTCCCATTGACCAATTTTCCCATCATGCCATTACTTAATTTGTACCATATCACACTTTCGTTCGATCTGAGTCTGCAGGATTCAAAAGCTGGTAAGGACTGGCAGCTAGGATCGCCTATCTCGTAGCGTGCGTTGACTGGAGACTTACTTGGTTGATGCGGCAGCTTGGGCAGTTCACTCTCAAGGGTTGATTCGAGTTGCTCAGTGACCTTGCCAAGAAGGACGAATTGAACTTGGGGACTCTATTTTATAGTCCCCAGGGGCTTCACGTATCTGACCCCGTATCTGGTTCCAAGTGATTGGACTTCCGATCACTTGGATCGATTTCTCCAATACTGGAGTTGTTCCCTGATCGCTGAGCGGACCCTGAGTGTCCGTTGGTCTTCCTTTGTCTTGGCTCCTGCTGGCGCCGAGGAGTCTGGCTTGGCCTTATTCACCTTAAATGTTTCCATTGTATCTGGGGATCGCTCATTAGTATGCAGATGGCTGTGAGTTTCAGTGCTGTCTGGGCTTTTGCAAGTTCTAATACACAGGATTTCTGCACTTGCTAGTTTTTGCCTGTGTTGGCTGAATTTCCCTGTAGTCTTTGCGGTTCTCCATTTTAAGTCGGGAAGTGGCCAACCCAGGTGGCTACACAACTTTCTGTTTTCTATATGTTAACCAATCCTCAATTCATGTTTTTATATTACCCCAATCATCTGAACCCTAATCTTGTGTAAAAACCTTGTCTGCAACATCTTTTTTTTTAATTTTCCAATTAAGAGGCAATTTAGCGTGGCCAATCCACCTACCCTGCACATCTTTGGGTTGTGGGATTGAGACCCACGCAGACACAGGGAGAATGTGCAAACTCCACACGGACAGTGACCCGGGGCTGGGATCAAACACACATCCTTGGCACTGAGATGCAGCAGTGGTCTGCAGCATCTTATTGAATGCCTTTTGAAAATTGAAACTGCCTACTGAATCCCCCTCAATCATCCTGCTACTTACACCCTAAAAAAACACAAATAGATTTACCAAAAATAATTTTGCTTTCATGAAATCATGTTGACATTACCAAATTATTTGTAACAACTGAGTGCAAAGCTACCGCATCCTTAATAATAAATCCTAGCATTTCACTTCTACTGATATCAGGATACCTATCCTAAAGTTCCCTGCTCTCTGACAGCAGACTGACATTTGGCACGTTCCAATCCATGGAATCAGATTGGAATCTAGGGAATTCTGGAAGATCAAAACCAATGCTCCCAATAACTCCCCAGCCACTTCTTTTAAAACCCTAGAATGTAAGCCATTGGTTGAGGCGATTTGTCAATTTTTAATCCCATTAATTTCTCCAGTCCTTTCTCTTTACTAATATTAATTACTTTAAGTTCCTCACTGCCATGATTAGATTCTTTGTTGTCCACAAATGTCCCGTGTCCATTTGTATCTTCAACTGCAAAGACAAATGCAAGATATTTGTTTAATATTATATATTCCTTATTATTTCTTCTGTCTCTACCTCGAACAGATCCACCTTTCCTTACCTCTTTCTTTTTACATACTAGTAAAAGCTCTTTTTGTATTTCTTGTTTGTTTACTCTTGTTCCATTTTTCCGTCTTTATCACTTTCTTTATCATCACTCTTTTCCAAAGGTTCCTTTACAATAAGATTACTAATCAACCCTCTCTAATTACATGATATTAGAACTAAAATATCCTGCTTCCTAATTGGTTCCTCAATATATCATTCCAGGAAACTGTCCATGGGCTTGACCTCCATGTGACATTTTCCAATTTGGTTTGCTCAGTCCATGTGAAGGTTAAAGACACCCCACACCAAGGTTATCACATTACTCTTATTGCGTGCTCCTTTAACTTCCTGATTTATATTCTGCCCAACACAATAATTACTGTTAGGGGACCTATGAGCTATCCTCATTATTTGAGTTTGGAATTCTACTGTCTGTAGAGCAGTGGAGGCCATATCACTGAATATGTTCAAAGCTGAGGTGGACAGATTTTTGATAGACATGGGAGTCATGGGGTATGGGGCCCATGGCCCCCATTTCAAGACCACAATCAGCTCATCCGTGTCCTTTATTGAATGGTGGAACAGGCACAAGGAATCAAATGGCCTTTCTTACGTTCTCGCCCATGTTTTCCGCCCTTTGTTATTTATTTTCTCTGTCCATTTCTTTCACCCTGATTTTCTGGGCTCTACTTCATTTTCCATTTGCTTATCTTTTCTAAAGTCATGTACTGTTGCTTCACAGCACTAGGGTCCTAGGTTCGATTCCCGCTTTGGTCACTGGCTGTGTGGAGTCTGCAAGTTTTCCTGTGCCTGTGTGGGTTTCCTCCGGGTGCTCCGGTTTCCTCCCACAAGGCCCAAACGATGTGTTGTTAGGTGAATTGGACATTCTGAATTCTCCCTCTGTGTACCCGAACAGGCGCTGGAATGTGGAGACTAGGGGATTTTCACAGTAACTTCATTGCCATGTTAATGTAAGCCTACTTGTGACAATAATAATAAAATAGATTATTATTATAGAAATTAAAATGTGCGGTTTCCATATTGGTGGCTGATCTGCACCACTAGTGGGCAACAAGCTGCAAATTTACTCCCATGTCTCTTCATGTAGACTCAGGAAAAATATTTAATTCCCCCGCCTCCCCCTCCTTCACTTGACACCATTATGATTCTTGCTCTTTTCCAACCTTCTTACTCTGGATCATTTTGGCTCTTGTCTCTTGGAATAGTCTCAGCCACTCCACATATAGTTGAGGTCCTCATTGTCGTGTTATTCACCCTGGGGTAACACGGACTGCAACTGGATGCAGTTGTACTTGAAGGTAGACTCCAAACTGTGATGTTAGTTCAATACGCTTTATTGAACTTGTTAAGCAGTGCACACAGTTCGCAGATGCCTCGTGTGTTTTATAGTGGGAGACCACCCTCTAGTGTTCTGCCTGAAGATTGGTTGTGTTCTGTCCTGTGTGTTGATTGGCTGTACTGGGTGTCTGTCACTGCCTGTCTGTATCTCATTATGTGCATGAATGCATATCATGACATCCCCCCCCTTTTATAAAAAAAAAATGTTGGTTGCTTGGAGCACATGCGACTGTATTTACATGTATAACTATTTACATTAAATGGCGAGTGGATGAATATATACATAAGAGGTGTCTAGCGTGCAGATACAGAACAAAATTTACAAGATAAATGTCTACAAGTCCAATCTTTGGGGCTTGCGTCTGATCCTTGTTGACCGCCTGAGAAGTGGAGGTAGGGACGACGGCGCCTTGACAGGCGGGATTGCTGCCAGATTGGTGGCCTCGTGGTGCGAGGTGTCGGGAGTGTAGCCACCTAAATTGGCCAACTCACGATTTTAAATGGCGGACAGCAAAGGCTGATGGGAAAGTCAGCCAACACAGACAGAAACCAGCAGGTGCAGGTTTGCTGTGTATTAAAACTCTGCAAAAGGCCAGACAACATTGATACCAGCGACCATCAGCATAATAATAATCTACATACTAATGAGCAATCCCCGGGAACAATAGCACTATTTGGGACACTCAAAACTAAGCCAGACTCCCTGGCGCCAGCAGGAGCCAACACACAGGAGGTGAACGAACATCTCAAGACCGCCCATTGATCAGGGAACCGCTCCAGTATTGGAGAAATCAACCAAGCAATTGGGACAAAGTCCAATCACTTGGAACCAGGTACAGGGTCCGCCCCAAAAGGCAGGAAGCCCCTGGGGACTATAAGAGTTAAGCCCCAAGTTCAAATCGCTCTCTTCACCTCCTCGTCCTGCCCGGGTCACCCAGCAACGCGAACTGACCGTGACCGGTGCACTGACCGCCGAACGAAGTAAGTTTTAATTCAACGCTCGCTACGCGATAGGCACTCCTAGCTACCAATCCCTACCAAATTCGAATCCCGCAGCCTCAGAACCCGAATGAAAGGCCATTTGGTCCCCTGACCTCGTGGGCCAGTCCGAAGTTAAGTATAGGCCTGTTAGTTATAGAAGTAACTTAGACGTAGAATATGTGCATGAGTAGCGATTACTGTGTATAATAAATGTGCTTTGATTTAAATCTTACTAATCGGTGTATTGAGTTATTGCTCATTACTTGGACTTGAACCTCGTGGCGGTATCATAAAGATACCTGGCAACTCGAGAGCAAAGGTAATAAAACCGAGCAATTGAACCAACGGGAAAAGTTAGCAACAGGAGGAGGCATAACAACATATAGAAAAGTAGGATCTGGTGGTGGGCAGGCAACTTTGCGCAGTGCCCTTCTGTTGCGCCTGACAATGGAGCCATCAGCCATACAAACTACAAACGATCTGGGAGCAGACTGTCGAACAACAATAACTGGAGCTGACAAGTTTCCATCATGTAGCTTGATCCGAACAGCATCTTCCGGAGATAGCACAGGCAAATCAGTAGCATGAGCATCGTACGTCAGCTTTTGCCGGTTCCTGAGTTGCTGCACCTTTTGCAGCACTGGGAGGTGATCCAAGTCTGGTAAGTGTATGGCTGGAACAGTCGTTCGCAGGTCTCTAATCATGAGGAGTTGAGCCGGAGACATACCGGTGGACAGAGGGGTTGCCCTGTACGCCAACAGCTTGGCTGTGGAAGCAGGGACCATTGTCACTCATGCCGGTTAGGAGGCCCAGGCACTCTTTTTCTATCTGGGCGTACCTCTATTCAGTAGGAGTCATGGCCCTTGACGCCTAAGCAACTGGAGCCCAGGACGAGGAGTCATCCCTCTGGAGGAGCACCGCACCAATGCCGTCCTGGCTTGCGTCCGTGGAGATTTTTGTTTCCCTGTCCGGGTCAAAAAACGCTAGTACTGGAGCAGTGGTGAGCTTTGCTTTGAGCTCGAGCCACTCTGCTTGATGTGTGGGTAGCCACGGGAATGCAGTGGACTTCTTCACCAGAAGCCTGAGAGCCGTGGTGTGTGAGGCCATGTTGGGAATGAATTTTCCCAAGAAGTTCACCATTCCGAGGAAGCGTAGTACCGCATTTTTGTCTTCTGGAGTCTTCATGGCATTAATGACCTTGACCTTGTCTGAATCTGGTCGCACACCCTGCTGGGATATCTGGTCGCCCAAGAACTTGATGGATGACATGCCAAAGGAGCACTTGGCCTTGTTCAGCTTGAGGCCGTTTGCATGGACACGTCGAAAGACTTGTTTGACGAGATATGTGTTCCTCGGGGGTCGTGGACCCTATGATTACATCATCTACATAGACACGCACACTCTCAATGCCCTCCATCATCTGCTCCATGATCCTGTGGAAGATTTCAGAGGCTGCGACAATGCCGATCGGCATACAGTTATAACAGTACCTGACAAATGGTGTATTGAACATGCAGAGCTTCCTGCTGGACTCGTCCAGTTGTATCTGCCAGAAACATCTAGCTTCGTGAAAAATTTGGCGTGTGCCATCTCACTGGTTAGTTCTTCCCGCTTCGGGATCGGGTAGTGTTCCGCATTATGTTCTGGTTAAGATCTTTGGGATCTATGCATATCCACAACTCCCCTGAGGGCTTCTTCACACAGACCATCGAGCTGACCCTGGGGTAACATGGACTGAAACTGGATGCAGTAGTACTTGAAAGTAGACCCCAAATACGCTTTCTTGAACTTGTTAAGCAGTGCACACAGTTGGCTGTGGGTTTGACACTCTACTAATCTAAGCGTGCTTGCTGTAACTAACTAGACCAAACTAGCTTTGAGCCACATGTAGAAGGTGCTAACTGATATATACATCCTGACTGTCACTACATTTGCCACCAGTGGAAAGAGGCAGAGTATTGATGCCTCGTGTGTTTTATAGTGGGAGACCACCCTCTAGTGTTCTGCCTGGTGATTGGTTGTGTTCTGTCCTGTGTGTTGATTGGCTGTACTGGGTGTCTGTCACTGCCTGTCTGTATCTCATGATGTGCATGAGTGCATAGCATGACACTCATCTTGGGATTGGGGCTGCTTTTCGCGATGTACCTGGAAAAAGAACAGGGTGTCCAGGGTAACACTTTAGCACTGAGGGAGCCCTCCAGCGTCAGAGGTGCTGACTATAGGATGTGGACGTTGAACACTGCGTTCTCCTTCTTTAGTTCCTCTACCAAGGGCTGGTGTTGTATAGCTAACGTTTTAATGAACACAATGTTAGATTGCAGACAACTAAGCACAGATCAGGGGTTAAACACATCTGATGAAAGGTCATTGTGCTGTGACATTGGCCTGGAATTTGCAGTGATAACAGCCGCAAAGCTGTCATTACTCCACTGAAACTGACAGCAACTTCAAGTGTGAACACATGTGCAGGCAGAATAACATGCAAACCCAGAGGTTGCTTGGTCCTGTAAGTCTTCTCAGGTGGAGGGACGCTTTTGCTGGTATTTTGACAAATATTTATCCATTGACCAACTTTAATAAACATTACGGGAGTCTGTGTTAATCGAAATGGTTTCTTGAAAATTCAATTTCCACCAGACTGGTGTGAGCTTTTCAATCTCACCCTCTTCCCCCCATACTTCCAGTTTCAGTCTGAATCAGTCTTTTATACCCTTCAGAAGAGTTATGGGACATTGGGGATTGGATATTTTTCCTCTCAGCAAAAAAATAATTATTCATCAGCGTATAGCTGACTAAACTTGCAATGATGCATCAAAATGTGCATGGTAGAAGAATGTGTTAGTTTTTAAAACTACTGTTACAGGATTTAATTTTTAAAAGCACAGCCAAAACTGGACCATTTGGACAGTTGTTAAACCGAGCTCAGAATCAAAAAAAGTCAATGAAACTTCTTGTTAGCTGATTTTTTTTTAAGTGGCTCAGATGGTGGGACTTAGTACCACACAATGCATTTCAGTTTCTTTCCCAACTCTGCTTCCCAACAGACACTGCATTCATTCAAAAATGAAGATCATCTGGAGATGCCTTGTTCTGTACACGGCAAAGCATATAGATGGGGGAGGGGGAGAAAGCGCTGAATTAGCTCAAAGCTTGTGTCAGAATGAAACTGGCCACAATGACAGGTTTAGTTTGTGCTATGATTAATTGAGATGACAGTTTTTTTTCTTACTGTTTAGATTAACAATCCAAGCTGCCATTTTGTGTCTGATCTTACTCGGGTTGAACGAAGTTGAAACCAGCAGGAATATAGGGAATATCATGGGTTTTGGTCCTGCCACTGCATTAGGGACTCTTTTGGTTTGAGACATGACTCCCTTACAGAGGTCAAACAATTAAGAGCCCCTCCAGAATTGACACCCACAAAGGAGGAGCAGGCGGGATGAAGCGTCAGAAGCACGAATACACGAGCAGTATTAAAAGGGAGATTGGCAACACTCACAGTGGCAGCACCGTGTGATGTGGTTTGCTCATTGGGAGGCACGAAAGAGGAGACTAGATGGGAAATGGGAAAAGACTTGCACCCGCTCCCAAAAGGAGATGTCAGGCCATGGGGGCACACAACAATGGTGACGACCTTGAGAAGCATTAGTCAGATAGTCACCTCGATGGCTGAACGCAACACTCAAATCCAGCCAAGTGCTCTTCTACATTTGGTTAATAGGGATGTGTAAGTCCAGCAGCTTGTGGAGTCCACACGTGTGCAGAATCACGTGTAAATCGGAAGTTATTGTCTGTGATTCTGTGTTTCTCCAGAGGCTCCCTCCAGACTGCAATCAATGGGAAATCGAGAACTTCCACTCTCACACTTTTAATCTCACTGTAAAAGCACTTGGAAAAAGTTACATCTGGCTAAATTAGGTATAACTAGGGGTTCAGTGACATACCAATTTATAATTATTGTCTCTTTCCCCCCCCCCCCCCCCCCCCCCCACCCACCCCAAGAATGATAGGTGGAGGCCAATCAGCCTAGCTAACTAAATTCAGCTGGGGACTGCAGAGGAGTTAATAATAATATTTATTATTGTCACAAGTAGGCTTACATTAACACTGCAATGAAGTTACTGTGAAAATCCCCGAGTCACCACACTCCGGCACCTGTTCGGGTACACTGCGGGAGAATTCAGAATGTCCAGTTCACCTAACTGCACGTCTTTTGGGACTTGTGGGAGGAAACCGGAGCACCCGGAGGAAACCCACGCAGGGGAGAACTTGCAGACTCTGTACAGACAGTGAACGAAGTGGGAATCGAACCCGGGTCCCTGGCACTGTGAAGTAACAGTGCTAACCACTGTGCTACCGTGCAGCACTTTAACAGCCGGATTGAGGTGCGAAGGATGTGGATCTGGTACAGCAAACGTGTCAATGACCATTTAAGCACCGTGCAACTCACAGCACCTAAGCAGACTCCAAGACAGATATCCTTTGATGCACAAAGATTGGCAGCCTTAGAGAAGAATGGCTCCCCAGGTTCCTCCTCAACTCTCCATCCCTCAAGGGACTGTACAGGGAAAGGCAAAGGCTACACGTAGAATTTGATTTGCTGACAACGGGTACTGCAGAGGCACAGTGGAGGAAGGCACAGGGTGTACAGTACGAATATGGGGAGAAGGCGAGCAGGTTGCTGGCCCACCAATTGAGGAAAAGGGGAGCAGCGAGGGAAATAGGGGGAGTGAGGGATGAGGAGGGAGAGATGGAGCGGGGAGCGGAGAGAGTGAATGGAGTGTTCAAGGCATTCTATGAAAGATTATATGAAGCTCAGCCCCCGGATGGGAAGGAGAGAATGATGTGTTTTCTGGACCAGCTGGAATTTCCTAAGGTGGAGGAGCAGGAGAGGGTGGGACTGGGAGCACAGATCGAAATGGAGGAAGTAGTGAAAGGAATTAGGAGCATGCAGGCAGGGAAGGCCCTGGGACCGGATGGATTCCCAGTTGAATTTTACAGGAAATATGTGGACTTGCTCGCCCCGCTACTGATGAGAACTTTTAATGAGGCGAGGGAAAGGGGACAGCTGCCCGCGACTATGTCAGAGGCAACGATATCGCTTCTCCTAAAGAAGGAAAAAGACCCGCTGCAATGCGGGTCCTATAGGCCAATTTCCCTCCTGAACGTAAACGCTAAGATTCTGGCCAAGGTAATGGCAATGAGGATAGAGGATTGTGTCCCGGGGGTGGTCCATGGGGACCAAACTGGGTTTGTGAAGGGGAGACAGCTGAATACGAATATACGGAGGCTGCTAGGGGTAATGATGATGCCCCCACCAGAGGGGGAAGCGGAGATAGTGGTGGCGATGGATGCCGAGAAAGCATTTGATAGGGAGTGGGATTATTTGTGGGAGGTGTTGAGGAGATTTGGCTTTGGAGATGAGTATATTAGATGGATACAGCTGCTGTATAGGGCCCCGATGGCGAGCGTGGTCACAAATGGATGGGGGTCTGCGTATTTTCGGCTCCATAGAGGGACAAGGCAGGGATGTCCTCTGTCCCCATTATTGTTTGCACTGGCGATAGAGCCCCTGGCAATAGCATTGAGGGGTTCCAGGAAGTGGAGGGGAGTACTCAGGGGAGGAGAAGAACACTGGGTATCTCTGTATGCGGACGATTTGTTGTTGTATGTGGCGGACCCGGCGGAGGGGATGCCAGAGATAATGCGGATACTTGGGGAGTTTGGAGAATTTTCAGGATATAAACTGAACATGGGGAAAAGTGAGTTGTTTGTGGTGCATCCAGGGGAGCAGAGCAGAGAAATAGAGGACTTACCGCTGAGGAAGGTAACAAGGGACTTTCGCTACTTGGGGATCCAGATAGCCAAGAATTGGGGTACATTGCATAGGTTAAATTTAACGCGGTTGGTGGAACAGATGGAGGAAGACTTCAAGAGATGGGACATGGTATCCCTGTCACTGGCAGGGAGGGTGCAAGCGGTTAAAATGGTGGTCCTCCCGAGATTCCTCTTTGTGTTTCAGTGCCTCCCGGTGGTGATCACGAAGGCTTTTTTCAAAAGGATTGGGAAGAGTATCATGAGTTTTGTGTGGGCCGGGAAGACCCCGAGAGTGAGGAAGGGATTTTTGCAGCGTAGTAGGGATAGGGGGGGGGGCTGGCACTACTGAGCCTAAGTGAGTACTACTGGGCCGCCAATATCTCAATGGTATGTAAGTGGATGGGAGAAGAGGAGGGAGCGGCGTGGAAGAGATTGGAGAGATCGTCCTGCAGGGGGACTAGCCTACAAGCTATGGTGACGGAGCCGTTGCCGTTCTCACTGAAGAAATACACCACAAACCCGGTGGTGGTGGCTACTCTGAAAATTTGGGGGCAGTGGAGACGGCATAGGGGAAAGACGGGAGCCTCGGTGTGGTCCCCGATAAGAAATAACCATAGGGTTGCTTCGGGGAGAATGGATGGGGGATTTGGAACATGGCAAAGAGCAGGAGTAACACAATTGAGAGATCTGTTTGTAGATGGGACGTTTGCAAGTCTGGGAGCGCTGACCGAAAAATATGGGTTGCCCCAGGGGAATGCATTCCGGTATATGCAACTGAGGGCTTTTGCGAGGCAACAGGTGAGGGAAGTCCCGCAGCTCCCGACGCAGGAGGTGCAGGATAGAGTGATCTCAAAGACATGGGTGGGGGATGGTAAGGTGTCAGATATATATAGGGAAATGAGGGACGAGGGGGAGATTATGGTAGATGAGCTGAAAGGGAAATGGGAAGAAGAGCTGGGGGAGGAGATTGAGGAGGGGCTGTGGGCTGATGCCCTAAGTAGGGTAAACTCATCGTCCTCGTGTGCCATGCTAAGCCTGATACAATTTAAGGTGTTACACAGGGCGCATATGACTGGAGCACGGCTCAGTAAATTTTTTGGAGTAGAGGATAGGTGTGCGAGATGCTCGGGAAGCCCAGCGAATCACACCCACATGTTCTGGGCATGTCCGGCACTACAGGGGTTTTGGGTGGGGGTGACAAAGGTGCTTTCGAAGGTGGTGGGGGTCCAGGTCGAACCAAGCTGGGGGTTGGCTATATTCGGGGTTGCAGAAGAGCCGGGAGTGCAGGAGGCGAAAGAGGCTGATGTTTTGGCCTTTGCGTCCCTAGTAGCCCGGCGCAGGATACTGTTGATGTGGAAGGAAGCCAAGCCCCCGGGTGTGGAGACCTGGATAAATGACATGGCAGGGTTTATAAAGCTGGAACGGATTAAGTTCGTCCTAAGGGGATCGGCTCAAGGGTTCACCAGGCGGTGGCAACCGTTTGTCGAATACCTCACAGAAAGATAGAGGGAATGGAAAAGAAGAAGACAGCAGCAGCAACCCGGGTGGGGCGGGGGGAGAGAGGAACCAGAAGGACTCTCAGGGATGTTAGTGTATAAGTATAATATGTATAGGTTGTTGTTATAGGTAATTGTATACTGGACGGCTGAATTGTATTTTTTGGAGGGTATTTATTTGGGACAAGGCAGTTGCCATTTAGTTTTGTTTTTTTAATTTTGATGTTGTTTATATATTATTTATTTATTGTTTAAAAAACTGGCCATTGTTATTTATATTGTTATATTACTGTGTGAAAGATACACAATGTACTGTTATGGTTGGCCAAAAATTTTGAATAAAATATATTTAAAAAAAAAAACTCTCCATCCCTCCAGACAGCATTGACATTCACTCTCAAGTGCTGACCTAGTGCTCCGAATCTGGGGTGATCTCTTTCCGTCCCCCAGATTTCATACCCATCTCCTAAGCTTAGGCTGTACTTCTAACAGTGCTAACTCTCTGTCTTTTCCCATCGCAGAAGAGAGTTTAGAGCTCTCAGGCGAAATGGGCATGGCATTGCCTTCTTGGCCATGTAGATGGTAATGGAGGAGAATGCCCTGGAAATTGGCAAGGTGGCTATAGTGCTGGCTGTCGGCACAGATACATTCACCTTGGTGGGTCCGTCCCTGTGAGCTACGAGCTCCAGGTTCAAGTCCCACCTTGGGACTTGATATCCAAGGAAGGTGTGTGCATAACACAGCCAGACAGATTGAGTATCAACCTGAAAATCCTCTGCCACATGCCAATGTCAGGCAGTGAGTGCAGGAGAGATTTCTGGTTAGACATGTAATAGAAAGAAAGTTGAAGCCTCTACCGTCACTATTCATAGCTCTAGACTACAAAATGCTTGTAAAAAGCTGCAGCAACCCAGAGTGAACTGTAACACACACTAACCACCATCTCCAGTGACAGAGTGGTCGATCTCATGGACAGTCATAGGCAACAGGCCAACGAGTGGATGTGTGCACACAACAATGGCCTCAGGATATGGTGGCGACAACTTTGAGGAGGAATAATAAGTCACCTCGATGGCTGAACATGACCATCAAATCCAGCCAAGAGATCTTCTACATTTGGGTAATGGGAATGTGACAATCAGGCAACTTGTAGAGTCCATATGTGTGTAGAATCACATGTAATTGTCACAGGTTATTGTCTGTGATTCTGTGTTTCATCAGAGGGTGTGCTGTTGAGGCACACTCCAAACTGTAATCAATGGAAAACAGTGAACTTCCACCCTTCATAGAATCCCCACACTGCAGAAGGAGACCATTCAGCCATATTGACCCTCCAACAGAGCATCCCGCCGAGGCTCAATCCCCCGTCCAAACCACGCAACCTGTTGCTCTTTGACCTGAACCACCAGATGCGAGTACGTTTCTTGTATTGGACAAATGACCACACAACCAGTATGTTAGTTCAATTATAATTTATTATTAGACACAGGCTTGGTGCTATGCGTAATAATCTTCATGCGGCTACTTATTAAACTACACCTAACAACTAAAATGACCTTTACTTAACTTGTAAGTGACCGGCTCCGTGCAGGGCAGACAAGGCCTTTACCTGGATCCTCACGTGTGTGGGCTGGAAGTCTTCAGGCTCGTCTCGGCTGCGGCTCGTCCTTCAGGTAGTAATTGCGGGTCCTTGAAGTTGGCTGGTTGATATGCTGCAGTTGTTCGGAGCAGAGGCCGATCCCAAAAGAGACCGAATACTGGTTACGCAGTTCTTCTTATTCCACGTTCTTTAGCGCCCTTTTAGGCGGTCACAACTCGGGACCCAATGGATCGATAGGGTTTTGATCATCCTAATCGATTCTGGCCAATTCGGGACGGGCACCTTGCTGGCTTGGGCAGGTCCTAGCTGCTATTGTCCAAGGCACGTATGCACTTCCAAATAGTGTAAATAGGCACCCCCAAGACTGCTACTGTTCCTACATTTCGATCTGTGTCCCATTGTCCTGGGGAAATCGGTGATTGACCTTTAGCAGGTGTGAGTTTCTGTTAGGTCTGGTTTCCCTTTGCACAATACACAGCGGCTGTGTACCGTCTGTGTCCCAACCTGACCATCATTCCCATTATCCTTTGCGGGTGGCCATTTTACATGGCCACAAACCCCACCCAACCTTTTGGACACTAAGGGGCAATTGATCATGGCCAATCCATCTAACCCGCACAGCTTTGGACTGTGGGAGGGAACAACACTTACACTGATAATCTCACTGTACAAACCTGTGAAAAGTTTGCTCTTTGCCAAACAAGTTGTAACTAGGGTATTCTGCTAAACGGCCACACTGGCCATTAAAATTAGATTTCATATTTGTGGATTTTGGAATGCCTCCATTATGCTGAATTCTTAATTTTTAAAAAAGTTTATTTGCCTTTGGTCACCTTCTGAAAATTTGAAATAAAAGGATGCAGTGCTTTTAGCTGGATTGCTATCTGTGGGAATACTTTGATGTGATTGGCTGTTTTCCCTGGCTTGCTGCTATTACTGCTGCTGGCCACCTGGAGAGCGCTTTAACTTGGTGCCAGATTTTAAAACGTCACCAGCAAAGAGGAAGCCTGTGGCACAGGGATTGCAATATTTTTTGTGGGCAGCTTTCTTTAAACCATGCTGCTGTGCCACTGACTGTAACATCAAAGCCATAAATGCTGCTTCTCTCTCTGCCTATGCTGACTGAATGCTTTCCAAATTTTCTTCAGTGGGAAGACTTTCCACAAAATCCCTACAGGCAGAAAGAGGCCATTCAGCCCATCAAGTCAACACCAACCCTCTGAAAGAGGACCCTACCCCACCCAACCTGCACATCTTTGGGCACTAAAGGGCAATTTAACATGTTCAATCCACCCAACCTGCACATCTTTGGACTTTGGGAAGAAACCGGAGCACACAAAGGACTTACAGTCACCCAAGGCCAGAATTGAATCTGGATCCCTGGCACTGTGAGGCAACAGCGCTAACTACAGTGCCACCCATTTCAATAATGCCCTTTGCAACCAGGACCTCCCATTATTGCCAGAGAAGTATCTTTTTGAAGTGTAGTCACTGTTTGCAATGTAAGAATCCACATTTTCACTTTGTGGTCAACTAAAAGCAAAATACTGCGGATGTTGGAATCTGAACTAAAAACAGAAAATACTCGAGAAACTCAGCAGGTCCTGGCAGCATCTGTGAAGAGAGAGACAGGGTCAATTTTTTGAGTCCGAAGACTCATATCTCTCCAGAGATGTTGTCGGACCTGCCGCGTCTTTCTAGAATGTTCTTGTTTCCGTTATCTCACTTTAGCAGCTTTGTTCACCAAGTGTATTTTGCTGACTGAGCCCAGATGGGGAGTGACAGTTAGAATAAAAGGGGGGGGGGGGGGGGAGGCGGAAATGGGATTTAGACTTTCACAATAAAATCACCTGTCCTGGGCGGCACTGTGGCGCAGTGGTTAACATGGCTCCCTCATGGTGCCGAGGTCCCAGGTTCAATCCCGGCCCCGGGTCACTGCCCGTGTGGAGTTTACACATTCTCCCCGTGTCTGTGTGGGCCTCATCCCCACAACCCAGAAAGATGTGCAGGGTGGATGGGTTGGGTACTCTGAACTTATTTAATAAATTTATTTTTTAAAATCGCCTGTCCAGACTTTTACGATCTGTAACTTGTCACAGGCACTTTTTTTTTGAACGAGCACTGTCGATAAAACTGAACTACTCGCCTCCAAATGAATGCTGGCAGGCTGCTACAGCCTTGCCTGAATGTAGAGCTGCTCGTAAAACATCATCAAATGTGCTTTAGGTCCGGGCTGCTCTGCACAAGCCATACATCACATTAAAAGCCTCTGCCTCTTGTGTCCTGTCTCAATCCTCGGGCTGCTTAACGTTACCTCCGGTCTGTTTTTAAAAAAAACGTTTTTTTTCCCTTATATGGTAGGGTTTTTCTCAGTCTGATACCCTGCTAGTGTATTCTGGGGAGGCGGGGTTTTCTGTGCGTTAAGAATTGAGAATTTACCTTAGATGGCAAAGGAAGTCGTGTCCGCCCGAGGGTATGTCCAATGCTGTCTCCTCATCCTACCCCTGCATACTTTCAGGCAGCTTCTCATACCATCGACACGGGAGAAGCTGCCAGCAATCTGTGGAATGCAAATGCTCAGTTCCAGAGTAAACGCGCCGAGGAAGAGGTAAAAGAGAGAGAGAAAAAAAAAGTTGAATTTAATTCGGGATGTTTACTCCACGCGAAAAGAATTTCTGATCCTGGAAGGAAGAATGTGATTTATGTAAATCCACCCACACTCCCTTACACCCCCGTCCTGAAATCCAGTCATGAAACGCCAGCTTCATACACAAGGACATGAATATTGAAGGAGGGTGGTGAGTTTCATTGGGAAAGTGGGATTAAAACTGTGCTGAAGGGAACGGGAGCTCCCAGGAAAGAACTTTCTGTAACATTTCAAAGGGCTGGTTATTTTTGTAATCGGCCATGGGATGTGGGCCAGCATTTATTGCCCATCCCTGAGGGTAATTAAGAGAAAACAATGTTGCTATGGGTCTGGAGTCACATGTAGGCCAGACCCAGGAAGGACGGCAGATTTCCTTCCTGAAAGGACATTAGCCAACCAGATGATTTTTTAAATGATAATCAATAATGGGTATTATGGTAATCATTAGACTGTTAGGGGCGGCATGGTGGTACAGGGGTTAGCACTGCTGCATCAAGACACTGAGGACCCTGGTTCGATCCCGGCCCTGGGTCACTGTCGGTGTGGAGTTTGCACATTCTCCCCGTGCCGCGTGGGTTTCACCCCCACAAACCAAAGATGTGCAGGTTATGTGGATTGGCCATGCTAAATTGCCCCTTAATTGGAAAATATATAATTGGGTACTCTAAATTTTAAAATTTAAAAAAAATCATTAGACTGTTAAGTCCAGATTTTTATTGAATTCAAATTTCACCATCTGCAGTGGCGGGATTCGAACCCAGATCCCCAGAGCATTACCCTGGGCCATGACTTATGCCTCAATGTTCACTCGGAGTGTGAAGGCAGGGGGTTACATACAGGTTATGCAGAGCAACAGAACATAAATATGGACTGGAAAAAAATGCTGCAAATACTCGACTGTTCTGCCAGATCTATGGAGAGAGAAACAGAGTTGGCGGCACTCTGATCTTCCAGCACAGCCCCCATTCACCTTTCTCTCGTTCTAGGTGGGGTATGTCCACTTTCCACACTCTCAGCTAATCACCTCTCCCATCCAGACCCCTCGAACCCCTTTATTACACTGAGGTTGTTTTGGTTTGTTTTGTTTTAATTTTCTACAATTCCGTCGCCCATACTAGTCAAACGTGAAATCTGAGACATATACTTGAAGATTTCGCTTCCTCCCTGGCCGGGACCTGAAGTGACAAACATAACATCACAGTTTCCTATCAGTCAGACTCCACAGCCCTTCTTAGATACTGCACCAGTTTAAGTGGCGTCGCCCCATTGGCATCTGGTGCACGGATGCTGTTAATAAGCTTAATGGGCGTGGGATCATTGTTAAAATGATATTACTAATAAAAAATGTACATATACAAATCCACGTCAGGAATATTATATAGAATGTGTTTAGAATCATTGTCATAATACAGTGCCACATTATGACAATCATTGTGCCTGTATAATGACTTCTGTGACTCTAACCCTGGGTATTTTTCACCTTGATTGAAATGATGCATTCTCAGGAAGCGGAGTCCCATTACCCCCATCGGCACCTTTGCAGATATTCGGTGCCCGCACAGTTTTAGTGATTCGCCTGAAGCAAACTGCAGCTTCCAAATAAACAGGACAGTGCATTTCAGAAGTGAGCAAGCGCCTGCTTGCTGCATTGCTGACTTGACAGTGGATCAACAACAAACATGTAAAACGTTAACCATTGCTCAGAGGCACAGTCAGATCATAGGAGTGACATGGACAGCCCTCCTCCCCAATCTCTCTCTCTCTCTCTCCACAGCAACCAGCTAATGATCCCACTGCCTTTGGGAGGAGAAAGGGGGGGGGACCGCGCTCCTGACAGACACGTGGCTACATCAATAGGAATGGGGGATGAGGGGTGTGAGAGCCAATAGGAGCAGGAGGAGAGAGGCGGGATTTCCGCCGCTGGCTGCCTTGTGTGAAGCACAGAGAGAGAGAGAGGTGGGGGCAGAGCTGCTGGGTTTAAGGTTGTCTGTGTTACATTGTAATCCGGGCTGTACTGTGTAGCAACCCGCCACAGGGAGCAAGGACACACCATGGATCATTACGATGCTAACCACTCGCAGAGCGAAGACTACATGCACCCAGAGGATGACTGGGACCGCGATCTCCTCTTGGACCCAGCCTGGGAAAAACAGCAGAGAAAGGCAAGTGGGGCAGCCTCTTGCACTATATTCCTGAGCTGGCTCTGTTCACCTAGAGGATCAAAGCATTACCCCCCCCCCCCCCCCCCTGCTTGGCTTTCCAGTTGTGGGAACTCGCTGTGAATCGACTGCTATCTGTGGGGTTATGATAAATCTAGACAAAGCACAGATCTCATCTTTACACAGTTTTTAAAATTGATGCTGCCTTTATTGGGGAAGGGTGCTTGTCAAAGCTGTGGGCTATTCTCCGTGATTCCTTCTTTAATTTAAAAATAAGTGTGTGTTTGGCAGTATAGAGCCGGGTTCCTGCTCTGGGAGCTGCTGGGCTGCAGTGTTGAAGTTCTGAGTGCAACAGATGGTTTTACTGGATGACTCCTGTGTCTATTCGGTAACGCAACGCCCAGTATCTTTCCGGCTTTGCAAATAGTTAGACCGGGAGAGCAATCCTGTAAAATCCTCAAGGGAGGGGGGGTGGGGGCGGAGATGCGATTACCCACCCCCCACCCACAAGAAGCTTTTTAATCCAGGAGACATTCCCTCCGACCCCCACCTTGCTGATCAAAGCAGGGACACATACATGGGTGATAGGGTACCTATCTGACCTGGGTGTAGTCTTGGTGTTTTATGCAGGTAGAATCCATGTTTAGCACAGTATACACAGTCAGACTCCCCCCATCATCCAACCAATGTTCCTGGTTAATCGGCTTTCGGAATGGTGTAGCACGGCACCCAGACCTCCGGAGGGTTGAGCTCAATACTTTTAAACGGAATTAAGGATCAGATAGTTTGAAATTAATTTAATTTCGGTGTTTATATTTCCTCCCTTTAAACCCTTTTTCGGTTGAGGGAGAATTTTAAATCGAGCAATGTGTTCAGTACTGGGGCAGTTTTGTCATTGCTGGTGAAGGCCATACTCTCCGCTCTCTCTCCTCTTACCTGGTGTTCATGTATCTGGGAGTGTCCTTCCGCAGCACCCTGGCCTGTTTCAATGTCAAACTCCATGCACTAACCAAGCAGAGGTTAATCTTCAAACCACATTCTGTGCTGTGGCTGGGAAGGGAGAGGGGGGGGGGGGGGATTCTTTCTAAGTTCTGAGGCTGGGTGTACCAGGTACCATTGTTACTTATTTGAAGTTCCTCATAAATAAATTTCCCCCTCAGCAACGCACCACACCTTTTCTGTGAATGGCATTGAAAACTGAAGGGCTGAACAAGCTGTCAGTGGGGGAAGCTTGACAATAGGAACTAGCTAATCCTGGGATTTACTGCTTGGCTTCGATTAATGTGAAGTGAAACATACTGTATTATTGTATTTTTCTAAGCATTTTCTCAAACCCTGTCCACTGTATCGGTTTCCTGACTTAAGTCAGTTGATGTTATTTTTGAAAATATCAATGTGTAGAGATTTGGGTGCTCCAAAATGTTTTGATGTTTTTTCAAATCATGTTGGAAAATATTTTGGAGTTGATAAGAGTTTGGGAAGGGTTGGGTTCAGACTGTGCAGCCATGTCCAAAAATGGTAACAGTCATTCTTTCTGAGCAAGTGTTTGATTTGGCTTGGCCTGAGGTTCATGCATTAGGTCATTTTACTGCATTAGGTATATATCATTTGAAATGTCTGAATTTCTCTCGCATACCAAAGAAGTGACATTGTTTTACTCCCCCCCCCCCCCCCCTCCCCTTTCTGATTAACGTATGATCGTTGCAAATTCTCTTGTTATTGTTACCCAAGTGAGGGTGATAGTGGTTTTTCTCTTAATCCCCTTCTTCCCGCCAGTCCATTCCTGGGGCGTGATACACCAAAAATGTTTGAGGAAAGAAGTTTAGCTCCTTGAGGCCACGTTTGAGGATGCCCCAGTTTGAGATGTTAAGAGACCGAACATTAAAATTAAACCAAACAGTGCGGTGGGATTCAGGCAGTATCTACAGGGTGCGTACTGGGTACAGCCTGTCATGGGACCTGTAGGAAAGGTTGAACTTTTTTTGCCATTCCTTCCTCTTTTGAATCATTATTCAAAGGTTGGACAGGCACCTTTATTTCATTTTAAAAATATATTTTATTGAGGCATTTGTATTATAAATTTTAACAATGGACAACACACCCCCCCCCCCCAAACCAGCCAACATGGCTTACATAACCAACACCCCAAAAAAGATTCTCCACCAATCTGCCCCCATCTTGTCCGCCTCCCCCTGCCTCCTCTTTTTAACCCCCACCTGCTGACAGCTTAGTTCTTTCCAAAGAAGTTGATAAACAGCTGCCACCTCTGGGCAAACCCTACCGTCGAGCCCCCCAGGGCGAACTTAGTTTACTCAAGCCTGAGAAACCCAGCCATGTCACTTACCCACACCCCCGACTTTGGGTGGTCCGAGTCCCTCCATACTAGCAAGATCCGTCTCCGGGCTACCAGGGAGGCAAAGGCCAAGACATCGGCCTCTCTCGCCCCTTGGACTCCCGGGTCTTCTGACTCACCAAAAATCACCACTTCTGGACTCCAGGCCACCCTTAGCTTCAGAACCTCCGACATGACGTCAGCAAATCCCTGCCAGAATCCCCCAAACTTCAGACAAGCCCAAAACATGTGGACATGGTTCATGGGCCCACTCACACACCGGCCACACCTATCCTCCACCCTTTCAAAAAACCTGCTCATCCGGGTCACAGTCATATGTGCCCTGTGGACCACCTTAAACTGTATTAGGCTCAGCCTGGCGCACGACGAGGATGCATTAACTCGCCTCGGTCTTCTTAAAAAAACACTTCCAGGACTGAGCAGTGTTGATGGGAAAATTCCGAGCTGTTCTCTGTAAACTGAAAAGCCATGGGATGGTGTATCTTTGACAAGATACGTCTGTGCTCATGCATTGCAGATGATATTTATTATTTATCAACACATTTTGAGTCTCCTCTTTTTTAATTATTATTTACCATAAGAGTCTTTATGCCTGTCAAACAAAGCGACCCCTCTGGCCCAAACTACACCAAATAGTGAATGGCAACACTCCCGCTGAAGTTTATTATTTTACAAATGCACTAAACATCAGGAATGAAGCGATTCCAAACACAACTAAAAGAAGTTTCTGTTGAGAGGAATTGTGCATTTGAACTGTGTATTTATATTTCAGTTGTTGGGAGATTTGAGTCTATATTAGGAGGCTACTTGCTGCCTGCATAATATTGCTGATGTAAAGTTTCTCTGTGCTGTAATAAAAACTGAAAATGATGGAAATGCTCAGCAAGCCGGGCAGTCTTTCTGGTGAGAGGAACAGGGGTGATGCAAGGAAAAGGAGTAGGAGGAGGTAATTCAACCTGTCGAGTCTACTCCACCATTCGATAAGATTGTGGCCAATCTGCTTGTGGCCTCAACTCCAGTCTCCTGTCTGCCCCTCATCACCCTTGATTCCCATGTCAATCAAAAAACTATCTAACTCAACCTTGAATAGATTCAATGTCCCAGCCTCCACTGCTTCTGAGGAAAATTCCACAGAAAAAACAACCCTCTGAGAGGGAAATAAAATTCTCCTCACCTCTGTCTTAAGTGGCAGACCCCTAAATTTTAAACTGTATCCCCTTATTTCTGGGCTTCCTCAAAAGGGGAAACATCCTCTCGGCGTTCGCTCTGTCACGTTCCCCCAGAATTCTATGTTTCACAGAATCACAGTGCAGAAGAGGCCCTTCGGCCTAACACGTGAAAAACATCTGACCTGTCTACCTAATCCCATTTGCCAGCACTTGGCCCATTGTCTTGAATGTTATGACGTGCCAAGTGCTCATCCAGGTACATTTTAATGGATGTGAGGCAACCCGCTTTTACCACCCTCCCAGGCAGTGCATTCTAGACCATCACCATCCTCTGAGTAAAAAAGCTTTTCCTCACAATCCCCCCAAACCCCCTGCCCCTCACCTTGAACTTGTGTCCCCTTGTGACTAACCCTTCAACTAAGAGGAACAATTGCTCCCTATCCACCCTGTCCATACCCTTCATAACCTTCCACACCTCAATCAGGTCGCCCCTCAGTCTTCCCTGCTCCAAGGAAAACAACCTAAGCCTATCCAACCTCTCTTTATGACTTAAATGTTCCATCACAGGCAACATCCTGGTGAATCATCTCTGTTTCATTAAGATCACCTCCGGAATCAGCCAAGTGAACCTTCTCTGAGACACTTCTAACGCAATTATATTATTTTTTTAAGTAAGGAAACCAAAACAGTATTCCAGGTGTGGTCTCATCCAGGCCCTGTACAGCTCCAGTAAAGCCTGCCTACTTTTATATTCCATTCCCCTGGCAATAAACTCCTGCATTCCATGTACTTTCCTAACCACCTGCTGCCTAATTTTGTGATTCATGCTCCAAGACACCCAGATGCCTCTGCTGTTATTCATAGAATTTACAGTGCAGAAGGGGGCCATTCAGCCCATCGGGTCTGCACTGGCCCTTGGAAAGAGCACCTTACCTTCGCTCACACCTCCACCCCACACCTCCACCCTATCCCCATAACCCAGCAGCCCCACCTAACCTTTTTTTGGACACTTAAGGGCAATTTAGCATAGCAAATCCACCTAACCTGCACATCTTTGGACTGTGGGAGGAAACCGGAGCCCCCAGAGGAAACCCACGCACACACGGGGAGAATGTGCAGAGTCCGCACAGACAGTGACCCAAGCCGCAATCGAACCTGGGACCCTCGAGCTGTGAAGCAACTGTGCTAACCACTTTGCTACCGTGCTGCCCCGTTTTGGAGTCTCCCATTTAACATTCTAACATTTCAGGTTGATGATATTTCGTCAGAAAAGAAAAAAGAGATGTAACACGTATTGGGTTAGTTCAGATGGGGTTTTTTTTTTTGAAGTGGGGGGGTGGTGGAGTGGAATTGAGGACGAACCAAAAGGGAAAGTCTGATTGGATTGAAGTCAGGAGAGGTTAGACTTTAGGACAAAAGGGATGATGGTGCAAGGCAAAATGAGGTGTTAATGACAAAGTCCTTTTGCCTTGTGCCATCATCCCTTTGTCACTTCATGCCTCCTGCCTTTCATCCTAACACAGACACTCCCCCGTCCCCTGCCTCCACATTTGCTTAAAACCAGTTAGCACTTTTTTGTCAAAGATTGCTGCCCTGAAACTTTGGGGTGGATTTTCTGTCTTTCCCCATTGATTTCCTCCGGATGCTCCGGTTTCCTCCCACAGCAGGTTAGGTGGATTGGCCATGCTAAATTGCCCTTAGTGTCCAAAAAGGTTAAGTGGGCTTACAGGGATGGGGTGAAGGTGTGGGCTTGGATAGTGTGCTCTTTCCAAGGGCCGGTGCAGACTCGATGGGCCGAGTGGCCTCCTTCTGCACTGTAAATTCTCTGATTCTATAGTATGGTGCAGGAGGGAGGGTTTCAGATTTCTGGATAACTGGGGCTCATTCTGGGGTTGGTGGGACCTCTACAAACGGGATGATCTACACGTGGACCAGAGGGGTACCAATATCCTGGGGGGGAAATCTGCTAATGCTCTTCGGGAAGGTTTAAACTAGTTCAGCAGGGGCTTGGGAACCTGAATTGTAGCTCCAGTATACAGGAGGTTGGGAGTAGTGAGATCATGAGTAAAGTTTCAAAGTTGCAGGAGTGTATCGGCAGGCAGGAAGGTGGTTTAAAGTGTGTCTTCTTCAATGCCAGGAGCATCCGGAATAAGGTGGGTGAACTTGCGGCATGGGTTGCTGCCTGGGACTTCGATGGTGTGGCCATTTCGGAGACATGGATAGAGCAAGGACAGGAATGGTTGTTGCAGGTGCCGGGGTTTAGATATTTCAGTAAGCTCAGGGAAGGTGGTAAAAGAGGGAGAGGGGTGGCATTGTTAGTCAAGGACAGTAGTACGGTGGCAGAAAGGACGTTTGATGAGGACTCGTCTACTGAGGTAGTATGGGCCGAGGTTAAAAACAGGAAAGGAGAGGTCACCCTGTTAAGGGTTTTCTAAAGACCTCCAAAAAGTTCCAGAGATGCAGAGGAAAGGATTGCAAAGATGATTCTGGATAGGAGCAAAAGCAACAGGGTAGTTGTTATGGGGGACTTTATCTTTCCAAATATTGACTGGAAACGCTATGGTT
The DNA here is from genome assembly GCF_047496885.1 of Scyliorhinus torazame. Classification (NCBI taxonomy): domain Eukaryota; kingdom Metazoa; phylum Chordata; class Chondrichthyes; order Carcharhiniformes; family Scyliorhinidae; genus Scyliorhinus; species Scyliorhinus torazame. The sequence continues at coordinate 242,168,322 of NC_092708.1, forward strand.
CGAGTACTTTAGATGGGTCCGTTTTTGTCCAATGTGTGCAGGAGGTTTCCTGACACAGTATGTAGACAGGCCAACGAGAGGCGAGGCCACATTGGATTTGGTACTGTGTAATGAACCAGGACAGGTGTTAGATTTGGAGGTAGGTGAGCACTTTGGTGATAGTGACCACAATTTGATTACGTGTACTTTAGTGATGGAAAGGGATAGGTATATACCGCAGGGCAAGAGTTATATCTGGGGGAAAGGCAATTATGATGCGATGAGGCGAGACTTAGGATGCACGGATGGAGAGGAAAACTGCAGGGGATGGGCACAATGGAAATGTGGAGCTCGTTCATGGAACAGCTACTGCGTGTCCTTGATAAGTATGTACCTGTCAGACAGGGAGGAAGTGGTCGAGCAAGGGAACCGTGGTTTACTAAAGCAGTCGAAACACTTGTCAAGAGGAAGAAGGAGGCTGATGTAAAGATGAGACATAAAGGTTCAGTTACGGCACTCAAGAGTTACAAGTTAGCTAGGAAGAACCTAAAGAGAGAGCTAAGAGGAGCCAGGAGGGGACATGAGAAGTCTTTGGCAGGTAGGATCAAGGATAACCCTAAAGCTTTCTATAGATATGTCAGGAATAAATGAATGACTAGGGTAAGAGTAGGGCCAGTCAAGGACAGTAGTGGGAAGTTGTGCTTGGAGTCCGAGGAGATAAGAGAGGAGCTAAATGAATATTTTTCGTCGGTATACACACAGGAAAAAGACAATGTTGTTGAGGAGAATACTGAGATTCAGGCTATTAGACTAGAAGGGCTTGAGGTTCATAAGGAGGAGGTGTTAGCAATTCTGGAAAGTGTGAAAATGGATTAGTCCCCTGGGCCAGATGGGATTTATCCTAAGATTCTCTGGGAAGCTAGGGAGGAGATTGCTGAGCCTTTGGCTTTGATCTTTACGTCATCTTTGTCTAGAGGAATAGTGCCAGAAGACTGGAGGATAGCAAATGTTGTCCCCTTGTTCAAGAGGGGGAGTAGAGACAACCCAGGTAACTATAGTCCAGTGAGCCTTACTTCTGTTGTGGGCAAAATCTTGGAAAGGTTTATAAGAGATAGGATGTATAATCATCTGGAAAGGAATAATTTGATTAGAGATAGTCAACGCGGTTTTGTGAAGGTTAGGTGTCGTGCCTCACAAACCTTATTGAGTTCTTTGAGAAGGTGACCAAACAGGCGGATGAGGGTAAAGCAGTTGATGTGGTGTATATGGATTTCAGTAAAGCGTTTGATAAGGTTCCCCACGGTAGGCGACTGCAGAAAATACGGAGGCATGGGATTCAGGGTGATTTAGCAGTTTGGATCAGAAATTGGCTAGCTGGAAGAAGACAAAGGGTGGTGGTTGATGGGAAATGTTCAGACTGGAGTCCAGTTACTAGTGGTGTACCACAGGGATCTGTTTTGGGGCCACTGCTGTTTGTCATTTTTATAAATGACCTGGAGGAGGGCGTAGAAGGATGGGTGAGTAAATTTGCAGATGACACTAAAGTTGGTGGAGTTGTGGACAGTGCGGAAGGATGTGACAAGTTACAGAGGGACATAGATAAGCTGCTGGGCTGAGAGGTGGCAAATGGAGTTTAATGCAGAAAAGTGTGAGGTGATTCATTTTGGAAGGAATAACAGGAAGACAGAGTACCGGGCGAATGGTAAGATTCTTGGCAGTGTGGATGAGCAGAGAGATCTCTGTGTCCATGTACATAGATCCTTGAAAGTTGCCATCCAGGTTGAGAGGGTTGTTAAGAAGGCGTACGGTATGTTAGCTTTTATTGGTAGAGGGATTGAGTTTCGGAGCCATGAGGTCATGTTGCAGCTGTACAAAACTCTGGTGCGGCCGCATTTGGAGTATTGCGTGCAATTCTGGTCGCCGCATTATAGGAAGGATGTGGAAGCATTGGAAAGGGTGCAGAGGTGATTTACCAGAATGTTGCCTGGTATGGAGGGAAGGCTGAGGGACTTGAGGCTGTTTTCGTTAGAGAGAAGAAGGTTAAGAGGTGACTTAATTGAGGCATACAAGATGATCAGAGGATTGGATAGGGTGGACAGTGAGAGCCTTTTTCCTCGGATGGTGATGTCTAGCACGAGGGGACATAGCTTTAAATTGAGGGGAGATAGATATAGGACAGATGTCAGAGGTAGGATCTTTACTCCGAGAGTAGTAAGGGCGTGGAATGCCCTGCCTGCAACAGTAGTCGACTCGCCAACACTAAGGGCATTCAAATGGTCATTGGATAGACATATGGACGATAAGGGAATAGTGTAGATGGGCTTTAGAGTGATTTCACAGGTCGGCGCAATATCGAGGGCCGAAGGGCCTGTACTGCGCTGTAATGTTCTATGTATGTTTTCCGCTATTGGCCATCGGCGGGATCTTCTGGGGCCGACATCTATGTCATTTTGGGTGGCTCGTCCTCCCCGCCGCCATTGAAGCCGTCAGGGAGTCGGTTGTGCGAGGGGCGGGGGTGGTGAGGGGCACCACGGACGAGGCTGGAAGATCCCATCAGTGGGAAGGGCTGGAAAATTCAGCCGGTTAAGTCTGTTTCTCTTTCTCCACAGCTGCTGCCTGGCCAGCTGATTGTTTCCAGCATTTTGTGTTTTTATTTCTGATTTCCAGTATTTTTGCTTTTGTAGTCTCCGCACTATATTGGTGAGACCCACACAGACACTGGGAGAATGTGCAAACTCCACGCAGACAGTGACCCGGGGCCATGATTGAACCTGGATTCTCGGCAGCATGAGGCAGCAGTGCTAACCACTGTGCCACCGTGTTGCCCGAGAAACAGAATTCATGCCTCAGATCAAAGACCTTTCATCAGAACTGGGAACAGTTATCATCTTTAATTTGAAAATGTTTTGTTTTGAAAGCGGTTTCTGCTGCTGTATATGTTTGAGGCCTTCGATGAGTTTAGTGATACAGCGAACTGTCAGATATATTACTGTTTATATTAAAGTAATGGAGAATTTAGCAATGTTATGCATCTTGTAGAATCTTTTGTCGTAGCGTTTTACAGCACAGATTCGTGCCTGTGCTGACCAACAAATGCCTAACTATTCTAATCCCATTTTTCAGCACTTGGTCCGTAGCCTTGTACGCTGTGGCATTTAAAGCGCTCATTTAAATGCTTCTTAAATGTTGTGAGGATTCCTGTCTCTACCACCCTCTTTAGGCAGTGAGTGCCAGATTACCACCACCCTCTGGGTGAAAAGGTCTAACCTCAAATCCCCTCTGAATCTCCATTTTCTTACCTTAAATCTATAACTCCTGGTTTCTGACCCCTCTACTCGGCGGGGGGGGGCATCTTCCTTTCTACCCTATCGATGTCCCTAATTATTTTGTACATCTCAATGAGCTCCACCATCAGCTTTCTCTGCTCCATGAAAACAACCCCAGGCTATCCAGCCTCTCTTCATAGCTGAAAATGTCCAGCACAGGCAACATCCTGATCTTTTCCAGTGCAATCATGCCGTTCTATAATGCGATGACCAGAACTGCACACAGTACTCTACCTATGGCCTAATGAGCATCTTATACAGTTCCATCATAACCACCCTGCTCTTATATTCTGTGCCTCAGCTAATATCCCATATGCCTTTTTAACCACCTTATCTACCTGTTCTGCTGCCTTCAGGAATCTTTGGTCATGCACCCCAAGATACCTCTGGTCCTCTCTACTTCTGAGTTCTACCGCCCATTATGTACTCCCTTGCATTGGTAGTCCTCCCAAAATGCATCATCCCACACTTTTCAGGTTAAATTCCATTTGCCACTGTTCTGCCCATCTGACCAGCCCGTCTATATCATCCTGTAACCTAAGGCTTTCCTCCATGCTATTTATCACTGCTTTCATGTTATCTGCAAACTTATTGATCATCTCCCCACATTCACACGCAGATAATGAATGTACTAAGACAGGTTGACAACACTTATTACCTGGAAAAATAAAAAAAGTGCCTAAAGTAACTCTCTTGGGAGCCGCAGGATTCAAAACAAATACTTGGCAAATTGCCAAGTGTGTATGATAGAATGCATAAATTTCATATATAATAAAGAACATTTTCCCTCATGGACCAATACAAAAATTAAAATGGACCTTACTCTGAATAACCATGTTACTTTTCAACAATAATTTTGTCAGTAATGTCATTTTTAAACAAATTTTAAATTGAGGTATGTAGAATTATTATTTTTGGCAGTTGATTCTCGTGGTTAAGAATATTCAGAATAATTGACTGTCCAGCAATGTTAGAAACAAAAATGATCACAACCATATAATTTGAAAAAATGAAAATCGCTTATTGTCACAAGTAGGCTTCAATGAAGTTACTGTGAAAAGCCCCTAGTCGCCACATTCTGGCGCCCCATAATGGAAAGGAATTATTTATAACTAATGGAGTTGCCATACCACTTGAACAGGTTTGTTTAGAGCACAATGGTGTTTTTCATTGAAATGATCATTTGAAATCAAAAATTACAATATAGTATTAACTTTCCATCCCCACAATTTTAAAAAAAATGGCTCTTACTTTTCTTCACTTGATTCTTTTATGCTTTTTACATGTTAATATAATCCACCTGTAGGGAAGGAAATCTGCCATCCTTACCTGGTCTGGCCTAGGTGTAATTCCAGACTCCTACAGCAATGTGGTTGACCCTTAACTGTCCTGTGAAATGGCTGAGTAAGCCACTCCATTCAAGGCCAACAGATCCATTTAATAAGAGACTAATCTTGGATTACGATTTTCAGTTTATTTTGGTTAAACGTAAATCTGTATTTAATGGTACCTACACCTCAATATCTTTGTCTTCCTATTCAGAGCTGTGTGGGTTTGACTTGCCACAATGCCTTCTTCCCTTCCTCAGCTATGTGGCTTTATTTGAATGAGCCACTTAATTACAGTAACTTGAGGAACTGTGACACTTAACATTCATCTTTTTTAACCATTGTTAGCTTGGTAATACTTTCAGTTCCCAAAATGCTAAAAGCAGTATTTAACCAGAAGTCTGGAAGCATTATCCAGTTGAATGTACAATTTGTTGATTAGGATGTAAGTTGTAAATCTGTGCTTGGAAACACACTGTGTGCTAGCAACAGTGTTGCTATGCAGCTTTTAGTTTTGATGTCTTCTATCTGTAGACGGACACTGCAGTGTTTACCAGGGTTGTTAAGAGTGCTGATCATTTCCAATCTGCTGTCACCCTTTTGACGATCATCAACCCCCACGTCACCAATGACTTTCCAGTTCAGGATTTTAAATTATTTCACGAATGTGACATGTCAGGCGAAACTTGCATTGTCCACACCGTCAAACGGAGAAATGAAACGATGGGGATTTTGATCCAGGAGCTACAACAGAATTAATGTTGCACTTCCTCCTTCCCAGCCTCTGCACCATTGGACTTTCCAATAATTCTCTCCTTCTCTCTGCGGAGAGTTGTGGCTCAAAGCTGACATTTGGCTATGTAAATGCCAGAAACCTTTTGCGTTTTACCCAGGCACCCTCTTGTCAGACAGGACTGTTCTCGTTTGGCAGCCAGTCAGCACTTTATGATCTGGACCAGGGACTCCCAGCGAATATGCTTTCCCCCCCACCCTCCTCTTCCCCACCACCTACCAAACCCAGTGACATTGAGCCCAATTGTAGGGTTGTCTGGGAAATTGGTTAACTTAGTGCAAATTAGGGATCCAACCCAGAGCCTGCCTGGCCTGCCCTGCTTGGAACCACAAAATATGCTATATTTGCCTATGGAACCATGTCGTGAGGGTTTGCTCAATTTGTTTTCACTGCATTTTTATGCATTTCCTAAATGTTCCACTTCAAAAAATGACACCCTGCCATCACTGACTCCCACTGGATGATGGCTACCAGTATATTTTGAGGAGCAGCGGTAGATTCTGATCTCCTTAAAAATGCTAATGTTGTTGAAAATGGATGGCATTTATTAACTATTGAAGTGGCTTTAAAACAGAACATTGATGTTGAAGCTCAAAGATTTCCTGTTCAGTGAATATTTCATCAACCCAGAGATACGTTATTCAAAGCACTGGAGATGTAAGCAACAATTTAGAAAGGACACAACTGTATGTTTGGAGGTACCATACCATCAGGAAGATTCCATGTTTCATGAGGCAAACACATATTGACAATGGAGAATGCCTTTCAATTTTCCTCTCAATCTTTTCCAAAGGTGTTAGACACCTGGGCTTTGGCCCCACAAGAGTTTATTACCCTCCAGTACTTTTCCGAATCTACTTGCATGTGAGCTGTACTGGCCAATACCAGTACACAATGTACAACGTCACAACTAAGTGTACCGCTGTCCTCGTGTAGTAGCCAGTATACTGTAGGGGTTACTTTGAAGCAATCAATATTACCCTTCCCTAAACCAGGGGCAATATAACTAATTGTAGCACCCCTAAAACTGCCATGGTTGAGATTAACCTGATGTGCATCACTCCCATGCTGGAGTCTCAGTCCTTAATACAAAGACACAAGTGATAGAAGCAGGAGTACACCACACGGCCTACCGAGCCTGCTCCGCCATTCAGTACAATCATGGTTGATCCTGGGCTTCAGCTTCACTTTCCCACCCATCCTCATATCCCTTAATTTCCCGAGAGACCAAATATCTGTGTATCCAGCCTTAAATGTATTCAATGAGGAAGCATTCACAACCCTCTGGGGGAGTGAATCCCAAAGATTCACAACCTTTTGAATGAAGTGATTTCTCTTTGTCTCAGTCCTAAATGATCGGCTCCTTATCCCGAGACTGTGCCCCCGTATTTTAGATTCCCCGATCAGTGGAAATGATCTCCGTGTCCACCCTATCAAACCTCTTCTGAATCTTGCAGGTTTCAATGAGATCGCTTCTCATTTCTAAACTCCAGAGAAAATAGACCCAATTTGCTGAGCCTCTCTTCATAGGACAACCCCCTCATCCCAATTTAATTAACCTTCTCTGTACCCACATCTCCAGTACAAATATATTTTCTGAAATACTGCACTCAGTACTCCAGATGTGGTCTCGGCAAAACCCTGTGTAATTGTAGCAAGACTTCTTTATTCCTGTACTCCAATCCCTTGCAATAAAGGCCAACATGCCATTTGCCTTTCTAAGTGCTTGGTGTACCTGTATGCTACCTTTCTACGTTCCTTGTACAAACACAACCAAGTCTCTTTAAACATCTACACTTACAAGTTCCTCACATTTGAAAAGAAAATTGGCTTTTCTATCCTTCCGACCCAAGGTGAATAACTTCGCACTTCTCCGAAGTTATACTCCATCGACCATCTAACATTCAATTAACCTGTCTATATCTCTTTGCAGTCTCTGTCCTTTCCACCTAGCTAGGTATCATCAGCAAACCTGACCATGTAACTACTGATGTCACTGGAGATAAATGTACATCTGTCACACAGAAAGTGGTTTGTAAAGCAGAGAAGTATTGATTGTCTACGTGTAGGCTGTGCATTTCTAAGCATAAAATTATCAGGTGGATTGCAGCACTGTAATACCAGGCCACCTGCAGCTCAAGGTGAACAAACAGCCTTCCCAAAATCTGCTGGTTCTTTTCTGTTCAACACAAACTCCATTGGAGGGCGGTTCCCCTCGGAGGCAAGATAAAGCTCAGTTCAGTGATGACTTCTTTGTCATTCTGGGAATGTAATGCAAGTCAGTTTGACACTTCTGAAATCCAAGCCAAACAAGGGTTCCCTTTCAGCTAAATGGAACCTAAGAATGTTTGGAGCATGGCGGTGATACAAAGTAAGATAGAAGTGTAAGAATTCCTACAGTGCAGAAGGAGGTGATTTGGCCCACCAAGTTTGAACCAACCGACTAAAAGAGCACTGTACCTAGACCCCTCCCCTGTCCTACCCCTGTAACCCCATAATCCCACCTAACCAGCATATCTTTGGACACTAGGGGGCAATTTAGAATGGCCAATTCAGCTAACCTGCACATCTTTGGACTGTGGGAGCACCTGGGGGAAACCCACCCAGACCTGGAGAGAAAGTGCAAACTCCACACAGACAGTCAACCAAGGCCGGAATTGAAACAGGGTCCCTGGCGCTGTGAGACCACTGTTCTGCACTGGGCAAATTATCTTCCTGATATGATATTGTCATAGGCAGCAGGTGCTGTACAAGGTTGGGGCTGACAGAAACGTTATAGTCTTGCAGGGGGTGGGTGAGAATTATTGTGTGGATCATTTATTTGTCAACTGAAAAGAGACCTTTGAAAAAGAACCATACAATGAAGGTGTATGGTTAAAGTGAATGTAGTTTAATTTGAACATGGAGGACATACTGGGCACCATTTACAAGTGCCCCGTGTGCAAGTTGGAGAAGACTTGAGCCTTCATAATGGCACATTTCTCAATACCGTTATTGCAAGCGCTCTGCCATTGTTGAACTTTGAGATATATCTTTGAGTTGTCAATGGTCAGCATGGGTGTTGTGCTGTAGGTGCTCTGCTCTGACCTATCTCTGCAAATGTGGCTTGGTGCATATTGTTGCATATGAGGATTTCCTTTCTTTTCTTGTCATTCTTTTTAAAATTTGAAGATGTAGTATTGATGCTATACAATCACAGAAGGATACCATTCGGCCAACTGTCTCTGTGCCGGCTTTTTGTAAGAGATTTCCAATTGGTTCCTCATTTCTCTCAGCCCTGCAAAATTTCCTATTCAGTTCAACATCTCGAGTTCCCGTTTGAAAGTTACGGTGGAATCTGCTTCCAGGTCACATACATTTAATGTGTAATGCTAAAATGGGTTGATACATTGAATTCCAATGTACAATCTGATTGCGATGAAGGGGCTTCTTCTATTTTCTATCACAGTCTGTCACTTTGTCAGGAGTCCTGCTGCTTGCACTTGGCCTCCACTTGCTTCACTCAATGACGCTCGAGGTGGTTGAAGTCTTGGATGCTTCTTCTCCAGTTTGTGCATTTTGGGAGAGCGATTCCCACATGTCGGTGAGGATGTCGCATTTTATTTAGGGAGGCTCTTGGAGTGAACCTGTAGCGCTTCCTCTGTCATTCTCATGTTTGCTTACCATTGCGGAGTTCAGTGTACAGCACTTGTTTAGGGAGTCTTGAGTCGGGCATGCGGACAGTGTGACCCACCCATTACAGCTGGTCAAGCATGACCAGTGCCTCAATACTGGGGATATTGGCCTGGTAGAGAACGCTCACGTTGGTACGCCTATCCTGTCAGTGGATTGGCGATGTTGGTGATATCTCTCAAGGGATTTGAGGTGTCTGCTATACATTGTGCATGTTTCTGATGCACGAAGGAGGATGGGGACCACAGCTTTTCTATAGACCATGAGCTTGGTGCTTGGTTTGAGGTCTCGGTCTTCGAACACCCTGTTCCTCGGGCATCTGAAGGCTGTGGTGGCGCATTGGAGTTGATGTTCAATTTCACCGTCCATGACTACTTGTGCCGAGAGGAGATCTCCGATGCATGGAAAATTATCCACATTTTCCAGGAGCTCGCCATGGATCCTGATGGTTTGAGGTTTCGGGGGGGCGGGGGGGGGGGGGCGGGAGTGTTGTGTGGCAGGAACAGGCTGGTAGAGCACCTTTGTTTTCCGGATGTTTAGTCTGAGCTCCATTCTCTCTTGCGCCTTAGCGAATCCATTGACGGCCCGGTAACTATAGACCAGTGAGCCTTACTTCTGTTGTGGGCAAAGTCTTGGAAAAGTTTAAAAGAGATAGGATGTATAATCACCTGGAAAGGAATAATTTGATTAGAGATAGTCAACACGGTTTTGTGAAGGGTAGGTCGTGCCTCACAAACCTTATTGAGTTCTTTGAGAAGGTGACCAAACAGGCGGATGAGGGTAAAGCAGTTGATGTGGTGTATATGGATTTCAGTAAAGCGTTTGATAAGGTTCCCCACGGTAGGCTACTACAGAAAATACGGAGGTATGGGATTCAGGGTGATTTAGCAGTTTGGATCAGAAATTGGCTAGCTGGAAGAAGACAAAGGGTGGTGGTTGATGGGAAATGTTCAGACTGGAGTCCAGTTACTAGTGGTGTACCACAGGGATCTGTTTTGGGGCCACTGCTGTTTGTCATTTTCATAAGTGACCTGGAGGAGGGCGTAGAAGGATGGGTGAATACATTTGCAGATGACACTAAAGTCAATGGAGTTGTGGACAGTGCGGAAGGATGTGACAAGTTACAGAAGGACATAGATAAGCTGCAGCTCTGGGCTGAGAGGTGGCAAATGGAGTTTAATGCAGAAAAGTGTGAGGTGATTCATTTTTGCAAGGAATAACAGGAAGACAGAGTACTGGGCTAATGGTAAGATTCTTGGCAGTATGGATGAGCAGAGAGATCTCGGTGTCCATGTACATAGATCCCTGAACGTTGCCACCCAGGTTGAGAGGGTTGTTAAGAAGGCGTACGGTATGTTAGCTTTTATTGGTAGAGGGATTGAGTTTCGGAGCCATGAGGTCATGTTGCAGCTGTACAAAACTCTGGTGCGGCCGCATTTGGAGTATTGTGTGCAATTCTGGTCGCCGCATTATAGGAAGGATGTGGAAGCAATGGAAAGGGTGCAGAGGAGATTTACCAGAATGTTGCCTGGTATGGAGGGAAGACTGAGGGATTTGAGGCTGTTTTCGTTAACGAGAAGAAGGTTAAGAGGTGACTTAATTGAGGCATACAAGATGATCAGAGGATTAGATAGGGTGGACAGTGAGAGCCTTTTTCCTCGGATGGTGATGTCTAGCACGAGGGGACATAACTTTAAATTGAGGGGTGATAGATATAAGACAGATGTCAGAGCTAGGTTCTTTACTCAACGAGTAGTAAGGGCGTGGAATGCCCTGCCTGCAACAGTAGGCAGTAGTGGACTCGCCAACACTAAGGACATTCAAATGACCATTGGATAGACATATGGATGATAAGGGAATAGTGTAGATGAGCTTTAGAGTGGTTTCACAGGTCGGCGCAACATCGAGGGCCGAAGGGCCTGTACTGCGCTGTTATGTTCTATGTATGCAAACACAGCAGTTATCTGCATACTGCAGCTCGATGACAGAAGTTGGGGTGGTCTCGGTTCTGGGTGGAGGCGTCGGAGGTTGAACAATCTCCCACTTGTCCTGTAGGTTAGTTCCACTCCAGTGGGGAGTTTCATGGTGATGGAGTGGAATGTTGCAGTGAGGAAGATGGGGAAGAGCATTGGTGCAATGAGACAGCCTTGCCTGACCTCCTCTTGCACTCGCTTTGGGTCTGTGTTGGATCCGTTGGTGAGGATTCCGGCTTGCATGTCATCATGTAGCAGGCGGAGAATGGTGACGAATTTCAGCGGGCAGCCAAATTTGAGGAGGATGTTCCACAATCACAGTTAACAGAGCCAAAGGCCTTTGCGAGATCGAAGAAGGCCATTTACAAGGGTTGGTGCTGCTGCCTACCGTTTTCTTGGAATTGTCACATGCTGAAGATCATATCCATCGAGCCTCTTGACAGGCGGAAGTCGTATTGAAACCCTGGGAGGAGTTTTCAGCCACTGGGGGGAGGAGGCAGTTGTAGGATTCTCGTAATGACCGTTCCCGGGGCGAACAGTAGGGAAATCCCTCTGTAATTTCCGCAGTCGGAACTGTCTCCTGCCTTGAAGATGGTCACAGTTACAGCACTTCTGAGATCTCCCGGCATGCTCTCCTCCTTCCAGACGAGGGTGATGAGGTTGTGCATTCGTGTCAAGAGTTCCTCCCCGCCGTATTTACAGGTACTCCAATAATCGCACAAAACCTAACCCGCTAATTCACACTGGATTGATATTCCAGTCATATTCTTGGTCGAAGTCAAGCGCAGAGCTCGCTGGACAAGTAAAAGCAAACTCTATTTATTGTGGGGGGTTTGATACTTGGCTTGAATTGGTAGCTAATTGATTGTCCACTGTTCGACATGCTGACCTTGATTTTAACCCCCAAATTGACAGGAGGGTTGGGGGTTAAAGTATTAAAATTAAGCAAACTAATTCCATTTCCGATCGATTATGGGCGGCCCAGCAACACAGTGGTTAGCACTGTTGTTTCACAGCACCAGGGTCCCAGGTTCGATTCGCGGCTTGGGTCACTGTTTGTGTGGAGTCTGCACGTTCTCCCCGCGTCTGCGTGGGTTTCCTCCGGGTGCTCCGGTTTCCTCCCAGAAGTCCCGAAAGACGTGCTTGTTAGGTAATTTGGGCATTCTGAATTCTCTCTCCGTGTACCCAACAGACGCTGGAATGTGGCGACTAGGGGATTTTCACAGTAACTTCATTGCAGTGTTAATGTAAGCCTACTTGTGACAATAAAGATTACTTAAAAGAACTACTACTGGCTACCTATAAATCCATTCAATGAAGTGTTTTTGACAGATGGTTGGACAGTTGGTTGGACAGCTGTTTTGTGAAGCAAAGCAAGGCCAACAGTTCAACTCCCGTACCTGGCTGAGGTTATTTATGAAAGCCCTGCCTTCTCAACCTTGCCCCTCGTCTGAGGTATGGGGTGGCACAGTGGGCACTGTTGCCTCACAGCACCAGGAACTGGGTTCAATTCCGGCCTTGGGTGACTGTGTAGAGATTGCACATTCTCCCCATCTCCCTGTGTCTGTGGGGTTTCCTCCGGGTGCTCCGGTTTCCTCCCACAGTCCAAGAATGTGCAGGTTAGGTGGATTGGCCATGATAAATTGCCCCTTAGTGTCCAAAGATGTGTAGGTTAGGTTAAGGGGTTATTGGGTTGGGGCAGGGGAGTGCGGTTGGCTGAAGTGCTCTTTCAGAGGATGAGTGCAGACTCGGGCCAACTGGCCTCCTTCTGCACTGTAGGGATTCTATGATTTCATGATTCCATGATCCTCGAGTTAATCATCACCAGTCAGCTCTCTTCCTCAAAGGGGAAAGCAACCAATTGTTATCTGGGACTATGGCGATTTTATTAGTTTCAACATAGCTGCACAGTATCAGCATTCCTCAAAGCAATCCCTTTTCCCCTCTTATCACATAGCTAACAAAACATAAATATTGCTTACCTAATAATATAATAATCTGCATTGTATATTACTTGTTACAAAGCAGCTTAGCGATCAGCTTATTGTAAGAAATGCTTTCTAATTTTAAAAAATTCTGAATATTGTGGTTGTTGAGTTGAAGCCAGTTGGTGATGGAATGCAGGTTTGCAATCACTGTCCTAACCAGCTGATCAAATGCTGACTCGTGGCTGTACGTTTTGCAATGGTCCAAAGTTAACGTTATTTGATTTCTCACCCAGTTAAAGGTCAGATGACCATTCTTGCACACCACCAGGCACGTGGTTACAAGGTTGGATCACTTTGGACCAGGAACAGCCTGCATGTTTGGCTTTTCCACTGAAAGAAAACACCACAGGCTTCAGAGAAGAGTGAATACAGATAGTGAGGGAAGGACCACGGCACAGTAACTTCCTCATCTGCTTCGAGACCCATTGTGTTCAGACAGTGAAGCTTACCTATCATCAAACTGCTGAAATTGTAACCTTTACTTACACCTCACTAACTCATATCCAGTCTCATTAGATATAAGAATATAGGGAAGAACGAAAGGTGTGCTAAATGGAGCTTGGCCATCCGACTTGTGCAGCCTGTAAATGAGAGGGCAGAAACAGTAATGGGATATGGGGTGGGAATGGGATGCCAAGTCAAATGTAGTGGGGGAAAAAAAGGGCGGCACGGTGGTGCAGTGGTTAGCACTGCTGCCTCAAGGCACTAAAGACCCGGGTTCGATCTCGGCCCTGGGTCACTGTCCGTGTCAAGCTTGCACATTCTCCCCATGTGTGTGGGTCTCGCCCCCACAGTCCAAAGGTGTGCAGGGTAGGTGGATTGACCACGCTAAATTGACCTTTAATTGGAATTTTTAAAGCCTTTTTTTTGAATGTAGTGAAATAATAATTCATTTGGCTTGGGAAGAGGGCAGGAAAAAGTGTGTTTGAACCAGTGGGAGGGGTAGTGATTTTCCAAATGAGTGGGATACGGTAAATTGATGGGGATGAATCCCGTTCGATGGGGTTAACTCAAATGGTGCAGCGGGAGAAGTAAAGGCAAAAGATTGAAAAGCGGATTGTTTAAAATCTGAACTTCGGAAGTTTGGATCCAAACTGTAATATTTTTTAAATGTTTGTCACTCAGTGTAGTTTCATGTTAGACACTTCCTTTGAACGGCGGACTTTTGACTCTTGGACTTTGTATTGGTAATCACGTTGCCGCCCTGGTAATCACATTGCCGCCCTATCATCAGTGAGAAAACAAACCCTCGGGAGTTCATGCAGAATTTCAACCTCTGGCTTTTGATGGTTGATTCGTGTTGCAGGTACGAGTAGCTCATGTGAGAAATCATAGAATTTACAGTGCAGAAGGAGGCCATTCGGCCCATCGAGTCTGCACTGGCCCATTGAAAGAACATCTCATTTAAGCCCACACTTCTAACCTATCCCCATAACCCATTAACCCCACCCAACCTTTTGGGACACTAAGGAGAATTTTCTTTTCGCTTGGCCAATCCACCTAACCTGCACATCTTTGGACTGTGGTAGGAAACCGGAGCACCCGGAGGAAACCCATGCAGATACAGGGAGAACGTGCAGACTCCGCACAGACAGTGACCCAAGCTGGGAATCGAACCTGGGACCCTGGAGCTGTGAAGCAATTGTGCTAACCACTGTGCAGCATGCTTAAACTGGTATCAGAAGAACCATGAGGTCAGAAAGGGACAGGCAATAAATGCTGGGCTAGCCAGTGATGCCCACATCCCATTAAATAATTTTTAAAAAATGTATGCCCACGGTTCAAACACCTGCTCATGTCACCAGAACAGTGTATCTTCAAAGAGAATCAGGTTAATTTACGTGACTTGTCAGTAATTCATTCATCTCATCTCCCAGAAAAGCCAAACCCTCATCCGTTAATTTTATTGTTTCAGGCACAGGCCTTTTTTAAAATTTCCTTGATATGATATCGAACTACATTATGGCTGAGTGAAAATCCAAGAGGTCCCTCCCCAACAGCACTGTGGGTGTACCTACATCTCGTGGATGACAGCAGTTCAAGAAGGCACCACCCAAGGGCAATTCGGTTGGAGAATAAGTTCTGGCCTAGCCAGCGACATCCACATCCTATAAAATAAGGTTTTTTTTGAAACATGGGATATTAGGTCAGATGACCAAAAACTTGCTAAGGGTGGGTTTTTAGAGTGTCTTGTAGGAGGAAGGCAAGGTGGAGAGGGTCAGGGACAGAGTTCCAGATCCTAGGGCCACGGCAACTGCAGACATGACCACCACTGATGGAACAAATATAACTAGGGATCCCCAAGAAGTCTGAATCAGAGGAGCACAAGCATTTTGGATGGATGTAGGGTTGGAGGAGATTACAGAGATGGGGAGGGGTGAGGACATGGAGGGATTTGAAAATCTGGATGAGAATTTAAAAATCAAGACGATGCTTGACCAGGGGTCAATGTAAGTCAGTAAGCACAGGGCTGATAGGGGAATAGGACTTGCTTCGAGTTAAGACAGGCAGCAGAGTTTCAGGAAAGTGTTGGAATAGTCAAATCTGGAGATAATGAAGGCATGAATGAGGGTTTCAGCAGTTGCGCCGGGTGAAGTCAGGCGATGCTACAGAGGTGGAAATAAATGGCACAAATATGAAGTTGAAAGTTCATCTCTGGATCACATGTGACATCAGGTTTTTGAGCCGGCTTACTTTATCTGAGATTGTTGCCAGGGAGAGGGATGGAGTCAATAGCTAGGAAACAGAATTTGGAGTTAAGACTGGAAACAATGGCTTTAGTTTTCCCAATATTTAATTCAAGGACATTTCTGTTCATCCAGTTCTGGGTGTTGGATAAGCAGTCAGATCATTTGCATCAGTGGGGCAGTCAAGAGAGATGATCATGAGGTAGAACTGGGTGTTGTCGGTGGTGTCAGTGTACGTGTGATAACTAATGCCATGCCTTCAGACGGTCTCACCAAGGGACACATGCAGATGAAAAATAGGAAGAAAGGGCCAAGGAACGATCCTTGGGGAGCACCAGAGGTAAAAGTGATGGAGCAGGAAGAGGAGCCATTGCAAGTAATTCAATGGCTGCGGTTAGATTGATGAGAATGGAACCAGGTTAGCACTGTTGCTTCACAGTGCCTGAGTCCCGGGTTCAATTCCCACTTGGGTCACTGTCTGTGCAGAGTCTGCACGTTCTCCCTGTGTCGGCGTGGATTTCCTCCGGGTGCTCCGGTTTCCTCCCACAAGTCCCGAAAGACGTGCTGTTAGGTGAATTGGAATCTGAATTCTCCCTCTGTGTACCCGAACAGGCGCCGGAGTGTAGCGACTTGGGGCTTTTCACAGTGACTTCATCGCAGTTTTAATGTACACCTACTTGCGACAATAATAAAGATGATTATTATTATATGGACAACCTACCAATGTCCCATTGAGCAACTGGATGCATTGCACCTCCGCTGCTTAAGAGTTAACAGCAACATCAAGTGGCAGGATAAAATCCCAAGTTGTTTGCAAGATGCCACGTGCACGATATCGAGAGCACACTCACCAGAGCCCAGCTTCTCTGGGTTGACCAGGTAGTTCCCATGGAAGATTCCTTGATGCCAAGAGGGGTATTCTAAACCAGCTGAGCATGGGAACTTGCATCATAGGACATCCCAAACTCCGATACAAAGATTTTCTGAAGTTGACTTAGTCTTAAATTGGATTTCACTACTTTTTTTGGGGGGGGGGGGGGGGGGGGGGTGCGTAGAGGACCACCTGAGGCGGATCCAAATGAGTTGAAGTCTCTGTCATGAAGCAGCCTAAACATTTTAGGAGAGCAGATTTAAGTCCCTACAGGACAAGTGAACAAGCCGCAAAGTCAGTGACTTTATATGTAATATTTCCAATCGGATCTGCAAATTACCGACTCGGTTTAATATCACATTTGAGACAAACAAGGCAGCGGACAACTTGGTTCCTTGCTGAACCCTCATCCATTGAAGTGATGGGAGAATCCATCAGACAAATCAGAAAGATTAATGTGACTGATGAACTCCATACTGATCATTTTAATCCAAAATATTGACCAGTGGTTTTTCTCTACAGGTGCCAATGGATAAGTTATATATTTTTAAGAATCTATTTCAAATTTTTTTTGGACGCCCTGTCTTCTGTAGGTTTTTGTTTTCATTTACTTGTAAACAAGGCATGCAATTTCTCATATCAGAAATCATTTTAATACCTCCATTGTTGTCGGAAAGCCGTGTAAAACACCCATTTTACGCTGAATCTCTAACCCATTCCCCCGCCCCACCCCTTCCCCACTATTGTAACATTTTGTTCCTAAAAACTGCTTGGTAAAGTCTACAGTACTTTGAGATGGGTTCAGGCCATGCTGAAGCTTGTTTATGTTGCAAAGCAGTTTTTCTTTACATATTGAGCTTGTTTAAACAACCCATGCATGGACAACATCAGCATTTGGTAAGCGAAGGAAGCTCGTCAGTCGACTGGTCCTCAATAAAAACTTGTGTAAGAGGATACCTCTGCATGATAGTCAAAGTAAATCTTCATAGTAAGCTGAACATACTGTTCATTCTCGTTTTGAAAAAGGGAAGGTGCTTCCAGTTTTCTGAAACTTTGTTCTACCTTTGTGCTTGACTATGCTTTATATAGTACAACCAGCACAATGAGAGGAGGGGGAAGGGAGAATGAATTTGATATATTGGGTGGCGTGGATCTTCTATCCAATGAATTGTATGTGCGTGAATGTAAATTGATAACAATGTTCTGCATGTGCTCACGATTCTAAGTTTGACGAATGACCATAAATGAACCCCACAACGGACAATAAATGTTGTATCACATAATGATGTTCGATTAATGATTTCTTATAAGTTGGCAATTTGGTTTGCAAACGCTGGCTGGACATATTCCGGGAGATGTCATCGAGGGTTGCTAACTGTGATTAAATGTATTCCTGGAGGCTTCATCATATGACTTGCCCCATGCTCCAGTCATGAGTCGACCAACATGTCTATTCTTGTGACGCACTGTATTCCTACGCCAATCAGACAACAAAAAGACTCCTTACCCAATGTCCTGACGATTGTTTTCTCCAGGATTGCACACAGCAGTGCTCTGGTGATCAATCTTCAATTCCTGGAGACTCCAGGTCAATGTTGGGAGGGCTAGTAGCCCGAATTACTTTGAAGAAAACATTCTAGATTTGAAAACCAAGCGATCATTTTTCAGCCAACTGTTTTCAACTCACCAACCCTAAAGTTACAACAAGCTGGCAATACTGAAGCCTGGCGGTTAACTGCTAAGTACCAGACCAATAAATAGAATCATAGAATTTCTATTGTGCAGAAGAAGGCCATTCGGTCCGTCGAGTCTGTACCGACCCTTCAAAAGAGCACCCGACCTAGGCCCATGCATGCCCCCAGTCTATCCCTGTAACCCCACCTAATCTTTTGGTCACTAAGGTGGAATTTAGCATGGCCAATTCAATTAACCTGCCCAATCACCTGCCCTATTCCTGTGACCCTACCCAACCTTTAGACACGAAGGGGCAATTTAGCATGGTCAATCCACCTAACCTGCACATCGTTTGGACTGTGGGAGGAAACAGGAGCACCCGGAGGAAACCCATGCAGACACGGGGAGAACGTGCAAACTCTACACAGACAGTCCCTGGCGCTGTAAGACAGCAGTGCTAACCATTGTGCCACCGTGCCACTCCCTGTGGCACCTCCATGGTTGGAACCGACATCTTGTCAGACATTTACACCTCATTGGAGCCTCTCTATTTGCATAATGCAATCATCCCAAGTCCTTGCACAGAAACCTAAATTGGTTCCATTTGAATTGTACCTAACAATGTGGGCTTTCTTACCTCCAGATGGAAGATCAGGGCCCAGCTCTCTGCCACTGAAGATGATGTTGTTGAAATTAAAAGGTTACCCGGGGCTGCAGAAACACACCATTATAAAGTAAAAGGCCCTAAATCGAATACCTAAGCTGTTGAAATAAAAACAGAAAATGCAGGAAATACTCAGTAGGTCAGGTAACAGGGGCTGGTTAGCACAGGGCTAAATCGCTGGCTTTGAAAGCAGACCAAGGCAGGCCAGCAGCACGATTCAATTCCCGTAACAGCGTCCCCGAACAGGCGCCGGAATGTGGCGACTAGGGACTTTTCACAGTAACTTCATTTGAAGCCTACCTGTGACAATAAGCGATTTTCATTTTCATCTGTGGAGTGAGAAACAGAGCCACCGGCCACGATCCACCGGCCTCGACGCGGCCAACTTGGGACGCGACCAGGCCGTTAAATCTTGCAAGAGGCCGCTCATGAGATTTAACGGTCTCGTTACACCACGCGTGATCTAACGTGATCTCGTGAGGTGTGCGGGATCCAGATTTGCATATTCAAATGTGCAGTCAGGCTTGCTTTCATGTTCGCTCTGGAGTTACCCAAGGTACGGGATCAACGCTTGTGCCTCAGAGACTCCGAGCAAGCGCCGTTTAGCAATGGACCAGGTGTACCAGCACTTTGAGGGGCGGGGTTGGGGTGGGGTGGGAGGAGGTTCAGAGATTTTGCCCCAATCTGTTCCTGCACGGCCGAGATGAGCTCGTTAGTAAGGGAAATGGGACTGAGTCCGGCTTCGGCAGGGCATTCTCACTGAGGCTCAGAAATCTAGCAGTGCCCCATTTTAAAAGCGGAATTGTTCTTGGTGCTACCAGCACTGGGAAACACCCAGCAAAACCCGCCCGTCACGGGACTCTGTTTCATTCCCATTCCGCGCCCAACGTTTCAGCTTCGAGATGTGATCGGTTTTCAGCAAGGGATGGGACGGGCAAGGATAAAAGGAAAGTCAGTGATAGGGTGGAAGACAGGAGAGATTGAATGACAGAAGTCTTAGAAGGCCAAAGGGAATGGTGATGGGGCAAGAAAAGAAACCAAAGATGTGCCTGGAGCAGATGTGCTCCTGACTGAAAGCAAAACATGAAAGAAATCATGTAAAGGAATGGAAACAAAATGGGGCTATGGTCCGAAATTGTTCCTCTCGAAGGCTGTATAGTGCCAATTCGAAAGATGGTGCTGTTCCTCAAGCTTACATTGAGCTTCGTTGGAGCGATGTAGCAGGCCAAGGACAGAGATGTCAGCCTGCGAGCAAAGTGCAGAATTAAAATGACAGGTCACAGGAAGGTCGGGCTCATGCTCCTCAAAGCGGTTGACCAAGCTGCATTTGGTCTCCACATTGTGAGTAGTGAATACAGTGGACTAAGTTGAAAGAAGTGCACGTAAATTGTTGCTTCACCTGGAAGGGGTCTTTGGTGCCTTGGCCAGTGAGGTGAGTGGAGGAAATCTTTGGATCCTCACTGTCTTCAGTGATGTCCCGGAGGACTGGAGAATAGCCAATGTTGTTCGTTTGTTTAAGAAGAGTAGCAAGGATAATCCATGGAACCACAGGCCGGTGAGCCTTATGTCAGTGGTAAGGAAATTACTGGAGAGAATTCTTCGAGACAGGATCTACTCACATTTGGAAGCAAATGGACGTATTACTGAGAGGCAGCACGGTTTTGTGAAGGCGAGGTTGTGTCTCACTAATTTGATAGAGTTTTTCGAAAAGGTCACAAAGATGATTGATGCAGATAGGGCAGTGAATGCTGTCTATATGGACTTCAGTAAGGCCTTTGACAAGGTCCCTCGTGGCAGACTGGTACAAAAGGTGAAGTCACACGGGATCAGGGGTGAGCTGGCAAGATGGATACAAACTGGCTCGGTCATAGAAGGCAGAGAGTAGCAATGGAAGGGTGCTTTTCTGATTGGAGGGCTGTGACTAGTGGTGTTCCGCAGGGATCAGTGCTGGGACCTTTGCTGTTCGTAGTATATATAAATGATTTGGAGGAAAATGTAACTGGTCTGATGAGTAAGTTTGCAGACGACACAAAGGTTGGTGGAATTGTGGATAGCGATGAGGACTGTCAGAGGATACAGCAGGATTTAGATTGTTTGGAGACTTGGGCGGAGAGATGGCAGATGGAGTTTAATCCAGACAAATGTGAGGTAATGCATTTTGGAAGAACTAATGCAGGTAGGGAATGTACAGTAAATGGTAGAACCCTCAAGAGTATTGACAGTCAGAGAGATCTAGGTGTACAGGTCCACAGGTCACTGAAAGGGGCAACACAGGTGGAGAAGGTAGTCAAGAAGGCATACGGCATGCTTGCCTTCATTGGCCGGGGCATTGAGTATAAGAATTGGCAAGTCATGTTGCAGCTGTACAGAACCTTAGTTAGGCCACACTTGGAGTATAGTGTTCAATTCTGGTCGCCACACTACCAGAAGGATGTGGAGGCTTTAGAGAGAGTGCAGAAGAGATTTACCAGGATGTTGCCTGGTATGGAGGGCATTAGCTATGAGGAGCGGTTGAATAAACTCGGTTTGTTCTCACTGGAACGACAGAGGTTGAGGGGCGACCTGATAGAGGTCTACAAAATTATGAGGGGCATAGACAGAGTGGATAGTCAGAGATTTTTTCCCAGGGTAGAGGGGTCAATTACTAGGGGGCATAGGTTTAAAGTGCGAGGGGCAAGGTTTAGAGGATATGTACGAGGCAAGTTTTTTAAACAGAGGGTAGTGGGTGCCTGGAATTCGCTGCCGGAGGAGGTGGTGGAAGCAGGGACGATAGTGACATTTAAGGGGCATCTTGACAAATACATGAATAGGATGGGAATAGAGGGATACGGACCCAGGAAGTGTAGAAGATTTTAGTTTAGGCGGGCAGCACGGTCGGCATAGGCTTGGAGGGCCAAAGGGCCTGTTCCTGTGCTGTACCTTTCTTTGTTCTTTGTTCTTTGAAATGAGCAGGTCTTAAATCTCCTGTGTTTGCATGGAAAGTAGGACGTCTTACAACACCAGGTTAAACTCCAACAGGTTTGTTTCGATGTCACTAGCTTTCGGAGCACTGCTCCTTCCTCAGGTGAATGAAGAGGTAGGTTCCAGAAACATATATATATATATATTTTTCCTTTAAAAAAATTTTAAGAGTGCCCAGTTCATTTTTTCTCCATTTAAGGGGCAATTTAGCGTGGCCAATCCACCTACCCTGCACATTTTGGGGTTGTGGGGGCAAAACCCACGCAAACACGGGGAGAATGTGCCAACTCCACACGGACCCAGAGCCGGGATCGAACCTGGGACCTTGGCGCCGTGAGGCAGCAGGCTAACCACTGCGCCACCGTGCTGCCCTTAGAAACATATATATAAACAAAGTCAAAGATGCAAGACGATACTTTGAATGCGAGCATTTGCAGGTAATTAAGTCTTTACAGATCCAGAGAGAGGGGTAACCCCAGGTTTAAGAGGTGTGAATTGTCTCAAGCCAGGACAGTTGGTAGGATTTCGTAAGCCCAGGCCAGATGGTGGGGGATGAATGTAATGCGACATGAATCCAAGGTCCCGGTTGAGGCCGCACTCATGTGTGCGGAACTTGGCTATAAGTTTCTGCTCGGCGATTCTGCGTTGTCGCGCGTCCTGAAGGCTGCCTTGGAGAACGTTTACCCGAAGATCAGAGGCTGAATGTCCTTGACTGCTGAAGTGTTCCCCGACTGGAAGAATCGTATCGTAGAATTTACAGTGTGGAAGGAGGCCATTCGGCCCATCGAGTCTGTACCGACCCTTGGAAAGAGCACCCTACTTAAGCCCAGGCTGCCACCCTATCCCAGTAACCCGACCTGACCTTTTCGACACTGAGGAATCGCCGAGCAGAAACCTATAGCCAAGTTCCGCGCGCATGAGTGCGGCCTCAACCAGGACCTTGGATTCATGTTGCATTACATTCACCCCCCCACCATCTGGCCTGGGCTTGCGAAATCCTACCAACTGTCCTGGCTTGAGACAATTCACACCTCTTTAACCTGGGGTTACCCCTCTCTCTGGTTCTGTAAAGACTTAATTACCTGCAAATGTTCACATTCAAAGTATCTTCTTGCATCTTTGACTTTGTCTATATATATGTTTCCGGAATCTACCTCTTCACTCACCTGAGGAAGGAGCAGTGCTCCGAAAGCTAGTGATTTGAAAGAAACTTGTTGGACTTTAACCTGGTGTTGTAAGACTTCTTACTGTGCTCACCCCAGTCCAACGCCGGCATCTCCACATCATGGCTGCATGGAATGGGAAGGGGACCAACCCAGTGTTGGGGGTGATTTGAGGCATGGCCTGTGGTATCCCTGAGAAAATAGTCCCGTCAGAATACTAAAAGGAAAGGGAAGGAGAAGATGTATTTTGTGGTGGCCCCTTGCTGTCCAAACATTAGGTGGGGTTATGGCCAACTCTTGCACTGTAGTGATTCTATAATTCTTACAGCCTTCTCTTATTTTTCCTTGCAGTCAGCAATACATCTTCCTGAAACACATCTTTTGTTTTTGTTTTTGGCCCATCACCATTCCCTGGAAGACTAACTCCTCTGTCAACCTCTCCTGCCTTCCATCCTATCACAGATCTTCCTTTTGTCCTTGTCCCACCAGCCCCTTGCTCAAAAGCTATCACATCGCTAACTTTTCCCAGTTCTGTTGATTGGCTACTCGACCTAAAACGTTAACCTTGTTTCCCACTGCACGGATGCTGCCTGAGCTCCGCATTTCTAGCACTTTCTGTCTTGATTTTGGATATCCAGCATTTGCTTTCTGAACTTTTCTATTGGACAATGTTTGAGCTGGTAGGGATTGTAACTTAGAATAGGGCAGTCTGTGACTGCATCACCTGACTGGTTGTTGCTGTAATTTTATCAATCAGCTTGCACACAAAGCTGACATAAATAGTTGCCAGGCATGCTGGTTCCTTCAAAGCATAAAAGGCATTTGAAGCAATTGGCAAGCTTGGTACTGGAAATAGTTTTCTCTTGTGTGGGCGAACTGTTAATTGCTCATGAGTTGTGCAGCCTTGTGATCGCTGTCAACTCCTCTCAGTATTTGGTCATTTTCTCCACATTAAAAAGCATCCTTTAATCCACCAGCACCAACTTCTGTTTGAAGAACATTCTTCTGGCCTACAGCAACCCAGCAACATTTTTAACTTGGCCTGTAAACTTGACTTTGCAGCAGAGGGTTTAAATCTACAGTTGAGCGCTCTTGTGTGAATGAAATGTGCATGAAGCTAAGAGTAAAATCCATTAAAACTGCCTGCTTTGTCATTTTAAAAATATATATATTTTCCTACGTCCACATTTATAATGGAGAATGCCTGTGCAAATTGGTCACATGGAAAGATGGAAAATAGAAGCATGAGGAGGCCATTCAGCCCTTCTAGCCTGCTCCACCATTCATTATGATCATGGCTGGTCATCCAACTCAATAACCTGTCCCGCTTTCCCTCCATATCCTTTGATCCCTTTAGCTATATCCAACTGCTTCTTGAAAACATACAATGTTTTGGCTTCAACTACTTTCTGTGGTCGTGAATTCCACAGGCCGACCACTCTCTGGGTGAAGACATTTCTCCTCATCTCAGTCTTAAATGGTCTACCCTGTATCCTCAGACTGTGACCCTGGTTCTGGACTCCCCACCATCGGGAGCATCCTTCCTGCATCTAGTCCTGTTTGAATTTTATAGGTTTCTATGAGATACCCCCCCATTCTTCTGAACTCCATCAAATATAATCCTAACAGGCTCGATCTCTCCTCATACATCAGTGTTCTCTTGCCATCCCAGGAATCAGTCTGGTAAACCTTCTCTGCACTTCCTCTAGTTTAAGAGCATCTTTCCTCAGAGACCAAAACTGCATACAATATTCCAGGACAATAATTGCAGCAAGACATCCCTGCTCCTGTATTCAAATCCTCTCACTATGAAAGTCAACGTAACTTTTTTAGCACCTGCTGCACCTGCATGCTTACTTTCAGTGACTAGTGTCACAGACAAGGACACCCAGGTCTCATTGCACATTCCCATCTCTCAAATTATAGCTGTTCAGATAATACTCTGCCTCCCTGTTTTTGCTTCCAAAATGGAATTCCTCACATTTATCCACTTTATACTGCATCTGCCCACTCACTCAACTTGCCCAAATCACACTGAAGCATCTCTGCATTCTCCTCACAGCTCATCCTCCCAACCAGCTTTGTGTCATCTGCAAGTTTGGAGATATTACATTTAGTTCCCTCATCTAAATCAATATATATAGTGTATTGCTGGGGTCCCAGCAATGATCCCTGCTGTACCCTACCAGTCACTAGCTGCCATTCGGAAAAATACCCGTTTATTCCTACTTTGTTTCCTGTCTGCCAACCAATTTTCTATCCATCTCAATGCACTACCCCCAATCCCATGTGCTTTAATGTTACACATTAATCTCTTATGTGACCTTGTTGAAAGCCTTCTGAAAGTCCAAATAAACCACTGGCTCCCCTTCATCAACTCTACTTGTTACATCCTTGAAGAATTTCAGTAGATATATCAAGCATAATTTTGCTTTCGTAAATCCATGATGACTCTGTCCAACCTTGCCACAGTTTTCCAAGTGCTCTGCAATTAAATCTTTTATAATGTACTCGAGAATATTCCCCACTACTGACGTCAGGCTGATTGGGCGATAATTCCCTGTTTTCTCTCTACCTATATTTTTAAATAGTGGGGTTACCTACCCTCCTGTAGGAACTGTTCGAGAGTCTGTAGAATCCTGGAAGATGACCACCAATGCATTCACTGTTTCTAGGACCACTTCCTTAAGTACTCTGGGATGTAAATTACCAGGCCCTGGTGATTTATCGTCTTTCAATCCCATCAATTTCCCCAACACCATTTCCCTAGTTTACTGATTTCTTTCAGTTCTTCCCTCTCGCTAAATCCTGTGTTCCCCAACATTTCTGGTATATTATTTGTGTCCTCCTTTGTGAAGACAGAACCAAAGTGTGTATTTAGTTGGTCAGCCATTTCTTTGCTCCCCATGAAAAATTCCCCTATTTCTAACAGTAAGGGACCAAAATTTATCTTCACCAATCTTATTCTCTTCAGATATCTATAGAAACCTTTGGTGTCCATTTTTATGTTCCCTGCAAGATTGCTCTCGTATTCTATTTTCTCCATATTAATCAATCCTTCGGACCTCCTTTGTTGAATTCTAAACTGTTCCCTATCCTCAGCTCTGTTGTGTTTTCTGGCCAATTTGTATGCCTCTTCCTTGGACCTAACACTGTCTCTAATTTCCCTTGAAAGCCATGGTTTGGCCACCTTTCCCGTTTTAATTTTACGCCAGACAGGAATAATAATTGTTGCAGTTCACTGATAAGCTTTTTGAATGTTTGCCATTGCCTATCCACTGTCTTCACAGCTGAAGTTTTTCAGCCCTGGAAACCTTGTAAACCTCTTCTGCACTCTCTCCAAAGCATTTGCATCCTTCCAAATGTGTGGCGCCCAGAGCTGTACACATTACTCCAGTTAAGGCCTAACTAGTTTCTTGTATAAATTCAGCATAACCTCCTTGCTCCTTGTACTCTCTATCCATATTAACAACGCCCAGAATAATCTAAACTTTATTCATTGCCCTCTCCACCTGTCCACCTTCAATGATATATACACAGATAAATCCAAGTACTCTGCTCTTTCACCCTCTTAGGAATTGTATCCCTTATTTTATATTGTGTCTCCATGTTCTTCCTACCAAAATGCATCATCTTACACTTCTCCGCAATGAACTGCTTCTGCCTCTCCATCAACATATTTATGTCCTTTTGAGGTTCTCCACTGTCCCCCTTACAGTTACCATGCTTCCAAGTTTTGTATCATCTGAAAACGTTGTAGTTGTCCCCTGAACACCTCGGCCATGCCCTCTGCCTCCATGTGTAAATTCCCTTTTGGATTCCTAATCAGCCCCACTCTTCCTTTTACCACACCTTTTACTTTTTATAAGCCTATAGAAGGCTTTGGGATTCCCTTTTCTGTTGGCTGCCAGTCTTTCCTCATAATCCCTCTTTGCTTTTCTAATCTGATTTTTCACCTTCCCTCTGAACCTTCTGTATCCCTCTTGGTTCTCAATTGTATTTTCTACCTGATACCTGTCATAAGCACATGTTTTCTTCCTTATCTTAATTTCTATCCCCTTTTTCAATCAGGGAGTTCTGGATTTGTTTGCCCTACCTTTCTCTTTTTATGGGACTACACTTTGACTGTGTCCAAACCATTTATTTTTGAAGGTACCAAATTGTTCAGCGACAGTTTTCGTTACAGTCTATCCTGACCACATCCGCTCTTATCCCCATTGAAGTTGCTCTGGAGCATCATGCCCAGTCTGGGTGCACACAAATGAAGTGCATCAAGACCTGGGAGAGGGAGCAGAGAAGTTTTATGAGAATGGTATGACGGTGAGTAGGCTTCAGTTATGTGGAGAGAATTGTACTCCATGCACAAGACATTAGAGATGTTGAGAATTATGAAGGATTTTGATAGAGTAGGTTAGGGAAAAACTGGCTTCATGGGCAGGAGACTTGATAATCAGAAGACACAAGGTTAAGAGAATTATGAAAAATATCCAGAATTGTTTTAATGCAGCAAATCAGCACAGATATGACGGGTCAAATGTTGGTCTACCATGCCAATGTTCTACTACCACATTTTTAAAAATGTAAACTGTTTATGTAAACGTGTTGCAGTATAATTACACCCTCCCACCACAAATGGTTACACCCTCCCACCACTAAGGGGCTGGTTTAGCACAGTGGGCTAAACAGCTGACTTGTAATGCAGAACAAGACCAGCAGCACGGGTTCAATTTCTGTACCGGCCTCACCGAACAGGCACCGGAATGTGGCAACTACGGGCTTTTCAGAGTAACGTCGTTGAAGCCTACTTGTGACAATAAGCGATTATTATTATTAATGATGTGGAGATGCCGGCGTTGGACTGGGGTGAGCACAGTACGAAGTCTTACAACACCAGGTTAAAGTCCAACAGGTTTGTTTCGATGTCACTAGCTTTCAGAGCGCTGTTCCTTCCACAGGTGAATGAAGAGGTATGTTCCAGAAACACATATATAGACAAATTCAAAGATGCCAAACAATGCTAGGAATGCAACCATTAGCAGGTGATTAAATCTTTACAGATCCAGAGATGGGGTAACCCCAGGTTAAAGAGGTGTGAATTGTATCAAGCCAGGACAGTTGGTAGGATTTTGCAGGCCAGATGGTGGGGGATGAATGTAATGCGACATGAATCCCAGGTCCCGGTTGAGGCCGCACTCATGTGTGCGGAACTTGGCTATAAGTTTCTGCTCGGCGATTCTGCGTTGTCGCGCGTCCTGAAGGCTGCCTTGGAGAACGCTTACCCGGAGATCAGAGGCTGAATGCCCTTGACTGCTGAAGTGTTCTCCGACTGGAAGGGAATATTCCTGCATTCCCTTATTATTAATGGTGCTGTAGCACTTCAATATTTTAGCCTGTATCATAGAGAAACTCTTGTCTTCCTGCTGATTCCACTTCCCAAATTGCTGTGCGTTTTATTGTTTAACAATATACAATCCAAGCATTAAAGAGTTGCATTTATATAGGGACTTTTATGGCCTTTAGGATGACTTGAAGCACTTTATAGCCAGTGAAGTACTTTATTTTTACGTCATTTATAATGTTGGAAAAGTGGCTGCTAGTTTGTGCACAGCAAGCACTTACAAATTGTCATGTTATCATGACCAAATTATCTTTTTGGGATGTTGATTGAGGGATGAATGTTGGCCAGGACACCAGGGAAACTGCCATGGGGTCTTTTATGTATCTTTTAATATATTAGGGTGCAAACAGGCCCTTGGTTTAATGTCTCATGTTGTACCTCTGATGGTGCAGCACTCCCATCAGTACTGCCTATGAGTATAGGTCTAAATTTTTGCACTCAAGTTGCTGGAGTGAACTTGAATCTACAATCTTCTGATTCAGAGGTGACTATTCTGCCAGCTGAGCCAAGGCTGATAGATTATATGAACATGAGGTCAGAATAATAAAAGTAATCTTTATTATTGTCACAAGTTGGCTGACATTAACACCGCAATGAAGTTACTGTGAAAATCCCTTAGTGTCCACACTCTGGCGCCTTTACGGGTACACAGAGGGGGAATTCAGAATGTCCAATTCACCGAATAAGCACATCTTCAGGACTTGTGAGAGGAAACCGGAGCACCCGGAGGAAACCCACGCAGACACGCGGAGGACGTGCAGACTCCGCACAGACAGTGACCCAAGGCAGGAATCGAACCTGGGACCCTGGCACTGTGAAGCAAAAGTGCTACCATGTGGGTGCATCTTGGTCTAATTGCCTCTTCGTCTCTCATTCCACTTCAGTGAAAGAGTGCACTTGGTCGCGACTCACCATGTGCAATGCCATGATAAATCGACTAAAATCAAATGTATTTTTAAAACCACATTTTTATTTTATCCGGCATTCGTCAAGATTTAGTCCTGGTGGTTTTTGGGCCATAGAGAAGTTGAGAGCAAATGAGTTTTTAAGGGTTTATGAACGCAGTTCCACAGCATCTTTGTTCCAACTGAATTATATTAATGCCATGAATTATTGTATTCTGTGTCATTGTAAAACAAAAAAATCGTGCTAAGCTCTGATAACGTGGGACATGGGCGTGGAAAATTTGTTAAAGGAAGCATTTGCTAACGTCCAGTGTTTAATGGAAATAACCTCCAACTGCCTCTGAAGACACAGTTAGATAGTATCTATCCTGCAGTAGCAGCGCTCATTTTCTGTATGACTGACTCATTTTGGATCCGCTGTAGTGATATAAAAAGTGATGATTAGCTGCTGAGATGGACTGCGAATAAGAGAGCGAAAATTTGCATTGAATATGTTGTCTGGATGGTGGACAAACAAATTATTCACATGATTGCAGGCACGGTTCTAACTCTCTGTGTAAATACGAATGCATTAAGACTGCTCTGTCACATTGTCTCACATTGTACAGCTGCTAATTCTTAAGAGTTAATAAGACAGAGAGCCCTGAGCATGAATTGTGGTCAGACTTCTTTCTTTGCAAGGGCAAAATGTTGAGAGCTGTGCATTCCTTGCAATTGAGGATGGATGGGCTGCAAATTCTTTCTGGGCCACGTCAGTGTATTCGGAGGCATTGCCTTGCTTCATCTTCCTTCCCTCCCCACCACCCATCAGCAAGGAATCCTGAGCATGTGGAAATATTTGGTTAGCCTGTTTTGCCAGTTCAAATGGTCGTTAAAAGTCCGATCGCACTCTGCAATGAAGAGCAGCAAGTTGTCCACTGACCTGGTCAATATTTTTAATATAAAGTTAGAGTACGCAATTCTTTTTTTTTTTTAATAAAGGGGCAATTTGTGTGGCCAATCCACCTACTCTGCACATCTTTTTGGGGTGAAACCCACGCAGACACGGGGAGAATGTGCAAACTCCACATGGACAGTGATGACCTGGTCAATATAACTGTCAACCAGGACCACCAAGTGAAAGCCATGCAACTACTATGTTGTCTGTGAGACATTGCAGATACTGAAATTCCACAATTATGGGCCGGGATTCTCCGCTGGCGTGATTCTCCGTTATGCCGTCGCCCGGGGATTTCCTGACGCCGTGGGGCTGCCCCACAATGGGAAACCCCATTGACCGGCTGGCGTTACAGAGAATCCCACCGGCCGGTCAGGGCAGAGATGTGGCGCGGCGGGGGGGAGAATCCCGCCCATTATGTCCCAGCACTCACTATAAAGTACTTTGATGCACTTTGGTTATTAATATTTTTATTTTATCTGCTTATTGATCACTTGATGGTCTCTGCTGCTGTGGGAGAGTCTGTATTGAAAAACAAAAGGTCTGATAAATATATTACAAAAGAACGCATTAAATCCTCTCTCTTTTACGCAGCTTATTAAATATTTTTACAGCTTGTAATTCTCTTGTGAATATTCTTTGGAACACAGTCAGCCAAGTGCTCTGTTTGCTTATTTATAAGAGGTTTAAAGGTCAATGTTGTTTCTTAAAATGAACAGCGGACTTATTAATTGCATACAGTTGCCAATAAATGTTATTAGTTGTACATTGTAGTTGTACATTAAAGGGCTTCCTGATAAAATGAAGTAACATTCACTGATTGGGTGGCATGGTTAGTTAGCACTGCTGTCTCACAGCGTCAGGGATCCAAGTTCGATTTCAACCTTTGGTGACTGTCTGGAGTTTCTACTTTCTCTCCATGTCTGCGTGGGTTTCCTGCCACAGTCCAACGATATGCGAGCTAGGTGAGGCTAGGGGGATAGGGCGGGGCGTGGGCCTAGGGAGGGTGCTCTTTCGAGGTGTGGTGTAGACTCAATGGGCCGAATGGCCTCTTTCTGCGCGAGAGGAACTCTATGGAATCAGTTGAGATGAATTTGGCTTAGTGTTGATCTCCCATGTGGTGAAATAGCTGTTACACCTCTTCTTGACCAAGCTTGACTTAATTACAAAAGCAATTAATAGGTAAGTAATTAGCCACCTTGAGCATCTCCCTCCCATTAGAGAGAGACAATTGATCATTTAGCTCCACATCAAAAGTGTGGGGTAAGCAAGGAGACAGGGCTCCATGAACTATCAGAGCTGGTACGGAGAATGGACCCACACTGTGGCATTACTCTGCCCCACACTCCATGCCATCTAGCCAAGTGAGCTAACTGATCCCTTTGGCCAACGTAACACTTAGTGAATGGATTTTGAACCGGGGAAGACCGATGTCATTTCAGAAAAGGACAAAAGTGGGTTGAGGAGATTTAAACACAACTACATAATAGACCCTACAAGACCCCCCCCCCCCCCCCCCCCCCCAAGTTATTTGCTCTTCCTTCTCTAACCTTTTTTCTCTCCAACAAAAGTATTTGAATTTGTGAATCAGTCGTTATAATTAGAGCTGGCCCACACAAATATTAATTGATACTATTCCCAGATTCAAAGGAAACTTTTGTTCCCGAAAAATAGAGCTTCTAGCAGACTGGGAGAAACCGAGGAAGAGAAGACTGAATTTGTCAATGTGCCGGCAATACCTCTGGCCTGATGAAAGGGTTCTTGAAAAACAGCTTGCTGATATCGTGTTCCCTACTGATATTGGGATACTGCAGGAGAGCTGTGTCCTTGGGTCACTGGCAAGATCAAAGCAGCTGAAGGCCATTCGGAATACTGCATCCAATAACTGGGCACCATTTTAAACTGCTGCTTTTTCTAATTTACTGGAAATATTTTACAATTGGAGTGCATGCTGCTTTCCAAAATATGCTCTCTTTTTTTTTTGGTCCCTACCATAAAGCTGCATTTTACTGAAGAATACGAAATCAAGTGAAAAGACACACAACTGAATTGGGAGGCCTCAATTCACCCTGGGTCTCTCATTATGTGTCGGACCTACCTGGAGGGGAGAGGGGAGGGGGCGGGGGGGGGGGGGGTTGGTGCAGTTTCAGGATAAGGGGCAGGTCATTTAGGACTGAGTTAAGGAGGAATTTCTCCACTCAGAGTGGTGAATCTTTGGAATTCTCTGCCCCGGAGGGCTGTTGAAGCTGTCATTGAATGTGTACAAGGCAGGGACTGATAGTTTTTAATATGTAGAAATCTATCAAGGGATACCGGGGATAGTGTAGGAAAATGGTGTTGATGTAGGTCAGTCACCACCCCATTGAATGGTGGGGTGGGCTCGAAGGGCTGAATGGCCTCCTCCTGCACCTATTTCTTCTGATCTAGCCAGGGTGACATTGAGCTGAGTGAAGGTGAAATGTGAGATTGTGACTTTAATTTATTGGCATCCTTGCTGTAGTTTACAGTAGGGAGTCAGTGATTTAAGATTCTGTACATAATGGGAAGCCTGACTGCAACAGCGTAAATGATCTTTCGCGTGGCATTTCCTTGTTTGTAAAATATACAGAAACCTGGGAATCTTTCCTTTTTAAGGCAATTGTGTGAGTGCTCCCTTGGTCTTTAAGTCGACAGTGCCATGGAACAGTTGGCCTGCTTATTTTCAGACTATCTAGAGATTAGCACTGAACTTGGCATTTTGTGTGTACCTGTGTGATATTCGTGTTAAAATTTCTGATAAAGGTGCAATATCCTGAGTTTTAAAGGCACATTAAGATTTTTACTAGGATGTAGTATAGTACAATGGTACTGCACCATGTGCTGGCACGATTCCCAACCCCCTGCTCCAGCCCTCTTTCCCACAGGTTCTGCAATCTACTGCGTCTTGTCCGGACAAAGGGCCTCGCTAGGACAAATCAGATGACAGGGTTTTGAGGAGTCACTGTCAGCTAGAAGTGGGTTTTGCTGGGATTGAACCAAATTTACTAGATCCCCCTTTCTTTCTGGCAGATATGGTATGAGCAAGATTGGAAATTGAAACTGTGTTTCTGTTCAGGCACGTGCTAATTTTGGGGAGGTGGGGGGGGGGGGGGGGGGTGGGGAACCTTTTAAAAACCAAATTAGGAGGGAGAAAAAAACAACTAGAATTTCTACAGTGCAGAAGGAGACCATTCGGCCCATTGAATCTGCACCAATCCTCTGAGAGAACACCCAACTAGACCCACTTCCCTGCCCATCCCCGGAACCCCATCTAACCTGCACATTCCTGGAAACAAGGGCTAATTTATCATGGCCAATCCACCTAACTTGCACATCCTTAGACTGTGGGAGGAAAGCGGAGCACCCGGAGAAAACCCATGCAGTCACGGGGAGAACGTGCAAATTCCACACAGTCACCCAAGGCCGCAATCAAACTCGGGTTCCTGACCCTGTGAGGCAACAGTGCTAATCAATGTGCCACCGTGCTGCCCCTGCTGAGTCGCAAAAGAAAAATACCTCCTTTTTGTGAGGGCCACGAAGAATCCAGCACGAATTTTAAGGATACAAAGTAATAACATTTATTTAAATAACATATATATATAACAGCAGCAGCAACTACCCTTGCTGCACACTCCTTCCTGCTGTTTCCAAACTGGCCAGCTTTATTTATACTTGGAGTTTACTAATGGTTTCTCCGCCCCCCCCCTCATTGGGGGAGCTCATACTCCCACAGGATTGTGGGATTGTCATTAGTCCCCAGCCAATGGTAAGTAGGCAGGTTATAACATCCCTCCCCCCCAAAGTCCAAGGAATCCACCGAAGACCTTGGCGAAGGAGGGCGTCGGACTCGTTTTTCCGCATGCCGGACACCATTTGCACGCGGCGCTGGATCAGGCAGCGTGTAACGAGACGGAGACCGGCGCCTCCGTGATGAACAGTGCAACGGTTGTACATCCACGGCCCGTGGACCCGAGGATTCCCCCTCTGATGCATCCTGTGTCTCCATCTCGGAGTCAGAGTCTGCTGCCTCCGTCATGTCAACTCTCTATCTCCATTCGGTTCTGTAACGACCTGCGCAGGCTTCGAGTGAGGCACCAGTGGAAGATTGTGAGGACTACCTTCCCTGGTCTCTGCGGCTGTAGAAATGAGCTCCGGGGGCGGGGAATCTTTTGAGGGGATAGTCTTCTGGACCGAACATGGTCTACATGTTTGCGCTGGAGACGGCCCTGGGCTTGCACCTGGTAAGATATAGGGCCTGTTTGGCGAAAGATTACACCAGGAACCTACTGGGCACCACCAGCAAAATTCCGAACGAACACTGGGTCACCGGGCGCAAACTGCCGAATCGGCCGATGCCGAGAAAATCCCTGTCCCTGCCGTTCTTGTGTGCGACGTACTTTTGCGCCAATGTCCAGGAAAACCATACTAAGGCGGGTGCGAAATCTCCGGCCCATTAGGAGTTCTGCGGGAGCTACCCCAGTCACCGCATGGGGGTGGTCCTATACGTAAGCAAAAAGCGAGCCAGTCTCATGTCCATTGATCCGGAAGACTGCTTCTTTAGGCCTCTTTTGAATGTCTGCACTGCGCGCTCTGCCAACCCATTTGAAGCCGGGTGGTAAGGGGCAGTGCGGATATGGCGTATGCCGTTCATCTTCGTGAACCTTGCAAACTCCTCACTCGTGAATGGAGTGCCGTTATCCGTGACCAGCACCTCGGGGAGGCCATGCGTACTAAATGCCAAACTCATCTTTTCAATTGTTGCACAGGACGTTGTCCCCTGCATCTTATGCACCTCTAGCCATTTAGACTGGGCGTCAATTAATAGAAGGAACATGGATCCTTGAAAAGAGCCTGCAAAATCTGCATGCAAACGTGCCCAAGGCCGTCCTGGCCATTCCCAGTGATGTAGGGGCGCGGCCGGCGGAAGCTTCTGATGCTCCTGGCAAATGGAGCAGTTTTGGGCCACCTTCTCAATGTCGGTGTCAAGGCCTGGCCACCAGACATAACTCCGGGCCAACATTTTAATTTTGGTCACACCTGGATGCCCATTGTGCAAGTCTGTTAGTATTAGCTCCAGGCCTTTTTCCGGGACAATCACACGCGTCCCCCACAAGAGGATGCCGTCTTCCACGTTGAACTCTGACAGCTTGGAGGAAAATGCCCGCAACCCGCCTGGGAGCTGTCTATGCTGCCCACCATACAGGACTATGTGCCGAACCTTTGACAGGACTGGCTCCGTCTGGGTCCACTCACGGATCTGTGATTCCGTGACAGGCAAGGTGTCCATAAAATTTAGGGTTGCAGCCACCTCACCGGTCGTGGGGGTCGACATGGGGCCGGTCGATAAAGGCAATCGGCTCAGTGCGTCGGCATTTGCTATCTGCGTACCTGGTTTGTGCTCCAGAGAATACTCGTATGCAGCAAGCAACCAAGCCCAGCGCTGGATCCGTGCGGAAGCAATGGGCGGTATTGGCTTATCCTCTCTGAAAGGTCCCAGTAGAGGCTTATCATCAGTCATGATAGTGAAATGGTGGCCATACACGTACTGGTGGAAGCGTTTCACCGCAAAAACCACTGCCAGACAGTCCTTCTCGATCTGCGCATACTTTTTCTCCGCTGCAGTCAATGTGCGGGAGGCGAAAGCTATTGGTCGCTCGGCCCCGTTCTCCATCTTGTGGGACAGGACGGCCCCAATACCATACGGGGATGCATCACATGTGACGAGCAAAGGCTTTCCAGGATCATAGTGGGTTAGTAACCCAGACGACGACAATTGTTGCTTTACCCGCCGGAAAGCGGTTTCTTGCGGCTGACCCCAAACCCAGGTGTGATTTTTCTTTAGCAGAAGGTGCAATGGGGCCAGCGTAGTTGCCAGATTGGGGAGGAACTTCCCGTAATAGTTTACGAGACCGAGAAAAGAACGAAGATGCGAAGTGTCAGTCAGGACGGGGGCCTGTTGAATTGCACGCACCTTCTCTGCGACGGGTTGCAAACCTTCGCGGTCTACCCGATAACCTAGGTAGACTACTTCCTTTGCCTGAAATACGCACTTTGTGCGACGTAAACGGACTCCAGCCTCCAAAAAGCGTCTAAGGGCAGCCTCCAGATTTTCCAAATGTTCCTGCTCCGACATCCCTGTAATCAAAACGTCATCTAAGTAGACAGCAACACGTGGTAAACCTCTCAAAATGCCCTCCATAACACGTTGAAAAATTGCGCAGGCAGAGGATACTCCAAAGGGCAACCGTGTATATTCATACAGGCCCCGGTGTGTATTAATCGTTACATATGGTCGGGAGGCAGGGTCCAGCTCCAACTGCAGGTAGGCGTGACTCATATCTAATTTTGTGAACGAGAGTCCACCTGCAAGCTTCGCGTAGAGATCCTCTATGCGAGGCATTGGATATCGGTCGAGTTGGGAAGCCGTATTCACTGTAAGTTTATAGTCACCACACAAGCGAACTGTGACATCTGGCTTCATTACAGGTACAATTGGTGCTGCCCAGTCAGCAAAACGGTCGGGCCTGATAATACCCAAA
Source organism: Scyliorhinus torazame (assembly GCF_047496885.1). NCBI lineage: Eukaryota > Metazoa > Chordata > Chondrichthyes > Carcharhiniformes > Scyliorhinidae > Scyliorhinus > Scyliorhinus torazame. Next base: position 242,205,198 of record NC_092708.1, read on the forward strand.
CTCTCCAAATGAGTGAGCTCCCCTTCTACCTTCTAGAGCAAGGTGTAAGGCAGCGGGCGCGCCCTGAAATAGCGCGGCATGGCTCCTGGTTCGACTTGGATACGGTCTACGGCCCCTTTTATTTTCCCCAAACCAGGCTGGAATACATCTGGGTATCGTCCTAGCACCTCAGTCAACCCTTCAGAAACTGTTTGGAGGATGTGCTGCCATTGCAACCGCAAATGGCGCAACCAGTCCCGACCCAACAGGCTGGGCCCATGGCCGCGCACCACGATAAGTGGGAAACGGCCCTCCTGGTGTCCATAAACAACAGGGGTCACTGTAGTTCCTGCAATGTCCAGTGGTTCCCCCGTGTAGGTGGCCAACCTGGCCTGTGAGTCGATTAATGTAAGGGTCTGTATACCCTGCTTGATGCGGTCGAATGTCCTCTGGGCGATCACGGAGACCGCTGCGCCAGTGTCCAACTCCATCTCAAGCGGGTGGTCATTGACCCGTACTGTCACCTTAATGGGGGCCACACGGGGAGCTGCCACACAATGCAGCTGCAGGCAGTCGTCCTCCGTCTCCACGTCCTCAGGAGTAATCGCTGCAGGTTCATCCACATGGAAGGTACGGCCCCTGGGCTGGTCCCAGTTACGGCCCCTGTGCTGGTCCCAGTTTCGGTTGGAACGACGGCGCCTCTGGTGCCCCCAGGTCCGCCGTCCACGACGGGGTCGGCGCCTACAAGTCTGACATGGACATGGCTCCTCATCCATTGGTTCTGGAGAAGGCTCCCTTCGGGGAGGAATGTCCGATGGCCACTGGCGTCGGTCCGGACGTTGCCTCACCCAAGGTACCGCAGGAGTGCGGGGGGACGTTTTCGGATGGAAGGGGTTGCGCCGCAAGGCATGCACTTCCATTCCCTGTAGCTTCTGCACTCCTCGTTCTGCGCTCTCTCGGGACAATACTATTTGAATGGCCTGTTGAAAAGTCAATGTTGGCTCAGCTAACAACTTTCTCTGGGTGGCCGCATTGTTAATACCGCAAACCAAACGGTCACGTAACATTTCTGACAAGGTCTCACCATAGTCACAGTACTCCGCAATCCTGCGCAGCCTGGATAGAAAATCGGCAAGGGATTCTCCAGGGGTCCTCTCAGCGGTATTAAACCGGTAACGCTGGACTATCGTGGACGGGTTTGGGTTAAAATGTTGCCCCACTATATTCACAAGTTCATCAAACGTTTTGGTGTCCGGCGCAGCTGGGTATGTAAGGCTCCTAATCACCCCAAACGTATGCGGGCCGCAGGCGGTGAGCAATATGACCACCTGGCGCTTGTTTTCGGTGATATTGTTTGCCCGGAAATAGTAACGCATCCGTTGTGTACTGGTTGCAGCTTTCCAGCGCAGCATCAAAAACATCCCATCTTCGTCGCCAGTTTTGTGAGGGCCACGAAGAATCCAGCACAAGTTTTAAGGATACAAAGTAATAACATTTATTTACAATAATATATATATATATATAATATATATATAACAGCAGCAACTTCCCTTGCTGCACACTCCTTCCTGCTGTTTCCAAACTGGCCAGCTTTATTTATACTTGGAGTTTACTAATGGTTTCTCCGCTTCCCCTCATTGGGGAAGTTCATACTCCCACAGGATTGTGGGATTGTCATTAGTCCCCAGCCAATGGTAAGTAGGCAGGTGATAACACTCCTTGTTATGAAATTCAAATAGTTAAAGTTGACAGGTTTCACAAGAGCTGTTCAATGGCATTTTTGTGAAAGAGGGAGGTGGGAGGGGGGCAGGAAGCACCCCCAGATGACTGGAGCCTTTGGTCTGTGATTGAGAAAATGAAAGAGGAGGCCAAATGAGTACCTGATTCATATTGTTGGGGTCTCCTCTGCAGCTTCTTTTACACCGAAACCAATGAATTCAGTGGATCTTTGAATATATAGTCTTCCCTGAATATCAGATGAAGATATTGCATCTTAATTTTGAGTTGTTTTCTGCCTACTTAGCATACTAAATGTGGTTTCCAATAGGGTTATGGTAACATAATCTTAAAAGTTACTGGACTAGTAATCCTGAGGCCTAGAGTGTCATTGTCTTATTAATGACATTTAAAGTTTAATGGGAATCACATTGTTAAACAAGGTGATGAGTAATTGTACATTGATAAATGGGGATAGCTGGGACACTGGTGTGCTGGAGTGGCGACCGCTGTGAACTAAGTCAATAAGCGCTCTCCAGCAAAGAGAGCAGTTGTCGTTTTGTTCGGATTTCATCAGCTGCCGTAGATCCGAGTAACATGGACCAATGATCTGGAGATATGTGTTCAAATCTCACCATGGCAGCTGAGAAATATTAATTTTGATTAAATCAATTCAGATGAAGGAATGAGTAATAGCAAATAAAAACCCCTCTGGATTTGGAATATCCTTTAAGGGAAAGACATTTGCCAGCCTTACCTAGTCTGGCCGACATGTGACTCCAGACCCAGAGCAGTATTGATGACTCTTACCTGCTTTAGGAAGCCATTAAGTTATATTCAAAAAGGTGGCTCACCCACCACTTTCCTGAAAGCGATTAGGATGGGCAATAAGTGCTGACCTTCACAGCGACACTCTGATTAATACATTTTAAAAATAGCCTTTGGCCGATGCTACTCTGCAAAAGAATGTGGTGCGTTTTGGTGCAGTTGACTCTTGTATTGTATTTCAGTGTCCTCTGAGATCAGGTTGCGCAATCTGATTAACTCGGAACTTTTCTCCCTCTGAAATTATTCCTTGAGCGTCACGTTTAGGTTTTTCAACTTTACCTACGGCTGAAAACTACTGACTTCTACCCAGCAAGTGATCAGCTGTGAACCGCCTTCTGTGCAGCTCCCGTGCCCAGAGCAAGTGTGTATACCACGCAATCCCCACTGGCCCGATTTATGCAAGTTATCATTTGCTCGGCATAATTATCTCGGGCCCTGTGGAAAAAAAACCAGGCTTGCTTTCTTAATAAAAGTGACCTTTCAATGATCCTTGACACCAGTGAATGAATGTTATCAGCCAAATGACATGTGCTTACATCAATTCATCAATCATTTAACTAGGCAGGGGCAAAAAAGCTTCACGTCATTTTATTTCCCTTCCGACCCCCCTCCCCTGACTCTGATTCTTCCCTTGAAGAATAAAGCTATTCACATTACTGTATTGTTTGCACTCAGTAAACTATTACCTCTTCCAGACCTGTGCCTCCTGCACAAAGGGGTACTTGTCAAAAGAGCAGCATTCAGAACATGAGTTCATTTATTTAAAAAATTAAATGGCGAGTACAGTACTTTAGCTTGAATACCGTGCTGTTGCTTTTCACGTGCACTTGTTGAGTAGAAAGGGTCTGGGTAGTGTGAATGGCCATTGGTGTGTTACATGACTGCCTGGTTTAACCCTTCCATTGGCGCGCGCAAATCTCTTTACTTCACGACTGAGCACTGCTCCAAACGCTGCTGATCCACAGGCTGGCTGCCGCTTCATTTGTGTGCGGGCAGGTTACTGATGCAGTGACTTGCTGTTCAGCGCGCACACTCAACTGTCAAATCTGCCCAGAGCTCTGGTCACAAAACACCCCCCTGTGTAAAGTCTAGCCACGAAGACTGGAAGTTTCGAATGTTCTAGTAAAATAAACATTTCGTGTTTGTTTAATTAAACTGCTTTCTGCTTCATTGCAAGCAGGTCCAGCCTCATGGGTGATAATAGCCTGACTAATACAATCAGGCAGTAAGTGCTGCTCCAGCTGAATTTTTCGTATGGTGACTGTCAGTGCTGCTCTCCAATTCAGTCTAGTTGGATTTTTTTTTACACAAGATTAAAAACCTAATGCAGCGAGTGTGCATTTTTCTGTTTTTTATTAATCCCCAATGGGCTCATTATGTTATTGAAACATATTTAATTCTACTCATTCCCCCTTCAACCCCTCACAACATTTCTGATTAGTTGGAATGGCCTGTGGATTCCGCAGGGGAAGACAGGCGGCAGCTGGCCCAGACATGCACTGCTCTTAAACCAACTGCAAGGAAGCAAGAAAGTGGGTGAATTTGCTGTTCTGCAGTAAGATGGGGGAAAATGCCTCCTTTTCTGGTTCCCTGCTTGAGATGGTGTGCCATGACCAAGCTCAGCATGTTGAGTGGAGAAATTTCTTTTGTCCTTCCGCTTCAAAGGTATGAAGCCTGGACCACTGAATTTTTATGCTCATCTCAATGGCACTTCGGCATTGATGGAACCCATTGAGAGATCTTGTGCAATGAACTTTAGATGCCACTTCACTTCCCCTCCCATTTCCTTCCCCTTCATTTAACTTTCACAAGGAAGTTTTTTTTAAACCTAGATGTATAAGACACCTGTGGAACTTCTAGATTAATCTCTGAAGCATCTGCAGTATTTTGTTTATTTTATTGTCCAATCTCGTCTTCGTTTTTACTCCTCGGAGAAGAAGCTGCCAAAAAGGAGCCCTGAATACTGCAGAGCAATGACTGGAAGTTCCTGCAGTCTTAGCTGTTTGCTTAACAATATTGTGGCTACAAGAACCAGTGGTTGGAAAGACTCCAGTAGATCCATGCATATGTAGATGGTAGCTTCAGTTCCCTCTCACTCAATGATGATACATGGGGTTAAAGGGTGTTTTTAACTGCATTTCTTCCAGGGAAGAGTGGAGTCCAGGTGGAGAGACCGGGAGTGTGGTGATAGTGTGGCTGAAAAGATTCCAAACATTAGAGACTTGTCATGCTTGTTACTGATGGGGATAAATTTACAGTAGGAGTCTAGTCAGCACCAGATGTCCCACTTAGCAGAAAGTGTCAATGTTCCAGTGTGATGTGGGGAAACTTTGATGGCCAAACTAAGATGGTCCAAGCCCTCGCCGGCTGCAGTCAAGAATTTAATAATAATATAATCTTTCATTGTCACAAGTATGAAGTTACTGTGAAAAGCCCCTAGTCGCCACATTCCAGCACCTGTTCGGGTAAGCCGGTACGGGAATTGAACCCGCGCTGCTGGCCTTGTTCTGCATTACAAAGCAGCTGTCTAGCCCACTGAGCTAAACTGGCCCATTTTTTGAAACAACTAAATGGTTGGAGCTGTATTTTCTTGAAAATGAAATGAAATGAAAATCGCTTATTGTCACAAGTAGGTTTCAAATGAAGTTACTGTGAAAAGCCCCAGTCGCCACATTCCGGCACCTGTTCGGGAGGCTGGTCCAGGAATTGAACCCGTGCTGCTGGCCTTGTTCTGCTTTACAAGCCCACTGTGCTAAACCAGCATGTTGACTCTGATTGGCGAAGGCATTGCCATGGAGAATAACCAGGGAACTGTTGTCCCCCAGGTTTTTGTTTAATTCAAAAAAGGCTTGATGCCTGGACATGTTCCTTTTCCTTGCAGTGGACAGGCCCCTGTGTATATAAATATGTAGCTGCTAGCAAGTGTAAGTGAGCCAACTGATGATCTTGAATTGGTGGCATGCATGAAGGTAAAAGAGGAGAGTACAGCATGTTGGTCACACATCTATAATGAAGCACTGCTTCCTTTACTCCCAGACTTAAATTCGAGGTGGAGTTCTGTGTTTGAAAATGTATCTGTGCAATTTCCTTCAATTGGCCCGGGGAATATAGAACTTTGATTTGTGCTCTTTTGAGACCACACCAAGACTATTTTTGTTCTCTGCTCTCTCGTCCTCCTTTCCTGAAATGGGGGGAGGGATGCCCATAGTGGGGGGAACTGTCAAGTAGGTTTGTACAACTTGTTAATTGAGACGGGATCTAAAACTGCCCCTGCAACAGGCAGATTTGGCCTCATTTAAAGTTTCATCTTAAGGATAACACCACAAATAGCATTTCCTCCAAACAACACATGTTTCAAGACTTGAAATAGAACTTTGAACCCACGATTTACAGAGTTCCAGCAAACTTCCATTTTATTGGGATAGATGGCAGCTTTTCCACAAAAAAAGTGTGGTAAGTCCTGGAGCTAGGTTACAAGCTGATTGTGAATTGAATGATCAGTGACAGAAAGGCTTCTTCCCAGTTCTGTACTTGTAGTGTTTTAATCTCTCTGGTTTTCCCACGCCACATTTGGGAGATTAGTGCTAACGGCTATTTTTCTAGGCTGTGCAGTTTGCTGTCAGCTGCTAGGATCTCTGGTGCTGTCACTGTGCATGCACTGAACTGTGAGTGTCAAAGGCAGGCCAGGTACATCCTTGGAACTCCCAATAACCCTTTGAACCCTGGGCGGGATTCTCCACTCCCGCGCTGAAGTGGCCGCAGCGTCGTGAACGGCGTTGAGGTTCACGACGGCGCGAAACGGCCCCGGTCCCGACCGATTCAGGCCCTGACAATGGGCCAGGATCGGGGCCGCGTCATCTACACGTGCCAGGCCTTGTCGCCCGCGTAAAAGCGGCGCCGCATAGATGACGCGGCCGGCGCCGCATAACGGGCATCATCCGCGCATGCGCGGGTTGGCCGGCGCCAACCCGCGCATGCGTGGTTGCCGTACTCTCTAAGTCCGCCCCGCAATAAGATGTCTGACGGATCTTGCGGGGCCGCGGAAGGAAGGAGGTCCTCCTTCAGAGAGGACGGCCTGACAATCGGTGGGAAATTTTGGCGGCCCAGGCGATTCTCCCAACCGGCGTGGGAGTGGAGAATCGCGTCTGAAACAGCAATGTACAATTTCCTGTTTCTTTAACTGCTGATTGGTGCTCAGTAATCCTGCAGTGATAACCCTTCTGTGAATGTTGTACGTTTGGTGAGAGGGGGATAGGAACATAGGAATTAGGAGCAGAAGTAGGCAATTCAGCTCCTCCAGCCTGCTGAGCCATTCAATCAGATCATGGCTGATCTCTTCCTGGTCTCAAAGCTAATTCCCTACCTGTTCCCCATATCCCTTTACCCCATTTCTTATCAGAATAAGTGTAGTGTTCCTAATACAAGTTATGCATATCAAAATATAAATTGGTACAAATAATTGGTACAAATAACAAATAAAGTATGTTTCTTCAGTGCCTCTCTTCCCCCTCCCGCCTCTCTCGCTCTCCCTGCCCCCCCCCCCTCTCCCCGGAGACCCCTGGGTGGTCAGGGGCAGGATAGGGTGGTACCCTGGCACCTGGGCACCTTGGCACGGTTGTCCAGGCTGGCAGTGTTGGTGTGCCCATGTGTCAGGTTGGCACTGCCAGGGCTTGGGGTTGGGGGGGTCCTTGTTACTTGGTCGGGTGGTTCCCAGGTGCCTCAACAAGATTGGGGAGTTGTGGAGCGGGGGATAAAAGACCAACTCGCCAGGAAATCCCTCTAATTGAATCTCAGCAGAGAAACTCCCCGAGGCCAAAGAAAAGGGCAAAATGTCAATGAATAGCGGGGTGTTCCTGGTGCTGCAGTCGCCGACAGGCACCCTGCTAAACACGGCCAAAAGCTGATTTTAACATTTGTCTGCTAAAACGTGCCGTCTGTCTCTCTCTGTCGCTCTAGCTCGCAAAGGCATTGGAGGAAGATGGTGTAGTCAACCATGTCAAAGTCTGCAGAGAGGTCAAGGATAACAAAGAGGGAGTGGTACATCACAGTCAGAGAATGCCTTCAAATTTGTGGCAATGATGGGAAGCTGCTCGGAAGGATTCAAGCATTGAGTGCAGGAGAGATGGCCACAGATTTAGGGGATAAAGAACAATGCAATATAGGAACAGGCCCTTCGGCCCTCCAATCCTGTACTAGTCATGATATCACCCTTGGCCAAAACCCTCAGCTCTTCCTTGTGCCAAATCCCTCGATACCCATCCTATCCATGTATTTGTGAGGATGGCCTTTGGGCGCCATTAATGTATCTGCTTCCACAACCTCCCCTGGCAGCACGTTCCAGGCACTTGCCATCCTCTGTCTAAAAAAACCTGCCTCGTACATCTCCTCTAAATATTGCCCCATTGTCCTTAAACCTATGCCCGCTAGTGAATGACCCCTCCACCCAAGGGAAAGAATTCCTGCCCATCCACTCTAGCCATGTCTCTCATAATCTTGTAGATCATCTATCAGATGATTCAACATTTCAAGGCTTTTGGTGGAGAAACAAAAGTTTGGATGGGGATGGTAATTTGATAGGACAGTGGGGTCAAAGGATTAAATGACTATGATTTTATAAGGGCGATGAATAGTGAGATGTGAGTACCACGCTCCCATTCCTTACTGCTAGTAATGAGCTACCTGAGCAGATTTGGATTTGTTTATTGTCACGTGTACCAAGGTACAGTGAAAAGTGTTTTTCTGTGAGCAGCTCAAACAGATTATTTAGTACATGAAAATAAAATAAAATAAAAAGAGAGTACATAATAGGGCAACACAAGGTACACAATGTAAATACATAGACACCAGCATCGGGTGAAGCATACAGGAGTGTATTAGAGAAGTCACCACATGTCCACCGAAGAAGCAAATTAAAAAATGTAATGGTCCAAATTTGCTAATTGTGGGCATTTAATTATAATTGTAAATAGAAATACTGCATGATGACCAATTAAACACTTTCCCTGGTGAGTCATAAGTTTCCCTCAATGGTATTGGCAGCAGGTTGCCCAGGCTCAGTGACTCCCAGATGAATATTACCAAGAAATCAGTGTCTCTTCTATTGCACCAGGAGTGAAATAAAATGAGGGGTTTGGATCGTGGCATTTTTTTAAAAAGAAAGGACAATCTCCATATAGCTACATGCTATGAAAAGCAGTTGAATGCTCAGGAGGGGTTGTTTTGATTGGCCCTGGATGCTGTGCTAATGCATTGCAGCTGAAATATCCTCAGCTCAATATGTTAATACAAAGTTGGCGCAGCGTCTAAATCAGAAGGCTTCTAGGGGGCCTTGTTTGATGGCTGCTTCATTGAGTGCTCATGCAAGTTTATTCCTGCTCTTGTGCAATTACTTTTATAGATATCCTCGAGACTGTAACGTTCACTCCATAAAATAAACGCAGTAGGTCGGGGGGTGCAGCGTTCCACTTCTAAACAGCTCTAAAGAATCTGCTGTGATTTGTGCAACCTTGGGGAATTGGTGCCGAAGTGCGGGGAGAAATGCGCCTCACTTCAAAATTTGCACTTCACAGTTGGCAATCATCGCAAAAAAACAAACTAATTATTTTGAGCTTTCAAAATAGAAAGTTGCAACTCTGACATATTTCTGAGTTTGTTTTGGGGACGCTGTCGTTCACTGCCCCGTGTCGTATTGCATGGATTATTATTTTGCCATCTCCCGGGTTTTCTCCCACCTATTTTGACTGAACCAGAATGAGGGACAAATTAAAAGGGAAAGCCCCTTGCAGGGATTCCCGGTTTGCTCCCAATTCGCCCGAAATTGTGAACTGATTCTAGGAGGCAAATTACCCCTCCTCCATTTACGTGGCCATTCTACCCAAGTGCCAGCCTTACTCGAGAGTGTTGTCAGGCAATTTGACTGGGTGAGGCGTCACAGCTCAGCTCTATCCCACCCAGACATACACTTCTTCCGCTGAGACGACTAGAATCGCAGTATGGAGTGGCAACTCTTAATCTTAATCTTAAACTTGAACAAAGCCAATTACATATATATGAGGGAAGAGCTGGCCTAGGGGAACCAGACTAAAATATGTGGCGGTAAGTAAACAGTGGGAGACATTTAAAGGAACCATTCAAAATGTTCAACAAAAGTAAATGCCACTGAAAAATATAAACTCAACATGAAAAATCCATCCATGACTTAATAAGGAGGTTAAGGTTGGTATTTGATTAAAAGAAGAGACTTATAATGGTGCAAAGATTGATAGCAGGATAGGGAGTGTTTCAGAACATAGTCATCAAAATGTTGATTTTTAAAAGGGAACAAATAGAATGAGAATCAATTATCCAAGGATATAAAAACCGATTGTAAGAGCATTTGCAAGCTTTGGGGCCTATGTTCAGTTTCATTTTGCACCCTTCCCCAGATCCGAAACCTGAAGCCAAAAAAATTTGCAAATTAATCACTGCTTCACTTGCAAAGACATATCTGGATGAATAATTACCTTGTGGAAATCCAAATTGACCTCTTGTCTAAATGATGGTAAAGATAGTAAATATTGTGACCTGTGGTGAACAAACATGGAACTTACCTTCACTGCAAACAGTTAACCCATACAATTCAGTATGTGTCTTTTTTTTGGCTTGTTTCCTGACTCCTTCAGACCTATTCCCTTAATATGATCCCCTCCAATATGCTCACAGGTATTCTTCCACTCGCTTTCTATGAAATCCTTTTGGGCTTGGTTTCTCAGTAATCCAGATCGACGCTAAGTCATCTCTTCAAGCAAAATATACTTCCCGTACTCATTCACTTAATGAGAACCCTTTAGTCCCAAATACCCAAGTTGTTCTTCTATTTGCTTTCTCACTAAGGTTCCTAAGACTCACCCATTGAATGGACACTCTCAGACCACTTTCTAAATGAGATCTTGCTCTCTCTTACATGAAATCCCTCTGTACAGTTCTGAATAAGATCCTCTCTAACTCGCTTTCTCTGAGACGCTCTCCATTTTTTTTCTCGAGCTCCTCAGGCACAATGCCACAGTTTTAGATTTTTTTTCAAAGAAAACACTGATACAAGTAATTTTCTAATAATGCAATTTGAGCAGAAACTTGGCTCAAAAGGATTTGTCTTCTAAGACAGTTGCATGGTAAGTGATGAATCCGTAACTAGGCAAGAAATATTTAAAATCCCCTCGCGGAATCATTCCAGGAGATCTATGTATCTTCTTTTTTATTTAAATTTAGAGTACCCAATTCATTTTTCCAATTAAGGGCAATTTAGCGTGGCCAAGCCACCTACCCTGCACATCTTTTGGGTTGTGGGGACGAAACCCACACAAACACGGGAAGAATGTGCAAACTCCACATGGACAGTGACCCAGAGCCAGGATCAAACCTGGGACCTCGGCGCCGTGAGGCAGCAGCACTAACCACTGCGCCACAGTGCTGCCCTTGCGTATCTTCACCTTCCATGCCACAAGTCTTTATCTGACGGATAATTCTTGGTAATTACTGTTACCTTTGCCACAATTCAACCATCAAACATATCTTTCCCCCTCCTTCCTTTCAACATTCCAAAGTGAACGTTCCCACCACAGCCTCCTGGTCCACTGCTCTGTCACCACAAACACCTGTTCCTTTCCCAATTTGTTGCAGGTGGTACAACCCCTAGACTCTCGCATCCACCCATCAGGGTCCCAAACACCTTCTGGATGAGACAGATTTATTTGTACTTCTCCCTACCCCTTACTCCTCACAATGTTGGGTGAATTGGACAGTCTGAATTCTCCCTCTGTGTACCCGAACAGGCACCGGAATGTGGAGAACAGGGGATTTTCCCAGTAGCTTGATTGCGGTGTTAATGTAGGCCTACTTGTGACAATAAAGATTATTATTATGTGCTTTTCTCCACCTCATGGAGATCAAAATTGGATTAGTGGACCGCTTTGATTCTGTCTGTGAGAGTGATGATCCTGCTGGGAGGAAGGGTTGGAAGGGTCCACTCCCAGTTTCACAATGAGATGCTCGCATATTTACTCTCTCCCTTTTAGATCAGTGTTAAACGATCAGTCAGTGCGAATTTGATCCGTGCACTTGCAGCTATAAATTGATAGCTGAGAATGGGCGGAACTAAATACGTGGCAGGGCCTGATTCCCAAGCAGGCAGTAAGGACAGATAGATTCTAATTTATTTAGCCTTTTTAAGTACAGTCCACATAGTTTGCAGACAATTACCAGCTGCTGCCTCCATCCTTTTTTTTTCCAACTCCCAGCCGTTGGGAAGGAGGGCCCAATACCATTGTAACTACTTCCCTCATCTTTCCAGTCTCTCCAAAGAAAGCTAACTTTGGATTTTGCTTCATTTCCAATTGGATGGAAGTTTCAATTTTGCACCAGCTGCTCCAGTCCAACAACCCAGCCCTCGCGTATTCCAGGCTGGAATACAGGACAAAATTCAACGAATGGTAGAAGTCGAAATTCCCTGTGGAAATGAATCAAACAGGGTCACAAGCTCAGAGAGCAGTTTCACTTTCTGTTCTTTGAAAAATGTGAGTGAAGCTGTTCAGCCAATCACAGACTGATAGGCTCACTAGAGAGATGAGCCTCTCTAGCAGCAAATTCAGCCTGTAATTGGCTGACTCACTGTATTTTTCAAACCGCAGAGTAGCCAATCGTGTGACTGTACGGAAAAGGCTGGAATGTTGGTTTAATTTGGCAGAAATATGAGGAGAAAAAGGTTTGAAATTCATTGAGTTTGGGGGGGCCTGTGCTGGGCATGGTACGTTTCATTTTAAATCTGTCCCTGTTTGCAAGTATAGAAAATGGAAGAGAGTAGCTAAAGTAAATGTTGGGCTCTTTGAAGCAGACAGGTGAAATTATCATGCGGAACGAGGAAACTGTAGAGGTATTGAACAAATATTTTGCATCTGTCTTCACAATAGAAGACAAAGTTGTATGTGGGCCTCACATTGTTTGTGGATTGGCCATGTTAAATTACTCCTTAATTGGAAAAAAATAATTGTGTACTCTAAATTTATTTTTAAAAAAGACGAAGTTGTATGCCAGAAATAAATAGTAATCTAGGGACTCAAATGAGTGAGGAAGTTAAGGTAATTGATTTCAGCAAAGAAAAAGTATTGGAGAAACTCTAAGCGACTAAAATTAAATACATCTCCAGACTTTGATTAATTACATCCTGAAGTTCTAAGAGAGATTGCTGCAGACATAGTGAATGCGCTTGCTATGATCTTCCAAAATTCCCTAGATTCTGGAACAGCTCCAGCAGATCGAACGCTAGCAAATGTGACGTCACTTTTCAAGAATGGAGGCAGAAACAGAACAGGAGGAAGGGGGAGAAAAAGGAGATAGCAGGAAGGAAATCAATAAGCAGAAAGGAGTGTATGAAATAATTAAAAAGGATAAATGTAACAAACTTGCATTTCTGTAGTACCTATTATGTCCCAGAATGCTTGACAGCTAGCAAAGAACTTATGCCACACAGTCACTATTGAATTGTAGACAAAATGAGCAATATATTGCCAACTGAGTTAGGATTGAGTGGTCTATATAGGATGGCAGAAAGCATTCAAAACAAAATTTGGAATTTTTAATATGGAATGCATATAATATATACAATATGAACAATATAGTAGTAAAAACAATCAGGTGGTACAAAGTTGTTCAGACATAAGAAACTAATATTTCTTGTCAAAAATGATAGAACCAAGTTGTAGAGTAGCAATATTTTTAACATATTGCAAAATTGGAATTTTCAATATTTTATGGGATTGTTAATATAGTGTCTATATGAGTAGGATAAACGAGTAAGAAGTGAAATGGTGCAGTTTTCTATATTTGTTTTCTCTTTATTCTTTCATGGGATGAAAGTGTCGCTGGCTGGGCCAACATTTATTGCCAATCCCTAATTGCCCTTGAACTGCCAGGCCATTGTGGAGGGTAGTTAAGAGTCAGTCACGTTGCTGTGGGTCAGGAGTCACATGTGGGCCAGACCAGGTCAATTTCCTTTTCCCTAAAGAACATTTTGTGAACCAGATGAAGTTTACAACAATCAATGGTCACCATTATTGAAACTAACTTTGCATTCCAGATTTGATTAATTGAATTTAAACTCCACCAGCTCAGTGGTGGATTTTGAATCCTTGCCCCAGAGCGTTAATCTAGGCCTTTGGATTACTGGTACAGTCACATTATCACTACACCACTGTGATGAATGTAGAAATTGTTATATATTTTACATTCTGTTGAAGTAATATTATCAAAGAACCCTGGTTTAAAATACACACAGGCAGTATGGCTGCTAAAGCTGTAATTAAGGAGTCGTAAAGGCGAGATCCTGATTGATTCCAACTGCTTACTTGGTTACACATAAAAGGCTAATGGGACATTGTTATGATTGCTGGAGATTACCTGGAGAGTAGATAATTTATGAGGGGTTGTATTTAGGCCTAGCTAAGCAGGTCGTATGACATCTTAGTGGGATACAGATGCCGTAATTAATGGGAGGAGTCGGGTCTGCTGGTAATTTTGCAGTTTGCCGTAGGATTTGAGCCTGACAAGGCAGAAGGATTTTGCGTTGAACAGCAGTTTTGCCAAATGCTGTCAGGTTGAGAAGAAGTGTGCTAAATTTGATCTTGAAAGGAATTCTCTCCAAAGGTCTCTACACAGCTAAGCAAGTAAACCGGTTTTGTTACCTTCATTTGAACTGTATTGGGTTGTTTAATTGGAGTTAGTGCAGGTGATGATGGTAAGTGTAACTTTCTCCTTTTTGTTTAAGAGCTGTTTTACTACTAATTGTAAAACTATTTATTTGATGATGTGCTCAAATTAAATTTTTTTTTTTTTAAGAGTACCCAATTATTTTTTTCAATTAAGTGGCAATTTAGCGTGGCCAATCCACCTAGCCTGCACATCTTTGGGTTGTGGGGATGAAACCCACGCAGACACGGGGAGAACGTGCAAACTCCACACAGACAGTGACCCAGGGCCGGGATTCGAACCCAGGTCCTCAGCGCCGGAGGCAGCAATGCTAACCACTGTGCCACTATGCTGCCCCTTTCTGTGCTTAAATTAAAGTTTGTTTCAACATAAAAGATACCTATTGGTCAGCATCGGCACTCCTGGGGTGAAGTATCCTTTCCTCAACAGTTTTATAAATTTAAAAAGAAAAAAATGTTTGGCGGTTCTTGTCTGGGAATCTAACAAATGTTGGGATCTGGTTTGGCATTCTAACATCACCATCTCTGGGAAGATCACCAGTCGTATAGATGGTCCTCTTTGAGGGATGTGCAAGAATGGCGGGCAGTAATAACTGTAGCTATTCCACAGTAGACGTGGAGAAATAATGGCAATGTCTGTGATCAAAGACACCCGACTATTAGTGTTACTGTATTATATCCTCCAAAAAGCTTCCAAATCTCCAATTGTGTTTTGAATGCTTCATTGTGCATTTCCATAGATACTGCATTTTGTTAATCAATCAAAGACTGCTTCCTTAATCGGTATGCTTCTTGTCCTTATAAAGCATATTTCTTTAAGGTCTGGGAAATGAAGTGGAACCAGTAGCAATGAGAGTAAAATAATTGGGGAAATAGCAGCCGCAAGATTTTTCTCTTTTGAATATAACTGAGTCAAAGGAATGGAGCTGCAATGGAAAATTGGACTTAATAATTCTGATGATAAAGGATCTGACAGCAAATTGAGAAAGCCAAGTGACAGATCCCCTGTGAGGAATCGTCAGGCACTGGTTTGATATGGGACTGTGTATACATGTATTTCTAATATAAAACATCAAGGGTGCATCGAAGGAGATAAATGTCAATGGAAGCATATAAATCAAGCAATGGCTGACGATAGAAAGGAAATTAGGAATTAAAGAAGTGTAATGGGAAGATGAAAAGGGAGATCAGAAGGTCGAAACGGAAACATATATATATTTTTTAAAAATATATTTATTAAAGTTTTTTAACAACACAATTTTTCCCCCTTATAAACAATAACCCCCCCCCCCCCCCCCCGTAACAAGACAACACAATCGCACTGAGCAAGATATATACATGGTAAAATGGTATATTTACATAGCTTTATACACTAGCTCTCGCCCGCACGTGCCAGTTTCCCCCACCCACCATGTTATCTCCTGCTCATCCATCCCCACAAACAATCTCTCGTCCCCCCCCCCGCCCAGGGTTGCAGCTGCTGCTGACCGACCTTCCTCTAACACTCTGCGAGGTAGTCTAGGAACGGTTGCCACCGCCTGTAGAACCCCTGCGCAGACCCTCTCAAGGCAAACTTAATCCTCTCCAGCTTTATGAACCCAGCCATGTCGTTTATCCAGGCCTCCATGCTGGGGGGCTTCGCCTCCTTCCACATTAGCAAGATCCTTCGCCGGGCTACTAGGGACGCAAAGGCCAGAATGCCGGCCTCTTTCGCCTCCTGCACTCCTGGCTCATCCACTACTCCGAATATTGCTAGCCCCCAGCTTGGCTTGACCCGGACTTTCACCACCTGAGATATTGCTCCCGCCACTCCTCTCCAGAACCCCTCCAGTGCCGGGCATGACCAAAACATGTGGACATGGTTCGCCGGACTCCCTGAACACCTTCCACATCTGTCCTGTACCCCAAAGAACCTACTCAACCTCGCCCCCGTCAAGTGCGCTCTGTTTACTACCTTAAATTGTATCAGGCTGAGCCTGGCACATGAGGAGGAGGAATTAACCCTACCCAGGGCATCAGCCCACAAACCTTCCTCAATCTCCTCCCCCAACTCCTCCTCCCATTTATCCTTCAACTCTTCTGCTAGGGCTTCCCCCTCTTTCGTCTTTTGGTGTATTGCTGAAACCTTGCCCTTCCCGACCCATACACCCGAGATCACCCTGTCTTGACTTTCTTGTGCCGGGAGCAACGGGAATTCCCTGACCTGTCGTCTCACAAAAGCCCTCACCTGCATATATCTAAATGCATTTCCCGGGGGTAACTCAGACTTCTCCTCCAGTGCCCCTAGGCTCGCAAATGTCCCGTCAATGAACAGGTCCCCCATTCTTCTAATCCCCGCCCGATGCCAGCCCTGGAACCCCCCGTCCATCTTCCCCGGGACAAACCGGTGGTTACCCCTGATCGGGGACCACACCAAGGCTCCCACTGCACCCCTGTGCAGTCTCCACTGGCCCCAGATCCTTAACGTTGCCGCCACTACCGGGCTCGTGGTATACTTTGATGGCGAGAACGGCAGCGGTGCTGTCACCAACGCCCCCAAGCTCGTTCCTTTACAGGACGCCATCTCCATCCTCTTCCATGCCGCCCCCACTCCCTCCATAACCCACTTGCGGATCATCGCCACATTTGCTGCCCAGTAGTAGCTCCCTAGGTTTGGCAGCGCCAGCCCTCCTCAGTCCCTACTACGTTCCATGAACCCTCTCTTTACCCTCGGGGTCTTATTCGCCCACACAAACCCCATAATACTCCTACCTACTCTCTTGAAAAAGCCCTTGGTGATCACGATAGGAAGGCACTGAAACACAAACAAAAACCTCGGAAGGACCATCATTTTGACCGACTGCACTCTACCCGCCAACGAGAGCGGCAACATGTCCCATCTTTTGAAGTCCACCTCCATTTGGTCCACCAACCTCGTCAGATTCAATTTGTGTAGGGCCCCCCAACTCCTGCCTATCTGGATCCCCAGATACCGAAAACTCCCCACCGCCCTCCTCAGCGGTAGGTCCCCTATCCCTCTTTCTTGGTCCCCTGCCTGTAGTACAAAAAGCTCACTCTTCCCTACATTGAGCTTATAGCCCGAGAACTCCCCAAACTCCCTCAGAGTCTGCATGACCTCCACCATCCCCTCCATTGGGTCCGCCACGTACAGCAGCAGGTCATCCGCGTATAGCGACACCCGATGCTCTTCTCCCCTGCGGACCACCCCCCTCTATTTATTAGATTCCCTCAGTGATATGGCCAAGGGTTCGATCGCCAATGCAAACAACAGGGGGGACAGGGGGCACCCCTGCCTCATTCCTCGGTACAGCCCAAAGTACTCCGACCTCCGCTGGTTCGTCACCACACTCGCCACCGGGGCGCTGTAAAGGAGCTTAACCCAGCTAATAAACCCTCCCCCGAACCCAAACCTACGCAACACCTCCCAGAGGTACTCCCACTCTACTCGGTCAAAGGCCTTTTCCGCATCCATAGCTGCCACTATCTCTGCCTCTCCCTCCTCCGATGTCATCATTATCACGTTTAAGAGCCGCCGCACATTGGTATTTAATTGCCTGCCCTTTACGAATCCCGTTTGATCCTCATGAATCACCCCCGGGACACAGTCCTCAATCCTCGTGGCCAGCACTTTTTCCAATAACTTAGCGTCCACATTAAGGAGCGAAATCGGCCTGTACGATCCACATTGCAGTGGGTCCTTGTCTCGCTTCAGAATCAAGGAAATTGTCGCCTCCGACATTGTCGGGGGCAGGGTCCCCTTCTCTCTTGCCTCGTTAAAGGTCCTCACTAGTAGCGGGGCAAACAGGTCCACATACTTTCTGTAGAACTCCACCGGGAACCCATCCGGCCCCGGGGCCTTCCCCGCCTGCATGCTCCCCAAACTCCGACTCAGCTCCTCCAACCCGATTGGTGCCCCCAAACCAGCCACCTCTTGCTCCTCCACCCTCGGGAACCGCAGTTGGTCTAGGAATCGTCTCATCCCCTCTTACCCCCCTGGGGGCTGGGATATGTACAGCTGTTCATAGAAGGCCTTGAATACCTTGTTTATGTTGCACTCTGAACCGTGGCTCCCCCTCCATCTTTGATTCCCCCTATTTCCCTCGCTGCCGTCCTCTTACGGAGCTGGTGTGCCAGCATCCGACTGGCCTTTTCCCTGTACTCGTAGGTCGCCCCCTGCGCCTTCCTCCACTGTGCCTCCGCCTTCCCCGTGGCCAACAGGTCAAACTCCGTCTGGAGCCGTCGCCTTTCCCCAAGTAATCTTTCCTCCGGAGCCTCTGCGTATGTCCTGTCCACTCGCAAAATCTCCCCCACTAACCTCTCCCTTTGCATGCCCTCTGTCTTCTCCCTATGAGCCCTGATGGAGATTAGCTCTCCCCTGCTCAACGTCTTCAACGCCTCCCATACCACCCCCACTCGCACCTCCCCGTTGTCGTTGGCCTCCAAGTACCTTTCGATACACCCCCTCACCTTCCCACACACCACCTCATCTGCCAGCAGTCCCACGTCCAGCCGCCACAGCGGGCGTTGGTCCCTCTCCTCACCCAGCCCCATTTCCACCCAGTGCGGGGCATGGTCCGAAACGGCTATGGCCGAATACTCCGTCCCCTCCACACTTGGGATGGGCGCCCTGCCCAGAACAAAGAAATCTATCCGGGAGTAGGCCTTGTGCACATGGGAAAAGAAAGAAAATTGCCTGGCCTGCGGTCTTGCAAACCTCCATGTGTCCACTCCCCCCCCATCTGATCCATAAACCCCCTGAGCACCTTGGCTGCCGCCGGCCTCTTTCCCGTCCTTGATCTGGAGCGGTCCAGTGCTGGGTCCAGCACTGTATTGAAGTCTCCTCCCATTATCAGTCCTCCTACCTCCAGGTCCTGAATGCGCCCCAACATGCGCTTCATGAATCCAGCATCATCGCAGTTCGGGGCGTATACATTTACCAACACCACCCACGTCCCTTGCAACCTACCACTCACCATCACATATCTCCCTCCATTATCCACTACGATAGTCTTGGCCTCAAATGACACATGCCTTCCCACCAGTATTGCCACCCCTCTATTTTTCGCGTCCAGTCCCGAGTGAAATACCTGTCCTACCCATCCCCTTCTTAACCTAACCTGGTCTGCCACCTTCAGGTGTGTCTCTTGGAGCATAGCCACGTCTGCCTTCAGTCCCTTCAAGTGCGCGAACACTCGAGCCCTCTTCACCGGCCCATTCAGGCCCCTCACGTTCCACGTTATCAGCCGGATTGGAGGGGCTTTCACCCCCCCCCCCCCCCCCCCCCCCCCCCCCCCCCCCCCCCCCCCCCCCGCCGACTAGCCATCTCCTTTTCTGGGCCAATCCCGTGTTCACGTCTCCCTCCCCATCAATATATGTTCCTTCGTTCCCCTTCCCCCTTTCTTCCCGTGCGCGGGAAAAAAAACCCTCGCTTTCCAAAGCCTGCCCCGCCCCAGCTCCTGTCGCGGCCTTGTCTCTCTCCCCCAGCCCATATAACATTCCCTGCGCGTGATTGCCCCCCTATATACAACAACCATCATACTTCAACCCTCAAACACCCCCCACCCTCACAAACCCTCAATTAGAGTCCAACTGTTCAGTTAGTATAAAGGTCCTCAGATTATTTCTCCTCGACCTGTTCTCCAGGTCTTCGAGTCTTCCCGCCCACGTCTTGTGTAGCGCCTCGTGCCGCTCCACTCTCTCCGCCAGGCCCAAGAGCTTGTCCTCATTCTCACTCACTTTTTCCTGGATCTCCTGGATCTTCACGTCGTGGGCTTTCTGGGTTGCCCCAAGTCCTTCAATTATTGCCAACATGGGCGCCACCATCTCCTTACGCAGCTCCTCGAAGCAGCGCTTGATGAATTCCTGCATCTCCTCTTTGTCCCCGGCCGCCGCCATTTTGCTTGTTTTCCCTCTCTTCCCCCGCTGCTCCAATGCCACTTTTTTGGCCGTTTCGCTGCGGGTCCGGTCCATACAAGTTAGTAGGGGACCTCTCTCCTCTCTTCCCCACGGGTTGGCTGTAAAAAGAATTCCGTTGGGGCTCTTCTATCGAGCCCGAAAGTCCGTGTTCGCGGGAGCTGCCGAATCGTGCGGCTTAGCTCCGCATAGCCGCAACCGGAAGTCCGAAACGGAAATATTAAAACAGGAAAGCAGATAATTGTAAAAAGGAGCAACAAGATTGTTTTTAGGTAAATACAGTAGAAGACGAGTTTGAGTATGTCTTCCCAGGGATGAGGGGGAATCTGGTGGTGCAGCTTGAAAATCAGGTAAAATGTCAACATTTTACAAATGATTGACGAGTGAAGAATGTAGGCATATGAGAGGAGGTGGTTGAACTAAGGAATTGGAAAACGGGAGGTAGACAAGGCACTGAACTGACCGTGCATTCCCAGCTGTGCAGGTGCATTGGCCAACAGCAATCCACAGCACATTGCGCAGAAAACAAGCGAGCAAATGCACCTGCACCACAAGCTTGAAGTGCAAAAGGCTGGCTGTGCACAGCCAAAGAGAAATTCAGGTGAACGTTACTGGAGAGTAGTAGCTAATTAAAAGCCCCTGCTCTGGAAGGAACAGACTGATAAATCAGATAACCGGAGACTATTCCATAGAATCCCGACAGTGCAGAAGGAGGACATTTGGTCCATTGAGTCTGCACCAACCCTCTGAAAGAGCACCCTACCTAGGCCCACTACTCTGCCCTATCCCCGTAACCCCACCTAACCTGCACATCCCTGGGCACTAAAGGGAAATTTAGCTAGGCCAATCCATCTGACCTGAACATCTTTTGAATGTGGGAGGAAACCCACATAGACACTGGGAGTATGTGCAAGCTCCACACACAGTCAGCCAAAGCCGGAATTGAACCCGGGTCCCTGTGTTCATTGTTCAACCGTGCCGCCCAGAACCCGTAATGATTTCAGATCAAATTTGTAAGTATTTAGACAACCGTGTAAACAGCATAAGGTTGCAAGGGCAAGTTGTGTTTGGCTCATCAAGTAGAGTTTTTTAATAGGATGTGGCCGTCGCTGGCTAGGCCACATTTATTGCCCATCCCTAATTGCCCTTGAGAAGGTGATGGTGAGCCACCTCCTTGAACCGCCGCAGGTCTTTGAAAGTGTCTGATTACTGTTTTCTCTTGCTTATCCAGTGTGTATGGATTTTCAGAGCAGTGTTCGACAAGTTGGCCGAGAGAAACTTTGCTACAAAAATTAAGGTGGCATGGTGCCAGAGGAAAGGTTTTGTTCTGGGGTTGGGTGGCCTCTGTCCCTGGTGTTGGTTGCCCTGGCCCTTCAGGGGGTGAAATGTAGGCAACAGAAGTAAATATTTCCACAGTGGGCGTGACATCAGTTTGATTTTCATCCAGCTGTGAGCGCAAAGTGTTGTCGCCATCTTAGATTTTGAATTCAGGAGAATACTTCAATCGGTATCAACACTGGTGTTGGGAATCAAATCAAATAAGACGGGAAGTTGTCCAGATTGAGCAAAGTGAATCACTGATCTTTCGTGCTCTCACTGTTATATAGCAATTTGTATCAGGTCTCATTCTGCAGGGTGCCTTCTTGTGCCCTCTTCAAATAAAAATAATTCCAGCAGCATCCACTTGCAAAAGAATCAATATCTAGTTCACATGTCAAAGGTTCCCGAGAGCTCAATTATGTTGCGCTCTTGACATACAAATGTGCACAGCACAATAATTCTATAACAAAGGAGGGCTGTCAGGCCAAGACATATGTGCCAGCTCTTTCATAATAGCAATTTATAACTAATCTCAGTGGATTAGTTCATCATGTAGCCCTGTATCTTTCGCTGCTTCAGAAATCTACCCAATCTGCTGGCGGTACGGTAGCACAGTGGTTAGCATTGTTGCTTCACGGCGCCAGGGTCCCAGGTTCGATTCCCGGGCATGGGTCACTGTCTGTGCGGAGTCTGCACATTCTCCCTGTGCCTTCGTGGGTTTCCTCCGGGTGCTCCGGTTTCCTCCCACAAGTCCCGAAAGACGTGCTGTTTATTAATTTGGAAATTCTGAATTCTCCCTCGGTGTACCCGAACAGGCGCCGGAATATGGCGACTAGGGGCTTTTCACAGTAACTTCATTGCAGTGTTAATGTAAGCCTACTTGTGACAATAAAGATTATTATTATTATTAGAAGAAGATGCTGCAGTCTCTGCCCCTATCACCTCACTCACTGTGCCAAAACATTCCACACGCTAACAACTCTCCGCATAAAAATTCTGATAACTTCTCTGCTTGGTCTCATAGTTTTCATTTTAAATTGAATCACTCGTCATTGAACTTTCAAATTTCATTCTGAGAAAATTGTGATTTTGGGGCTCATTCACCCTACAAGCTGGTAACCGTGCCAAGCAATAGAAATAATGTGCTGCCATGCTGGCAAATGCGGGAAAAAACAATCAGATGACTGATGGTCGGTAGACTGAAAGCTGCTCATCTGCTCAGTGTAAACAACTGTGACTCGTGGCCAGAGAATGTCGGCTTCTGGCCTAATTTCAGCCTTGGTCCAAAGAATCGCCGGGGGCTGCCGTGAATCCCGCTGGTTGCCGAAGCCTCTGGCACCGGAGATTCGGCGGGGGCGGGCCCCCCCCCCGCGATTCTCCGGCCCGGATGGGCCGAAGCCCCGCCGCTAAAATGCCTGTCCCGCCGGCGTAGATTAAACCACCTACCTTACCGGCGGGACAAGGCGGCGCGGGCGGGCTCCGGGGTCCTGGGGGGGGCGCGGGGCGATCTGGCCCCTGGGGGTGCCCTCACGGTGGCCTGGCCCGCGTTCGGGGCCCACCGATCAGCGGGCGGGTCTGTGCCGTGGGGGCACTCTTTCCCTTCCGCCTTCGCCACGGTCTTCACCATGGCGGAGGCGGAAGAGACTCCCTCCACTGCGCATGCGCGGGAATGCCGTCAGTGGCCTCTAACGCACCCGCGCATGCGCCGCCTGGAGATGTCATTTCCACGCCAGCTGGCGGGGCACCAAAGGCCTTTTCCGCCAGCTGGCGGGGCGGAAATACGTCCGGCGTGGGCCTAGCCCCTTAAGGTTGGGGCTCGGCCCCCAAAGATGCGGAGCATTCCGCACCTTTGGGGCGGCGCGATGCCCGACTGATTTGCGCCATTTTGGGCGCCAGTCGGCGGACATCGCGCCGATACCGGAGAATTTCGCCCCAGAACTGAATTCCATAGAGATTGACCACCCTTGACATATGAGGCAGCATTTGACTAAGCGGCATCAAGGAGCCTGGCAACATTAAAGTCAATGAGAATCGGGGAGAGAGGGGATCTCCACTAGTTGGACTCGTACCCAACACAAAGGAAGATAATTTGATGCTTGCTGAAGGATACCCTTCTTGGCTCCAGGGCATCTCTTCATCAACGGTCTCTCCTCCATCATGAAGTCACAAGTGAGAATGTTTGCTGAGGATTGCACAGTGTTCAATAGCATTCACGAATCCTCAGCTACTGAAACAGTCCTTGCCCAACATGCAGCAAGTTCTGGCTTGTGCTGGGAATGACAAACAACATTCGCACCGCACAAATGACTGAATGATCATCATCATCACCAACAAGAGAGAATCAAATCATCTCCCCTTAATATTCAATGGCATTACCATCACTGAATACCCCATCATCGATATCTTTGACCTGAAACTGGACTGGACTATCATATAAATACTGTGGCTGCAGGAGCAGGTCAGAGGCTGGGAATTTTGCAGTGAGTGACTCACCTCCTGATTCCCCAAAGCCTGTTCACCAGATACAAGGCATAAGTCAGGAGTGCAATGGAATACTCTTTAATTTCCTGGATGAATGCAACTCCCCACAGCACTCTAGCTCAACACCATCCAGGACAAAGACAAGTACTTGACTGGCACCCCATCCACCACCTTCAACAATTTTTCCACCACTGATACACAGCGGCAGCAGTGTATCTGCAAGATGCTGTGCAGCAACTCACAAAGCATTCTTCGACAGCGCCTTCCAAACCTGCATCTCTCCCGTCAGAAGGGCAAGACCAGCAGATGCATGGGAACACCAGCACAACAATCAAGGATAGAAATCCTGGCCATGTGTTGTGTTCACCTTGTTTCCTTCTTCCACCATGCCTAATCGCAGGGAACTTTCACACCTTGGCTGAGAACTAACTCCACTCAGATCAGAGAGGGAGCTTAAAACCTTCCTGTTCTGTCAGACTCTGGGTTCAGACTGTACAGTGCAGTGTGGGCACAAAATTATGTTTGATCATGCCTTTCGAAGTCACCTTGCATTTGCCCCATGATTGGACCAATGTTACATTTTTACGGGGATACTGTGACAAAACTAGAGGTTTGCATGAAAGATCTCACTTTGAGTCCGAGTAAGTGTTTTTGCACCAAAATCCATTGACATGCGAGTTAGACTGAGGGTTCTAAGCAAGAGTAATATTAAAGATTTCTTTGCGTTGAGATACAGGATGGTGTGCATCAAAGAGGGAAGTTGAAACGGCAGGCTGGAAAATATGTCAAAAAAGAAGAGGAACGGGAGTGTGAGACAACAAGAAAAGTGTCGTTCCAACTGAGATTCAGCAGATCTCCGACCTATCAGATTATAAACATTAATGACTGGATTTCTGCCTGAGTGGACTGTCTTCCGACGCCACAATTGGCTGAAATGAAGTTAATGCATCAAAATGTGACACTGCTGGCTCCAGTCCAGCTCCCAGAGTACGTCTGGTTTAAGTGAATGCACTGCTGCCTTTCAGACAGTTGATTGCTGATGTGATGCAGCTGAGGTAGTCTGCTGAAGCAGTGCGAACAATGGGACCTAGTGTATGACTGAAGTGCGGTGTCCTGTGTGATGAACTAAAGGTAAAGGTGCACAATGAGCTCCACCCCCCCCCCCCCTCCCTCCCTTTACCACTTTTTACTATTTGGCTAATAATTTTAAACTTCTACAGGCCACAGGGCAAGCCGCAGAGATCTTGACAGATTTTCGGTAGTCAGGATTTATTGACTTCTTCATTGCCAAGATATGCTGCAGAAGGCTGTCCACGTTCTCCTGTTATGATCTCATCATAGTTTATCAGTCATCTTAATCTCATGACTGCAACTTCAACCTTGTTCAAATTATCCTCTGCTTTCCCCGTCCCCTACCAGACCGGTCACAGAATTAACACTCAACATATCACAAAAGTGAGTTCTATGTGTGATGTTACTCTCCCTTTCACCTTGCGATGATTATTATAAATTGTCACAGAGCTTTACAGCACGGAGAGAAAGGCCCTTCGGCCCTTCCTATCTGTGCTGGCCATCAAACACCTACCCATTCTAATCCCATTTTCCAGCACTTAGTCCGTAGCCTTGTGTGCTGTGGCTCTTCAAGTGGTTATTTAAATGCTTCTTAAATGTTGTGAGGGTTCTCTGCTCTGCCACCCATTCAGGCAGTGAGTTCCAGATTCCCACCACCCTCTGGGTGAAAATTATTTTCCTTAAATCCTCTCTAAATCCTCTGCCTCTTACTTTAAATCTATTCCCCCTGGTTATTGAACTCTACTAAGGGGAAACGTTTCTTCCTATTTGCCCTATCTATGCAGGCTGGGTGACAGCTTTGCAGAACACCTCCTGTCCGTCAGCTTGCCATTTCAACTCACTGTCCTGCACTGATGTTCACATGTCCGTCCTTGGCCTGCTGCAATGTTCCAGTGAAGCCCAGCGGAAACTGGAGGAACAGCACCTCCTCTTCCGATTAGGCGCATTACAGCCTGTAGCACCGTCAATATGACGCAAGGCAGGTTGAGGTAATGTTAATTGAAGGCTTATTAAGCAGAACTTTATCCCCAGCAGCGTGGTTACAGGATGCAGCTGCTGAGGGAAATGGAGGGAAAAGCTGGGTTCTTATACCGGCATTTCTGGGCGGAGTCCAGTAGGTGGCAGATCCTATCAGGACCTGGCATCCCTCCACCAATACGCCTATGTGGAGTACCCCGATGGCCAACAGGACACGGTCTCCCTGCGAGACCTGGCGCCCGCCGGAGCTACCCACACCCCCCCCAACGCCAATCACCACCTCCTCACTCACGCTGCCTGTCGACACGTGGTGTACCGTATTACCCCTAATACATACCACCACATTCACCCCTTGTTGAAAAAGAACCCGGCGGGATGGTGGTTCGCATGGTGGTAGGGGTTTACAGAGTCGGTACTGTGCCGTAACTTTGAACATAACACAAAATTATCGCTTCAACTGGGCCAACGGGCCAAACAGGGTCGGCATGATGCCATAACTATAACAAGACACAATAACTGAAAACGTTGAGAGTTAAAGTGATTCGATGAGCCGGATGGGCGCCCTGGTCATCCTTTCCGATCATCTCGGGCGTGGTGGTGATGGCGCTGGCTCAAGTCCCGTCGACTCTGGGAGCGTAGCGCTGTCCCCTGTGTCCTTACTCCTGGGCGGGTCTGGGAGGAGAGCCGAACCCCCCGGGAAGGGGGTGGCTGCGGGATGAACCAGCGTGAGTGAGGAGGTGGTGATTGGCGTTGGGGGGGTGTTCTTTCCCCCACCCCATTTGGGCCGTCTGTTCCCTGTTCCTAGTTGTCCTTTGACACACTGCTCACCTTTGTTCTGCCATTTACACATTATGATCTCTTTATGTGCCACTTTCTTAGCCTTAATGAAGGCCATTTACATTCCCTTTGTCTTTCTGCCCATGATGTCTTTGTCTATTGTGGTGTTGGGTGCTCTGAGGTACAGATGAACCAACACGGTTGCGATTGGTACAACGCAGTTTTATTCCAACTTGTTATTTACAGATCTGTCTTGGTACTCCGCATGTGGTGACTCTGTGAGTGTCTTGTTAATCAGGTCCTGTCCTTGCCCTTGTCTCCAGATGGACTGGCCACCAGGTGTCGTGTTTCTTGTCTCATACTGTGTCTGCTCTTGTCTGTGATTGGCTGTCGTGTTATGTGTGCTAATTGGTCTGTTGGTCTATCTATCATGATGTGTGTGTTTGAATATCATGACACCTATCGCTGGCCCCCTATCCAGCCCCACCACTTCACCCCCCCCCCCCCCCCCCCCAACAACAGTATAAATCTGACCCTATTTCCAATTCTCTCCAGCCTTGACAAAGAGTCATCCAACTTGAAACGTTAGCTCCTTTCTCTCTCCATAGACATTGTCAGACCTGCTGAGATTGTCCAGTATTTTCTGTTTTTGGCTCCGCCTAACCAGCCTCTTACAGCGGAAACGCTCAATGACCCAATGTCATTGTACAGCCTCCTGTTCGATTTGGTGTGCAATTCTGTGTCATGCGAGGGCAGCACGGTGGCACAGTGGTTAGTGCTGCTGCCTCACGGCGCCGAGGTCCCAGGTTTGATCCCGGCTCTGGGTCACTGTCCGTGTGGAGTTTGCACATTCTCCCCGTGTTTGCGTGGGTTTCGCCCCCACAACCCAAAGATGTGCAGGGTAGGTGGCTTGGCCACGCTAAATTGCCCCTTAATTGGAAAAAATTAATTGGGTACTCTAAATTTTTTAAATTTCAAAAAAATTCTGTGTCATGCAACTGGGACCCAGAATCAGAAGAATTCTCAGTCCCCTCGTCTGCCCACCCAGTCTAGACTGGTTCCTTTTTAATAATGAATCACTGAGCGTTCTGTTCTATGATTTCATTCTTTTAACAGCTTTCTGGCAGCATCCCATCTGGTGTGTGCATTTTAGATTAAACCTTCCTAAACTTGCCTTGTTTCAGTCCTTTGGTGGGTCTCTGGATTCTTGCTGGTTTCTGCATTAGTTTAAAAGAGAAACTTTACTCCAGGTACTTGGCCCAGTTGTTGCTGCAAGGTACCAGCAGTATAATGCAGGCTCTGTTTAGCATTAGGTTGTCAGTGAATGATGGTTGGAGCAATTGTTGATTGCTGCAAGTGGCAAATTAAAACCACCTGCCTCCTGGATGCTGGGGAACTATTTTTGTCTCCTCAAAATCACAGTGGCGTCATGGTACATAACTGTGAGTTTGAAGAAATATGCGTTCCTACTTCTAGTGCAAATATCTGTCCACCATTGTTGACTTATGGAGGCTTTTGGCAGTCATTTTGACCTCCCAGTTAAGTGAGATTTTCCCCAATGAAATTAGATCAGCAGTGTGTTCCAATCCCTTCCATCCACCCTTCAGTTTGAATTTCTTCACCAACCTGTGCAAGCTGGAAGTCTCCTCCCGGCAAAAAAGGGGGAACAGTCTTGGGTTGGACCTCTTGCTGGCTGGCTCATGCGATTGGCTGCTGGGAGCATTTATGGAAGAGAGCCAAGTTGTAGTTGCAAGTCACAATCCTCACAGGCCTGATAACTCCAGTTTTCCATCGACTTCACTGTGACGAGGGACTGGTTAATACCATATATTTGTACTTGTTTAAATCATGACACACAGAAGCTCCTTTGTACCTTTATATTTCTACAGCTGTCCAAAATGTGGCAAAGCAGCAATCCCTCTTCAGTGCTCCGCATTTTGGAATTTTAGTGTTGCAGCATTTTAAACTCCTGAGTGTCGTTCAGTACACAGCAGAGTCCTATTTTAGAAAAGAAAGAATTTTGAGAGATAACAAACAGTATAGCAAAGTGACCTTCACGCCCCCCCTACCTCCTTGAATTTAAGCCTATGTAAATACTCATCACATTTTCCTCCAGGTGTTTTGGTTTCCCCCCACAGTCCAAAGATGCGCAGGTTAGGTGGATTTGCCATGCTGAATTGCCCCTTAGTGACCAGAGATGTACAGGTTAGGTAGGTGGGGTTGCGGGGATAGGGCGGGGTAGCTGGCCTGGGTGGGGTGCTCTTTTGGAGGAAACTCTATGGGCTGAATGGCCTCCTTCTGCAGTGTAGGGAATGTATGGGATCAGTCAAGATCTGGTTGGCTTAGTGTTGATTCCCCATGTGGTGAAATAGCTGCGTGTGATGCGTTTTGACTTAATATGTAAGTAATTAATAGATGAGTAATTATTCAGAGTCTGTGACTCTCTTAATACCAATGGTGAGGTTATTGAATTCCTTCCCTACCCAAAAGAAAACCTTCCTCCGTCTTTATTTGGGATTCCGCTGTTGGTACTTTCATATTGCACAGATATGTCAACTGCGGCAGCTATTGAAAGTTAATATGATTAGTGGCCCAGCTCTGAGGCCCTGCTGGAAATGGGTTCACAAGCTGGCCTTAGAGAGTTCTCTGGCCACTGCACGTTCAGCTTGTAGGCCACTGCACATGATCTGTGCCAGTGAAATCTAGTGGTACTAATGTGGGCCTTGCATGATAAAACTGTAGGTTGGCAAACGCATAGTTGGAACCTGAGTCACTGATTCTTTTGACAAACAAGTATGTCGCAGTTTACCATGTTTTGGTTCTTCATCTGTTGATTGTCACAATGGCACTTTTAAAGAATTCTTTTGTAAACATAGTATTTGCAGACCATCATCTGTTCATAGCCGAAGGAGTTCTTGAAGGAATAATGCTTTATGTTGAGCAAAATTACTTCCTGCTTCCTCTCCGCTCCTTCCCCCACAAGAATAAAAATCTGTTAAACATAACTGTAAACGACAATCGTCTCCTCTTAAAGCAGGGATAGCTTGGTCCTAAACCTTATCCATCTTGAAACCCTTCCATCACTACATTTTTCTGAGGGGCTTCATTTTTGTGGTCAACAAAATATGCAGTTACAATTCTCTTGAGGCATCTTTTATATTCACTGGGCTTTCTCGTCATATCTGTACTTGGCAGCAGATGTTGTGTCTGCTTCGGAGAGGAATGGGAAGTTCAGAAGACTCACTTGTTGACACAGAGCTAGTCTAATCTATGGTTGGGTACCTGGCCTGACAGAACCTGTAGAATTCTGCCAGCAAGTTAGCAATCCATCAACTCTTGCACAGTGCTGGAGTTGTCAGATTGCTGGGGTTGTCAGATGTGTCAGAGAGGCCATCTACATATCCTTTTGAGAATTTTGAAAAATTCTTCATTAGACCATAAGATATAGGAGCAGAATTAGACCATTCGGCTCATCGATCCGCCATTCTATCATGGTTGAAAGGATTTTCATCCCCATTCTCCTTCCTTCTCCCCGTAACCCCTGATGGGGCAAGGATGCCGTTGGCAAGGCCAGCATTCGTTGCCCAACTATTTCGGAGGGTAGTTAAGAGACCCACATTGCTGTGGGTCTCGAGTCACATGTAGGCCAGACCAGGTAAGGATGGCAGATTTCCTTCCCTAAAGAGATTAGTGAACAAGATGGATTTTTAAAGATTGATAGTTTCATGGTCACCATTGGGGAGACTAGCTTTCAATTCCAGAGTTTTTTTAAATTGAATTTGAATTCCATCAGCTGGTGGCGGGGTTTGAACTGATGTGCCCAGAACATTAGCCTCGGCCTCTGGATTGCTAGTTCAGGGCATTACCACCATCCCCCGCCTTCCCCGTGTTGCTGGATTTTACTGCACAGTTGCTGTGCTTGCTTTTTGTAAAAGTATAGTTTATTCATAAAATATCTGAAAGAATATTACAAACATTTACAAATGACCATCACAGTGCAATCATGGAATCCCTACAGTGCAGAGGAGGTAATTCGGCCCATCAAGTCTGCACTGCCCCTCCAAAGGAGCACTCTACCTCCAGCCCAATTCCCCCGCCCTATCACTGCAACCCCACCTAACTGTTGGACGCTAAGGGCAAATTGATCATGGTCAATCCACCTAACCTGCACATCTTTTGACTGTGGGAGGCAACCGGAGCACACAAAGGAAACCCACGCAGACACGGGTAGAATGTGAAAACTCTACACAGACAGTCACGTATGGCCGGAACTGAACCTGGGTCCCTGGCGCTGTGAGGCAGCTGTGCTAGCTACCGCGCCACGGTGCCGCCCTCCCTCCCACGTTTTCAACATAGTTCATGTTTTACTCTGAGGTGATTCAAAACAGTCAAGGGCACATTACAGACATTTCAAGATGGTCACTACAAATGGTGCAATGGTATTTAAGTTGTCTACATAGATCGAGGTGCCTCCATACAATTGTGATACATATTCCCCGTATACGTTCAATGTGAGTCTTACAGCCCGAGGGGGTTATATACAATTCCCCTCCCCTCAGTTCACAATGGCTGTTGCGACTGCCCCTACATCCCTCAGCACGTAGTCCTAAGCTTTGGAATGTGCCAATCTGCATCACTTGGTCAGGGACCACTCTTTGCACATGAGGTATCAGGCAGACCAAAGAGCATCTTTCACCTTCTTTCACAGCTTTTTGACTGCAGTATAGTTGGGTTTCACTCACCAATCTGCCTGGCACTCACCAATCTCCCTGGCCAAAGCGATGTAGCTGAACTTACTGTACTCCATCTCCTTCCACCATTAACTCCTCCTGACTGCTTTTGAAGGCTGTAATGGTGAAAGATTATTCTTAGGCCCAGGGTTAGAAAATTGATCTTCAATGTTGTAAAACTTAATTGAAAGCTATGGGAGTTAATACACTCTTGTAACATGAGCATCAGTGCCGCATGAGAAGAAAATTCCAGGCAGTGTCTGGATGTAGTTAATTAATCAATAATTGGTGGAAGAGAGTCTGTTGACGATACAAATGAGTCAACGCTCGAGAATCTTCATTTGGACATCAGAAAATACATAGAGTTTCATAATATTCATGACGCAGAAGTGGGTCATTCAGCCCAACTTGTCTATGTCGGCCTTTATACTTCATAACAGCTTTCTTTTTTGACTTCCCCATAAATGTTCTATTTTCCTCAAGCACTCCTTGTGGTAACAAGCTTCATGTTGTAAACCACTCTGTGCAAAGATGTTTCTCCTTGATTGTGTTTGTCTTTATTATTGTTTTTTTTATAGTCCCTAGATCTCTTTTCCCCCCCCGCCCCAAACACGACCATTACTGAAGAAAAGGCTGGCGTTGCTTAAAGGGTATATTTTAGATTCTATTATTTTAAAATGTGTTTTATCCAGTTGATTGTGCTTCCTATATTCAGTGCTAACACAGTGGGGGATTTATTGTGATTGCTGTCATGATGATGCATTGCAAGTTAATAGAATTTGAAGGCAGTGCCAGTGAATGTGGGGTGACGTCTCTGAGGCTGGCATCTACAAACGGGCAGTAGTGTTTCTGTCAGGCGCATTAGCCTCTCCTGTTCAAACAGACAACAACTTTTGATTTAAACACAGTTGAGATTATAATCTGAGGCCACACTTGAATTCTTTCCACCCATTAGCAGGATTTATTTCGAATGGGCTTCTCAGTGGCGCAATGTACCAAATTGGGCACAGGTCCAAGGTAGAAAAAACTACAGTTGGACTTGGCTTAAAGAGTGGAATGTGAGAAGCATGTCCTGATGATGCAGTAGCTATTCTTCAGTAGCTAATGTTAAGCCACGTAGTCAGCGGGGCACAGAGGCAATGATGTTTTCATTCTGGTGCATGCCTTGGATATGACCATGCCTGTTTCGCATACCGATGTGCAAGGGAATCATTTCCATTCCTGCCAGTTTTTCGCCATAAGTGTGCCACGTCTGCCTGAGCTGGAGTTTCAGATATACTGAGGGTTCTCCATATCAGACTAAAGACTGCTGTACAGAAACACGGCCCTGTTCACTGACTTCCAAAATTTGCTTCTTAAGTGTAAGCTGGATCGCGCGAGTATTTAAAAAAACTTAAATTCTGCATGTAGTTTGTTGGTGAAGAGCAGAAGATAAGAAACACCAGCGAAGGAGCTAACCAGAATCAAGGGCTGCAGGCAAATAATTTGTCGCCTCCCTCCCTCCTGGTGAGAAGGTGGCCCAAAAGGAGGAAGGTGAAATCCAAGTGGAAGGGAGATGGACACTGTTTTGAAATTCAATCTCTCAACTCAATCATTTCTTTGAACAGTTCCCAAAATGATTTTATTTTGTATGAGTTGTTCACAGAAATGAAGCCTAATTGGAATCCAGAATTATTTGCACCTGCATCCTCTGTGTCGTTTAACTTTTTTTAAATGATTAACATGGCCTTGAGCGCAAGAAACTTTGAAATGCCGAGAGTAGCAAATACTCTTGGTGATGTTCAATTATTCTGTTCAGTTACAATATCAATGCGAAGTGCGGTCATTAATTAAAGTCCACTATCCTCGTAGGCAATTGCTGATGGCATAAGTTATTCCTTCCCTTGAGGAACACTCCAGCTTGATGCATTGAAGTTGTCTCGTACTTGCAAATTGCTACTTCGTCCATGTACTGTCAGCTACCCCACAGCAAATTGACACCGGGAGCATCATTAGAGAGTCCACCCCTACCTCAGCAGTTAGTCCCACATTAGATTGGATGGCCAGAGGGCAGCATGTGGCGCAGTGGTTAGCACTGGGACTACGGCGCTGAGGACCCGGGTTCGAATCCCGGCCCTGGGTCACTGTCCGTGTGGAGTTTGCACATTCTCCCCATGTCTGCGTGGGTTTCACCCCCACAACCCAAAGATGTTCAGGTTAGGTGGATTGGCCACGCTAAATTGCCCCTTAATTGGAAAAGAAAATAATTGGGTACTCTGAATTTATATTTTTAAAAAAAGCTTGGATGGCGAGCAGTTCTGTAGCACCAGGCTCGAGCGGTCGCCATTGCTACGACTGCAGGCATTCCCAGAGAAGTGGAGCCTGGACATCAAAGTAAATCTGGGACATTTCCAATGGCTTTCAGGCCCGGTGGTGGGGCAGGGGGTTGTGAGTGGAGGGCTAGGATTGTAAAGGGGGAAGTAGTATTGGGGGGGGGGTGCATCTTAATGGCCAAGGGGGACCCCCTCCTGCCATGGGTAATAGAGTGACAGTGGAAGGTTGAGGCCCTTAAATGGCTAATCAATGGCCATTTGAGTGTCTCCGTAAGCTCCACTGCCCCCAATAGAATTTGAGACCGGTTAGATACAGGCAGGTAGGTATTGGGACAGGCAATGCATTGTATTTTACTCGCCCCTCCCTTTGTCTTTAATATAACCCCCATGAGACCCACGGGGATGAACCAATTCATCTCCCCATGAGCCTCGTGGAGTAAGAGCTTCACCGCTGAGGGGCGGAGACCCAGCAGCGGGATATTGGACTTGGGACATAAAGTCCGGCCCAGGTATGAGCCGTGCTGTTGTGTGCAGTCCTGGCTAGGACTTGTATTGTGCTTGAACGTAGTTCACTTTGACAATAGATCTTTTTGTTGAACTGAACTCCTCTTGTGACCTCTGAAGTCTTCAAACCCACTAGTGGAGGAGCATAAAATCAAGCCCAATGCTAAATTAACCTGATCAACCGAGTAAATTCATGTTGTTTCGCTCTTCAGACTGATTATGATGCAGTTTGGTAGAAAGATGCTTGATCTCGGACAAGTTACGTGGGTAAGTATGTCTTTCTACACAGTGGACTCTCCGATTACTGAGGCTGAGTTGGCAGACCCGTGACAAGATTGTGTGTTGGTTTGAGGCGGTGTTTGAGCGGCTTATGTGGTTTCTTTTGCCTGTTGAACATTGCAATTTTCCTCTTAATCTTCTCTCCTCTTTTTTTCACCAGCATGGGTGGTGGCAGCCTGCCAATATCTCAGGTGGTGCATTGCATTTTGAATGCAGTGTGCGGATCTGATCGCTATGAGACATGGAAAATATTGGAGGATTAGCAGCAGAGTAAGAGAAAGCCACGAAGTAGATTCCTAATGTTCTTGATCCCAGTTGAGTGAAGGCTAGAGAATCTTGAAATGAGCCTGGGAGGAAGATGGGTTTTTAGAGGTGATTACAAATTTATCATATAATTGAGGGAACAAAGTGTTACCTTTTTAATTCAATTTGTGTGGGTGGAAACAAGGTGATGCAGGCAAACATTGGCAAAAATAGACTTGGGTCTGATAGCAGGAAGCAGTGCTTCACGCACAGTGGTCCATGCACAGAATGGACGCATAGGCCAGGATTTTCCATTCCTCCCAGCTGGCAGGATCTTCCAGTCCCGCCGAGGGTGGCATTCCCCCCCACCGCGCGGCGGGTTCCCGGCGACCAATGGCGAGTCATCTCCGCTGCCAGAAACGGGGGATTTCCGGCCATAGAGTGGGAGTGTAAACAGGGGAATCATTCCAGAAAGTGTTGGTTGTGTGCAATTTGGGAGACTTGGGTTTCAATCCAGTGTAGGTCTTTCTTGTCCCTGTGTATCAGAAACCAGATGCCCCCCAAAACATGGAAAAGAAATTAATCCAACATTAAGGCTTTTCCAGAACACTGATCAAATGCAAGATGTAGACCCATTACTGTGCATGTTATGACATGGGAAGCAGGCTTGTAAATCAGAACTTGCACTTGGCTGCCTTTCTTTTTAAAAACATTTTTTTTTATTCTCCTCCATTTTCACATTTTCTCCCACATTTACATCCATCAACGATAAACAATAATCAGCAAGATATGTCAGTCCCCATAATAACAACGATCCCATCTACCCACCAACCCCCAAACCTCAACCCGCATGTTTACATAAACAAATGACAAAAATAAATCAGGGATTACCCGTAGTCACCCTTAATCTTACACAGCTCCCACCCCCCCACCCCAGGTCTCCAGCTCCTCCCGTCCACTGCCTCTTGTAAAACTCCTCCCCCTACCCTCGGTTCCTTCCCCCCCCCAACTTTCCACCCCGGCTAGACCACTCGGACCCTGTTCTGCCAGGCTCCGATGGCCGCAGCCCCTCCCCCCACCTCACTCCCGTTCACTGGCCGGCACACACCGGCCGGCGTGGAGGCCCCCGCCCGGGTCCCTTTCCCACTTGCCCGGCCCCAGGAAAGCCCAAAGATCCCCTCTTAGCACACAAACCCCGCCTATCCACCTACACCCCAAAGAACCCTAATTTCGAGTGAAAGTCCCGTCCCTTCCCTCGTCCAAATATATACCACCTTGGCTCCTTTAATCTCTACACCCGCGCGCAGTGATACAAAAAAGAAGAAAATACAGTCATGAGGTTACATCGGCACATGGCCATTCCTCAGTTTGTCAGTTCTGCCCCAGTCCTTCTGCCTTCGCAAACTCCTCCGCTGCTTCCGCCGTTCCAAAATAAAAGTCCCTGAGCTTGTAAGTCACCCTCAGCTTTGCTGGATATACAATGCCGCACCGCACCTTGCTCATGTACAGTGCCCTCCCGCCTCCTTGCCAGCTCCACCGTAAAGTCCAGGTATACACGTATACCAGCTCCAGCCCACTGCACCACCCGCTTCTGCTTGGCCCAGCTCAGGACCTTCTCCTTCACCCTGTACCTACGGAAGCACAGAGTCACTGCCCTTGGCGGCTCACTCGCCTTTGGTACAGGCCTCCATGACCCATGAGCCCGATCCAGTTCATATCGGGAGGGGTCCTCCCCCTCCCCCAGTAGTTTTGTCAGCATCGCGGCAAAATACTCAGTCAGCTTCGGTCCTTCAACTCCTTCGGGCAACCCCACAATCCTCAAGTTCTGTCGCCTGGATCTATTTTCCAGGTCTTCCATTTTTCCTCGCAGATCCTTGTTAGTATCCATCACCTTCCGCATCTCTTTCCCCATCGAGGCAAGTTGATCACCGTGCTGCAATAACGTCTCCTCCACTTCCTTCAGCGCCTCCCCTTGCTCTCGCACCTCCGCCACTGCGCTCGCCACCTCCGTCCTCACCGGGGAAACCGCCTCCTCCACCAGCACACTCAAAGCCTCCCTCATCTCCTTCCTCACCGTCTCCATGCATTTCGCAATCTGCGACAACTGCTTTTGGAATTCCGCAGTCATCACCTTGGTTATTTCTTCAGCCGTAAGCAGTGCGGCCTTCCCTGGTACTCCAGCCTCCATTTTTCCTGGTGACCCCGCGGTGACCTTTCCACTCCCCGACGGACCTCCAGCTGGTTTTTTTTCAGCCGTTTTTCTGCTCACCCTCGACATTTTTCTTTGGGGTTTTTTCCCTCCTGTGTCTTCTCAGTGCCTCCTCCGTGCCTTCTCCCTTCTTCTGCCGCCTCCGCGGACCCTGGGACCGGGCTTAAAGCCCCGAAATTGCCGTTCCCGAGCGGGGGCTCTCCATTGTGCGGCCGCCTCCCGCCCGATCAGCATCTCTGTCTAACATGTGTCCCAGATTAATGGCTATAATGTGTCTTCACCAGGTGCAAACTCATGCGCTCTAGCCTTTTCTTCTGTTTTTGTTCTCTCTTTGATGCTGCCTACAATAAGAACATAAGAACTAGGAACAGGAGTAGGCCATCTGGCCCCTCGAGCCTGCTCCGCCATTCAATGAGATCATGGCTGATCTTTGTGGACTCAGCTCCACTCTCCGGCCCGTACACCATATCCCAAATCCCTTTATTCTTTAGAAAGGTATCTATCTTTTTCTTAAAAACGTTTAAAGAAGGAGCCTCAACTGCTTCACTGGGCAAGGAATTCCAGAGATTCACAACCCTTTGGGTGAAGAAGTTCCTCCTAAACTCGGTCCTAAATCTACTTCCCCTTATTTTGAGGCTATGCCCCCAAGTTCTGCTTTCCCCAACCAGTGGAAACAACCTGCCCGCATCTATCCTATCTATTCCCTTCATAATTTTATATGTTTCAATAGGATCCCCCTGCATCCTTCTAAACTCCAATGAGTACAGTCCCAGTCTACTCAACCTCTCGTCATAATCTAATCCCCTCAACTCTGGGATCAACCTAGTGAATCTCCTCTGCACTCCCTCCAGTGCCAATATGTCCTTTCTCAGGTAAGGAGACCAAAACTGAACACAATACTCCAGATGTGGCCTCACCAACACCTTATACAATTGCAGCATAACCTCCCTAGTCTTGAACTCCATCCCTCTAGCAATGAAAGACAAAACTCGATTAGCCTTCTTAATCACCTGTTGCACCTGCACACCAACTTTTCACGACTCGTGCACCAGCACACCCAGGTCCCTCTGCACAGCAGCATGTTTTAACATCTTACCGTTTAAATAATAATCCATTCTGCTGTTATTCCTCCCAAAATGGATAGCCTCACACTTGGCAACATTGAATTCCATCTGCCAGACCCTAGCCCATTCACCTAAGCTATCCAAATCCTTCTCAGACTTCCGGTATCCTCTGCACTTTTTGCTTTACCACTCATCTTAGTGTCGTCTGCAAACTTTGCCACATTGCACTTGGTCCCCAACTCCAAATCATCTATGTAAATTGTGAACAACTGCGGGCCCAACACTGATTTATGCAGCAACCGTTTGTGTGGCACCTTGTCAAAAGCTTTCTGGAAATCCAGATATACCACCTCCATTGGCTCCCCGTTATCTACTGCACTGGTAATGTCCTCGAAAAATTCCACCAAATTAGTCAGACACGACCTACCCTTTATGAACCCATGCTGCGTCTGCCCAATGGGACAATTTCCCTCCAGGAACCCCACTATTTCCTCCTTAATGATAGATTCCAGCATTTTCCCTACAACCGAAGTTAAGCTTACCGGCCTATTATTACCCGCTTTCTGCCGACCTCCTTTTTTAAACAGTGGCGTCACGTTTGCTACTTTCCAATCCTCTGGGACCAATAGGTGATAAAATATGGTCAATACCACACATCCCATTTGTCAAATGTGGGCGGGTGCCAATGAAAGTACCAACCGGATTTTGGTACTACACAGTGATTATGAATAAGAATTTCTAATTACATTTTCTCCAGTGGATTAACGCACCTGCTTTTACAGCAAAACAAAACAACTTTCATTAAAGGCTGGATATAAATAAAGCATCCAGAGGTGTTTCACAAGAACGTTACAGAGCAAATTGTGACAAAAAGCCAATAGGTCAAGAGACCAAAAGCTGAGGTAGGTTTTAAGACTCATCTCAAATGAGGAAAGGGAGGTAGAGAGCAGGAGAGGTGTAGGGAGGGAGTTCGAAAGCCTGCGGCCTAGGCATGCGGGTGGGAAGCCCATCCATCGGCAATCAAGCAGGCAATTTAGCCCATTTAGGAGTCTATTGAATGCAGATTTATGTGGCCCACTACTTGAGACCTCCAAACTGTGAAAGGGAGATAGAAGAGCAAATATGTAGGCAAATTTCTGCCTGGAAGAACAAGAGGGCAATAATGGTAGGAGACTTTAACTATCCCAATATCAATTGGGAATCAAATAATGTAAGAGGAACTGAGGGAGAAAAATTCATGCAGTGTGTCCAGGAAAATAATTTCAACCAATTAGTGACAAACCCAACAAGAGGAAATGCAATTCTCGACCTAGTATTGGAAAATGAAGAAGGGCAAGTGAGTGAAGTGACAGCCGGTGACCATATCAGGGATAGTGATTACAATTCAGTTCGATTCAGTATTACCATGGAAAAGGAGAGATCAAAAATGAACAAAGTAGGCTTGTCTCCTCCAAAAATAAGAGTGGTACTGCCAAATCTAGACCCCCCCCCCCCCCCCCTGATATCTAGAGGAATACAGGGGAAGATTAAACAGAAAAATAAAATGTACGATAGTCATAAAAACTACATTGCAGATAGCCTAGACGAGTATAAAACGTGCAGGGACAAAGTCAAAAATGAAATAAGGAAATGGAAGAGGGTGCATGAAAAAAGATTAGCAAGTAAAGTTAAAGAAAGGAGACATTTACAGAGATGAGACATTTCTTCACCCAAAGAGCCTGTGGCATTCATTAACACAGGAAGTAGTTGAGGCAAAGACATTGAATACATTCAAGAGGTGGCTGGATATGGCACTTGAGGCGAATGGAATCAAGAGTTATGGGGAGAATGCAGGATTAGGCTAGTGAGTTGCACGATCAGCCACTATTGTGCCGAATGGTGGAGCAGGCCTGAAGGGCTGATTGGCCTCCTCCTGCTCCTATCTTCTATGTTTCTATGTTTAAAACTCAAAGATGTTTTACCAATATATTAATGTTAAAAGGTTAGTTAAGAAAAAAATGGGACCTATCAGAGATGAAGAAGGGAATTTGTGTGTAGATGCAGAAGTTGTGGGAAAGGTTTAAAATGAATATTTTGTCTCTGTGTTTATAAAGGAAATAATAATGCAAATATAGTAGTCCAGGAGGAACACTGAGAGATACTGGATGGAATATTCATAAAGAGAGAGGAAGTACTTGATGGATTGAAATCCTTGAAAGTTGATAAGTCCCCAGGGCCAGATGGATTGATTCAGAGGCTACTAAAGGAGGTCAGGGAGGAGATCGCAGATGCTCCGAGGATGATTTTCCAATCCTCACTAGACACAGGGGAGGTATTGGAGGACTAGAGATATGCAAACATAGAACCATTGTTAAAAAATGCTAAACAATTATAGGCCAGTTAGTCTTGCGTCAGTGGTGGGCAAATCAGTAGAATCAGTCCTGAGAGATAGGATTAACTGTCACATAGGAAGGCATGGACTAGTCGGGATAGTCACCATGGATTTGTTAAAGGCTGGTCTTGCCTCACAAATTTGATTGAATTCTTTGAGGAAGTGACAAGAAGAGTTGATGAAGGTAGTGCAGTGGATGTTGTGTACATGGATTTTAGCAAGGCTTTTGATAAAGTTCCACATGG
This sequence comes from Scyliorhinus torazame, assembly GCF_047496885.1. Classification (NCBI taxonomy): domain Eukaryota; kingdom Metazoa; phylum Chordata; class Chondrichthyes; order Carcharhiniformes; family Scyliorhinidae; genus Scyliorhinus; species Scyliorhinus torazame. Next base: position 242,245,956 of record NC_092708.1, read on the forward strand.
CAGATTGGTCACTGAAAGCACATGGTATACAGAGCAATGTGGCAAATTGAATGAAAAGTTAGCTTAGTATCAGGGGCGCGATTCTCTGACCCCCCACCGGGTTGGAGAATCGCCGGGGACCGGCGTGAATCCCGCCCCCGCTGTGGATTGAACCACCTTTCGAACGACGGGACAAGGCGGTGCGGGCGGGCTCCGGGGTCCTGGGGGGGGGGGGGGCGCGGGGCGACCTGGCCCCGGGGCATGCCCCCACGGTGGTCAGGCCCGCGATCGGGGCCCACCGATCCGCGGGCGGGCCTGTGCCGTGGGGGCACTCTTTTCCTTCCACCTTCGCCATGGTCTTCACTATGGCAGAGGCGGAAGAGACCCCCTCCACTGCGCATGCGCGGGGATGCCATGAGCGGCCGCTGATGCTCCCGCGCATGCGTCGCCCGGCTAAGTCATTTCCGCGCCAGCTGGTGGGGCGGAAATCAGTTCGGCTCGGGCCTAGCCCCTCAAGGTGAGGGCTCGGCCCCTCAAGATGCGGAGAATTCCGCACCTTTGGGGCAACGCGATGCCGGACTGATTCGCGCCGTTTTTGGCGCCAGTCGGCGGACATCGCGCTGATTGAGGAGAATCCTGCCCCAGGAAACAAAGGGTAATGGTCGATGGCTGCCTTTGTAGATGGAAGGTTGTTTCAAGTGGTGTTCCACATGGCTTGGTGTTGGGACCCTTACTGATTGAGTTATTTATTAACAATTTGGGCGTGGGGAGCATGACTGGGAAATTTGCAGATGACAAAGATTGGCTGAGTGGTAGACAGTACAGAGGATAGCAATAATCTCCAAAAAGTTATAGACTGATTGGTGAAGTGGGCGACCGAGAAGTGTGAGGTCATGCATTTAGGGAGATCAAACAGTTATAAGGATTGCACAATAAATGGGATTATACTAAGAAGGGTAGATGAAGGGAGAGATCTTGGGGTACAGGTACACAGGTCCTAAAGGCATCAGTTCAAGTAGACAAGGTTGTTAAAAAGCATATGGAATGCTCTCCTTCATTGGCGGAGGTATAGAATATAAAAGTAAGGAATTACTTTAAAATGTTGGAATTGTATAAAACACTGGTGAGGCCACAACTGGAATATTGTGTGCAGTTCTGGTCACCAAATTACAAGAAGGACGTTGTTGTTCTGGAGAGAGTGCAGAGGAGTACAAGAATATAGCTACGAAGAGAGATTGGATAGATTGGGGTTATTTTCCTTGGAATAAAGAAGACTGAGAGGTAACTTAATTGAGGTGTACAAAATTATGAGGGGAAGAGATAGGATGGACAGGATAAGATTGTTTCCCTTAGTAGAGAATTCTAGAACCAGGGTACATAGATTTAAGATAAGCGGCAGAAGGTATAGAAGGGACATGAGGAAAAAACGATTTTACGCAGAGGGTAGTAGGAGTCTGGAATTGGTGGTGGAGGCAGAGACCCTAAACTCTTTGTAAAAAGTACCTGGATCTGCACCTTAAGTGCTCTAAGCTACAGGGTTAGGGACCGGGTGCAGGAAGGTGGGATTGGAAAGGGATCTAGGTATCCTTGGGCTGGCACCAACAAGATGGGCCAAATGGCTTTCCGGGCTGTAACATTTCTACGATTCTCTGATCCAAATGTTTACATAAGAACATAAAAACTAGGAGCAGGAGTAGGCGAAGCGGCCCTTTGAGCCTTCTCTGCCATTCAATAAGATCATGGCTGAACGTTTTGTGGACTCAGCTCCACTTATCCGCCCGCTCACCATAACCCTTAATTCCTTTACTGTTCAAAAATCTATCTATCTTTGCCTTAAAAACATTCAACAAAGTCGCCTTAACTGTTTTACTGGGCAGGGAATTCCACAGATTTACAACCCTTTGGGTGAAGAAGTTCCTCCTTAACTCCGTCCTAAATCTGCTCCCCCTTATTTTGAGGCTATGCCCCTTAGTTCTAGTTTCACCCACCAGTAGAAACAATCCCCCTGCTTCTATCTTATCTATTCCCTTCATAATTTTATATGTTTTTATAAGATCCTCCTTCATTCTTCTAAATTCCAATGAGTATAGTCCCAATCTACACATTCTCTCCTCATAAGCCAATCCTCTCAACTCCAGAATCAACCTAGTGAATCTCCTCTGCACCCCCTCCAGTGCCAGTACATCCTTTCTCAAGTAAGGAGACCAAAACTGTACACAGTACTCCAGGTGTGGCCTCACCAGCACCCTATCCAGCTGCAAGATAACACCCCTGTTTTTAAACTCCATCCCTCTAGCAACGAAGGACAACATTCCATTTGCCTTCCTAATTACCTGCTGCACCTGCAAACCAACGTTTTGCGACTCATGCACAAGGACACCCAGGTCCCTCTGACAGCGGCATGCTGCAATTTTTTACCATTTAAATAATAGTCCATTTTGCTGTTATTCCTACCAAAATGGAAACCTTGCATTTACCAACATTGCACTCCATCTGCCAGACCCTTGCCCACTCACTTAAACTATCTATGTCCCTCTGCAGACTTTCAGTGCCCTCTGCACACTTTACCACTCATCTTAGTGTCATCTGCGAACTTTGACACATTACACTTGGTCCCCAACTCCAAATCGTCTATGTAAATTGTAAACAGCTGCAGTCCCAAAACTCATCCCTGAGGCACACCACTAGCCTCTGATCGCCAAACAGAAAAACACCCATTTATCCCCACTTTTTGCTTTTTGTTAGTTAACCAATCCTCTATCCATGCTAATACATTACCCTTAATGTCGAGCACCTTTATCTAATCAAGAAGCTTATTGTGAGGCACCTTGTCGAATGCCTTCTGGAAACCAGATACACCATCTCCACTGGTTCCCCTTTGTCCACTGTGCTCATAATGCCCTCAAAGAATTCCACTAAATTACTTAAACATGACCTGCCTTTCATGAACCCATGATGTGTCTGCCCAATGGGACAATTTCTATCCAAATGTCTCACTATTTCTTCCTTGATGATGGATTCAAGCATTTTCCCCACTATACAAGTTAAGCTAACCGGTCTATAGTTATCTGTCTTTTATCTACCTCCTTTTTTATAAACAGTGGCGTCATATTTGCGGTTTGCCAATCTGTTGGAACCGTCCCAGAGTCCAGCGAATTTTGGTTAATTATCATGAGTGCATTTGCTATTTCCCCCGCCATCTCTTTTTTAATATGCTGGGATGCATTCCATGAGGGCCAGGAGACTTGTCTACCTTTAGCCCCATTAGCTTTCCCAACATTACCTCCTTGGTGATAATGACTGTTCTTAGTTCCTCATCTGCCATAGCCTCCTTTCCATCAGTTAATGGCATGTTATTTGTGTCTTCCACTGTGAAGGCCGACACAAAATACCTGTTCAATGCCTCGGCCATTTCCTCATTTCCCATTAAAGTCCCCTTCTCATCTTCTAAAGGGCCAATGTTTACCTTAGTCACTTTTTTTGTTTTATATGTTTATAGAAACTTTTGCTATCTGTTTTTATATTCTTAGCTAGTTTACTGTCATAATCTATCTTACTTTTCTTTATAGCTTTTTTCGAGGCATTCTGTTGACCGTTAAAGAATTCCCAATCCTCTAGTTTCCCACTAATTTTTGCCACTTTGTATCTTTCAATTTGATACCCTCCTTTATTTACTTAGATATCCATGGCTGATTATCCCTTTTCCTACAGTCCTTCCTTCTCAGTAGTAAATGCTTTTGCTGATCACTGTGAAAAATTGCTTTAAAAGTCCTCCACTGTTCCTCAATCGCCCCACCATAAAGTCTTTGCTACCAGTGTTTAGTTTTAGTGAACTCCTCCCTCATCCCATTGTCATTTCCTTTGTTTAAGCACCAGACAGTGGTATTGGATTTTACCTTCCTCACCCTCCATCTGTATTTTAAATTCAACCATACTGTGATCGCTCCTTCCGAGAGGATCCCGAACTATGAGATCATTAATTATTCCTCTCTCATTACACAGGGCCAGAGCTAAGATAGCTTGCTCCCTCGATTGTTCCATTACATACTATTCAAGGCAACCCCAGCAACTATAGACCGGTGAAACTCACGTTAGAGTGGGTAAAGTCTTGGAGGGGATTATAAGAGACAAGATTTATAATCATCTAGATAGGAATAATATGATCAGGGATAGTTAGCATGGCTTTGTGAAGGGTAGGTCATGCCTCACAAACCTTATTGAATTCTTTGAGAAGGTGACTGAACAGGTAGACGAGGGTAGAGCAGTTGATGTGGTGTATATGGATTTCAGCAAAGCGTTTGATAAGGTTCCCCACGGTAGGCTATTGCAAAAAATACAGAGGCTGGGGATTGAGGGTGATTTCGAGATGTGGATCAGAAATTAGCTAGCTGAAAGAAGACAGAGGGTGGTGGTTGATGGGAAATATTCAGAATGGAGTACAGTCACAAGTGGAGTACCACAAGGATCTGTTCTGGGGCCGTTGCTGTTTGTCATTTTTATCAATGACCTAGAGGAAGGCGCAGAAGGGTGGGTGAGTAAATTTGCAGACGATACTAAAGTCGGTGGTGTTGTCGATAGTGTGGAAGGATGTAGCAGGTTACAGAGGGATATAGATAAGCTGCAGAGCTGGGCTGAGAGGTGGCAAATGGAGTTTAATGTAGAGAAGTGTGAGGTGATTCACTTTGGAAGGAATAACAGGAATGCGGAATATTTGGCTAATGGTAAAGTTCTTGAAAGTGTGGATGAGCAGAGGGATCTAGGTGTCCATGTACATAGATCCCTGAAAGTTGCCACCCAGGTTGATAGGGTTGTGAAGAAAGCCTATGGAGTGTTGGCCTTTATTGGTAGAGGGATTGAGTTCCGGAGTCGGGAGGTCATGTTGCAGCTGTACAGAACTCTGGTACGGCCGCATTTGGAGTATTGCGCACAGTTCTGGTCACCGCATTATAGGAAGGACGTGGAGGCTTTGGAGCGGGTGCAGAGGAGATTTACCAGGATGTTGCCTGGTATGGAGGGAAAATCTTATGAGGAAAGGCTGATGGACTTGAAGTTGTTTTAGTTGGAGAGAAGAAGGTTAAGAGGAGACTTAATAGAGGCATACAAAATGATCAGGGGGTTGGATAGGGTGGACAGTGAGAGCCTTCTCCCGCGGATGGATATGGCTGGCACGAGGGGACATAACTTTAAACTGAGGGGTAATAGATATAGGACAGAGGTCAGAGGTAGGTTCTTTACGCAAAGAGTAGTGAGGCCGTGGAATGCCCTACCTGCTACAGTAGTGAACTCGCCAACATTGAGGGCATTTAAAAGTTTATTGGATAAACATATGGATGATAATGGCATAGTGTAGGTTAGATGGCTTTTGTTTCGGTGCAACATCATGGGCCGAAGGGCCTGTACTGCGCTGTATTGTTCTATGTTCTATGTTCTAAGGAAACTATCACAAATACATTCTCTGAACTCCTCCTCAAGGCTGCCTTGACCGACCTGGTTTGACATATAGACTTACTGTTGATGGGCGGGCCGATTGGCCAGATGACCTTTACGTTTTAGCTGCAATGGCGTTCCAGGGCGGGATAAAATGTCAGGACTGAAAAGAAATTGACAAAGGTATCTGGGGACTGAGATTTGTGTTTGTATGTGCTGCGCAGGCACAGATTGCCGCGTTTTTCCATCGGAAATTATTTTGCACAGATCAGCAGCTCCCTGCGATAGCTCCACAGCGGCTGATCCCTTGAGGGAGCCCATTGGGAGTACTAGCCCGCACCTTCCCTCTTCTCAGTGCCCGCCCTCCCCGGCAGCACTGAGCCTATCCCAGCGTGTGTTTCCTTCTGGCCGATCATGGCCAGAAGCACGCTTCACGCTCAACGGGCAAGAAATTCAGGCCTTGGCTTCTACAGTGCTTGATTAGCATTAGAGAGGACAGGGATTGAGAATAGGAGCTGAATCAATAGGTTTTGCCTTCTGAAAGCATTTTAACCCTGAAATGTTGACATTGGAGGTTACATTTTGCAGCTCTTTTGAGGTGAACGGTCATGCAGTGAGGTTTATAGTATCATGGTATCTAATGAGAGCAAGGGCTGCTGGGACAACTTATCAGTTTCCTTTTTTTGTGAGGGCCACGAAGAATCCAGCACGAGTTTTAAGGATACAAAGTAATAACATTTATTTACAATAACATATATATATATATAACCGCAGCAGCAACTTCCCTTGCTGCACACTCCTTCCTGCTGTTTCCAAACTGGCCAGCTTTATTTATACTTGGAGTTTACTAATGGTTTCTCCGCCCCCCCCCTCATTGGGGAAGCTCATACTCCTACAGAATTGTGGGATTGTCATTAGTCCCCAGCCAATGGTAAGTAGGCAGGTTATAACATCCCTCCCCCCCAAAGTCCAAGGAATCCACCGAAGACCCTGGCGAAGGAGGGCATCGGACTCGTTTTACCGCAGGCCGGACACCATTTGCACGCGGCGCTGGATCAGGCGGCGTGTAACGAGACGGAGACCGGCGCTTCCGTGATGAACGGCGCAACGGTTGTACATCCACGGCCCGTGGACCCGAGGATTCCCCCTCTGATGCATCCTGTGTCTCCATCTCGGAGTCAGAGTCTGCTGCCTCCGTCATGTCAGCGTCTCTATCTCCATTCGGTTCTGTAACGACCTGCGCAGGCTTCGAGTGAGGCACCAGTGGACGATTGTGCAGGTTTGCGCTAGAGACGACCCTGGGCTTGCACCTGGTAAGATATAGGGCCTGTTTGGCGAAAGATTACACCAGGAACCCACTGGGCACCACCAGAAAAATTCCGAACGAACACTGGATCACCGGGCGCAAACTGCCGAATCGGCCGATGCCGAGAAAATCCCTGTCCCTGCCGTTCTTGTGTGCTGCGTACTTTTGCGCCAATGTCCGGGAAAACCATACTAAGGCGGGTGCGTAGTCTCCGGCCCATTAGGAGTTCTGCGGGAGCTACCCCAGTCACCACATGGGGGGTGGTCCTATACGTAAACAAAAAGCGAGCCAGTCTCGTGTCCATTGATCCGGAAGACTGCTTCTTTAGGCCTCTTTTGAATGTCTGCACTGCGCGCTCTGCCAACCCATTTGAAGCCGGGTGGTAAGGGACAGTGTGGATATGGCGTATGCCGTTCATCTTCGTGAACCTCGCAAACTCCTCACTCGTGAATGGAGTGCCGTTATCCGTGACCAGCACCTCGGGGAGGCCATGCGTACTAAATGCCAAACGCATCTTTTGAATTGTTGCGCAGGACGTTGTCCCCTGCATCTTATGCACCTCTAGCCATTTAGACTGGGCGTCATTTAATAGAAGGAACATGGATCCTTGAAAAGGGCCTGCGAAATCTGCATGCAAGCCTGCCCAAGGCCGCCCTGGCCATTCCCAGTGATGTAGGGGCGCGGCCGGCGGAAGCTTCTGATGCTCCTGGCAAATGGAGCAGTTTTGGGCCACCTTCTCAATGTCGGTGTTGAGGCCTGGCCACCAGACATAACTCCGGGCCAACATTTTCATTTTGGTCACACCTGGATGCCCATTGTGCAAGTCTGTTAGTATCAGCTCCTGGCCTTTTTCCGAGACAATCACACGCGTCCCCCACAAGAGGATGCCGTCTTCCACGCTGAATTCTGACAGCTTGGAGGAAAATGCCCGCAACTCACCTGGGAGCTGTCTATGCTGCCCACCATACAGGACTATGTGCCGAACATTTGACAGGACTAGCTCAGTCTGGGTCCACTCACGGATCTGTGATGCCGTGACAGGCAAGGTGTCCATAAAATTTAGGGTTGCAACCACCTCACCGGTCGTGGGGGTCGACATGGGGCCGGTCGATAAAGGCAATCGGCTCAGTGCGTCGACATTTGCTATCTGCATACCTGGTTTGTGCTCCAGAGAATACTCGTATGCAGCAAGCAACAAAACCCAGCGCTGGATCCGTGCGTAAGCAATGGGCGGTATTGGCTTATCCTCTCTGAAAAGTCCCAGCAGAGGCTTATGATCAGTCACGATAGTGAAATGGCGGCCATACACGTACTGGTGGAAGCGTTTCACCGCAAAAACCACTGCCAGGCCCTCCTTCTCGATCTGCGCGTACTTTTTCTCCGCTGCAGTCAATGTGCGGGAGGCGAAAGCTATTGGTCGCTCGGCCCCGTTCTCCATCTTGTGGGACAGGATGGCCCCAATACCATACGGGGATGCATCACATGTGATGAGCAAAGGCTTTCCAGGATCATAGTGGGTTAGTAACCCAGACGACGACAATTGTTGCTTTACCCGCCGGTAAGCAGTTTCTTGCAGTGGACCCCAAACCCAGGTGTGATTTTTCTTTAGCAGAAGGTGCAATGGGGCCAGCGTAGTTGCCAGATTGGGGAGGAACTTCCCGTAATAGTTTACGAGACCGAGAAAAGAACGAAGATGCGAAGTGTCAGTCAGGGCGGGGGCCTGTTGAATTGCACGCACCTTCTCTGCGACGGGGTGCAAACCTTCGCGGTCCACCCGCTAACCTAGATAGACTACTCCCTTTGCCTGAAATACGCACTTTGTGCGACGTAAACGGACTCCAGCCTCCGAAAGGTGTCTAAGGACAGCCTCCAGATTTTCCAAATGTTCCTGCTCCGACGTCCCTGTAATCAAAACGTCATCTAAGTAGACAGCAACACGTGGTAAACCTCTCAAAATGCCCTCCATAACACGTTGAAAAATTACGCAGGCAGAGGATACTCCAAAGGGCAACCGTGTATATTCTTACAGGCCCCGGTGTGTATTAATCGTTACATATGGTCGGGAGGCAGGGTCCAGCTCCAACTGCAGGTAGGCGTGACTCATATCTAATTTTGTGAACGAGAGTCCACCTGCAAGCTTCGCGTAGCGATCCTTGATGCGAGGCATTGGATATCGGTCGAGTCGGGAAGCCGTATTCACTGTAAGTTTATAGTCGCCACACAAGCGAACTGTGGCATCTGGCTTCATTACAGGTACAATTGGTGCTGCCCAGTCAGCAAAACGGACGGGCCTGATAATACCCAAACTCTCCAAATGAGTGAGCTCCCCTTCTACCTTCTCGAGCAAGGCGTAAGGCACCGGGCGCGCCCGGAAATAGCGCAGCGTGGCTCCTGGTTCGACTTGGATACGGGCTACGGCCCCTTTTATTTTCCCCAAACCAGGCTGGAATACATCTGGGTATCGTCCTAGCACCTCAGTCAACCCTTCAGAAACTGTTTGGAGGATGTGCTGCCATTGCAACCGCAAATGGCGCAACCAGTCCCGACCCAACAGGCTGGGCCCATGGCCGCGCACCACGATAAGGGGGAAACGCCCCTCCTGGCGTCCATAAACAAAAGGGGTCATTGGAGTTCCTGCAATGTCCAGTGGTTCCCCCGTGTAGGTGGCCAACCTGGCCTGTGAGTCGGTTAATGTAAGGGTCTGTATACCCTGCTTGATGCGGTCGAATGTCCTCTGGGCGATCACGGAGACCGCTGCGCCAGTGTCCAACTCCATCACAAGCGGGTGGTCATTGACCCGTACTGTCACCTTAATGGGGGCCACACGGGGAGCTGCCACACAATGCAGCTGCAGGCAGTCGTCCTCCGTCTCCACGTCCTCAGGGGTAGTCGCCGCAGGTTCATCCACATGGAAGGTACGGCCCCTGGGCTGGTCCCAGTTATGGCCCCTGGGCTGGTCCCAGTTTCGGTCGGACCAACGGCGCCTCTGGCGCCCCCAGGACCGCCGTCCACGACGGGGTCGGCGCCTACAAGTCTGACACGGACATGGCTCCTCATCCTTCTGGAGGAGGCTCCCTTCGGGGAGGAATGTCCGACGGCCACTGGCGTCAGTCCGGATGTTGCCTCGCCCAAGGTACCGCAGGAGTGCGGGGGGGCGTTTTCGGACGGAAGGGGTTGCGCCCCAAGGCATGCACTTCCATTCCCTGTAGCTCCTGTACTCCTCGTTCTGCGCTCTCTTGGGACAATACTATTTGAATGGCCTGTTGAAAAGTCAATGTTGGCTCAGCTAACAACATTCTCTGGGTGGCCGCATTGTTAATACCGCAAACCAAACGGTCGCGTAACATTTCTGACAAGGTCTCACCATAGTCACAGTACTCCGCAATCATGCGTAGCCTGGATAGAAAATCGGCAAGGGATTCTCCAGGGGTCCTCTCAGCGGTATTAAACCGGTAACGCTGGACTATCGTGGACGGGGTTGGGTTAAAATGTTGCCCCACTATATTCACAAGTTCATCGAACGTTTTGGTATCCGGCACAGCTGGGTACGTAAAGCTCCTAATCACCCCAAACGTATGCGGGCCGCAGGCGGTGAGCAATATGACCACCTGGCGCTCGTTTACGGTGATATTGTTTGCCCGGAAATAGTAACGCATCCGTTGTGTGTACTGGTTGCAGCTTTCCAGCGCAGCATCAAAAACATCCAAACGTCCGTACAGAGGAATGGTATAATAGAAAACAACTTCCAACCTGTATCCAACAAAAATCCAGGGAGGTGGCTTCAGCAGCGTAGACAGCTATTCACTTTAACCTTTGTCACCAGTTTTGTGAGGGCCATGAAGAATCCAGCACGAGTTTTAAGGATACAAAGTAATACCATTTATTTACAATAACATATATATATATATATATATATATTATATATATATGCTGCACACTCCTTCCTGCTGTTTCCAAACTGGCCAGCTTTATTTATACTTGGAGTTGACTAATGGTTTCTCCGCCCCCTCATTGGGGAAGCTCATACTCCCACAGGATTGTGGGATTGTCATTAGTCCCCAGCCAATGGTAAGTAGGCAGGTTATAACACCTTTAAAGCACAGAAACAGGTTGTTAAAATAGATTCCAAAGGTCGAAAAGGTGCTGTTGGTACTCGCTAGCAGCTGTTCATTGGACAATATAAAGATCGGCAAGAAGTCTTACAATACCAGGTTAAAGTCCAACAGGTTTGTTTCAAACACTAACATTCGGAGCACTGCTCCTTCCTCAGGTGAATATAAAAATCCTCAGTGGCCAATCCTTGTTTCAGTCCGAGGAATGCTGCAGATGAGCTAAACGACTCATGTTATCAAGTGAGCGCCAAACTCCTCGTTCTATGTAGAGGCTGTCTGTGTACCTGTGTTAATTATAGTGGCAGGTTGGTGATACTGTTGATTGCATTTGCATAGACTGCTTTTTGCAGAGATGTTTTGTGTGCGAGAGATATTCAAATACGTAAAGGATATGGAAATTTACCCTTAAAAGTTTCATATTGATTTTGTTCACGATTTGTATCTTTTCTTTCTTGGAAGTTGCTTCTGAATTCCTCCGATAAAACATTGTGGTGGTTTCCTCCTTGTACGCTGTGTGGTATTTATTGTAAAACCTGCTGAGTTGAGGCTCGTCAGCCTGAATGAGTATGGAAAAAAAAAACACAGCCACAAACAGAAACTGAGAAGAAGTAATGCATGATTCAAGATTTTCCACCCTCGACTGGGAGCAAGGGAGGGGGATCTAACCCTGAATGTAATGAGTACATACTGCCGTGCAGGATGTGCAGTCAAATACTTTATTTCCTTATGAATAGCTCCTGACCAAGGCAGGGCCATACTGGGAAGTTGTAGATTGGAGGATGGATGATGAAGGAATGAGTTATGTTGCATATCCTGGTGATTGAGCTATGAAGCAACATTTTTCTTGGCATCCCAGAGAGGTGACATCAAACAAAGAATAGCGGCACTTTGTATGCGGTTCTCTCCGGTTTTCTTCAGCTGCTGTTGCTAAGCTGCAGCCTCCGAGATTCTTATAGGTAAACAGGGAGTGGAGACCAAAACCGGCTCGCAGAAATGTGGGTTTCCATTGCTGCCTGGTCCTTTTTACGAGATACCATCAATAGTGGGAAAACTCTACACCCACTAGAGTTCTGTGTAAAGGTAACGTCACCATAGTCACAGATGACATTAGGCTGCTTTCCCCTTTGAGGGAGAGAGCCAACCGGTGGTGATTTAACCTGAAGATCATCACCCCTCCGGCCGGGGCAATGTTGAGAAGGCAGGGCCTACATGAATAACATTAGGAATTGAATTTGCGCTGTTGGTCTTACTCCACCAGTCAACTGATCTAGGATGCCTCTTCTGCTCACTATGGCAGGATAGCTAGGAATTCTAATGTTTTAGTTAATGAAGATTATCATTCTCTAATATGAAACGATGTGGTACCTAAGTAAATCATCAGTTTGAGTGCAAAAGAAAAATTCTGTTTTGTCAGATAGGCGTCACAATGGTTAGCAATGCTGCCTCACAACAACAGTGACCCGGGTTCAAATCCGGCCTTGGCTGACTCCGCGTGGAGTTCGCAAGTTCTCCCCGTGTCTGCGTGGATTTCCTTCGGTTGCTCTGATTTCTTTCCACATTCCAAAGATGTGTAGGTTACGTGGATTGGCCATGCAAAATTACCCCTTAGTGTTCAAAGATGTGTAGGTTGGGTGGAGTTACAGGGATAGTGCTGGAGAGTAGGCCTCGGCAGGGTGCTCGTTCAGAGTGTCAATGCAGACTTGATGGGCCGAATGGCCTCCTCTGGACTGTAGGGGTTCTATGGTGCCAAGCTATATATTTATCAGGAGGGAGTTTGGTTCAATCCTTCGTTTTACAGTGCTGCAGTTACCCCAGTATCCCAAGCTGTGTGTGGATTAGAGTTAGTTGTGGTACATTGGAAATAGCCTGTTGACATTCTTAATGTAGGAATGGGAATGAATACCAGATGGCTGTTGTCTTATAGATTTGTATTTTACTGCTGTTTTCTTTAGCTGGGTGGAGAAAATGGGAATCAAATACTTCTCTGCTTTCCCTGGCAATTATTTTTTGAGCAGCCAGGCTGAATAAGCTCGCAATCAAAAGAATAATGTTTCTTATGGTCCGAAGATTGTTGTAACTTTTGGAAAAACATAAGTTTCTGCCTATGGTACCACTGATTAAACCAGGAAGTGGATTCAATGTCAAATCAGGTATGGAAAGTAAAATAAAAAGAGAAGTCAATTAAGGAAGAGAGAGGTGGGGGGGAAAGAAACAAATTAATTTCGTTGTTAAAACTCTGACAACAATTTAAAGCTAAAGGAATGAGACTCCTGGGGCGAAATTCTCCGGAAACGGCGCGATGTCCACCGACTGGCGCCCAAAACGGCGCAAATCAGTTGGGTATCGTGCCGCCCCAAAGGTGCGGAATACTCCGCATCTTTGGGGGCCGAGCCCCAACCTTAAGGGGCTAGGCCGGCGCCGGACAAATTTCCACCCCGCCAGCTGGCGGAAAAGGCCTTTGGTGCCCCGCCAGCTGGCACGGAAATGACATCTCCAGGCGGCGCATGCGCAGGAGCGTTAGCGGCCGCTGACGGCATTCCCGCGCATGCGCTGTGGAGGGAGTCTCTTCCGCCTCCGCCATGGTGGAGACCGTGGCGAATGCGGAAGGGAAAGAGTGCCCCCACGGCACAGGCCCGCCCGCGGATCGGTGGGCCTCGATCGCGGGCCAGGCAACCGTGGGGGCACCCCCTGGGGCCAGATCGCCCCAGGACCCCGGAGCCCGCCCGCGCCGCCTTGTCCCGCCGGTAAGGTAGGTGGTTTAATCTACGCCGGCGGGACAGGCATTTTAGCGGCGGGACTTCGGCCCATCCGGGCCGGAGAATCGCGGGGGGGGGTGTGCCCGCCAACCGGCGTGGCGCGATTCCCGCCCCCGCCGAATATCCGGTGGTGGAGAATTCGGCAACCGGCGGGGGCGGGATTCACGCCAGCCCCCGGCGATTCTCCGACCCGGCGGTGAAATAGAAAAACGTGTTTGGTACTCCCCTCTGATAACTTTCAGTTAAGAATTGAAAGACAATTTTTGAGGATATTATAAGGCCAGTGTTTGTTTTGTTTATCTCTGAATCTGCTCTTCATTCTAAGTGGATTTATATTGCAAACGTAGGAAACCAAAAACCTGTCTCATTTTGATCCTTATTAGGTTGGCCATCCACTTGTTTCCTGCTCAAAAAAGGTGAAATATCCAATTTGAATTTGTGTAACACAGCAATATCGGAATTGGTGATGTCAAAAGATTTTGTGCATCAAGAAAATTTCGAGTTCAGCAGAACACTTTTTCCAAAATTGTGATATTACGCAGCACAATGAACCCAAAGTCTAAAATATGTCAACATAGGAGCAGGAGTAGGCCATTAAACAAGTCAAGCCGTTCAAACCGATCGTTTAAAAAAAAAATTAAAAAAAAATTTTTATTCTCCTCCTTTTTCACATTTTCTCCCAAATTTACACCCAACAGCAATAAACAATCATAGATTATCATAGAATTTACAGTGCAGAAGGAGGCCATTCAGCCCATCGAGTCTGCACCGGCTCTTGGAAAGAGCACACTACCCAAGGTCAATACCTCCACCCTATCCCCATAACCCAGCAACCCCACCCAACACTAAGGGCAATTTTGGACACTAAGGGCAATTTATCATGGCCAATCCACCTAACCTGCACATCTTTGGACTGTGGGAGGAAACCGGAGCACCCGGAGGAAACCCACGCACACACGGGGAGGATGTGCAGACTCCGCACAGACAGTGACGCAAGCCGGAATTGAACCTGGGACCCTGGAGCTGTGAAGCAATTGTGCTATCCACAATGCTACCGTGCTGCCCCAAGAAACAACATCAAAGGGCTCGTCCGGGATTTGAACCCGGGACCTCTCACATTTTTGTGCCCCCGAAGCGAGAATCTTACCCCTAGACCAACGAGTCGGTTAATCAGTGACAAATCAATAATCGGTAACAAATATGTCAGTCCCCATATCAATAACAACGATCCCATCCTCCCACCAAACCCCAAACATCAGCCCGCATGTTCACACAAACAAATGGCAAAAAGGAATTAGTGATCACCCATAGTCGCCATTAACACACACAGCCCCCCAACCCTCCCACCCACCCGCCCCAACTAATGTTCGATGTTATCCAGTTCTTGAAAGTGCACAATGAATAATGCCCATGAATTGTAGAACCCCTCCATCCTTCCCCTCAGTTTAAACGTAACCTTCTCAAGAGTCAGGAATTGCATCAGGCCCCCCCCGCCATGCCAGGGCACAGGGTGGAGAGGTTGTTCTCCAACCTATCAGGATCCGCCTTCGGGCGATCAACAAGGCAAAGGCTACAACATCTGCCTCCCCATCCGTTTCCAACCCTGGCTGGTCCGACACCCCGAATATGGCCTCCCGGGGGCCCCTGAGTCCAATTTCACGTGCACCACTTTAGAAATTACCCTATAAACCTCCTTCCAGTAATCCTCTAGCTTTGGACAGGACCAAAACATATGAACGTGATTAGCGGGGCCCCTCCCGCAACGTTCACACACATCTTCTACTCCTTCAAAGAATCGGCTCATCCTCGCCCTCGTGAAGTGTGCTCTGTATACCACCTTCAGCTGTATCAGCCCCAACCTCGCGCATGAGGTGGAGGCATTCACTCTCCGGATCACCTCCCACCAGAACCCCTGCTCTATATCCTCTCCCAACTCTTCCTCCCACTTTGCTTTGATCCCTTCCAGTGGTGCCTTCTCCTCTTCCAAAATAGCTTTGTAAACTGCTGACACTACCCCCTTCTCCAGTCCTCCTGTTGTCAGCACCTCCTCCAGCAATGTTGAGGCCGGCTCCACCGGGAAGCTCTGTATCTCCTTCCTGGCAAAATCTCGAACCTGCATGTATCTAAACATTTCTCCCTGCTCCAGCACATACTTCGCTTCCAGCTCCTTCAATCGTGCAAACCAACCCCTAAGAAACAAATGTTTTAGTGTCTTAATCCCCTTCTCCTCCCATTTCCGAAAATTTCCATCCCACCTCCCTGGCTCAAATCTTTGGTTCCCCCGAATCGGCATTTCCCATGACCCTGCCCCCAACCCGAAGTGTTGGTGAAACTGCCTCCAAATTCTCAATGAAGGTATTATTACCGGACTCCCGAGTATTTCCCCAGGGCTATCGGGAGCTGCGCTGTTGCTAGTGCTTCCAGTCCCGACCCCCTGCACAAACACTCCTCCATTCTGACCCACTGGGAATCAACCCCTCTGACCCAGCTCCGCACCTTCTCCACATTCGCCGCCCAGTAGTAATACATCAGGTGCGGAAGACCCAAACCCCCTGCCTGCCTTCCCCTCTGTAGCAGCACCTTTCTAACTCTGGCCACCTTCCCTCCCCATATGGACGAAGTAATTTAAACCGATCCTGGCTAATCATCTACCTTTATGCCATTCCCCGCCACTATTCCCATATCACTTGATGTCATTAGTATCCAGAAATCTATCAATCTCAGTTTCGAA
This sequence comes from Scyliorhinus torazame, assembly GCF_047496885.1. NCBI lineage: Eukaryota > Metazoa > Chordata > Chondrichthyes > Carcharhiniformes > Scyliorhinidae > Scyliorhinus > Scyliorhinus torazame. Next base: position 242,262,267 of record NC_092708.1, read on the forward strand.
CACACCCATTGACTCAGACTCTACAGCCCTCTCGGGGAGAGAATTCCAAAGATTCACCACATTTTGAGTGAAGAAATTCCTCCTTAGCTTAGCCCCTTCTCCTGAGCCTGTATCCCTGGTCCCTGCATCCATATCCTATGCTCATCTACCCTGTCACACCCTGTAAGAGCATTGTCAGTTTCAATGAATCGCCTCTCATTCTTCGAAACTCTGGAGAAGACACGCTTGGCCTCCTCAACTATTCCTCTGTGCAAGGAACTGTGAAAACAAATGGCAAGGATATAACAATATCTGAGGCCTCCTGGTCGATTCATGAAAGAGTTGCATGGATTTGATAATAGAAATTTTGACAATAACCTGAATTGTGCTTGATTGCAATTGAGAGCTGTGGTGCACAGTTCAGGCAGAGATTTTATCCCACAACCCAAAGATGTGCAGGCTAGGTGCATTGGCTATGCTAAAATTACCCCTTAATTGGAAAGAAAATAATTGGGTATGCTTTTTAAAAAAAGAGTTTTAACTTGGCTGAGGTAATGGTTACTTCCCCACTTGCCCTAGTCCATCCCTAGCCTATTCGCATCCTGCTGTGGCACTTTCTTCATTACCCTCAATAGCAGCTTGGAATTGGCTGGAGGAGAGCTGGATCATTTACGCTGCAACCAATTTGATCTTGGCAAATAGGAAGGAGCATCATTAACAACACAAAAATGAATCACATAAAGTTAGCATGCCGGAGCAACATGTTACGAGGAAGGAAAATATTAACCTCCTTTGACAAGAGGAAGGGCAGCACGGTAGCATAGTGGTTAGCACAATTGCTTCACAGCTCCAGTGTCCCAGGTTCGATTCCCAGCTTGGGTTACTATATGTGCGGATTCTGCACGTTCTCCCTGTGTTTGTGTGGATTTCCTCCGGGTGCTCCGGTTTCCTCCCACAGTCCAAAGATGTGCAGGTTAGGTGGATTGGCCACGCAAAATTGCCCTTAGTGTCCAAAATTGCCCTTCGTGTTTGGTGGGGTTACTGGGTGATGGGGATAGGGAATAGGGTGGAAGTGTGGGCTTGGGTACGGTGCTCCTTCCAGGAGCCGGTGCAGACTCAATGGGCCGAATGGCCTCCTTCTGCACTGTAAATTCTATGATTTAGATCTAATGTCAATGATTTTGAATCAGTGGCTTTGGTTATTTATTATCTCACACTCACTCACTCACTCAGAGGTTTGCCTGATTTACTCAATCAGAACTGCTCATAATCTTGGAAACCTCCATTAGATCACCTCAGAATCTTCACTGTTTTTTAAGGAAAACAGTCCTAATTTTTCCAACCACCCCGCCCCCATAACTGAAGACCCTCATCCCTGTCTAACATATCCATGAATATATTCAATGACCCAGTTCCCACTGCTCTCTGAGGAAGGGGGTTCCAAAGAGAAAAGAACATAGGAGCAGGAGTAGGCCATTTAGCCCCTCTAGCCTGTCCCATCATTTAAATAAGATCATGGCTGATCTGTGACTTAACGCCACATACTTGTCTTTGGCCCATATCTCTTAATGTCTTTGTTAACAAAAATCTAGCTATCTCAGATTTAAATTAACTACTGTTCTAACTTCAACTGCTGTTTGTGGGAGAGAGTTCCAAATCTCTACCACCCCTTTGAGTGAAGAAGGTCTTCCTAACATCTCTCCTGAATGGTCCAGCCAAATTTTTAGACTATGCCCCTAGTTTTAGAAGCTCCAAACAGTGGAAATTGTTTGTCTTTATCAACTCTTATCTTTCCCTGTTAATATATTGAATACTTCGATCCGATCACCCCTTAACCTTCCAAATTCTAGTGAAAAACAGGTCTGATTTGAGAAATCTCTCCTCGTAACTCAATTCCTGTAATCCAGGTGTCATTTTTGTAAACCTACATTGCACTCCCTCCAAGGTTAAAATATCCTTCCTAAGGTGTGGTGCCCAGAACTGCTCACAATACTTCAAGTAAGGTCTAACCAGGGTTTTGAATAGAAATTCCACCTCTCCCTATCTTGAATGCAAGATGCCAGGTTGTTTAATTCAATTCTGATTTTGTGCTCTAGCCTATTTTCTGAAGATTGAAAAGATAGTTTAGAGTTTAAACTGAGAAATGCAATTGAGGGTTTCTTATCATTAAGGTTGTGTTGTTTGAATGCTAAACGTTTATGCCATGAAAATCGGTTGTGCAGCTAGAACAGACTCTTAAATGAAGTGATGTGAGATTCCCTCCTGCCCAAGTTTCAGTCTCTGATGAATTTGGGCTGGAGTTGGGCTGCCGTTACATTCCAGCGTAGAGTTCCTTACTCCAGGCCTGTGGCAAGCTGCCGCACCTGTTAGAAAGTGCATATTCAAAGCAATAATGGGCAACGCCTGCACTTCGGGTGAGTGTGGTTGGTTTTCCAAGCAGTGTTGGTGTGAAGCCAAACCCCTCCTGTGCAGTGGACTCTGGGGGATCTGCCCTGAATTAGCTGTTTGAACGCAGTGACTGACAGCTATGCAAAGCTGGCCCTCGCTCTTGTTAACAAATGCAGTCCGGTCAATAACCTGGAATGATCCGCTGCTGTCCAAAAGCAAGTTAATTTATTGTGTGAAGCATTTAATGGTTCAGAACTGCACAAGGCAGCGAACGTTTTAGTTTCTGTTTCTAACCAAATATTTCTTCCTCCACCCAATGCAGATTCCTGATGATTGAAACAATTTGTTCAGCATCCAGGAATCTGATAAGTACAAAGAACAAAGAAATGTACAGCACAGGAACAGGCCCTTCGGCCCTCCAAGCCCGTGCCGACCATGCTGCCCGACTAAACTACAATCTTCTCCGCTTCCTGGGTCCGTATCCCTCTATTCCCATCCTATTCATGTATTTGTCAAGATGCCCCTTAAATGTCACAATCGTCCCTGCTTCCACCACCTCCTCCGGTAGCGAGTTCCAGGCACCCACTACCCTCTGCGTAAAATACTTGCCTCGTACATCTACTCTAAACCTTGCCCCTCTCACCTTAAACCTATGCCCCCTAGTAATTGACCCCTCTACCCTGGGGAAAAGCCTCTGACTATCCACTCTGTCTATGCCCCTCATAATTTTGTATACCTCTATCAGGTCTCCCCTCAACCTCCTTCGTTCCAGTGAGAACAAACCGAGTTTATTCAACCGCTCCTCATAGCTAATGCCCTCCATACCAGGCAACATTCTGGTAAATCTCTTCTGCACCCTCTCTAAAGCCTCCACGTCCTTCTGGTAGTGTGGCGACCAGAATTGAACACTGTACTCCCAAGTGTGGCCTAACTAAGGTTCTATACAGCTGCAACATGACTTGCCAATTCTTATACTCAATGCCCCGGCCAATGAAGGCAAGCATGCCATATGCCTTCTTGACTACCTTCTCCACCTGTGTTGCCCCTTTCAGTGACCTGTGGACCTGTACTCCTAGATCTCTTTGACTTCCAATACTCTTGAGGGTTCTACCATTCACCGTATATTCCCTACCTGCATTAGACCTTCCAAAATGCATTACCTCACATTTGTCCGGATTAAACTCCATCTGCCATCTCTCCGCCCAAGTCTCCAAACAATCTAAATCCTGCTGTATCCTCCGACAGTCCTCATCGCTATCCGCAATTCCACCAACCTTTGTGTCGTCTGCAAACTTACTAATCAGACCAGTTACATTTTCCTCCAAATCATTTATATATACTACAAAGAGCAAAGGCCCCAGCACTGATCCCTGTGGAACACCACTGGTCACAGCCCTCCAATTAGAAAAGCATCCTTCCATTGCTACTCTCTGCCTTCTATGGCCTAGCCAGTTCTGTATCCACCTTGCCAGCTCACCCCTGATCCCGTGTGACTTCACCTTTTGTACTAGTCTACCATGAGGGACTTTGTCAAAGGCCTTACTGAAGTCCATATAGACAACATCCACTGCCCTACCTGCATCAATCATCTTAGTGACCTCCTCGAAAAACTCTATCAAGTTAGTGAGACACGACCTCCCCTTCACAAAACCGTGCTGCCTCTCACTAATACGTCCATTTGCTTCCAAATGGGAGTAGATCCTGTCTCGAAGAATTCTCTCCAGTAATTTCCCTACCACTGAAGTAAGGCTCACCGGCCTGTAGTTCCCGGGATTATCCTTGCTACCCTTCTTAAACAGAGGAACAACATTGGCTATTCTCCAGTCCTCCGGGACATCCCCCGAAGACAGCGAGGATCCAAAGATTTCCGTCAAGGCCTCAGCAATTTCCTCTCCAGCCTCCTTCAGTATTCTGGGGTAGATCCCATCAGGCCCTGGGGACTTATCTACCTTAATATTTTTTAAGACACCCAACACCTCTTCTTTTTGGATCTCAATGTGACCCAGGCTATCTACACACCCTTCTCCAGACTCAACATCTACCAATTCCTTCTCTTTGGTGAATACTGATGCAAAGTATTCATTTAGTACCTCGCCCATTTCCTCTGGCTCCACACATAGATTCCCTTGCCTATCCTTCAGTGGGCCAACCCTTTCCCTGGCTACCCTTTTGCTTTTTATGTACGTGTAAAAAGCCTTGGGATTTTCCTTAACCCTATTTGCCAATGACTTTTCATGACCCCTTCTAGCCCTCCTGACTCCTTGCTTAAGTTCCTTCCTACTTTCCTTATATTCCAAGCAGGCTTCGACTGTTCCCAGCCTTTTAGCCCTGATAAATGCCTCCTTTTTCTTTTTGACGAGGCCTACAATATCTCTCGTCATCCAAGGTTCCCGAAAATTGCCGTATTTATCCTTCTTCCTCACAGGAACATGCCGGTCCTGAATCCCTTTCAACTGCCACTTGAAAGCCTCCCACATGTCAGATGTTGATTTGCCCTCAAACATCCGCCCCCAATCTATGTTCTTCAGTTCCCGCCTAATATTGTTATAATTAGCCTTCCCCCAATTTAGCACATTCATCCTAGGACCACTCTTATCCTTGTCCACCAGTACTTTAAAACTTACTGAATTGTGGTCACTGTTACCGAAATGCTCCCCTACTGAAACATCTACCACCTGGCCGGGCTCATTCCCCAATACCAGGTCCAGTACCGCCCCTTCCCTAGTTGGACTGTCTATATATTGTTTTAAGAAGCCCCCCTGTAGTAGTGATATAAAATTGTATATTTCATTAAATATATAGAGAAGGTTCTAAGCATGTCGGCTGATTTTTAAAAAATTACTTGTGATTGAAATCACAAAGTATTTTTTAATACATTTTTAGAGTATCAACGTTTTCCACTAAGGTGCAATTTAGCGTGGCCAATCCATCTACCCTACACACCGTTTTGGGTTGTGGGGGTGAGACCCACGCAGACATGGGGAGAATGTGCAAACATCACACAGAAAGTGACCCGGGACTGGGATGAAACTGGGTTCTCAGCACTGAGGCGGCAGTGCTAACCACTGTGCCACCATGCCGCCCTTTACCAAAAATTAATTGTACTGCTTGCCTCTCCCTGTTCAACTCTACTTCTATCAATGCTGATATTTTTTTTTAATGTAGACAATTGCTTGCATTCTGGCATTGCAAAGTTAGCAAGTATTTTGTGGGCATGGTCTTTTGTATAAAATAATTGAATATGCTGCTCCATGCAGATGGACTGCATGAATTCTAAATATGACATTTATTTGCATTTCCTACATAATTCCGAAACTACAACCTAAATCATGCCAGCACAGGGGAAGTTCTTTTGGAAATGGACCCAATTGGAGAGATTTTAATTTCAGCACCAATCACAAGTTTGGGGATCTGGCCACATGTTCCTTGGATGTGCCTTCTGCTTCTCGGGGAGCAGTGCATCTTGACCGTTGACCAAACAAACTGGGTCCACAGGAAGCTGGCTAAATGATGTATGCTTACACAGTATTGTTAGCAGCTTTTACAAAAATAAAAATTGGGGTAGCATAGTCATAAGCATTGAACCTCCCAAAGTGCTTTACAACCAATGTGTACCCATCCACAAGCTCACAGCGCCAGGCACCTGGGTTCAATTCCGAACTTGGGTGACTGTCTGTGTGGAGTTTGCACTTTCTCCCTGTGCCTGCGTGGGTTCCTCCTGGTGCTCTGGTTTCCTCCTACAGTCTAAAGATGTGCAGGTTAGGTTTATTGGCCATGCTAAATTGCCGCTGAGTGCACAAAAGATGGGGTTACGGGGATGAAATGAAATGAAAATCGCTTATTGTCACAAGTAGGCTTCAAATGAAGTTACTGTGAAAAGCCCCTAGTCGCCACATTCCACTGCCTGTTCAGGGAGGCTGGTACGGGAATTGAACCGTGCTGCTGGCCTGCCTTGGTCTGCTTTCAAAGCCAGCGATTTAGCTCTGTGCTAAACCAGCCCCTTTGGGGTGGGGGCATGGGGCTAAGTGGGGTGCTCCTTCGGAGGGTCGGTGCAGACTCTATGGGCTGAATGGCCTCCTTCAGCACTGTAGGGATTCTACGATTCTATGCACTACAGGAACTCAGCAGAACTCCATAGACGACCCCATCCAAACCCATGACCACTACCATCTAGTAGGACAGGGACAGCAAACACGGAGGAACACCACCACCTGGAGGTTCCCCTCCAAGCCACTCACCATCATGACTTGGAAATATATTGTTCTTAACTGTCTCTGAGTCAAAATCCTGGACCTCCCTCCGCAGAAGCACTGTGGGTGTAACTACACCACAGCGGTTCAAGAAGGCAACTCACCACCACCCTCAAGGTGAAGTGAAATTTGCCACAGTCACAGATGACCATTGGCTGCAGTCTCTTTTGTGTGATGATTTAACCACTCCAGGCGAGGGGCAAGGTTGAGAAGGCCTCAGCAGGAATGGGAATTAAACCCACGCTGTTGACATCACTCCACATCACGAGCCAGCTGCCCGGCATACCGACCTCACAAGGGCAATTGGGAATGGGCAATTAATGATGACCCGACTGGTGACACTCACATCCCTTGAATAATTCAATTCTTGCTGAATTTGACATACTTGGGCTTGTTTTAATCGTGCCCTGTATTAACCACAGAATCATTTTTGTAAAGTTTATCCTGGAGTGACCTTGCTCTACTCTGTACAGGCCAGTAAGAGTTTCCCATTAACCGTAAGACAAACCTGAGCTGCTGAAATTTCTTCTGAGTTGAAGTTTTAATTTCAACCAAATTTATCCGACATCTGACTTAATAGCCACTAAAATAGATTTTTACAGGTGCCATTGGAAATGAATTGCCTAAGGATGAAAGGCTTCCTAGGCCATCATCTATCTTCAGTGTATCTCCTCATCTTCAAAGTCTTCATTCACTCCTGCTCTTCACCAAGTTTCTGCCTGAGATTTCCTCCCTGAGCCACTGCACTGAGTGACTTCTCACCCTGGGTGATTAGATTCTTCATTGTAAGTCTCTTTGCACTCTGCGAAGGCACTACCGACCTGCCACCCCATAAATGTCTCCCTCCGTAGAACTCTGCCACCCATATTCGTGGCCCATTCCCTGCCCACCCTATTCCATCACTGTGCCATCACTTGTGGCATCCTTATCCCCCAGTCTCAATCATAGACAATTAAGGCCAGTTCTGAGAATTTCCTTCTATCTCTCACCAAATGTAATAACCGCCGGTGACCTTCCCTTTAACCCTCAGCACCTACACTTACACATTAATTTGCAACAACCTGAGAAACATGTGGCTGCTTTAGTCACTAAAATCAATATTGTCTGCTGAGCTGCAATCGATACACCCCAAATATGCAATTTGAAAATATATATTTCCGATCTGTCCTCAAGACCTTGTCCAGAAAATGTACTTCCTGCTCTCTGACCTTGCCGTGCTTTCTGGCAAAAAGGTGTGGGGCTATTTTCTGTGGGTCTATACTCTGATGTTGCCATTGTCTCTGTGTCGCACTCCAATCTTCTCTTGATTGTCAGTGGTGCAGCTTGCGACAGCCGTGGGGTTGTCTGCTTTTCGCTCTGCCGTTCAGTGACACCAAGGGCTGTAATTGGCAGAGTTCAACAGTGCAAATATCGCTTGAGCATTAATTATTGACATAATTCAGAAGCCTGACATGTGGCAGTTTGCAGTTCCGTTGAACTTGTTTCAGTTCTGAAATCTGATTTCCCTATAGCTCATTCTTCACACTTCAGTTATGTTGCAGTTTGCTGTTTATATCATTTCATTTTTCCCATCAGTGAGGTGAAAAGCCACAAGGTATTTCACATCTGCAATCTAACCAGACTTCCTGTTAACAGTGGGTTATGGCTGATGACAGATACATGAAAATGAATATCCTGTCAAATAAACCCTTCATAGAATTGTAGGCCGTGCAGCTCAGCTGGAGGCCATTCAGCCCTTCAAGTGCATTCCATTATTCAGTTAGATCATGGCTAATCTGTACTTCTGCTACAGTTATTCACCTTTGTTCCATGTCTCTTAACGCTATAATCCCTGAGAACTCGTATCGATCCGCAATTGACCGAACACAGGGTGGCATGGTAGCACAGTGGTTAGCACTGTCACTTAACAGCGTCAGGGTCCCAGATTCGATTCCCAGCTTGGGTCACTATCTGTGTGGAGTCTGCACGTTCTCCCTGTGTCTGCGTGGGTTTCCTCCGGATGCTCCGGTTTCCTCCCACAAGTCCCGAAAAACGTGTTGTTAGGTAATTTGGACATTCTGAATTCTCGCTCTGTGTACCCGAACAGGCGCCTGTGTGACTAGGGTATTTTCACAGTAACTTCATTGCATTGTGAATGTAAGCCTACTTATAATAAAGTTTATTATTATTACATTAATAGCCTTTTTGTGGTGCAAGTTTCTACGTCCAAAATCATGGCATCAGTTTTCATAGGTATGCTCCATCTCACCACCATTCTCTAGATTTCCCCACACCCCCAATCTGCTCTAAGTTACCACACTGCTTGTCCGGCATCCTTTATTGGATGAAAAAAATCTTCCTGCAACTAAATATTGGGAAAACTTTGTCTTTGGTCCCCATCACAAATTATATATTTTTAAAAATAAATTTAGAGTACCCAATTAATTTTTTCCAATTAAGGGGCAATTTAGTGTGTTCAATCCACCTACCTTGCACATTGTTTTGGGTTGTGGGGGCGAAGCCCACACAAACACGGGGAGAATGTGCAAACTCCACACAGACAGTGACCCAGAGCCGGGATCGAACCTGGGACCTCGGTGCCATGTGACTGCAGTGCTAACCACTGTGCCACCGTGCTGCCCGACAAATTATATTTCTTAGTCACTGACTCAGTCCTTCTCCGTGGCAACTGCCTGAGGCTGAACTAGACTGTTTGCGGCATTGGTGTAATATATGACCCACGATCGCCTTATGCCAAATATGCACATCATCACTAAGACCGCCTACTTCCACCTCCTTACGTTTGCCCAGGTTTGCGCTTGCCGTAGCTCATCGGCTGCGGAACCCCTCACACCAGCATCACCTACCTCTAGACTTGACTAAATCAGTATCTTCCAGGCTGGTCTCGCACTCTGCTGTCCATGTTCTAACTCACACCCTGCTCACTGATCTACACTGCCCATGTTCTAACTCAACACCATGCCCACTGGCCAAGACTGTCCATGTTCTAACTCACACCCTGCTCACTGACCAGCACTGTCCATGTTCTAACTCACACCCTGCTCACTGACCAGCATTGTCCATGTTCTAACTCACACCCTGCTCACTGACCAGCACTGTCCATGTTCTAACTCACACCCTGCTCACTGACCAGCATTGTCCATGTTCTTACTCACACCATCCCCACTGGCCAACACTGTCCATGTTCTAACTTAACACCCTGCTCACTGATCTACACTGTCCATGTTCTAACTCACACCCTGCCCACTGACCGACACTGTCCATGTTCTAACTCACACCCTGCTCACTGATCTACACTATCCATGTCCTAACTCGGGAGCTTATGCATTGAAGGCAATTAGCTAGCCCTGTGCCACATCTATTTTGTCTTAGATGTATGAAGAGGAAGTTGGTGACCAGCAACTTTTTAAACAGATAACAGAAAGTGGTGCCGCTAAATACTTTCAACAGCTGAAAGACTTTGATAAAGCAACCACTTTGTACTGAAGATAAAACCGATTGGCTCATTCTCCAGAAAATTAACTTATATTGATGGTGACGTTTTATTATCAGGCCTGGCTTTGTAATCCCGGATGTGTACTTTTTTCATATGATAAAGAAATCGAGTAATAACAGAGGAATGAGAACGCAATGTATTTTGATATGAAGGACCCTCCTTCTCTATATATGGTTAAAAATTGGCTGACCAGCTTCACTCATAGTTCCATTCTTATGCACCTGGAGGTAGAGCAATCGTGGAAGAGTGCAGTATGAAGAGGCGTTGAAATAGAATATAAATCCAGGAACAATAGAACTGCCTTGCCCTTGAGGGAAGCTGGGCTGCTCATGAGCAAGTTCAGAATCACCAGCCACTTAACAAAATTGCACTGAAATGGCTCCTGTTTTGAAATAATAAATTTTCACAAAAAAATCCTAAAATATGATTCAAAAATGCTGCTTTTTGAAAGGAATCCTGCAATTTCCTGAAGGAAAAAAAATTAAGTTAATTCATTTCACATAAATAACTAATTATAGATATTAATGGCCCCCTTTTGGTGTATTGTACATGGGACTGGTTTGCCAGCATCAGGAGAAAATGAACAAGTTGGTTAGAAATTCCTGTTCTCACATATTAAAAATGGAACGTCACTTGTTCAGTTAATTTTTAAAACGGTGCCCCTTAGTTCTAGATTCCCCCCCCCCCACCCCGTCAACCCAACAAGGGAAAACTTTGGTCCTACCCACAAAAATCTGCAACTCATTCAAAACTGCACTGTCACTGGACTTCCTAGGCGCATTCATTACATTCAGTCTGCAAAAAGCAACTTGCGTTTGTATAGCACCTATGACATAGGAAAACATTACAAAGTGCGTCAGTGAAGAGAAATGGGACACAAATTGACTTGGGGCAAAGAATTCCACTCCTGTCAATTTGATCATATATTGCGCTCGTAAAACCGTGAGCTGTCCAATAATTTTGACTTCAATGTAAATAATAATGTGGGAGCTTAATACTAAGAATGCAAATGACATGGTAATTTTAATTACCTAATGATGAACTAAGAGTCGCTGTAAGAGCAAGTTGCCCATGACTCATTGGAAACCTGCCTACAGACCTGACTGCAATTTGTTTTTAGATAACCTGCGACTGGAAGGAATAAACTTTATAATGTGACGAAAAATAATGAATTCCCAACTGGCAAAAGAAGACTGTTTTTCAAAGAAATTGAGGAAGTGTCCCTTTGTTAAAAAAAATATATTATGCTGAGAGCAATTCTCACCTATCATCATTTTTCAATGCAGAGCCATTTAAATGTTAGATTCTCTCCCTATGGATGTAATATTCCTTTCTAATTCTGAGGTTGCAATTATGTTTTACAGACTTTCACAGCCTGGTGTAACTCTCATCTCCGCAAGGCAGGCACACAGATTGATAGCATTGAAGAGGATTTTCGAGATGGCCTCAAGCTCATGCTTCTCCTGGAGGTTATTTCTGGTAGGTTAATCTACAGTTTATTGTTTGGTGCCTGTGTTCACACCCATGTACATATCCACATGAACGACGATCAGGATGGACATCCTACACTATACTAAACCCTCCCCGAGAAGTCTGAATATAGGAAATTGGAACAGGAATAGGCCATTCAGCCCTTCGAGTCCATTCTGCCATTTAATGGGATCTTGGCTGATCTACTTCAACACCGTTTTGCTGCACCATCCCCGTATCCCTTGATTTTCCGAATATGTAGAAATCTATCGATCTCAGTCCTGGACATACTTCAACAAAAAAATTCCAATTAAGGGGCAATTCAGCATGGCACCTACCAGGCACACCTTTGGGTTGTGGGGGTGAGACCTAAGCAGGCATGGGGAGAATGTGCAACTCCACATGGACAGTGACCCGGGGCCGGAAACGAACCCGGGTTCTCAGCGCCGTGAGGCAGCAGTGCTAACCACTGCGCCACCGTGCCACCCTAGTTCTGGTCATACTTAATGACTGAACCTCCACAGCCCTCTGAGGCAGAGAATTACAAAGATTCATCGCCCTCTGAGTGAGGAAATTCCTCCTCGCCTCCGTCTTTTGTGTACTGACAGTGAAGGAGGTGCAGCATATTTTCCATGTCTTCGATTCGCTGAGAGTACTTCTAAAATTCTTGGTGCTCTGAGTTGCTAATGGCATTTAACCAAAGAATCACATGTTAGTGCCTTCTAGTCAAAGGCGAATAAGCGGCCTTTGCCATCGCTTGACAAAACGTGAAGTGTTTTTGTTGTAATCTGTTGGTCAATCTATACAAGTGTTCTAACTTCTAACCTGAATATCCTGTACTATAATCCTCACCATCACCCATGTGCTGGCATCCTGGAATAATGAGAGCTTCCTCGCTGCAGCTCCATTACCGTTGATCTGTGGCTGGTGGTTGGCGTGCAGTACTTTGGCGAGATGTTTTTTTTAAAGTGGGAGCAGCTGCTTGTGGGCTTTGGGGAGTCGCAGTGTTTTTCACTCGTGCTACTCCAAGTATGATGAACTTCCTCCGAGAGGGCATCAGTTGCCATGCAAGAAACATCAAGAGAAAAAAGTCACTTTGAGACCTGAGTAGAGATTAATGAATTGCAAGTTAAATTCCAGATGATATAATGGCAGCCAGCAGTGTAATTGTGATAAACGGTTACTGTATTACTGTACCCTTATCATCATGTAAGGTGATGTCCCCTTTAAGAACGGGCTTGGAACCCTGGGGGGCTCCGCCCACCTGGGAGTCGTATATTAGGGGCCACCTTGTGGGCGACACCCAGTTAGCACCCGTCTCGGCACCAGGTTAGTTCTTAGCTTATTAAAGCCTTCTTTACTGTTTTACTCTCGAAGCGTCGTTATTGAGGGTACAACAATTTAATAAGCTAAACTACATCAGGATGGATGCAGGCCTAAAACCAGAGAAGCTCAACCTGGAAGCACGGACACCAGAGGCAAAATAAATTTTTAAATACTGGCTCCGATGTTTCGAGGCCTACCTGGTCTCCTCAGAGACTCCCATCTTGGGGCCATGCAAGCTGCACCTACTCCACGCCCGGGTGAGTCACAGAATCTCTGCCACGCTCGTAAAGCCGACTACTTATGAAGAGGCGGTCGAGTTACTCCGCAAGCAGTTCGTCAAACCCATCAACGAGGTACACGCCAGGCAACTGCTCTCTACCTGGCGGCAGCACGCGGGGGAATCGTTAGGCGAATTCATTGAAAAACGCACCGCGCTTGCCAGGGACTGTGACCATCAGGATGTGACGGGGAAACCCATATGAACCTGCACAGCAGAGACGCGTTCGTGTCCGGCATCCGCTCGACCTACATCCGACAGCGACTATTCAAAAACGGGACAAAAGACCTCCAGGACACGCTAATGCCCGCCTCCTCGCTGGACGTGGCCAGACATAATTTGGGCACGTACCCCGCGGACTCTGCGAGGCCCCTCGGACTTCCTCAGATTCAGCCACGTTACGGGCCTGTGCCGCACGGCGACCCGCTCATCTTGGGGGCACACCGTGCTACATCTGCGGGCAGGGTCAGCATCCATGCCCACACTGCCCAGCCCGCTCCGCTATCTGCAGCGACTGCGGGAAGAAGGGGCATTTTGCGAGGGTCTGCCTGGCCATGCCCAGGGGCCAGAAAAACAAAGAACCGCCGGCCCGAAAATCAGGCTCTCAGGCCCGCAGGCCTCGTAATGCGGCTGCGCACCGACCCAACATGCCTCCTTCTGACGTGTCATCCGCCTCGTGCGAATCATGGGAGCGGCCATCTAGTCGGCGGCCACCTTCTCGACCCGACACATGCGACCGACGGCGGCGGCCATTTTACGAGTCCGACTCGGCTGAGGACTCGGACTATCCGCGAGTGGGAGCGATCACCCTCGACCAAACACGGCCAAAACATCTGCAGAACTCGATGATGAAGATCCAAGTCAACGGGCGCGACACTTCATGCCTCTTCGACTCCGGGAGCACGGAGAGCTTTATTCATCCAGAAACGGTAAGGCGCTGCTCCTTGCGCACCCATCCCGCGTCCCAAACCATAGCCCTCGCATCCGGGTCCCACTTGATACAAATCAATGGGTACTGTATCACGGATCTCTCGATCCAGGGCGCCGAATACACCCGTTTCAAACTTTATATCCACCCCCACCTTTGCGCCCCCTACTGCTCGGACTGGGTTTCCAGTGCAGCCACCGAAGCCTGACACTAAAGTTTGGCGGACCCTTGCCCCCCCTCACGGTATGCAGCCTTGCGACACTGAAAGTCGCACCCCCCTCGCTATTCGCGAACCTCACTCCTGACTGTAAGCCCGTCGCCACCAGGAGCCGGCGGTAGGTACAGTGCCCAAGACATGAGAGGCTCCTTCATTAAATGTTTTTAAGATAAAGATAGATAGTTTTTTGAAGAATAAAGGGATTAAGGGTTATGGTGTTCGGGCCGGAAAGTGGAGCTGAGTCCACAAAAGATCAGCCATGATCTCATTGAATGGTGAAGCAGGCTCGAGGGGCCAGGTGGCCTACTCCTGCTCCTAGTTCTTATGTATGTTCTTATGACTTTTATCAAGTCAGAGGTCCAACGTTTACTGGGAGAGGGTATCATCGAGGCTAGCAACAGCCCCTGGAGAGCACAAGTGGTGGTAGTCCGGTCTGGGGGTAAGAAACGGATGGTCGTGGACTATAGCCATAAACCGCTTCACTCAGCTTGATGCGTACCCCCATCCCTCGCATAGCAGAAATGGTAAATCGGATCGCCCCATACCGAGTATTTTCCAGGGTCGACCTCAAATCCGCCTACCACCAGCTCCCCATCCGACCAAAAGACCGCCCCTATACTGTCTTCGAAGCAGCCGGCCGGCTCTTCCACTTCCTCAGGGTCCCCTTCGGTGTCACAGATGGGGGTCTCCGTCTTTCAAAGGGCGATGGACCAAATGGTGGACCAGTACGGTTTGCGGGCTACATATCCGTACTTGGACAATGTCACCATCTGCGGCCATGACCAGCAGGACCATGACGCAAACTTCGAAAGTTCCTCCAGACCGCCCGAGCCCTTGAACTGACCTATAACGAGGAAAAATGCGTTTTCCACACAACCCGGTTAGCCATCCTCGGCTACGTCGTGGAAAACGGGTCCTAGGTCCCGACCCCGACCGCATGCGCCCCCTAATGGAACTCCCCCTTCCCCGCAGCCTCAAGGCCCTCAAACGGTGCTTGGGGCTCTTCTCATATTACGCCCAGTGGGACCCCAAATATGCGGACAAAGCCCACCCACTCATAAAGACCACGATATTTCCCCCGTTGGCTGAGGCCCGATTAGCGTTCGACCGCATCAAGGCCGATATCACCAAGGCCGCTATGCGCGCGGTGGACAAAACTATCCCCTTCCAGGTAGAAAGCGATGTGTCAGACATCGCCCTGGCTGCTACCCTCAACCAGGCAGGCAGACCAGTCGCGTTCTTCTCCCGGACTCTCACCGCCTCCGAGATTCGGCACTCTGCAGTCGAGAAGGAGACACAAGCCATTGTGGAGGCTGTACGGCACTGAAGGCACTATCTAGCCGGTAGGAGGTTCACCCTCATCACCGACCAACGGTCGGTCGCCTTTATGTTCGATATGCAAAATAAAAAACGATAAAATTTTGAGGTGGAGGATCGAACTCTCCACCTACACGTACGATATCAATCATCGTCCAGGGGAGCTCAACGAGCCCTTAGATGCCCTGTCCCGCGGCATGTGCGCCAATGTGCTTGAGGACCGCCTGCAAGCCATCCACAATGACCTCTGCCACCCGGGGGTTACCCGGCTCGTCCACTTTATCAAGTCCCGCAACCTACATTACTCAACCAAGGAGATCAAGGCCATGAACAGGGCCTGCCAGATCTGTGCGGAGTGCAAACCGCACTTCTACCGGCCAGACAAGGCTTGGCTCGTGAAGGCCTCTGGGCCCTTTGAGCGACTGAGCGTGGACTTCAAGGAGCCCCTCCCGTCCACCAACCGCAATGCCTATTTCCTCACCGTTATTGATGAGTTCTCCCGCTTCCCATTCGCCATTCCCTGCCCCAACATGACCTCTGCCACCGTGATAAAGGCACTGCACAGCATCTTCACCCTGTTCGGTTTCCCCGCTTATATCCACAGCGACCGGGGTACATCGTTCATGAGCGATGAACTGCGTCAGTATCTGCTCAGCAAAGGCATCGCCTCGAGCAGAACGACCAGTTATAACCCGCGGGGAAACGGGCAGGTGGAGAGGAAGAACGCGACAGTTTGGAAGGCTGTCCTTCTGGCCATACGGTCGAGAAGTCTCCCAACTACTCGCTGGCAGGAGGTCCTACCCGATGCCCTACACTCCATTAGGTCACTCCTCTGCACGGCCACGAATGAGACCCCTCACAACCGATTGTTTGCCTTCCCCAGGAAGTCTACCTCCGGGGTCTCGCTTCCACATTGGCTGACGGCTCCGGGACCCGTTCTTCTCCGGAGGCACACGAGGAGCCATAAAACGGACCCCCTGGTCGAGAAGGTCCAATTACTACACGCCAACCCCAGTTACGCCTACATCGAGTACCTCGACGGCAGGCAAGATACGGTTTCCCTCCGGGATCTGGCATCCACTGGTTCCCCCACTACGGACGCCTCCCTCGCAGCTCCCCTGCAGGATGTGCACCCACTACAACACCCCGGCCCCACTCCCCGCTGGTGGGCACCTACCCCCCTCTACACACCCCGCCGGCACCGGCACCGCTACCCCCAGCCCCAACTATTCCCCCTGCACCCCGATCCCCTACCCGGACCAGGGCTCCGACCACCGTGGTCCCGGACGTACCCTCAACCAAGACGTCCGTGTCCGCTGCACCACCGCCCGAGCTGAGGAGGTCGATAAGGACGACCAGGCCGCTGAGACGAATGGACTTATGATGGCACTTCACCCCCGCCGGACTCTTTTTAAAACGGGGTGAATGTGATGAACGGTTATTGTATTACTGTACCCTTATCATCATGTAAGGTGATGTCCCCTTTAAGAACGGGCTTGGAACCCTGGGAGACTCTGCCTCTGGCTCCGCCAACCTGGGAGTCATATATAAGGGGCCGCCTTGTGGGCGGCACCCAGTTAGCATCCGTCTCGGCACCAGCTAGTTCTTAGCTTATGCTTTCTTTACCGTTTTACTCTCTAAGCGTCGTTAATGAGGGTACAACAATAACCATAGCTCAGAAAGGAAGTAGCTTGAATAAGGCATATTGTTCTGTTGAATATTTAAAGTTATTTACTTCGACAACAATGATTTGTTTATGCAGTGCCTTTTGACAGAGAAAGGCACGTCGCACAATATTCATAGAATCAGTACAGTGCAGAAGGAGGCCATTTGGGCCATCAAGTCTGCACTGACCCTCTGAAAGAACACCCTATCAGGCATCACCCTATCCAGGCCCAAACTCTCACCCTATCCCAGTAACTCCACCTAACCTTTTGGACACTTAAGGGGCAGTTTTAGCATGGCCAATTCATCCAACCTGCACATCTTTGGAATGTGGGAGGAAACCGGAGCACCCGGAAGAAGTACATGCAGACATGAGGAGAATGTGCAAACTCCACACAGTCACCCAAGGCTGGAATTGAACCCGGGTCCCTGGTGCTGTGTGAAAGCAATGCTAACCACTGAGCCACCGTGCCGCCCTGCATGAAGCAAAATTGAATAATGAACCACAGAAGAAAAGATTCGATCAGGTGACTAAAAGCTTGGTCAATGAGGTAGATTTTAAGGAATGTCTTGAAGGAGCAGAAAGGAGTAGAGAGGCTGAGAGGGGTTTAGGTAGAGAATTCCAGAGCTTGGGAGCCTTGACAACTGAAGGCACGGTCACCAATAGGGGAGCAACTAAAATCACTGATGGTCAAATGGCCAGAAGTGGAGGAGTACAGAGATCTGAGGGTTGTAGGAATGGAGGCAATTACAAAGTGAAGAAGGAATGGGATGAGAGAGGAATTTGAAAATGGTAAATGGGGACTGGGAGTGGGAGACAGGGGCGTGGAGAGAAGGCAGGAGGAGAGTAAAGGATATGTGGCTTAGCCCCAAGTGAAATGCAAAACAGCTTCATACTGACAAATGGAATCCACATGTTGACGTTGGTGTTCTGGAGGCGTTCATCACTTGAACTGTGCTGTTAGGATTGATTGGCCTTGGGGAAGAATAAGGCTGAGGGGATGGAGTTGAATCATTTTAATGAAGTCTGATGGAGCAGTATTTCATTATCATGATATCCTATTTATAATGCAGCTCAAAATGGTGCACAGAGTGCACCTGACCAGAACCCGAATGAGCAGGTTCTTCCCGGAGGTGGAGGACAAATGTGAGAGGCCAAAGGGGCCCGGCCAACCACACCCACATGTTTTGGGCTTGCCCCAAACTTGCTGGGTTCTGGACAGCCTTGTCCGAGGCAATGTCCAAGGTTGTGGGGGTGAGGGTGAAGCCATGCCCAATAGTGGCAATCTTCGGGGTGTCGGAGCAGCCAGAGTTACACATGGGGAAGGGGGCCAACGTCCTTGCTTTCGCTTCCCTAATCGCACGCCGGAGAATCCTGCTCGGCTGGCGATCGGCAGCACCACCCACAGCTGCAGACTGGCTCGCTGACCTCTCGGAATTTCTCCACCTGGAGAAGATTAAGTACGCCACCCGAGGGTCAGAGGAAGGCTTCCTGGATACTTGGGGCAGTTTGTCGGTCTGTTCCAAAACCTGTTTGAGGCCAGCAATGCCCCCCCCCCCACCTTTTTTTCCCCATTCTGTCCGGAAGATAAAAGAAAAGCACAGCCGAAGCCGGGGGGGGGGGGGGGGAGAGGGAGGGAGGACAACGGAGTAGGGGGAGGAACCATAGACCGACCCAGAGGGCAGTGAAATGCACATAGGGTCAATTAAACGAAGGACAAACTAAACCTCTCTATCATAAAGGAGATTAGCGCGGGCGAGAAAAATGTGATGTGTGTATATATACAACTGTTTATAAATATGGGAAATGCCAATAAGAAGATTTAACAAGAAAAAATAAATAATAATAATATCTTATTTAATTTCCGCCAGGTGAACGCCTGGCCAAACCAGAAAGAGGGAAGATGCGTGTGCATAAAATATCGAATGTCAACAAAGCCTTGGATTTTATCGCCAGCAAGGGGGTTAAACTTGTTTCCATTGGAGCAGAAGGTAGGAATGTGAAGAATAGAACAGCCTATCCTGATCTATAGCCAAGTCAGAGATTTCTATTGCTCTATCCAGCTACACAGGGGCCATTGCTCCAAGTGCAGTGAAATGATTACTGCCCAGGATAAAACTCCTGTCATCCCAGGCAGGGGAGTGAGCGTGTGTCATAATCCTATCACTACCTCTAAAGTGGAAATATTCTCCATTACTCCAGCACTGCCGTACTTCAGTTCAGCTAACAACAGGTTTTGAAGGAAGACTGGCATTTGTTCAGCTTGCTATCCATGGGGACTGGAATAGTTTTACCAGCTCACTTCAATCACACCACTCAAATCTGACCCGACTCCCAGCAGCAGAAGTTAGACCCATGAGCACCGACAGTAAGCTGAGTAACGGAGCCAGCTGCATTTAGACACCATCTAATTATTCCAGTGGCACAGGCACATGTAACACTCTCATATTCCTCTCTCTGGTGTGCCATCTCTCATAATTGTATCTGGGTATAGGGGAGACAGTAGTGTAGAGCTAATGTCACTGGACTAGTAATCCAGAGGCCCAGGCTAATGCTTTGGGGGGTCCAGGTTTAAATCCCACGACGGTGGCTGGTGGAATCTGAATTCAGTAATGAAACTACCATCGATTGATAAAATCCCACCTGGTTCACTAATGTCCTTTAGGGAAGGAAATCTGCCATCCTTACCTGGTCTGGACTACATGTGACTCCAGATCCACAGCAATGTGACTCGTAACTGCCCTCTGAAATGGTCCCAGCAAGCCTCTCAGTTGAAGGGTAATTAAGAATGCAACAAACGCTGGCCTTAACAGAGATGCCCACATCACATGAAGGAATAAATACAATGTGAATCATTTGAACCATTTTGCCTGTATAATGCGTGAAGGATAATTCTGTGTGGACGTTACCATGTGTTCTGCAGAACCTTGTACGTCATGATTATAATGCTTATTTGCCTAGATGGGGAGGTGGGGGAGGATTTACCTGCTGTTGGGATGTTGTTGACACCTCTCATTGTCTGGCTGGATGTCAGACAAGAACTGTTTGAACTTTAGTCTGGCTCCTGAAAAGCACCAACTCATGGGCCTGTTAGTTTGGATCTGGTCAACCCTGGGTTTTAGATTTTGATCGATTTCTCCGACAGTGGGTGCTTCCCACTGGCATATTTCTTGCTTTGTGCATTATTTATAACATTGTAACCGTGTAATGAAAAAATAATAAAAATTGATTCTTTGAAGTCTGCAATTCTATAATTCCTGGTAACACTTCAACATATTTGTCGAAAATAATAACTGCTGAAGCTGTGGAATTGTGTGGAGCTGTGTCCATCCCATTTCACTGATGGTGATTTGACTGGTACTGTTGCTACCTCACTTACACCTGGCTGTCCCATAGCAGTCATGCTGTTCAAATTATAGGCGTGTTGTTGTCTCCCAATGCATGGCACAATTATGTATGGGTGCAGATCGACTGATCCATGTTCCTTCAACAGATTCAACAGGAATCCCATTTTACTCCTGTGTCTCCCAGTCTGACACCAGTACTGACCTACACAATGAACATGTTGAATTACCGCAGCACGGTAGCATGGTGGTTAGCACAATTGCTTCACAGCTCCAGGGTCCCAGGTTCGATTCCGGCTTGGGTCACTGTCTGTGCGGAGTCTGCACGTCCTCCCCGTGTGCGTGGGTTTCCTCCGGGTGCTCCGGTTTCCTCCCACAGCCCAAAGATGTGCAGGTTAGGTGGATTGGCCATGCTAAACTGCCCTTAGTGTCCAAAATTGCCCTTCGTGTTGGGTGGGGTTACTGGGTTATGGGGATAGGATGGAGGTGTGGGCTTGGGTAGGGTGCTCTTTCAAAGAGAAGGTGCAGACTTGATGGGCCGAATGGCCTCCTTCTGCACTGTAAATTCTGTGATAATTACTTCAGAAGAGCAACCTGCTCAAGGCATGGGGCTAAGCAGCATGATGACATTCATGTGATTCACAGGGTGGATGTGGAGAGGATGATTCCTCTATGCACGATGGCACAGTGGTTAGCATCATTGCCTCGCCGCAAGAGACCCAAATTTTATCCCTGCCTTGCGTGACTGTGGAGTTTGCACATTCTCCCCATGTCTGTGTGATTTCCTCCGGGTGTTTCAGTTTCCTTCTCCAATCAAAAGATGTGCACATTAGGTGCATTGACCATGATAAAATTGCCCTAGGTGGGGTTACGGGGCGGAGCGGTGGAAGGTTGCTGGGTGCCTGGATGGGGCCCTTTTTCAGAGGGTCGGTGCAGACACGATGGGCTGAATGACCTCCTTCTGCACTGTAGGAATTCTTTGGTTCTAGGTTCTAAATTTGTGCTCCAAAAGTCAAGAGTCTTTGGAACCCTCTTCCTCAATAGACGGTGGAAGCAAAGTCTTTGAAATTTTTAAGGCGGAGGTAGATAGCCTCTCGATAAGCAAGGGGGTGAAAGGTTATCGACAGGGATAGGTTATAAGTGTGGAGCTGAGGTTACAACCAGAGCAATCATGATCTTATTAAATGGTGGAGCAGGCTCGAAGAGCTGAATGGGCTACTCCAGTTCCTCATTCATATGTATATCTGGATGATGCACTGGGCTGGCTAAGCCTGTAGTCCTGTAGCACTCACTGTTTCTAGAAAAAAAATCATCCAATTAGTTGCATCTTTTCTGACCTCAGGTCATTGAAGTATAGTCACCATTGTAGGAAACGCAGCAGTGTGTGCACAGCAAGCTTCCACAAACAGCAATGAGATAGTGGCCAGGTAATCTATATTTGTTAGTGGCGGTAGTTCAAAGAAATATATTGCCCAGAGCTCTAGGGTTATTTCCACAGTTACGCTTTGAATAATGCCATGGGATCTTTTGTATTCATCTGTAAAGACTGACTGCCTTGGTTTAATGCTCCATCTGACAGTGCAGCACCCCCTCCGTACTGCTCGGGACATGTCAGCCTAGATTATGGGCTCATGCCTCTGGAGTGGTTCTTGGGAGCATTGGAGCCAATCGAGCTACCGTTCCTTTAGATCATAACTGCATCTTGATTCCATCTACCTGCCGTAGTTCCATAAGCTTTGATGCCCCTCCCCTAACAAAAACCGTCTAACTTTTGAGGCTAATTTGAGCCAAGAATGAAACTTTCTCTAAAAGTTTCAGCAGTCTTTAGATCAAGGAAGAATGATATTGCAAAATCATATGATCGACAATGTGGTAAATGATAAGTTACTGTGGTTTTTATGGCGTGAGTTGAGGGATCAACGATGGTGGTTCTCTGAGACGGCCAATGTCCCATTGAATAATGGTATTAAATCCTTGATGTTATAGATAGAATGCATGAAGGGTGCTAAGCATCGCCAGCTGTTGACTTAGATAAGTGTCCTCAAAGGCCTGTGGTATTATTTATTCCCATGACCTGTTGTCTCAAGGGTGAGATTACTGATGTGTAAAGGAGCACAATACCAACTGGCACCTTCCACCTCTGCGGGACGCAGGCAACTGAACAAACAGGGAACCGGGGCGGTATTGTTTTCACCCATTTTGGACCGTAGTGGAGGCAGGCAGCCAAGAGATAATGGTGGCGACATTGCCCGGCCAGACATCCTGCCTACACTTCCAACGTCAGTGGTCTTTGTGAGGGCAGTGGGGCTGGGGGAGGGGGAGCCTCTGAGCTGGCCCATGCTCCTAACAGGCCAGTTAACATCGTTAAGGATATGCAAACTGTCTGGATTCTCTGGGGGCGGCCGTCTATTTGCAACTCTCTGCCTCAGACCAGATAAAGACTGGCAAAGGACCATGGTGGGGTTTGGTCATGGAGGCCGGAAAAGTTTACTTTGAAGTTAAAATTGTGGGAAGCCCAACACAGGTCAGGGAGTTGTCCAAATTCACATGTTTGTCAGTTTAGCAATATTCAATCTCCTAGCATCGCCTGGGCATCAGATAAGTGGGTTAAGCTTTTTAGATTCCACCTGAATGCTAGTATGACTGCGGCTGGAAATAGCTGCTGCACCCCCTCCCCCTTCAAGGGGAGGCCAGTGGAGATAATGAGAAGCCTGCACAGAAAGGGCAGAACATCAGGGATCAGGAAACCAGAGGAGAGGGACCGGGGACACAAAAGCGAAGGAGACATTTCCGTGAGCACAGGATCTAAGGATGGAAGCGAAACCAGCTGGACATGACTGAAAGCCAGTGCTGGAAGAGACTGTGACTTTCTAGGTATTTGATCACGGACGTCTGTGCTCTTGTCAGTGCAGACCACTAGCAACATCTCAAGTGGCTACACACTGGTGCTGTCACCCGGGTGCCAGATGGCCTCTTCACCAAGATTAGCAACACATCAGATTTCCAATTATGGTCCATCACTAGCTAAAAAGGCACTGGGTCGGGTGTCTGGACCAGTTAGATTATGCCCTGTACTACCCTCCAGCAAGGGTCTCAATCATTGTGGTGGCCTGCTGCACTCTCCATAACATGGCCCTTGAGAGACGGGTGGACCTTGAGAATGGTGAATCCTGGCAGGGACACTCATCAGGAGAGGAGCATGAGGTAAAAGAGAAAGAGATTGGAGGCGGAGGGAGATGAAGGCTGAACAGCCAGGCAGACACAGGGAGAGTGTGCAGACTCTGCACAGACAGTGGCCCAAACCGGGATCAAACCCGGATCCCTGGCGCTGTGAAGCAACAGTGCTAACCACTGTGCTCCATGCCATCCATGTGCACAAGCACACACACACACACATGTGCACAAGCACACACACATACGTGCACGTGCGGGCACACACACATAGCTGTATTTCTTATTAAGAACCAAGTTACGCCCTGTAAGACATGACTGCTGTACTTGATCCAAGATAGTTCCCCTCTCCTTAAGCTGCCCATAGAAACATTTGGTCTCCATCATTGAATCCTGGCAGCAGCACGTCCGAGTGATTTGGACAAGGGGGAGGGAGTCTTGTATGATCCACTCAATAGTGTAGCATGGTGAGGCTTCCGCGTAACACATGGTAGCACCGTCCTGTTTCCCTGCTCAAACAGGAAACCTGGGTTACTGGTAAGAAGGGCTTCTCGTCTTCCCTCTCTCAGGACAACACTCCCTGTCATCTATCCCCTTTCATTTACTCTGTGATTAAATGTGACTTTACTTTGCAGAGCTGTTGCCATGGAGCAGGTGATTCCTGCATGAACATCAGTGTGGATCTAATTTATTTTCAACACGTTCCGTGTTACAAGTCTCTAGGCACATTGTGGCTTGTCGTGCTTTGCAGTAGCTGCTGACCTCTTGTTCCTTGAGCAGCTATTTAAATGAATTAGTTGGAGAATACACACTCTCTGGCCAGGTGGCGCAGTTGGAGCAGTTCATCCGATCCCCTCCAGATGTGTCCTGTTAATCTCACTGTTGGGATTTCTGCTGGGATTTCTGCTATTTCATTTGAGCATATTTTAGCAGATTGATGCAAAAAAAAAAATGGTTTTTGGACATGCAGAGGAAAGCCTACTGAGTGAGCCTAAAGAGTGGGCCTAAATGTGGTGCTCTTTCGGAGGGTTGGTGCAGATTCCATGGGCCGAATGGCCTCCTTCAGTACTGTCGGGATTCTATGGATAAAGCAAAATGTTGATTCATCCATTGTTTTGTTTTGTGATTTGCTAGAATCTGCTTTTGTCATATGGTTACTCTGGCCAGAATTAGCCCCACCCCTTCCTCCCCCAGTAGGTACTGAGGTGCTGGGGGGTTAGGGCGGAAGTGTGAAGTTGCATGGGTGGGATTCGCTTCGGGATCCCACCTGCCCGATCTGGTCACAGATTTTTGTCGTGGCAGGCAGGGCCTTGAAGGGCAAGATTTCCCTTGCCCCAATTAATGGCCACTTAAGGGCCTTTTCCCACCCAGCCTCAATTGGCAGTTGGATAATTGATCAGGGTGTGGGGGAGAGCACCTGAAATTGAACAAAGTTCGATTTTGGGCGGGTGGGTGTTCTTTGTGTTGCTTATTTCAGGGTGGTTGGCGTAGTGTTCACAAAGACCACAAAATAGCTTTAACTTAAAGAAAGCTATAAATTTATTAACATTACTAACTTGGATACAACACATACTCCTAAAGAATACACAGTTGATTAAGAACATTTAAACCACTCATCTACAGCTAATCTCACTAATGATGTAAACTACGATCTGCTCTCACTTACACTATCTGTAGTTCTGACTCTATATAGATAACTCCTGCACATACACTCCCCCAATGCTTAGCATCACTGCCTTTTATAGTTGTAACTGTAGCTCCCTCTAGTGGCTACACTCGACACTTCATTAACCCTTGCAGATCTTACCGTTATGATAATACCACAACCAGCATCCCCTTCCTGACTGAGCGCTAACTCCTCTTGGGGCTTCGTCCGCTCCGGACTTCACTCTCCCTATACGACCTATCTCCTGAGACCCCAATCACTCCTCCATGACTCCCCAAGCCTTTCACACACTCATATGGGCAGCGAGCTGCAATACCTGTTTTAGCCAGTGCAGTGCTGTTCCTTGAATGAATGGAGAACCACCAGCCAATCAGATTGGCCAGCGGCTTCTCTTTGCTGGCTTAACAACTTAGGTGGATTGGCCATGATAAATTGCCCTTAGTGTCCAAAATTGCCCTTAGTGTTGGGTGGGGTTACTGGGTTACGGGGATAGGGTGGAGGTGTTGACCTTGGGTAGGGTGCTCTTTCCAAGAGCCGGTGCAGCCTCGCTGGGCCGAATGGCCTCCTTCTGAATTGTAAATTCTATGATAACTCCCTCCTTTTTAAAGACACTGATCCACTTTCTTTTCCCAGTCAGTCCCTCGTCACGGTGGCACGATGGTTAACTCTGCGGCCTCAGCATCGAGGGCCTGGGTTCGATTCCAGCTTTGTGTGACTGTCTGTGTGGAGTTTGCACGTTATCTGCGTGGGTTTCCTCCGGGTGCTCTGGTTTCCTCCCACAGTCCAAAAATGTGCAGGTTAGGTGCATTGGCCATAATATAGTGCCCTTAATGTCCAAAAGCTTAGGTGGGGTTGATGGGGTATGGGGATTGGGTGGTGGCGTGGGTTTAAATGGGGTGCTCTTTCCAAGGACCAGAGTAGACTCGATCGGCCAAATGGCCTCCTTCTGCACTGTAAATGCTATGATACGATCACTATGATATGAGTTGCCATACCAGGCTATAATGCAACCGGCTAGGATGCTTTCTATGGTGCATTTGGTAAGAGTCAATGTGGACATGCCGAATTTCCTTAGTTTCCTGAGGAAGTATAGGTGCTGTTGTACTTTCTTGATCATAGCGTCAACATGGATGGACCAGGACAGATTGTTAGTGATGTGCACACCTAGGAATTTGAAGCTGTCAGCCATCTCCACCTCGACCCCATTGGCGCTGACAGGAGTATGTACAATACTTCGCTCCCTGAAGTCAATGATGAGCTCTTTAGCTTCGCTGGCATTGAGGGATAGATTATTGTCGCTGCACCACTCCACTAGGTTCTCTATCTCCTTCCTGTACCCTGACTCGTCGTTCTTTGAGATCCAATCCACTATGGTTATGTCGTCAGCAAATTTGTAGATGGAGTTGGAGCCAAATGTTGCCACGTAGTCGTGTGTATAGTAGGGGACTAAGTACGCAGCCTTGCGGAGCCCCGGTACTGAGGACTATCATGGAGGAGGTGCTGTTACTGATTGTAGTCTATGGGTCACAAAGTCAAGGATTCGGTTGCAGAGTGGGGAGCCAAGTCCTAGGTTTTGGAGTTTTGATACGAGCTTGGCTGGGATTATGGTGTTGATGGCGGTGCTGTAGTCAATAAATAGGAGTCTGTGGTACGAGTCCTTGTTGTCGAGATACTCCAGGGATGAGTGTAGGGTCAGGGAGATGGCTCCATGGAGGAGTATAGGGTCTGGGAGATGCTCCAGGGAGGAGTGTGGGGCCAGGGAGATGGCATCTGCTGTGGACCGGTTGTGGTGGTATGCGAATTGCAGTGGATCTAGGCATTCTGGGAGTATGGAGGTGATGCGCTTCATGAACAACCTCTCGAAGCACTTCATTACGATCGATGCCAAGGCCACCGGACAATAGTCATTGAGGCACGTTGCCTGGTTCTTCTTTGGCACCGGTATGATGGTGGTCTTCTTGAAGCAGATGGGCACCTCGGACCAGAGTAGGGAGAGGGTGAGGATGTCGCGAACACATATGCCAGCTGGTTCATGCAGGATCTGAGTGCACGACCAGGGATGCCGTTAGGACCCGTCGCCTTCTGAGGGTTCACTTTCAGGAAAGCCACTCTGACTTCGGAAGCTGTGATGGTGGGTATGGGTGAGTCCGGGGCTGCTGTGGCAGTTGACAGTGGATTGTTGGTTTCCTACTCGAACCGAGCATAGAATGCATTGAGTTCATCGGAGAGGGGTGCGCTGCTGCTGGAGATACTGCTCGGCTTCGCTTTGTAGCCAGTTATGTAGTTTAGGCCTTGCCACAATCGACGAGAATCCGTGACGCTAGTCTGTGACTAGCTTGGTCAGATATTATCTCTTGGCATCCCTGATGACTTTGCGGAGATCATATCTGGATTTCTTGTATAGGTCAGGGTCGCCTGACTTGAACGCCTCAGAACCTGTCCTTCAGTAGGGAGTCAGTCTCGCAATTTAGCCATGGTTTCCGTTTGGGGAACGTACGTACTATTTTCTTTGGCACGCAGTCGTCCACATATTTGCTATCTGTGACGGTGGTGGCATACTCATTTAGGTTGGTCATTGAGTACTTAAATATAGACCATTCATGTAGAAGCTCTTCTGTTTCCTCGGATCAGCACTGCACGACCTTCTTAACCAAATTCTCCCGCTTAAGTTTCTGCTTCAATGCTGGGAGAAGGAGCATGGTCTGATTTCCCAAAGTGCGGTCGGGGGATTGATCGGTAGGCACCCTTGATTTTTGTGTAGCAGTGTCCGAGAGTGTCGGCACCCTTGGTGGGACAGGAGATGTGCTGGTGGAATTTTGGCAGTACACTCTTGAGATTGGCCCTGTTGAAGTCCCCAGCCACGATGAACAAGGCCTCCGGGTGTTCTGTTTCGTTGTTGTTTATAACTGTGTACAGTACGTCCAGCGCCTGGGGTGGGATGTAGACTGCTGTGATAATGGCTGAAGTTTGTACAGATTTCAAAAGATACAGGCAACTGCTTGACAAAGAAACTTGTTTTGTAAGAATCTGGTCTCCATCTCCCCTCATCTCCAATCACTTGCAGCTCTGTTTTACACGGATTGTGGGGTGACCAGTGAGTTGAGAGCTATTGGGGGTGGGGGGGGGGTGGGGGGTGGAGTGGGCAGCAAATGGAGTTGAGGCCATGTCAGACCAGCCATGATCTTGCTGATTGGTGGAGCAGGCTTGAGGGGCCAAATGGCCCACTGCTGCTCCAAGTTCTTATGTTGGAGCCAATATGGCTCAGCAGTTTTAGAACTTAATTTTAAGTGGGGGATCTCCCTACAAAACTTGACTGACTCCCTGAAGGGGGGGGGGCTCTTTTTCAGGACTCCTGAGAGGTCGATTATCAGCTGCCCAAAGCTATCTCCTGCATACAAAGCCGTTTAGTCTCATTCAGCAATAGATGTAACTGTGCTGGGAACAAGATGGGCAGAAATTGAACCAAGGCGGCCTTGCCCCTCAAAACTCTCCAGAGTCCAAGGTTTGAAGACAAATGATACAAGGCAATTTCCTCTGAGATCTGTCAAATACTGTCCATAACCCTTTTCCAAATTGTATAGCAGTGAATAAGGCAGACAAAACTGCTTTTATGAATTAGATGTACATAATAACTGGCAAAACAAAGATGAGTACTTGCACTGTTAAAGAAAACTGAGGGAGCTATTAGATCAGCCAAAAGGCTTCTGGCAAGGAGGGAAGTCGCCTGTTGTGTCAGCAATGGGAAAAAGTTGTTTCAGCTTTTCAAGAGTCACAGGACTGTATTAGACCATTGAACGATGCTCGAGGGCAGCTTACAAAGAGTATTAACAAAACGAAAATTCACCAGGTTGCCAGTAGAACCATAGAATTCCTACAGTGCAGAAGGGGACCATTCAGCCCATCGAGTCTGCACTGACCCTCCTTGAGAGAGTACCCTATTAGACCCACTCCCCCGCCCTAACCCCGTAACCCCATACCCCACTAGCCTGCACATCTCTGGACACAAAGGGGCAATTTAAAATGGCCAATCCACCTAACCTGCACATCTTTGAACTGTGGGAGGAAACCGGAGCACACGGAGGAAACACAGACATGGGGAGAATGTACAAACTCCACATAGCCTCGGCTGGAATTAAACCCGGGTCCCTGGCACTGTGAGTTAGCAGCGCTTGTCACCATGCTGCCCCTATCTACATTAAAAATGTTTATGTTTCCAATTGATGCATTTTCAAGAGGATCAACAAAAACAAAAAAAACAAGGCATATGAATACTGTGGATGCACAAGAACATACAAACTAAGAACAGGAGGAGGCCATTCTGCCCCTCGAGCCCCCTCCATCCTTTGATAGATCATGGCTGATTTGACAGTGACCTCGCATCCACTTTCCTGCTCTTATACAAATATATGAATTAGGAGCAGGAGTAGGCTGCGCCTGGCTGACCTGATTTTTAACTTACATTCCACATTACCACCTATGCCCGATAACTTATCACCCCCCTGCTTATCAAGAATCAATTCTGGTCTCCAGAGAGCAATCTCGGAGGGTGGAACATCGAAGCGGTAGGTTAGTAACGTAACTTACCTCAGGGATTCGCAGCCTAGTCTCCATGGAGCAGTCTCGGAGGACGGAGAACAGGAGCAGCAAGCATAAAGTTTAAAAAAAATTTTTAGAATACACAATTAATTTTTTCCAATTAAGGGGCAATTTAGTATGGCCAATCCACCTAGCCTGCACATCTTTGGGTTGTGGGGATGAAACCCACGCAAACACGGGGAGAATGTGCAAACTCCACACGGACAGTGACCCAGAGCCGGGATCGAACCTGGGATCTCGGCGCCGTGAGCGAGCAGGGCTAACCCATTGCTCCACCGTGCTACCCCTGCAAGCATAAAGTTAAACTTACCTCATGGATTCACAGCCTAGTCCCCAGGGAGCAGTCTCGGAGGATGGAGAACCGGAGCAGCGAGCATAAAGTTAAACTTACCTCATGGATTCACAGCCTAGTCTCCAGGGAGCAGTCTCAGAGGACGGAGAACCGGAGCAGCGAGCATAAAGTTAAACTTACCTCAGGGATTCGCAGCCTAGTCTCCAGGGAGCAGTCTCGGAGGGCAGAGAATCGGAGCAGCGAGCATAAAGTTAAACTTACCTCAAGGATTTCACTGAAGCTGAAAAAAACCCGAAAAAACTGGTATCACAAGAAACCTGTGATCTGGTTGGCTGGTAGGGAATCTGTGTGAAATTGTGGGGGAAAAAAACTGGAAAACTAATTAATTAACTAACTAAGTAGAGATGGCTGGGCAGGCAATGTGCTGTAGCTGCATGATGTGGGAGCTGGCATATCCCATTGCGAGCTGCGATGATCACATCTGCAGCAAGTGTTTGTTGCTCGAGGTGTTCCGACTCTGAATTGATGAGCTGGAATCTGAGCTTCAGATACTGGGACACATCCGGGAGAGGGAGAGTTACCTGGACGCTTAGTTTCAGGAGGCGGTCACACCCCATAGATTAAGTCCCTCAAATTCGGCCAGTGGTCAGGTGTGACTGCGAGTGAGACAGGTAGAGGGATCCTGAATTCAGGAATGGAGGAGCCTCAACTCTTGACCTTATCCAACAGGTATGAGGTACTTGCTCCCTGTATGGATGAGGAGCAGGACTGTAGGGAGGATGAGCTAGCTGACCACTGCACCATTGTAGTGTATTCTATAATTAGAGGAACTGATAGCATCCTTTCCAAGCAGGACCCAGAGTCCCACATGGTATATTTCCTGCCTGTTGCCTGGGTGAGGGACATCTCTAACTGCTTAAAAGGATGTTGAAGTGGGAGGGGGAGGATCCAGTAGTTGTGGTCCACGTTGGGACAAACAATATAAACAAGACTTGGAAAGAGGAACTGTTTGGGGATTATCAGGAACTAGGGACAGAATTAAAGAACGGGTCCTCGAGGGTTATAATCTCTGGATAACTACCCAAGCCACGTGCAAATTGGCATAGGGTGAGTAAATTGGAGAAGTAAACATGTGTCTAAAGGAGTCGTGCGGGAAAGCGGGGGTTCCATTTCATGGAGCACTGGCATCAATATTGGGACAGGAGAGACCTGTATCGGGATGGTCTCCATCTGAACCGACTTGGGACCAGCGTTCCAGCCGAAAGGATACATAGGGTGGTCACAGGGACTTTAAACTAGCAAATGGGGGGGTGGGGGGGGGAGGTAGAGGTTATTAGGATAAACCGCAGGATAAGTCTAACGACTATGGAGGGGAAAGGAAAAGTACAAAATCAAAATGTAAAGTGACTGTTGGAGTAAAAGTTGGGGATGAGGCTGAGTGTTATCAGAGATTAATGAAGGAGGTCAGCATGTGTGAAAAGTGTAGTGCACAAGAAAATCCTGCAACGGAAATACAAATCAATAGGACATAGTTAAAAGCCTTGTACCTAAATGCAAGCAGTATTTGGAATAAGTTCAATGAAATGAAATGAAATGAAAATTGCTTATAGTTACAAGTAGGCTTCAAATGAAGTTACTGTGAAAAGCCCCTAGTCGCCACATTCCGGCGCCTGTTCAGGCAGGCTGGTACCGGAATTGAACAGTGATGCTGGCCTGCCTTGGTCTGCTTTCAAAGCCAGCGATTTAGCCCTGTGCTAAACAAGCCCCAGTTTACAGCAAACCAGGGAGCAGGATATTTTAGATTTAGTATTATGTAACAAAGAAGGATTGATAAATAGTCTTTTCATTAAGGATCCTCTTGGAAGGAGTGATCACAGCATGCTAGAATATCAAATTCAGATTGTGCGAGAGAAGACAGAGTGCCATACCAGAGTTTTGGCGTAGGGCAGAGGTAATTATACAGGTCTGAGGAAAGAGTTTGCCCAAGTAGATTGGGCACAAATAATTGAGGGTAGGACAGTTAAAGAAAAATGGTAGATGTTCAGGGAGGTATTAAATACCTCAAGTACATCTCTGAGAGGAAGAGGAATTGTAAAAGGGAGAAAAACGTTCCATGTGGATGCATTAGTTATGATATTTCAGAATTCCCTTGATTCTGGAAGCATCCTGGTGGATTAGAAGCACGGTAATGTGATGCCCCTATCCAAAAAGGGAGAGAGGCTAAAAGTAGGAAACTATAGACCGGTTAGCTTGACCTGTGTGGTGAGGAAATTGCTGGTATTTATCATTAACGAGGAGATGGCTGAACATTTGGAAAGACAAAGCTTAATCCACCATTTTCAGCATGGTTTTGTGAAGGGCAAGTCATACTTTATAAACTTGCTTGAGTTCTTTGAGGACGTTAACAGCAAGCTGGATAATGGCGAAGCTGTGGATGTGGTATATCTAGACTTCCAAAAAGCGTTTGACAAGGTGGCGCATAAAAGATTGATCCAGAATGTGAGATCGCAGGGGGTTGGGGGTAGGATACTAGAGTGGATTGAGGATTGGCTGACTGACAGATAGCAGAGGGTCGGGTTAAAAGAGTCCTTCTCTGGCTGGCGAACCGTAACTAGTGGGATGCGTAAGGGCTAGTCCTCAGACCTCAACTGTTTCCAATCTATATAAATGATCTGCGAGCAGGGACAGAGTGTAACATAGCAAAATTTGCAGCTGATACTAAAATAGATGGGAAAGCAGGCAGTGAAGAGGGAAATTTTACAGATGGATACAGATAGGCTAAGAGGGGGCGGCACGGTGGCGCAGTGGTTAACACTGCTGCCTCGCGTCACTGAGGACCCGTGTTCAATCCCGGCCCGGGTCCGTGTGGAATTTGCACATTCTTCCCTTGTCTGCGTGGGTCTCACACCTCACAATCCAAAAAGATGTGCAGGGTAGGTGAATTGGCTACGCTAAATTGCTTTTTAATTGGTGGGGGGGGGGGGGGGGGGGGAAGAATTGGTACTCTGAATTGTTTTTTTTCAATAGGTAGGCTAGGAGTTTGGGCCAAAATATGCGGATGGATAAGTCGGAGGTTATCCATTTTGGCCGAAAAAATGGAAAGGCAAATTATCTAAATGGGAAGCAGATTCACAATATGTCTGAGCAGAGGGACCTGGGTGTCTTTGTTCAAATTGCAGAAAGTCGGTATGAACTTTAATTACACAGCGTGTAATTAAAAAGGCAAATGGAGACTTCCGATGGCAGCCATTGAGGAGTAGGTCGCACATTTGTTAGCTCCCGCCTGTAACGGACTTTTGGACCTTTTCCCCCCCCCCCCGTTTTTTCCCAGATTTTATGGGATAAATCGGTGAAGAGTGAGACCGTAGCGAGAAATCCCCCTCTGTTGTATGGAGAATTGGGCCAGAAGTGGTTGTGTCAGATGACAAAGTCCTATAAGGGAGACGCAAGTAGAGCTGGTAACACGGGGCAGCATGGCGGAGGGCAAGGGCTGCGGGGAGACGGCGCAGTGGTCGACGGAGCAGCTGGTGAAGTTTTTCGAGGATTGCTTCACCAAGCTGAAGAAGGACA
Organism: Scyliorhinus torazame; assembly: GCF_047496885.1. Lineage (NCBI taxonomy): Eukaryota > Metazoa > Chordata > Chondrichthyes > Carcharhiniformes > Scyliorhinidae > Scyliorhinus > Scyliorhinus torazame. The sequence goes on from NC_092708.1 coordinate 242,296,220, forward strand.
CGCTGGACCCGGTTAAGGCTTCAATTGATCAAGTGGTTCAGAATCAGGAAACCCACGGGAGAGCGATCCAGGAGGTGGAACAAAAGTTGTCCGAGCACGAGGAGTATATAACCATGCTTGGGGATAATGAACAACCGCCAGAAAAGAATGTAGGAGAAGCTGGAGGACCTGGAGAATAGGTCCAGGAGGCAGAATCTCACAATTGTTGGCCTCCCTGAAGGCAGTGAGGGATCGGATGGGAGGGATTATGTGACGGACATGTTGGAGAAGTTGATGGGGGCTGGGGCGTTCCCTCGGTCCCTGGAGTTGGACAGAGCGCACAGAGCCCTCGCGAGGAAGCCCCGGGCAAACAAGCCGCCGAGGGCCATGGTGGTACGTTTTCACCGTTTCATGGACAAGGAACACATTTTGAGGCGGGCCAAGAAAGAACGAAGCAGCAAGTGGGAGAACTGCGAGTTGCACATCTATCAGGACCTGGGAGAGGATTTGGCCAAGATGCGAGCTGGGTTCAATCAGGCAAAAACGACCCTCTTTAAGAAATTCGGGATGCTGTACCCAGCCCATCTGTGGGTCACACACGAGGAACGGGACTTCTACTTTGAAACGCCAGACGAAGTATGGACCTTTATTAAAGAAAGGAAGCTGGAGGCGAATTAAAAGACACTGAAGCCTTGGAGAAGTACTGTGGAGGCGATTTGTGGTGCTGGATTGTATAAATTTAAGTAGCGCCATGTGAAATAAAGGGCTGTGTGGATGGTTAAAGGTTGCTTTGTCTTGCAGGGAGCTGGTTAGAGGGGGGGATGGGCTTTGAATTTGGTTCTGCTTTTTGGGTGACTATTTTTCTGAAGTGACTGTTTCTTCATATATACAGTGAATGGTAGAACCCTCAAGAGTATTGAAAGTCAAAGAGATCTAGGAGTACAGGTCCACAGGTCACTGAAAGGGGCAACACAGGTGGAGAAGGTAGTCAAGAAGGCATACGGCATGCTTGCCTTCATTGGCCGGGGCATTGAGTATAAGAATTGGCAAGTCATGTTGCAGCTGTATAGAACCTTAGTTAGGCCACACTTGGAGTATAGTGTTCAATTCTGGTCGCCACACTACCAGAAGGATGTGGAGGCTTTAGAGAGGGTGCAGGAGAGATTTACCAGAATGTTGCCTGGTATGGAGGGCATTAGCTATGAGGAGCGGTTGAATAAACTCGGTTTGTTCTCACTGGAACGAAGGAGGTTGAGGGGCGACCTGATAGAAGTCTACAAAATTATGAGGGGCATAGACAGAGTGGATAGTCAGAGGCTTTTCCCCAGGGTAGAGGGGTCAATTACTAGGGGACATAGGTTTAAGGTGAGAGGGGCAAGGTTTAGAGTAGATGTACGAGGCAAGTTTTTTACACAGAGGGTAGTGGGTGCCTGGAACTCGCTACCGGAGGAGGTGGTGGAAGCAGGGACGATAGTGACATTTAAGGGGCATCTTGACAAATACATGAATAGGATGGGAATAGAGGGATACGGAAACAGGAAGTGTAGAAGATTGTAGTTTAGTCGGGCAGCATGGTCGGCACGGACTTGGAGGGCCGAAGGGCCTGTTCCTGTGCTGTACATTTCTTTGTTCTTTGTTCACTTTTTTCTGATGTTTGTTTACTGGGGAACGTGATGCTTTTAAAATGTTTATTCTTGTGGGGGGAGAGGGGAGAGAACAATAGGGAGACAGGCTGCTTGGTGCCAGGGGCGGGAGCTGCCAAGGCAGCGTGGGTCAGCTGACTCTCGGAAGCACAGTGGGGGGTGAGCAGGTGTTAAGCTGGAGCTTGACTTGGGGGGATTGGGTTTCTAATGTTGCTAGTGGGGGGGGGGGGGAGCTGCTTTTCTGACAGGGGAGGAACTGTTACTAGGGGACAAATGGGAGGTTGGGAATGGCAACTGCCCGAGTGGGGACTCGAGGGAAGCGGAGGGCACGAGCTCGAGGCTGGCCTAAAAAGGGTGATGGCTAGTCGGCAAGGGGGGGGCGTGTTGGAAGCCCCCTGTACAGGCAGATCACGTGGAACGTGAGAGGACTGAATGGGCCGGTCAAGAGGGCTCGCGTATTCGCGCATTTGAGGGGGCTGAAGGCGGACGTGGCAGTGCTACAAGAGACACACCTAAAGGTTACAGACCAGACGAGATTGAGGAAGGGGTGGGTTAACAAAGTGTTCCACTCAGGACTGGACTAGACCAGGGGCGTAGCGATCGTGATCAGCTAACAAGTGACTTTCAAGCCAGGGAGAATCGTGTCAGACAAGGGGGGTAGGTACATAATGGTGAGTGGGAAGCTGGAGGGGGTGCGAGTGGTACTTGTGAACATATTGCTCCAAATTGGGATGACGTGGAATTTATAAGGCGGGCGTTAAGTAAGATCCCAGACTTGGAGCCACATAACCTGATCATGGGAGGGGACTTCAATACAGTCATTGATCTGGAATTGGACCGGTCAAAATCCAGGACAGGGAGGAGGTCGGCTGCGACAAAGGAGTTAAAGGGTTTTATGGAACAGATGGGGGCAGTAGACCCATGGAGGTTTGCACGGCCGAAGGAGTTTTCCTTTTTTTTCACATGTCCACAAGGTATACTCCCGCATCGACTTTTTTGTTCTGAGCAGGGCGCTAATACCGAAGGTGGTGGACACTGAGTACTCGGCAATCGCAGTGTCGGATCATGCCCTGCACTGGGTGGATCTACGTGTTAGTGTGGAGAGAGGGCAACGCCCGCTGTGGAGACTGGATGTGGGGTTGCTAGCAGACGAAGCGATCTGTGGGCGGGTTAACAAGTCCATCCAGAACTACCTGGAGGTCTCTGCAGTGACGGTCTGGGAAGCTTTGAAGGCAGTAGTCAGAGGGGAATTAATCTCGATACGGGCCCACAGAGAAAAGGTGGAACGGGCTGAGAGGGACAGGTTAGTTAAGGAGATACTCCAGGTGGACAAGAGCTACTCGGAGGCCCCGGACGCGGGAGCGGCAGAGGCTACAGGCGGAGTTTGGACTGTTGACCACAGGGAAAGCAGTGAAACAGTTGAGGAAGGCAAGGGGGGGGTGTTCTATGAGTACGGGGAAAAGGCAAGCAAAATGTTAGCGCACCAGCTCAGGAAGAGCGAGGCGGATAGGGAGATAGGTAAAGTAAAGAGTAAAGACGGTAATACTGTCCTGGACCCAGCGAGGGTAACGAGGTGTTTAAGGACTTTTATAGTAAATTATATGAGTTGGAACCCCCGGCTGGGGTGGAGGGGATGAGGCAGTTTTTGGATCAATTGAGGTTTCCGAGGGTAGATGAGGATCTGGTGGAAGGGCTGGGAGCCCCAATTGAGATTGAGGAAATAATCAAGGGGCTGGCGGGCATGCAGTCGGGCAAGGCCCGGGGCCTACCCGGTGGAATTTTATAAGACGTTTTCAGAGATATTGAGCCCACTGCTGGTGAGGACATTTAACGAAGCAAGAGAGAAGGGAGTCCTCCCCCCTACAATGTCGCAGGTCTCGATTTCATTGATCCTGAAACGGGAGAAGGATCCGGACCAATGCGCGTCATACAGGCTGATTTCTGTACTGAATGTGGATGCCAAACTGCTGGCTAAGATCCTGGCCACAAGGATAGAGGACTGTGTCCCGGGGGTGATAGGGGAAGACCGGAGGTGGTAGCGATGGATGTGGAGAAGGCTTTTGATCGGGTGGAGTGGAATTACCTGTGGGAGGTGCTGGGAAGATTTGGGTTTGGTGAGGGCTTCATTGAATGGGTGCGGTTGCTCTATCAGGCTCCAGTAGCGAGTGTACGAACCGTCTGAGGTCGGGGCATTTTAAACTAAACCGAGGGATGAGGCAAGGGTGTCCCCTCTCCCCGCTACTGTTTGCTCTGGCCATAGAGCCATTGGCCGTGGTGTTAAGTGCCTCTAGGAACTGGAAAGGGCTGCTTCGGGGGGGGGGGGGTGGAGCACCGGGTCTCTCTCTACACAGATGACCTGCTCTTGTACATTTCGGATCCGCTGGAGGGGATGTGGGAAGTAATGCGAATCTTGGGGGAATTTGGCAATTTTGCGGGTATAAGTTGAACATGGGGAAAGGCGAGATGTTTGCGATCCAGGCAAGAGGACAGGAGAAGAGACTGGGAGAGCTGCCGCTTAGAATGGAAGGGAAGTGCTTTCGATATCTGGGTATCCAGGTGGCCCGAGAATGGGAGGTACTGCAGAAGTTATACCTATCCCATTTGGAAGAACAAATGGAAGGGGACTTTAAGAGATGGGACATGCTCCCGCTATCACTGGTGGGGAGGTACAGACCGTGAAAATGACGGTCCTCCCCGGATTTCTGTTTGTCTTTCAGTGCCTGTTGCTCTGTTTCAGTCCCAACAGCGTCGCCAATACTGTGGGTATTTCTATTTATCTTGGTAAACAACAAGCCTTCCCTTATATCAATCAAATGACCACACAACCAGTTAGTTAGTTCAAAGATGGTTTGTTTACATATACAAGAGTTATCTCAACATGCAAACACAATATCTACTACGAGTTAAACTACACCTATCAGCTACAATAACCTATACTTAACTTCAGGGCGACCGGCACTGTGCAAATGGATAAGGCCTTTATCTGGATTTCACTTGGCTGGTTCGAAGAAAATGGCTTTGTCTCTGCTGGGCTCATCCGGCAGGTAGCGATCGTTGGTCTTGAACTTGGCTGGCTGTTCCTGCTGCAATTGGGTGGCACAGGCCGGATCCAAAAGAGACAGAACACATGGCTGTGTCCTCTTTTATCCCTCTGGGACTTCGCGCTCTTTGGGGCGGTCCTTACCCTTGGGCCTAATAGTTCGACAGGGCTCTGATCACTGTCTTCGATTTTGGCCAATAAAGGGGCACGTGCCTTGGTGGCTGGGCAGGTCCTAAGCGGTCATTGACCTTGGCAGTCATGCTTTCTGAGTAAGGGGAGTGGCGCTGATCAGTCTTTGGCTGTACCGGTTGCTTGTTGGGGTCTATTGTCCTGGGAAAATGGGCCATTAAAATGCAAACGAGCGGGGGTTTAGATCAGGCCTGGTTACCTGTGTTAGATACACATAGGCTGTGTATCGGTCTGAGTCCTGGGTTGGCCATAATTCCCATGGTCCTTTGCAGGTGGCCATCTTAGATGGCTACATTCCGTTCTTTTGATCCTGAACGCGAAGTGTGGTGGATCGCACTATTGATCCCTGTTCATTCTTGGTGGACTGGTCACCCTTGGTCAAGGCAAGGTTCTACTCTACTCTATCTTATGATTTGGGACATTTACCTAATATTCCATTAATACATTCATAACTTCATTCATCTCTTAACGGTTACTATAATTTAGGTCACTATAACATTTAATTTATCCGCACAGTTGATCTCTAGCTAATGCTATTTAAGCCACTCTCAAGCTGCTGGTGAATATCAAAGAACTTATATACAGTACAAAATTTAAAACAGCATCACATTTCTACTTAATCCTAATAAAGTTAAAGAGGTACATGGTTTATTTTTAGCAGCGATTGTTACATGAGTTCATTTTGTTAAATTCCAAAGAAGGGGGCTCGGACTGTATATATCGGGGAGTGGGAGGCTTTTGCTCGCCATTTATGGAGTCGGAGTGTCTGAATAACACTGCAGATGATTGCAATTACTAGAAGGGCCTCTACTATGTATAAAAGGGGATTCCATTTGGCAATGTTTTCGCACCAGGTGGGGGTTTCGATGTCTGTCTTTATGTGTGGTGTAGTGTCCGGACTGGTGGTGGCCTGTTGTGTGGTAGTGTTCGGGGCTGGTGTGTTTGTTACAAAAGTTTGTTGCGAGCGCAGTTGCAGAAGTCCAGCGATGATCCAAACGCATGTTAGCAGTTCTTGCTTCATCCTGTGTCTTCTGTTTTCCGTGTAATCCTGGGGGTGCAAGCATTGTATCTGTTATTATCTTCGGTTAATATCTCGTTTTATTAGTCTTTCTCTCCTTACTCCAATTACCCGTTATGATTGTCACCATGTGTGTACCATTTTGGAGAGACAAGAAATGCACATTTTTAAAGTACAGAGACTCTCGCAGCTTGTGGTCGGTGCGGGGAGTGGTCGGACAATTTCTTCGACCAGTCTTTTCTTTACTTGCAACCAGTGGTGGTTGAGGCTTATCTTAACCAGCCGAATTTCAGGGCGGCCAGTTTTATAGAGTCTCGTTCCAGGGCTCAGAGGTAGTTCGCGTGTAGCAGCGCGATCAGCAACCGATTGTGTCATAAATAGCATGTGGGGAGTGACCAGGGGGTCGCAGGAGGTAAAGGAAAGAAGGGGTGAGTGTACGGAACATGGCAAAATGCATTCTTTATACCACAACCAAAGGGAGGGTAGAGAAGGTGAACCTAAGACCTGCCAAAGGCAATGCAGAGTATAGAGAACCATTCCAGAGTATATGAAGTGACGGGAACATGAGGTGCCAGTGGGCCGCTGCAGGAGAAGAATGGGCGGAATCCCTGGGTAGGGCGGGGATCAGTGCCGTTACTCCACTACCCGAGCTTAACTGCCTGGATGCATTTGGGGTCCTCGGGTAGAGTGGAGATCAGTGCCATTACTCCCTACCTGGGTGACTTGGGTGGGCGGTAAGAGTTTGTTGTCGTGTAGAAACTTGTCATAAAGACTGGGAGACCAGTGATCTGTTTCTCAACAAATGTGTGCCTTTAACTGACATTGGGTATCGTACCCTCGAATCAGAAGAGTAATTTTGTGTCGGGCGACATGAATTAAAACCATGTAGTAGTAGAAGAAGAAGAAGGAAAAAGGCGGGCATGGTTCCATCAGAACTTTGGACATCTTAATACTTAGGCGGTGTCTCTTTCTCATCTTCTGGACACCTCACTGTTCTGTACCAAACAGTGGTGTAAAAGCATTACCGAAACGAGAGTCAGTATCTGAATCATCACCGTCTCCCAGTTGCCAGACCCGTGTCTGCCGTTTCAGTGCCTTGGCCACGTGGGCCGTCGGATGGTCCGAATCGTCGTGCCTTACTAGTCAGCAAGAGTTGTCGCGGTGCCATAGAGGGGCTTGTTTGTCGTGAGGCGTAGGGGCGGTGGGAGTGGAGGGCAAGTTACTGTGGTCGGGCGGTGGATGTAACAGTGACTGGGGGAGGGCATATAGGGGGTCAAAGATATCTAAGTCGTGGTTCCGGGGGCTGGGGTGACTGGGGGCAGAGAGATCGCGCCAGTTTTCAGGGATAGTAATCAAATTCAGGAGGCTTTCGCTGTCGTCGGAGTTAAGTTCAAGGTGAAAGTCTATACCTGTGGGCAGAGACGAGTTCGGGTCTGTGAGCGAAGACAAGGGATAAATGCCGGCATGGCTCCTATTGCCAGAGAGATGTGGTGGGAATGGCTACATGTGATCCGTAGACTTTGAGTTGGTTGATGTGGAACCAACCCAGTTTTACTGTTGGGTACGTTATCTTGTACATGGAGGAGCTCACTTTGTCGGAAATGGAGTAGGGTCCTGCAAATTTGGGAGAGAGGAAAGAACTGGGGTTGTAAAATGAAACCATTATTTGCTGACCGACTATGTACTCTACGGGGTGGACGGCCTTGTCAAAGCAAGTTTTACTCTGCTTCTTTCTAGTGCCCAATCGGACAGCTGCAGCGAGTTGTGCTGCTTTAATGTTATCTGTAACCTGTTGGACTGCTTTTTCGTGGGTGAGGGCGGTTACTGTAGGGCTTGCCAGATCGAGGCCTAATAAATATTCAGTACCCTTCATGGGCCGTCCGGTCATGAGACTGGGGGTGAAACCTGTGGAACTGGAAACGGTGTTCCGAATAAACATGAGAGCAAATGGGAGGACTGTGTCCCACGTGGTATTGTTCTGTTGCACCATCTTCCTAATGGTCGCTTTTAAAGTTCGATTCATTCTCTCGACAATGCCACTGGATTGGGGGTGGTATGCTATATGGCATTTCTGCCTGATCCCACAAATTGTGAAAACATTTTGCATGACTTTGCTGGTGAAGTGGGAACCTTAGTCTGACTCAATGCTGCGGGGAAGATCCCAGCGTGTGAATATCTGTTGGGTCAAAATCTTAGCGGTGGCCTTGGCTGTGTTTGTCCGTGAGGGAAATGCTTCTACCCATTTAGTAAAGGTGTTGATTACAACCAGCACGTACTCGAAACCGTTTCTACAAGGGGGAAGGGGACCAATGTATTCGATTTGCAAATTTGTCCAAGGGCCATTCACAGGTCGCGTGTGACGTAATTGTCCTTTCTTTGAGTGACGTTCAGGATTGTTCTGAGCACAGATAAGGCAATTCTCGACATAATGGGTTACATCGCTTTTTAAATCGGGCCACCAACACAAAGGTCTTAAATGTCTGTCATGAAATTGGTAAATGAGCTGGTTTCTGTCCTGGGTAGGGACCACATAAATTCCGTTTTTTAAAACTGCCGTCCTGTACAATCAGTGATTTCTTCCATTTATCATAGGGAGCTGGGAAGTTGCCGTCTAAAACCTGTTTGAGGGTGTCGTCTGCTTTTTGAGCTTGAGATAGATCCTCAATATTGGTCTGTGAAACCTGGACTGAGTGTATCGGTTCGCTTTCGGGTGGCTGTCAGAAGTGACCATGGCGTGATCCTGCTTTGGCTAAGGCGTCTGCCTTTACATTACCAGGTGGGGAGGAGCGATGATGGCTTCTTACTTTAATGATACCGTATGTGCGATGTGAGGCTGTCTTGAGAATGTGCTTTAACAACAGGGCAGAGGGTAGGGGTTTTCCATCGGCTGAAACAGAACCTCGAGATTCCCACAGGGGCAGGAATTCTGTTAAACTGTTGCACACATACAGGCTGTCCGAGTGTATGTCTGCGGGGGTTGGAAAAGAGTTGGGGTGCTGAATTACATAGGCTATAGCTGCGAGTTCTGCTGCTTGTGAACCTAGGTGGCCGGGCAACTTTAAAGAGATCTCTTCCAGTGGGTGTCCCTGCACGTCTTCCACATAAATTCCACAACCAGTAATTCTAACTCCATTTTCGATTGTGGGCGAACCGTCTACATAAAGTTTTAAAGTATCCCCTGTGGTTTGGGAACTCTGTATCTTACTGCCTGCTCGTGGGTGTAGTGACTTTGGAATAAAGGGTCCTGTGTAGTGTTGGGCTGCTATGACCTGGCACTCATGTGGGGTCGCTGCATATTGGAGATTATCGGCCAGAAATGTATGGGTCTTGGTGCGTTTACCGTAATGTCCCTGCCTTGTAACAGTAGTGCCCAGCGAGCTGCTCTGATTTGACTGACTGAACCGTCCTTTAATCTACCGTCTAGTAATAGTTGCGTGGGGGTGTGCTCGGTCAAGATCGTGACTGGGTTGAGGCCTGTGATGTACGTAAAGTACTGTACTGCCCAAAAGACTGCAAGCAAGTGCCGTTCGCAGACTGAGAATCCTTGCTCTATGCGGTCTAATACTCTTGAGGCATAGGCTACGGGTCCTAAGTGATTATGTCGTTCTTGCAGAAGTACTGCTGATAGGGTTCGGTCGGTGGTTGCTACTTCTATGGCATAGGGCAAGTCTGTGTCTGGAACATGTAAAGCAGCAGCTATGCCGAGGGCTCGTTTTAAATCATCAATGGCGTCTGTGTGCTGCGGAAGCCATTCCCATGGGGCGTTCTTTTTAAGGAGCTCTGAGAGTGGGGCTGCTTTGGTGGCAAAACCATCTCTATAATTTCTGCAATATCCTACCAAACCTAGGAATAACCGGAGTGCAGTGACATTTTGGGGCAGGGGCAATTTAACGATGGACTCGATCCGTTTTTGCTCAATTTCTCTCTTCCCGTGGGTGATGATGGTGCCTAAATAAAGAACCTTTTCCTTTAAAATCTGGGCCTTTTGGGGGTTTACCTTACATCCGATTGATTGCAGTAGGCCTAGTAATTCAGATAAGAGCTCTACGTGTTCCTCTTTTGTGTCCGTTTGCAAGACTAGATCATCTACATATTGTATTAGGCATTCGGGTCGGGAAAATTTAGAAAGTCCGTTGGCCAATTGTCAATGGAAAATGGAGGGGGAGTTATGGAATCCTTGTGGGAGGCATGTCCACGTGTACTGCTGCCCTTGAAACGTAAATGCGAATTTATACTGGCAGGCCCTGTCTAACGGGATGGACCAAAAGCCATAGCTGATGTCCAGCACTGTGAAGTACTTTGCCTGTACTCCCTGTTTCAGCATGGTCGCGGGACTCGTGGCAACAGTGGGGCCTGCTAAAGGGGTGACCTTATTAAGTTCTCGATAGTCGATCGTTAGTCGCCATGAACCATCGGGCTTTTTACGGGCCAAATTGGGGCATTATTTGTGGACGCTACGGGTCGAATAACTCCTTGGTCTAATAAACTGTTAATAACCTTCAAAATCTCACCCTCGGCTTGCTGTGGGAAACCGTATTGCTTTTGCGGCTTTGGATCGGGACCTGAAATCTTCACTGTACCTGGGATCTTCCCACAATCGTGTTTGTGTTGTGCGAACGAAGCTTTGTGATTTATGAGGATCTCTCTAATCGTCTGCTCTGCACTAATTGTTTGCGGATTAATCCAATATTCCCCTACTAAGAAAATCCTGTTTTCATAATCCCTTACTGTGAGCGTACCTTGGGCCCTAGCTGTTTTAGCCATTCGCGAGATACATTTGTTTACTGGGTCAAACGAAAGGTTATGGGAGCTCATAAAATCAATGCCTAAAATGTGCTCTGCGGTTTGGGGTAAGTCAACTAAAACGACGGGGTGTTTGGTGCAAATGTTCCTTACCTGGGTGGGTACGGGAGCTGTGATCTATCCTTGGTGCATGTGGCCTGTGAATCCACTCAGGGTGATGGTGTCTGTGGTGGGCCATTTGTCCTGTTGAAACATGGTGAAGGAGTTCAAAGTGGTGCAGGATCCCCCTGTGTCCCAGAGAAAATCGACTGTATGTCCCTGGTCTGTGCCTGTAACGACTGGTCTGCCTGATTTGTCCCAACATGTGTCACAGTCCCAAGTTGGGGAGTCCGAACACTGTCAATCTAGGGAGTTAAACGCTAAGTCGTCTGAACGGGCGCTGACATTATGCATGGGCCTAACATTGTTCCTAGGTGGGGGGTTTGGTTGTTGGTATCGGTGCTGGTTCGGGGGGTTTTGTCGGCAATCGCGGGCGTAATGTCCTACGTGGTCACAATTGTAACAACCTCGTGGTGTCTGTGCTCTGGGGTGCTGTCCCTCGTGTCTACCCTCGTTTATCCATACTGGGTCTTGACTAGTCCTAACTGGGTGCATGTTTGCTTCTATCTCGTCCTGATCTGTCTGTCGGTGTAGGATTTGTTCCCATGCTCTAGAAACTCATTTAAGTACCCAAACCTCATTGTGTGTGTGGTCTGCGGGGTTGTAGTTTACACAAGCCTTTTGACCTGCGTCTGTGGCATGCGAGACTAAGGTGCGGGACCATTTAGTGGTGTCCTCCTCATTTCGGTGTGCGCGGTTCAATTGTCCGTAAACTGCCATGAAATGAATCCGTAGACAACCAGCGAACGCGGTCGGATGCTCTCCCTTCTTTTGCCTGCAGTGATTTAAACCCTCGACTGGATCTCCTTTGTTATACCCGATGGCATCTAATATGGCTGTTTTCATTTCCTGTCGGGTTCCTCCTGCTACATTTTGTTGTTCTGGCAAAGCTGACCTTACGGACTGGCTAAGGCCCATAACTATTCGCTTTACTTCCTCCCTCTCATCTAGGCTGTACATAACTTTTTGTTGGTGCACCTCCTCAAAGAAGCTGTGCTGGTCTGCAATGGGCTGGAATGGACTAATTTTCATGCAAGCTTCTCTTAATTAGGTTATGGATAGTGGGATGGTGTAAACGATATCAGGCTCCTCCTGATCCGATGACCTGCATTCTGTGGTAACCGGATTCATGGGGGTCGAATTGTGAGTGGGGGTGTGTGCTGCCTGTGCAGTCGGTGCTGCGGGTGCTTTTCTTTTTGGGGCATGGGGGGCCCGATTTTGATTTCCCGTGTCCTCTACGTATCTTTGGGCGCTTTTGTTTAACTCTTGCCAATCGGGAGCATCTTCTTCATGTAAATCCTGCCCAAAAGTGTGCCTGAAGCCATTCTGTACTGAGAGTAGCGACTGTAACTTTTCTATCTTCTGTCGGCATTTAGCATGATCAACGGTACTCTGCCTCTGTTCCTTAGTGGAGTTGTGGAGTGCTCCCAAAGCTGCTTTTAAATCTGCACATTTGCTAGTTAGCTGGGTGACCTGTTGTTCTGTTTCCTCTCTTACCAGGACTGCACGCTGTGTATCTTGGTAGGCTTTATCGTACTGGGTGTGGAAGCTACTGAGGTGAACTAGACAAGATTGATTTGCACGTTTTACATTGGCCATTTCTTTATCCTTAGCTGCTAACTGTTCCCGGAGTTGCTCAATTATCTCCTCGCTTTCGTTACTGTTTCCCTCGTTCTTTTCTTCCTTCTCAATTCACTGCCTATGGAGCATCTTCACGACCTCCTCTGAGCCTCGCAACTGTGCCAAACAGGACACTATTGCCATCGGCTTTCTGACTTTCCCTACATTTTTCTTGTGGACCTCGCTTAGGTTCTCCCACCAAGTCTGTCCTATCTTTCCTGGACCTGACTCATCATTAGCGCAAAAATTCGATCAAAGGGGCCATCCTTTCCCTTTTAAGTATTTCCTTAACTCTTCCTCCCATATGGGGCATTGCTCTGCTCTGTTGGTCGCTACGGCCTCGGGTCCCTGTGGATTCATCAATCTTTCCATTGCTTTAGTGGCCATTACTTTTCTTTGGGCGTCATTCTCCGCCGGCGGGAGTCTCCGTTTTGCCGGCCCCCGGGGGTTTCCCGACGGCGTGGGGCTGCCCCACAATGGGAAACCCCATTGACCGGCCGGTGTAACGGAGCATCCCGCTGGCGGGTCGGGGCAGAAATGTGGCGGGGCGGGATGGAGAATTTCGCTCCTTATCTCTTTCTATACTTTTAATTTGGGACAGGGGAATAAGGTGGCGAATTGAACAGCGGGTATGGCTTAAGCTATTTTCCAGCTCACAATCCCTCGATAGTTGTACACAATTCTAACGAGTTTACCTTACTCTTCCTGTTAGGTACGCATGCGGGTTAGTACACACTTCCGAAATTCGGTTATTTGGTCGATATGGGACTTGCACTTGTGGTTCTTTCTCTTTCTCGCAATTGGATTCAAAGTTTGTGGGTTCTCTCGGAGTGACAAAGTCCCTTCTAATTGAGTCCCGTCAGAGTTTGCCAATAATGTTGCTCTGTTTCGGTCCCAGCTGCATCGCCAATACTGTGGGTATTTCTATTTATCTTAGTGAACCACAAGCCTTCCCTTATATCGATCAAATGACCACACAACCAGTTAGTTAGTTCAAAGATGGTTTGTTTACATACAGAAGAGTTATCTCAACATGCAAACACAATATCTACTACCAGTTAAACTACACCTATCAGCTACAATAACCTATATTTAACTTCAGGGCGACCGGCACTGTGCAAATGGATAAGGCCTTTATCTGGATTTCACTTGGCTGGTTCGAAGAAAGTGACTTTGTCTCTGCTGGGCTCATCCGTCAGGTAGCGATCGTTGGTCTTGAACTTGGCTGGCTGTTCCTGCTGCAATTGGGTGGCACAGGCCGGATCCAAAAGAGACAGAACACATGGCTGTGTCCTCTTTTATCCCTCTGGGATTTTGCGCTCTTTGGGGCAGTCCTTAACCTTGGACCCAATAGTTCGACAGGGCTCTGATCACTGTCTTCAATTTCGGCCAATAAAGGGGCGCGTGCCTTGGTGGCTGGGCAGGTCCTAAGCGGTCATTGACCTTGGCAGTCATGCTTTCTGAGTAAGGGGAGTGGCGCCGTTCAGTCTGGGGCTGTACTGGTTGCTTGATTGGGGTCTATTGTCCTGGGAAAATGGGCCATTAAAGTGCAAACAAGCGGGGGTTTCGATCAGGTCTGGTTACCTGTGTTTTAGATACACATAGGCAGTGTATCTGTCTGAATCCTGGGTTGGCCATAATTCCCATGGTCCTTTGCAGGTGGCCATCTTAGATGGCTACATGCCTCCCCATCTTCATCCCCAAGGCCTTTTACAAGCGGGTGAATAATATTATTTCGGGCTTTGTGTGGGCGGGTAAAACCCCGAGAGTGAAGAAAGTGTTGCTGGAGGGAAATCGGGGGGTGGGTGGGTTGGCGCTGCCAAACTTCTGCAGTTACTACTGAGCGGCTAATATAGCCATGATTTGGAAGTGGGTAGTGGGGGAGGGGTCGGCATTGGAGCAGATGGAGGTGGCGTCATGTAAAGACACCAGTTTGGGAGCACTAATATCGGCACCTCTTCCGTTCTCGCCGGCCCGATACTCCACACGTCCAGTGGTGGTGGCGGCTCTGAGAATCTGGGGGCAATGGAGGAGAAATAAAAGAGTGGAAGGAGCATCGATTTGGACCCCAATGTATAATAACCATAGGTTTGTACCGGGTAGGCTCGATGGAGGGTTCCGGAGTTGGCAGAGGGCAGAAATTAGAAGGATGGGGGATCTATTTATAGACGGGAGCTTTCCCAGCTTGAAAGCTTTGGAGGATAAATTTAAAATTGCCAACAGGGAATGGTTTGAGGTATTTGCAGGTGCGAGACTTCCTGAGAAAACAGGTTCCGGCCTTTCCGCTGCTGCCGCCACGGGGGATACAGGATAGAGTAGTTTCCAGTACCTGGGTGGGAGAGGGGAAGGGATCGGATATTTACCAGGAGCTTTCAGAGGCAGAGGAAACTCCGGTGGAGGAGCTTAAGGGCAAGTGGGAGGGCGAGCTAGGAGGAGAGATAGAGGCGGGTCTATGGGTGGGGAAATTAATATGTCAGCAGATGCAGTATTCCAAGGCGGGGGGGGGGGGGGGGGGGGGGGGGTGGGGCGGCGGATTGTTGTTGTATGGTTGAGGTGCGTGAAGTTGGGCTGGGGGGGGAAATGTTTATTTTGTCATTGTTGATAACAGTTTATGTTACTGTTATAAAGTTTTTTCAAATACCTCTAAAATATTATTTACAAAAAAAAAAGGCAAATGGAATATTAGCGTTGTTGTAACTGTCCAATTCAATTACTTTCGACCAGTTTACTGAAAGATTTTTATCTAGGTGTCATTTAATAGCGAGGAGAACAAAGGACAAACGCAAGTATAAATTCAACAATCTTTACTAAACACACAATTAACCCAAAATGTATAATACTAGTAATGCCCAAGATTGGGTAATACTAGCCGCAAAGATGGCTTTATTGAATTGTGGGTCTGATTCGCGTCCCTCTGGTCCGTTGTCACGAAGGTGAGTCTCGCTGGCAGCTTCTTCCTTCCTTCCTTCCTTCCTTCCTTCCTTCCTTCCTTCCTTCTCAGATGTCTCGATTGCCTCTGCCTGGAGTCTTTTTTTTTAATAAACAATTTTATTGAGGTATTTTTGGCATATAAAACAGCTACATTATACCGTAGTGTACAAAAAGCAAATAAGACATAATGCAACCATCGGCTCCCTTCTCGCAAGAACCTGCCTAAGCAACCCCCTGATCTACGCTACCCTAACCCCCCCACCGCTGACGATTAATTCTCCTCCGCGAAGAAGTCAACGAATGGCTGCCACCTCCGGGCGAACCCTGACAGCGATCCTCTCAAGGTGAACTTAATTTTCTCCAGCCTGAGAAAGCCCGAGAAAGCCATACTTCAGACTTCGGGGGCTTTGAGTCCCTCCATGCCAACAGTATTCGTAGCTGAGCTACCAGGGAAGCAAAGGCCAAGACATCGGCCTCTTTCTCCTCCTGGACTCCAGGGTCTTCCGAAACCCCAAAAATTGACACCTCAGGAATCATTGCCACCCTAGTTTTCAATACCCGGGACATGATGTCCGTGAATCCCTGCCAGTACCCCCTTAGTTTAGGACATGCCCAAAACATGTGTACATGGTTCGCTGGTGCTCCGACACATCTAGCACATTTGTCCTCCAGCCCAAAGAATTTGCTCATCCGGGCCACCGTCATGTGGGCCCGATGTACGACCTTGAACTGGATCAGACTGAGCCTGGCGCATGTTGCAGGCGTGTTTACTCTACTCAAAGCGTCTGCCCATATGCCGTCCTCTATCCCCCCCCCCCCCCCCCCCCCGAGCTCCTCCTCCCACTTAAGCTTCAGTTCTTCGGTCTATGCCTCCTCTTCTCCCATTAGTTCTTTATAAATGTCGGAGACTCTCCCCTCTCCCCTGGAGACTACCGTGTCCTGGATCCCCCTTGGTGGGAGGCGTGGGAAGGGTGGTACCAATCTGCGTATGAAATCCCGCACCTGCAAGTACCTGAAATCATTCCCTCTCGGCAGCCTGAACTTCTCCTCCAACACCCTCATGCTCGGGAAGCTCCCTTCCAGGAACAGATCGCCCATCCTCGCAATCCCCGTCCTCCGCCATAATTGGAACCCACCGTCCATATTCCCTGGGGCAAATCGGTGGTTACCGCAGATTGGGGACCAAACCGATGCTCTCACTTCCCCTATATGCCTCCTCCACTGGCCCCAGATCCGTAGAGCCGCCACCACTATAGGGTGGGTGGAGTACCGCCCCGGCGGGAGCGGCAGAGGCGCCGTAACCAAGGCTGCCAAACTGGTGACCCTGCACGAAGCAGACTCCATCCGCTCCCAAACCGACCCCGTACCCACCATCCATTTCCATACCATGGCTATGTCAGCTGCCCAGTAGTAGCAGTAAAAAACGTCGAGCAGATTGCAAAACTACAGACGGACCCGGCTCCTTCCATTAATTACATCATCCGCATCCCACAATGATGCTCCATTGCCTGCTTAGCTAAGACTACATACAATCCTTCATAAATTATCTACTCTCCAAGGAGTCTCCAGCATTCATAATGTTCCATTAGGCATCTTTATGAAAACAAGTAAATGGTTAAAATTAATAACTGCCTTATCTTTATGACCCTTTAATTGCAACTTTAGAAGACACACAGTATGGATACCTTAACCTAGGTTCTGTACTAATATGACTGCAACAAAGGGGTGGCACGGTGGCACAGTGGTTAGCACTGCTGCCTCACAGGCCCAGGGACCCGGATTCCATTCTGGCCTCAGGTGTCTGTCTGTGTGGAGTTTACATTTTTTCCCTGTGTCTGTGTGGGTTTCCTCCGGGTGCCCCGGTTTCCTCCCACAGTCCAAAGATGTGTAGGTTAGGTGGATTCGCCATGCTAAATTGCCCCTTCATACCCAAAAGGTTCGGTGGGGTTACAGAGTTGTGGAGATAGGGTAGAGGTGTGGGCTTAAGTAGGGTGCTCTTTCCAAGAGCCAGTGCCGGCTCGATGGGCCGAATGGCCTCTGTTTGCACTGTAAATTCTATGATTCTATACCTGAACTCAATCTTGTCTTTTACAAGCCTTGCTGCAACAGATATAAAATACAATATATATACCAATTTCTTACATTTGTCACACGTGTGGCTGTGCACAAGCTATCTCTTGTGTGTGACCACACGCACAAAATTTAAAGAGCCTGTGTACTTAAAGAATTCACTCATGCATGATGAAATAAATTAATCGGAGGTATGTTGGGATGGCAGGAGGATATTGCAGAGATAGCGAGGGGGATTCGAAAGCAAGGATGAGAATTTAAAACATTTCTAGGCATTACTTTGACGAATTCTAACAAATTTTGACAAGGAATTGACTTGATGGTGTTGAGGATGATGAATACAGAACGGATTAAATAATCAGGTTTTGATAAAGGTGAAGCATGTATCATCTTCCAGAAAGACCTAGCTGGGAGGTTATGTAATGTATTTGAGGGCTACCGCATGTTAAGTGGAAAACCACTGTGAAAATGGAGGAGTCAACCAGTTTTGGGCGTTGCTTACCTTTTATTATGAGGTGTGGATGTCAGACTGTAATAACTACAGTGAATGTGCATGCTGTTGGGACTCTATGGGCTTCACCGAAGGCAATTATACTCTGTTTAATGCTGCTCGGTATTGTCCTTTCCTTCATAAATGAATTGGGATGCTGCAGTGTTTCCAATGTACGGTACAGCGCAGCCCTTTATGTGCCTGTGCTCCAGAACAATGTTAAGCCCCCAGGGAACATTTCAAAATTTATCAACATTTCAGATGCATTCTCCTGCTGGTTAACGGGTAGAGAATGAAAAGAGTTGCTGTGAAATCTCTTTCCCCCCACCCACCCCCAATCGGTGCAAGAATTTCTTTTAGGTTTTGATCCTGCCAAAGTGAGCTTACAGTAGTGTTTGAACCACCTGCCACACTCCAACCATCCAACACTGCACACTGGGGACCTTTCTTCATCCATGAGTTTAGAAGATGATTATAGACAGGTCAGTTGGAAATTAATGCTAACCTGAACCTTTCCTCCTGGAATGTCCACATTTTGTGTTTTTGAGTGGTGATAATGGTCAGGGATAGAAAGCTAGACTGACCTTTTCTCTTCCCCGCTCCCCTTTCTGATCCAGGTGGCGGGAGGGTGACGGGTGGGCACTTGGCCTCCACCAAAATTAAGTCCAGGGCGAGAAGGTTCATGAATGCCTTTAATGACCCTTCTGAACTGCAGTAATGAGCCACCCCCACCCCCCACCGCTCGTACCCTAATTGCTGACCCACTGCCCTCCCTGCCAGTGATCTACTACCCAGTTCCTGCCATCACCTGTTGACCTGAGATCCCGTGCTGGCCCCTGGTCAACAACCACTATATCTCCTTGGTGCTAATGGGCCAACAGCTCTTGGCGGGCAACACCTCCGCACCCCGGGTCTTTGACCCTGGATAAGGCCCACTATTGGTTACTTAAGGGGCACTTAATTCAGCGGGCCTTCCCCAAAAGAGGTGACGCAGTGCTCTCAAGGGCTCTTGAGCCTCATTTAAGTACAGCCCTATGTCTCAAGGTTCTGTTCCTCATGGCTGGTCCCCATTACCTGCTACGTTTAAACTGCATGTGTACCACTGCCAAATATATGTTACGGTTTGGGTTTCAGATTCCAGACCAAACCCCAACACTGGATAGGGCACTGGACCGAAACCCCAATATTTGACTTCAATTTGTAAGACTGTGTGGAATGAATACTTTGCTCCAGGAGTGACTGCACAAAGAAATAGGCATTTGGTATATTAAAACGAAACTTTATTTTTAATACACTATTAAAAGCTTTAACATACATAGAAAATTGAAGCAGGGGTAGGCCTTCAAGCCTGCTCCGCCATTCATTATAATCATAGCTGATCATCAAGTCCAATACCCTGATCCCGCCTTCCCTTTAGCTCCAAGAGCTGTATTTAATTCCTTCTTGAAATTACACAATGTTTTCACCTCAGCTACTTTTTGTGTAGTTAATTCCACAGATTCACCACTCTCTGGGTGAAGAAATTTCTCCACACCTCAGTAAAAAGGTTTACCCCTTGTCCTCAAACTATGACCCCCTAGTTCTGGAGTCCCCCACCATCGGGAACATTCTTTCTGAATCTACCCTATCTAATCCTGTTAGAATTTTATAAATTTCTATGAGATCCCCCCCCTCACTCTCCAATGAATATAATCCTAACCGATTTAGTCTTTCCTCACATCACACCGGAAAATAGCTTACAATTACCCCTGAAACAATACTACTCCATGCAGTAAATACAAAATCCTTAATTACTATCTCCATTCCCAATTAAACAACAGGAAAGGAAAAAACATAAAGCTCACAATCCATCCCACATTCCAATGACACAGGTTAATACTTGCTTTCTAGAACATATTTGGCTCTGCTAGATACCTCGCAGACTCTGACTGGATGTCTTCAAAAAGCTGTTTCAGCTGGTTTGTTTCAGTTTTTCCCTTGTCCTTAGACAAGTCTGCTCTGCTTTAAATACTATTACTCTTTTTAAACTATTCTACTGGGAGCAAATTAATTTACTTGTGGCCTATAAGGTTAGACATATCAGAATGCAACTCAAAACGCTTTCTCAAAATGTCTGAATACCGTAGCTCCACCCAGCAATGACATTGTCTCCTAAGGCTGAAAATAAATTAACTCTCCAGGTTGAAAACACATGGACCGGGATTCTCTGAAAACGGAGCTAATTGTTGACGCCGGCATAAACACCGGAGTGTTTCAAGCCGGCATCAACGGGCCTCTTGGCCCAGCGATTCTGTTGCCCACAGAGGGCAAGCATGGCGCTGGACTGCTCTGCGCTGCTCCAGCTGCCGTACGCGGCCCTGCACTGCTCGCCGTAGGTTCGCGCATATGCGTGGCAGCCGCTTGCGTGCCGGTGGCGCGCAGTATGGCGGAGCCACACAGTGGGCCAGCGCAGAAGAAGATAGGGTCCCCTCCGGATCGCCCGCGCCCGCTGATCGGTGGCCCCCGATCGCGGGCCTGGCCGTCAAGGAGGCCCCCCGGAGTCTGATTTTCCCCCCGACACCCCACCATGATGGCCACCAAGGCCGCGGGTCCGAGCTCCCGCCGGGTGGAACCATGTTAGAACGACACTGGCGGGAACTCGGCCAGTCGACTGCGGAGAATCGCTGTGGGGGCCTCTTTCGCCGGAGAATCGTGTCCCGGCATTGTGGGCCGTCTCGGCGTCATCTCCGATTCTCCGAGCCGGCATGGGCTTGGAGAATCCCGCCCATGTACTTCCCCCTAGTCAAATAACATTGCATTAGCCCAGGCTGATAACATTTTAATCTAGCCAGTTTCACCTCTGACTCCTAAAAGCTTTTTGGTCCTGCAAAACAAAATTATTTTAAATACGTGACTACTGCAGTCAAACACACTCTAACCCCAGGCTTTTAACTCTTATATTGTCAAACCTTTATAATCTTGTATATCTAAAATCCTGCATTTGTCACTTCTGTGATTGGTAGTGTAATCTTAATCCTGCCTCCTGCGTGGCGAAAAGGCTATTTACTTCTAATCCCTGGGAAGAAAACACCAACCTAATTTATACACTGCACTTTAGTTTGTCAGAAAAGTAACAGATGCTGATGACATGGAAAGGCAAAAAGAAACCATCTCACTCTACAGACATCTGTGAAGAAACAGTCCTGCTTTAGTTTGACAGAGCAAGCTACAATGCAAATAAACTATCCCTCTTCCAAAACCAAATAATTGGATACCTTTAAGGTGACCACATATAAAAACTGTGTTAAAAACCAGTATATAAGCGTCAACCAGTGGACTTTGTTTTCAAACATCAGCAGTAAAGGGTACTTAATATTGGCTTCCGCTGCTTCTAAGATGTGGGCCGGGATTCTCCATTCCCGTGCCGGGTCGGAGAATCGGCGGGGGGGGGAGGGGAGGCGAGAGAATCGTGCCACGCTGCTCTGAGGGGCGGGCCGACGATTCTCTGGTGCCCCCGAGGTCGCCGCCGTGCTGGTCGGGGGCCGTGGAAAGTGCCCCCCCCCCCCCCAGCGATTCTCCGGCCGAGTCCCGCCGGTGTAGGTTATGTATGGTCCTACCCGGCGGGACCTCGGAGTTCTGGCTGCGGGGGCCATCCTGGTGGGGGGGTGGGGGGATCGGACTCCGGGGGGTCCTCCACGGTGGCCTGGACCGCGATCGGTGCCTACCGATCGGCAGGCAGGATAATTCCGTGGGGGGGCCTATGTTCCTCCCCGCCAGGCCCTGTAGGGCTGCGCCATATTGCCCGGTGGCCGGCGCGGAGACGGGAGCCCACGCGCATGCGCGGACTTGCGCCAGCCGTGGCGCGCATGCGCGGACTCGCGCAGGCTTTCGAGCAGCGGACACCACACCGGCGCCGTGCTAGGCCCGAGAAAGGGGTGAATACCTGGGCTTGGAGGCCTGTTGACGCCAGAGTGGCTCGCGCCGTTTTTCACGCCGGCATCAGAACTTGCCCGCGGGATCGGAGAATCCCGGCCGTGCAGTCATTCTAGAATCTGGACCAAAGCTGGCTCAAACAATCCACTAGTTCTTTATGTACCTCACATTTTCTACCTTGCTGTTTTTCACCCAGGGGGTGTTCTGCATTCCGACCATTTACCCCGAATTTCTCAACTCATTTTTCTGTTGAAAATGGCCCAGTTTGCAGGTTGATGCCAGTGTGCAAGAAGATAATGTCAAACTGTCTACAGTGTGTTACTCGGTTTGTGCATTCATTTTTTAAAAATTGTTTTTATTAAAGCTTTTATCAACCAGAATTTTTACATAGCAGAAAAACAAAGGAAAAATAGGGGGGGTTCGAGTCCCTCCACAGTAACAAGATCCATCTCCGGGCTACCAGGGAGGCAAAGGCCAGTATCTCGGTCTCTTTCGCTTCCTGCACTCCCGGATCCTCCGACACCCCAAAGATCGCTATTGTTGGACTCGACTTCACCCGTGTGTCCAAAATCCTGGACATAGCCCTCGCAAACCCCTGCCAGAATCCTTTAAGCGCCGGGCATGCCCAAAACATATGGGCATGGTTCGCCGGACTCCCTGCACATCTCGCGCACCTGTCCTCCGCCCCAAAGAACTTGCTCATTCTCGCCCTCGTCATGTGAGCCCGGTGCACCACCTTGAACTGAATCAAACTGAGGCTGGCACATGATGCGGACAAATTCACCCTGCCCAGGGCATCAGACCACAGGCCCTCCTCTAGCACCTCGCCTAGCTCCTCCTCCCACTTGCCCTTCAGCTCCTCCACTTAGGCTTCCTCCGCCTCCTGCAGCTCCTGATTTTTGTCCGACATCTTCCCCTCTCCTACCCAGATGCCAGACACCACCCTGTCCTGTATCCTTCGAGGGGGTAGCAGCGGAAATGTTTCCACCTGTTTTTTGAGAAAGTCCCGGACCTGGAGGTGTCTGAAAACATTTCCCGGGGGCAGGCCGAATTTCTCCTCTAGTGCCTTCAAGCTAGGGAAAGTCCCCTCTATAAACAGGTCTCCCATCCTGCTAATGCCTGCCCGATTCCAGCCTTGAAACCCCCGTCTACCTTGCTCGGAGCAAATCTATGGTTGTTCCGTATCGGGGTCCAAACTGAGGCCCCCTCCTCCTTCCTGTGCCTCCTCCACTGACACCAGACCCGCGGGTCTTGTTTGCCGACACAAATCCCGTGATAATCCTGTTCACCCGCTTGAAGAAGGATTTGGGGATGAAAATGGGGAGGCACTGAAAAACGAACAGGAATCTGGGAAGAACCGTCATTTTCCACAGTCTGCACTCTTCCCGCCAGGGAAAGCGGGAGCATGTCCCACCTTTTAAAGTCTCCCTCCGTCTGCTCTACAAGCCGAGATAAATTGAGCCTGTGTAGGGCATCCCAGTTCCTAGCCACCTGTATACCTAAATAACGAAAGCTCCTCTCCACCATCTTGAGCGGAAGCTCTCCCAGTCTCTCCTCCTGACCTCCAGCGTGGATTACAAACAGCTCACTTTTCCCCACGTTCAACTTGTACCCCGAGAAGCTCCCAAAGTCCCTTAGGATCCGCATGACCTCCCCCATCGCCTTAGCGGGTCCGAAATATACAATAGCAGGTCATCCGCGTAGAGGGAAACCCGGTGCCCCCCCCCCCCCCCCCCCCCCCCCCCCCCGGACCAGCCCCCTCCAGTTCCTTGAAGTCCTCACGCTATGGCCAACGGCTCAATTGTCAGGGCAAATAGTAATGGGGATAGGGGGCACCTTGTCCCTTGTCCCTCGGTGCAGCCTGAAAAACTCCGACCTCAGCCGGTTCGTGGATACACTTGCTACGGGGGCCTGATACAGTAGCATGACCCACCCTATGAATCCCTCCCCAAATCCAAACCTACCTAACACTTCCCACAGGTACTCCTATTCCACCCGATCAAAGGCTTTCTCTGCATCCATTGCAGCCACTACTTCTGTGACCCCTCCTTCTGAGGGCATCATGATAATGTTTAGGAGCCTCCTCACATTTGTGTTCAGTTGCCTGCCCTTGACGAAACCCGTCTGGTCCTCCTTCGATCACTCCCGGGACACAGTCCTCTATTCTGGTAGCCAGAATTTCTTGGCAGCAGTTTGGCATCTACGTTCAAGAGCGATATTGGCCCGTAGGAACCACACTGAAGCGGATCCTTCTCCCTCTTCAAAATGAGTGAGATCAATGCCTGCGACATCGTCGGGGGGAGGGTTCCTCTCTCCTTTGCCTCGTTAAAGGGTCTTAGCAGGAGTGGGCTCAGTAGCTCCGAGAACTTCTTATAAAATTCTACAGGGAAGCCGTCCGGACCCGGGGCCTTGCCCGACTGCATACTTGCTGTTCCTTAACTATCTCCTCCAACTCCATCGGGGCCCCCAGTCCCTCCACCCTATCCTCGTCCACCCTTGGGAACCTCAATCGATGCATAAATTGCTTCATCCCATCCCCTCCCCTCAGGGGTTCTGACTTGTATAGCTTCCTATAAAACTCCTTGAAGACTTCATTGATCCTCTCTGGGCTCAACGCCGTGTTACCTTCCATATCCCTCACTCCCTCGATCTCCCTGGCCGCCTCTCTCCTGCGAAGTTGGTGCGCCAGCATCCTACTTGCTTTCTCCCCATACTCGTAGACTGCCCCTTTCACTTTCATCAACTGAGCCTCCGCCTTCCCAGTGCTCAGCAGATCAAACTCTGCCTGCAGTCTCCAGCACTCCTTTAGCAGCCCCCACTCGGGGGCCTCCGCGTACTTCCTGTCTACCCTAAGCATCTCTCCCACCAGCCTCTCCCTCTCCGCCCTCTCCCTCTTCTCTCTGTGGGACCTAACAGAGATTAGCTCCCCTCTGATGACCGCCTTCATAGCCTCCCCAACTGCTGCCGCTGTTACCTCCCCTGTGTCTTTCGTTATCACATAGTTCTGAATGCTCCTCCTTATCCGCCCACACACCTCTTCATCCGCCAGCAGCCCCACATCCAGTCTCCAGAGAGGGCGCTGCCCCCGCTCCCCCATCTGATCCATGAACTCCCACAGGGCCCTGGCCACTGCCGGTCTCTTTCCCGACCTGGACTTAGACCAGTCCAGCGCCGGATCCAAGACAGTATTAAAGTCCCCCCCCCCCCCCCATAATCAAGTTACTTGACACCAAGTCCGGGATTTTACCCAACATGCGCCTCATGAATTCCGCATCACCCCAGTTCGGGGCATACACGTTCACCAACACCATCCTGGGCCCCTGTAGCTTGCCACTCACCATTATGTACCTGCCCCCCCTTATCCGCCACAATGCTCCCTGCCTCAAACGCCACCCGTTTACTAACCAGAATTGCCACCCCTCTGGTCTTTGAGTCTAGCCCCGAGTGGAACACCTGGCCCACCCATCCTCTCCTTAACCTCGTTTGGTCAGCGAGTCTTCAACCCACTTAAACGCGGGACCTCTTGACCGGCCCGTTCAGGTTCCTCACATTCCACGTGATCAGCCTGGACGGGGGGGTTTGAACCCCCCCCCGCCGACTAGCCATCTCCCTTTTTTGGCCAGCCACATGCACGCACCCCCCACTCGCTCCAGCCTTCCTGCCGGAGGCCCCCCAACCCAACTCTCCATCCGTCCTCAACAGTTGGCTCCCGTTCAACCAGCAAAGCAGCACCCCTTTCCCCCCTCCCCAGACCCTCAATCCCAACCCCCCTGCCAAGCACCCGCTTAGCACTGATTTCTCCCCATTCCGCTACCGTACGTCAGCTGACCCCGGCCACTCTCACCTCTATCTCCAAACTTACTATTGTCTCCTCCTTCGGGCCCCCAACCCCCCCCTCCCCCACAGGGTAAGAGGGCAAGTGCCATCCGGATCCTTCCCGTGCACCAGTCAACACAACCCGGGCGTTCCCCCGCCCCCTGAAACAAAAAACAGGAAAAGAGAAGCAAACAAACTTAAATTCTACAAACAATCTTACAACAGGCCAACCCCCGGTTACACAACTCCGCCAGCGCGTTTCACCCACGTGCAGCTGCCCCTTAGTTCAAGTCCAGCTTTTCGTGCTTAATAAATGTCCACGCCTCGTCCGGCGTATCAAAATACTGGTGCCTGTCCTGGTACGTTACCCAAAGTCTCGCCGGCTGCAGGAGCCCGAACTTCACCCCTTTGCTGTGGAGGACCGCCTTAGCCCAATGGAAACCCGCAGGCCTCCTCGCCAGTTCAGCTCCCAAGTCCTGGTATATGCGAATCTTGCCGTTCTCCCACTAACTGCTCCGCTCCTTCTTTGCCCAACGCAGGACACGCTCCCTCTCTGTGAAGCGGTGGAACCTTATCACCATCGCCCTCAGTGGTTCGTTCGCCCTCGGCTTCCTTGCAAGGCCAAGAGCCGCGGGAAGGCCCCCGCGCCCATCAGCGTCCCCAGCATTGTAGTCACATACGTGCTCGTGTCCGCCCCCTCCGCATCTTCAAGGAGGCCCAGGATCCGCAGGTTGTGACTCCAAGACCTATATTCGAGGTCATCCAGCCTCTCCTGCCATCTCTTGCGTAGGGCCTTGTGTGCCTCCACCCTGACCGCCAGGCCCAGGATCTCATCCTCATTCTCAGATACCTTCCTCTCCACCTCTTTGATCGCCTGCTCCTGTACCTTCTGAACCTCCACCATCTTTTCCATGGAGGCCTTCATAGGGGCCAGCATCTCCATCTTCAGCTCTGTGAAGCTGCTCCTCAAAGTCTTGCTGCCCTCTCGACCACAGGGCCCACGATTCTTGGTCCGCGCCGGCCGCCATTTTGTCCTCCTGGACTAGCTCCGCTCTCTTCCCCGCAATCGCTCGTTTAACGGCACCGCTCCTGGTTCCCTCCATACAGCAGTGGGGGGAACCTCTCCAGCGTCCTTTGCCACGCCGGTATTCACCTTCCAAGTGCCGTTGCCGCCCCGTTTAAAGGCCCGAAACTCCGATCCCGGAGGGAGCTGCCGTGTATGCGACCTATTCAGACATGGCCGCTACCGGAAGTCCGGTTTGTGAATTCTAATAAAGTGCAGCGAACATGTCTTACATCAGTTTATGTGAACCAGCTCTGCCCATCTGTAAAAATGTGATTCCGTTAGGAACATTAGGTCATACTAAGTCACTTCCTGAATAGGAGTCACACATTTGCAGCCATAGCAACACTTGCCAAACCTGGAAACTCTAATGAGCTACACTGACCATGATTAACACTGATAAAAACAGATTGCTTTGTTCCTCTTTGCTCTTACAGTGGACTTTATTGTTCACGAGGACTAGATAGGTGGTTAATATGTTCCTCTATCGAGTGCCATAGACGCCGGCTCCTCCTCCTGTGTCTGCACACTTACATTGTGTCAAAGATAGCACTCTTCCGTTTGACTCAGTGGTAACATTCTCTTTCCTGAGCCAGAAGCCATCGTTTGCATGAAACATCAAACCAAACTGCCTCCTCGGGTCAGTGTGGAAATTCCATGGTACTATTTGAAGAACAGTAGGGGGTTATTCCAAAGTTCTCATTGAGCAATGGCATCAAAAGCAAATTAATATTTTAAAAAATATATTTTTACTGGCATTTTTCAGTTTTTACAAAATAACAACTTGGTAGTGCAACTGGTATTTACATGTAGTGACGTTTCTTGTTTACAAATTTTTACATATATTCTCTCCTTCTGCCCCCCTCCTAACATGTCTCTCGGGGCCCTAGGGTACCTTGCAGTCTCCTTGCGGAGAAAATGTTTAATTTGAAGTTGCCAAAGTTCCTGTTCTGTCGGTGGCTCCAGATTTTCCATCAGTTCGTCCAAGGTTGTGAGTCTGTCCCCCATGTAAAAGTCCCCAATTGCTGGCATCCCCCCCGTACTGTCTCCATTTTTTAAAGATGCCGTCTGGCATGGCTGGCGGGAATTTATCGGTGCTATGGAGGACATCTCGGTTAAACCAAAATGCTGCCTCATTTGGTTCCATGTCCTTAGTGTGGCTACCATCAGTGGGCAGGATGTGTATTTTGCCAGGATGGGGATGGGAGTGCTGCCATGGCGAGGGCCGAGAGGTTCATTCCCTTGCAGGAGGACTCTTCTAGCCTAACCCATTCCATGTTGGGTTCTCGCATCCAACCCCTCACTCTCTCGGCTGTGGCTGCCCAGTGGTAATATTGCAGGTTCGGTAGGGCCAGACTGCCCATGCTTTTCCTCCTTTTGCAGTGTCGACTTCGGGATCCTTGGGTGTAGATCCTTGGATGTAGATCAGTATGGATCTGAACAGGAAGAGAAACCTCGGCGGTACGTTCATTTTGATTGTCTGCACCGCCAGGGGGAGTGGGAGTGCATTCCATCTCTGTAGGTCCTTTTTAACTTCCTCCGCCAGACTGGTCAATTTCGATTTGTGGATCTGTGTCCAGTCATGGGCTATCTGGATCCCGATCCCCAGGTAGCGGAATTTGTTTGGGGCTAATTTGAATGGTAGACCTCCAGTTCTGTCCCTCCCCCGTTCAGGTTCACCGGGAATACCTGGTTCTTGCCCAGGTTGAGTTTGTAGCCCGAGAAGGCTCCTACCTCTCCCAGAAGGTGCATGGTTACCTTCAGGCCTTCCTGTGGGTCCGAGATGTAGAGGAGCAGGTCATCCGCATAGAGTGTATTCTGCCTCCTCTTCGGATGCCCTTCCAGCCTCTTGCGTTCCACAGAGCGATCGCCAGGGATTTGATTACCAGGGCGAACAAGAGCGGGGACAGTGGGGATCCCTGCCTGGTGCCTCTGTGCAACTGAAAATATTCAGAGCTGGTGGTATTAGTCCAAACGATCGGCTTGGGAGCTTTTTACAGCAGTTTCAATAACGGGGTGAACCCCGTCCCTAGCCCAAACTGTTCCAGTATCTCAATGAGGTACTTCCATTCGACTCTATTGAAGGCCTTTTCTGTGTCCTGCAACACAATCGCCTCTCTTGTACTCTCCCCGGAAAGGGTCATTATTACATTTAGCAGCCGCCTGATGTTCACAGTTAGCTGTCTACCGTTGACAAAGCATGTCTGGTCCTCTGCGACCACTTCCAGCATGCAGTTCTCCAGTCTCTTGGCCAGGACCTTCGCAAGTATCTTCATCTTTACATTAAGCAATGAAATGGATCCCGTCAGGTCTTTGCCTTTTTTGGGGATCAGTGATACCGTGGCTTGTGTTAGCATTGGAGGCAGGGTGTTCTTTGCTCACGAGTCTGCGAACATGCCCCGTAGGTGTGGAGCCAGGGTTGGTGCAAAATTTTGTAGAAGTTCACTGGGAACCCATCAGGTCCCGGCACTTCCCCGCCTGCATGGAGCTGATGCTCTCCATGATCTCTCCCAGTTGTATTGGTGCTTCAGCTCCCCTCACCTATCATCCCCCACGACTGGCATGTCCAGTACAGTGAGGAACCATTTCATCCCTGTGTCCCCGCCGGGGGGCCCAGCGATGTACAGTCCTCGGTAGAAGGTCTCAGGTGTTTGGTTGACCTCTTTCGGTTCGACTACCAGTCCACCTCTGCTATTCTTCACCTGCACTATCACTCTCGTGGCTGCCTGTTTCTCAGCTGGTGAGCCTGTAGGCGACTAGCCTTCTCTCTGTGTTCGTGGAAGGTCCCCCATGTCTGGAAAAGCAAATTAATATATCTTGCTGTTCGGTGGAGCTTTACTGAGGCAGACAGCACAAAACAATAAGTCACTACAACATTTATTATTGGTAAAAATGCTGTAGTTCGTTATTAGGGAAGTAATCGCGGGACATAAGAAAATCATACCATCAAAATCAGCATGGCTTTATGAAAGGGAAATTCTACTGGCAAATTTATTTGAGTTCTTTGAGGATGTATCAAGCAGGATGGATAAAGGGGAACCAGTAGAAGTTGTGTATTTGGATTTCCAGAAGGCATTCGATAAGATGCCACATAAAAGGTTACTGCACAAATGTGGTTTGGGGGTGACACATTAGCGCAGATAGAGGATTGGCTAGCCAACAGGATACGGAGAGCTCGGATGGATGGGTCATTTTCAGGATGGTAAATTGTGGAATGCCACATGGATCAATGCCAGGGTCTCGACTGTTTATAGTTTATATCAATGACTTGGATGAAGGGACAGAGGGTGTCTTGTAGTCAAATTTGCTGACGACGTATGAGGAGGACAGAGTCTACAAAGGGATGTAGATCAGTTAATTGTGCAGCCAAAAAATGTCGGATCGAGGGAAACTATTTCCTCGGGTGGGAACATCAAGAACAAGAGAACAACCTTAAAATGAGAGTGAGGCTACTCCGGGTTGGAGTCAGGAAGTTGTTGCTCAGCAACGATAATGGAAATCTGCAACTGCCCCGCAGTAGCTTATTGAACAGTTCTGGACAAGGACCAGATCAAATCCATTCCAGCTGGCAGGAGTACAGCATGAGGGAATGAAAGAAGTCCTTGGAATGTTTTACCATTGCTTCCCTTTGCCGGGCACACTTGGTCAGAATTCAACACCGAGTTTGGTAGAATCTTGTTAGGCAAAGTTTGATAGAAATCAAGGTGCAAAGTTGGAATGAAGGCACAGAGCAGCCTCGATCTAATTGAATGGTTGTACAGGCTAGAGGGGCTGAATGGACTGCACTTGTTCCCATGTCCCTATGAAACACTGTGGGCGGAGAAATAATTTTGACTGATCATAGATTCACAGCAGGAAAGGAGGCCATTTGGCCTTTCATTTCCATGCTGGCTTTTTGCAAGAACAACTCCTAGTCTCCCCCCCCCCCCTCCCCCACCACATCCATCCTCCATCCCCAACATCTTCTCCCCATAGCCCTACAATTTACTTTTCTCATCAGAATTGATCAATTCTTTTAAAGCCCTGACTGAACCTGCCTCCACCACACGCCCCTCGGGCAGTGCATTCCTGATCCTAACCGGGTTTTGCCTCGTGTCATCGCAGTTTGGATACTCCTGTTAAAATCCTGGCACTGCAGCTCGGCGGCCGAGCTTTGCAGGGATCCCTGCTTGGGGATTTACGCTGCAGTAGCTTATTGAACGGTGCTGGACCAGGACCAAATCCATTCCAGCTCACCGGAGTACAGCATGAGTGAATGAAAGAAGTTCTCAGAATGTTTTACCATTGCTTCCTTCTGTCGGTCACGCTTGGTCAAGTGTTAGTTTTCCAAACCGATATAATTACATTCCAACAACTCCCCAGTGTATTATTACTGTTGTCTATGTCAGTGCTGAGTAAAACGAAGGCTATGGGGATTTTCGCTTTGAAGGCAATCACTCCCCTATTTGGGGAGAAATATTCTGAACAGGTAATTGCACATATTTGACCATCTCAGAAGAGGAAGGTCAACCACTGCATGGTACTTTACATTTTGCCCGTTGTCCTTTCCAGATATTACATATTGTGCCAACATATGCTCAGTTATACTGACGCTCGTATCAAATGCAGATGCAGATTACAACAAAAGTAAATCAGCTTCAATATTATGATAGACGTGCACCTCTTGTGAACAGGCTGGTTCTGTGCTACTGATTTGAAGAGGTAGACTATTCGATGGTTGCAGTAGACATCCAGATGATCACAGCCTCCTCTTAAAATTGTACTGAAGATGCTGTCAGTCTGCTGTCTTGAGCTGGACGTTGACCAAATCCCTATACCCAGGGAGTACATTTGGAAGCAAACTGCCAGGGGGATGCCCTTTTGGACTGATCCTGGCTGTCTTGCCTGCCACATTTAAATTGCAAGGATGTCTCTGGATGTGGGTTGGCTCTGGCAGGTTACGGTTAAATAAATGAGGCAATGATGGCGTGGGAGCCTTGCTCTGGGGAGGTTTGACTTCACTACAGTGGTGACTTAGGCACTGCCATTTGCGCTGGTCTATCTGCTGCTGCTCACTTTAACTACTCTGCCGGGAGATCGCCTGTCTTGTGCTATGCGCACACATCCACTGGAGCTCGTCTGCAACCCTTCTGATGTCCGCTGTCCAACTACTGTCGAGGTTGACCCCTTGTTCTGCTGCCTTCCTCGTTATCCTCGTGAAGAGATCTCTGTAGCCTTTCAGCTCTGACCAAATGGCCAAAGTACTGGCATTTTCTTTTCTGGCTGTCACTTTTTAAAAAGTCCTTTTTTCTCTTACAATTTCAAGCACCTCTTTATTAGTTTTGTGGTCTGTGTGTGGAATTTTTACCATAGGGCTTAACATCCACATTTCAAAGGTATCTGCTTTCTTCCACAGATCTTCACGTATTGTCCAGATTTCTGAGGCAGACAGAAAAGTGGATAGAATGTAGCATCTTATGTCTTGCTACAAGCTTGAGTTTTCTGATTGTGTACATGTCCTTCCATCGTCACAAAATTACTTCTGGCTATCTTTAACAAAAACAGAAAATGCTGGACAATCTCAGCAGGTTTGACAGCATTGTGGAGAGAGAAGGGAGCTGAAGTGTTGAGCCTGGACAGCGTCACAGTCCCAGTGCTAACCACTGCACCACATGCCGCCCTGTACTGCCATTTACATCTGTTCCCTGTTCCTATTTGCCCTTTGACTCCCACGCCAAACGGGTTTCTGTGCCACCGGTAGGTTTTCACACAGGTCCAGAACACGTCTGGACCAACGGGACGTGCAAATGTCAGACTTACCTGCAAAAAGGTCTGAATTTCCTCATGGAGATCAGAAGGAAAGGTGGAGGTCTCCAGTGACCGGACCCTGGAGCACCACATGCAGCGGTGGGTGAGTGGAGTATCTAGGATATGGATCTTCTAACTTCAATGGTAGCTCAGTTGATGTCTTTAAAGTATGGTGGCTGGTGTGAGCCATGCAACCCGCCCTGCCATGCTAAATGTCAGGGAAACCCCCCCCCCCCCCCCCCCTATAATTAATTAGACCAGCATCATGCACTATGAAAATGAAAATCGCTTATTGTCACAAGTAGGCTTCAAATTAAGTTACCGTGAAAAGCCCCTAGTCGCCCCATTCCAGCGCCTGTTCGGGGAGGCTGGTGCGGGAATTGAACCGTGCTGCTGGCCTGCCTTGTTCTGCTTTAAAAGCCAGCTACTATGGTGTGAATTCACAATGTCCTGCACAGTGGGGAATCGCTCCTTGTTCCTCCCCCTGTCATAGGACCTCGTCCCAGCATGGAAAATTTCACCCTATGTCTCTGGCAAAATCCATTGATCACCTTCGGAGATGGGTGGTGGGTATTAGCACCTCCATAGGTGAAACCAGTTTCGATGGTTCTCCCTTTTTTAACAAGTCCAGGCTGGGGAGACAGACCACTCACTGCTCCCTTATTTAATTGATTGTAATGGGTCCACACAATAATAGGTGTGAGATTCCACAAGGATGAGGGTTGAGCTTTACTCTGTAATATCTGCTGGACGTTCCCAGGACTGCAGCCAGCTTGCAAATCATGTGACCTGTAGCAGCCATGTTTTCGCTCCAGGAAAGTCCATTTTTAAATGAGCATTGAGTAAGGTTTGAAGTAAACTGTTCAGAATCTCTTTCCTGTTGAATGGACATAACAGCAGGAAGGTAGAGTTGAAGCCCAAGATGGTTGCATTGAATAGCAGAGCAGGTTCGAAGGGCTATTCCTGCTCCTATTTCTCATGTTCTAGTAATAGCAGCCTGTCGGGCCTGAGTGGGTGAGAGTCGGGTCGCAAACCACGGATTGGGTTTAAACTAAACAATTTTAAAGGAATCAGTTTTAATTCATTGATTTTTCCTGATAATATTTGGATGGTAATTTATTCATGATCTGAATCCTCAAAATTCCTGGTTATTAATAGGGCGTTGGAAAGCGGCAGGGAGTTGAGATAGAAAAGGAAAAGTTGTTGCAGTTTACAAAAAGGGTGGAATGCGCTCAATGGGCCATATGGCCTATTCCAGTTACTGTGTCTATTGTAACAGCTGGTTCCTAAATCTGCAGAACCCACAGGCTGGGCAGCAAACTGGCTGGGTTTATTACATCCCAATGCCAAACCATGAGAGGCCAAATACAACCAGTTTCTTTGGGTGTGTTGCCCGGGTCAGAGAGGAGCCAGCGTTCAGGATCTGGCAGAGTGGGTATCCCATCTGAGACCATTGTCGTGGTTTGTCTGTCTGTCAGAGGGGCCAGGCAGATGACGGGGCTGAGCTTTTGGCAGTAACCAGGTGAAAGGAACATGGAACACTTGAGATTAAATGGATTTGCTTTTAACTTTTAACATTTTACTGGGACAAAAGAATTATTAACTGGCAGCAGAAAGCCTGGGAAAACCTCTCTCCTCTGCGGATGTTGTTAAGTACACAGTTTTGCACACAGAATGACTTGGCTTGTGTTAAGATGGGCGGTATCTCCAGCTGCAGGCCACAGAGAATGATGGGGAGGAAGTCTGATGCTGAGGCCTCTGCGAGTCAAACCCAGGCCTGTTGATGGCTTAAGTGCCGAGGCTCAGTGATCTGATAGGAAGGTGTGCTGACGCTGCCAATAAACGGTTCTTCCCTCTCGCAGTCCCAGTCAATTTTTTATTAAATTAAAGGAAATCCATTCCAATAGTCATTCCATTTCCTTGCTACTAAAGTAAAATTTGGGAAGAAATTGGCACTGCGGAAGCCAGATTGTCCATCTCGGAAGAAAAACTGGAGTCACACTTTGGGGATGTCGTTCGGCCAGAGATCTAATTTACTTTTTCATTCTCCTATTTTGTGCATTTGTAGGACACCCCGCTAACAAACCCCCCCCCCCCCCCCCCCCTCCCCCAAATCACAATACTTCCTGTTTATTTTCCTCCAGGAGACAGATCTGCTTATAATCCACTGCCATTTTAATGGATTGTGAGCTTGTTAGGAGCCGATTGTCTCCCACGTAATGAGTCTCCGTCATCGGGTGTGGTGAAGTTGTTTGTAATAATGGCCACTTTTCACATAACCAGAATCTGTGCTCCGTGTTTTATTGCTAATCTTAATGCCTTTTATTAACACAGTTGCTGCTTAAACCTGTTACTATAACCTAAAGGCCCTAGTATTGGATCTTCCACAGCCATAAAAAGGACCCATAAGACTATAAGAGGAGGAGGAGTAACCCTTTGGACCTATCAAGCCTGTGCCATCATTCAGTGAGATCATGGCTGAACTGATTGTGTTCTCAACTCCACTTTTTCTGCCTGCTTCCTCCACAACCCTTGACACCCCCATTCACAAATCTGTCTATCTCGGACTTGACTGCATTCAATGGCCCAGACTCCACTGCTCTCTTGGAAGAGAATTGCAAACTTAAATGCCTCCCCCTGAGAGAGAAGAAATTCCTTATTATCTCAATCTTAAATGGGAGAGACATCTTGGGCTCGATCTATTGGCTGCGTCATGTCCTGGTAGAAACCGGAAGAGGCTGCTTCCGGAATCTACCTCGCACGCCATGACTCGCGAGACCTAATAGGATCCTGCGAGATGCTGCGATCTGGATCCCGCCCGGTAGGGCAGGATCAGTATTTGGCAAAATGTAGCTGGACTTGCTCTAATATGCAGCTTACCTGATCTACCTGGGGGGTTGGGATCTAGCCCCCTCGCCTCAGAGACCTTAGGCAAGCGCCATTTGGTACTGGACCCCACAAACTGGGCCAGGCAGAACGGTGCTTGGGCAGGATCTCACAGAGGATTGGAGGCCCCTCCCCCCATCACGTGGTTGTCCTCTGGACAGACTGACACCCTGGCCCTGCTGGTGCAAACTGGGCACCTTGGCAGTGCCAACCTGGCACCCTGGCAGTACCACCTGGGTGCCAGACTGGCACTTCAAAGGTGCCCATGTGGCACTGCCGTTGAGAGTTTCTTTTACTTGTCTTTTCTGTGGCTCTGTTCCAATTTTGGCAATCAGTGAATTTGGCCCTTCTTTCTATGTCCTAATGCTTAGCGTCGCCAGGTATCAAATGATACCACCACAAGTTTCAACCAGCTATCGATCAAAGAGCCAAACACCAGTTAGTTACTTCAAGGTCAAGGGTACTTTATTTACACACAATTAGTCATGCAACATAAATACTACTAGTTAACTACACCTATCGACTAAGACAACCTGTACTTAACTTCGGGCACCCGGCTTAGGTCAGAAAACAGTGGCCGCTGTTCGCTTCTGGATCTGTCGGGTTCGAAGGAGTAACTGGTGTTCAGCTGGGCTCATCCGTCTGGTAGTGGGTGTTGAACTTGTACTTGCTTCTGGTGTTGCTGCACCTGCCGATGGCCATGACCGAGGTACCAGGACCAAGAGAGAGCGAACATGTGGCGAACTCTTCTCGGGGGGGTTTCGCGCTCTTTTGGGCGGTCCTTTGATTTGGGCCTTACTAATTGGGTGATCCCTGATCACTCTGTTCGATTCCTTAGCCAATAAGTGGGCGGGGATCTGGATGACTGGGCGTGTCCCAAGTGGTCGCTGACCCCGTTGTTTGCGTTTCCCTTGAACAGGGAGTGGCGCCGAAATGTCTGGGACTGTCCCGGTTGCTCGAGTACCAGTCCTTTGTGTTGGTGAAGGTGGGCCATCGAATGCTAATCGGCCCCATTAAAATGCTACTTGGACGGAGTTTCGATATCGTCTGGACTTCTTGCTTACAAATATGCATTTCAGGCTCTGAGCCTGCCTGAGTCTTGGCTTGTCCATTTTACCCGCTCGGCTTTGCGAGTTTCTCTGTACCTCGTTGGAAGTGGCCATCCCAGATGGCTACACTGCCAGGCTGGCAGAGTGCCTGCGCCAGGCATCGGGCCCGGGGGGGTGCTCAGTCAGTTTGAGGTAGGGTGCTGGGGATCCCCGTGGATCCCCTAATGGGTGTTGGGGCTTTGGGCGATCCGGGGGGTAGCATTATGGGTGGGAGTGGAGTGGGGGGAGGCGGTGAAAGATCAGGGCACCATTTAAAAATGACATCCCAATCTCCTGCGCTGAGGTGGTTTGGCAAGTGGAGCTCCTTCATGCAGGAAACGGGACCAAGTGCATTCCCCGCTTAGGCCCCGGATTGCAACAGTCCCGTTCGACAGTGTGGCTTTCCCGGCGCTGCCGGGAAACGTCCAGGTAAATGTGCTTGACACGGGTCTCTGTTGCCATTTAGTTAGATTGGGCACCCCGGTTCTAGATTCTCCAACAACAAGGAAAAACATCATCTCAGCCTCTACCCTGTCAAGCCCCCCCCCCCCCCCCCCCCCCCAGATTCTCAACATGTTTCAGTAAGCTCACCTCTCATTTTATTACCTTCAGTGTTTGCGCAGTTGGTGTTCGTGAGTTGCTTTATTTTATTTTCCGCTGGCTGGACCTTTCCCTGTTTCGCCCATGGGCTTCCAGCACAGATGATGCCCCTTTTGCCTCCAGCAGTGGTGTTTACATAAATGGAAATTGGAGGCCGTGCCACCCTCTTTACAGCACCACTGCTGATAGGGCTGCCAGCTACAGTGGTGAATGCAAAGGTAAAGACCACAGACTGTGCCTCACCAACTGCCTGTTTGAATGTTTTCCCTTCGCCTCTGGCCAGTAAAACTTTGTGGTCACTCCAGTAGCTAATTGAAAGGCATGCTGCAAGATGTTTTGTTGCATTCAGTTTGTGAAGAATGCCGATTGAAAGCAGATCATGGAGTTTGGAATCGAGGCCTCTCATTGGGTCTGGACAGATTGAACCCTGGTTGGTTAATTTGACTGTGAGTAGCTGGCATAAGAGATTTACAACTTTAACTGCACAGAAACCCCTCCTAAAAAATTTATGGTTCAAGTGACCGACATGGGTTTTGGCAGTGCACAGTCATTCTGCCTTGTATTGGAAAATAACTTCTTTGGCCCTTTTGTAACTTCCTCTTTTCTTTCTCCCCTTTACCACTTTCTGCTTTTCCCGGCGATGTTGTATGTTATTTCCACAGCGGAGGGAAAGGCAAGGGAGGGGCTTTCAGCTCTTTGCCAATGTCTCTCCACCTAACCACTAGGAGACGTGCTTGTATCTGCCAGTTACCCTTCCTGGTCAGTAGGCCCAAACTATTTATTCTTTCAGGAGACTAACATGGAGATCAATTCAAACAGCTCCTATTTTGGGGCTTACCAAGATATCACTAATTTGGTAATTAGTGATTTAAAAAACATGTACAGCAGTGCTCCATATGACAGCTTTGCATGTTAATTGTATGCTCAGGATGTAACCATGGCAACAGTAGAATGATCTTTTGCACTGTAAAATGTTAACAGGATAGGAAGCACGCAACAATCCATTAGAGTGTGTGTGTTTGTCTTATTTGCCATGCTGAAATGGATTTAGTCATGATCCATGCCCTTCCTGTATGCTACTTAGTGAAGAATTCAGAATTGTGGTACAACACTCAAGTGCTAAGAATTCTTTCCATTCGCTGTTAAAACTGTGTGTACCCTTTGATCAATTGGAAGGTAAATCATCAGCTTTCTTCTTTCTGAATGTATAATACTCATTAACCTTATATAAATAGTACTGATGAACTGTGAATTTTATCATATAAATTGGACTTTATTTTGTTTCAGTATAAACAATAAACAAGGCACATTTTTATTGGACATTTGGCCATAGACAACCACTGTCCGTTGAGTAAAAACATTAATGGCTGTACAAATTAACAGGCAAATTCTTGATTTAAAAACCTGAGCCAATTGACTTTGTAAATCTCATTTGGCAAACATGACACGGACCACACACAAAGAGCATTCATTGCTGAACCTTTAGAACCATAAAACCATAGAATTCCTACAGTGTAGAAGGAGGCCATTCAGTCCATCAAGTCTGCACTGACCCTCTGAAAAACCCTGTCTAGGCCCACTCCCCGCCCTATCCCGTAACCACACCTAACCTGCACATCCTTGGATACGACTACTACTAATAATAATAATAGCTTATTGAAACAAACAAAGAACAAAGAAAAGTACAGCACAGGAACAGGCCCTTCGGCCCTCCAAGCCTGTGCCGACCATACTGCCCGTCTAAACTAAAATCTCCTGCACTTCCGGGGTCCGTATCCCTCTATTCCCATCCTATTCATGTATTTGTCGAGATGCCCCTTAAACGTCCCTGCTTCCACCACCTCCTCCGGCAGCGAGTTCCAGGCACCCACTACCCTCTGTGTAAAAAAAACTTGCCTTGTACATTTCCTCTAAACCTTGCCCCTCGCACCTTAAATCTATGCCCCCTAGTAATTGACCCTTCTACCCTGGGAAAAAGCCCCTGACTATCCACTCTGTCTATGCCCCTCATAATTTTGTAGGCCTCTATCAGGTCGCCCCTCAACCTCCGTCGTTCCAGTGAGAGCAAACCGAGTTTATTCAACCGCTCCTCATAGCTAATGCCCTCCATACCAGGCAACATCCTGGTAAATCTCTCCTGCACCCTCTCTAAAGCCTCCACATCCTTCTGGTAGTGTGGCGACCAGAATTG
Organism: Scyliorhinus torazame; assembly: GCF_047496885.1. Classification (NCBI taxonomy): domain Eukaryota; kingdom Metazoa; phylum Chordata; class Chondrichthyes; order Carcharhiniformes; family Scyliorhinidae; genus Scyliorhinus; species Scyliorhinus torazame. The sequence continues at coordinate 242,335,445 of NC_092708.1, forward strand.
ATCACTTTACTCCAAGTGTGGCCTAACTAAGGTTCCATACAGCTGCAACATGAGTTGCCAATTTTTATACTCAATGCCCCGGCCAATAAAGGCAAGCATGTCGTATGCCTTCTTGACTACCTTCTCCACCTGTGTTGTCCCTTTCAGTGACCTGTGGACCTGTACACCTAGATCTCTCTGACTGTCAATACTCTTGAGGGTTCTACCATTCACTGTATATTCCCTACCTGCAATAGACCTTCCAAAATGCATTACCTCACATTTGTCCGGATTAAACTCCATCTGCCATCTCTCCGCCCAAATCTCCAAACAATCTAAATCCTGCTGTATCCTCTGACAGTCCTCATTGCTATCCGGAGTTCCACCAATCTTTGTGTGGTCTGCAAACTTACTAATCAGACCAGTTACATTTTCCTCCAAATCATTTATATATACTATGAACAGCAAAGGTCCCAGCACTGATCCCTGCGGAACGCCACTAGTCACAGCCCTCCAATCAGAAAAGCACCCTTCCATTGCTACTCTATGCCTTCTATGACCTAGCCAGTTCTGTATCCATCTTGCCAACTCACCCCTGATCCCATGTGACTTCACCTTTTGTACCAGTCTGCCATGAGGGACCTTGTGAAAGGCCTTACTGAAGTCCATATAGACAACATCCACTGCCCTACCTGCATCAATCATCTTTGTGACCTCCTCGAAAAACTCTATCAAGTTAGTGAGACCTGACCTCCCCTTCACAAAACCGTACTGCCTCTTGCTAAAATGTCCATTTGCTTCCAAATGGGAGTAGATCCTGTCTCGAAGAATTCTCTCCAGTAATTTCCCTACCATTGACGTAAGGCTCACCGGTCTGTAGTTCCCTGGATTATTCTTGCTACCCTTCTTAAACAAAGGAACAACATTGGCTATTCTCCAGTCCTCCAGGACATCACCTGAAGACAATGAGGACATTGGCTGTCACAAGTAGGCTTCAATGAAGTTACTGTGAAAAGCTCCTACTCTCCACATTCCGGCGCCTGTTCGGAGAGGCCGATACTAAGGGGTCATTTATCATGGCCAATCCACCTACCCTGCATATCTTTGGACAGTGGGAGGAAACCGGAGCACCCAGAGAAAACTTACACAGTCACCCAAGGCTGGAATTGAACCCGGGTCCCTGGTGCTGTGAGGCAGCAGTGCTAACCACTGTGCCCCCATGTGGCCCTTGAGCCTGCCCCACCATTCAATAAGATCGTGGCTGATCTATTTGTGTTGTGGTCCACATTCCCCACCTCCCCGATAACCTTTGATTCTCTCGCCTAACAAGAATCTATCTACCTCGGCTTAAAAAGATTTAATGCCCCTCATTTCATTGCCTTCTGAGGCAGAGAGTTCCAAAGTTGCACAACCCTCAAAGGGAAAAAAATTCCCCTAATCTCTGTCCTAAACGGGCGACCTCTAATTTTAAAACAGAGCCTCCTAAATCTAGACTCATCCCCCCAGAGGAAACGTTCTTTCAACATCTGCCTTGTCAATGCCATTCAGGATCTTCTATACCGAATGTGGATAATTGCAACTGAGCTGGATTAGATGTGCCACTGTGCAGTCCTGTTTAAGCTGAGCATGTGAATGTAGGGGAAATGGAAAGGCACACATTCAGTTGTGTTCAATCTTCAAGTGATGTGGAAAGCTTGCATTGAGATGACCCAGAACTGAAGTTGCTAGGGGGAGCGTTTTCACCAGTAAACATAATAGAAGATCATGCAGATGATTCACTGAACGGTCAAGACAGCTGGTGCAGGAGTCTCTCAGCCCAGGCCGGGCCGGAGAATCGAGGGCCGGGCGCGAATCGCACGAGGCCGCCCCGACGCCGGTCCGCCGATTCTCTGGAGAGCAGAGAATCGGCGCCGGTCGGGGACCGCTCTATGCGGCCCCCCCAGCGAATCTCCACCCGGGATGGGCCGAGCAGCCGTAAAGAAAAATCCGAGTCCTGCCCGCGACGTCCATGTGTGGTCTTACCCGGCGGGACCTCGGCGTGCATGCATTCGGGGGGCAGCCTGGTGGAGGGGGAGGGGAGTCCGATCCCGGGGGTGGCCTTCGCTATGGCCTGGCCCGCGATCGGGGCTTACCGATCGGCGGGCCGGTCACTCGGGCTGGGGGCCTCCTTTGCTCCACGCCGGTCCCTGTAGCCCTATGCCATGTTGCGTCGGGGCCGGCGCGGAGAAGGGAGCCACCGCGCATGTGCGGATTGGCGCCGGTCGCGGTGCGCATGCGCAGACCCACGGCGTCCATTTGACATCGGCAGCTGGAGCATCGTGGGTCGCTCCAATGCCATGCTGGCCCCCTGTAGGGGTCAGAATCGCTGGTCCTGATGGCATGTTGATGCCGTCGAGAAACGTGACTGTGTTTACGATGGTGTCAACACTTAGCCTCAGGCTCAGAGAATCCCGCCCCAGATTTGCCTGCGGGTCAGCTTTTGGAAGAGTCTGTAAGAGTCTTGATCCACTGCAATTCGCATACCGCTGCAACCGGTCCACATCAGACGCCATTTCCCTGGCTCTACACTCATCCCTAGAGCATCTCGAAAACAAGGACTCCTACATCAGACTCCTATTTATGGACTACAGCTCCGCCTTCAACACCATAATCCCAGCCAAGCTCATATCAAAGCTACAAAACCTAGGACTTGGCTCCCCACTCTGCAATTGGATCCTCGATTTTCTGACCAACAGACCACAATCAGTAAGAATGATCAACAACACCTCCTCCACAATAGTCCTCAACACCGGCGCCCCGCAAGGCTGCGTACTTAGCCCCCTACTCTACCCCCTGTACACACACGACTGCGTGGCAAAACTTGGTCCCAACTCCATCTACAAGTTTGCTGACGATACAACCATAGTGGGCCGGATCTCGAATAACGATGAGTCTGAATACAGGAGGGAGATCGAGAACCTAGTGGAGTGGTGTAGCGACAACAATCTCTCCCTCAATGCCAGCAAAACTAAAGAGCTGGTCATTGACTTCAGGAAGCAAAGTACTGTACACACCCCTGTCAGCATCAACGGGGCCGAGGTGGAGATGGATAGCAGTTTCAAATTCCTAGGGGTGCACATCTCCAAAAATCTGTCCTGGTCCACCCACGCCGATGCTACCACCAAGAAAGCACAACAGCACCTATACTTCCTCAGGAAACTAAGGAAATTCGGCATGTCCACATTAACCCTTACCAACTTTTACGGATGCACCATAGAAAGCATCCTATCGGGCTGCATCACAGCCTGGTATGGCAACTGCTCGGCCCAGGACCGCAAGAAACTTCAGAGAGTCGTGAACACCGCCCAGTCCATCACACAAACCTGCCTCCCATCCATTGACTCCATCTACACCTCCCGCTGCCTGGGGAAAGCGGGCAGCATAATCAAAGATCCCTCCCACTGGGCTTATTCGCTCTTCCAACTTCTTCCATCAGGCAAGAGATACAGAAGTCTGAGAACACGCACAAACAGACTCAAAAACAGCTTCTTCCCCACTGTCACCAGACTCCTAAATGACCCTCTTATGGACTGACCTCATTAACACTACACCCTGTATGCTTCATCCGATGCTAGTGCTTATGTAGTTACATTGTATATGTTGTGTTGCCCTATTATGTATTTTCTTTTATTCCCTTTTCTTCCCATGTATTTAATGATCTGTTGAGCTGCTCGCAGAAAAATACTTTCCACTGTACCTCGGTACACGTGACAATAAACAAATCCAATCCAAGAGTCTGTATCTGTATCCAGGCTTAATTAAGGGTTTGTGAATCTGGTCAACTTTTTAAAGACAAATCGTTTGGTGCTATGGCTAGGACTGTACATTGGTCACTATATACCAATATTAATCTCCTTGATACATGGTTAAACAGCTCCAGGGACCTGGGTTCGATACCTGCTTTGGGTGACTGTTTGTGTGGAGTTTGCACATTCTCCCCGTATCTGCGTGGGTTTCCTCTGCGTTTCCTCCCACAGTCCAAAAATGTGCAAGTTAGGTGGATTGACCGTTCTAAATTTCCCCTTCATGCCAGGGATGTACAGGCTAGGTTACAGGGTTATGGGAATAGGGCAGGGTGGACAAGGGAGTGGACCTGCGTAGGGTGATCTTTCGGAGGGTCGGTTCAAATGACCTCCTTCTGCACTGTAGGGATTCTATGAACATCTGGAACAGAGATAGGGAAGGTTAATAATTCGGACATCCAACAGTCCTGTGGATGCTGTAACAGAGAGGAAAAGGGCGGTAGATTTTTTATTTTGAACAGATAGGCAGATGGCATCAGTCAATTCATCTATCTCGAGTCAATCCATTCAAGATAATAGGTTGGGGGCTTAGATGGATGTAATTGGATGAAGATAGGTTAAATTATGAGCCATATCCATATGTGTTGGCAGGTTTGCCTGAAAAGCAGTCAGATACCATCAGAAATAATCCCAGCGACAAACATTATTGTTTGCATCCCATTGGATTAAGTAGCAATCTGTAGATTTGCCATTCTAGGTAATGCTGATGAAATCCTGTAGCCGTCAGGAATGAAAGTTGGCAGTTGTTTTCCGCTTACTAAGACGTCTATTTTGTTTCCAGTCCCATCCCTTTCCCTTTCCTGGTCCATTCTGGTTCCCCAGGGACCAGCAGCACTCTGGTGCCTTTCTCAAGTGGCCAATCTTCTTAGGCAAGTCTTATCGGCGAATGGCAGCTGGCCAGTTGAGTGCATTATCAGAGGACTGAGCCCAGGCCTGTCTTCACTTGCTGTTCACATAGACACTGAAGGTCATGGATCCTAATCTAGGACAAAAATCCTGACTGAGTTATGTTGATTCCTTCTCGTGGACACTGGGGCTAATTTTCCCACTCCTGCTGAGATCAGCAAATTTGAATTAGGGCTAGGATGGTTTTTATATGCATGAGGTTACTGGAACATTCACACAGTGAAAGCACAGTTTGAAATCAAAGCTCACCATAGAATCCCTACAGTGCAGAAGGAGGCCATTCGGCCCATCAAGTCAGCATTGACCCTCTGAAAGAGCACCCTACCTCGGCCCAATCCCCTGCCCTATCCCAGGGTGCCTAACCTTTGGATACTAAGGGGAAATTTCGTATGCCCCATCCACCTAACCTGCACATCTTTGGACTGTGGGAGGAAACCGGAGCTCCCGGAAGAAACCCACACAGACACGGGGAGAACGTGCAAACTCCACACAGACGGTCACCCATGGTCAGAATAGAACCTGGGTCCCTGGTGCTGTGATGCAGCGGTGCTCACCACTGTGCCATTGTGCCGAATGAATTAACCTTTTTTTTATTTTGTGGGATGTGGGCATCGTTGGCTAAGCCAGTGTTTATTGCCCTTCCCCAGTTGCCCTTGAGAAGGTGATGGTGAGCTGCCTTCTTGAACTGTTACAGTGCAAGTGCTGCAGGTACACCCATAGTGTTAGTAGGGAGGGAGTTCCAGGATTTTGACCCAGTGACATTGAAGGAACGGTGTTATAATTCCAAGGCAGGATGGTGAGTGGCTTGGAGGGGAACTTCCAGGTGGTAGTGTTCCCTGGTATCTACTGCTCTTGGTCTTCTAGATGATAGCGGTCGTGCATTTGGAAGGTTCTGTCGAAGGAACCTTGGTGAGTTTCTGCAGTGAATCTTGTAGATGGTACACACGGCTGCCACGGTGGTGGAAAGAGTGAATATTTGTGGAAGGGGTAGCAATCAAAACTACACAAGGTGGGCAACCCGGTTCAAATCAGTGGTGAACATTTCTTTGTGGAGAATGAAAAATATACGCATGGCCTCATAAAAAAATCTGGTAACTTAAATACTCCAGCAGGGAGTCAGAAACTCTTAATGAACCTAACCTATGTGAGAAGCTTTAAAATCGCTGGTTTGGGGTCCGGCAAAGTGAAATCTATAAACCCGGAAGCTCTCACCTGCAACCTTTAGGTGTTTTATCACATTGACATGGAAAATCTTTGTGTAACAAACGCCATATTTCACAGGGATTACAGGACATGATACAGCATGGTTATCATAAATGGACATTGATTCAGTTTTTATTTTAAGGAGTTGGTTGGGGTGCTGGGGGTGGAGGAGAGTGCTCCAAAAAGTATTAATAAATAGTAATGGTAAAACAAATTCTATATGGGCCTGTGAACACAGAGGTACAAAGAAAGGTCCTTCAGCCATCAGGCATAAATGTTGCTGCCCCCCCCCAAAGAAAGAGATTTGTTGCTCCCCTTTTCCAAGGGTGCCTCTGGGTATAATTCCACGGGTTTCCTCCCACAGTCCAAATATGTGCAGGTTAGGTGGATTGTCATGATCAATTTGTTGGATTACGGGGATAGGGTGGGGGAGTGGGCCTAGGTAGGGTGCTCTTTCAGCCGATCGGTGCAGACTCGATGGGCTGAATGGCCTCTTTCTGCACTGTAGGGATTCTGTGAATATAATGGAAAGGTTAGAAATGTTAGAAACCTTGGTGAAGTTACTTGGCTTTAAAATCACTTTGAGGGGCAGTTATAATAGATCCATAGAATTGCTACAGTGCAGGAGGAGGCCATTCAGCCATTGGTTCTGCACCGACCCTCTGAAAGAGCACCCTATCTAGGCTCACACCCTTACCCTGTCCCCATAATCCTATAACCCCACCTAATCTGCACATATTTTGACTGTGGGAGGAAACCGGACCACCCAAAGGAAAACCATGCAGACACTGGGAGAACACACAGACAATCACCCAAGGCCGGAATTGAACCCAGGTTCTTGGCACTCTGTGGCAGCACAGCTAACTACTGTGCCATCCATATATGTGATCTGACTTGTAGCTGTGGGTTTAATCTCACTCCTGTTGTGTGACACCCTTATTGACTGAGCCTTGCTAATTATTGCCTTTGCTACGATATGGTTACGAGAGGAGAGGACTTACTTCCCAAGGCCTACTTCAGCCGATACGGCGATGAACGTATGCTGTTGAAACAGCCGAAAATGTTTTTTTTTTTACCTTGTATTTATAATTTTCTCCACTGTTGGGTTATCTTTCACTTAAGTCAGCTGCCAATTTTGGAGTCGCACAGCAAAGAGGGCAGATTCAGTCAGATCTTACAGCTGCTGGTTCTTTGAAAGTTCTGTCCAATTAATCCCACTCCTACTGCTCTTTACCCACTTTGCCCTGAAGATTTTTTCCTTTTGAAGTGTATATCTTAAGGTGTCCTTGCATGCGGATGATTTGTTGCTATACATTTTGGAACCAGGCTCCTCGGTGGGGGACAATATGTGTTTGCTGAGGGCGATAAGGTGGCGCACTCATTAGCACTGCTGCTTCACGTCACCGAGGATCCGGGTTCGATCCCGGCCCCGGGTAACTGTCCGTGTGGAGTTTGCACATTCTCCCGTGTCTGCATGGGTCTCGCCCTCATAACCCAAAAAGATGTGCAAGCTGGAATTTAAGAATGGAATGCCTGTTTGGTTTTATTGGGAAATGGAATTGCTAACTAAATTGAGGCTTTCAGTACAAAGGATGGAAAGAGTTGTTTGAGACTTTGCGCTGGCTGAATGACAGTTTTCTTTCCTCTGTCTTTCCAGAAATTGTGGATGGAAATGCAAAGATGACACTGGGTATGATCTGGACAATCATCCTTCGATTCGCAATTCAGGATATCTCCGTGGAAGGTGAATAGGTTCACCCTCTGAATTATCTTTGAAGTCCTTTCGTATCCAATGGAAAATAAAAACATAGCAGAAGGAGTTTTCCAGGCTTTCCTGCCGGCGGGAACAATGGGGAAACCCGTTGCTGCAGTTAAAACTTTGGGCCTAAAACACTGAAAGCCTATTTACCTTTAACTTCCATACGTGGCTGTCCTCACTGTAACTATACCTTGCCTTTTGAACAGAATTGGAGAAAAGCAGATATGCTCAAGGCTGCAATACTCCTGGTCAATGTTTAAATTGTTACCAACTGGGAAACGTGCTCTATCCAATGGTTATCAGCAAATTGCAGTCGACACAAACTTTGTACAATGCTGGTCTCATGAATTAAGTAACTGATAATTAAAATAATTTCTCTGCTCCCAACGAAGAAATACATGCTATTCATTGGCGGAACTGGTATTTTGGTAACATTTTTTATTCTCTCCTCTTCCCTTCACCACTAGAAAAACAAATAGATTTGTCCCTTATTACAACACAGTCCTTGGGATAAAATAGCTGGTGAGGAAAGTTAAAGTACAACATCAATGTAAATGTTGGAGTGCTCCTAATTGAGTAGCTTCTAAGTGCATCTAGATCCCTCCACGGTTGGAAACGGTCTTCTTTCTATTCTGTCCCATCCTTTCATTATTTTGACTATTTCTCTCATGTCTCCCTTTAATCTGTGTTCTGATTAAACATATTTCTTCATTTCAGGCAGCTTCCGAGCAGATGTTTCAGAAGTCTCAATGTGACTTCCTAAAGCATAGAGCCCCATACTCCGCCAATACTAGGGGAGCCAGTTGTACGCTGCTAAAGTAATTGGACTAGTAATCCAGAGATCCAGGCCTCTTTGAACCCAGACATTAGTGATGGAATTTAAATTCAATTAATAAAATCTGGAATATAAAGCTAACTTCAGTGATGGTGACCATGACAACCACAATCGATTGTTGTAAAAACCTATCTGGTTCACAAATGTTCTTTAGGGAAGAAAATCTGCGATCCTTACCTGGTCTGGCCAACATGTGACTCCATACCCATGGCAATATAGTGGCTCTTAACTGCCCTTTGAAATGGACAATTAGGAATGGGCAAAAAATGGTGACCTTGCCAGAGATACCCATAACCCAATGAAAAATATGGTTGACTCATTCTCATCATTTGGATTTTGTATGCTGTACCATGTGATAAAACCTACAGTTCCATCTGTTTTCTTTAATGGCTTTTCAACCTGAGGTAGTGTCTTTAATGCCCTGTGAAATTATATCACCAACTAGAGATCTACTGTCAGAACCGTCAGGTAAATGTTGTCTCTCTAACTTTTAAGCCTGTTGGTTTTAAAGTTTACCTCTGGTTTTCACAGAGACGTCTGCAAAAGAAGGGCTCCTACTATGGTGTCAACGCAAGACAGCTCCCTATAAGAATGTGAACATTCAGAACTTCCACATCAGGTAACCCCCAGTCTTAAAAACGTACTCCTTCAAGATGGTCAGGAATTGCAAGATGGTAATTCAATGTTACAAGCAAAACCTCAGAGTTGATTAGTTGTAGCGCAAGAGTGAAACACTGGTGCAATCCTTGCCTCGCACTCATCTCTTACTCATGTGCACTTTTACATAGTCCCCATCATAATGACTGGCTGAGGGACATTGAGAAAGTCAAAGTCCTGGTGGTCCAGTCATCCCAAGCGGTTTTACTTGGGCAGCCTGCTTCTGAAATGCACAAACGTACTTAGCCACCAAATTTGTTGCTTTTTTACCATCGGGACTTGTCGCAACATTCATGGGTTTGGTTTATTTTTTTCTTCCTATGAGAAATTTGATTACACCATAAATCTAATGAATGCATTATGGCACTCAGTTTCAAGGCGAAGCTGGAATCTGAAATTAAAATGAGAAAATGTTAATGCCGGTATCATTTTCTTCCCACTTCTCTGTTTTTTAGTTGGAAGGACGGCCTTGGATTCTGTGCTCTTATCCATAGACACCGGCCAGAGCTTATTGACTATGCAAAGCTGCGAAAGGTCTGGCCTTTTTTTTTTTTTGTTGCATTCATGTATGTCTTTGCTGTGCAAATTAATACACTAGGATAGTTGGATATTCAAAATCTAAATTCATGCTCATTCTCTATAAATACCAATACAGCCAAACCTTGTGGAAAATGATGTCTCTGAAAAATGTTTGTGACAAAGGGAATGATCTGACGTGGGTGGAAAGAACTTTTCTCTCTGGACTGTATTGTTCAGTTTCCATGGGTGACTTGGGTAATGTTTCCCCTTTTTTTTACAGCTGCTTAATATCTTTCCATCCATGGGCTGGGGAATGTGAATTCACCAGGAAAGATGATCAATTAAACATGCCTGGCCTAGTGGACCTAGGCTTTCTACCAGGCCCAACCGCCCCCTTCCTAGCCTGTTTGGTGGAGGGAGAGCAGAAAATTGCTTCAGGATGCATTCTGCTGCAAAACTGCTTCCTGCCATCAGGCCTGACGATGCCCACTCAAAAAGATATAAAACAAACTATATTTCCTGCATGTTCAGGAAATATAGTTTGTTTTATATCTTTTTGAAGGATGGCTGCATATTAGGTCCAAACCATCTAGTGTTTGTTGTCCTTTTCTTCTCCTTGTGCTTAGTCAGTAGGCCAACATCAAGGCACCAGCCATGCAGAAGGGATCAGTTAACACAAACATATTTATGTTCATTCATTAAGGATTTGAGGAGTTGGTAGCAGTGTTACACAGTTTGAAAACTTATTCGCATCTCTGCATTGGTAGCTTCCTCAGAACCAACTGTGACTAATGTCCGAATCACATGATACACTGCACCGTAACCTCTCTAGTAATTATACAGAAAACATAACCACACCCACTTAAAGGTGTACTATAACAGAGTCCACAACGGTCTAACGAGAGAGATATAGAAACAGAATAATGGCGGGTCTCGTGTGAGTGACATTCTTATATGCAGTCCTGAGATTGAATTTGAGATGATTGTGTTTTACAAGCAAAGGCCAGTGAAGGTATCATTTGTCTTTATAATGTATCCATAATATTTATTGTTCCATATTTGTGCGTACTTCATCCTCTGTGTGCACTGATTCCAATCTCCCAGTCTGAAAAGAGGCGTGATAAAAAAAAATTCCAACCTGTATCCAAGAGATATGGGGAGATGGCCCAGCAGTGTCGATAGCGAACCAGTCTTTATCCTGGTTGACAGTTTTATAAGGGGCAAGGAAAGGAGCCCACAGCAATTTGTACAGATTATGTCCCCAGCCCACCACTCTGCGCCATCTCGATGGCGGTGCAGACCCGATGGGCCGAATGGCCTCCTTCGGCACTGTAAATTCTATGATCTCAATCTCCCAGAGATAATATCAACCCACAACATTCAAATACACCACACCCAACTGAGCAAACAACCCCACTATTGGCAACCATAAATTGTTGCGGTCAGGACCAACCAAATATTCCATAACCCCAGATGAGGATTAAAAATGCAATAGATCTTGGTAAATAAAAGTGGACAAGAAGTAATACAAAGCATTATCCAAACACAAGTGGCAGGCTCCAGTGCAGCATGTATTAAATCTTGCCCTTTTCTGTTTCCACTCTGAGTTTTGTCCCAATTGGTTACTGGAAGCATCAATCAAAATGGCAAAGCATTAACAGAGAGAAGCTTCCATCAGGAAATATGTAGAGAGCTAAAACAACTGTTGAGGATCAGAATTAAATGTGATTGATTGGCACATATGATCATTTCACATCTGGGGCCATTTCAGTTAGTTGTTGAGTCGGAAAAGGTTGTAGAAAGACGGCAATGTTTATGATTTGGAACCTCTCTCAATGTGTTTCCCTCGTGCTCCATGAAGTACTTCACTTCCATGAGCCATTTTTGCCATTGTCCTTTGTTAACATAAGAATGTTACATCACCTATTGGGAGGAGAGCATGTCAGTCTTGATGTCTTGTTGATCTTTGCTTTTTTTCCAAAATTGTGTTAGGATGACCCTTACACCAATTTGAACACAGCCTTTGAGGTGGCAGAAAAATACTTGGACATTCCCAAAATGCTGGATGCTGAAGGTGAGGGGCCTCTAATGTAATGAGTTACAATAAATCTTCATGCACTTTGTTATACCATCTTAAACCGTCATAATCACAAGATAGACCTATTCCTTTGAATGAAGACCATTTAAATTAGTTTTGCAAGTACCTAAATGTTACAGTCTTAGGTGTTTGAAGCATGCCTGAGCTGCAGGTGTCACTCTTACAGAATGTGTGCCGTTTTAGTGCTACCAATCACTTCATGCTGCATTAACCAAAAATCAGAAATGGACATGCTGTGTTACAATTTATTGTCTCATTGAGAAATGTTTAAGCAGCTGCAACAGAATTTGCTTTGCAGCTGAGCTGATGTAAATACAGAATGCAGAAGTTCAGGTTTTACTTCAGAGCTCAATTTAAAGGTCAGAGACTGCTGAAGATGGCATATTTTCCCAGTCAGCTGTATCTGCAGCATAAATAGGGCTGGAGTTAATTGGCTCCAAACGACTACAGCGCATATTCTTCTTGGAACTGAATCCTGATTACACTGCACTCACTGAGAAAATGGGCCAAATATCCCTTGTGTTGCAAAGCTCAGAGACACTGCTCGCTTCGCAATGTCCAAATCCAGTACGCTCAATTTCATTTGAAGGAATGGTCCAACTGAGGAACTCGAGGCTACAGTGTCACGACTGAGTCTGGTCCCTGGGTGGTGGGGGGAAAGGGGTGGGTGGCATTCAAGATGTGAGAAAATTTGGGAAATGTTTGAGAATTTGAGAAACAGTTGAGAAAATTTACAACTTTATTGGCACTCGCTGTTCATATTTTCAAAGTGGGCTCCTTGTGACTTTGAGGTGAGTGCCTAAGGAAGAGGCATATACCAAGAGCTGCACCATTGTTGGCTGTGTCTTTAGTGGCCTGGACAATAAACTCTGGAATTCCTTCCTACTGCTCTCGAACTCACCCTCCTTATAAGACACTCCTTAAAACCAACCTCTTTCACCAAGCTTTTGGTCATCTTACTTTCTCCCCATAAGTGCGTGGGTTTCCGCCGGGTGCTCTGGTTTCCTCTCACAGTCCAAAGATGTGCAGGTTAGGTGGATTGGCCATGCTAAATTGTTCCTTAGTGGAGTTGATGAGTTACGGGGAAAGGATGGAGGCATGGCCTTAAGTAGGGTGCTCTTTCCAAGGGCTGGTGTCGACTCGATGGGCAAAATGGCCCCCTTCTGCACTGTAGGGATTCTATAATTCTAATATCCCCTTACATGGCTCGATGTCATACTTTGTTTTATAATGCTCCAGTGAAGCACTGTGGGAAATGTTGTTACATTAAAGGCATCATATAAACCTACGTTGTTGTTGCTGTTGATCGAGATTTCTGAATAGCCTGATTTAGAACCATCAGCAGGGAGATGGGTATCTGCGCATGTCAGCCACCCAGCTCAGCAAAGAGGAATTGGCAGCCATCTCTCTCGCGCTCTTTCTTTCATGCTCACTCTCTCTCTCTCGCGCCCTCCATCTTTGGCGCCCTCCATCTTTCGCGCCCTCCATCTCTCGCGCCCTCCATCTCCCGCGCCCTCCATCTCCCGCGCCCTCCATCTCCCGCGCCCTCCATCTCCCGCGCCCTCCAGCTCTCGCGCGTGCTCTTTCGCGTGCTCTCTCTCTCTCTCGCACGCGCTCTTCCTCTCGTGCGCTCTTTGCTTTCGCTTGCCCGCTCTCTGCTTTCTCTCAAGCGCTCTCTACTTTCTCTGTTCTTATTATAAAAGAATTCCTTGTTCCCAAATTTAGTACCTCTGAAAATAAACCTTGGGAGCTGCAGTAGTCCAGAACATTTTTGAAATAGAAAATGGTGCTTCAAAGTCAAGAGAGCAGGGCAAAATTGAAGTCTACCTACAGAAAAAGGTTTTCTGATTAAATCGGGAAAGTTGAGTGGAATTTGCCCAGAAGGCTGAACAAATGGATCTGGAATCAGATAAGACTGATGGGTAATTCCCTGAGAATTTTGAACAGTTCTCCCCTTTGTACAGCAGGTAGGATTTACCATTGTTAGATCCTAAATGTTGTGATAATATCTAAATTGGATCATTAACATTTGAATAAATGTGTACTTTAATGTCATGTTGAGCAGGAAAACCGTATCACTTCACGTCTGCTCGCCTGTCTTTCCTGAGCTAACTCCAAGCATTCTATTAACTGCTATATGAACTGTGCAATGTGGAAACAATCTTAAAATAATCCTGTGCGTTCAGAACAAAGCTGTTTTTCCCACTAAAATGTATGTGATCTTTTGTAGTGCCACTTCTCAGCTCTCCTCTTTGAGAGTGCTCTTAAACTACACCAGTGATAACAGCTTACATTTTACGAAGCACGTTTTAAAGTAAATAAACAACCCCCTGGAGCTTCACAGGAGAATTATAAAACAGTATGATACCGAGCCACATGAGGAGATATTAGGTCAGGTGACCTAAAGCTTGGTTAAAGAGGTAGGTTTTTACGGGGTGTTTCAAAGGAGGAAAACTCTGGAGGGAATGTTTTCCAGAGCTTTATGGCTCAGCCAATTCAATGCGCGGCCACTGATGGGGGACGATCATAGTCGGGGATGCTGAGCGCAGATATCTCCGAGAGTCATGGGACTTCAGATGTAAATCCCTGACCAGAGCCTATTGAGAGAAATGTGAGGCTGATAGACCCAAGTTACATTGTTGAGTGCAATTTGCATTGTGCTGTGCTGTAAAGGGCTCTGGAGTTTCCTTAGGAGTACCTGTTTCGCTCAACATCAAAAAGATTTCATGCTGAGTTTCTTGGTGGTTCAATGGCCTGGGTGCTTCTGAAATACTTTGGGTTGGAGTTTGAACCATGTCTGGTGCCATGGTCAAGCCATGTAACACTGCCTACTTGAACAATCACATGCCACACAATGGCAGTGCCACCTGGAGTCAGATACTCCATTTCTATCACTGATGTTACCTAATGCACATCTGAACTCTCTTCACATTGGTTTGAAAGCAATTGTGTAACACCACATCTATTTCAAAACCTTTTAAAACACAACTCTTTGTTAAACATAAGTTGCTATTTTCTGCGCAGGAATATGTTTTATTGCAGCTGATCCTGCCTATTAACCTACCTGGCGTGTAAAATCATATTTTCTCATTATTATGTTAATTCTAATTAGCAAAAAGGCATTCTCCCCCTGGGGCAGCACTTCCTTTTGACAAAAGCATCGATTGCCTTGGGTATCTGCAGAGCCTTTCATTTTGTTCACAATCAATATGATTGCTGCCTTGAATTGCTCCATGCCTGCTTATGGGATTAAATTATTGGAAGCCATTGCCAGACATTGATACTAATCAGGAAAGTGCCTTCCAACTTTTAACCGTAATGACCTGATACTATAAGGAAACAATGGGATGTTTACTCTTGTTTGTGATCAAGATTCTGTTATAGGATGCTGTGAATGCTGTTTATTTTTCCTGGGTGAGGCATCACACTGCTATATCCTTCACATGGAGTAGAAATTTAAATTGTAAATTCTATGATTCTAAATCATAGAATCCCCACAGTGGAGAAGGAGGCCATTCGGCCCATCATGTCTACACCGATCCTCTGAAAGAGCATGGCACCTCGGCCCAATCCCCCACCCTTTCCCCGTAACCCCACCTAGAGACAGTTTTTCATGGCCAATCCATCTCACCTGCACATCTTTGGACTGTGGGAAGAAACCGGAGCACCCGGACAAAACCCACGGAGACACAGGGAGAATGTGCAAACTCCACACGTCACCCGAGGTTGGAATCTAGCCCAGGTCGCTGGCGCTGTGAGTCAGCAGTGCTAGCCAATGTGCCACTGTCCCACCCATATCTTTCATGTTTTTTTGTGTTACGCTGTACGACCCAATATTATTATTAAGTAATAAGTTCTTTTGCGTTTTGTTGACTTTTTCAATTATGGTCCTCCTCGCTCTGGTACCAGACCCCAAGAGGGAATTGGTGACCATGGACTTTCATTGGATTGGTCCATGATTATGCTTAGCAAAGTACTGGTGGTTTGCCATTGCCTTCTGCAATACGGCAAGGAAAGGAAACTCTTCCACTCGTGCCACCTGCCAGCAGACATATTGGAAGGATCTAATCAACCTGCTTGAAGGCACCATCCATGGCCATCAAACCCTGAAGTGAGGCCTGAACCCGGAGCTCCTGATCAGGAGGTAGGGACACTACCATTACACCACAAGACCACCTTAGTTACTGTAATCAACAATAACTTTGAGCCCCGGCCATACTTAATTTCCTGATCACTTATTTTGGAAAAAATGAAGTTCCACTGTGCCATGATGGCCTGGCCAGTTCACAGGTTGATGATCTTATTGGCCATGTTGTATCCCTCTCTGTTAGTTTTTAATGTGCCTTGTATTTCTTTTCACTGGCCACATTGACGATACGGTAACCTGTTTAAAACAAATACCATTGGTCACCAGCAGTGGTGTTTTTTTAGCTTAACCTGCAATTGTGTTATGTGCCTTGGGAGAATTAAAATTCTCGGATGTCTAAGAGCTGGATTTCACGCAGTTTGGGTCATCTCCAATTTTTGGAATGCAGAAATCACTCCAGGCATTTTTGCACCGTCATGTGAGGGCTACGCTCATCTATCCAGTGCAATACAACTGTTGCTAAATGTTTTCCCTCAAGATTTTCAATAGATGAATACATTATGTTGAGTTGTTTTTGAAAAAAAATAAATCCTTTCCTGTGTTTCCTGACAGACATTGTGGGTACAGCTCGTCCGGACGAAAAGGCAATCATGACTTATGTCTCTAGCTTCTACCATGCATTTTCAGGAGCCCAAAAGGTATCCGAGGAATCCATATTTCCTGCAGCAATTGCTTCTCTGGCTAACTATTTTTTTTCTGTTCTCCAGCTGGTCTGTGTTTCTCCCCTCATGCTGAACTTTCCACTCTTGATATGATCTCCTGTGTTGCATGATCGGAACAGTACGATTCTTCGCTGATTGTACCTTGGCTCACCTTTTCCTTTCCTAATCTCTTCTTGTCTTCCTTGCACAGATCTTATAAGCACGCTTAGGCCGGATGAAAAGGCCGTAATGACCTATGTTTCATGTTACTACCATGCGTTCTCAGGCGCGCAGAAGGTGAGAAACCTACCTCACCCCTGTAGAATTCCCCATTGACTTAGATTTTCTTCCTCTTCTTTCCATAGATCCCATATTGTCCTTCACCTTTTCTTTAGTCTGGTTTATGGTGGTCCAGCTGATAAAATAACTTTAAAGAGGTGCTGGTTTTGAGATTAAGCACACTCATTCATTAATTGCACCAGCTCCTCCACAGTCACCCTAGTGTTAATG
The DNA here is from genome assembly GCF_047496885.1 of Scyliorhinus torazame. Classification (NCBI taxonomy): domain Eukaryota; kingdom Metazoa; phylum Chordata; class Chondrichthyes; order Carcharhiniformes; family Scyliorhinidae; genus Scyliorhinus; species Scyliorhinus torazame. The sequence continues at coordinate 242,352,541 of NC_092708.1, forward strand.
ATATATTTTTTTTAATTAACTTACGGGATGTGGGCGTCGCTGGTTTGTCCAGCATTTATTGCCCATCCCTCGTTGCCCTTCAAAAGGTGGTGGTGAGTTGCCTTCTTGAACCGCTACTGTCCTTCAGGTGTAGGTACACCCACTATGCTGTTAGGGAGGGAGTTCCAGAATTTTGCCCCAGTGACTGAAGGAGCGGTGATATATTTCTAAGTCAGGGTGGTGAGTGACTTGGAGGGGGACCTCCAGGCTGTGCGATTCCCAGGTATCTGCTTCTCTTGTCCTTCTGGGTGGTAGTGGTCATGGGTTTGGAAGGTGATGTCTAAGGAACCTTGGTGAGTTACTGCAGTGCATCTTGTAGGTGGTACACACATCTGTCACTGTTCGTCGGTGATGGAGGGTTTGAATATTTGTGGAAGGAGGAGCAGCGGGCTGCTTTGTCCTGGATGGTGTGCTAATTATGTTGTTAGGGTACACAGGTGAGAACATTATTTAATTAAGTTTAATACACAAATAAGAGACAGCTGGGGCACTGGATTTAGTGGGAAGAGAGCTGTGAGACTGAACAAAGTCAATAAACTCTCTCAACAATGAAAAGCTCTGTGCCTTGGTTTCAGCACCTGACATGGATCCTTTTAACACCTAGGACATGGTTCCTTTGGTATAACTCTAATCCATTCCCTCAATATCATTTTGTGATGGACTTGGTAGGTGTGATGTTGAGCATTGTTGCCTCATCTGCCAGTTTTTGTACAGCTCCTGTAGCAACCATTTTCTTAAAATACAGCTGACCAGCTTAAGAAGCACTGAGAACTTTGGACCTGAACATCACACCAAGTATTTGATCCTACCATTTATTTACCAGTTATCCTTCCAATTTTACCCCTATTGTAGGGCTCTCTCTTCCAAGTTATTCCCAGTTCAGTTACTTAAGTGACTCTAGGTGCCTCCATTAGGCAGCCAATCTACTTGACCGTTTGCAGGAAAATCCTCTGTGATGAGAATTATAAAGTGTTGAGTCACGTGCTCCTGTTGGCATTGAATGTGGCGATTAAAAGTTAGTTAATCATCCTGAAAGACTGCACCGAGAAATTTCTGTGAGTAATATTTTGGTGCTGGACTGGTGAGTTTCAAAGAACCAGGCTTGGTCTGTACTTGGGTTAGCCATCTTTTCAGCCTCCAGTCCCTCTTTCATTGTTCCTCCACAGCGGTGCCTGGAGAAGGAAGTCTAGGTTACAGACTTCTATTGGTTCCATTGTTGATTATATCCAGCAGACCTTCTGCGCCTGCCCCCCGCCCCCCCAACAACTGCCCCAACCTGAATGATTTCATTCCATGGAGTAAAATAATTTCTACAAGTTTCTCCTTTGGTATCTGCTCTTCTGCATTGTCCCAATTTGAGGGCATGCCCAGAGCAAACTTGTATTAAAGCTCAATTGCCACTCGTGCTGAAGTTAATCAATGACCAGTTGTAAATTGTAGGTTCTGGGTTTGCAACTTTTCCCCTATTTCTCATTGTTCTGTCTATGACAGTTCTTTCATCCCAGTTCTCTGCAACATACCAAACCAGAATTTAACCTTGGTGGACCCATAATAAGCCAGCAGCAAGTCAGTTTCCAGCCATAGTAACCTCCTCGTATTGCAATAGCCATTCTTTTTTTTACTATTTCTTGGCTTTGTTCTTGAGACTGGTCGCCCTTAACCATCATAGACTATATCTACTTCTCTTTGTATTGTGAATATCTTTTGCTTCTCTCTCTGGCTTGGCTGGTCCTCAATGTGATGCTCAGTTAATTGTTGTGTACGATATACTTAATTGATTCCTAACTGCGTTAACTGAATACAGGTTTCTTTTTTAGTACTGCCGATTGTGTTAAAATGTCTTATCCACTTTGTTCCATGTTTATTATTTTCCCAGGACAGAAGCAGTTTATGAATTTTAATGTGGTAACTGGTTTCTGCACTTTAAAAAAAATACTACTCTATCTAGTAAGAGTTGCAGAGCATCACAATTATGGTCAAAAATAGGAAACACAACAGTGAATGAAAAACAATTCCAGCACATGATGTCCAACTCATGACCCCACATGCCCACTTATTAAAACTGATACATGGTTTCCAGTCATTTTTATCATGTCTTCACTGCGAATTATTTCTGCAATGAAGAGGGTAAACTGGAAAAATTATATTAAAACCATTTACGGCGACTATAGTTTCATGAATACAGCTATACTTTTATAGATTTGTATTCAATTACTCAGCGCTGAATTGTTCTCATTTGCTCCCTCATAGTTTAGTTCTCTGTTCTTTTAAGTTATCCTATTCTATGATATGCGCCACTTCCCTCGTGAGGAAGGTGGACAGTTGACTCGGTTTCTAACCAATCCAGCAAGAGACTGCTGAGAAGCAGATTCGACGTTATTTGTTGTTCCATCACCTGGATGGGTGGAGTAACCCAAATGGGTATGTTTGCTTAGCTGAGAGCATTCTTATTTGGCAAACAATTGGTAAGTAAGTGACCCATCTGTTTGCTTTGGCCGGGGGAAGATTTATTCTAGCCTGTGACCGTATGTCTGGACAACATGCGTGGTCCAGGCGCGAGGCCGTTTACGAAGCATTATTCTCTCTTGGGTCCCTTTGGTGAACCTGATATTGCCAAGGTCAGTTATTGTGCACGGATGAGATTTCCCTCTTGTGCAGCATCTGTCTGTACTGTAGTGGTCAAGCAGCAAGCTGGACCATTTGCTTGTATTTGCTGAATTTGTGCAAATGTAAACATTTATTTCCTGCTCTTCTCTGAACCCTCTTCTCATTGCTCATTTTCCACTTAGATGTTAGTGTTGCGGGCCTGAGGAAAATGTCTCTTGAGCAACTTCCTTCTTCTCTCGTTCTGTCCTTAATGCCGTGCAGGTACAGGCCTTGGTTTGGCTCGAGGTTTTCTTTTGCACTTGTGCGTTCAATTAATGCTAAATTGCGTGGTTTGTGTGTAATCACTCATCCTTTAGATATTGCATGAATTTTTCCACTGGTCTTGTATCTCTTCTATTTTTAATACACTACAGGTCTATCACTGTTTTTTTTTGTATAACTAAATGAGTCCCTGCCTTGCAACTAGCTATCCAAAGGTGAAATTTCCTCTTGAATTTCAGACTAGTCATTTTATTTAACATTTGAATGAGCTTTCAATCAAGCCCTCCCTCAGCCTAATCGGATTAACTGTTCATCTTCTTTACCTGTGTAACATGACTGTCACCTTTGCTTACAAAAATCTTTCCATTCCCGAGTATTTCTTTGTACATGATGTACTTTGAGAGGTTCCCTTCTTTCTAAGGGGGACCGAATGTCTCAATCCAGCCCGGTAGCATTTCTAAAACGCACAGATATCCATTTCCATTCCTAACCGAGGGCACTGGGTGGCTCCAGGATGCATTACCCACTGTGTAAGTACTGAAAGTCACACACATTTTGAGAGTGTTGCCTCCCAGTGATAAATAGTGAAGTGTCCAAACACCAACCATGCGTGGTAATCTGGCATGGCTACACAATATATTTGTTCAGCTTTGAGAGAAAATTGATTAGTCAGTAAATATTGGATTTGGACGGCCACAAATAAACCAAAAACTGCCTTTCATCTACCCTCTTACTGTAAATGGCCTTAAACTGGAAATGTGTTTGCTGGGTGGCTTTCTGCACAAACACACATTACCAAGTTTCTCTGAAACATTGAGTTTTTGCTGACATGTTGTCATCCGAGATTTTCTAACTTTTTTGAAGTGTGGTTGGTAAACATTCGGCAGGAAATGTCCACACTCCGTATGCAATGAGCCACTGCACAGCAAATCTCTTATTTTCTTTTTGTCCTTTGGTTTTTGAAGCGGGTAGTAGTTTATAATGTTCATGGAAGATAGTTAAGTTTGCAACTTGCCTTCAATTTCAAGTCCACTGGTCAAGAACATCTCTGTGCACTGAGTGTTGTAAGATGGGTCCTTTAGATGTTGAGATCTTGAGACTTGGATACTTAAATGTGAATCATTTATTGTTAGTCCTTACAGATCCCAGGTTACTGTCATGCATGGTGCTGCTTCCATGCAGGTGGATTGCTTCCTGAATGTTCTGTCTTAGTCTATTACCATTTGACTCTATACTCCATACCATATGGTCAGTGCCATTCTCCAGTTCCACGTTAACCATTGCTCTGCTGAGCATCTTTACAGTGGTATGCACACAGTATCACATCGCTGACTGTTCGGAGTTGAGTGTTAAATGAAGATAGGGCCACAGAAATTAATGAGTTGTTAAGACCCATTTTCCTAATTATTGCCTGGTTTTGTTTTAATTTTAACGTCCCCGGTTCAAAAACCTACTACTTTAATATATTTTCCCGAACTTGCAGTCCATGCTGGAAATCATAGAGAGCAACTCGTGTTATTTTAAACCATCACATCACTTTTTTAAAAAAAACAATAGTGCACAAGCTGCTCTTAAAACTTTCCTCTTCAAATAAAAGAGTGTAAACTCATTGGACTGAAATTTCATCCTTGAGGCGGGTAGCAGGAGTCAGGAAAGTCCCTGGCTCGGCCCACCCACCTCAGAAGGTAGTGCCTGCAAGGACGGCTTTTTCATTGGGAGGGGTGGATGGGGGGAGCGGGTGGTGGTGGTTGGGAACTGGAGCCAGATAACTGACCAGGGCGACAGTTCAGAGGCAGCCACATGGGCTGATGGGTGTGGAGGCAGGCAGTTTAAAAAGCCCATCTTGGTTTTATAGGATTTTGCCCCAGTTGGTAATGGAACAGAAATGCCCTCTCCCCCCTCCTCACCCCCCCCCCCCCCCCCCCCCCCCCATACCTTCCATGCCCTATCCATGCCATCTCAAGCCAATGTCACCCATACAACTTCTGCCAATTTACAGACCAGGTCATAGAGCCAAAGCTGTCAATCAAGCAATGTTTTTCTTGGGGCTCTGGTGTTTCAGTACTCTAATGGATGTCTGAGCTCTCAGCCAAGAATAAATAATGAGACTTGGCTGCGAGCCCGGAAATTCATTGCCTGATGAAACCTCTGAGTTCCAGAGAAACCATTGCTTGATTGGCAGCTCTGGATCTCTGATCTCTGCTGCCAATTCCACAATGTTTATTTACCCCAGTTAATGGGACTTCATGTGCGTGCATTTTCTGCTATTGATACTTTTAGGGTCTGGATGGTTGACATTTTTATTGACCTGTTGAAGAATGTGGAAAGTTATCAATGAATGACTTTTAAAAGAACCTTTCTTCATACATCCTACTATCATTGTAGGGTGTATTGGTCCTTCAGAGAATATAGTGGATGAATGGGCATGGAAGTGCCATAGCTTGGCATGGAGACTTGAAGGGATGATACGGGTTGTTTGGAGGGCACACCTTGGCATGGGGGTATGATAGGCCAAACAGGGGCACACATTGGCATGGGGGAACATAGAGGCTGGGTGGGAGGCATGGAGGTGGGTATGAGGAGGAACTTTTGAATGTGCCTTTCAGAAGGTTCCCTCATGAAGGTTATAGCTCATGAGGTGTCGTGAACCAAAACTCTTTGAAAAGCTAGTCCGACTCCATGAAAATTACAGGTGACTAGGACATGCTTATCCCTTCAATGGAGCCAGCCAGGTCAGGAGTACAGGGTGGCGGGCTCAACCTGAGCCAGCCCACACACTTAAAGGAATGTACTGAAAATCAGAGACCCTGGGAATGGGGTGGCGAATCCCAAAATATGAACCCACCCACCATCTTGAAACGGCTCCCAAGTCACCCTGACTTTGTGAAAATCAAGTGCATCGTCTTCAAGTTCATTGGTTAGGTCTTTATAATGACACTCAGTTTCAGCATTAGGTGCTGGTGCCCTCTAGTTGAACTTTGAAACAAGTACAGGAATTTCATTTAGTTTGCAATCAGTTCAAATTGGATGTGGCAAATCGGGGTAAATGTTTCTTGTCAGTCTGTCAGTTTTGAATTCTGCTACGGTTTCCCACATATCATTTGAACAAGCAATAAAAATAAATTGTTGCACTTAACACGTTTTGTGTTTTTTTTGTTCTGCTTCCGTAGAATTAGAGTTCCGTTTCTAAAACTGCTTTTCTTCCCTTCTCTAAGTCTCCTGTGCCACACACTAGAGGCTTTTGCCTCTGATCGACTCACTTACAGAATTGGCATTAAATGTATTCCTTCTACTGCAGCTATTGGTCAACCAACACATCCATTCTTGTGACGTACTGCCTTCCTCCGTTAATCGGAAAGCAAAAAGATTCATTACCCAATCGGATGATGCCTGACTCTCAGCCCTTTCGCCCCCAGTTTTCAATATTTTTATAGCTGGTTTTAAAAGTTCAAAGAACTGATCCATAAAATAAACATTTTCTTTAATGTCCCAATGATTCTTTTTCTCCAGGGTTGGACACAACAGTGTCCTGGAGGTTGGACTTCAATTCCTTGAGCCTGCAGGCCAATCCTGGAGAGTTGGCAACCACTACTCACTCTGGAACATTCACTTACAAGCGAGAAAGAATGCCTATCTCGAAAAGGAAGCCTCTCCTTCCTGTGGGGAAGAGCTTGGCTCAAACTGAGCACTGCGTCACCATCCCAGAGCCAAGATTGGGAACTCCATTTGCAGGGTGCAGTGCGTTTTGAAGCAGTATCGTGCCACTTGTCTTCTTCCAGCTGCAATGCCTCTCGTCCCTTCCCCCAGGTTTTTTTTTAATAAACAATTTTATTGAGGTATTTTTGGCATATAAAACAGCAACATTGTACCGTAGTATACAAAAAACATTAAGACATAATGCAAGCATCAACTCCCCTCTGGCAAGAACCTGCCTAAGCAACCCCCTACTCTACGCTACCCTAACCCCCCCCCCCCCCCCCCCCTTCCCCTGCCGACGATTAATTCTCTGCGAAGAAGTCAACGAATGGCTGCCACCTCCGGGCGAACCCTGACAACGATCCTCTCAAGGCGAACTTAATTTTTTCCAGCCTGAGAAAGCTCGCCAGTCCGAAAGCCATACTTCAGATTTCGGGGGCTTTGAGTCCCTCCATGCCAACAGTATTCGTCGCCGGGCTACCAGGAAAGCAAAGGCCAAGACGTCGGCCACTTTCTCCTCCTGGACTCCCGGGTCCTCCGAAACCCCAAAAATTGCCACCTCTGGACTCATTGCTATCCTAGTTTTCAATACCCGGGACATGATGTCCGCGAATCCCTGCCAGTATCCCTTTAGTTTAGGACACACCCAGAACATGTGTACATGGTTCGCTGGTCCTCCAGCACATCTAGCACATTTGTCCTCCAGCCCAAAGAATTTGCTCATCCGGGCCACGGTCATGTGGGCCCAATGTACGACCTTGAACTGGATCAGACTGAGCCTGGCGCATGTTGCAGTCGTGTTTACTCTACTCAAAGCGTCTGCCCATATGCCGTCCCCTATCTCCCCCCCGAGATCCTCGTCCCACTTAAGCTTCATTTCTTCGGTCTGTGCCTCCTCTTCTCCCATTAGTTCTTTATAAATGTCAGAGACTCTCCTCTCTCCCACCTCTCCTCTGGAAACTACCGTGTCCTGGATCCCCCTTGGTGGGAGGCGTGGGAAGGATGGTACCAATCTGCATATGAAATCCCGCACCTGCAAGTACCTGAAATCATTCCCTCTCGCCAGCCCAAACTTATCCTCCAACACCCTCATGCTCGGGAAGCTCCCTTCCAGGAACAGATCGCCCATCCTCGCAATCCCCTCCCTCTGCCATAATTGGAATCCACTGTCCATATTCCCGGGGGCAGATTGGGGAGCAAACTTCCCCTCCACTGGCCCCAGGTCCGTAGAGCTGCCACCACTATAGGGCGGGTGGAGTACCGCGCCGGTGGAAGCTGCAGAGGCGCCATAACTAATGCTGCCAAACTGGTGCCCCTGCACGAAGCAGCCTCCATCCATTCCCAAACCGACCCTGTACGCACCATCCATTTACTTACCATGGCTATGTTAGCTGCCCAGTAGTAGTTGCTAAAGTTCGGCAACACCAGCCCCCCATCCCCTCTGTCCCTCTCAAGGATCGCCTTCCTCACCCGTGGGGACATTCCCGCCCAAACAAATCCCAGGATAATTTTATCGAGCCTCTTAAAGAAGAACCGCGGGATGAAGATGGGGAGACACTGAAATATGAACAAGAATCTCGGAAGAATCGACATCTTCACCGTCTGCACTCTCCCCGCCAATGACAGCGGGAGCGTATCCCGTCTCCGGAACTCGTCACTCACTTGCTCCACCAACCGGGACAAGTTTAGCTTATGCAACTTACCCCAGTCTCGCGCTACTTGTATCCCTAAATATCTGAAGCTTTCTCCTACCAGCCTGAACGGCAGCCCCCTCCGCCTACTCTCCTGACCTCTCGCCTGCACTACCCACATCTCGCTCTTTGCCATGTTCAATTTATATCCTGAGAACCGACCAAATTCCCTCAGGATTTCCATGATCCAGTCCATCCCCACCATTGTGTCTGACACGTACAACAGCAGGTCATTTGCATATAACGAGACTTTATGTTCCACTCCCCCCCCCACCCCCACCCCCGGGACCATGCCCCCTCAGCCTACTCTCCTGACCTCTCGCCTGCACTACCCACATCTCGCTCTTTGCCATGTTCAATTTATATCCTGAGAACCGACCAAATTCCCTCAGGGTTTCCATGAACCCGTCCATCCCCATCATTGCCCCCCCCCCCCCCCCCCCCCCCCCCGGACTAGCCCTTTCCAGTCCCTTGAAGCTCTCAGAGCAATTGTCAGCGGCTCTATAGCCAGCCCAAACAGCAGTGGGGAGAGGGGGCATCCCTGACTAGTCCCGCGGTGCAGTCTGAGGTAGTCAGATGTCGTCCTGTTCACCCTCACACTAGCCTCTGGGGCCTGATATAGCAGCCTAACCCAGTCAATGAATCCCACCCCGAACCCAAACCGTCCCAGCACCCCCCATAAATAGTCCCACTCAACCCGGTCGAAAGCCTTTTCCGCATCCATTGCTACCACTACCTCTGCCTCCCTGCTCTCCGGGGGCATCATAATCACATTGAGCAGCCTCCTTAGATTGGCCACCAGTTGCCTGCCCTTTATGAACCCGGTTTGGTCCTCCTCAATCACGTCCGGTACACAGTCCTCAATTCTAGTCGCCAAGATCTTGGCCAGTAACTTAGCGTCTGCGTTAATCAAAGAGATCGGCCTATAGGACCCACACGCCTCCGGGTCTTTATCCCGTTTCAGTATAAGCGGGATAGTGGCCTGCGACATCGTCGGGGGTAAGAACTCTCTGCTTCTTGCCTCGTTAAACACCCTGACCAGCACCGGCCCCACTATCTCGGCGAACTTTTTATAAAACTTCACCGGGTATCTGTCCGGCCCCGGGGCTTTACCCGACTGCATGACCTTCAGGCCCCCCAGTACTTCTTCGGTCCTGATCGGGGCCCCCAGCCTGTCTACCAACCCCCTACCTACTCCTGGGAAGGTCAGTCCGTCCAAAAAGCGCCTCATCCCCTCCGGTAACGTGGGGGGTTCCGAGGTGTACAGCTTGCTATAGAAATCCCGAAACACCTTGTTCAGTCCTACCAGGTCCCCCACCAGGTTTCCCTCCCTGTCGACTACCTTTCCTATTTCCCTAGCCGCTTCTCTCTTTCTTAGTTGTTGTGCAAGCATTCTGCTGGCCTTCTCCCCATGCTCGTATATTGCGCCCTTTGCCCTTCTAAGCTGCTCTACGGCCTTCCCTGTAGACAACACCCCAAACCCGGGCTGCAGCCTCTGTCGTTTCCTAAGTAACTCTGGCCTTGGGGACTCCGCATAGCTCCTGTCCGTCCGTAAAATTTCCTTAACCAGTCGGTCCGTTTCTGCCCTGTCTGTCCTGTCCCTATGGGCTCAGATTGAAATCAGCTCCCCTCTCACCACTGCCTTCAGCGCCTCCCAGAGCACCGCTGCTGAGACTTCTCCAGTATCATTTACCTGCAGGTAATTATGCATGCATTTCCTCAGCCTCTCACACACCGCCTCGTCCGCCAGTAGCCCAACTTCCAGCCTCCATTGTGGGCGCTGAAAGGTATCTTTGCAAATCTGCAGATCAACCCAGTGCAGAGCATGGTAGCATTGTGGATAGCACAATTGCTTCACAGCTCCAGGGTCCCAGGTTCGATTCCGGCTTGGGTCACTGTCTGTGCGGAGTCTGCACATCCTCCGCGTGGGTTTCCTCCAGGTGCTCCGGTTTCCTCCCACAGTCCAAAGATGTGCAGGTTAGGTGGATTGGCCATGCTAAATTGCCCTTAGTGTCCAATATTGCCCTTAGTGTTGGGTGGGGTTGCTGGGTTGTGGGGATGGGGTGGAGGTGTTGACATTGGGTGGGGTGCTCTTTCCAAGAGCCGGTGCAGACTCGATGGGTCGAATGGCCTCCTTCTGCACTAAATTCTATGATGGTCCGAGATGGCAATTGCCGAATATTCTGCACCCATCATCCCTGTCAGCAAGTCCCTGCTCATGATAAATAAATCAATTCAGGAATACACCTTGTGGACATGAGAATAGAACTAACTCTCCATGGGCCAGCTCGCCCCATTTGCTCCATGAACCCTCTCAGTTCCTTTGCCATCGCTGGCACCCTACCCGTTTTTGAACACGACCGGTCCAGGCCAGGATTAAGAACTGTGTTAAAGTCCCCACCCATGATCAGTTTGCGTGAGTCCAAGTCAGGGATCTTCCCCAGCAACCTCTTAACAAAATCTACGTCATCCCAATTAGGGGCACATTGACCAGGACTACTCTCACCCCCTCAAGCTTACCCCTAAACATAACAAATCTGCCACACCCATCCGCAACTGTGCCCTCCACCTCAAATTGGACCCGCTTGTTGATCAGGATCGCCACCCCCCTGGTCTTAGTGTCGAGCCCCGAATGGAAGACCTGACTAATCCAGCCCTTCCTTAATATGACCTGCTCAGCCACTTTCAGATGAGTCTCCTGTAACATGACTACGTCCGCCTTCAAAACCCGTAAATGCGCGAACACACGCGCCTTCTTGACTGGCCCGTTTAGCCCTCTAACATTCCAGGTGATCAGCCTGGTCGGGGGGCACCTCGCGCCCCCCCTCCTTTGCTGATCAGCCATCCCCCTTCTTTGGCCAGCCCCCAAGCCATGTGTTGCGCTTCCTCTGGCCGCCTCCACCCCATACCTCCTCACTGTTACCATGCCTAATTTCCAACATCGTCAGCAGACGTACTCTTTCCCCCCCCCCCCCCACCCCCCCTTCCCTAACATCACAACCCTATAACCTAACCCCTGACATAAACTAGCTAAATGAACACCCCCCCCCCCCCAACCTGGCTTCCGTTGACTAGCGCACCCAGCTAGCCTGGTGGCTCCCAACCCCGGCGCCAGCAAGTCTCCCACCTATTGTTCCCTGGCACCCCCCCCCCCCCCCCCCCCCCGGCCCATCCACACCACTTCCCCAAATCAGCCCTGCTTGAACAAATACTCTAAACAGGACAGAGACAGCCCCAACAATAGTACAATTTAAGTCATACAAAACAAAATAGCAGGCACAGCCAACCATTCCTATCTGAACGCAGAGAGAGATCGCAAAAATTCCCCAAAAAACACCCCCCATATCCGAACCATTCTAACTATTCTCTTTTTTTAACAAAACTCAAACACAAAAGCGAAAAAGAGACATGAAGAGAAAAAAGACAAAAAACACATTAAAACCAAGATACAAAAGCATGAAAAAACATGCAGGCATCTCTCAGAAACAAGAGATAAAGAATTCAAAGTTCCAACACGAGTACAAGAGTCCTCAGCTCGGGACCAGCCCTTGCCTCTTTGCAAACTCCATCGCCTCCTCGGGTTCCTCAGAATAATGGTGCTGGCCCTCATGCGTAACCCACAGCCGCACCGGATAGAGCAGCCCAAATTTCACCTTATATAAAATCTCTTTAACTTGCCTGTAGCCTGCCCTCCTTCTGGCCACCTCTGCGCTCAGGTCTTGGTAAACGCGCAGGGTGCTATTGCCCCAGTTGCAACTCCGCGTGCTCTTGGCCCATTGAAGAATCCGCTCCTTATCCAGAAACCTGTGGAACCGGACCACCATCACTCGTGAGGGACCCCCTCGCCGCGGCTGCCTCACCTGCGCTCTATGTGCCCTGTCCACTTCCGGCGGGCGAAGGAACACCTCGTTCCCCAGCAGCTTCTGGAACATATCTGCCACATACGCGGCAGCATCCAGCCCCTCGGCCCCCTCCGGGAGACCAACCATTCTTAAATTCTGCCGGCGAGACCTGTTCTTCAGGTCCTCCAGCTTTTCCAGGAGCATTTTTTGTTCGTCTCTCAACCTTCGAATCTCCTTGTCCGCCACCGTTTGAAAGCCCGCCTGCTCCTCCACCGTCTTCTCCAGCTCCTGGATCTCCTCAGCCTGGGCATCCAGCCTTTTCTCCATTCGGTCAAACGATTTCTGGAGCGGTTCCAAATTATCACTTTTCAGTGCTAGGAAGTTCTCCTGCATAACCTGCAACAGGTGCTCCATTATCGGCTGAGTTGGCGGTGCCCGGGTCTGGACATCGGCCATGTTGGTTTCACTCACAGCCTCCCCTTTGCCCTTGCTTGTCCACTTCTTCAGCTGTTTGCGACCCTTCCTACTTCCAAGGGCAGCACGGTAGCATTGTGGATAGCACAATTGCTTCACAGCTCCAGGGTCCCAGGTTCGATTCCGGCTTGGGTCACTGTCTGTGCGGAGTCTGCACATCCTCCCCGTGTGTGCGTGGGTTTCCTCCGGGTGCTCCGGTTTCCTCCCACAGTCCAAAGATGTGCAGGTTAGGTGGATTGGCCATAATAAATTGCCCTTAGTGTCCAAAATTGCCCTTGGTGTTGGGTGGGGTTACTGGGTTATGGGGATAGGGTGGAGGTGTTGACCTTGGGTAGGGTACTCTTTCCAAGAGCTGGTGCAGACTCGATGGGCCGAATGGCCTCCTTCTGCACTGTAAATCCTATGAATCCACTTCTTAGTTCCATACACCTCTGTATGGATTCAGTGCCTGAGTGCTATTACTTTCCAATCCAGCGCTTAAAAGTGCAAAAAAGTCGGGGGAAAAGGACCAAAAGTCCGACCGGAGCGGGAGCCACCAAGTGTGCGACTTAGGATAGCCGCCACCAGAAGTCCCCCCCCCCCCCCCCCCCAGATTTTTGTTGGCATACATTTGTTCCTATGCCACTGTTTCCGCTGCCTACCTGTTTCCTATTTAGTAGAGACTACAATGGCAGCCTAAACACCCATCATGCTGGTGGAGTTAAGACTTCCAACTGCTGATGCAATGTATGGACTTCAATCCAATTGATGGAGCTCATAGGTACCAGTCTCACTGTAAAAGTGCCCCAGTGACAGAAACTGTAGGTCACGCATTGGACTCCTCAGTCACCTGCAAACTCATTTTTTTGTTCGGAAGCAAGTCACTCTCAACTCTGAGGGACTCTGTAAGAAGAAGAATAATGTTTACTATTTCAAACCCAACCTACCAATCCAAACTGCTGAGAGTTGAACCTGACCAGCCTCGACAATTCAGGAACCCTACACATATATATTTTCCCACCTGATGTGGCAAATTACTGATGGTCTATTTGAAAAGCAGGCGGTGGCACAGTGGTTAGCAGTGCTGCCTTACAGCGCCAAACCCGGGTTCAATTCTGACCTTGGGTGACTGTGTGGAGTTTGCACGTTCTGCCCGTGTCTAGGAACATAGGAAGGAGGAACAGAAGTAGGCAATTCAGCCCTTCAAGCCTGCTCCACCATTCAATCAGATCATGGCTGATCTCTTCCTGGCTTCAAATGGGCCTCGCTACCTGTTCTCCATATCCTTTTAACCCATTTTTTAAAAATCAGAAATATATCTATCTCCTTTCTGAAACAACTTAATGATTCAGGCTCCATCGCAATATGGGGCTGCGGGTTCCACAAATTCACCACTCTCAGAGAAGTAGTTCCTCTTCATTCCAGTTCTAAATCTACCGCCTCTCAACCGATATCTGTGACTTCTCGTTCTGGATAACCCGAGAAGGGGAACATTTGGTCTACATTTATAGTATTTAATATACCTCGATCAGATCCCCTCTCATTCTTCTAAACTTCAGTGAGTATGAGCCCAAACTGTTTAATCTCTCCTTGTATATTAACCCTTTTATCTGGAAGCAATCTGGTGATTCTCCTCTGAACAAAAATGTGCAGGTTAGGTGGGGTTACGGGTTACAGAGATAGGGCAGGGAGTGACCTAGGTGGGGTGCTCTTTCAGAGGATCGGTGCAGACTGAATGGGCTGAATGGCCTCCTGCACAGTAGGGATTCTACAGCTTTTATGAAAAGCCAATAGGAGTTGAATTGATGAGAGTGGGAAAAATTGGATGAAACGGTCCTTTTCACTGGTGAAAAAAACACAGTAATGTTGTTAAACACATCTTTTGGTGAGATTCAAAAGGAGTGAGTGATGTTGACATCTCCTTTATTTTCCTCCCCCTTTATCATCCTTCACAAGTCCATAGAAAAGAGCAGGACTTTGCAGGAAGCTTTCTGACACAATTGGCGTTTCACCCTGGCTGAGAGCCGGGAAAAATTCCAGCCCTCTCCATCGAGAAGAAAGTTTCCATTTAGCTGGACGTGGAATGGGTTGGGACACACACAAACTCCGTTGCTCAGTGAAGGTCGGGCACGCGGTCCAGAAGCAAATGTTTGTCAGTTTGAAAGTGATGATCTCACTCGATGGTGCAAGGCCCCTGTTGTGGGAGTTGGAAACATTTCGCAGGAACTGATCTCCTGAGGCGGGGGGAGGGGGAGTTAGAACTTTTTAGGGAAGAGCGGAGCCAGATTTTCTGTGTACCTGGCTAACTTGCACAATTCCACAACCCAGAACTGCCACAGCTTGGTAATTCGCTATTAAAGGTTATAAGGATGTGTGACATGGAAATGCTGCCATTTTGGGTTTGGTGGCTGAGGCATTTTGTTGGGTCAGCAAAACAGAAATGCTCTTGTTGACCTGCTGGCCTGGGTCTGTATTGGCACATTTGGCGCTGTCATTAGAAATGGGGAAATGTGCCCCTGACTTGGCACAGACCAGAGATTGAATCTGAGAAGCCCATTAGAGGTTGGCTCCAATACTGAGCAATGTGGGGGAGATGAACAATGGCGTGTTGTCGCTTCACTCCCCTGTCTACATGGAAGAGGTGCTCTACAGGGGCGGAATAGTGATTGTGGTACCAGCTCAGCGGTGGGCTAATGCAGTTGAAAATGGTGCTACAAATACATTCTGCAGTTATTATTAGCGTCACCCGGACTCTGCTGCAGATTGCTATTTGGTTGCTGAGCAACCAAATAGAAGGTGAAAAGTTGTAGCGTGACTGGAGGTTGAGGGAAGAAAATTGTTGCGTGGTACGAGTCAAGAGGTTAAACCTTGTCACACTTTTCAGTTCAGACCAGTGCCAGAGCCAGAGCTCAAAGTGGTTCTTAAATTGGTTCCAGGACCTAGTTATCACCAGGTATCTTGGCACATTCTTGTTGCTGCAGATCAAATCAATATTTCGTCTTGTAGACTGGCTGCAGCTGTGAGCTCTCTGATGGCTGAGCAATAAAAGCTGTGCAGTGACCATTTCAAACAAAGAGTCCAGCTCTGCCAATGGCAGTCAGGGGTGCTGAGGAAAGGGGGAGGGAAATGACAGCTCTGCCAATGGCAGTCAGGGGTGCTGAGGAAAGGGGGAGGGAAATGAAAAAAAAAGAAAATCGCTTATTGTCACAAATAGGCTTCAAATGAAGTTACTGTGAAAAGCCCCTAGTCGCCACTTTCCGGCGCCTGTTCAGGGAGGCTGGTACGGGAATTGAACCGTGCTGCTGGCCTGCCTGGGTTTGCTTTCAAAGCCAGCGATTTAGCCCTGTGCTAAACAGGTCTTTATTCACCATCAACGGCCATTTCCAAGTCCTGCTACCTGAAACTCTGCGTTATTTGAAGATTGAGTTGGATTTGATTGGGTGATGGCTTCAATTCAGCAAAGGTCAGAGTAGACGTCACAGTTTTATTGGTAGGATAGTTTCACAATTTACTATTTGGTTGGGGAAAGGGAGAGCAGAAGGCTGTGGTGCAACGAGATCTGTGTTTCTTTGTTTATGAAGCACAAAAAGTTAGCATGCATTTGCAGCAAATGATTAGGAAGACAAATGGAATATTGGCCTTTATTGCAAGGGAGATGAAGTATGAAAATAGTACAGTTGTACAGGGCAAGACCACATCTAGAGTGCAGTGTGCAGCTTTGGACACCTCATTCAAGGGCGCACACATTTGCATTGGAAGCAGTTCCAAGAAGGTGCACCAGGCTGATTCCTGGGAATAAGGGTTTGTCTTGTGAGGAAAGATTGAGTAGGTTGGACCTGTACTCAGTCGAGTTTAGAAGAATGAGAGGTGATCCTATTGAAGCGTATCAGATTCTGAGAGGGCTCAACAGGGTGAATGTTGAGCTGTTTCCCCTTATGGGAGAATCTGAAACCAGGGAGCGCCATTTCAAAATGAGAGTTCCCTCCCATTTAAGGTTGAGAAGAGGAGAACATTGTTCTTCTCAGAGGCCTTTGGAATTCACCTCCCAGAGAGCTGTGGCTGTTGGGTCATTGAATATATTCTGTGTTGAGCATATTTTTTTAAAAAAATATATTTTATTAAAGCTTTCAAACAAAATTTTTCTGTTTTTACAAATCAACATAAAAATAATACAATAACTGATAAATAACATTATTTAAATAATATAGTGAACTAGCAAAGTGACAAAAAATAGTGCTCCCCCCCCCTCCCCTTGGGTTGCTGCTGCTGTCAATCTATTTTCACTTAACGTTCCGCGAGATAGTCAAGGAACGGTTGCCACCGCCTGGAGAACCCCTGAACCGATCCTCTCAACGCAAACTTCATCCGTTCCAGTTTTATGAACCCAGCCATGTCGTTTATCCAGGCCTCCACGCCGGGGGGTTTCGCTTCCTTCCACACCAGTAGGATCCTTCGCCGGGCTATCAGGGACGCAAAGGCCAGAATATCGGCCTCTTTCGCCTCCTGCACTCCTGGCTCTTCCGCTACCCCAAATATCGCTAACCCCCAGCCTGGCTTGACCCGGACCTTCACGACCTTTGAGATCACCTTTGCCACTCCCCTCCAGTACTCATCCAGTGCCGGACACGACCAGAACGTGTGTGTGTGGTTCGCCGGGCTTCCCAAGCACCTCCCGCACCTGTCCCACTCCGAAGAACCTGCTCATTCTTGCTCCCGTCATGTGTGCTCTGAGTAGAACCTTAAATTGAATCAGGCTAAGCCTGGCACACGAAGACGAGGAATTTACCCTACTTAGGGCATCAGCCCACAGCCCCTCCTCAATCTCCTCCCCCAGCTCTTCTTCCCATTTTCCCTTCAGCTCCTCCACCAGCACCTCCCCCTCTCTCTCATCTCCTGATATATTTCGGACACTTTGCCCTCCCCGACCCATACCCCCGAAATCACTCTATCCTGGATCCCCTGTGTCGGGAGCTGCGGAAATTCCGTCACCTGTTGCCTCGTAAACGCCCTCACTTGCATATATCTGAAGATATTCCCCGGGGGCAACTCATATTTTTCCTCCATCACTCCCAGGCTCACAAACGTCCCGTCGAGAAACAGATCCCTCAGTCTCCTAATTCCTGCTCGTTGCCAACTCTGGAAACCCCCGTCCATCCTTTCTGGGACACACCTGTGGTTATTCCTGATCGGGGACCTCACCGAGGCACCCGTCACCCCCCCCGTGTCGCCTCCACTGCCCCCAGATCCTCAAGGTTGCCACCACCACTGGGTTTGTGGTATACCTTTTCGGGGAGAACGGCAGCGTCGCCGTCACCAGCGCCTTTAGGCTCGTTCCTTTACAGGACGCCATCTCCAGCCTCTTCCACGCCGCCCCCTCTCCCTCCCTCATCCACTTACAAACCATCGCCACATTGGCGGCCCAGTAGTAGCCATTCAGGCTCGGCAGTGCCAGTCCCCCTCTATCCCTACTGCGCTGCAGGAACCCCCTCTTTACCCTCGGGGTCTTCCCTGCCCACACAAAGCTCATAATGCTCTTGTCTATTTTTTTGAAAAAGGCCTTTGTGATCAGAATGGGGAGACACTGAAACACGAAAAGAAACCTTGGGAGGACCATCATTTTTACCGCCTGCACTCTGCCTGCCAATGAGAGCGGCAGCATATCCCACCTCTTGAAATCCTCCTCCATCTGCTCCACCAGTCGCGTCAGATTAAGTCTGTGTAGAGTTCCCCAGTTCCTAGCTACGTGGATCCCCAAGTATCGGAAGCTCCTTTCCACTCTCCTTAACGGCAGAGCGTCTATTCCTCTTCCCTGGTCCCCGGGGTGTATTACAAAAAGCTCGCTCTTCCCCATATTTAGTCTGTATCCCGAGAAATCTCCAAACTCCCTCAATATCTGCATAACCTCTGGCATCCCCTCTACAGGGTCCGCAACATATAGCAGTAAGTCATCAGCGTAGAGTGACACTCGATGCTCCTCTCCCCCTCTAACCACCCCCCTCCATTTCTTAGAGTCAACGCTATGGCCAGTGGTTCAATTGCCAATGGGGACAGGGGACACCCCTGTCTTGTTCCCCTGTGTAGCTGAAAATACCCCGATTTTTGCCGGTTTGTGACTACACTTGCCACTGGGGCCCCATATAGGAGTCTGACCCATCTGACAAACCCCTACCCGAACCCAAACCTCC
The DNA here is from genome assembly GCF_047496885.1 of Scyliorhinus torazame. Classification (NCBI taxonomy): domain Eukaryota; kingdom Metazoa; phylum Chordata; class Chondrichthyes; order Carcharhiniformes; family Scyliorhinidae; genus Scyliorhinus; species Scyliorhinus torazame. Next base: position 242,371,315 of record NC_092708.1, read on the forward strand.
TCAGCACCTCCCACAAATACTCCCACTCCACCCTATCGAATGCCTCCTCCGCATCCATCGCCGCCACTATCTCTGCCTCCCCCTCCGCTGGGGGCGTCATCATCACCCCCCAGCAGCCGTCGAATGTTGACATTCAGTTGTCTCCCCTTTAAAAACCCTGTCTGGTCTTCATGCACCACCCCCGGGACGCAATCCTCTATCCTTGTCGCCAGCACTTTTGTCAGCAGTTTGGCGTCTACATTTAGGAGTGAGATAGGCCTGTATGACCCGCATTGCAGTGGATCTTTATCCCGCTTCAGGATTAATGATATCGTCGCCTCCGACATTGTCGGGGGTAGTATCCCCCCTTCCCTGGTCTCGTTAAAGGTTCTCTCCAACAGCGGGGCCAACAGGTCCACATATTTCCTGTAGAATTCCACCAGGAACCCGTCTGGTCCGGGGCCTTCCCTGCCTGCATGTTCCCCAGTCCCTTAGTCACCTCGTCCACCTCGATTGGCGACCCCAGACCTGCCACCTCCTGCTCCGCCACCCTCGGGAACCTTAGTTGGTCCAGAAAATGTAGCATTCCCTCTTTTCCCTCCGGGGGTTGGGACTTATATAGCCTCTCATAAAAGGTCTTAAACACCTCATTTACCTTCCCTGCTCTCTGCTCCATAGTTCCCGTTTCATCCCTAACTCCCCCAATCTCTCTCGCCGCTATCCTCTTACGAAGTTGGTGGGCCAGCAGCCGGCTCGCCTTTTCCCCATACTCATATTGCATCCCCTGTGCCTTCCTCCACTGTGCCTCTGCCTTTCCTGTGGTCAGCAGGTCAAACTCCGTCTGAAGTCTTCGCCTCTCTCTATATAGTCCTTCGTCTGGGGCCTCCGCATATCTTTTATCCACCCTCAAAATCTCCCCCACTAATCTCTCCCTTTCTTTGCCCTCTTGTTTCTCCTTGTGGGCTCTAATGGAGATCAGCTCTCCCCTAACCACCGCCTTCAGCGCTTCCCATACTACCCCCAACTGGACCTCACCATCATCATTGACCTCCAGGTATCTCTCAATACACCCCCGCACCCTTCCACAGACCCCCTCATCCGCCAATAGTCCCACATCCAGTCGCCAGAGTGGGCGCTGCTCCCTCTCCTCTCCTAGTTCCAGATCCACCCAGTGCGGGGCATGGTCTGAAATGGCTATGGCTGAGTACTCCGTTCCTGCCACCTTCGAGATCAGTGCCCTACTCATAACAAAGAAGTCTATTCGGGAATATACCTTGTGGACATGGGAGAAAAAGGATAACTCTTTGGCCAACGGCCTAGCAAACCTCCACGGATCCACTCCCCCCATTTGTTCCATAAATCCCCTAAGCACCTTGGCCGCTGCCGGCCTTCTTCCGGTCCTGGATCTAGACCGGTCTAGCCCTGGATCCAGCACAGTATTAAAGTACCCCCCCATTACCAGGCTTCCCACCTCCAGGTCTGGGATACGTCCCAGCATCCGCTTCATAAATGCCGCGTCATCCCAGTTCGGGGCTTATACATTTACCAGCACGACCGCCTCTCCCTGCAATCTACCACTCACCATCACATATCTACCCCCGTTATCCACCACTATATTCTTAGCCTCAAACGACACCCGTTTCCCCACCAATTTCGCATCCAACCCTGAGTGGAATACCTGTCCCACCCATCCTTTTCTTAACCTAACCTGATCCGCCACCTTCAGATGCGTCTCCAGGAGCATGGCTAAGTCCGCCTTCAGTCTTTTTAAGTGCGCAAACACCCGGGCCTTCTTAATCGGCCCATTTAGGCCTCTCACATGCCACGTGATCTGCCAGATTGGGGGGCCACCCCCCCCCCCCCCCCCCCCCCCCCCCCGGCCGACTAGCCATCCCCTTTTCTGGGCCAGCCCCCCCATCCAGGTCCCGCGCACCCACCTGTCCCCCAGGCGGCGCCTTCCCGTCCCGACCACCTCTTCTCTTGCCAGCTCCCCCTTGCACTCAGCAGCAGCAACCGAGTTAGTTTCCCCCCCCCCCCCCCCCCGCTAGATCCCCATCTAGCATGGTTACTCCCCCCATAATGCTTCCGAAGGTCAGCTAACTCTAGCTGACCCCGGCTTCCCCCTTTCTCTTTTTGACCCCCCCTGCGTGTGGGGCTCTCTTCCTTCCTGCGCCTATCTTCCTGCCATCATCTCCATAGCGCGGAAAAACCCTGCGCTTTCCTATCGGCCCCGCCCCCTATGGCGCAGCTCCCTCATTCCCCATCCCCCCTCTCTGTCCCTTTTTCCACCGGCGCCCACATTTCACCGTGTCCCCCCATCAAGGGGAGAGAAATTCCCCATCCAACCTTTCTATATAATAAACCTCCCATTTCCCAATTTACATTTCTGTACCACAACCTCGTTGTTTCCCCCCCCCCAACATCAAACTCTCAGTTCTAGTCCAATTTCTCTTCTTGGATGAAGGTCTATGCCTCATCTGCCGTTTCGAAGTAGAAGTGCTTGCCCTGATGCGTGACCCACAATCGCGCCGGCTGGAGCATCCCAAATTTTATTTTCTTCCTGTGAAGCACCGCCTTGGCCCGATTAAAGCTCGCCCTCCTTCTCGCCACCTCCGCACTCCAGTCCTGATACACTCGTATCACCGCATTCTCCCACTTGCTACTCCGTACCTTCTTGGCCCAGCTCAGAACAGCCTCTCTGTCCATGAAGCGGTGAAATCTCACCACTATCTCCCTTGGTATTTCACCCACCTTTGGTCTTCTCACAAGGACCCGGTGCGCTCCTTCCAGCTCCAGGGGGCCCGTTGGGGCCTCAGCTCCCATTAGCGTATGGAGCATCGTGCTCACATAAGTCCCAACATCAGCTCCCTCTGTTCCTTCGGGGAGACCTAAAATCCGTAGGTTCTTCCTCCTAGAGCTGTTCTCCAGGGCTTCCAACCTTTCGATACACCTCTTATGTAGCGCCTCATGCGTCTCCGTTTTTACCACCAGGCCCTGTATCTCATCCTCATTTTCGGCTGCCTTTGCCTTCACTCCACGGAGCTCTATCGCCTGGACCTTTTGTGTTTCCTTCAGTCCATCGATTGCCAATAGCATCGGCGCCAGCCCCTCCTTCTTTAGTTCCTCCACACACCGTCGGAGGAATTCCTGCTGGTCCGGGCCCCATGTCATCTGGGCTCCATCCGCCGCCACCTTGCTTCTCCCTTCTCTTCTCTGCCGCTGCTCCAAAGGATCCTTCGCAATCTGGCCACTACCACTGGTCCTTTCCATACACCCCCGGGGGCACACCTTCCTTCGTCACCCCACACTGGGTTTGGCCTGAAAAAATTTCCGTTGGGGCTCCCGAAAAGAGCCCAAAAGTCCGTTAGAACGGGAGCTGCCGAAACGTGCGGCTTAGCAGTGCATCGCCGCAACCGGAGGTCGTTGAGCAGATTTTTGATTGACAAGGGATTCAAGGGTTACAAAGGGGCAAGATGATGGATCAGCCATGACCTTATTGAATGGTGGAGTCCGGCTGAAGGACTTACACCTATTTCTTATGATTTTATCTCAAAATACATCATGGGCAGGATTCTCCGGTCCACCAGCCAAGTTTTCCATGCCACGCAGCATGCCCCTACCAGCAGCAAAATTCTCCATTCCCGCAGCTGGCCAATTGGGTTTCCCACTGTGGCCACTCCATGCCGTTGGGAAACCCGCAGGGGTAGGTGTGCTGCCGGCAGATCAATGGATCCCGCTGACTGAGAATTGAGCAGCATATCTCTAAATATACGGTGAGATTTATAATTGATAAGGAGAGCTGATTTTTAAAGGTTTGATCAGGTAGAAGAAGAATTAATTGAACGCTAGTAAACCACTTCTCAATGTGTAGTTACAAGTCCAGTTCTTGCAAAATTGATAACTAAACTTTGTTCATAATTGGAGTTAGTTAGTTCTGCCCCTGTAGTTGGAAGAAAGAAAAATCCCTAGTGAAATAATCTATATAAAAATTCTGGGAAATATCCATCAAATAATTCTAAAATGGTAGTTCGCATCAGAAAGTGAAAATGAGAGGATGTTTTATTGAACCCAGTCGTAGTGGATGAAAGTCTTTTGTGATCTCCTCAAGGTCAAATCAGGACTGCAACAAATGTGTGGCAAAAACCCGCGGCGGGTTTCTCCATCGGCACACTGTCGGGAGTCTCCATTTTGCCGGCTGGTCAATGGAGTTTCCCATTGTGGGGCAGCCCCGCGCCATCGGGAAACCCCCCGGGCTGCCAGCAAAACGGAGAATTCCGATGGCGGAGAATTGTGCCCCCGCTTTCAGTTTGACACCAAATTTAGTTCTTTGCAGGAATGGGTTACTCTGTTCCTGATGACAGACAATTGGCATCAATGTATGGACTGGCAAGATGCAGAACACCACTCGGCTCCACTTTGAAGCACGGTTGAAGGTGTTTTAACTGTTTGGGTTTAAGCACCAGCAGCTGTGAAACCACATACCATTAACCAGAGGACTGTGCTAGAACCTCCTGTTCTAGCCTGAGTTTGGCAGGTGTAGTAGTGCGGGTGGTTTTTGCTGGGGGTGGGACGGCTGACCGCTCAAATTCTTACACTGTTGAGCTCATGAAATATGTATCCGCGAGGAGCTCGCCGATTCTCACGATGGGGCCAAGCAGAAAGTCGCCATCCCCACCATTACCTCATGAGGTTGAAGGTCCTGTCGCCATGTTTAAAGGGCACCCCCACAGCCTGCGTTATCCCTTCCACCTTTGCCAGGCCACTGCTCCACTCTTACTTGGTCATCCTCCGTGCACCTTGCAGTGCCACCACCCAGTCTCGAGCAAAAGCCTGGCCTTTACAGATACTAGCCCCCCCCTCCCCCGCTCACACACACACAAAGAGGACAATGCAGAGCTAACTCATTGAGGATGTCTATCTCAGTGGTTCCCAACCAGTGTGCTGCAGCAGAAGACCCCTCCACTCCACGTGTGCTGAGAAAGAAAAAGATTCACAATTGATGTAATTAAACTAAAACTAACCTTTATCTTCAGCTCTGTCGTTGGCATCTCCAAAACTCGGCGTTTCTTGGGCCTCCAGAGCACGGCTGGCTGGGAAAGAGCTGCACACGCGTGGTTTAGATTTTTTTATGTTGGTCAGGCCCAAGCGCATGACCAAAGGTCCCCAGGCGCCTGCTCAAAAAGTGAAAACTCAAAAAGGGCACAAAACCCTGAGAGAAGTGAGAGAGATAAAAACATTGCTCTCCCTCACCTGGTACATGCCAGTCGTAAAAGTGAATGTTCTAACTTCTCGCTGGCAGGGAGATTAATCTGGAGGGGGTGACAATTCTGGTGTGCTGGTCTTTTAATGAGCATGCATGACATTGATGGACAGGGAGCTTCCTTTGAAGTTCCAAGAACATAATTGCTAAATATTATTTTTGGCCTCCTGCCAAATTAGGTTCCCCCACCCCCCTGCCCTGCCAAGCTTCCCACTGCTGACTGAACCCAAAGATTCTATCCCTCATATCCTCACCCGGAATAATTCATTCCTACTTTTACTGAACTCTTTATTTGCCAGTTTGTGGCCAGGCCAGTTGATAGATTCAATGGACGAAATACTCTCAGGATCAATACTGTCAACTAAAAACAAACTGGCCAACATTGGTGTCTAACAGCAGCAGTGGAGACATATGAAGGCCAGACCAAGCTGTATAAGAACTTGTGATAGAGAATGGTACAGTCGATATTGCGAAGAATATCAGCATCAGCAAGTTTAACTTCCTCATTCTATGCTTGCACTGCTAAAGGAGATTTCTGGTGTTGTAGAAGCTTCACTAGTTGCAATGAAAATACTTGTCTTCTTAATGATCATGAAGTATGAAAACCAGACCAGAGGGATTTTTTTTAATGTCCTGTGTGTGAACCAAGATTTGTGTCCTTTTTGTTTTCTCCTCTCTCCAGGCGGAAACGGCAGCCAATAGAATCTGCAAAGTTCTGGCCGTTAACCAGGAAAATGAGCAGCTAATGGAGGATTACGAGAAGCTGGCTACTGACGTACGTGTAAAAGTTTCTTCACAGTCGCATGACCAGAATTTGAGAATCATAGAGATGTTTGTCTCCTTGAAACTGAAAGGTGTGCTTCATAAAAAGGCTGGAGAAGCACCCCAAATATCATTCCACAAATCAGCTTCTTCAGATTCTTATGGGAAATCTCCCTCCCAATTGTTGCACAGACATGCGCACCTGTCGATATATGCACTCAAATGATAAAATCTGGAATAGTTGGAAGCAAAACTGTAACTCATCAGCGGCCCTAAAGTACAACATGTGCTCACTGCAATGTTGAAATTTGTTCTTACTTTGCAAGTCTATCTATTTTCTGGCATTCTAGATTGGTTTCCACCTTTATATTGGAAGGTTCAATTTACACAGCATTTTTAGCGGCAACTAATCAGCACCCTTTTCTCACGCTGTATAAATTGCTTCTCCCCTTGAAATTTGGTATTCTTGCATCTGTCCTGAAGAGTGCAAGGTTAAAAACTTTGAAAGCTTGTCTCTTTTTTGTCAGCAATACACAACATTCATTCAGAAATAAAACAGAAAATAATCCAGCGTTTTCTGCTTTTATTTCAGATTTGCAGCATTTTGCTTTTATTTTTAATTTAGGCAGGCCTTTAAAAGGCCTACAGATTTTAACAGACTTATCATTTTCTTTTGAGCTTCCCTTCAGCTTTTGTGAGCCTTGGTGCCAGTTGCTTTTTAATATCTTTTTGCACCAAGCTGCCTTTATTACCATTAGGGATCATTTCAAGCTGATGCTTTGAGAGGAAAAGAAATAAATATGGTGGGATGCCAAGCAGGTCAGCTTGCCAGTTGTTTGTTGTATGCCCTCCTTCCAGCAATCTGCCCCCTTATAGTGGGAGGTAGCAAACCTGACTGCTGCAGGAGTCATTGCCAAATACTCCTCTTGCCAAAGGAGATGGAAAAACAAACATCGGCTGATATTGGAAACAGCAAAGATCGTGCTTTATCTCGGGCATGCTGCAATGCTGACCTCTGGGGTTGGAAAGAAATCCAAGTAGCACAGACTAGACTTAAATAACTACCAAAGAGACGACAGTGCACATCACATTAGAAATGTGTCAGCAGTCAAAGACCATCCCCATTGCCTCTTTAATCATTTACAATGCTACAAAAGAAAAGCTTACCTCATCCAGATAGGTGTAACTACATACACAATTTACCCCTTAATCATCTAATGTCCTGAGGCAAGCAAAAACCAAAGGGAAACACTCTCTGGGAAAAAATAAACTCCGTAAATTCCTTTCTGATTCCCTCTGGGGAAAAAATAAACTTAGTAAATTCCTTTCTGATTCCCTCAAAGTCAACACTGAAGGCTTCAGGAGATTGCGTTAGGCAACATTCTCTCTTCCCATCACACCGGCAAACTTACCTTTTACATGATTGAGGAACTTCATTGTTTGCTGAGAGATGGGATTTCCTCAGTTTCCAGAACGGAAAACATTGGCAATAAAAGGAGTTTTGTAGTTAGGCACAGTAACCACGTGTCAATCCGGGGTCAGCCAATTCTGGTTGGTGGCTGGCAGCCATGTTTGTTCCTCCGCATTACATCCGTAAAAGGAGGGTCGAGGTACAAAATAAAATGGCAACCAAGAAAAGTCTTTCATTACGGAAGAATATGTCCCCAGAATCAATTTTGCCTTGATTATTTTTGTCACAGCTGAATTTGTAACATCATGCATGATCAACAACATGCTTTCATCGCCCACCACATCGTCACATGTTCCGTAAATGGCATGGCAAGCTACCTTCACAAAATGGTCTCCCACAGGGGCAGGCAGGAGAAGGCCATTTAGCCCATTGAACCTGCTCTGCCATTCAAACTGACCCTAGCTGATCATCTGCCTGTACATCACTTTCCCCACTGTCCCTTGATATCATTAGTATCCAGAAATCCACTGATTTCAGCAATTGAGTTTCCGCAGTCGTCGGGGTAGAGAATTCCAAAGATTCACCACCCTCCAAGTGGAGAAATTCCTCCGCAGCTCAGTCTGCACTCCTCTTTATGTTCATCAGACTTCACTTTCATATGGAAAGAGGGACAATGTGAGCTGGAGAATATTTTTCGAGCTTTCTAGGTCCCTAATGTCACTGGTTCTGTTATAGCTCCTGGAGTGGATCCGACGCACCATTCCCTGGTTGGAAAACCGTGCCCCAGAGAACACCATGCAGGCCATGCAGCAGAAACTGGAGGATTTCCGTGACTATCGCCGTCTCCACAAACCACCAAAAGTGCAGGAGAAGTGCCAGCTGGAAATCAACTTCAACACCTTGCAGACAAAACTGCGACTCAGCAATAGACCAGCCTTCATGCCATCGGAAGGCAAGATGGTATCGGTATGTATTAAGTGAGGGATGCAGTATGTCTTTCTAAGTATAAACTGGAGAAGCCATTCCCCCCCACGTTCATTTCCAATTGGCTCTTGTGTTTTGGGTCTGATTTGGTTGTGCAATATTAACCATTCTGCATTTGGTACAGTTTTTCTGAATATAGCCCAATTCCTTACATAGAACCATAGAATTCCTACAGTGCAGAAGGAGGCCATTTGGCCCATCGAGTCTGCAGTGGCCCTCTGAAAGAGCACTACCTAGCCCACTCCCCTACACTCTCCCCATTACTAACCTGCACATCCCTGCACATTAAGGGCCAATTTAGCATGGCCAATCCACCTAACCCGCACATCTTTGGACTGTGGGAGGAAATTGGAGCACCCGGAGGAAACCCACTCGGACACGGGGAGAACGTGTAAACTCCACACAGTCACTCAAGGCCGGAATCGAACCCTGGTCCCTGGCGCAGTGAGGTAGCAGTGCTAACCAGTGTGCCACCGTGCCGCCTCTAGTTCGAATTGTTCGAATCCCCTTAAACAATGAAGTTTATATGTACTGCAGTGCCTGTAAAATAGGAATGGAGTATTGGATTTGTAATTTCAATATTATTTAATTCAATTTGACCCTTTTGACATCCCGCCTTGTTACCTGCAGAATTTGTTGGTCTATTTTGGCCATTCCATGATTGTCACATGTCCACATGTTTTTTTTAATATAAATTTAGAGTACCCAATTAATTTTTTCCAATTAAGTGGCAATTTAGCGTGGCCAATCCACCTACCCTGCACATCTTTGGGTTGTGGGGGTGAAACCCACACAAACACGGGGAGAATGTGCAAACTCCACACGGACAGTGACCCAGAGCCAGGATCAAACCTGGGACCTCGGCCCCGAGAGGCTGCATGGCTAATCCACTGTGCCACCGTGCTGCCCCATGTCCACATGTTTTTAACCTGATTACTTAGCCCATACATGGATTTTTGGATGTAGGCAATACTTCAATTCCCTCAAACGCCAAAGGCTACAGGAAACTGTGGTAGCCAACACTCTCTCTTGCCTTCACAGTGGCCAACTTACCTTTAAAATGATTGAGGAGCGTGTTATTAATTTTATCATGCCCACCTACTAACTGACCAGATTTTACCTTCAGACTTTGGCATATGCAGAAGGCTCAGTGTGACCATTACTGCAGATTAATCCATTCATAAATCACCACATGGATTAGAGAACAATACAACATTGTGTTTATGGACTTCTCGTTGTTTTAAGAAAAAAGACAAGAACTCCTAAACCAAACTACATGACCCTCTCGAATAATAATGTTGCACTCCTACTAACCTGCAGCTTCTTATTTAGCACCATGGGGACTATCTAATTAGTGGATGCAGTGTACACTCAGAGCTGAGAAAACCCTACTGGAAGTGTGGGCAGGTTTGACGCTGACTAACAAACTCCCTTCCTGGCTGAGCATTTGGATGCCGTGAGACAATGTTTGTCCTTCGGGGTTTCTATGCTTGGACCTTGTTCGCGAATTGCAGTCACCTTTGCCTGAGTTCCAGAGTTGTGAGGGTGACGTGAATGGTGTAGCTTCTGCTTTTCATTCCCCGATGCCCAGAGTAGCTGGTTACAGAGTACCCTCGGAGATGTTCCTAATTTAGTCCCACCCTGTTTGGACCTATTCTGTGATGGCAGTTACGTGAACCGTGCAGGATTCTGACTAACATGAGACTCAAGTTATTTCTTGGTTTGTATGTACAACCAAGTTTTCTTTTGTATTCAGTCACGAGATGTGAGCATCACTGGCAAGGCGAGCACTTGTTGTGATTTCATAACTGCCCTTGAAAAGGTGGTGGTGGTGAACTGTCTTCTTTGGACCGCTGCAATCTACGTGATGTGGGTACACTCACAGTGCTGTTAGAAAGCCCTGCTGGAAGTGTGGGCAGGTTTGACGCTGACTCACAAGCTCCCTTCATAGATTACATAGAACATACAATGCAGAAGGAGGCCATTCGGCCCATCGAGTCTGCACCGACCCACATTAATCCCTCACTTCCACCCAATAACCCCTCCCAACCCTTATGGACACTACGGGTAATTTAGCATGGCCAATCCACCTAACCTGCACGTCTTTGGACTGTGGGAGGAAACCGGAGCACCCGGAGGAAACCCACGCGGACACGGGGAGAACGTGCAAACTCCGCACAGACAGTGACCCAGCGGGGAATCGAACCTGGGACCCTGGCGCTGTGAAGCCACAGTGCTAATCACTTGTGCTACCGTGCTGCCTGACTGAGTATCCAGGAATTTGACCTTGTGACAATCAAAGACCGGCGATATAGTTCCAAGTCAAGATGGTGTGTGACTTGGACGGGAACCTGCAGGTGTTAGTGTTCCCGTGCATTCCCTGCCCTGCCCTTTTAGGTGGTAGAGGTTTGGAAGGTGGTGTCGAAGGAGCCGTCACAGGCTGCCGCAGTGCATTTGGTAAATGGCACACATTGGAATCACAGTGTTCCAGTGGTGGAGGGAGTGAATGTTTAAGGTGGTGGATGAAGTGCGCGTCATCCTGACTGCTTTGTCCTGCATGGTGTTAAACCTCTAGAGTGTAATTGGAGCTGCACATATGGAGAGGGTTTCATCACACTCGTTACTTGTGCTTTGCAGATGGTGGACAGGCTTTGGGGAGTCGGGATTGAGTTACTCTCTACAAAATTCCCAACCTCCTGACCTGCTTTTGTATCCACAGTATTTCTATTGCTGGTCCAGTTCAGTTTCTGGTCAATAATAGCCCTCAGGATGTTAATAGTGGGGAACTCAATGATGGTAATGCTGTTGAATGAGAGGGGAAGGTGGTTAGACTCGCTTTTTGTTGGAGATGGTCATTGATGGGCACTTGGGTAGCGTGAATGTTACTTACCTCTTATCAGCTATATTTTCACTTGATGTTCATATTTGTGTTTAGCATGAACAAATGAGGAGGTCAGTTATAAAACTAAATGGTCTGATATCTGCGCCTACATTGATTTCATCAAGTTGGGATCCATTCAAAGTTTTGAAATCCATTTGGTTCTAAGGGAGGGATTGGGCATGAGGGTGGTGCAGGATGATGCTGCTGGCCCTGGGGGTTATGAATGTGAATGGAGGGGCAGCACGGTAGCACAGTGGTTAGCACTGCTGCCTCATGGCGCCAAGGCCCCAGGTTCGATCCCAGCCCTGGGTCACTGTCTGTGTGGAATTTGCACATTCTTCCTGTGTTTGTGTGGGTTTCATTCCCACAGCCCAAAGATGTGCAGGGTAGGTGGATTGGCCACGCTAAATTGCCCCTTAATTGGAAAAAATTATTTGGGTACTTTAAATTTCTAAAAAGAAAAAAATAAATGAATGCGAATGGATACACCAGTGATGATATTACTCAGTCTCTCATTGCGATTTGTGGCAATTTCAGGATATAAACAATGCCTGGGGCTCACTGGAGCAGGCCGAGAAGGGTTATGAAGAATGGCTGCTGAATGAAATCAGGAGGTTGGAGAGACTGGACCACTTAGCTGAGAAATTCAGACAGAAAGCAGCAATCCATGAGGCTTGGACCAATGGTAAGCATTTCACTGTCTAATGGAGCAAACATTGCCTGAATTTAGCATGAAATATCAGGGTATGGATCCTTTTTATATCCCTTGGGTGACGTGGGTGCTGGAAGTTGGACTATCTCAGTGTTTGGTAGCCCCCCGAGTGCAACATCAATTTTCACAGTAACTTTATTGCAGTGTTAATGTAAGCCTACTTGCGACAATAATAAAGATTATTATTATTAGCAGTTTTCTCTCTTCATAGCCTCTTTACCCATCACCTGCCCAGCTAGTGACAAAGCCAATTGTAGAAAGATAATTTTTGATTGCAGTCATCATTATTAGGATCCCAGATGAGAATGGAACTATTTGAAATTTGTAAAATTGTGAGGAAATGTTATTGCACCCCAGGAGTGATAACATTGACCAATAGGTATCTTTTATTTTAAACAAACTTTAATTTAAACACAGAATTAACCACATGAGCAACGGGAAATAGCTTTACAGCTATCAGTTACAACAGTTCTTAAATAAAATGAAAACATTTAACTTACTTCCTAAACCTGCCTCTGTATTCCAATTAAATAAACCAATATAGTTCAAACACCACTCATGAACAAAGTTAACAACTAGGGTTTTACTTGCTTTTCTCTGTGCAGATTCTTCTTTGGAGATGCAACCTTTCAGGACCGAAACTGAAGCACCCCTGTTCAGATTAAAATCATAGGAAGATCTAACTTTTCAGACAGATCTGGCTCCTCCCTTTAATTACACCTTCTGTATCCAAAGTATAAGGGGCTGGATATTCCGTTTGGGAGACTAAGTCCCCACGCCGGCGTGAAAATGGCGGTGATTTATGGCATGAAAACTGGCGCAAAACGGCCACCGATTCGCCCATTGCTGGGGGCTAGCAGGGAGGTGGTAGTGTAGAGCTCCCAGCTCTAGCTTCCGATATGGCCCGGAGCTTTGTCAGGTCTATGGCCGCGCATGCGCACGGCCGCGGCCTGCAGCAGCCGCGCCGTGCTTCATGGCAGATTCAGCCCGTGGACACGGACAGCAAAAATAGTACCCCCTTCAGCCGCACGCGTGCTCTGGACCGCCCGGCCAGTGCGCCCCCAGCCCTGAATGAAGACCCCCCTTGCCCGCGGATCAGCTCTCCTCCGACTGTGGCAGCGCCGGACTGAGTTCGCAGCCGCCACACTAAGTTCACGATGAGTGAGACTACATGTGTCCCACACCATTGTGAACTCGGCCGGTCGGGGACGGAGCATCGCGGGACGGAGCAACGCGGGGCGGGCCTGACGCCGTGGATACGTGGTGTGGCGTACTCCTAGAGTATGCCATTTTCAGAGGGCGGAGCATCGCGTAAACGGCACCGCCCCCCGATTTTGGCATCATCGGAGAATCCAGCCCGAGGTATTTTTCTGTCAATTCCCACAGGATGTCCCATTGCCTGCTTAACCAGGACCAAACACAATACCACTCATATATTATCTACACCCCAGTTGTCCTTTTAGCATAAACAATATTCCAATTGCCGAACATTTGACCTGCAAAGTCAATGATCACCTCACTTCTACGACCCCTTCATCGCAGCTTTAGCAGATATGCTGTCTGTGTGTACCTTATTTTTTTAATATAAATTTAGAGTGTCCAATTCATTTTTTCCAATTAAGGGGCAATTTAGCGTGGCCAATCCACCTACCCTGTACATCTTTGGGTTGTGGGGGCGAAACCCATGCAAACACAGGGAGAATGTGCAAACTCCACACGGACAGTGACCCAGAGCCAGGATGGAACCTGGGACCTCGGCGCCGTGAGGGAGAAGTGCAATCCACTGCTCCACCGGCTGCCCTGTTTGTGTGCATCTTAAGCCAGGTTTTAATAACATGCAAAAAATATATAAAATCTGACAATTTCTTATATTCATCACATCATTCTATATTATGTTGCCAAATAGTGGCTCCCAGAGATTATGTATCATAATGTCCAAGTGGACCGGTCAACTCTTCTTCATTACACAGCTGTAAATCCTTGGAGCCACAGCTCTTGAAGTGTGTTTAAACCTTCCGGTTTGCCTTTCTAGTCCACCTCCTGGTTCTTGTGTTGGCCAGTTGATCAGAACCACTCTGGAGCACTGTGTTCCATATAATCGCAGAATCCGTACAGTGCAGAAGAACACCATTCGGCCCATTGAGTCTGCACCGACCCTCTGAAAAAGCACCCTAACCTAGGCCCAATCCCTCACTTTGTACCACTTGTAGGCAATTCAGCATATGCAATCCACCTAAAGGTGGTACAATCTTAAAATGAGAGCTAGGCCATGCAGAGGTGAAATCAAGAAGCAGTCCTTCAGGTAAACGTCAGTGGAAACCTGCACACCCCCCCCCCCCCCCCCCCAAAAATAACGCTGTGGATGCTGGATAAATCAAATTTTTCGAGACTAATTTTTTTTATTAATACAAGTACCGAGGGATAAGGATCAAAGGAGGTTTATGTGGGCCTCAAATTGAGATGAGATACAGATCAGCCATGATCTGACTGAATGGTAGCACAGGTGCAAAGGGCTGAATGGCCTCCTCTTGTGCCTATGTTTAAATTGTGTACTCTGGACACTGGGAACTTTTGAAGACCGCACAAGTGTACTTCGTCAAGGACTCTCAACTTTCAGAGAGAGGGAGAAAGCTTTTTTTTTCACGATCTGAGCTGGACTAGGATGGTTTGCTATCTCGTTGCACCACCTTAAGCCTGGTGGAAAGAAGTATTCTGAAATTTAACAGCTCAGTGATGATGAGTCATTTCCCTCCCCATTCACTTCTGTCTGTGCTACCAGACATATTTGCCTCACAGTTACTAATACATCACCCTCATAGCAGAACAATAGGTCTATTTTTGCTATAATCTTACATGGTCTATCCGTTAAGAAATAATATTAATATTGATTTGCAGACTAGTGCTGTATGGAGTCTAGACAAGCCAATGCTGGTGCAGTTCCTAACACACTGAAGCATTCTGTTTCTTCCAATTTGATTCAGTCAGCTTAAATAAATTCCAAGCTGATTGCAATCCATCCTCACGAATAAAGGACCCTCACATTCACCATCGTAAAAATCTGAGCTCCCTTTGTGGATGCAATTGTATTTGCTTTGTAATACCCCGGGAATGGTTTGGTGTTCATTTGCTTAGATACAGTCAGGTTTCTCTAGTAACTGAGCTGTCCCAGGCCTTCCCACAGGCCTCTCTTGCTTTGGCCACACAGGACAGCCTGGAGTGACTCTTGCTTTCTGCCTGTTCCCTTGCTTGCTAGTGAGACGTGCTTAGCTCCTGTTTGGCACTTAGAACAAAGGCACTGGACTACATCATGGCTAAATAGTGAGGAATTATGGCACAAACATGCAGGCTCTTGCTCCTTGATAAAGTGTGTTTGGTCCACAGCTGTGCTACATTGCCATTCTTTCTTTTAGAGCCCAGTATAGAACTGGAGGGAAACTTAGCCTTGCTCACCCAACTAGAAGTCCGAGGCAGGAAATGCATTTGGAACTTGACCTGCTAAGTGTTTTAACTGTACCAATATGGAGTGAAGGTGTTTCCCAACAGTGGAAATAGAATGTGGGGATTAATCTATTTACCCTTCATCACCGAACAACTGGTCATTTGACAATTTGAGGTTAATCAACCTGGTTAATTAGTGAGTCATTGATGACTTGAAAGGAGATGAGGATCTTTGACAAAAAAATCATGACAATTGTAATAGTGCGACTCCATTCATCGAAACACTACAGTGCAGAAGAAGGCCATTCAGCCCATCAAGTCCACTGACCCTCCGAAAGAGCACACAACCTATACCCACACCCGCTCCCTACCCCCGTAACCCCATAACCCCAACTAACTTTTCAGACACTAAGGGGCAATTGATTATGGCCAATCCACCTAACCTGAACATCTTTTGGACTGCGGAGGAAACCGGAACACCCGGATGAAACCCAGGCAGACAGGGAAAACGTGCAAACTCCACATCGTTACCCAAGGTTGAAATTGAACCCGGGTCCCTGGCACTGTGGGGCAGCAGTGCTAACTACTATGACACCACCCTGCCTGAAATTCTAGCTTTTTTGAGTGATGCGGTTTATTCAACTGACAGTCTACAGACACCAGACATCTCCTCACCTTTGCAGCCAGTAAGGTCCACTTTGAAGTGTCGTCACTGTTGCACTGTAGGAAACGTGGCACCAGTTTATGCACAGCAAACCCCTACCAGTAACAGATGTCATGATATGCAGATAATGATATATAGACAGGCAGCTAACACAGAGAACAGGACATGATCAGTGAGCAGGCAGGACACTCAGGGGTGGTATCTCACTATAAAAGGCTCTCGCACTCCGGCTCTTTCCACAGGCGACACTTACAGAGTAGGACAGGGACAGATCAGAAGCATCAAACCCACCACGTGGCTTAGAGCAGACTGGTTAGTTAGACTGAGTTACTATAGTAAGATTAGCAGGAGCGTTGAACTCAGAGAGAACTGTGCTACTGGTTCAATAAATCACATTGAACTTACTTCAAAGTCTGGAGTATCTTTTG
The DNA here is from genome assembly GCF_047496885.1 of Scyliorhinus torazame. Lineage (NCBI taxonomy): Eukaryota > Metazoa > Chordata > Chondrichthyes > Carcharhiniformes > Scyliorhinidae > Scyliorhinus > Scyliorhinus torazame. Next base: position 242,387,834 of record NC_092708.1, read on the forward strand.
GTCAAAGCTGCATAGAGTTGCAGCCTGTGTTATCCCAGAGTACATAACACATCAACAGATATTTTTTTTGTGTGTGATGTTGATTGAGGAATCAGAATTGGGCAGGAGAGCAGGAAAAATGCCCTCAAGTTCTCCTAAATAGTGCCACGGGATCTCTTGCATCTACCGTGGTAGGTAGATGGGACCTCTGTTTAATGTTGCATCCAAAAGTTGGCATCTCCGACGGTGGAATACTCCTTCTGCACTCAAATGTCAGCCTTGATTTTTGTGCCCAAGTGCTGGAGTGGGGCTTGAACCCAGAACCAAATGATTCTGGGGCGAGAGTGCGACCAGTTGAGCCCACAGCTGAGAAACTAAACAAGAACTTACATTTCCATAATGCTCTTCAGCAACAAAAAAAGGTCTGAGCACTTCAGTCAATGTTGGAGAAATAAAGAGTAAACTTTGAAGGTGAGGGAGGAAAAGGGAACGGTTTCATTGAAAGTTATAGCATCAAAGAGGCCTTTGGCCCATCAAACTTGTGCTAGCCCTTTGAGAGAACTGTCAAATTTAGTCCCGTGCACCCCAGCTTTTTATAATAATCTTTATTTTGCTCCTAACTCTGCAAATTACCTCTCTTCAAATAAACATCCGTATTCATTTATTTTTAAAATTTAGAGTACCCAATTATTATTTTTTTTCCAATTAAGGGGCAATTTAGCATGGCCAATCCACCTAACCTGCACATCTTTGGGTTGTGGGGGTGAAACCCACGCAGACACAGGGAGAAAACATCTATATTCATACACGTACATGTCAAACACGCATCTGATTGCTTTTTTGAATAATAAAAATCTTTAGTAGTGTTACAAGTAGGCTTACATTAACACTGCAGTGAAGTTACTGTGAAGATCCCCTAGTCGCCACATCCCACATCCATTCGAGTACACAGAGGCAGAATTCAGAATGTCCAAATTACCTAACAGCACGTCTTTTGGGACTTGAGGGAGGAAACTGGAGCACTCGGAGGAAACCCACACAGGGAAGAACGTGCAATGTACTTTTGTCACTACTCTTTTTCAGTTAGCGCATTCAAATCGTAACAACTCTCTGTGTGGAAAATACTTCCCCGTTTAGTTTGTTTTTAAGTCTTTGACTTCAGGTCCCCCACCTGAAGGAACAGTTTCTCCCTCATTGCCTCTCAAAACCATGCATAATTCTGAGGAAAAGTTTGAAGATGTTAAAAGCAAAGCGGAAGAGAAGGATTTGTGAGAGGCTTTTGACACCAGGCAGAGTGGTAATAAGAGGAGATGATGGGGAAAGTAGCCGCAAAAGTGCTTGACGGAGCAATCCCAAATAGTGCGGAATCCGTAACAAAGGAACAAAAGGGGCCTGTTTAGAAATACAGGTGGGAGATCACAAGGCAGGTGGGATGGGAAGATTCAATTTAAAAATTAAAAATTAAAATTAAGGGGCAGTTTAGTGTGGGCAATCCACCTTTCCTGCACATCTTTGGGTTGTGGTGGTGACACCCACGCAGACACAGGGAGAATGTGCAAACTCCACATGGACAGTGACCCGGGGCCAGGATCGAACCCGGGTCCTCGGCGCCGTGAGGCAGCAGTGCTAACCACTGCACCACCTTGCCGCCCCTCGATTCAAAATTATGAATGACGATCTTTAAAAGCTTATTGGCATGGCATAAGGGATCCAGTGTATCTTGGCAAAGATAGAGTATGGATCTAGGAGGCGAGCTACGACTGTCTGAATGTGTTGTAGTCAATAGAGGTTGGGAGGAAGACGAGCATTGGAACTACAAAGTAATTTCCCTGAGTCTGAAGCCAGAGGACTCAATTGCTTGGGCACAAAAAATTAGTGTGCAGAGCTAAAGGGAAACACCCCAATTTTCCAGTACTCGCTGCAGTCCTCTGTGTCTGGGCAGACCCAGCAAAATCTTCCCCTGTCATGTTGTGAGGTGATAAAGGTACACGTTCAGGTTTCAACAACGAGAATAAAGGTGGAACAGGAATACGGTTTGTGACACAGACATAGAGGGCCTTGGTAATTGATTTTTGTGGGGGGGGGCGTTAGTAAGATTTAGGGCTAAGCAGTGCGACCAAGGGTCTGTGCACCTGAGTTTATTCAGGTTGTCACAACAGACGGGCAATTGTAAAGAGCAGCAAGTGTTTTGGGGATTGATGGAGGAGGTGAAGGGGTAGAGCTGGGCGGCACGGTAGCACAGTGGTTGGCACTGCTGCCTCACAGCGCCAGGGTCCCGGGTTCAATTCCAGCCTTGGGTGATATTTGGAGTTTGCATTTTCTTCCCCCTTGTCTGCGTGGGTTGTCTTTGGGTGCTCCAGTTTCCTCCCACAGTCACAAAGATGTACAGGTTAGGTGAGATTACGGAGATAGGGCGGGTGAGTGGGCCTAGGCCGGGTGCTCTTCCAGAGGTTCAGTGCAGACCCGATGGGCCAAATGGCCTCCTTATGCACTGCAGGGATTCTGTGATTGCTGTTTGGTAATGCAAATACATACATATGAATTAGGAGCAAGGGTAGATCACTCGGCCTTTCAAACCTGCTCCACCATTCAATGAGTTTATGGCAGATCTTATATGTATTCTCAACTCCACATCCCTGCCGAGCCCAATAACCTTTTACCTCCTTGTTTATAACGAATCTGTCTACCTTTGTTATAAAAATGTTCAAAGATTCAGGCCGTAACTTTCTGGCCGTTCACGCCGACGGGACCTTCCGGTCCCGCCGATGGCTGACTTCTGCCACAGGTTTCCTGGCAGCAAGGGATGCATTCAACAGAAAACCCCATTGACAACCGCAGGACCAGAGGCGCCCGCACCGTCCAATGGTGGGCCACCTTTTTTGCGGCAGGTTGGTCAGTAAAGCCCACCCTTTGCTGCCGCCCCCTTGTGAGGAAGAGAGCTCCAAAGACTCAAGACCCTCTGAAAGAGAAAAAAATCTCCTCATCGCTGTCTTAAATGGGTGACTCCTTATTTTTAATCAGTGGCCCTTGGTTCTAGATTCTCCCACAAGAGGAAACATCCTCTCCAGACCCGCCCTGTCAATACCCCTCAGGATCTAAAGGCTTTGATCAAGTCACCTCTTACTCTTGTAAACTCCACAACTCGGATACAACGATGTTGTCAACATTATTTATCACCTATTTCTTTCCCTGGCTCCCTATCGTACAATGCTTACTTTATTTTTCAAACTTAGTGGAAAGTTGTTCGTGGATTATACTTTTTTAACTTTTACTTGTGTGCCTACCTCCCTGTTATAGGAAAGGAGGAAATGCTGATGGCAAAGGATTTTGAGACAGCTACCCTGTCAGAAGTCAAGGCTATATTGAAAAAACATGAGGCCTTTGAAAGTGACCTAGCAGCCCATCAAGATCGTGTGGAACAGATTGCTGCAATCGCCCAGGAGCTGAAGTATGTGCTTTGACGAAGCTTTCATTTTAACTAAAAGATCAAAGAAAGCAAAGGATTGGAACTGTCCTGAGTGAGGTGCTCCATTGGAAACATCCTCAAGGGGCATTTAAATCTAAACAAATTCTTTTAAAATCAGTTCCATTGGCCTCTGTAATTTCTGACTTGTCTTCTCCTGGTGGTCAAAAAAGCTGCCCATGGCTTAATCGGCCGGTTATATTGATAGGAGGAGCCCTTTGAATGGCCATTCAGCTTCATCTACAGTGTCCTCAATGTGAAGATCTCACTGTTGTCAGCTTGAGGCCTTTCTTTTGGGAGGAGGGTGGGTGGGGCAGGGGGGTGCCGATAGCACAGAGGCGAATCATTTGGGCAGGTGAAGCATTCTGCCACTCTGCCCTCTGTCAACCGACGTACAGGAGCTCGGTTTGCAAGACAAGACTGTCCAACCCACTAGTTGGAAGAAGGCTTTACGAAGGCGAGAAGGCAGCAACAGGTAACTGATGGATGATTAATCATTTCCCTACCCCACTGCCACCAAACAAAATCTAAAGACGTGGCATGTTTTACAGAGTCTCATTGATCTGCATTGTGCCTGAGTCAATTGAGAATGGAAGCCTCCTGTTGTGGATTGACCCAGATGTCCTTTTTTTTTGGGGGGGGGGGGCCTGCAGAAAAAGCTGAGTAGTGTTGTGCTCCGACACAAGTGATTTATGTGCGAGTACTTGAGGCATCGTTGAATGCCCAAGAGGCTACTCCAGATAGTGTGGAGCTTAGGGTTAGTGGGCAATGAGCCATTCGCTCTTGCCTTTTTGAAAAGAAGCTGCACACTCCACCTGTTGAACACTTGTTGCGACTCGTCCATGCACGGGCGTGCTGTTGGAGGGGCTTTATGGGAGTAGGGGGTCAGGGAGCAGGAAAGAGTAAAACATGCCTCCAGCCAATTTGCATTCGATCTTGCAGTGCCTTCGAGATTTTGTTTAACAGCTGGAATTTTTATATTTTCTTAACGTATATCCTGAGGAACTAAACACTTGACTGTCTGTAATCACCACAGATCTGAGGCAGAGGTAAACAACGTTAAAATCCTGGGATCTCTTTCAATATCCATCTCTGGTAGTCGTGACAATTCTTTCGGCAATTGTATACTTCTGTTCTAAGTTGTAGTACCATGAGTTTTTATTTCGGTGAATGATACTTATACTTCCATTGGTTCTCCATTTTATTTTTTTGCTCCCCAATTGTAATTCTGCAGGCGTCAGCCACTCTCCAAACACCTTTGCAAGTCGATTTTCTAATGTGAGATTAGATACCGAGTGTTGTCACCCTATTCACATGTGGAGAGCCAAGTGTGACCTATGGTGGCCACTGGCAGTGCTCCACGATACCAGAGGCCTTCTCACTAACCAACACGCTGTCTCTCTCCCAGGATGCAGCCCTTTGAAGATTAAGAGACTGACTCTTTACCCCGCCTCCTATGATGTAGCCAGGGGGGGGCCTGTGCAAAGGTCAGAGTTTGGGGCAAAGCTTCTCTGGGGTCAGAGTGGGACTGTGGTAGCAGTACGCGGACTGGGGCCTCCCCGGGTCAGGACTTTGGTCAGGGCCCAGACAGGTACAGGCCAGGATTTCATCATTTTTTTTTAAATTTAGAGTCTCCAATTAATTGTTTCCAATTAAGGGGTAATTTAGCATGGCCAATCCACCTACCGTGCACTACTTTGGGTTGTGGGGGCGAAACCCACGCAAACACGGGGAGAATGTGCAAACTCCACATGGACAGTGACCCAAAGCCGGGATCGAACCTGGGACCTCAGCGCCGTTATGCAGCAGTGCTAACCACTGTGCCACCGTGCTGCCCCGGGTTTCATCATTTATAGTGGGAATTGCAACCTCAAAACTAATCATCTATAGGAGGAATAATCGCACACTCCAACAGAGATAAAGAACTTTGCTTCTTAGCGGCATTTCAAAGTAAAATTGCTGGACAATAATGCCTAGTACGAGACAGGAACCGGACCAGCTAATAAACTGGACTGTCCAGCATAAAACCAGATTGATGGTCATTCCAGAGCCAACCCAGACTCAAAGTCACATGTGTCTAGCTGGAGTTATTAGATTGAAATCAGGGTGCAGGAACTCTGGCTGATTTTTCCTCCTTACCTTCAGCTCTGCCCAACTGAGGATACTGGGGTAAGCTGTAAACTCCTCAGCAACATTTAGCTAGCTTAGTTAAATTGGCACCATGGTTCAAACCGACAATTTCTTGGTCTGCACAGCCCAGTCCTTCAGCAGCCACAACATTTATTCTTGACTTAACGGGGAAGTTGCTGCCAAGCAGGCAGTTAGCTTGCTCCAGGGGCACATCCACTGGGACTGAGTTAGTACTGCACTGTGAGAGGTGCCATATTTTGGATGAGATTGCAAACTCAAGCCAATCTGCCGTGAGTCTATGTAAAATGTCCCATGGATACACTGAAGATTTGGGGACAGTGGAGACGACATAGGGGAAAGACCGGAGCACTGGGGGGGTCCCCGATAAGAAACAACCATAGGTTTGCCCCGGGAGGAATGGATGGGGGATATGGAATGTGGCAAAGAGCAGGTATAACGCAATTGAAAGATCTATTTGTGGATGGGAAGTTTGCGAGTCTGGGAGCGCTGACCGAGAAATATGGGTTGCCCCAAGGGAATGCATTCAGGTACATGCAATTGAGGGCTTTTGCGAGGCAGCAGGTGAGGGAATTCCCGCAGCTCCCGACACAAGAGGTGCAGGACAGAGTCATCTCAAAGAAATGGGTGGGGGACGGTAAGGTGTCGGATATATATAGGGAAATGAGAGACGAAGGGGAGACTATGATGGACGAACTAAAAGGGAAATGGGAAGAAGAGCTAGGGGAGGAGATTGAGGAGGGGATGTGGGCAGATGCCCTAAACAGGGTGAACTCGTCGTCCTCGTGCGCCAGGCTAAGCCTGATTCAGTTTAAGGTATTACACAGGGCACATATGACTGGAACACGGCTCAGTAAATTTTTTGGGGTGGAGGATAGGTGTGCGAGGTGCTCGAGAAGCCCAGCGAATCATACCCATATGTTTTGGTCATGCCCGGCACTACAGGGGTTTTGGATGGGGGTGACAAAGGTGCTTTCGAAAGTAGTAGGAGTCCGGGTCGAACCAAGCTGGGGGTTGGCTATATTTGGGGTTGCACAAGAGCCGGGAGTGCAGGAGGCGAAAGAGGCCGATGTTTTGGCCTTTGCGTCCCTAGTAGCCCGGCGCAGAATATTGCTAATGTGGAAAGAAGCCAAGCCCCCGGGGGTGGAGACCTGGATAAATGATATGGCGGGGTTCATAAAGTTAGAGCGGATTAAGTTTGTCCTAAGGGGGTCGGCTCAAGGGTTTACTAGGCGGTGGCAACCGTTCGTCGAATATCTTGCGGAAAGATAGATAGGGGAGAACAAAGAAGGCAGCAGCAGCGGCCCAGGACTTTGGGGGGGGGGGGGGGGGGGGGGGGGAGGGATGGGGGGGGGGGGGGTGGCCTGAGACAAGGCAGTTGCCAATTAGGGCTAGTTTTTATTTTTTGTTATTTAATATTTATTTATTTGTTGTTGTTTTTGTTTAAATTTAAAAAAGGTCATTATTATCGGTATTGTTACAATGTTGTGTAAAGGATGCACAATGTACTGTGTTGGTTGACCAAAAATTTTCAATAAAATATTATTTAAAAAAAAAAAGAAAATGTCCCATGGCATTTTCCATAGAAAAATGGAAGAATTCTTCCAATATACTGGCCATCGTTTGCACCATCAACATTATTATCTAGTCGTTCATCTGATTGTTATTTGTCTGTCCTTGCTGTGAACAAATTAGCCTCTGTGTTTACCTATATTACAACAATGATGATAACTGAAAAGTACTGTGAAGTACTTTTGGGAGATCTCTGGTGTGTGAAAGGCAATATATAAATGCAGGATCATTCTCTCTGTTGAGGTTTTGGCATTAAAATCCACGAGGGAGCAGTTGGTCGTAGCATAGTTCCTTGAAAAAGCAGTGCAGGGGCAGCACGGTGGCACAGTGGTTAGCACTGCTGCCTCACGGCGCCGAGGATCCAGGTTCAATCCCGGTCCCGGGTCACTGTCCATGTGAAGTTTGCACATTCTCCCCATGTCTGCGTGGGTGTCACCCCCACAACCCAAAATGATGTGCAGGGTAGGTGGATTGGCCATGCTAAATTGCCCCTTAATTGGAAAAAAACAGAATTGAGTACTCTAAGTTTAAAGAAAAAGCATTGCATTCATTTTCAGCACTCAAATAAGAAGGATGATACAGATAAGAACAAAGAACATAGAAAAGTACAGCACAGGAACAGGCCCTTCGGCCCGCCAAGCCTGCGCCGACCATGCTGCCCGTCTAAACTAAAATCTTCTACGAAAGACTTTGTTGGTCATGTTCAGCCTTTGGATATGATGAATTATTTCTGACTTTTACAGCGAGCTGGATTATTGGGATTCCCCAAGTGTGAATGAGCGATGCCAGAAGATCTGTGATCAGTGGGACAATCTGGGAGCCCTGACCCAGAAGAGGAGAGATGCATTGGAGGTATTTTCATCTTCAACCAGTTCTTTATGGATGTGCTTTGTTTCCTCAAACATGTGCTGTGGCTAACTCAGGTCAAATTTTAGTTTTTTAAACAATGGGCAAAAACATACAGTTGACATTCAACAGTACAAAACCTTGGCAAGACCTTAAACTGGAGCAACCCGTTCCATTTTGTGCCCCACATTTGAGGAAGATTGACCTCTTGGACTCAATTCATCAGAATGACAACCACTTTAAAGGGTTAAATTACAAGGACAGACAACATACACCAGGCTTTTATTACCCTGGTAATAAAAGATGAAGAGGTGATCTAACTGAGGTGCTTAAAATGGTCGGGAGAAACTATTTCCTGTGTTTGCACAGTCCAGAACAAGAATGTGTAAGCTTAAAAGTGAGAGCTAGACTTTAGGAAGTAATTCTGAACACAATGTTTGGTGGAAATCTGGATCTAGCTCCCACTAAAAAGCTAGTGAGGCTTCTGGTCAATTGAAGAGTTTCAAAACTGAGATTGGTGGGGTTTTTTGTTCAGCCAAGGGTATTATGGGTTACGGATCCAGCCATGCTCTTTTTAAAAAAATATTTTTATTCAAGCTTTTAACTTGTATACCTGAAAATATCAGAAGACCAAAACACCAACGTGAACAGAAACCACAAACCCCCAACCACCCCGATACCAGCACCCCACCTTCCTAATTTTAACCCCTCATCCCTCCGCGTGACAATTCCTCCTCCCCTTCCACTGACCCCTTAGTCCACCTTGAAGAAATCAATGAACGGCTTCCACATCCAGTGAAACCCTCCTCCGACCGCCCCCCCCCCCCCCCAAATCGAACTTGACCTTCTCTAAGTGCAGGAATTCTGCCAGGTCACTCACCCACACCCCTGCCTTCGGCGGTTCCAAGTCCCGTCAACACAATGAGATCCGTCTCCAGGCTATCAGGGAGGCAAAGGCCCACACGTCTGCTTCCCTTCCCACCTGGACTCCCGGATCTCCCGGCACACCTAATACCGCCACCTCTGGACTCGGGGGCCACCCCTACACCCGAAATCTCGGACATGACATTCGAGAATCTCTGCCAGAACCCGTTCAGTTTTGAACAACCCACCATCTAAATCTCGTCCACCAGCATCGTCCTCTCCTCTCGTTCCATCCTCTCCATATGTGACCGGATCTAAATAAATACACCCCTAACACCAGACTTAAGTGCCTCAAACAGCATGGTGGCCGTGAGCTCCCCATGTCATTCAGCTCCACATATCTCCGAATGGTGGCCATCACCTGCTCGCACACCCCCTTATCCACCAACAGCCCCACATCTATAATAATAATCATCTTTAGTGTCACAATTAGGCTTATATTAATACTGCAATTTAACCTCCACTGCGGCCGTTGGCCTTCCTTAAACCACCCCCAAATCCACCCAGTGCAGCGCGCGGTCGGAAGCCACAATCGGCGAGTGCTCCGGGTTCACCACCCCCCACCAGCAGCACCTTATCCATCACAAAGAAGACAATCCGAGAATACACCGGGTGCATATGTGAGAAGCGCAAGAACTCCTTTGTCTTCGGCCTCGCAAACCTCCACGGGTTTGGTCCCCCCCCCCACGCAATCCTTGAACCCCTCGACAACTTATGATTCGACCGGTCCAGTCTTGGATCTAGGACCGTCTTAAAATCGCTTCCCATAATCAGCCGATGCATGTCCAAGTCCGGGGTCCTCTCTAATACCCGCCTCATCAAATCCATTTCGTCCCAATTTGGGGCATAAACGTTCTCCTGGACTACCAGCATCGCCTCCATTTTCCCACTGACCATCACACAACTACCCTCCCGGATCGGTCACAATGCTCACCACCTCAAACTCCACTTTCTTATTAACCAACACCACCAACCCCCTCGTCTTCATGTTTAATCCTGAGTGAAACACCTAGCCCACCCATCCCCTCCTCAACCTCATGTAACCCCCAAATCTCCGGTGCGTCTCCTGCAAAACACAATGTCCACCTCCAAACTACTCAAGTGCTCGAAAACGCGCAACCGTTTAACCGGCCCATTCAACCCTTGCACATTCCACGTAACCAGCCTGGTCAGGGTCTCTCCCCCTCCCCTTCCATGCCAAGATCAACCATACCCCTTTTTAAGCCAGCCCCCGGTTCTCACCGCGTGCCCCTCCAGGCCCAGCCCCTCCACGCCCACCCCCAGATGTTCGCCACCGTCTCTCCCTTCCCAACAGCGCCACACCAACCACACCCATGTCACCAACTCTCTTCCCCCACCCCCCACACCCACTATCCCCCCCCCACACGCACACACACCTTCCGCCTGACAATCCCTCACTGAACTCCCGGTAACTAGCCCGCCCATCTAGCATGTTGGCCCCCGCCCAAGGCCTCGGATCCCATCCCCCTCACAATCCCCTCCTCCGCTCCCTCACCCAATCCTCCCAACAAACAAATTAAAACAAAAGGCACACTCACCATCCCCATTCTCCTGTCGCAATCTGCCCCAATAACCCCCCCCCCCCCCATATGCCCCACAATTTACACAGAACTCCTCTCCAAAGTTCAATGTCCTCACACTCCTCCTAGTCCATGGTCTCTCATAAAGTTCAGCGCCACCTCCAGCAAGTCAAAATAAAATTCCTGCTTTTGATGTGTCACTCACAAACAGGCAGGGTACAACACAACAAACTTCACCCCCTTCTTGTAGAGGGCCTTTATCCGATTATACCCGGCCCTCCGCTTGGCCAGCTCCTCACCCAGGTCTTGGCAAATCCGCAGCTCACTCTCGTCCCAGGTACATTTCTCTGCCTCGCCCACCTCAAGATCCTCTCTTTATCCAGGAACTAATGCAGCCTCGCCGCCACCATCGCCCGAGGCGACTCACCTACCTGGAGCCTCTTCCTCTGTGACCTGTGTACCCGATCCACCTCGAGGGGCCGGTCAAAGACCCCCTTCCCCATCAGTTCTCCAACATGCTCACTGGCAGCCTCCCACCTTCGATGCCTTCAGGCAGCCCCACGATCCTCAGATTCTGCCTCCTGGAGCGGTTCTTGAGGCCGTGCAACTTCTCTCTTAGCCTTTTCTGGCTGCTCATCACCATCCCCATCTCTGCCTCCATCGGGGTCAGACGATTCTCATGCTCCACAACTGTCTCCTCCACCTTCTGGATCGCCAGGCCCCGAGTCTCCTGCCTCAGCCCCACCCGCTTGATCGCCGCCCTAAGCAGCTCCACTACCTCGGCCAAATCCTCTAAGGCCTCCTTCCTCTGCTACTGGAATTTCCCATTTAAGAACTCCACCAGCTGCTCCATCGACCATCGGGAGACTGAGCGGGAGCCACCAAATATGCGACCATTCATTCCATGGCCGCCACCAGAAGTCCAATCCGCCATGATCTAATGGGATGGCAGAACAGGCCATCTTAATGAATTAATTAATTCTGTTCCCACAAATGTAGGGATTAATTTTATCAACCGTGTTCATCGAAAGTCTGAAACTGCTGCTTCAGGCACAGACAGTGCATTGATTCAAATTAATTTATAGTAAGAATTTTGCATAACAACCAGTGTTTCTGCATAAATGTGTAGCATTCTATTCTCACTGCGAGGAGACAGACGGGTATGATCACTTTACGGGTAGTGTTAGATTGACTGGATCAACAGGCAAATCTGTTTAAAATTATGGAAATAGTGGGAAGGCTTGTTCGTCTGATTACCATTGAATCTTCACTGGACTGTTTTATTTTTGTACACACTTGTGAGAATTGACTCATTTACCAGTAGGTTGAAAGGAATGGTTAAAAATTTTCAATATCTGGCTTGAACTGGTGTGATTCGACCCAAGACCATTCACGATCCAGCCCTTATGGGCTCGTTACATTGTTGGTACTGTTGATTATTAGCCAGAACATAATGAGAAATGCTCAGTTTGCTTAATCTTAAGTGGAACCTCAGGAGAGCCACATAACTGGTGTCAATGGACTCCTGGTATGCCCTCTCGTGGTGCATCTCGTGTATGCACTTGGCCAGACTCCAGGCTGATGGAACCTTTCACACAATGATTGTAGTATTCGTTAAACCCTTTGAAGTCCGCTTTGTGTACATAACTGACCCGTGTGATATGTTACAGCGTTTAATTTATAGTTTTGTTTCTAATTTCCTGACATTCCAGTAAACCAATCACATTTATAATGAATAAAAACAACTCCTTCCCTTCCAGTGAGTGAAGGGCTGAATCTTTGCCTCAACATTTGCTATAGCGCTCAAAACGGAATGGAGCATAAATATAATTGAATTGGGTTCCTTTTGCTAGTGTGCATCAGTCAAGTGCTATTTAGGAGTGGGCAGCACGGTAGCACAGTGGGCAGCACGGTAGCACAAGTGGCTAGCATTGTGGCTTCACAGCGCCAGGGTCCCAGGTTCGATTCCCCACTGGGTCACTGTCTGTGCGGAGTCTGCACGTTCTCCCCGTGTCTGCGTGGGTTTCTTCCGGGTGCTCCGGTTTCCTCCCACAGTCCAAAGATGTGTTGGCCATGCTAAATTGCCCTTAGTGTCCAAAAAGGTTAGGAGGGGTTATTGGGTTACGGGGGTAGGGTGGAAGTGAGGACTTAAGTGGGTCGGTGCAGACTCGATGGGCCGAATGGCCTCCTTCTGCACTGTATGTTCTATGTTCTAGGAGTAGGTCTCAAGCTTGTTTTCAGCTGGGGAGGGTACGGCAAGAACAAGACCACAAGGTGAAATGGAAGCATTGGTGAAAAGAACCCTAATCTTAATTTTTTTTTTAATGAACATTTTATTGAGGTATTTTTTGGCATTGTAACAGCAGCAATATAATCAATGTACATAAAAAATATAAACATAGTGCAAATACCACCTCCCTCCCCCACAGGTCCCACCATTAATTAACCCCCTAATCTACGCTAACCTAAACCACCCCCCCCCCCCCCCACCCCCTTCTGCTGATGATTAATTCTCTGCGAAGAAGTCAACGAACGGTTGCCACCTCCGGGCGAACCCTAACAGTGACCCTCTCATGGTGAACTTAATTTTCTCCTGGCAGAGAAAGCCAGCCATGTCCGATAGCCAGGTCTCTGACTTCGGGAGCTTTGAGTCCCTCCATGCTAGTAATATCCGCCTGCGGGCTACCAGGGAAGCAAAGGCCAGACAGTCTACTTCTTTCTCCTACTGGATTCCCGGATCCTGCGACACCCCAAAAATCGCCACCTCTGGACTCAATGCCACCCTTGCTTTTAATACCTTGGACATGACGTCAGCAAACCCCCGCCAAAATCCCCTCAGCTTTGGACATGCCCAGAACATGTGGACATGGTTCGCTGGTCCTCCCGCACACTTTGCTCACCTATCCGCCACCCCCAAGAATCTGCTCATCCGGGTCACTGTCATGTGAGCCCGGTGCACAACCTTGAATTGAATCAGGCTGAGCCTGGCACATGTTGCGGTTGCGTTGACTCTACTCAACGCGTCCACCCAGAGGCCCTACTCTATCTCTCCCCTCAGCTCCTCCTCCCACTTTCGCTTCAGCTCCTCAGTCTGCCTCTCCTCTGATCCCATAAGCTCCTTATAAATGTCAGAAATGCTCCTCTCTCCTATCCATCCTCTAGTAACCACCCTATCCTGAATCCCCCTTAGTGGCAGGAGTGGAAAGGTTGGCACCTGTCTACGCAGAAAGTCCCACACCTGCAGATATCGAAATTTGTTTCCCCCCACCAATGCAAACTTCTCCTCCGGCGCCCTCATACTCGGAAAGCTCCCCTCTTACTGAGACCATGAATGTCAATAGATGAAAAAAGATTAAGTATGGAACCACTGGAAGTTGTCTGACGAGGGAGAGAAAAAGAGACAAGAAAATGTGATTTTGAAGAATGGAAAGAACCAGGTTTTCTTTGCTCCATATTAGAGATCAGGAGATTGCGAACCAGCCATTGCATTGCGATTGGAGTGCTGTTTATGAATATTGAGGGGTTGTATTCTGCAGGAACAAGGTAAATGTAAATGATCATAAGGGAGCATATTAGTTGGAGAATGAGTGGAAAAGATGTGAATGATGAAAAGAGAGAAACCGTTGTGAGTGAATTATAAATCTGTCAGAAGACACAGTGGCACAATGATCAGCACTGCTTCCTCACATTGCCAGAGGCCTAGGTTTCATTCTGGCCTTGGGTGACCGTCTGTGTGGAGTTTGTATGTTCTTCCCATAACTGTGTGGGTTTCTTCCGGGTGCTCTGGATTCCTCCCACAGTCCAAAGAGGTGCAGGTTAGGTGGATTGGCCATGATAAATTGCCCCTTAAGTGTCCAAGGATGTGGAGTTTAGGTTACGGGATAAGGGCATAGGGCGAAGTGGATCGGTGCAGCCTTGATGGACCGAGTGGCCTCCTTCTGCACTGTAGCTTTGTGTGAAGATGTCAACTACAATACAGCAATTTGAGGAGAAGTTAGACATGGACAGAATTTTGCTGAAAGTTTGGAAAATTGTTCTGAAATGAACAGCACCAGATCTTGTCCAAGACTTTGAACATGTCTAAGATCAGTTAATCACCAGAGTGTTCCAGAGCAGGGTTCCAGGGTATGTCATGTTGGCAACAAGGTGGTGCTGAAAACCGTGCTGACAATGATTTATTTGGCCAGCGCTTTGGGTGATGGCCAATTTGAAAGTTAGCAAGTGCAGAATGTTAACTCCAGGACTCCTGTACAAAGTCCTCTGTTTATTATTGCCGTTGGGGTGAATCAGCAAACAAGCTTCCCTTCCTAAATAAACCTGCATCGCACCTTCAATTTATTGAACAGTAAGAAGTCTTCCAACACCAGGTTAAAGTCCCAACAGGTTTGTTTTGAATCACTAGCTTTCGGAGCACTGCTCCTTCCTCAGGTGAATGTCTTTTATTGAATGTCTTTTGCATTCCTTTTCAGAGGACCGAGAAACTTCTGGAGACCATTGATCAGTTGTATCTAGAATATGCAAAGAGGGCTGCTCCCTTTAACAATTGGATGGAAGGTGCCATGGAGGATCTGCAGGACACTTTCATTGTCCACACTATTGAGGAAATCCAGGTGAGTATCGATTTAAGTGTGATCGTAACCCATTTTAGACACTGTCCATTTTCTCTTTCCCAAAACCAGTAGCGACCAGCTCTGAGGAACAAAGTTCCGGGTCGAGGAGCCTGACACTGGACACCATTCACTGATGCAGTTCAGCTTGTATCTGGCCACACAGATGCAAGATTCATTAACACAGACTTGCAAACTGCTATCTGTGAGTCATCCTGACATAGTGCGTCAAAGAGAACCGTGATAAAGGGCACTCCCACATGCACAGAACAATGGGAGTCTGCGTCACTTAAACATTAAGAGCTTTGTTTGCTGCCACCCCCTGAAAAGTATTCAAAAAATGAACATATTTATAAATTAAAACAAAAATTAAACTTGCTGGACAATTTGTTGCAATCCCCTTGGTTAAGATGTGTATTCATTGTCCGTCACAATAACCATCAGCTCATGTTTCTCATATTATTCAGCTGAATTGAGATTGTTGTTAAACAGAAGTCATACTCAGCCCTGTTGTATCTTTTTTGTTTTAGCCAATTAATCTCTCCACTGATATTAGCCCTGTTACATCTGACCAGTCAAGAGCAATGCTGTTACGCACAAGTAACAATTTCTAGCACCGCACTCTCCAACAATCTATGATGTTGCCGGTTGAACCTTTTTTGTGACCTACTGTTTTCTTCTTCACATCCGGCTGCCCTGTACACCCAGCATTTGCATTTCTACGATTAGTTTTGAAAGATTGACGATAGATATTTCTCTGGGGATGACAGAGAGACGAACCAGATTCTCTCCCAAGTGGAATGTAGCTCGATCAAAATCATTGCCCAAATTCAGCGAGTTTACCTTTTTGAGAGGTGAATAGTCGATGGCCAAGCTTTGAAGACGTCAGTTGCTTTTTTCTTAATATATTGCCTGATTTGAATCTCACATCCAAACCTGAGCTGACGTTCAGAACCTTGGATTGAGAGTTTTTAACAGTTGCCTCCCACCAGTGGTATCTTGGTCATGTAAAAGACAGATTAGGGATGCATTGCCATGCTTCAGCTCCCGAGGTAACATGGGAGAGATGGGAAAGTTGGTTCTGGGCATTTATAGCTGAAATAATGTTGTCGGAGGCTGCTTGAGGTTTCTGGCGGAGAATGAAATGAGTTTCAGAGAGTAGCTTAAAATTTCTGTTGCAATGCTTCTGCCAGACAAATCTACAAAATAATTTCACACCATTTCTAGCTTTTCTGCCTCTCCCTCGCTCTCTCTCTCGTTCCTACAGCATCAGGTATTTGCTGCTGATGTCTCTCAGCTATATCATGTGTGAGATATAGGCCTGAATTCTATGCAGCCATTGCAGTGGGAGCCATGGCAACTGGGCACACTTCACCAATCAAATCCGAGGTTGGAAGGAGCTGGCGGGGGATTTCCAGCTGCTAGCAGTGGGATCTCATTTAGGCTCATTATTTTGTTAATTAAGATTCAAAATCCTTGACCGGGAGGGGAGGGGGGGGGGGGGGGGGGGGGTCACATGGCTTTCCTGCTTCCTCAAATGGCTGCCCAGCAAACCCTGTCAGCTTTGCCAGTGACCTCATGGCTGGGGGAGGAGGGGGGGATACTGGGAAGGGAATGGCCCGCTGAACGCTACCCTGTGTGCCATCCCTTCCCACCATTCCCACCAGGGGCGACAACACTCTTGACCACTGCTACTCAAAAATCAAGGGCGCCTACCGTTCCATCCCCCGACCGCACTTTGGGAAATTAGACCAGAAGACGGTGCTCCTTCTCCCGGCACAAAAACAGAAACTCAAGCGGGAGAATCCAGCTAAGAAGGTTGTGCAGTGCTGGTCCGAGGAGACAGAGAGCTCTTACGTGACTGCTTAGAGACAGTGGACTGGTCCATATTTAAGAACTCAGCGACCAACTTAAATGAGTATGCCACCACCGTCACAGACTTCATCAGCAAATGTATGGACGACTGCGTGCCAAAGAAAGCAGTACGTGCGTTCCCCAACCGGAAACC
Source organism: Scyliorhinus torazame (assembly GCF_047496885.1). Taxonomy (NCBI): domain Eukaryota; kingdom Metazoa; phylum Chordata; class Chondrichthyes; order Carcharhiniformes; family Scyliorhinidae; genus Scyliorhinus; species Scyliorhinus torazame. The sequence continues at coordinate 242,404,922 of NC_092708.1, forward strand.
ATGGCTCAATCGCGAGATTGACTCCCTACTGAAGGACAGTTCTGAGGCGTTCAAGACAGACGACCCTGACCTATACAAGAAATCCAGGTACAACCTCCGCAAAGCCATCCGAGATGCCAAGAGAGAATATCAAACCAGGCTAGAGTCACAGACAGACTCTCGGCGGTTGTGGCAAGGACTAAACAACATAACGGGCTACAAAGCGAAGCCGAACTGTATCTCTGGCAGCAGCGCACCCCTCCCCGATGAACTCAATGCATTCTATGCTCGGTTCGAGCAGGTAACCAACAATCCGCTGTCGGGTGCCCCAGCAGCCCACAATTCACCCATACCCACCATCACAGCTTCCGAAGTCAGATCGGCCTTCCTGAAAGTGAACCCTCGGAAGGCGACGGGCCTGTACCGGATCCCTGGTCGTGCACTCAGAGCCTGCGCGGACCAGCTGGCAGAGGTATTCGCGGACATCTTTAAACTGTCCCTACTCCACTCCGAGGTCCTCACCTGCTTCAAGAAGACCACCATCATACCAGTACAAAGAAGAACCAGGCAACGTGCCTCAATGACTACCGTCCAGTGGCCCTGACCTCAGTAGTAATGAAGTGCTTCGAGAAGTTGATCATGAAGTGCATCACTTCCATACTCCCAGAACACCTTGATCCACTGCAATTCGCATCCCGCTGCAACCGGCCCACATCAGACGCCATTTCCCTGGCCCTACATTCATCCCTAGAGCATCTCGAAAACAAGGACTCCTACATCAGACTCCTATTTATTGACTACAGCTCCGCCTTCAACACCATAATCCCAGCCAAGCTCATACCAAAGCTCCAAAGCCTAGGACTTGGCTCCCCACTCTGCAATTGGATCCTCGATTTTCTGACCAACAGACCGCAATCAGTAAGAATGAACAACAACACCTCCTCCACCATAGTCCTCAATACTGCAGCCCTGCAAGACTGCGTACTTAGCCCCCTACTCTACTCCCTGTACACACAGGACTGCGTGGCAATACTTGGTTCCAACTCCATCTACAAGTTTGCTGACGATACGACCACAGTGGGCCGGACCTTGAATAACGACGAATCAGAATACAGGCGGGAGATAGAGAACCTAGTGGAGTGGTGTAGCGACAACAATCTCTCCCTCAATGCCAGCAAAACTAAAGAGCTGGTCATTGACTTCAGGAAGCAAAGTACTGTACACACCCCTGTCAGCATCAACGAGGCCGAGGTGGAGATGGTTAGCAGTTTTAAATTCCTCGGGGTGCACATCTCCAAAAATCTGTCCTGGTCCACCCACGTCGACGCTACCACCAAGAAAGCACAACAGCGCCTATACTTCCTCAGGAAACTAAGGAAATTCGGCATGTCCACATTGACCCTTACCAACTTTTACAGATGCACCATAGAAAGCATCCTATCGGGCTGCATCACAGCCTGGTATGGCAACTGCTCGGCCCAGGACTGCAAGAAACTTCAGAGAGTCGTGAACACCGCCCAGTCCATCACACAAACCTGCCTCCCATCCATTGACTCCATCTACACCTCCCGCTGCCTGGGGAAAGTGGGCAGCATAATCAAAGATCCCTCCCACCCGGCTTACTCACTCTTCCAACTTCTTCCATCGGGCAGGAGATACAGAAGTCTGAGAACACGCACGAACAGACTCAAAAACAGCTTCTTCCCCACTGTCACCAGACTCCTAAATGACCCTCTTATGGACTGACCTCATTAACACTACACCCTGTATGCTTCATCCGATGCCAGTGCTTATGTAGTTACATTGTATATGTTGTGTAGCCCTATTATGTATTTTCTTTTATTCCCTTTTCTTCCCATGTACTTAATGATCTGTTGAGCTGCTCGCAGAAAAATACTTTTCACTGTACCTCGGTACACGTGACAATAAACAAATCCAATCCAATCCCTTGATTCCCATTCTGGCATCTCTCACCTTTGGCCTGGGGTCCCTTGTCAATCCTGGCCTGTGTTGGGTGCATTACTGGCAGCTTCCACCGTTCCTGCTGCCGCTGGTGTCAATGAGAAGTTGTTGGCTTCTGATTAGCCGGCAGCTCTTGGTGAGCAGGACTTCTGCCGCTGGGGGCCTCGATCACGGCGAAGGCCGAAAGGTGGCTATTTAAATGCCTGAAGGGCACTTTCACCCCTTGGAGTTCCCACATGGAACTGATGGGGGTTCCCTGTCAGTTTTCTGATGAGTGTATCAGACCCCTGTCAGGCTGACAGAACCATGTACATGCTGACGCTAATTACAGGAAGTATTTGTGCTGTGTTCCATACACCATGCTCATGTTAAATGCGACGGTATCCCATAACCCAGAAGGGTAACTTTGAATCCTGGTTCTTATTGGTGTATATTTTCAATTTGGTATACTGTGAGAAAAGATATGCGAACCGGGGAGGAATAGTCCAGTCGTTGTGTGAACAATTAACAAAGAATATTTATTCAAAGAACAAAAGCACAACAGGAAGGACTATACTACACTGCAACATTTAATTACACTGAGGGCTATATACATACAGTATTACATGAAGTTATCCCTTAGTTCCCAATTATCTACATTTCCTAAACTCTGAAACACCCCTTTGTTCCCAAACATCACCCATTATTATATAACCCTATGAACTAAATCCAGCAGATAATTACCACGCACTGGTTATTTGGCCACATTTGGGAAAACTGCCTTCAGTTTCAGCAAAGGCGAAATCTTCTCAGTTTGAGGTTTTTTTTGCTTTAGAGTACCCAATTCATTTTTTCCAATTAAGGGGCAATTTAGCGTGGCCAATCCACCGAGCTTACACATCTTTGGGTTGTGGGGGCGAAACCCACGCAAACATGGGGAGAATGTGCAAACTCCACACGAACAGTGACCCAGAGCCGGGATGGAACCTGGGACCTCGGCCCGTGCGGCCGCAGTGTGCTAACCCTGCTGGAATCTGAAACCAGAGCCAAAAATGCTGGACAATCTTGGGAGGTCTGAGCATCTGTGGAGAGAGAACTCGGCTAACGTTTTGAGTCTGGATGACACTTTGTCAAAGCTATTGACAAATCTAAGCCTTCGCAAAGCTAAGCTCTTTGACAAAGAGTCAAGCAGACTCAAAACGGTTGCTCCGTTCTCTCTCCGCAGAAGCTCTCAGATCTGCTGAGATCGTCCGGCATTTTCTGTTATTGTTTTGGGCTAAATAGACAGTTTGCTTCCCAATAAAACTCTTTAAAATAAATTGTTTCATGCTCTTATTGAAATAAAAGTTTGCATGAATCCACTCCAGTTTCTTGGATTGGCTTTTGCTGTCAGTTTTTGTTGAGGGCTGTGTCAGGAGACCGGTAACATGTGTACAGTGACAATGAGTACAGTTAACACACCTGTTTCTGTGTATGTTTCACTTTTATCATTGCATTAAATCGTTGATAATTTTTGAAAATGACTTGGAAAGTTTCAGTTGGCCATCTGTTCTTGGTGTTGTCGAGTAAACATTGTTGGCAGTGCTTCTTTGGCTGGCTACATCTTGGCTGACCTTCCAAATCTGTGACCTTTACCACCAAGCAGGACAAAAGCTGCAGGCACAAGAGAACACCACCATCCCGACTTGAACATATTTCACAGCTCCTTCACCGTCACTGGATCAGAATGGTGGGACTCCTACCCTGACAGCACTGTGGGAGTAACGACACCGCAAAGTCTGGGACACTTGAAGGCGGCGGCTTGCCACCACTTCCTCAAGGGCGGTAGGGGATGGGTAATAAATGCTGGCCTTAACAGCGATGGCCACATCCCAGGAATGGACTTTTTAAAAAGCATGGGTAATGTTGGATTTCGATGTAAAATTCCTTCACTGGATGTTGTGTTGCCCTGACCAGCCCTCAATTTCCCAAATAATATGAGTGAGTGTGAAGCCACTTTGTGTGCTGTTTAGAGTTGATGTGGGACCAGACTGGGTCAGTGAGGCAGGTTTCCTTCTCTTAAAGACATTAGTGAACCTCATGTCCTTTTTGTTTTTGCGCCAATTTGGCAGTAGTCACTTTGAAGAATATCATCTTTTTGTTTTAAACTGATTTCAAATTCACAACTTGCAAAGGTGGAGTTTGAACACCTCCTTAGTGGGCAGCACGGTAGCATAGCGGTTAGCACAATTGCTTCACAGCTCCAGGGTCCCAGGTTCGATTCCCGGGTGGGTCACTGTCTGTGCGGAGTCTGCACGTTCTCCCCGTGTGTGCGTGGGTTTCTTCCGGGTGCTCCGGTTTCCTCCCACAGTCCAAAGATGTGCAGGTTAGGTGGACTGGCCATGTTAAATTGCCCTTAGTGTCCAAAATTGCCCTTAGTGTTGGTTGAGTGGGGTTACTGGGTTATGGGGATAGGGTGGTGTGGGCTTGGGTAGGGTGCTCTTTCCAAGAGCCGGTGCAGACTCGATGGGCCGAATGGCCTCCTTCTGCACTGTAAATTCTATGAATTTCCTCTGCATAGTTAGTCCAGGCCTCTGGATATCTAGTCTAGTACCACAACAACAAGGCCACTGCACCTCATGAGGCACACAATAGGTTTTCCTTATTGAAGAAGAGGAATGGAACATATTTAAGTTCCCAATTGCCGTACTATTTTAAGTACTTCTCGAGAAAAGCAATACAAACAATCAGAGTTGGTTAAAATATATTACTATATTAGGAAAAGTCTACAAAATTGTTCTGTACAATTAATAAACTCCAGTGATTTTAACATGCCAAGTCTTGGGGGGAAAATGTTGCAGAGCACTGCAGAGCTTATTTATGTCACAGTAATAGCTCATGATGGATGAGCTTTTCATTTTACTTGTTAAATATCAGATTATTTCCATTAGTCTAGTCACAGATATTATAATTGGCAGACTCCTGCAAATTCTCAGAACAAGGGTGTTGTTCGCTGTGGAACAGGGCCACAGAACCTCAAAGCTCTAGGTTCAACTCCTGTTCTGCCCGAAGGTAGCGGATCTTAGTCAGGGTGATTGTGAAGCCACTGGATGATGGAGGTGAAAGAGAAGCTAGGGCTTTTACTCCGAATCGCATTCCAGTGAATGGATGTTGAGTGAGGACTGCATCCAGGCCCTCATCACCTCACGCCTCGGGCTCACAGTTAATGAATGGTCATTTGACAATGATTCTTGAAAGCCCCCATTCCCTTTTGGAGCCTCGTTTCAGAGTGTGTCAGTACCACCAGGGAAGCCAGAAGAATTAAGCAAGGGAAACGTCAGAGGTGGCAAAGTGATAAATCTCCATTAATTCCTATTCAGATTAAGTTCCAGGGAAAACAAATGATTCTTTGCCTGGAGATACTTGAAGTCCAATGATGAATCCAATGAATTAACGTTTTGTTCTTCATCTCTATCCTTCCGTGTAGGGATTGATCACTGCCCATGAACAATTTAAAGCGACTCTTCCTGAGGCAGACCGGGAACGCCAGGCTATCCTGGGCATTCACAATGAGGTGTCAAAAATCGTCCAAACCTACCACGTCAACATGGCTGGCACCAACCCCTACACGACCATCGCACCCCAGGATATTAACAACAAATGGGAGAAGGTGAGAGCCACTTTTTAAAATTGATCAATTGTGTAGTGTTGAAGAAAAGGACAGCTGCTTTCAAAATAAGAAAATTACTGCAACAAGGTGCCATTGACCATCTAGATTCCTTCTGAACTATTGCCTGACTTGTGATTGCAGCCCCAATTAGAGTTCAGTTTCTCATCCTAATTGTCCGCACACAATGGGACTACTTTAATTGGCCTGAATTGTTGATCCTCTTCTATAACTTGATTTGTCCCCATGCGCCAAGTCTTGATCCAAAATCGTGTTTTGCTACAAACCAGCACTGTCATACAAGACACATTGCCTGTCATTCCACCTTTCCTGACGGTGAAATAATTCTCACCAAAATACGGTTACAATACATCATGTGCAGATTGAAAAACGCTGCGTGTATCTCAGTGGTGGCTTTCGTTTGGATTTTGTTTGGCTGTGAGTCAGAATTATCTTTTGAAAACTTTGGAATTTAATCTCTGAGGAGACAAAATGTTGGTGAGATTGTTTCCAGCTGTGTGTGCATTCTTTTGTTCTTTAGTAATCTGTTGAAGGAACTGATTGCTGCTTTGCAAGAAAGAGCCAGTAACCAACTTCCTGACACCATGGGTGGGACTCTCTCAGCCCGGGGCCTGGCCGGCGAATCCCCGCGACCGGCGCGAATCGCGCCACACTGCCCCGACGCCAGCACGCGGGAGCGGAGAATGGTCGCCGGCGTGGATGGCGCGGTGCCGGTTGGGGACCGCTCTCTGTGGCCGGCCTGCCGATTCTTGGCCCGGGATGGGCCGCGCGGCCGCCGTAAAAACGTCAAGTCCCGTCGGTGCCGTCCACACCTGCTCTCAGCCGGCAGGAAGTCGGCGTGGAAGGGTCAGCGATCGTACTGTGGGGGGGGGGGGGCGGCGGCCCGGGGGGTTGGGGGGCCCGACCCCGGGGTTGTGGGGGGGGCTCCAATGTGGCCTGGCCCGCGACCAGGGCCCACCGATCGGCAGGCCGGACTCTCTGGCTGGCAGTCTCCTTTCTTCCGCGCCGGCCCCTGTAGTCCTGCGCCATGTTGCGTCGGGGCCGGCGCGTTGAAGGAAGCCACTGCACATGTGCACGTCGGCACCGGTGCCACTGCGCATGCGCGGATCCCATGGCGCCCAGATCACGCCGGGATCAGCATCTTGAGCGGCGTGAACCGCTCCAGTGCCGTGCTGGCCCCCTGTAGGGGCCACAATTGCTGATCCTGAGGCCGTGTTGACGCCGTCAAGAAATGTGACGGCGTTTCCGACTGCGTCAACACTTAGCCTCAGGATCACAGAATCCCGCCCCCTGTACTAAAATCCCCAATCTGTATTCCAATTCAGATTAACTTGTTCCCGTTTATTTGAATGAGGTATGAATTACACGGTAAGCATTTTATTGCTCCACTGTCATGTTTTTTTTTAAGGAGGTGAGTGAGATGGCGACAACCTAAGATGAAACCTCTCAGCTCTGCCCCGACAATGTGCCCTCATTGTTGCACCTCACTTTGTCTACACCAATGTCATTTCTAATTTCCACATCAGTCAACCCCCTGGCCTCATTAGCCAGAGTAACTGATTCATAGAATTTACAGTGCAGAAGGAGGCCATTCGGCCCATCGAGTCTGCACCGGCTCTTGGAAAGAGCACCCTACCCAAGGTCAACACCTCCACCCTATCCCAATAACCCAGCAACCCCACCCGACACTAAGGGCAATTCTGGACACTAAGGGTAATTTATCACGGCCAATCCACCTAACCTGCAGATCTTTGGACTGTGGGAGTAAACCGGAGCACCCGGAGGAAACCCACGCACACACGGGGAGGATGTGCAGACTCCGCACAGACAGTGGCCCAAGCTGGAATCGAACCTGGGACTCTGGTGCTGTGAAGCAATTGTGCTATCCACAATGCTACCGTGCTGCCTTTTAATTGGAAAACCGTAACTGCTGATTCATAGGTGGTTTTGTGCAGTGGAAAAGCAACCTGGTTGACTTCCGGTGGCGGCTATGAAGGAGTAAGTCGCACATTTCGTGGCTCTCGCTCAGGTCGGACTTTTGGACCTTTTCCCCCGATTTTCTACCGGACCTGAATTGTAAAACTGGTGACAGAGGCAATTGTGTACTGAATTCCCACATCGGTGCATGGAGAGAAGTGCCCGTAAAGGCATAAACTGGTGGGCTGCAGCTGCAGCAGGAGACAGCATGGCGGAGGACCGGACCTCTGGTTTGTCGACTCAGCGGTCAACGGAGCAGCTGATGCAAGTTATTCAGGAAGCCTTTGCTACGCAGAAACGGGACTGCTTGGACCCGATTAAAGAGTCGATTGAGCGGTTGGAGCACAGATTGGACGTCCAGGATCGGGCGATCCAGAAGATGGAGAAGGCGCTGGCGGAGCAGGAGGACCATCAGACTGCGGTGGAGCTGGAGGTGGGGATGCTGAGGGACCAGCAGAAGAAGCTCCTGGAGAAGGTGGAGGACCTAGAGAATAGGTCCCGCCGGCAGAACCTAAGAATCGTTGGGCTCCCAGAGAGGTCCGAAGGAACGGACGCTGGGGCATACATCGCAGACATGTTTGTGAAGCTGCTGGGGGATGGGGCATTCTCCCGGCCCTTGGAGGTGGACAGGGTTCACAGAGCACTCGCGAGGAAGTCGCCAATGGGAGACTCCCCCGAGGGCGATGGTGGTGAGATTCCACAGGGTCTCAGATAAGGAGCGCATTCTACAGTGGGCCAAGCAGACATGGAGCTGTAAATGGGACAATAGCATCCTGCGGGTTTACCAGGACCTGAGTGTGGAGGTGGCCAGGAGGAGAGCAGGCTTCAACCAGATCAGGTCGATCCTTTTTAAGAAAAAGGTGAAGTTTGGGCTGTTATACCCAGCCCGTCTCTGGGTAACGCATGAGGATCAGCACTTCTACTTCGAGTCGCCTGAGGACGCGTTGGACTTTACGAGATAGAAAGGGCTGGTGATGGATTGAGAACTTTTGAACTTGGCTGCAACGTTCATGTTTTTGTTTTTTCTTTTTGTTTCTCTGTTTTTGTAAAAAGTTTCTCGTTTTGTGTTTCATGGAAGATGTTTGTGATGCCGTTTGCATTAATTTGGAACCAGCGGTAGAGCTGAGTGAGTTAAGGTTTTCATTTGCAATGTTGGGGGATGGAGGTGTGCTTGTATTGATCTTGGTGTTTTACTGTTGGGCAATTGTGTGGGGATTGTTTGATGTTGGAGTTTGTGTGTATGAGCGGGGGAGGGTAGGAAGGGAACAATAGGTGGGAGACTATCTGGTGCCGGGGATGGGGGCCACCAAGCTAGCTGGGCGAGCTAGCTCTCTGAAGCGCAGTGGGGGGTGTGCATATGTTTGGTTTAGTAAAAGGGTTGGGTTTCAGGGTGTTGTTACTGGGGGGGAGGGGGGGGTGAATGTTCTTCTGATGAGGGAGGGACTTGGGCTGAGGGACAGAGAGGAGGTTGGGGGCGGGGGCTGCCTGGGGATGGACCGGTGGAGGCGCGGAGCAAGGGCTGGAGGCGAGCCTAAAAAAAGGGATTGCTGATCGGCCAGGGGGGGGGGGGCAAATGAGCCCCCCAACTATGCTGATCACCTGGAATGTTCAAGGGTTAAATGGGCTGGTCAAAAGGGCACGTGTGTTTGCGCATCTTAGGAGATTGAAGGCTGACGTGGTAATGTTGCAGGAGGCGCACCTTAGAGTAACGGACCAGGTTAGACTGAGGAAAGACTGGGTCAGTCAGGTCTTTCACTCGGGACTAGATTCAAAGACTAGAGGGGTCACGATCCTGATCAATAAGCGGGTGGTGTTTGAGGCGGGTAGAATAGTGTCGGACGTGGGAAGTCGGTACATTATGGTCAGTGGGAAGCAAGAGGGGGTGCAGGTGGTATTAGTAAATGTGTCTGCGCAAAATTGGGATGATGTGGAGTTTATAAAGAGGATGCTGGGGAAAATACCAGACCTGGACTGGCACAGGTTGGTCATGGGAGGGTATTTCAATACAGTTATGGACCCGGGCTTAGACCGGTCAAGCTCGAAAATGGGCAGGGTGCCAGCAATGGCAAAGGAACTAAGAGGGTTCATGGAGCTGATGGGGTGGTGGATCCATGGAGATTTGGACAGCCGATGGTAAAGGAGTTCTCCTTCTACTCACACGTGCATAAAGTGTACTCCCGGATTGATTCCTTTATTTTGAGCAGGGCCTTACTGGCTGGGGTGGTGGACACGGGGTATTCGGCGATTACAGTCTCAGACCATGCTCCGCACTGGGTTGACCTGCAGGTTAGTAAAGACAGTAACCAGCGCCCGCACTGGAGGTTAGATGTGGGACTTTTGGCGGATGAAGGGGTGTGCGAGCGGCTGAGGAAATGTATTCAGAGCTACCTGCAGGTCAATAACACGGGGGAGATTTCGGCAGCGGTGCTCTGGGAAGCACTGAAGACAGTGGTCAGGAGGGAGCTGATCTCGATCCGGGCCCATAGGGAGAAGGTGGACAGGGCAGAGACAGACCGATTGGTAAAGGAGATACTACAGATTGATAGGAGGTATGCGGAGACACCAGAGGCAGGGCTTTGAAGGGAACGGCAGAGGTTACAGGCGGGGTTTAGCTTGCTGACCACAGGGAGGGCGATGGAGCAGCTGAGAAAAGTGAGGGGGGCGATCAATGAACATGGAGAGAAGGCCAGCAGAATGCTTGCACGGCAGCTTAGGAAGAGGGATGCAGCTAGGGAGATAGGGAAAGTAAAGGACGGAGATGGGAACCTGGTTGGTGATTCAGTAGAGGTGAATAAGGCATTTAGGGATTTCTACAGCAGGCTGTACAGGTCAGAACCCCCTACGGGGCCGGAGGGGATGAGGCACTGCTTGGAGGGGCTGAATTTCCTAAAGGTGGACGGGGAGCAGTTAGAAGGGCTGGGGGCCCCAATCGGGCTGGAAGAGATAGTGGAGGGCTTGAAGGCCATGCAGGCGGGTAAGGCCCTGGGTCCGGACGGGAACCCTGTGGAGTTTCATAAAACGTTCTCGGGGATATTAGGGCCGGTGTTGTTGAGGATGTTCAATGAGGCAAGGGAAAGAGGGGTGTTGCCCCCGACGATGCCACAGGCAATGATTTTGCTGATTCTTAAGCGGGACAAGAACCCGGAGCTGTGTGGATCCTACAAGCCGATCTCCCTGTTGAATGTAGACGCCAAGTTGCTGGCCAAAATCTTGTCCTCCAGGATCGAGGATTGTGTTCCGGACGTTATTGGGGAGGAGCAGACGGGGTTTGTTAAGGGCAGGCAGTTGGTGGCCAATGTAAGAAGGCTGTTAAATGTGATCATGATGCCCCCGGAAGGTAGGGAGGTGGAGGTAGTGATCGCAATGGATGCAGAAAAGGCTTTTGATTGGGTAGAATTGGACTATCTGTGGGAGATACTGGGACGGTTCGGATTCAGGCGGGGCTTTATTGACTGGGTCAGGTTGCTGTATCAGGCTCCTGTGGCAAGTGTACGGATGAATAGGACAACATCAGACTATTTTAGACTGCACCGGGGGACGAGACAGGGATGCCCCCTCTCCCCACTGTTGTTTGCGCTGGCTACAGAGCCGTTGGCAATTGCTTTGAGAGCCTCGAGGGGCTGGAGAGGACTGGTCGGGAAGGGGGGGGGGGTTGGAGCGCAGGGTTTTGTTCTATGTGGATGACCTGCTCCTGAATGTTTTCGACCCAATATAGGGGATGGAAGAAATCATGAGGACTCGAGGGTAATTTGGCCGGTTTTCGGGGTATAAGCTTAATATGGGAAAGAGTGAGATGTTTGTGGTCCAGGCGAGGGGACAAGAGAGGCGACTGGGAGAGCTGCCGTTTAGGTTAGTAGAGGGAAGCTTTAAGTACCTAGGCATCCAAGTGGCACGGGATTGGGACCGGCTGCATAAATTGAATCTGGCCCGGCTGGTGGACCAAATGAAGGACGATTTTCAGAGATGACACTCGCTTCCGTTGTCTCTGGCTGGGTGGGTCCAAATGGTGAAGGTGACGGTCCTCCCGAGGTTCCTATTTGTATTTCAGTGTCTCCCCATCTTTATTCCGCGGTCCTTTTTTAAGCGGGTCAACAGAGTGATCACGGGCTTCGTCTGGGCAGGCAAGACCGTAAGGAAGGTAATGATTGAGCGCAGTCGGGGAGACGGCGGGCTGGCGCTGCCAAATTTTAGCAACTATTATTGGGCGGCTAATATAGCCATGATCAGGAAGTGGGTGGTGGGGGAGGGGTCGGCATGGGTGCATATGGAGGCGGCTTCATGTAAGGGCACCAGTTTTGGGGCGTTGGTAACGGCGCCTCTGCCGTTCCCGCTGGCACGGTACTCCACCAGTCCAGTGGTGGTGGCGGCCCTGAGAGTTTGGGGCCAGTGGAGGCGGCATGTGGGAGCAGTGGGAGCATCTGCCTGGGCCCCATTTTGTGATAATCACCGGTTTGCCCCAGGGAGTATGGACGGGGGGTTCCGGTTATGGTGGAGAGTGGGGATTGAGAGGATGGGGGATATGTTTATAGAGGGGAGCTTTCCGAGTGTAAGGGCATTGGAGGAAAAGTTTGGGTTGGCGAGGGGAAACAAATTTCGGTATCTGCAGGTGCAGATACCTTCGTAAACAGGTGTCAACCTTCCCGCTCCTACCGCTAAGGGAGATTCAGGACAGGGTAGTTTCCAGAGGGTGGGGAGGAGAAGGGAGCGTCTCGGACATTTATAAGGAGCTTATGGGGTCGGAGGAGATGCAGACCGAGGAGCTGAAGCGCAAGTGGGAGGAGGAGCTGGGAGGGGAGATAGAGGATGGTCTATGGGCAGACGCGTTGAGTAGAGTCAACGGGTCCGCAACATGTGCCAGGCTCTGCTTGATACAATTTAAGGTTGTTCACCGGGCTCACATGACAGTGGCCCGGATGAGCAGATTCCTTGGGGTGGAGGACAGGTGCGCAAAATGTGCGGGAGGACCGGCGAACCATGTCCACATGTTCTGGACATGTCCGAAGCTTAGGGGATTTTGGCAGGGGTTTGCGGATGTCATGTCCACGGTGTTAAAAACAAGGGTGACGCTGAGTCCAGATGTGGCGATTTTCGAGGTGTCAGAAGACCCGGGAATCCAGGAGGAGAAAGAGGCAGACGTTCTGTCCTTTGCTTCCCTGGTAGCCCAGAGACGGATACTATTAGCTTGGAGGGACTCAAAGCCCCCGAAGTTGGAGACCTGGCTATCGGACATGGCTAGCTTTCTTTGTTTGGAGAAAATCAAGTTCGCATTGAGAGGGTCACTGTTTGGGTTCACCGGGAGGTGGCAACCGTTCAGCGACTTCTTCGCGGAAAATTAATCGTCAGCAGATGGGGGGGGGGGGGGGGGGGGGGAGTAGTTTAGATTAGAGTAGGGGGTCAATAAGGGTGGGACCTGTACGAGAGGTAAATAGATTTTGCACTATGTTTATGGTTTCATGTATATTTATTTTGTTGCTGTTACTATACCAACAATACCTCAATAAAATGTTTATTAAAAGAATAAAAAAATAAAAGCAACCTGGTTCTTGGTGCCTGAGAGCTAACAAGCTTGTTACACAATTGACATTGTTAAAGGTGGGTTGATCCATCAAGCTTTCCCCACATTCATGATGACTGACATCAAGACTAAACATTCCCTTCCCAATCTTGAAGCTCTCTCGTCTTTCGAGAAAAAGAGGGTGAGAAAACAGGATCAATAAGCTAAGAAATACTCTGGGAGTGGAGGAGGGGAAATCCTCTTGGACTACTTCAAGCGATCAAAACCAGTTGAGGAGATCTTCTGGATTAGATGCTATCTATAAAGACTATCCTTCTCTATTTGTTGCTCTCTGCCCCTGTTGAAAACTGACCCAGTTTCCTCTTGGATGCATACGAGCCCTTGTTTTGTTCTTTTCCACTTCCTCCCTCTCTTCCCTATGAATCCTTGTGAGGATACAGTTCCCCATGATGCGGTTTCCTTCTTGTACCTTGCCAAGTGTCCATTGTTCAAGTATGAGTCTTGACAGTAAATGGCTAGCTGGCTGTGAAGACTATCCCAGTTGTGGCTGATCGTGTCTGTACATGGGGGCCAGACACCTGTACTTCAAATAGAAAGCACTGCAAAACAGTCAGAATTAAATACCCTGGGAGCTGTTCACTTCCTTCCTCTGCCCAAGGGTACTGCAAGAAATGATAGCATCCCCAGGCTGCCCTGGTCAAGATTGGCAAATTCACCACAGATCAAGGATAAAAGCAATGGAATTTTATTCGAATCAGAAGAGTGCAGTAATTATCATGTTGGATTCAAGGTGAAAGAAAAGTGTTGCGCTACCCAGTGACCCAACCAGTGTAAGATATCTGTAGACGGAAAGGGCAACATTTAAAAACCAAAGACTCGTACTCCTGTTGGGATGTTTATCCCTTTTAATGGGTGTGATGTTCAGTGACTGATATGATGATACTTTGCTTTTAGGTTCGACACTTGGTGCCACAGAGGGACCATGCTCTAATGGAGGAGAATGCCCGCCAGCAGTCCAATGAGAGGCTGCGGAAACAGTTCGCAACACAAGCCAATGTCATTGGTCCTTGGATTCAGACAAAGATGGAGGTAAGATATCAGAAACATAAGAGAGATGATTACAGGACTGCATTATCGGTGACAGTATGTTATTAGTAACAGTGTTACAGGCAATGTGATAGCTGTATTATTGATGAAGATGTTATGACAGGAATTGTGATAGCTATGTAAATAGAGCAGGTGCTATGACAGGGATTGTGATAGCTATATAATTGGTGATGCTGCTGTTACAGAGATTGTGATAGCTATTTGAATAGAAGTAAGAAATAAAATTTTATGTGATTGCTTTCGCAACCTCAGAACTTGGCAAAGCATCTGGCAGCCAACTGTATGCATTCTTTTTTTAAAAAAGCATAGTCCTGCTGTCATGCAGGAAAAGAAGTAACCAGAGTGTAAACTGGAGGGCTGCACAGACACCAATGAGTTAATGACCAGATCGTCTGGTTTGGTGACAGTCATCAAGTTTTACAGCACAGAAAGTGAGGCCCTTTGGCCCATGGTGTCTGCCCCTGCCATCAAGCACCTATCTATTCTAATCCCATTTTCTAGCACTTAGTCCGTAGCCTTTTATGCAGTGGCATTTCAACTGCTCATCGAAATGCTGCTTGTGGTAATACCAGGTATTGCAGTACCTGAGAGGCGGATGACCATTGGCTAGACCTAGGAGTCTACCATTGGCTAACGTACATAGCTCTGCCCTGAGAGGCGGGGTATAAGAACCAATGCCGTCCCAGCAGCCTTCACTTTCTGTATCGAAGCTGCTGGGTACAGTTCTAGCTGATTAAAGCCTATTAGTTATGACTCACCTTGTCTCGAGAGTAATTGATTGTGCATCACTGCTTAAATGTTGTGAGGGTTCCCACCTCATACCACCCTTTCAGGCAGTAAATGATGTACTTTGAGAGAGGAGCATTACCCAGGAGAATGTGGAAAACACCTATGCTCTTCACCTAATAGGAGCATGGGATCTTTTCCATCCACCTGAGAGAGGAGATTGACCCTTGATTTAACGCCCCATCCAAAAGATGGCCCCTTCTATAGTGCAGCACTCCCACAGGACTGCAGTAATGTGTCGGGAGGCAGATGACAAAATGAGCAAGATGTTAATCTCTCCTCCATTGTGAAGTATCCTCATCCAACTGTCCATTTGCACACATTTTGATTAGGTTCTGGAGAAGCATTTTCAAGTTCTATGTGGTTGGGCCTATTGAACAGCACCCACTCCCAGACACAGAGCGCAGCAGAGATATTCACCACATCCCCCTAATCCTCATCATTTTGTGGTCACTTTTGTAGGAGATCGGCCGTATTTCCATTGAGATGCACGGCACACTAGAGGATCAACTGAACCACCTCCGACAGTACGAGAAGAGCATAGTCAACTACAAACCAAAGATTGATCAGCTAGAAGGCGACCATCAGCTCATTCAAGAGGCACTAATCTTTGACAACAAGCACACCAACTACACAATGGAGGTGAGAAGTTTCAAGACTCCCCCACAATACTGCTCTGGGTTCCACTTGGCGGTGCACCTGTTTAGTATTTACACTCAAAACTCAGGTGCTGAAGTCATCTTATGATGTTGCTACAGGTGCTTCTGGTGTTTAGCTGATGATTTTTATCTTAAGCTATGCAATGTTTTTCAATGTCTCAAATGGTCCGCCACTTTATTCTCATATCTTTCCCTCATCCTTCCTGGCGTAGATTCAGTTCATAAGATGTGAATCCATAGAATCCCAACAGTATAAAAGGAGGCCATTCGGCTCATTGAGTCTGCACCCACCCTACCTAGGCCCACTCCACCACCATATCCCCGCAACCCCACCTAACCTAGGCATCTTTGGACACGTAAGGGGCAATTTATCATGGCCAACATTGATCGTTTTTTAAATAAATAATATCCTAACTAACGGCAACTGCCAACAACAAAATAAGAAACAACAGAAATAATAACTAGAATAGTAACTTTGTGAAATCAAATATAAATAACTAATATATAAACACACACAGAAAACCCCTGAAGACCCAAATGAGCACCCCCCCCCCCCCCGGGCTGCTGCTGCTGCCTTTCCTATTTTCCCTTATCGCTCTGCGAGATAGTCGAGGAACGGTTGCCACCGCCCGGTGAACCCCTGAGCCGAGCCTCTTAATGCATATTTTATCCGCTCCAGTTTTATAAACCCTGCCATGTCGTTGACCCAGGCCTCCACACCCGGGGGCTTAGCTTCTTTCCACATAAGTAGAATCCTTCGCCGGGCTACTAGGGACGCAAAGGCCAACACGTCGGCCTCTCTCGCCTCCTGCACTCCCGGCTCATCTGCAACCCCAAATATAGACAACCCCCAGCTTGGTTTGACCCGGAGCCCCACCACCTTCGAGATCACTTTTGCCACACCCACCCAGAACCCATGCAATACCGGACATGACCAAAACATGTGGGTGTGGTTCGCCGGGCTTCCCGCGCATCTCCCGCACCTATCCTCCACTCCAAAAAATCTACTCAGCCTTGCTCCCGTCATATGCGCCCTGTGTAGAACCTTGAATTGTATCAGGCTGAGCCTGGCACACGAGGACGAAGAGTTTACCCTACTTAGGGCATCTGCCCACAGCCCCTCCTCAATCTCTTCCCCCAGCTCCTCCTCCCATTTTCCCTTCAGCTCCTCTACCATCGTCTCCCCCTCGTCTCTCATTTCCCTATATATGTCTGACACCCTACCATCACCCACCCATGCCCCCAAAATCACTCTGTCCTGGATCTCTTGCGCCGGGAGCTGCGGAAATTCCCTCAACTGTTGCCTCACAAATGCCCTCACTTGCATATAGCGAAATGCATTCCCAGGTGGCAACCCATATTTTTCTGTCAGTGCTCCCAGACTCGCGAACGTCCCATCTAAGAACAGGTCCTTCAATTTCGCAATTCCTGCTCGCTGCCAAGATTTAAATCCCCCATCTATCCTTCCCGGGACGAACCTATGGTTGTTCCTTATCGGGGACCACACTGAGGCACCCGTCACTCCCTTATGTCGTCTCCACTGCCCCCAAATTTTCAGAGTTGCCACCACCACTGGGTTTGTGGTGTATTTTTTCGGGGAGAACGGCAACGGCACCGTCGCCAGTGCTTTTAAGCTAGTTCCCCTACAGGACGCCATCTCCAGTCCTTTCCACGCCGCTCCTTCCCCTATTCCCCTTCCCTCATCCACTTACATATCATTGACACGTTGGCGGCCCAATAATAATCACCAATAAATTCTGGTGGAGAGGAAACCCGAGACACTACACGTGTAGTGTCTCCCACCCGCCCTCCTCCTCTAACCTGATAATAAAACCCATTGGTCTGAGGTAAGTACCATATTTTATTATATTATTATTATTTTTTATAAAAATTTAATTTAGTTGTTAGCCAGATCTTGGTAGAAAGTTAGAGGAATGGCAGGGAAGGGAGTGCAATGTTCCTCCTGCAGGATGTTTGAGGTGAGGGATGCAGTTAGTGTCCCTGCTGATTTTACCTGCAGGAAGTGCTGCCATCTCCAGCTCCTCCAAGACCGAGTTAGGGAACTGGAGCTGGAGTTGGAAGAACTTCGGATCATTCGGGAGGCAGAAGGGGTCATAGATAGCAGCTTCAGGGAATTAGTTACACCAAAGATTGGAGATAGGTGGGTAACTGTAAGAGGGACTGGGAAAAAGCAGTTAGTGCAGAGATCCCCTGCGGTCGTTCCCCTGAGAAACAAGTATACCGCTTTGGATACTTGTGGGGGGGGGGGGACTTACCAGGGGTAAGCCATGGGGTACGGGCCTCTGGCACGGAGTCTGTCCCTGTTGCTCAGAAGGGAAGGGGGGAGAGGAGCAGAGCATTAGTAATTGGGGACTCTATAGTCAGGGTCACAGATAGGAGATTTTGTGGGAGCGTGAGAGACTCACGTTTGGTATGTTGCCTCCCAGGTGCAAGGGTACGTGATGTCTCGGATCGTGTTTTCCGGGTCCTTAGGGGGGAGGGGGAGCAGCCCCAAGTCGTGGTCCACATTGGCACTAACGACATAGGTAGGAAAGGGGACAAGGATGTCAGGCAGGCTTTCAGGGAGCTAGGATGGAAACTCAGAACTAGAACAAACAGAGTTGTTATCTCTGGGTTGTTGCCCGTGCCACGTGATAGTGAGATGAGGAATAGGGAGAGAGAGCATTTAAACACGTGGCTACAGGGATGGTACAGGCGGGAGGGATTCAGATTTCTGGATAACTGGGGCTCTTTCTGGGGAAGGTGGGACCTCTACAGACAGGATGGTCTACATCTGAACCTGAGGGGCACAAATATCCTGGGGGGGAGATTTGTTAGTGCTCTTTGGGGGGGTTTAAACTAATGCAGCAGGGGCATGGGAACCTGGATTGTAGTTTTAGGGTAAGGGAGAATGAGAGTATAGAGGTCAGGAGCACAGATTTGACGTCGCAGGAGGGGGCCACTGTTCAGGTAGGTGGTTTGAAGTGTGTCTACTTCAATGCCAGGAGTATACGAAACAAGGTAGGGGAACTGGCAGCATGGGTTGGTACCTGGGACTTCGATGTTGTGGCCATTTCGGAGACATGGATAGAGCAGGGACAGGAATGGATGTTGCAGGTTCCGGGGTTTAGGTGTTTTAGTAAGCTCAGAGAAGGAGACAAAAGAGGGGGAGGTGTGGCGCTGCTAGTCAAGAGCAGTATTACGGTGGCGGAGAGGATGCTAGATGGGGACTCTTCTTCCGAGGTAGTATGGGCTGAAGTTAGAAACAGGAAAGGAGAGGTCACCCTGTTGGGAGTTTTTTATAGGCCTCCTAATAGTTCTAAGGATGTAGAGGAAAGGATGGCGAAGATGATTCTGGATATGAGCGAAAGTAACAGGGTAGTTATTATGGGAGACTTTAACTTTCCAAATATTGACTGGAAAAGATATAGTTCGAGTACAATAGATGGGTCGTTTTTTGTACAGTGTGTGCAGGAGGGTTTCCTGAAACAATATGTTTACAGGCCAACAAGAGGCGAGGCCACGTTGGATTTGGTTTTGGGTAATGAACCAGGCCAGGTGTTGGATTTGGAGGTAGGAGTGCACTTTGGGGACAGTGACCACAATTCGGTGACGTTTACGTTAATGATGGAAAGGGATAAGTATACACCGCAGGGCAAGAGTTATAGCTGGGGGAAGGGCAATTATGATGCCATTAGACGTGACTTGGGGGGGATAAGGTGGAGAAGTAGGCTGCAAGTGTTGGGCACACTGGATAAGTGGGGCTTGTTCAAGGATCAGCTACTGTGTGTTCTTGATAAGTATGTACCGGTCAGACAGGGAGGAAGGCGTCGAGCGAGGGAACCGTGGTTTACCAAGGAAGTGGAATCTCTTGTTAAGAGGAAGAAGGAGGCCTATGTGAAGATGAAGTGTGAAGTTTCGGTTGGGGCGATGGATAGTTACAAGGTAGCGAGGAAGGATCTAAAGAGAGAGCTAAGACGAGCAAGGAGGGGACATGAGAAGTATTTGGCAGGAAGGATCAAGGAAAACCCAAAAGCTTTCTATAGGTATGTCAGGAATAAGCGAATGACTAGGGAAAGAGTAGGACCAGTCAAGGACAGGGATGGGAAATTGTGTGTGGAGTCTGAAGAGATAGGCGAGATACTAAATGAATATTTTTCATCAGTATTCACTCAGGAAAAAGATAATGTTGTGGAGGAGAATGCTGAGCCCCAGGCTAATAGAATAGATGGCATTGAGGTACGTAGGGAAGAGGTGTTGGCAATTCTGGACAGGCTGAAAATAGATAAGTCCCCGGGACCTGATGGGATTTATCCTAGGATTCTCTGGGAGGCCAGGGAAGAGATTGCTGGACCTTTGGCTTTGATTTTTATGTCATCATTGGCTACAGGAATAGTGCCAGAGGACTGGAGGACAGCAAATGTGGTCCCTTTGTTCAAAAAGGGGAGCAGAGACAACCCCGGCAACTATAGACCGGTGAGCCTCACGTCTGTAGTGGGTAAAGTCTTGGAGGGGATTATAAGAGACAAGATTTATAATCATCTAGATAGGAATAATATGATCAGGGATAGTCAGCATGGCTTTGTGAAGGGTAGGTCATGCCTCACAAACCTTATTGAGTTCTTTGAGAAGGTGACTGAACAGGTAGATGAGGGTAGAGCAGTTGATGTGGTGTATATGGATTTCAGCAAAGCGTTTGATAAGGTTCCCCACGGTAGGCTATTGCAAAAAATACGGAGGCTGGGGATTGAGGGTGATTTAGAGATGTGGATCAGAAATTGGCTAGCTGAAAGAAGACAGAGGGTGGTGGTTGATGGGAAATGTTCAGAATGGAGTACAGTCACAAGTGGAGTACCACAAGGATCTGTTCTGGGGCCGTTGCTGTTTGTCATTTTTATCAATGACCTAGAGGAAGGCGCAGAAGGGTGGGTGAGTACATTTGCAGACGATACTAAAGTCGGTGGTGTTGTCGATAGTGTGGAAGGATGTAGCAGGTTACAGAGGGATATAGATAAGCTGCAGAGCTGGGCTGAGAGGTGGCAAATGGAGTTTAATGTAGAGAAGTGTGAGGTGATTCACTTTGGAAGGAATAACAGGAATGCGGAATATTTGGCTAATGGTAAAGTTCTTGAAAGTGTGGATGAGCAGAGGGATCTAGGTGTCCATGTACATAGATCCCTGAAAGTTGCCACCCAGGTTGATAGGGTTGTGAAGAAGGCCTATGGAGTGTTGGCCTTTATTGGTAGAGGGATTGAGTTCCGGAGTCGGGAGGTCATGTTGCAGCTGTACAGAACTCTGGTACGGCCGCATTTGGAGTATTGCGTACAGTTCTGGTCACCGCATTAAAGGAAGGACGTGGAGGATTTGGAGCGGGTGCAGAGGAGATTTACCAGGATGTTGCCTGGTATGGAGGGAAAATCTTATGAGGAAAGGCTGATGGACTTGAGGTTGTTTTCGTTGGAGAGAAGAAGGTTAAGAGGAGACTTAATAGAGGCATACAAAATGATCAGGGGGTTGGATAGGGTGGACAGTGAGAGCCTTCTCCCGCGGATGGATATGGCTGGCACGAGGGGACATAACTTTAAACTGAGGGGTAATAGATATAGGACAGAGGTCAGAGGTAGGTTCTTTACGCAAAGAGTAGTGAGGCCGTGGAATGCCCTACCTGCTACAGTAGTGAACTCGCCAACATTGAGGGCATTTAAAAGTTTATTGGATAAACATATGGATGATAATGGCATAGTGTAGGTTAGATGGCTTTTGTTTCGGTGCAACATCGTGGGCCGAAGGGCCTGTACGGCGCTGTATTCTATGTTCTGTGTTCTAGACTCGGCAGTGCCAGTCCCCCTCTGTCCCTACTGCGCTGCAGGAACCCCCTCTTTACTCTTGGGGTCTTTCCAGCCCACACAAAGCTCATAATACTCTTGTCCACCTTCTTAAAAAAGGCCTTTGTAATCAGTACTGGGAGGCACTGGAACACAAAAAGAAACCTCGGAAGGACCACCATTTTAACCGCCTGCACCCTGCCCGCCAATGACAGGGGCGCCATGTCCCACCTCCTAAAGTCCTCTTCCATCTGCTCTACCAGTCGTGCCAAGTTAAGCTTATGCAAGGTTCCCCAGTTCCTGGCCACCTGGATTCCTAAATACCGGAAATCCCTTGTTACCCTCCTCAACGGTAAATCGTCTATTCCCCTGCCCTGTTCCCCGGGGTGCATCACAAACAGTTCACTCTTCCCCATATTCAATTTATATCCTGAAAATTCTCCAAACTCCCTGAGTGTCTGCATTATCTCAGGCACCCCCTCCACTGGGTCCGCGACATACAACAACAAATCATCCGCGTATAATGACACCCGATGCTCTTCTCCTCCTCTAAGTACCCCCTCCACTTCCTAGAGCCCCTCAGCACTATGGCCAATGGCTCAATTGCCAACGCAAACAGTAACGGGGACAGGGGACATCCCTGTCTTGTACCCCTATATAGTCGGAAGTGGTCAGATCGTTGCCTATTTGTAATCACACTTGCCACCGGGGCCCTGTACAGGAGCTGAACCCATCTAATGAACCCCTCTCCAAATCCAAATCTCCTCAGTACTTCCCACAGGTAGTCCCACTCCACTCTATCAAATGCTTTCTCTGCATCCATCGCCACCACTATCTCCGCCTCCCCCTCCGGTGGGGGCATCATCATCACCACCAACAGCCTCCGTATATTAGCATTCAATTGCCTCCCTTTAACAAACCTCGTTTGATCATCATGCACCACCCCAGGGACACAGTCCTCTATCCTCGTCGCCATCACCTTGGCCAAAAGCTTGGCATCTACATTCAAGAGGGAAATAGGCCTGTATGACCCGCACTGCAGCGGGTCTTTGTCTCTTTTCAGGATCAGCGATATCATCGCCTCCGACATCGTCAGGGGTAGTGTCCCCCTTTCCCTAGCCTCATTAAAGGTTCTCGTCAGAAGTGGGGCCAGCAGGTCCACGTATTTCCTATAGAACTCCACCGGGAACCCATCCGGTCCCGGGGCCTTCCCTGCCTGCATGTTCCCAATTCCTTTTACCACCTCCTCCACCTCAATCTGCGCTCCCAGTCCTGTCATCTCCTGTTCCTCAACCTTCGGGAACTCCAGCTGGTCTAGGAAACGCATCATTCCCTCTTTCCCTTCCGGGGGTTGAGCCTTATATAGCCTCTCGTAAAATACCTTAAACACCCCGTTCACCCTCTCCGCTCCCCGTTCCATCTTTCCCTCCTCATCTCTAACCTCTCCGATCTCTCTCGCCGCCCCCCTCTTCCTAAGTTGTTGGGCCAGCAGCCGGCTCGCCTTCTCTCCATATTCATACGCACTCTCTGTGCCTTCCTCCATTGTGCCTCCGCCTTACCCGTGGTCAACAAGTCAAAGTCCGTGTGCAATCTCCGTCTTTCCCTGTATAGCCCTTCATCTGGAGCCTCTGCATATTGCCTATCCACCCTCAAAATCTCCCCCAACAATCTCTCCCTTTCTTTACCCTCTTGTTTCCCCTTATGGGCCTTTATGGAGATCAGCTCCCCTCTAACCACCGCCTTCAGCGCCTCCCAGACCACTCCCACCTGGACCTCTCTGTCATCGTTGATCTCTAGGTACCTTTCAATACATCCCCTCACCCTTACACATACCCCCTCGTCCGCCAACAGTCCCATATCTAATCTCCAGAGTGGACACTGCTCCTTTTCCTCTCCTACTTCCAGATCTACCCAATGTGGGGCATGATCTGAAATGGCTATAGCCGAATACTCAGTTCCTGCCACCTTCGGGATCAGCGCCCTTCCCAGGACAAAGAAGTCTATCCGGGAGTACACTTTGTGGACATGGGAGAAGAAGGAAAACTCTTTACTCCTTGGCCTAGTAAATCTCCAGGGATCCACTCCTCCCATCTGCTCCATAAAGCCCTTCAGCACCTTGGCCGCTGCCGGCCTCCTCCCGGTCCTAGATCTGGACCAGTCCAGCCCTGGGTCCAGCACCGTGTTGAAGTCCCCCCCCCCATTACCAGCTTTCCCATCTCCAGGTCCGGAATGCGCCCCAACATACGCTTCATAAAGTTTGCATCGTCCCAGTTCGGGACATATACATTCACCAGCACCACCGCCTCACCTTGCAATCTGCCACTCACCATCACGTATCTACCACCACTGTCCACAACTGTGGTCTTCGCCTCAAACAATACCCGTTTCCCCACCAGTATTGCCATCCCTCTATTTTTCGCATCCAAGCCCGAGTGGAATACCTGTCCCACCCATCCTTTTCTTAATCTGACCTGATCCGCCAGTTTCAGGTGCGTCTCCTGAAGCATGACCACGTCTGCCTTTAGCTTTTTTAGGTGCGCAAATACCCTTGCCATCTTAATCGGCCCATTCAACCCTCTCACGTTCCACGTGATCAACCGGGTTGGGGGGCTCTTTACCCCCCCCTCGTCGACTAGCCATCCCCTTTTTTAGACCAGCTCCTCACCCGGTTCCCACGCACCCGCTTATCCCCCGGACGGTGCCCTCCCGTCCCGACCATCCCATCCCGTAACAGCTCCCCCTTCCCCTTAGCAGCAGCAACCCAGTTACCCCCCCCCCCCCCCCCGCCCCGCTAGATCCCTCTCTAGCTTAGTTGCTCCCCCCATATTGCCTCCTGAAGTCAGCAAACACTGGCTGACCTCGGCTTCCCCCGTTTATCCTTAGCCTCCCATTATGTGAGGCCCCCTCCTTCCTGCGCCCCCTTTTCCCGCCACAATTACCATAGCGCGGGAACAAAGCCCGCGCTTCCTTCTCGGCCCCGCCCCTGATGGCGCAGCTCCCTCTCTCCTTCCCCCTCCCCTTCCCCACCGACGCCCACATTTCTTCGTGTCCCCCACCTTCAAGGGGAAAGACAATTTTCCCCCATCTGATTCACAGTCCCTTGCCACCACCTCGCTACTTCATTTCAAACATTCTTTCTCAAATCTAGTCCAACTTCTCCTCTTCAATAAATGTCCACGCCTCCTCTGCCGTCTCGAAGTACTGGTGTTTACCCTGGTGTGTAACCCATAGTCTTGCTGGCTGCAACATTCCAAATTTCACTTTCCTCTTATGGAGCACCGCCTTGGCCCGATTGAAACTCGCCCTCCTTCTCGCCACCTCCGCACTCCAATCCTGATACACGCGGATCACCGCGTTCTCCCACCTGCTGCTCCGTGTCTTTTTCGCCCATCTCAGGACCATCTCCCTGTCCTTGTAACGGTGGAACCTCACCACTATTGCTCGAGGTGTTTCTCCTGCCTTTGGTCTTCTCACGAGGACTCGGTACGCTCCCTCCACTTCCAGGAGGCCCGTCGGGGCCTCAGCTCCCATTAAGGTATGGAGCATCGTGCTCACATACGCCCCAACATCCGCTCCCTCTGCCCCTTCGGGAAGACCCAAGATTCTTAAGTTCTTCCTCCTCGAGCTATTTTCCAGGGCTTCCAGTCTCTCCACACACCTCTTATGCAGTGCCTCGTGCGTCTCTGTCTTCACCACCAAGCCCTGTATCTCGTCCTCATTTTCGGCAGCTTTTGCCTTCACTCCACGGAGCTCCATCTCTTGGGTCTTCTGCGCCTCCTTTAACCCCTCAATCGCCTGCAGCATCGGCGCCAGCACCTCCTTCTTGAGCTCCTCCACACATCGCCGGAGGAACTCCTGCTGTTCCAGGCCCCATACCAACTGGCCTCCCTCTGCCGCCATCTTGCTTCTCACTTCCCTTCTTTGCCGCTGCTCCAGAGGATCCTCCGCAATCTGGCCACTATTATCTCTTCTATCCATTCACATCCGGGGGGACTCCCTTCTATGTCGCCTCACAGTGGGTTTAGCCTTCGAAAATTGCCGTTGGGGCTCCCGATAAGAGCCCAAAAGTCCGTTAAAACGGGAGGTGCCGAAACGTGCGACTTAGCTGGTCATCGCCGCACCCGGAAGTCCGAATTGTGGGACTTTTAATCACAACTTACACCCCGAATCACACCTCTACACACACACACAACACAACCCCAATGACAGTGACTTCCAAACTGGGATACTGATACAATCCATCAGGCAGCCAACCCTTATCCACACAGTAGAGGATATCACTTATATCAAGAGCAATAATCTCAGGATTATCCCCCGTGCCATGTGCTAGTGAGCATAAGAATAGGAAGATTGACCCAAAGGGTGGTTGGAGTTTGGAACGACTCCTGTGGGGGTGGTGGAGAGAGGTTCAATTGAGCTATTCAAAAGGAATTGGATTTCTATCTGAAAAGAAGGAATGTGCAAGATTACGGGGATAAGGCACAGGAGTGGGATTAAGTAGAATGCTCTTTCAGCGGGCGGCACGGTGGCGCAGTGTTAGCACTGCTGCCTCACGTCACCGAGGACCCGGGTTCGATCCCGGCACAGGGTCACTGTACGTGTGGAGTTTGCACATTCTCCCCGTGTCTATGTAGGTCTCACCCCTACAAACCAACGGTGTGCAGAATAGGTGGATTGGCCATGCTAACTTGCCCCTTAATTAGAATTGGGTACTCTAAAAAAAATTTTAAAGAATGCTCTTTCAGAGAGCCAGTGCAGACTTGATGGGCTGAATGGCCTCCTGCACTGTGACTCGAGGAATAATTTTAGGAAGACACCGCATAAATGTTGTAATCAAAGTGCCTATTAGAGCAGTGCTTCTGGAATTGAAACAACTCATGCACACCACCCGCACAACACTGAGGCGTGGGATTAATCTGCGTTGTATTCAATCTTTTAAATTAGCAAGTCTTGTGCATTTTTTAGTGAAAATTTTATTTTTTTAAAAAGGTTTGCTTAAACACATTTTTAAAATGAAATTATCGGATATGAAGCACAGTGCAGATTGAATCATCAACATTTTTTTTAGACAAGCAGCATAACCTGGATCTTGGCCACTGAATCGCAAATAAAACTTCTCTGTATTGTTTCTTTATTCTTACATGGGATGTGGGAGTGGTGGTGAGACCAGCATTTGTTGCCCATCCCTAATTGTTCTTGAACTGAGTGTCTCACTGGGCCATTTCAGAGGGCAGTCACATTTCTCTGGGTCTGGAGTCACATGTAGACCAGACGGAGTAAGGATGGCAGATTTCCTTCCCTAATTGGCGTTGGTGAACCAGATGGGTTTTTACACGGTCGCCATTACTGAGACTAGCTCGATAACTGAATTTATATTTTAGCAGCTGTCATGGTGGGATTTGAACCCTTGAACACAACCCCCCAGCCCCATTCCCTGGAAATACGTTATTTTTCTCAGAATTTGCTAGGATATTTTTGGTAGTAGTGTACTTTTAGCTTGTTGAGTGGTGGTGAGAGAGAAAGATTATGTTACGGTCATTTTCTCATCTTGTTGTTCATTCCTCTGCCAAACCTCTAGTCTGTACCGGTGCTCAAGGCCCACCCTTTGTAGGTTTAGGAATAATAATTCTGTGATTGTCCTCTCACCTGCTTTGATTACAGCAAGATTTGTTTCATTCAGTGTCACAGTGCACAAATTGAAAGCGCAGCATCTAAAATTTGGTCATGCTGTGGGGGGACCATCATTTTCCTCCACCCGCTGTTGACCATCTGAAGTGACGTCAACATTTTAAGAGCCAGTAACTGGTGAAATGCAAATGACAATCTAGTAAAAATGATCATTGATGATGAGGCACTTTCTGTTGCCTTTCATCAGCTGGTTTTGAAATGCGAAAAGGTGTTCCCACACCTGTTGAAGGTGCAGTACACATTGAGCATTCAGGAAGGCCCAACTACTGAGGAAGCTCCTGCTCCACCCTTTCCCTCTTAGTGGGGGAAAAAGGAGATACGCCAACTTTCCAGTTTGAATAGTTTTTGGTTCTTTTTTCTTTAAAGCTGACTGGCATAGATCTACTCAGGAAGGCAATGAAAACTGCCTTCAACAGGAGCAGCAAAATGAAGTGCGAGGAGAAATCATGGAGAATGCAGTAGGCGAGCGTTCTGACCTCATTGACATCTTTCCCTTTGTTTCAGCATATCCGAGTGGGCTGGGAACAGTTGCTCACCACCATTGCCAGGACGATCAATGAAATCGAAAACCAGGTCCTGACCAGGGATGCAAAGGGCATCAGTCAGGAGCAGATGAATGAGTTCCGAGCCTCCTTTAACCACTTCGACAGGGTAAGCTAGCAGGTTTAATTTGCTGCCGGTGTGTGTTTAGCTGAGAAACGTATTTTGTTTTCTTGCCTGAGAGTATTGGATGGCAGTACTTTTCTCAGGAAACAGGAGATGGTTTTTAAGGTAGAACATTTGCCACGGAAAGTAAGCCATATTGAAATTGGAGCCACCAGCTTCCCCTGAGAGACCTAACTTATAGACACTCCCGTGTCAGCGTGGACCTTAGGGCGGTCTGTCTGTTATCGCCCCAATTGAGGTCCTTAAGTGGTCAATTATTGGCTGCAGGCCAATTAGAACGGCCGACAGGTCTTGGAGGTGGGACCGCTTCCTGAATGCGTGATGGGCGTAAGTTCCGACTCCAACCAGTGAACACTCCACAGAGTATTAACTGGCTGTTGGGCTGCCACAATTGGCATGGGTGTATTCCCTGGCAACTTTTTCAAAGGTGGGGTGGGAATTTCCACCAACACAAAAGGCCTGCCCGTGGACTTCCTGTCGGAGCGCCTCTTTCTGCAGATTCGCTCTCAAGTACAGTAAGCATTTCCCCGCAAGTATCGCCGATGGCAGTTGTTCAATCGCAATGTACATGTTAAAAACTCACTTTGATACAAAACCTCTAGGTAACAGTCGCCCTTTAGTGCGAAATGTCTTCAACACCGGTACTATTTTATTTTTTCTAGCCTTCTCCCTTCCCACAGAACTTAAATTTAAAATAGAATTGCACTCTGCTCCATGTTGACACAGCGAGTGAATACCAGGAGATCCTGAGGTCACTGGTTTGATCCCTGAGCTTAAGGAACTAACTGATGTTGGCAACCAAATACTTTTCAGCATCTGTGAGCCTGGGAGGGGAGGAAACTGCTTTGTGTTTGATCATCATTAAGTAGCTTGAAAATTACAGTTGACTTTCGATTAGGACTGGGTCATGCTCTGCTGCAGAGTTGTCGTCCCCCACCCCGCCCTCTCCTCACCCTTGAGTTTTCCTCCCCTCTCTCCTGTTCCTCTCTTGAACTGCCTGCCAACACTGTTCACACACACATTAATGACGAATGACCATTCCAATGAGTTACAGGGAGACTGTCAGCTTCCATGGCGTCAAGGAGAGGGGAAGGGTGGCCAAAAATTAAGCAGTGGGTGTGGAGATTTAATTACCTTTTTAAAGGTGGCACAGTGGTTGGCACCGCTGCCTCACAGCACCAGGGATCTGGTTCAATTCTGGCTTTGGGTGACTGGAGTTTGCATGTTCTCCTCGTGTCTGCGTAGGTTTCCTCAGGATGCTCCGGATTCCCCTACACAGTCCCAAGCTGTGCCTGTTAGGTGGATTGGTCATGCTACAATTGCCCCTTAAAGTCCAAAGATGTGCAGGTTGGGTGGAATTGTGGTGTTGTGGATATAGGGCAGGGGAGTGGGCCTCGGCTACGTACTCTTTCAGAGGGTTAGTGTGAAGTCAATGGACTGAATGGCCCCCTTCTATACTATATGGATCCGATTCTATGAAACTGGCTTCATCCTATGTGGAATAACATAGCAGTGAAAGTATTTAAGACAGTAAATCTAGGACACGGGGGCACAGCCTCAAGATAAAGGTCCAGTCATTTAGAACCAAGAGGAGGCTAAATTACTTCACTGGATTTTTGGAATTCTCTGCCCCAGAGGGTTGTGGATGCTCCATCATTGAATATATTTAAGAATGGGATTTTTGGTCTCTCAGGGAATTAAGGGATATGGATGGGAAAATTGAGTTGAAGCCCAAGATCAGCCATGATCATATTGAATGGCAGTGCAGGTTGGATAGGCCATGTGGTCTACTCCTATTTGTTGTGTTCTTATAGGTAGGGGGACAGTGGGATGAGGGAGTGACAAATGAAAGGAACAAAGGAGCAGGCAAAGACTAATCAACCCCTCAAGCCCATTCGACACAAATGCAGCATTTCCTTCTTCAATTTTTGCACAAAGATTGTAATTGTTTGTTTCACTCGGGTGTGAGAGGGCAGCACGGTGGCACAGTGGTTAGCACTGCTGCCTCACGGCTCTGAGGTCCCAGGTTCGATCCCGGCTCTGGGTCACTGTCCGTGTGGAGTTTGCACATTCTCTCCGTGTTTGCGTGGGTTTCACCCCCACAACCCAAAGATGTGCAGGGTAGGTGGATTGGCCACGCTAAATTGCCCCTTAATTGGAATAAATGAATTGGGTACTCTAAATTTAAATAACTCAGGTGAGTGAAGTGGAGCTGGTGCTCCACTGAGGGATGAGTACTTTGTGACATTGGGCCTTCACATGTCAGGCTGTTGACGCAGTTTGTTGCCCTGAATGCCGAGTGACAACCGCGATCTGCTTCCTAAGACATTATCAACCTGCTTGGTGCTAGTTCACAGCCAACAATAACAAAACATGAGTCACAAAGAATGAATTTCGTTCCCAATTAGATGAAGAACAAACGCTGTGCAGAGTTCAATACCTTTTCTGTTTGTTTCTTTTTGTTTTGCCTTCCCTGCACTATTCCCTCAGCATCACAAACCATTTACAAAGTCAGTATTAAATTCCCTCTCAATTTCCAACTTGGCCAGTGCCCCTACAGAGCCGGGAAACTTCCTGAGTAAACCCTCATCCTACCGTTCCACAGCATTCATGTGGGACACTAGTCTCCTTGGGTTAACTCTCTGGGGGAGCTGGAGGTTAGGATTCCCAATGCCATTGCATTGCTGTTCCCGGGGGCTCAGAAACGGGAAGAAAGTCATCACTTGCTGTTCTTGGCAGCTTGGTCAGAGCACTTTGGCAGGCACCAGTGCGGAGATGGTTTATGGCCTGAGGAGAAAACAAAGGAACACGTATTATTTTTTTTAAATAAAATTAATACCGCGAGGATTGTGCAATTCCTCTCCTTGTTGAAGTTGGATAATGCATTCCTGTTGCAAAATTGTTGCTTAAAAGCACGAACAACGTGTTAACCGTTAGAACTCTTATGTTTGTTTCTTAAATTAAGGCGAATATTAAGACTTGGTTTATATGTGATGTGCTTAAGTTCTTGTAATTAAATTACAGTGCAATTGCCACAGTACAAGGCCTGTTTAAATGTTGCGAAAAGTAGAATAACGCGGTGGAGAGATGAAAAAAATGAATGTATTTTTGATGTTGATTGAACAATTCGTGTTTGAAGAGTGAAATATGTTTTACTTTGGAATTCCGACTGCACTTGCCTTCTTGTCACTGCACTGCTGTCACCCGCATATCCTAGCCCTGAGCACTGTTGTCACTGCATTAAAAGATGCATCCACTTTTGGATGCACAGCTTTGTTAAATTCTATTGTAAATTTGTGTTGATATCTTGTTTGTTTTACAGTACTTCTGAATATTAAACCAATTTGACAGGAGACTGACGGGGATGAATTTGAACAATTATTTGTAAGAGGGAATGGGGTGAAGGGAGATATAAATGATCATTTTGGATTCACAATTTTTATTCTGTCTCTGGAAAAGACTAATTTTCTGGATTGGTCTGAGGTTGCAAGCATGCAGAAACAAGATGCCCCATTGGGGTGTCAAAGATAGCACAATGGTTAGCATTGCTGCCTCACAGCACCTGGGTTCAATTTCAGCCTTGGGGGACTGTCTGTTTTGGCGTTTGCATGTTCTCCCTGTGTCTGCATGGATTTCCTCCGGGTGCTCCGATTTCCTCCCACAGTCCAAAGATGTGCAGGTTAGGTGGTTGGCCATGTTAAGTTTCCCCTTAGTGTCCAGGGATGTGTAGGTTACAGTCTAGGTGGGGTGCTCTTTCGGAGGACCGGTGCAGACTTGATGGGCCAAATGGCCTCCTTCTGCACTGTAAGCATTCTATGTTACCTTTTCCTTTAAAATTTTTAAAATTTTCTTCCTCTTCTGTATCAATAAAAAATAAACAATTATTTCATGTCTTTGTCTTCCCGCATAAGACAAATTGGTATTTGGACCTCCTAAACATACCATCAGCACTCCATATTCCGCTCCTATGTCTTATGGTCTTATAATTAAGGGCTATGGAGAGAGAGCGGGTAAATGGAGTTGAAATCAGCCATGATTGAATGGTGGAGTGGACTCGATGGGCCGAATGGCCTTACTTCCGCTCCTATGTCTTATGGTCTTATAAATTAGCCACAACATTTTTTTTATTTTTTTTAACTTTTTAAAAAATATATATTTATTAAAGTTTTTTAACACAATTTTTCTCCCTTACAAACAATAACACCCCCCCCCCCCCCCCCCGGGTAACAAAATAAAACTAGAAATCGCACAGAGCAAGATATATACATGGCAAAATGATATATTTACACAGCTTTGTACACTGGCCCTCACCCGTACGTACCAGTTTCCCCAACCCTTCATGTTATCTCTTGCTCATCCACCCTCCCAGGCAGTCCCCCCTCTCCCCACCCCTCCCCCCTCCCAGGACGTCCCCCCCCCCAAGGTTGCTGCTGTTGCTGACCGACCTTCCTCTAACGCTCCGCGAGATAGTCTAGGAACGGTTGCCACGGCCTGTAAAATCCCTGCGCAGACCCTGGGGGACCACACCGATGCTCCCATTGCACCCTGGT
Source organism: Scyliorhinus torazame (assembly GCF_047496885.1). Lineage (NCBI taxonomy): Eukaryota > Metazoa > Chordata > Chondrichthyes > Carcharhiniformes > Scyliorhinidae > Scyliorhinus > Scyliorhinus torazame. The sequence continues at coordinate 242,437,282 of NC_092708.1, forward strand.
GCCGTCTCCACTGGCCCCAGATCCTTAGCGTTGCGGCCACCACCGGGCTCGTGGTATACTTTGTCGGCGAGAGCGGCAGCGGTGCCGTCACCAACGCCCCCAGGCTCGTTCCTTTACAGGACACCATCTCCATCCTCTTCCATGCCACCCCCTCTCCCTCCATAACCCACTTGCAGATCATCGCCACATTCGCTGCCCAGTAGTAGCTCCCCAGGTTTGGCAGCAACAACCCTCCTCGGTCCCTACTGCGTTCCAGGAACCCTCTCCTTACTCTCGGGGTCTTATTCGCCCACACAAACCCCATAATACTCCTGCCTACTCTCTTAAAAAAGGCCTTAGTGATCACGATGGGAAGGCAAAGCCACAACATTTTGATGGGCAGGGAAAGTAGAGACCTGGACAGGCAAACTGCTTCCATTGTGTAGTCTATTCCATTCCCACCAGCCCTCAGCCAGGGCAGCTTGTACCATGACCACTTCAGGGAGCAAACCTGATGCCGAAAGTACAACAGCACACTGCTGAATTGTTCCACAGAGGACCTAAGGTGGTTATCTGGAGAACCTACAGTGAAAAACTTTCTTTTGAATTTCTCAGAACTTCAGGAGTTAATTATTGTTAATTATTAACATTTCTTCCTCTCTGGCTCTTAACTTTAAGCTAAGTTACTCACCAATTGACCTCTTGTGATCAGGAGGGAATGAATTGTTAGTCCCTGTCAGACAAGCCACTGAAGAGTTCAGCTTACTGCTAGTCTCGGAATGAAGCTAGATCATTTGGGACCATGATGTTTGAACCGTTGTGATGTCTAATTTTGTGCACTTTGTTTTCCTCTTTCCACATGCATGACCTCCTCCCTTTCCCCCATTTTCCACTTTGCATGGATGCCTCCCAACTCTTCACTCTTTCCCCACCCTTTCCCTCACCCAACAACTGCTGTCTCCATCACCATGCATGGCGTTCCACATGGCATTGCCTAACCCAGGACCACTCTGGCACCCTCGGAGCAGAGGAGTTCAAAGCCTGCCTCATCAGCTTGGGGTACGATATTGGAAATGACGCACAGGTATTAACTGCTAGTGTATGATGTGAAGTGTTCCAGTCCAGTACATTGAATTAACTAAACTTATGTTTTTTTTTTCCTTTTTTTTAATCTGTCTTGACCTACTGTCTCTGTTTGTGATGCATTTTCTTTTTGTAACTTGTCTTCCCATTCAACTGATCATTTTCTCCATGATCCTGTTCATGGCTTTTGAACCACACTGTCTGCTTTTCACCTATTTTGATCTCTCTTGTGTTTATTCTCCCACTTTGATTCATTGTTGAAACATTTTTTTCCATTTGGCTTGTCTCGCACTTTGCTGTCCCATTCCTCTTTCTTGTCGTGATTACCTTTCACTCTTGTTTTTTTTGTCCTGTTGTTGTCTCCTTCCTCCTCTCTCTGTAGAAGAGGACTGGAATGATGGACAGTGATGATTTCAAAGCTTGCCTTATCTCCATGGGTTACAATCTGGTATGGTAACTTCCCATTCTTTCTATTTTCAATATATTAAGGCCTGGTTCTGAAGTTTGGTGATGAATGTAAGCGATCTATGTTAATTGGTGTTCGTTGTGTGCAGTTTCGTGACCTTGCTTTATCCAAACACTGGTTATCTGTGTTTCCTTCAAAGTCTTATTTAAGATAATGGAAACACAGAACTAAAGCTGCAGGACCCCACAGTATTTTGTTGCGGAAACGTTGTGCAGTAATATGTCCAGACCTTTGGGTTTTCTACTTCGGAAGAATACCTGATTACCTCTGTAGGTTGGCCCCAGAATTGGTGCAGACTGGAAGTCATAGCACAGAAGCAAAGTCCCATGACATGATTAGACATATTGTGCAAATCTCAAGTACTTCTTAACAGGAACCACAAGATCAGGTTTTTTTAATGACTAGTTTCTTCAGCTTACATCATAAGAACATAAGAACTAGGAGCAGGAGTAGGCAACCTGGCCCTTCGAGCCTGCTCCGCCATTCAATGAGATCATGGCTGGTTTAGCACAGTGGGCTAAACAGCTGTAATGCAGAACAAGGCCAGCAGCGCGGGTTCAATTCCCGTACTGGCCTCCCCGAACAGGCGCCGGAATGTGGTGACTCGGGCTTTTCACAGTAACTTCATTGAAGCCTACTTGTGACAATAAGCGATTATTATTATTATTATTATTAATCTTTTGTGGACTCGGCTCCACTTTCCCGCCCGAACACCGTAACCCTTTATTCCTTTAATCTTCAAAAAACTATCTATCTTTATCTTGAAAACATTTAATGAAGGAGCCTCAGCTGCTTCACTGGGCAGGAATTCCACAGATTTACAACCCTTTGGGTGAAGAAGTTACTCCTAAACTCAGTCCTAAATCTACTTCCCCTTATTTTGAGGCTATGCCCCCTAGTTCTGCTTTCACCCGCCAGCGGAAACAACCTGCCCGCATCTATCTTATCTATTCCCTTCATAATTTTATATGTTTCTATACGATCCCCCCGCATCCTTCTAAATTCCAACGAGTACAGTCCCAGTCTACTCAACCTCTCCTCGTAATCCAACCCCCTCAATTCTGGGATTAACCTAGTGAATCTCTTCTGCACACCTTCCAGCGCCAGTACATCCTTTCTCAGTTAAAGGAGACCAAAACTGAACACAATACTCCAGGTGTGGCCTCACTAACACCTTATACAATTGCAGCATAATCTCTCCAGTCTTAAACTCCATCCCTCTAGCAATGAAGGACAAACGTCATTTGCCGCCTTAATCACCTGTTGCACCTGTAAACCAACTTTCTGCGAATCATGCACTAGGATACCCAGGTCCCTCTGCACAGCAGCATGTTTTAATATTGTATCATTTAAATAATAATCCCTTTTGCTGTTATTCCTGCCAAAATGGATAACCTCACATTTGTCAACATTGTATCCCATCTGCCAGAGCCTAGCCCATTCACTTAAACTATCCAGATCCCTCTGCAGACTTCCAATATCCTTTGCACTTTTTGCTTTACCACTCATCTTAGTGTCGTCTGCAAATGTGGGCACATTGCACAACTCCAGATCATCTATGTAACTTGGGGGCCCAACACTGATCCCTGAGGGACACCACTAGCCACTGACCGCCAACCAGTGAAACACCCATTAATCCCCACTCTTTGCTTTCTATTAATTAACCAATCCTCTATCCATGCTACTACTTTACCCTTAACGCTATGCATCATTATCTTATGCAGCAATCTTTTGTGTGGCACATTGTCAAAAGCTTTCTGGAAATCCAGATATACCACATCCATTGGCTCCCCGTTGTCTACCACACTGGTAATGTCCTCAAAAAATTCCACTGAATTAGTTAGGCACGACTTGTCCTTCATGAACCCATGCTGCGTCTGCCCAATGGGACAATTTCCATCCAGAAAAATCGCTTGGAAGGTTCTCCACTGTTCCTCAACTGTTTCACCATAAAGCCTTTGCTCCCAGTCTACCTTAGCCAGCTCTTCTCTCATCCCATTGTCATCTCCTTTGTTTAAGCACAAAACACTAGTGTTTGATTTTACCTTCTCACCCTCCATCTGTATTTTAAATTCCACCATATTGTGATCGCTCCTTCCGAGAGGATCCCTAACTGAGATCATTAATCAATCCTGTCTCATTACACCAGATCTAGGATCGCTTGTTCCCTCGTAGGTTCCATTACATACTGTTCTAGAAAACTATCGCGGATACATTCTATAAACACCTCCTCAGGGCTGCCTTGACCGACCTGGTTAAACCAATCGACATGTAGATTAAAATCCCCCATGATAACTGCTGTACCATTTCTACATGCATAAGTTATTTCTTTGTTTATTGCCTGCCCCACCATAATGTTACCATTTGGTAGCCTTTTGACTACACCTATCAGTGACTTTTATGCCTTACTATTCCTGATTTCCACCCAAATGGATTCAACCTTATCCTCCATAACACCGATGTTATCCCGGAAGACATCTTTAAATGACAGAGCTACACCACCTCCCTTACCATCCACTCTGTCCTTCCGAATAGTTTGATACCCTTGGATATTTAACTCCCAGTCATGACCATCCTTTAACCATGTTTCAGTAATGGCCACTAAATCATAGTCATTCACGATGATTTGCGCCATCAACTCATTTACCTTATTCCGAACGCTACGAGCATTCAGGTAAAGTACCCTTATGTTGGCTTTTATACCTCCGTTTTGAATCTTAACACCTCTATCCTAAGTTATTGTTCCTTTTAACGTTTCTCCTAATTTTCCTTATCGTTGAACCCATATCTTCATGAAAAACCTGCTGCTTCGCTTTCCGTTTATGTTTTCACTTCCCGTTTTATTCCTTTTCGTATTACTGGGACTATTCACTAAGCTCTCCTTGGCTACTGTCCCCTATACTGTGGCCCTTTTTGATTTTTGACTATGGCTTCTTTGCCTTACACTTTCCCCTTACTGTCTTTTGTTTCTGTCCCCGTTTTACTTCCCTCCGACTTCCTGCATCGGCTCCCATCCCCTGCCACATTAGTTTAAACCCTCCCCAACAGCACTAGCAAACATTAGCACTAGGACATTGGTTCCAGTCCTGTCTAGGTGCAGACATCCGCTTTGTACTGGTCCCATCTCCCCCAGAACCGGTTCCAATGCCCCAGGAATTTGAATTCCTCCCTCTTGCGCCATCTCTCGAGCCACACATTCATCGTATCAATCCTGACATTCCTACTCTGACTAGCTCGTGGCACTGGTAGCAATCCTGAGATTACTACCTTTTGCGATCCTACTTTTTAGTTTAACTCCTAACTCCCTGAATTCAGCTTGTAGGACCTCATCCCGTTTTCTACCTATATCATTGGTGCCTATATGCACGACGACAGCTGGCTGTTCACCCTTGCCCCCCCCCGCCCCCCCAGAATGCCCTGCAACCGCAACGAGACATCCTTGACCCTTGTACCAGGAAGGCAACATACCGTCCTGGAGTCACGATTGCGTCCGCAGAACCGCCTGTCTATTCCCCTTCCGATCGAGCCCCCTATCACTATAGCCCTGCCATTCTTCTTCCTGCCCTCCTGTGCAGCAGAACCAGCCATGGTGCCATGAACCTGGCTGCTGCTGCCTTCCTCTGGTAAGCCATCTCCCTCAACGGTATCCAAAATGGTATATCTGTTTTGCAGGGAGATGACGTTCAAAAATATAAAGGTAGGGAACGTAAGTTTGGAGCTCTGTATACCCATAAGACTAAGGGACTATGGGAGCTTTCAAGACCAGGATAGATTCATTGGGCTGGGTGCTTCCACCCCACCTGATGCACGATCACCACAGGTGGAACGCGGACCATGTAAAGGTCCATTGACCTCGGGCAGGAATTTCCGGTCGCCGGGCGAGTGCAGCCGGAGGATCCCGCCCAAAGTAAGCAAAATGCGGCCGATGTTGGGATCTGAAACAAGGACAGAGGATACTGGAAAATGTTTTGGCTCTTAATCCGAACTAAAGATAGGGAGAAATGTTATATATTAGAGTGTAGCTGTGAAAGATTGCAGCAAAAAGAAGCAACTTTAAGAACAAAATGCAGATGGCCTTGTTTTTTGGGGGGTGGGGGGGGGGTGTTTGCACTGAGGCAATACACAAATGGGATATTTTTTAAAATATAGATAGATTTATGTTGGGTAAGGCTATCATAGGATATCAACCAAAGACATAAAAGTGGAGTTGAGATGGTGATCAGCCATGATCTAATCAGTGCTCCCCAAACATTTTTCTGATGTGACCCCATTTTAATGCTTCGCACTTGGCTTGACACCAGAGTGAAAATTGGGAATGGAGGGCAAGGGGGGGGGGGGGGGGGGGGGGAGAGTTGTTGAGTGGGGGAGGAGGGGAGGAAGAATTGTTGAGTGGAGGTGGGGGGTTAAACAGCAGGGATACAGGCACAATAATCTGCTCAGACACCCAAAAGATTTGCAAGCTGTGTGTTGGTGTCAGTGATTGGGCCTCAGCTCGGTGGATTCGACGACACACACAAGGCAAAAAAAAAATCTCTCGCATTTGAAGGGGTGCCTCACAGCCAATCCCTGGACTGACAAATTTGTGCCTCCACTCCACAGCCGCCATTGCTGCTTCGGAACTCGCGATCCCGATTGCTCGTCCCGCCACCCAACTGGTGCGACCCACGGTTTTGGGAAACCCTTGATCTAATTGAATGGTGGGGCAGGCCTGAGGGATTGAATGGGGCCTCTTCCTGTTCTGTCTGTTATTATATAAATCTGCGGCAGTTAGTGGGCACTGCAGCTTTTGGATGAAACAATTTGCAGAGAACTGTAACGTCAGTAAAAATTTTAATGTTCAGTACGGTTTGTGTGTTTTTTTATGTTTGAGAAGATGTTCAGGACCTCGCTAACTGGTGATTGAAAAAGAAAAGTTGAATAAACGTAACCATGTACAAAGATTTTCAAAAAAGGAAGAGGATGTGAACACATTAAAGCAATTTCTTTTCAGATTTAATGAGGTGGCATCCTCTCAGTCTTCCACAATTCCAGATAATAAACAGGAAATTAGATTTCCTTTCTGCAGTTTTACTGCTCTGCGGTGCAATGCCTGAAAGGCTGCTGGAAACAGATGTAATGGTCTCTTTCAAAAGGGAATGAGGCAAACACCTAAACAAGGAAACATTTTCAAAGCCAAAGGGAATTAAAGACGAGGGGAGTTGGGATAGCTCTATATCAAGGAGACAGCACAGACGCAATGGGCTGAAGGGCCTTCTACTGTGCGTACAATTCCACAAAGTATGCTGGAATCTGTATCATATTAAAAACTTATGTTTAAATCATTGGGAATTTCTCTAGACTCGTAACTCTGGATTTCATTTCAATTCCGAGTGTAAGAGTTGTAACAACAGCAAGCAAGTTCAGTACCCCGTCCCCCCCATTCTGTGTGGATTCTTTTTGGCATGTAATTTATTAAAGTCTTGAAACATTCATGAATTCTCATTAATGCATCTGTGTCTTGCAAATGGAATGATTTCAAAACCATTTGTGGGACTTGGGGGTAGTTTTGCGATGGAGGCTCCTGTCACAGTGCCTTGTTCAACAGGCATGCAGAACCAAGGAATGGCGTGAAGGTCCATTCTCCTGATTTGCACCGCTCCCAATAGCCTCAAGAGCCTTGCACAATAAATCCTAGAGCTGTTGACGGGAAGGCTATGCTGCATAAATGATGGAGAAGCTTGCTGATTTACTTATTGAATTCCGGCACCCATTCAGCTGCATGTTGCTGCAAGACCATGATTGTAATGTTGAAGTTGCTGATGTCTGGGGATGGTGCAGGCATGAATAGAGATGGGGAAGAGGATTGCTCATCATCGTATTTATACTGAGGAATGCTTTTCACAATGAACTGAATGATAAAGAGCACCCTGCTACGCTGCAACTTATTAATGGCTGGAGGAGTATAATTAATACCAACACAGAGAGGGGAGCCCTCCAGAACTCAGTCCTCTGTGGTTTTCAGAGGCAGTGAGGGAAATGGGATTGATTTGCAAAAAATGAAAATCTAATTACAGGATGCAGTTTATCTGGCGGGAATTCATGACTGCATAAAATTCAGACTTGTTTAGTAAGTCAATATTGAAAATAATATTCGCAGAGAGGGACTGTATGGTGTAGCTGGATGGCAAACTATCCTCTCACCTCCGGACTCAAACCCAAAGCCATCAGGTGGAATTTTCTTTTTGTATTTAATTCTTATAAAGCCTGCCTGGAGATTCTTTTACCTTTTTTTTATTTCACACACTTGTTTTGGAGACTGCATTTCATTCCCCTCAGAATGGACAGCACGGTAGCACAGTGGTTAGCACAATTGCTTCACAGCTCCAGGGTCCCAGGTTCGATTCCTGGCTTGGGTCACTGTCTGTGGAGAGTCTACACGTTCTCCCAGTGTGTGCGTGGGTTTTATCCGGGTGCTCCGGTTTCCTCCCACAGTCCAAAGATGTGCAGGTGAGGTGGATTGGCTATGCTAATTTGCCCTTAGTGTCCAAAATTGCCCTTAGTTTTAGGTGGGGTTACTGGGTTATGGGGATAGGGTGGAGGTGTGGGCTTGGGTAGGGCGCTCTTTCCAAGAGCCAGTGCAGACTCAATGGGCCGAATGGCCTCCTTCTGCACTGTAAATTCTATGATTCTCTATGATAGCAAGAAAATTTATCAAGCCAGAAGATCACAAATGTCCACTCAGCAGTTTCTTAGTCAATGAACCTGCACTTTCACCGAGCAGGTAAGGAAGGTTAATGCTGTGCCGTGTAACTAATATCTGCCTTTCTTTCCAGTATTGTGCTGACAGGTAACTAGCCACGTTTAGGCAATTGGTTAACAGTCACTGAAAAGGACAGCAGGGTAGCAACCAACTTTCCACAGCCACCCAGCTCTCTACTGGAGCCACGCTTAATCTGAATTCCTATTACTATGACCAAGATCCTCTTTATTCTCATCTGCCACCTTGGCTCATTTGGTTGAGGCCTTACACCGTTAATCTATACAATCTGGGTTTTAATCCCCAGTCTCCGCTGATCTCAGCCAGAGTGACAATTAGGGGGCTATACACACACCTATGCACCCCTGGATTAAGGAGGAAATGAGCTCTGGCTTCTGTCCGGATCAGTGTTGGGACCTGATTGTAGTTGTTCCCCTCCCGAGGTGGAATACCCTGCTGACACTTGGTGCTGTGGCACAGATCGGAATAACGGCCAGTGTCCCAGGGCGTGACCAGCACCTGTGGAACTGTACCCAAATAGCAAGGTGACACTTTTGAGCCGGGAGCATATAATTGAGGAGAAAACTGTTGAAATTCCAGTTTGGGAGACATCTATCTAAACTGTTATACTGATCAGTTAACCAACGAAGGTGAACACACCTTGTTGTGGGTTGAGTGGTCAGGCTCTGAACCTGTGAGGGCTGCAGAGAGAGAGGTTTGGATACATTAAAGATGGAATTAATGTTATTTTCCCCTGAATTAGGAGTGTAACCTGACCATTGTGCTCTTTGCCTGCAGCAGGCTTAGATCCTGTCCTGCTTCAATGGTGAGATGCAGGTAGAGTTTTACCTCACTGTCAGTTGACTGACTTCCCATGTCAGGTGCACACTGCTACTGGGCGGGACGGTAGCACTGTGGTTAGCACTGTTGCTTCACAGTGCCAGGGACCGGGGTTAAATTCCCAGCTTGGGTCATTGTCTGTGCCGGGTCTACACGTTCGCCTGTGTCTGCGTGGGTTTCCTCCGGGTGCTCCAGTTTCCTCTCACAAGTCCCGAAAGACGCGCTTGTTAGGTGAATTGGACAATCTGAATTCTCCCGCTCTGTACCTGAACACAGTGGAGTGTGGTGACTAGGAGCTTTTCACAGTAATGTCATTGCAGTGTTAATGTAAGCCTACTTGTGACACTAATAAAGATTATTATTATAGGGAGGGTAAGGCTGGTTAGGTCCCCTTTATTTTTAACAACACATGTAGGAATCTTAGAGTCCTGTAAATAAGACTTTGTCAGCAGCCATCGACACAATCACCCCCACCATCTTCCCCAAAACCTTCTCTCCCATTGCCAAGCTGTGTGAGACTGCCATTGGCAAATGCCTTTCTTACCTATCAAAGGCAGCTGGTCTATCACTAACTTCTCTTCCTACCCTGCATCATTGTATCTGGAGTTCCTGCCAGGATCAGTATTGGTCTCCTCCTCATCCTCATAAAAGCTGCCTCTTGGTTGACATCATCCAGTGTCATTGGGTCACATACCACATGTATGCTGAGACCCCCAGCTTCACCTTGCCATCTCCTTTCTCGAACCCTCACTGCCGTTGTTAACAGCTCTAGCATCCAGTCTTGGATACACTAACATCCTCCAGTGCAACACTGGCAACATTTGCCTTTGGCCCTCGATACAAACTTTGTGCCGCACTCCAGCTCCCTATCTGCCACTGTCTCAGGTTGAAGAAAAAGGTTTGCAAACTCGCTGCCTTTTTTGATCTGGAAGTGAGTTTGCAGCTCCATATTCTGTCGATCGTAAAGGCTTCCTCCATCACCCACCTCACCACTCACATTAAACTTGCCAGGGTGACATTGGTACCCTAGTGCTTCATATTTAAAATTCTCATCCTTGCATTTGAATCTCTCCATGGACTCGCCCTTCCCTACCTGTAACCATTTTGAACCTGAGAACTGCTTCCCTCACCCTTTTGTTGGATCTGTGCCTGTTGTGTTCTCTGCTACTCTCTGCCTCCAGCTCTGGAATTTTCTCCCCAGATCTCCCTCTTCCCACATCTTTCCCTTACAAACCCTGAATTGCTGGATGTAAAATGCCAAGGAATTGGGGAATGTTTTGTGTTCAAATGATGATTTAATTCTGCTGGGAACAGTGACATAATTGGGTAGAAAGACGAGCTTGAACTTCCATTAGGGCATGTCACATTTATAATAATCTTTTTATGATAATCTTTATTGTCACAAGTAGGCTTACATTAACACTGCAATGAAGTTACTGTGAAAATCCCCCAGTCGCCACACTTTGGCACCTGTTCGCGTACACAGAGGGAGAATTCAGAATGTCCAAATTACCTAACAGCACGTCTTTTGGGAGGAAACCGGAGCACCCAGGGGAAACCCACGGAGACAGAGGGAGAACGTGCAGACTCCGCACAGACAGTGACTCAAGTCGGGAATCGAACCTGGGATGCTGGCGCAGTGAAGCAACAGTGCTAACCACTGTGCTACCATGCTGCCCATTTCAACACATTCCAAAAATAACCCCGCCAATTAATTCCCTATTTATGATGTGTAAGCAAATGTGTGCATCAGTAGTTGTGAGCGAATTGACCAGTTGATTTATTCTGAGGCTAAAAGATCAGGAGAAATCCCTGGCCAACTTTAGGAGAGGGAAAGAAATGTCATTGGATCTTTTATGTCTGTCTGCACATCAGACAAGTCCTTGATTTTACATCTTCTGCAGAAGTTGGCGTGTGTGAGAATGCAGCCCTACCTCATTACTGCACCAAAGTGTCAGCCTACATTTTGCACTCCAGTCCTGGAATATGGGGTTCAAATCACAACTCTGAATCAGAGTTGTGCTCACATTTCCCACAAGAAATTTGGCACATATTTGTGTTTGCATAACCTTTGGCTGTACCGCATCACCACCGTCGGTCATTACTCCGTGGCTACGTACAGTTTTGCTGTTGTAAATTGCTGAGATATGTAACTGAACATGCTGAGCTCCACCAGACTGAACATGGGCAGCAATGTGGCAAATGATGCACTCTTTTTGTTTTAATTTTGACTCTGACAAGACATTGGTACAATTGCTGTGGTTGATGATTTCAGAGTGAAGCAGAGTTTGGACGTATCATGAACATTGTTGACCCCAACAACATGGGCGTCGTAACGTTCCAGGCCTTCCTGGACTTCATGACTCGGGAAACCACAGACACTGACACTGCGGACCAGGTCATGGCCTCGTTTAAAGTTCTCGCAGGTGATAAGGTGAGTTCTAGAATTTAATACCGACATGGTGAAGTTTCTGACTTTTCCGTTCATTCAATGTAGTTTATCTCTTCACTAGGGGCAGAAATGGGCATTTATATCATTATATGTACAGTGAGACTGCATTTTTATTAGATTTGGAAGGGGTGGGAATTATTATAAAGATTTTCATTGGGGTTTAGACGTTTGCATTCTATTTATACCATTCCAACAAACTGAAATATTTGAGAGGGTGGTATTGGACATGACAGGAACACAAAAACATGAGCTTTTCGATCAGGAAGGTGTCTGTTATATCCTCCATTTGATATCCTGTTCCCTTCATTTGAATGGAACTGAATATTAAGTGATTCATATAATGGTTGACAAATGCAATTTCCTTTGATGTCTCCTTCATTATGTGCAATCTGACTCCCATACTCTGTTCAAAGTTTGATTTTTTTTTGAATGTATTCCACTTGATCGTCTGACGAAAGTTTTTCAACCCCCTGTGAAATGTTTAAGCTTTTGATTTTTGTAAAAACAAGAAGGGTAAGAACCGTGCAGTTAACGGTGAAGCCCTCTTTGAACAGAAAGTGAATGAGAATTTGTACGAAATTTAACAATGGAACAAGGCAATTGTTTTTTAAAATATTTTTATGAAGGCATTTGTATAAACATTAAACACAAACCAACACAAGATTATGAACAAACAGAAACCTCATAATAAATAAATAACTTCCTGAATGCCCCAACCTCCCTTGTCATTCCTCTCCTCCGGTCCTGTCTCCCCCATTGTAACCTCCTTTTCCCCCAACTGCTGATGCCTCAATTTTCCTTGAAAAAGTCGATGAACGGCTTCCATCTCCGGCAAAACCCATCAACTGACCCTCTTGAGGCAAACTTGATTTTCTCCAGCCTTAGCAATTCCGCCAGGTAGCTCACCCCGGCTTCGGAGGCCCCGAGTCCAGCAAAATCTGTCTCCAGGTTACCAGGGAGGCAAAGGCCACAACATTGGCGTATCACACCCCAAATATCGCCAATTTTGGACTCGGGGCCAACTGCACCATCGGCGTCTCGGACATTACGTCTGCGAACCCCTGCATTCACCCTCCTCAGAGCCCCCTCCCACAATCCAGCCCCCCCCCCCCCCGCGCCCCCCCCCCCCCCCCCCCCCCCGGTGAAAATCTATGATTACTGAATTGGTGCCCACACTGAGGCACCTTCCAACCTCAAATGCTGCCACCACCTGTCCCCACATCCGCAGGGATGCCACCACCACCTGGCTCATGGAGAACTTGGCCAGCGAGAATGGCAGAGGTGCCGTCAACAATGCCCTCAAACTCGTAACCCTGCAAGAAGCCGCCTCCATCCGTCCCCACGCCGACCTCTCACCCACTACCTACTTCCTTACCATAGCAATATTCGCTGCACAATAATAATTCATTACATTTGGCAAGGCTGGCCCCCCTCCCCCCCCACCGTATCCCCACTCCAGCAGCACCTTCTTTACCTAAGGGGATTTCCCCACCCACACAAACACAGATCAAAGTATTAACTTTCCTAAAGAATGATTTGGGGATGAAAATCGTGAGGTTCTGAAAAACAAATAAAAAACCCGCCAGCGACAGTGGCAGCACATCCCACCTCTTCAAATCCCCCCTCATCTGTTCCACCAACCGCGCCAGATTCAATTTGTGCTGTTGTTCCCATCCCCATGCCACCCGGATGCCCAAATACCTGAAGCTCGCCCCCACCACCTTAAACAGCAGCTCGCCCAATTTCCTCCCCTGCCCCCTAGTCTCGATCTGGAAGACCTCACTCTTCCCCATGTTTAGCTTATATCCGGAAGACCAGTCAAACTCCTCTAAAATACTCAGAATTCCCCCGATGCTTCATATAGCGAGACCCTGTGCTTGACACTTCCTCCCCCCACAACCTCCCCAGCGCATTCCCTCTCCAACTCCTTGACTCTCTACATGCATGGCCAATGGCCCTCTTGCCAAGGTAGAAAGCAACTTGCCTTGTCCCACGGTGTAGCCCAAAGTACCCTGAGCTCACCCGATTCGTCCATACACTCGCTACCAGCGCCCTATACAACAATCTGACCCAATCTACAAACCCTTGCCCAAACCCGAACCGTCCCAACAATTCACACAGGTACTCCCATTCAACCCGATCAAACACCTTCTCTGTGTCCATCGTCACCTCCACATCCTATCCCTCCGGGGGCATCATTATCTCATTCAGTAATCTCCTGACATTCGCCGGCAGTTGCCTCCCCTTTATGAACCCTGTCTGGTCTTCCCCCATCACCCCCGATACACAATCCTCAATTCGCGAGGCCAAGATCTTTGCCAACAATTTGGCGTTCACATTTAGCAACGATATCGGACGACCCACGTCAGCGGCATCTTGTCAACCACAAAATAACCAACCAGCGAGTACACCCTGTGCACATGGGAGAAGTACGAGAACTCCTTCGCCCTCGGCTTCCCAAATCTACACTGATTTCCCCCCCACCATGCACACCACGAGCCATTCAGCTCCTTCGCCGACCCCCTCCCTGACCTCGGGCTCGACCAGTCCAAACCTGGTTCAATGACAGTGTTCAAATCCCCTCCCATGATCAACCGGTGCAAGTCCAGGTCTGGGATCTTCCCCAGCACCCGCCTCATGAATTCCACATCAGTTTGGGGCATAGACATTCACCAAAACGACTGGCATCCCCTCCAGTTTCCCACTCACCATCACAAACCTCCCTCCCGAATCTGCCACTATATTCTCCATCTCAAACGCCACCCGTTTGATTATCAGCACCACCACCTCCTGCGTCTTCACATCTCAGCCCGAATGAAAGGCTTGCTCTACCCACCTTTTCCTTAGCCTAGTTTGGTCCCCGATCTTCAAGTGTGTTTCTTACAAAAAGGCCACGTCCGCCTTCAATCTCCTCAAGTGCGCGAAGACACACAACTGTTTGACCGACCCATTCAGCCCTCTCACGTTCCATGTGACCAACCTGGTCGGGGGGGCACTCCGCCCCCTCCCCCTACCGATCAACCATATCCTCTCTTGGGCCAGCCCCCGGCTTGTGTCATCCAACCCTCCAGGCCCACCCTTGAATGTCCACCGTCACCACCTTGCTGTGCCACGGGCAACAGTAACTTTGTCAGAATCCCCCCTTCCTCCCCCTCCACCCCTGAACAAAACAACAATTTCATCCCCTTCTCCCCACCCTCTCACACCTCCATAGCACAAAAAATAAAATAAGAAAATGGTGCACCCACTCTCCATGCTCCCCAAACATCCCGCCAGAGAACCCAGCAAAACATCCCAAAGCAGTGAGGTTCTCCCATAGCCTATAAACAAAAGGCATAAAAACGAAAAAGGCAAGAAAACCATCATCTCCTCACTCCTCCACAGTTCAATGTCCTCCCTCTCTTGCCAGTTCTTTGTCTCTGAAAAACTCCATCGCCTCCTATGGTGTCCCAAAATAATGTTCTCAGCCATTGTGAGTCACCCAGAGGCAGGCCGTTACAGCATCCCAACCTTCACCCCCTTCTTAAAGAGGGCAGCCTTCACCCGATTAACCCAGCTCTCCTTTTTGCCAGTTCCACGCCCAAGTACTGGTACACCCGGAACTCATTGCCTTCCCAGGTGCACCTCCTCGTTTGCCTTGCCCACCATAATATCTTCTCTTTGTCGAGGAATTGGTGGAGATGCACCACCATCGCCCTCGGTGGCTCGTTTGCCTGCGGCTTCCTCATCTGCACCCGGTGCGCCGATGCGGCGGGTTGAACTCCAGGGGCCGGTCGCAGGCCCCCTCCCCAATCAACATCTCCAGTATCTTGGCTACATATGAGCCAGCGTTTGCTCCCTCGAGGCCCTCGGGCATCCCCACGATTCTTAAGTTTTGTCTCCAGGGCAGTTCTCCGGATCCTCCACCTTCTTCTTTAGCCGCTTCTGGGTCTCCCACATCATTTCGATCTCGGCTGCCAATGAGGTACGTTGCACCTCAAGGATCCCACCACCTCCTCCACTTTCCAAATAACCTGGCCCTGGGTCTCCAGCTTCTGTTCCACCCGATCGATTCCCACTTTTAGTGGTTCCACCACCGTGGCTAGGTCCTCCTGGGCTTCCCTCCTCTGCCGGCTGAACTTCTCATTTAAGAAGTCTACCAGCTGCTCCGTTGACCACTGGGCGGGCAAGGCCGACCCTTTACTCTCCACCATCTTCACCTGTGGCGCACAAAGAATTTCTTGCTCCAACAGCTCCCTTCCTCTCGACCCACTTCTTGTCCATGGACCCATCCACCAGTGGAGTATAACTTTCCTCAATCACCTCTACACTTTATTCCACCAAAACATCCGCCCAGCAAACGGGGAAAGGACCAAAAAAAACACCTCGAGCTACCAAATGTGCACCACTCACTCCATGACCGCCACCGGAAGTCCTCCCAAGGTAATTCCTTTTAATAGAATTGTCTGAGAATGAGAATTGGTAGACGGATTAGAAGGGACATGAAGAAAAGCTTGAGACAGTGGGCATCTGGAATTCAGTGCCTATGGTGGTGGTTGAGGCTGAAACGTTTAACTGCGTCTGAAGGCTGCAAGGCTATGGACCAGGTGCTGGAAATGGGATTAGAATGAGCAACTAGTTTCTAATTGACCCTTTTAGCTAGTGCAGACACAAGGGGCCGAATGGCCTCTTTCTGCACCATAACTTTTTCTGTGGGAAACTGTCCAGGTTATATGTTCACCAGAAGGAGCCGCTGTGTTGAAGGACCTTATTTTCTTGCAGAACTACATCACGGCGGATGAACTGCGCCGTGAATTACCTCCAGACCAGGCAGAATACTGCATCGCAAGAATGGCACCGTACAGTGGGCCGGATGCCGTTCCGGGCTCCTTGGACTACATGTCCTTCTCCACAGCGCTCTACGGCGAAAGTGACCTCTAAACTCTGCATCTTTTGTATGCTAACCAGTGTCTGCTCACCTCTATTTGGCTTTAAACTAAAGAAATTGCGGAATGTCTGCTTGAGCTGGCAAGTGCAGTTTACAGAAGAAATACTTTTTCTTCAGGCGACTTCAAAACATATTTTATTATAGAAATAGGTATTTTTCTCAAAATGTTCCGGAAAGAAAGAATCGAAATTCACCATTTACTTTTGTTGTGATACCTGTAGTTAAGCACAATGTTGCATTCCATGATTTTCTACTAATGTACACATTTTATGTATATGAAATAAGACCACGTTGTAACTCACTGTTGCACAAAATTAAGCAAGTTCACTCATTACACTGCATAATAAAGGATTTATTTTATAAGTAAGTCAAGTATTTTCAGACTTTTCTTTGAAATCACCATGCTCTATATATGCTGGGTGCCACGGTTTTGATATTTTAAGGTTCTTTTCCCCTCAGTCTCAGTATCGACATTCAATGTGTGGTCTCAAATGTTGTCGTGAAAATATTCAAAGAGGGAAAAGCGGCAAGAAGATTGCATTGCAGACTTCCAAACCTGATATTTCAGCTGCGGTTCAAAGAGCTTCTCACCTGTATTCTCTTGTATCTGGGATGCCCAATCTGCGGCCTGGGTATTACCTGTTCCCCCTCCCTGAGCCCTCTTGTGAGGCAATCTAGAATGAGAGGTCATAGTTTTAGGATCGGTGTAGCAGATTTAAAACCGAGATGAGGACAAATTATTTCTCTCAAAGGGTCGTGAATCCATGGAATTCACTACCCCAGAGTGCGGTGGATGCTGGGACATTGAGTAAACTAAAGGAGGAGATAGACAGGTTTTTAATTAGTAATGGGTTGAAGGGTTATGGAGAATGGGCAGGAAAGTGGAGTTGAGGCTGAGATGAGGTCAGCGATGATCGTATTGAATGTCGTAGCAGACTCGAGGGGCTGAATTGTCTTCTCCTGCTCCTAGTTACGTTCTTATATAAATCCAGCCCTTAAATGTCAGGGCAACCCAGACTAATTTATTGGTTGATCCTGTTTGAATCTTGCAGATCCAGAGGTTTGCATTTACTTTTTGTTGAAGTGTTGTTACTTCAGGGCAGCATGATGGCGCAGTGGTTAGCACTGCTGCCTCACAGCGCCGAGGTCCCAGGTTCGATCCCAGCTCTGGGTCACTGTCTGTGTGGAGTTTGCACATTCTCCCCGTGTTTGCGTGGGTTTCGCCCCCACAACCCAAAGATGTGCAGGGTAGGCGGATTGGCTATGCTAAATTGCCCCTGCATTGGACAAATTTAATTGGGAACTCTAAATTTAAAAAAAAGTGTTGTTACCTCACTGGTGGATACATTCTAGATTACTATCCATGAGCTGTTAATATCAGCAACCTAAGATATTGTAGGAACAATTTAATGAGAATTCCTCTGAACAGTCCACTGACAAACAAAAATGCTTTGACATCCCTGCTTTGTGATCCAGTTACTGAAGACTGTAGATGGGGGAGAAGAAATGGAACATATTGGCTACTTTTGAACCCATATGCAAAAGTACAAATATGTGTCTACGTAACATTGTATGAAAAATTAATTACTTTTCCAAGTTGCAAACTTTTTCGTGAAAGATACGTTTCTGCAAGTTATTTTTTATTTTCTTCTCCCCCACCCCCACTCAAGACCACGTAACTTTTCTCATTAGGTGCACAAGGTTTTCAAGTTATTTATTTAATTTCAGACTTTCGGTGTTTGAACAAAACTTTTATGTTTAATCAAAAATGTCACTTTGTAGCCTGATCCTGGGCCTACTGTACAATGAGATGTGGAACAAATTTGTGCAGGGTTTGTAAAATGTGAGTGGGAACAGATTCTACATGTAGCCAAAACGAGAGAACGTCAAGTAACACCAGCCGTATTTGCTTATTCTGTGCCACACCACATTAGAATATTCCTGTTTATTAAAATGTTAACAACGGTGATGCTGGGCCACCATTCAAAATAATCCTGGATAATGGTCCATTTAGCGCTAAGCGGGACTGGGCTCTGCTAAAGTTTGTTTACCAGCTGAAATACATTTGATGTCAACAATCAAAATGGCTGCCTCTTTATGACAGACTTCACACACAAGATTCCGTTCAGACCAAACTTTGATCTTTTGATGCCATCTAGACTCCTAGCCACACACACACGTTTGGCATATTCGAAAAGTGACTCAAATCTTTGAACTAAATGACTTTTATCTTTGGAGGGTCAGCAAAGCAAAAACCATTGTCCAATTGCATCTATGCTTTTCATTTAGAAATAAAGTAAGGAAGAATTTTGACTGCGGCATATTTATACTTAAAACAATTATTTGTATTGGTCACTCATTCTTTAAACTTACAAATAAAGATAATGTATTTGCAAATCAATTGTGTAATAGTATGTTAAGTAGTGAGTTAATTCAAAAGTTGGGTTTGCTGTACCCCTGGATATTGTAAGAAGTCTTACAACACCAGGTTATCGTCCAACAGGTTTATTTGGAATTATGAGCTTTTGGAACGTAGCTCCTTCATCAGGTGAGTGAAGAGGTAGGTTACACAAACACAGCATATATAGACAAAGCCAATGATGCAAGATGATACTTTGAATCCGAGTCTTTGCAGGTAATTAAGTCTTTAATTTACCATCTCCCTAGAGAGACGTAGGGTGAGGGGCGACCTGATAGAAGTTTATAAAATGATTAGGGGTATAGATGGGTGTACAGTTGGAGGCTTTTTCCCAGGGTGGAAATGACAATTACAAGGGGGCACAAGTTCAAGGTGAGGTTGGAAAGGTCCAGTGGAGATGTGCGGGGAAAGTTTTTTACACAGAGGGTGGTGGTGGCCTGGAATGCACTGCCAAGTGAGGTGGTTGAGGCAGATACGTTAGTGACCTTTAAGACTTATCTGGATAGGCACGTGAACAGACGGGATATAGGATACAGGCAATTGGTCAAGATAGGACACATGATCGGCGCAGCCTGGGAGGGCTGAAGGGCCTGTTCTTGTGCTACATTGTTCTTTGTTCTTTACAGGTTCAGATGGTACGACTGGAGAGAGGGATAATCACAGGTTAAAGAGGTGTGAATTGTCTCAACCAGAACAGTTGGTAGGATTTTGCAAGCCCAGGCCAGATGGTGGGGGGTTAAATGTAGTGAGACATAAATCCAAGATCCCAGTTGAGGCCGTACTCATGTGTGCGGAACTTGGCTATCAGTTTCTGCTCGTACGATTTGGCCAACGCTGTCTACCTCGTATGCTGCAGGAAAGGATGTCCCGAAGCGTGGTACATTGGCGAGACCATGCAGACGCTGCGACAACGGATGAACGGACATCGCGTGACAATCACCAGGCAGGAATATTCCCTTCCAGTTGGGGAACACTTCAGAAGTCCAGGGCATTCAGCCTCTGATCTTCAGGTAAGCGTTCTCCAAGGCGGCCTTCAGGACGCACAACAACGCAGAATTACCAGTGTCGCTGGCAAGTCCAGCATTTGTTGCCCATCCCTAATTGCCCTTCAACTGAGTGCCTTGCTAGGCTTTCAGAGGGCAGTTAAGAGCCTGCCATATTGTTGTGGGTCTGGATTCAAATATAATAAATTAATCTTTATTGTCACAAGTATGCTTCCATTGATTTGAAATTCACCCTGTTTCATTTTCTGTTTTTCCCCGGTTTCTTTCTCAATCCTTAAATCCCTTTGGTTATGGGGATAGACTGTCAGTCGCAAATTCCCTCTTGCCTTTGATGCGCTGTTAATCGCCCTTCCTGTAAGCAATAGCACAAAACTCATTCAAGCTGAAGAATGCCCGAAAATATCAAACTCGAGGGGTGGGATTCTCCAATCCCACGCCGAAGTGGCCGCGCCGTCGTGAACGCCGTTGAGGTTCACGACGGCGCGGAACGGCCCCGGTGCCGACCGATTCAGGCCCTGACAATGGGCCAGGATCGGGGCCGCGTCATCTACCCGCGCCAGGCCTTGTCGCCCGTGTAAAAGCGGCGCCAGATAGATGATGCGGCCGGCGCCGCATAATGGGGGTCATCCGCGCATGCGTCCTCTCTAAATCCGCCCCGCAAGAAGTTGGGGGACAGTTCTTGCAGGGCTGCGGAAGGAAGGAGGTCCTCCGTCAGAGAGGACGGCCCGACGATCGGTGGGCACCGATCACGGGCCACCCCACATTCCAGGTGAAGCCCGGTGCAGGATCCCCCCTCGCCCCCCCCCCCCCCCACAGGCCGCCCCCCCCCCCCAGCGCTCGCGCACCACGACTGCAGCGACCAGGTGTGGACGGCGCCGGGGGGAACCCGCCATTTTGGCCTGGCCGCTCGGCCCATCCGGGCCTCAGAATAGCGGGGGTGCCGGAGAATCGCCATTTTGGGTGTCTCCGGCGATTCTCCGGCCTGCGGCCCGCGAAACTTGACCAGGCCGTCCCCGCCGCTTGGGAGAATCGTGGGAGGGCGTCGGACCGGCGTCCCCGGAAATTTTGGCGGCCCAGGCGATTCTCCCAACCGGCGTGGGAGTGGTGAATCGTGCCCGAGGTGTACAACGTGAGGTGCGGTGCTCCAGCAGGATCTTGTCCACAGTGTTAAGTGCATTAACATATAATTCTGTCCATAATTTTCAAATTTATATCTCCAACACTTTATTGGCCTGGAATTTACTCCAATGAATGCCATAAACTTGGATGCATGCCACAATTTGCTGCAAAATAAATTAGATGCTCCGCAACTTGCATAACGATGAATTGGGAGTGCCATTGCCAATGGCCAGTCATTTGATCGGACCTGGGAGTGTTTTTCCAGAATTTTCTGTTTTTATTTCAGATTTCCAGCATCCGGGGCATTTTGCTTTCATTATTATGGCTAGATTTTTTTTTAAATTTAGAGTACCCAATTCATTTTTTCCAAATTAGGGACAATTTAGCGTGGCCAATCCACTTAGCCTGCACATCTTTTGAGTTGTGGGGGCAAAACCCACGCAAACACGGGCAGAATGTGCAAACTCCACATGGGCAGTGACCCAGAGCCGGGATTGAACCTGGGACCTCGGCACTGTGAGGCAGCATGGCTAACCCATTGTGCCACCGTGCTGCCCTTATGGATAGATTTTTGAGAGGCAATGTTATTGAGGGACATGGAAGTATCCCTAGAGAACCAAGGCAGAGATAAGACATATATTAGTCATAATCTAACTGGCCTAACAGGTTCAAGAGCCCGAATGATCTGTTCCTATAGCACACTAGCCCTATTAATCTTCCACAATGGGTGCCTTTCATAAGTGACCATAAAAGCTCATGGATTCATTTTTCTCTTCTCTACTTAAGCACTGTCTCCTGAACTCACAAAGAAATGTGGTGTTACTTTTGCTGCTTTGCCACACTATTTGGATACCCCAAGTTCTAACTGAGGAAGGGGAGTTCAGAAACTCCATGTTAAATGTTCTTAGAATTGCACTGCAATGTGTGTCTCAGGTGCCCTCATACCTTTATGGAATCTAACACATCCACCCTCATGAGTGGCAAATTTGTTCCATATATCTAACAACAATAAGGAGGAAGCGGATGTGGTTGGATTGAGAGTTAAGAAAGGATATATCAAAGGAAGTAGCGCTATGAGATTCCCAACATGACTGGATGCAAAATTCCAGTCGTTAAGTTACGGATCAGCCATGACCTCCATGAATGGCAGAAAGGGCTATATTGCCTCCTCCTGTTCCTATGAGAGCTCAATCTTCAACCTGGGAGTGGTACATGAAATGAGGAAAAGTTCCTGACAGACTAAGAAAATGAACAAAACATTAACAGCCAGTTTGCACCACATCAATCTTTTGTAAACTGAAAAAAACCTTTAGTATAGGGTCTGGCACATGCAGGGTTAATGTGGGATCGAGTACAATACCACCCACAAGTAAGAAGGCACATGACCCAGACCCAGACACGGTGTGGGGTTAAACAGAGACATGAATTAATCTCGGCTTGCAGCCTTTATGTTCCAGTTGTTAATAAAAACTTGCGGTTAACCTAGAGGAGATGATGGAGACTTCTTCAAAACATACCGTTCTGTAACAAACACTACCCCAACAAAACTCTTGGTGAATCAAGTGAAATTGTTTTAACTTCTCTTTTGATTAATCCCAAGTCTGTATAGCAAATTACCAAGGAATCTTTGTGCTGGAAAAGGGGAGTAAAACTATTATATGTGATGGTTTTTGTTGTCTATTTCTCTGTATTGGATATTTGCATCTAATGACATGCCTAATTCTCGGTGTTTCTTATATTTCAATCAACTACCATGGCTTTCCTGGTCATAAAGAGACCATCAGGTGAAATCTCTACCATAAACTGCAGGATTGGTCGATTGGTGCATCGCTGGGATTTATTGTTTCAATCCGTTCCATTCTGACAAATCTAGTAAATCCATCATACCTTGGGTAAGATGTATCAGCCTTGACGGTAAGAAGTCTTACAACACCAGGTTAAAGTCCAACAGGTTTGTTTCGATGTCACTAGCTTTCGGAGCGCTGCTCCTTCCTCAGGTGAATGAAGAGGTATGTTCCAGAAACATATATATAGACAGATTTAAAGATGCCAGACAATGCTTGGAATGCGAGCATTAGCAGGTGATTAAATCTTTACAGATCCAGAGATGGGGTAACCCCAGGTTAAAGAGGTGTGAATTGTGTCAAGCCAGGACAGTTGGTAGGATTTCGCAGGCCAGATGGTGGGGGAGGAATGTAATGCGACATGAATCCCAGGTCCCGGTTGAGGCCGCACCCACGTGTGCGGAACTTGGCTGAAAGCTTCTGCTCGGCGATTCTGCGTTGTCGCGCGTCCTGAAGGCCGCCTTGGAGAACGCTTACCCGGAGATCAGAGGCTGAATGCCCTCGACTGCTGAAGTGTTTCCCGACTGGAAGGGAACATTCCTGCCTGGTGATTGTCGCGGAATGTCCGTTCAGTCGTTGTCGCCGTCAGGACGCGCAACAACGCAGAATCGCCGAGCAGAAGCTTATAGCCAAGTTCCGCACACATGAGTGCGGCCTCAACCGGGACCTGGGATTCATGTCGCATTACATTCATCCCCCACCATCTGGCCTGCGAAATCCTACCAACTGTCCTGGCTTGACACAATTCACACCCCTTTAACCTGGGGTTACCCCATCTCTGGATCTGTAAAGATTTAATCACCTGCTAATGCTCGCATTCCAAGCATTGTCTGGCATCTTTGAATTTGTCTATATATGTGTTTCTGGAACATACCTCTTCATTCACCTGAGGAAGGAGCAGTGCTCCGAAAGCTAGTGACATCGAAACAAACCTGTTGGACTTTAATCTGGTGTTGTAAGCCTTGACGGTGACATGGTACAAATTCACCAGGATGATGCCAGGGCTCAAAGCGTTAAATTATGAAGACTTGTCTCAGAAACTAGGCTCATCTTCTTTTGTGTTTCAAAGGTTGCGGGTTGACCTGAGCAAGGCATTTAAAATGATTAAAGGATTCAGTAAGTTAGTGATGGGGAAACTATTTCCTACGGTGAAGCAATCCAGAGCAAAGGGACACAAGCTTGAAATCAGAGCTCGGACATTCAGAAGTGAAATCAGCAAGTTCTCTTTCACGTGAAGGGAATGGAAATCCGGAATTTTTCTGCCGAGAACCAATGCGGGTACCGCGACAATAGGATTTTTTCAGGACTGAGATTGAGAGATTTTTAGTGGGTAATGGTATCAAGGATGTGGGTCAAAGATGTTTACTCGGAGTGAGAGCAGCTGTGGCAATATTCACTTTTACACACTTGCTGTAGTCTGGAGCTATGGAAAGTGAAAGTAGAGGCTCCAACATTCTTTCCATCACATGTTGGAAGAATTTTCAGGTTGATGTCCAGTTTGGCCATGTTATGAATGCACCGTCCTTGGTCATCAAGTCTTGGGGTGGCAGTTGAACCCAGAGCCTTTGGCTCAGAGGCAGGGCTGCTACCCACTGCTCCACAAGATCTTCGAGCAAAGGTGAGTAATTAGATCAGCTATGTTCTAATGGAATAGCAGAGCATGCTGGGGCAGCTGAATGACCCTCTGTTTCTGTAACGTTCTTGGAAGGAAGCTTGGTTTATGTGAAAGTTGTGAATAGACAAGATATTCGATTGAACTTCCTCAGTAGGAAAGTTTATCAGTTTTTGATCTGCGTATATTTTCTTCTATAACTCACCTGAGGTGACATTCTAGATTCTAGCATTGCACAGTTTTTAAAAAATAAATTTAGAGTACCCAATTCATTTTTCCAATTAAGGTGCAATTTAGCGTGGCCAATCCACCTCCCCTGCACATCTTTGGGTTGTGGGGGCGAAACCCATGCAAACACAGGGAGAATGTGCAAACCACACGGACAGGGATTGAACCTGGGACCTCGGCGCTGTGAGGTAGCAGTGCTAACCATTGCACCACTGCTGCCCTGCATTACACAGTTAACACTGAGTATTAATATTTTAATTTAAGGCCGAAATTAAATCTTGATTGCTGGGGGCCAGGTATAGGTGGGGATTGGGCCAGCCAACCTTTGGGGGGGGGGGGGGGGGGGGGGTGACGGGAGTTTAGAGGCGGCGATAGGACTTGCCAGGTGCAGAGCCAGGCTGTTTGAAAGGTCTGCCTTGATGCCATGGACAAAGGACCCCCATCCCTCACCCCTTTTTCACCCTCCAAACACTCTCTAAATGCCATCCATGCCACCCGATGCTCCCAATCCATCCCCCCACACCCCTCATACCTATGCTTGTCAATGCTTCCTATAAACCCCTTATATCTTCATGTGCTCCTATGCTTGCCCATGCCCCCCATTCATTCATGGCCCCTATAACGGGCTCTGCCCTGCCCATGGCCTCCCCATGTTCATCAGATGGTGAACAGAAGCGAGAAACTGGCTGATTCTTGTCCCTACCATATCCACTGCTTTCCCCGGCAGGAGCTGTTTACACGGCCAAAATTGAAATGATTCAACCTCTAGCACAACTGAGATGAATAAATTGAAGTGAATCCCAGGGTTGAACCTGCGATTGAGCCATCAGGAGAACTAATACAGTTCTATGGTGTTGGACATAATTTGGTAGAGGTTTTATTATGATATTTGTGGTCTTGGTAAGTATTTATTAACTTTTTTTCTAATCTTTATTATTGTCACAAGTAGGCTTACACTAACGCTGCAATGACGTTACTGTGAAAAGCCCCTAGTCGCCATATTCCGGCGCCTGTTCGGGTACCTGGAGCGAGAATTCAGAATGTCCAAATTACCTAACAGCACGTCTTTTGGGATTTTGTGGGATGAAACCAGAGCACCCGGAGGAAACCCATGCAGACATGGGGAGAACCTGTGGAATCCACACAGTGACCCAAGCCGGGAATCGAACCTGGGACCCTGGCACTGTGAAGCAACGGTGCTAACCACTGTGCTACCATGCCGTCCATGAACCTTGGAAGTTCAATATTTATTTTACTATTAATAATAAGTTGCCCAATATCTACAATCGTAGTCCCTGTTGTGGCAACCAACATGCCAGTTCCTACTCGGGCGACTTTTATGCTCTGTTCTAACAAGGCCCAGTTTGGTTGGCTTCCGCCCCCAACTGGGAAGCTGTTACACCATAAGCCCCATGGAGAGATCGATAATGGGCCACGTGGGGGTTATGACATGGGGCTTCCCTTCCTGCCATCCGGAGAGTCAGAGGGGAACACATCCCTGCCAACCCTGTCTGCCCCTCAGCAATTACACACTCGAATGAGCAGATATTGGCTGGAGGAGGGACGTCTGCCTCTCGCTCAGGAGGAAGCCCCACATCAGAGAGCTGCCGGCCAATTTGATTGGCTGGTAGCCCTCTAGTCTGCAGCAACAGCAGCTGCAGTGGACGGAGGAGGAAGTTCATCAAGATGACAGAGCCTAAGTCCTACAACTGGAAGGAAAGGTGTTTGGGTCTCAAGGTGTAGATGGTAGGGGAAGGCTAGTGGGGGGGTTTGGGGGCGGTGGAAAGTGGACAATTGGGTTGTGGGGGAGGGGTTGGGGGTTGAGAGGGGCTTCTGATGCAGCCCCTCTCCCTTCCTGCCCAAAGCCTAAGCCTGATTGCTTTCTGGCTTCCCCCATGCCTGGAAAATCTCACCAGCCTAAACATTGAGGTGGGAAGTGGCCGTTAATTGGCCACTCGAGTGCCTGATTTGGTCCGGTGGAGGTCTTGCTCATCCCAAAGTTAAATCACTGCAAGGTTGGGGCAAGTGGGAACCCAGCAAGAAGCCCATTTCTTCCATTTCACCCTCACCTCCACCCCCCAGCTTAAAAACGCATCGGGAGGGAGCGTGAAATTCAGGCCCATGTACAGAGGTACAGTAAAGATCTAAGCTAGGAGCTGTCTCTGTGCTTGCTTCTACACAAGGTTTTGTCCAACATTACACTGACCTTGGGTGTGGGTTATATATTGTCTTACATTATCGTATGGGCGGCACTGTATTCAATCCACCACCACCATCCCCCCCCCCCTTCCTGCCAGACCCACATACCACCTTCTCATATTTTAGGGTTTTAAAAAGCAAGCTCTTGGTGACAGGATTTGGTGTAGATTTTAACTTTCACCAGGAGCTATACAGTCCTTTTATACCCTGTCAGATTTTCTTTCCAATGAAGTGGAAAGGCAACTCTGGCAGGCTGTAGAACAATTTCCTTTCAATCAACCTTTCCAGTGGCAATAATTAAAATATACCGCTTGGATCTTCAAATGGCATTTGCTCAGCTGGCTTGTGGATTCAATCCCAAAACAGATTGAGTGCATAACCTAGTTAACACTTCCCTGAAGTCCTGAGGGAGAATTACATTATTGGAAAGAAGAACTTACATTTTTATAGCACCTTCTATGATAAGTGGCCATCTCAAAGCACCTTGCAGCCAATAAAGTATATGCATGTTGTAATGTGGGAGACGCAGCAGCCAATTTACAAACTCCAACAAACAAAAATGTGATAATGACCAGAAAATGTGTTTCACTGATGCTGATTGAGGAATAAACGTTAGCCAAGGCACCATGGGATAACTCCCCTGTTCTTTAAAATCTGATCTACAAGGCAGCAGCCCCAGCGGTGCAGCACTCCCTCAGTACTGCACTGAAGCGTCAGTCTGGATTTTTGTACATAAATCCTGGAGTAGGCCTTGAACCCGCAGCTATCTGAGTCAGTGATGAGAACATGAGAACAATGGCACTACAGCTGACACTTGTCTATTAGATGAGATTGACAAGGCCCTGACAGTACATCTAGCTAGATGTTAAAAGTTATTTGGCACCATTAGATATCATTTGAAGACGATCAGGTGCTATGTCATGTCATGAGTCTGCCTAGAGTCAGCATAGACAGTATTCAAAGGGCCTCAATTGATATGCGTCTCTCCCGGTAATGCATTTAGAATGGCAGTTTAGATAATAATCAAGTGTGAATAGTTTATGGAGGAGAAACAGATTATAGGTGATTAGGAAGGTCCCTGATGTATACAAATGTTAATGTATAGTCAAGAAAGATGATATGGGCAGACAGCCTAATACACAGCAGGCATGATCAAAGAACAACAAAGGTATAATTGACCAGGCCCTGAAAAGAAAGGTGGGCAGTTGTAATCCAGTGGTCTCAGAAAGTGGACAGACCAGTTTCCAGCCACCAAGCCTGAAGGCCAAGTTTACAGCAGAGAAGCTTCTCAGTCTTGGAGCCAAGGCAGTGCACAAAACCGTTGTAACAGCAGCTTTAAAATATCTTCACTGGTCCAGGAAAAAGACAGTCCCCAGATTTGACTATCATCCCTGTATTGTGCCGTAAATGTAGCTGTTTGTTCAATTTGGATGTTGTTGGGGAACAGGAGGAGTCTTAGTGTTTATGTATCATGGATATATTGTGTAACAACAGGTACATTCTATATAAACTGTGGACGGTTAGTAACTTATAACAATGCGTGAGAGTCAAGTTATCCAGTTTGTGTGTATTTGTCTTTACTTTCATAAATAGTTTTAATAATTGTTACACAATGACTGGGCTATTTATTCTCACCGGAGCATCACTTATC
This sequence comes from Scyliorhinus torazame, assembly GCF_047496885.1. NCBI lineage: Eukaryota > Metazoa > Chordata > Chondrichthyes > Carcharhiniformes > Scyliorhinidae > Scyliorhinus > Scyliorhinus torazame. Next base: position 242,465,841 of record NC_092708.1, read on the forward strand.
TCCACACACCAAAACAAAATAAAACTATACTCCCCTATGAACTGGTGTTCCAAGTTGGGATACTCTCGCAGATAACATCAGCATGCTCCGTGACAGTCAGGTGTATTCTTACTAAATTTCCTCACTTAACAACACCACATAAAAAATAATATTGTCTGACTATCCAATTATTGCTAGATATTGTTGAACAAATTGGTTGCCATTGTTACAGACAGGAGGGAAGTTAATTTAAGCACCACTAAATTCTCCGTTCACCACCTGCCGGGCAGCACAGTAGCACAGTTGCTTCACAGCTTCAGGGTCCCAGGTTCAATTCCCGGCTTGGGTCACTGTCTGTGCGGAGTCTTCACGTTCTCCCCTTGTCTACGTGGATTTCTTCCGGGTACTCTGGTTTCCTCCCACAGTCCAAAGATATGCAGGTTAGGTGGATTGGCCATGCTAAATTGCCCTTAGTGTCCAAAAAGTTTAGGCGGGGTTACTGGGTTACTGGTGTAGGCTTAAGTGGGGTGCTATTTCCAAGGGCCGGTGCAGACTCGATGGGCCGAATGGCCTCCTTCTGCACTGTAAATTCTACGATCTATAATATGATTCTATGATCTGTCTGTAAACGGGAAGTGATTTGATTTGATCCCCCTTTATAAGTGGTGGCTTATTTCCCCACCCCTTGTTTTTGATGTGATCCAATTTTCTATTAATAACCTCACAGGAAACACAAGATAGGATGACTTCAAAGGGTTTATTTGCACAGACTCAAAATGCAGTGAAGAGGGTCGCAATGTTACCCTCTCATGTTCATACAGTTAAAAAAGGGATAGAAAGAAGAAGGTTTTGTAGTACAAAGACTGCAGGGAAAAATAAATATTGTTTCATGTCGGTTCCAGGATCAAAGTCCAATGAGGTATTCCTTCACTGAGGTCGATAGACTGAAAACCAATGCTGTATGATTCACTTTCGGAGCGATGCTAACTTCACAAGGCGTGAAAGAAATGCAGAGATAAATCAGTCTTGTGGCCAACAGTATGGAATTTCAGCAGAAGCAGTGTAGATGGGGCCCTGTGTTCCACCTGGGTAGAAATCCTGTTCTGTGAGGCTGGTAGTTGAATGGTAAACAGCTGGTTGAGTCTTTCAGTTCAGCAAGGCAATAATACTTTTTCCGCAAGCCAGAGGCACATGCCACATGACTCCCACCTCGCCATCATCTTTGACAAGGGAGATACACCCATTGCCTGAATTCCAAAGATTAGTGATTTCTCAGCTATTAGGAATTGAAAGGAAGATTGTGGGTCCTTTGTCTTATCAGACAATCCATCTCTTTTTGGCCAGCCAGGGCTATCGAATGCAGATGGCCGTTGTATAGCTGTCTTTGAAGGTGGGCTATACAGTTCACAGGAGGTCATAGTGGCCCCTCAGAGATAACAAGGTGTTTGTTTTCATAGAATCATAGAACTTACAGTGCAGAAGGAGGCCATTCATCCCATTGAGTCTTCACAGGCCCTTGGAAAGAGCACCCTACTTAAGCCCACGCCTCCACCCTATCCCTGTAACCCCCACCTAACCTTTTGGACACTAAGGGGCAATTTAGTATGGCCTAATCTGCACATCTTTGGACTGTAGGAGGAAGCTGGAGCACCTGGAAGAAACCCATGTAGACACGAGGAGATAGTGCAAACTCCACCAGTCAGTCACCTAAAACACCCAAGTCACTTCTTTTGTCCCAAGGTCACTGACACAGTTTCAGCAATTTTATAGGTCCTTGTTCCATTATAAAATTTTTAGAAATAGTAACGAGCAGATCTACGTTCTCACATTTCATCCCACCAGCCTCCGTATGCAAAGCATAATCCCCCACCATTTTCGCCAACTCCAGCGTGATGCCACCACTAAACACATCTTCCCTTCACTCCCTCGGTCAGCATTCCGCAGAGACCGTTCCCTCCGAGATAATCTAGTCCACTCCTCCACCATACCCAGTACCTCTCCCATCACCCATGGCACCTTCCCATGCAATCGCAGAAGGTGTAACACTTGCCTCTTTACCTCTTCCATGCTTAACATCCCAGGGCCAAAACACTCATTCCAGGTTAAGCAGCGTTTCACTTGCACCTCTTTCAATCTGGTCTATTGCATTCGCTGCTCCGAATGTGGTCTCTATATTGGAGAGACCAAACGCAGACTGGGTGATCGCTTTGCTGAGCATCTTCAGTCTGTGCGCATTCAGGACCCTGACCTTCCCGTTGCTTGCCATTTTAACAAATGACCCTGCTCCCATGCCCACATGTCTGTCCTTGGCCTGCTGCAATGTTCCAGTGAAGCTCAACGCAAACTGGAGGAACAACGTCTCATCTTCCGGTTAGGCACGCTACAGCCTTCCGGTCTCAACATCGAATTCAACAACTTCAAATGATTAGCTCCACCCCACCTCAACCCCTTTGTTTTCCTCTAATTTCATTTTAAATGTCTTTTACCATTTCTTTCTTTCTTGACTTTCTTAATATATAACCCCCCCCCCGCATCTTATCCACCTTGCCTTACCCCTTCTCCCCTTTGCTTCCCCCTTCCCCTCCCCCCACATTTACATCTGTCACAGTTTATCCTCTGATGTTAGTTTCTCTGCTGTTTGGCCTTTCACATTTTTTGTTCTCTCTGGGGACTGCCTTTAGCACTCTTTCCCCTTGGTTTCTGTGGCTATTAGCCGTTTCCCTTGGTTTCTGTGGCTATGACTCATCTTTCATTCTCACTCCACAGTATAAATATTTCCCACTTTCTCTGTTTGTTAGCCTTGACAAAAAGTCATTGGACTCAAAACTTTAGCTCTTTTCTCTCCCAACAGATGCTGCCAGACCTGCTGAGATTTTCCAGCATTGTCTCTTTCATTTCAGATTCCAGCATCTGCAGTAATTTGCTTTTAACCAGCATATCTATATATATTTTATTAAAATATACAGTGTGACGTCGTAGTCCCTCACACCATGGGTGCGATTCTCCGCTCCCACGACTAAGTGCCAACGCCGTCGTGAATACCGTCGAGGTTCACGACGGCGCGAAACGGCCCTGATCTCGACCGATTCAGGGCCCCAAAATGGGCTAGGATCGGGGCCGCGAGAAACTCGGGGGGCGTGTCATGAAAGCAGCGTCATCAACACGCGCCGGGCGGTGCCGCTTAAATGACCCGGCCGGCGCCATATAACTGGCGTCACCCGTGCATGCGCGGTTGCCGTCCTCCCCGAGGCCGCCCCGCAAGAAGATGTTGGATGGATCTTGCGGGGCGCGGAGGAAAGGAGGTGCTCCTTCAGAGAGGCCGGCCCGCCGATCGGTGGGCACCAATCGCGGGCCAGACCTCTTTTGAGTCCGACGCCGGTGAAAGAACCCCCCTCGTCCCCCCGCAGGCCGCCCCCCCAGCGTCCCTGCGCTGTTCCCGCCGGCAGAGACCAGGTGTGGATGATGCCGGCGGGAAGCCGTCGTTTTGGGCAGGCCGCTCGGCCCATCCGGGCCGGAGAATAGCGGGTGTAGCGGAGAATCGCCATTTTGGGTGTCCTGGGCGATTCTCCGACCTGCGCCGCACAGAGCCCGACGGGGCCGTTTTCGCCGCTTGGGTGAATCGCGGAAGGGCGTCGGACCAGCGTCGCGGGGAAAAATGGCGCACCAGGGGATTCTCCCAACCGGCGCGGGAGCGGAGAATCACGCCCCATGTTTGCATCATTTGGCTAAAATGTGACATCACTGAATCATCACAAGTAAGTAAGTGGTTTTGTCTTTCCTGCTGAATTCCATTGGAAGACATTAGAACAGAAAAACATCAATCAACCCTAACCTGTTGCTTTGATAATTGGCTGTTTGCATTTCTGCTGATTCTCATTCTCCTCAGACGATCAAAGTGTTCCAAACTGGTCATTTTGTGATGTCAGTGATAACTAAACAAAAATACTTTACTCCTCCATTTGCCCACAAAAGTGCATTCATGAGTCTTAACAGTTATTTTGTTTCAGAGGTCCGGGATTCCTCTTCAGACTTGTGAGAACAGACACAGCAAAGCTGAATGACTATGGTCAATTAGTGAAAACAGAGGGTAGAATATTTTCTGGCATGAGTTCGTGAGATGAATGTAGGAATTTCAGATATGTTTTATTGTATGTATTTGGTGCAGTAAGGGTTGAACTGGGAGAGTGTGTGTATGACTGCTGCAGTCATGTTTTTTTAAATCCTGGTTTAAAAGACAGCTAGGTGTTTTGGAGCCAGAGGTGCAATTAGAGCATCGTAAAAGTTTGGGCTAATGGACTTTTATTTATATTAAGAGGATTCCCTGCGGAGCTGTTAATTAGAGACATTGTGTTTAGCTCAGCAAGCTAATGTAGTTAATGGGAAGAGCCAGCGTTGAAGCAGATGGGTGTTGAGGTTTTTCAGAGTTAGTTTTTGGCTGGAAGGTGAGTGAGAAGGTTTCAGAAGAAATACAGTCAGAGATTCTGCATTATTCTCACAGGGTGTCAGGTCTCTCTTTTTCAAGCAGTCCCAAAAGATCTCTCTTTCACAAAGTGAAGTATCCAATGCATCTCTAGAAAGCAAGTATTTCTGAGTGCTAACTGTATTTAAAAGTGGATTGGGACCTGAGATGGTTTTGTTGTATGAGTGGAAATAAAGATAGCAGTTAAGGGTTATTGTGCCTCTGTATTGTGTAGAATTGTTTATAGAGTAATTGTAGCTAGTTTCCTGTGTGATGTTAATGATATTTTCATACTGTGTTAGTAATAAAGTTTGTTTTAATATACCTATTTTGTGTGAACTCACTCCTGGAGCGAGATATCCTTTCCTCACAGTCTTACAAAATGAAAATAATATATTGTCGTTTCTGTCCAGTATCCTAGCCACTGTTGGGGTCTGCTCCAGGATCATCATAGTTCCTGATGTAGCAACGTGAATTAAGTGGGAGTGCCCATTGGGGTTAGTGGATAAAGTACTCAGTCTGCAGTGCTACTGAAGTCACAGAAAACAAAATGGTCTAGTTTCAATCTCTGGTCTGTGCTAAGTTAGTTTTAGCCAGGGTGGTGGTGTCAGGTTTGACCACAGTGCCTTTAAGCTACAGGAGCTTTCCTCATCCTGATTGATATTCATGACAGCCCTACTGAAAAATGTGTTCATCTGAATGTCGGATGTGGACAGGATTTTTCCTTCAGATGAGTGACACTTGCCATTTAAGAACATTTGGGAATAGGGCAGCATGGTGGCGCAGTGGGTTAGCCCTGCTACCTCATGGCGCCGAGGTCCCAGTTTCAATCCCGGCTCTGGGTCACTGTCCGTGTGGAGTTTGCACATTCTCCCCGTGTCTGCATGGGTTTCGCCCCACAACCCAAAAGATGTGCTGGCCAGGTAGATTGGCCATGTTAAATTGCCCCTTAATGTTTAAAAAAGAACATTTGGGAAGAATGGAATATAAATAATATTTCTCTTCCCATTTGTAGATAAGTAAATAAACCTATTGCCTCATAATATATGTACAAGTCAATCTTGGTTCAGGCATCTTTGCATCCGAGATGTAAGATCATGGATTCAAATTCCATTCATAGAATGTTCAAAGATTCCCTACAGAATGTTCATAGAATCCCTACAGTGCAGAAGGAAGTCATTTGGCCCATTGAGTCTGCACCAAACCTCTAAAACAGTACTCTACTTAGGCCCACTCCCTGCTCTAACCCCGTAACCCCACCTAACCTGCACATCTTTGGACTGTGGGAGGAAACCAGTGGACAAAGAGGAAACCCACACCGACACGTGGAGAGCGTGCTGACCACTATGTCACCCTGCTGCCATTTTTGAGACTTTTCCCCCAAAAATATACTTTATTCATAATATTTGTAAAAGTACATTTTGACTTGACATCACAGAAAGTGCAATAAAGTTCAACTTGCCTCCATGCAGTATATTCCACTCTTGAGGGGTCTCACTGCAAAGTAATACCCTTGATATTTACAATATAATAATCTTTATTCTCACAAGTAGGCTGACATTAACACTGCCATGAAGTTACTGTGAAAATCCCCTAGTCACCACATTCCGGCGCCTGCACAGAGGGAGAATTCAGAATGTCCAAATTACCTAACAGCACATCTTTCGAGACTTGTGGGAGGAAATCGGGGCACCGGGAGGAAACACACACAGACACAGGAAGAAAGTGCAGACTCCGCACAGACAGTGACCCAAACTGGGAATTGAACCTGGGACCCGAAAGCTGTGAAGCAACAGTGCTAGCCACTGTGCTACCGTGTTGCCCGTTCCATGTCAGGCATACAGCGTCTTCAGTATTTTGGCTGAAAGGTCTTAGACACCGACCTTCCCCCATTGCGCCTCTGCAGCGGACACACCAAGCTTTAGTACATCCCTCAGCATGTTGTCCTGGGCTTTGGAATGTGCCAGTCTGCAACACACAGTCAGGGACATCGCTTTGCACTGGAATATTAGGGGCTGATTTAGCACAGTGGGCTAAATAGCTGGCTTTTAAAGCAGACCCAGGCAGGCCAGCAGCACGGTTCAATTCCCGTACCAGCCTCCCCGAACAAGCGCCGGAATGTGGCAAAAGGGGCTTTTCACAGTAACTTAATTTGAAGCCTACTTGTGACAATAAGCGATTTTCATTTCATTTCGAATCCAGAAAGAGCATCTTTCAGCAAGTTGCTGGTTATCCAGCTGCTTGATGTTCGGTGTGCGTCCCTGAAAACAGTTTGTAGAGCACAAAGTCCTGGTCACAGAACTGTTCTGGATGAATTTCAACAAAAACCACTGCATCTCTCTCCAGATCTTTCCAAAGGCACATTCCAGAAGCATGTGGACAATAGTCTCTTCTCCATCACAGTCATATCGAGGACAACGTGCAGAGTAAGACTCCGGGTGTGTAGGAAGGTTATATCTGGGTGTGCCATCCTCACTGAAAGCCAAGCTATGTCTTGGTGCTTGTTCGAAAGTTCTGGTGATGAGGCATTCTACCAAATTGCTTTTTTTTAAAAAAAATTTAGAGTACCCAATTCATTTTTTCCAATTAAGGGACAATTTAGTATGTTCAATCCACCTACCTTGCACATCTTGGGGTTGTGGGGGTGAAACCCACGCAAACAGGGGGAGAATGTGCAAACTCCACACGGACAGTGACCCAGAGCTGGGAGCGAACCGGGGACCTTGGCGCCGTGAGACTGCAGTGCTACCACTGCGCCACCGTGCTGCCCCTCTGCCAAATGACTTTGACATCCTGCTCAGGTCCCACCTGACATGGCCTCTAGGATGTTACGTGCAGACCACTGCCTGACACGCATGTGGTCAAATGCATTTTTCTGCATAAACCTTTCGACAAGGTATAGGAGGTACCGCATGGTACAATTGAATGGAGCATTCAGCGGCAACGTGGCCGGACCCGTCCTTCGCAATACCAGGGTACAGGTAGATAAGCATGTAATAACACTTTGTATTTACTTTCCAAGGGTTACACACAGCTTCACACAAAGGTGGCCATCGGGATGAGGGCGACGTTGAGTACCTTTCTTCCCCTTCTTGAAACTTGAATACATAAGCTAGGCTAACACTGTCGTGCAATAGTGAGGGACTTGTGCATTACAGAATAAGCTATTAAGCCAAGGCACCTTTAAACTGGACAATAAAGATTCCGTGGCAATAAGTTAGGCAGGTGTGACAGGTGAATATAACAGGAAAAGTGCCAACTGAGGACATCTTGTGAGCCCGGAACTGAAACCTGACAGAGGCAATTCAGGTCATGTTGTGTGTGGTTGATCACTTTACTGATTCTGTTTAAGAGAAGGGCTCTTGGAACATGAAAGGAAAAAAGAAAGTGTTACAACCCGGGAACCACCATTACAGAAGGAGGATGCAGAGCTCAGAACAACCATTGAAGGGGGAGGACCCTGAGCTCGGAGCTCAGCAAAGAAGAACAACCATCGCGGAAAGAAGATCCAGATCTCAGAGAGGAAGATATCCATATAGAGTGACTGAAGCCTAGCCAGCTCCCTCATCAGTGCGGGTAATACCTGGATCTCAGTGGTGAGTGTGAATCACCTCCAGGACAAGGAGGTCATGCTGAATTTATACAGGACACTAAGCAAATCTCAGCTGGAATATTCTGTACAGCTCTGAGTGCCACATCATAGGAAGGATGTGAACCCATTGTAGAGTGGTGAAGAGGTTTGGAAGAATGGTTGCAGGGATGCGAGACTTCAATTATGAGGATAGATGAGTGCAGCGCAGTGGCTAGCATTGCTGCCTCATGGCGGCGAGGACCCGGGTTTGACCCCGGTTCCGGGTCACTGTCCATGAGAAGTTTGCACATTCTCACATTCTTTCCGTGTCTGCGTGGGTCTCACCCCCACGACCCGAAGAAATGTGCAGGGTAGGTGAATTGGCCACGCTAAATTGCTCCTTAATTGGAAAAAAAAGATTTGGGTACTCTAAATTTATCATTTTTTAAAAAGTTATGAGGATAGATTTGAGAGGTTGGGACTGTTCTCCTTTAAAGAAAAAGGCTAAAAGGCGATTTGATAGAGATGCTCAAAATTATGAGGTAGCTGTACAGAGTAGACAGGGAGAAACTGTTCCCCCTCATAAAAGAATAAGAGGCCACAGATTTTTTTTTTGTAAAATATTTTTATTCTCCGTTTTCATATTTTCTCCAGAATTTACACCCCACCCACAAGCAGTAAACGGTAACAAATACAAAGTCAATTCTCTTATCAACAACAACGATCCCATCCTCCCACCACCCCAAACTACAGCCCACCTGACAATATAAGCATCAAATAGAATAAACCCTTCCACGGTGGGACAAACAAAGGAGAAATAAAAGAGAAAGGAATTAGGAATAACCTATGGTCACAATTAACATATAGAGTCCCTCCCACCCCCCCTCCCCCTAACATTCAATGCCATCCAATCCCCAAAAGAGTACCGTAGATGACACCCACGCATTGCAGGCCCTCCCCCCCCCCCCTCCCCCCCCCCCCCCCTCCCCCCCCCCCCCCCCCTCCACTTCCTCTTACAAAAATCCTCCCCCCATCCTCCGTTCCTTCCGCCTAACTTTCCACCCCAGCTAGACACATCGGGACCTATCCTGCCAGGCTCCGATGACCGCAGCACCTCCCCCCACCTCACTCCTGTTCTCGAGCTCCCCGCCCAGGTCTCTTTCCCCCTTGCCCAGCCCCAGGAAAACCAAGAAATCCCCTTTAGCACATAAACCCCGCATACACACCCAAGCTCCAAAGAACCATCATTGCAAGTGAAATTCCCCTCTCTTCCCTTGTCCAAGTATATACAACATAGAACACACAGTGCAGAAGAAGGCCATTCGGCCCATCGAGTCTGCACCGACCCACTTAAGCCCTCACTTCCACCCCCAATAACCCCTCCTAACCTTTTTGGACACTAAGGGCAATTCAGCAGGGCCAATCCACCTAACCTGCATGTCTTTGGACTATAGGAGGAAACCGGAGGAAACCCACGCAGACACGGGGAGAACGCGCAGACTCCCCACAGACAGTGACCCGGCTGCATCAGCAGCTTTTTTTTTGAGAGGGGGGCGGTTTTCCACATTTCCATTATGCTTCAGGCGAAGAATCTCTTCACAGCTGCTGAATGGTCAGGCTCTAATTTGAACTCAAGGCCTACTCTGTGTCACTATGTTGAGAGGCGCAATGGAGGACTACTCACGTTCCACTGCCCCGTAAACCAAAATCTCTCAACAACGTTGGCTCATTTAGCACATACACCCGCAGCAGTGAAAAAATACAGTTACATGAGGCTACATCAGTACATGACCACTTCTCAATTCAGCCACAGTCCTTCTGCCTTTGCAAACTCCTCCACTGCTTCCGCCGTCCCAAAATAAAAGTCCTTGGATTTGTAGGTCACCCTCAACTTAGCTGGGTATACTATGCCGCACCACACCTTACTGATGTACAGTGCCTTCTTCACCCGGCTGAAGGCAGCCCGCCTCCTCGCCAGCTCCACCGTGAAGTCCTGATCTATGCGTATATCAGCTCCAGCCCACTGCATCACCCGCTTCTGCTTTGCCCAGCACAGGACCTTCTCCTTCACACTGTACCTACGAAAACACAGAGTCACTAGGCTTGGCGGCTCACTCTCCTTTGGTACAGGCCTCCACAACTGATGAGCCCGATCCAGTTCATATCGGGAGGGATCATCACCCTCCCCCAATAGCTTCGCCAACATCGTGGCAAAATACTCAGTCGGCCTCGGGCCTTCCACTCCTTCGGGAAGACCCACAAAATCCTCAGATTCTGTCGCCTGGATCTGTTTTCCAAGTCGTCCATTTTGGCTCGCAGACCCTTGTTGATCTCTACCACCTTCTGCATCTCCTTCCCCATCGAGGTAAGTTGATTGCCGTGCTGTAACAATGTCTCTTCCACTTCCTTCAGTGCCTCACCTTGCTCCCGCACCTCCGCCACTGCGCTCAATACCGCCACCCTCACCGGGTCAATCGCCTCCTCCACCAGCACTTTCAATAGATTCCCCATCTCCTTCCTCATCGCCTCCATGTGTTTTGTGAACTGCCTTTCGAGTTCTGCGGCCATCACCTTAATAATTTCTTCAGCCGTGGGCAATGCGGCCTCCTCTGGTGCCCCAGCCTCCATTTTCCTTGCCGTCCCAGCGGTGACCTTTCCACTCCCCGACCGACTTTCAGCTGTTTTTTTCACGGCCGTTTTTTTACTTGGTCTCGACATCTTCCTTCACTGCGCCTTCTCCCTGCTTTTGCCGCCTCTGTTACCCCTGGGACTGTTTCGGCAGGCAGGAAAAGCGACGGGACGGACAATAAGGGTGGATGGGGGGGTCCCAAAATGTTTTTCATGCCAACAGGATTTCCCCGCTCACTTGTACCCCCGCCAATGACATAATGATGTTCCCACCATGAAAGATCAAGAACCCCATTACTATACATTTAAATGTAATTAGTGGGCCTCCCCGCTGTATCATCCACCCACATACAAAATCTATCCTCCCCCAACCCCGCTGACATGATCATGTCTGCAGGGTTGACACAGCTCTTGACCAATGCCACACAAAACCTGCTGGGGTGCACAGGTAAGTACAGTCGCCAAAGGGAAGGGGGTCATGCCCAAGCAGCACCCTGGCACTACCCCCTGGCACTGCCCCCTGGCACATGGGGGATCCCTGGAGGGAAATCCTGTGTCCGTTGGCGGGGCATTCTCCGTGGGATAGATGTGTTTGTATTTTTATTGTTTTCAGATCAAGGGCGCCCCGATCTGTCAGGTCGAGGTTGCTGGTGGGGTGGGTTCATTCAGAACTCACCCTGCCAGCATGATGTTGTGGGACCAGCCTCTTCCATTCTTTTTTCAAAGTGTTTGAAAATATGGCAGAACAAGCTGTCAAGAGAGCTGGTGGGCTGCCCTCCACTTTTCCTGCCCAAAACAACACTTTGAAAAAAAACCCGTAAAATTCTGCCCATTATTTTTCAAATAATGAACACTTGAGGCAATTTGGCAATTGGACCATAGAACTATAGAATCCTCACAATGCAGAAGGAGGCCATTCCAGACACAAGACCTATCATGGAGAGCCATAAGAAAGGTCATAAGCAAAAGATAGCAACTTCATAGTGAAAAGGAGAAAGGGTGTTGAAACCAGACAACCCCAGGCAGCGCAGAGCAAGAGAGACACCTGACTTTTGTGGTTGCAAAGGACTGTTAAGGTGGGAAACTGTATAGGGAACATGAAACAGATGTGTCCAGATTCTGGGAATAATGACCTCAGCCACATGAGGGTCTTATACATCATCAAAAATTTTAGAGGGGACGAAATGTATAAAGCTACAGGAGATCAGAGCCTTGGGAGTGACAACACTGGAGTGAAAACCCTGGTAACAACCATCACAGAAGAAGACCCTGAGGCAGACCCGGAGACCAGTGAAGTACCCCCGGAGAAGAGCCTGGCCAGCTGTTCTGTGGGTGATACTGGAGTTTGATATGTGAGTTGAGTAACATTTATCTATACATCGAATTAGTCTATGTGACATTCATTGAGTTAAAGAATCTGTGTGACGACTTCCAGGTGCGGCGATGACCAGCTGAGTCGCACGTTTCGGCACCTCCCGTTGGAACGGACTTTTGGGCTCTTATTAGGAGCCCCCACGGCAATTTGTAACGGCCAAAATCACTGTGCGGTGAAATAGAAGGGAATCCCCCCGTATATATATGGAAAAAGGAGAGGATAGCGGACAGATTGCAGTGGATCCTTTGGAGCAGTGGCAAGGAAGGGAAGCTCGAAGCAAGATGGCGTCGGAAGGTGGCCGTTTGGTATGGGGCCCGGAGCAACAAGAGTTCCTGCGGCGCTGTGTGGAAGAGCTGAAGAAGGAGGTGTTGGCCCCAATGCTACAGGCGATTGAAGGGCTAAAGGAGGCGCAGAGGACCCAGGAGCTGGAGCTTCGGGTCGTGGAGGCAAAGGCTGCTGAAAATGAAGATGAAATATAGGGCCTGGTGGTGAAGACAGAGACACACGAGGCACAGCACAAAAGGTGTGTGGAGAGGTTGGAAGCCCTGGAGAATAATTCGAGGAGGAAGAATTTAAGAGTCCTGAGTCTTCCCGAAGGCGCAGAGGGGGCGGACTTCGGGGCATATGTGAGCACGATGCTTCACTCGCTAATGGGATCGGAGGCCCCGACGGGCCCTTTGGAGGTGGAGGGAGCTTATCGAGTTCTGGCGCGAAGACCAAAGGCTGGAGAAATACCTCAAGCCATAGTGGTGAGGTTCCACCGCTACAACGACAGAGAGATGGTCCTAAGATGGGCGAAGAAAACTCGGAGCTGTAGGTGGGAGAATGCGGTGATCCGCGTGTACCAGGATTGGAGTGCGGAGGTGGCGAGAAGGAGGGCAAGTTTCAAACGGGCTAACGCGGTGCTTCACAAAAAGAAGGTTAAATTTGGAATGCTGCAACCGGCGAGACTGTGGGTCACACACCAAGGGAAGCACCACTACTTTGAGACGGCAGAAGAGGCGTGTACATTCATTGTGGACGAGAAGCTGGAATAGTCTGGCGAGAGAAAGAGCTTCTGGGATAAAGTGGTGGGGTGATTATGTAGGGCCAGGAAGGGGAAGGGAAGGGGGGGGATGATTTTTCAATTTGTTAATTTTTCAATCCTGTAACTTTTCTCTCTTCCCCTCGTGGTGGTGGTGGTGGTGGGGGAGGGGGGGAGAGAAGAGTATGGGGAACTGTGGGCGCCGGTGGGAAGGAAAGGGGAAGGAGAAGGGAACTGCGCCATTAGGGGCAGGGCCGAGTGGGAAACGCGGGCTTTGCTCCCGCGCTATGGTAATTATGGCGGGAACAGGGACGCAGGAAGGAGGGGGCCTCGCACAGTGAGGGGCCGAGGGCAAACGGGGAAGCCGAGGTCAGCCAGAGTTCGCTGACTTCTGGGAGCAACATGGGGGGTGTAATTACGCTAGAGAGGGATCTAGCGGAGGGGGGGGGGGGGGAGGGAGTTAACTGGGTTGCTGCTGCTAAGGGGAAGGGGGAGCTGTTATGGGGCGGGGTGGTCGAGACGGGAGGGCACCGTCGGTGGGATATACGGGTACGTGGGAACCGGATAAGGAGCTGGATTAAAAAAGGGGATGGCTAGTCGACAAGGGGGGGGGGGGGTAAAGAGCCCCCCAACCCGGCTGATCACGTGGAACGTGACAGGGCTGAATGGGCCGATTAAAAGGGCACGGGTACTCGCACACCTAAAGAAATTAAAGGCAGATCTTGTTATGTTGCAGGAGACGCACCTGAAACGGACAGACCAGGTTAGACTACGTAAAGGATGGGTGGGACAGGTGTTTCATTCAGGTTTAGATGCGAAGCATAGGGGGGTGGCTATTGTAGTGGGGAAACAGGTACTGTTTGAGGCAAAGACCATAGTGGCGGACAGTGGGGGTAGATACGTGATGGTGAGTGGCAGATTGCAAGGGGAGGCGGTGGTTCTGGTGAACGTATACGCCCCGAACTGGGATGATGCAAACTTCATGAGGCGTATGTTGGGGTGTATCCCGGACCTGGAGGAGGGAAAGTTGGTAATGGGGGGAGACTTAAATACGGTGCTTGATCCAGGGCTGGACCGGTCGAGGTCCAGGGCCGGGAGGAGGCTGGCAGCGGCCAAGGTGCTTAAGGACTTCATGGAGCAGATGGGAGGAGTAGACCCCTGGAGATTTATTAGGCCTAGGAGTAAGGAGTTCTCATTTTTCTCCCATGTTCACAAGGTATATTCACGGATAGACTTTTTTGTCCTGGGAAGGGCACTGATCTCGAAGGTGACAGGGACGGAGTATACGGCCATAGACATCTCGGACCACGCTCCACATTTGATAGATCTGGAGGTAGGAGAGGAAAAAGAACAGCACCCACTCTGGAGAATGGATATGGGCTTATTGGCGGATGAGGGGGTATGTCTAAGGGTGAGGGGGTGTATCGAAAGGTACTTGGAGCTTAATGACAACGGAGAGGTTCAGGTGGGAGTGGTCTGGGAGGCGTTGAAGGCGGTGGTCAGAGGGGAACTGATATCCATAAGGGCACATAAAGGGAAGCAAGAGAGTAAAGAAAGGGAGAGATTGTTGAGAGAACTTCTGAGGGTGGACAGGCAATATGCAGAGGCACCGGAGGAGGGACTGTACAGGGAAAGACAAAGGTTACATGTGGAATTTGACCTGCTGACCACGGGTAAGGCAGAGGCACAGTGGAGGAGGGCACAGGGTGTACAGTATGAGTATGGAGAGAAGGCGAGCCGGCTACTGGCCCAACAATTGAGGAAGAGGAGAGCGGCGAGGGAGATAGGTGGGGTGAGAGATGAGGAGGGAGAGATGGAACGGGGAGCGGAGAGAGTGAACGGGGTGTTGAAGGCATTCTATGAGAGGTTGTATAAGGCTCAGCCCCCGGAAGGGAAGGAGGGAATGATGCATTTCCTGGATCAGCTGGAATTCCCGAAGGTGGAGGAGCAGGAGAGGGCGGGACTGGGAGCACAGATTGAGGTGGAGGAAGTGATAAAGGGGATTGGGAGCATGCAGGCGGGGAAGGCCCCGGGACCGGATGGGTTCCCGGTGAAATTTTATAGGAAATATATGGACCTACTGGCCCCGCTTTTGACGAGAACCTTTAATGAGGCCAGGGAAAGGGGGAAGTTGCCCCCGACTATGTCGGAGGCGACGATATCGTTACTTATGAAGAAGGAAAAAGACCCACTGCAGTGTGGGCCCTACAGGCCCATTTCCCTTTTGAACGTAGATGCTAAGCTCCTGGCCAAGGTGATGGCGACGAGGATAGAGGATTGTGTCCCGGGGGTGGTCCACAAGGATCAAACTGGGTTCGTTAAGGGGAGACAGCTGAACACGAACATACGGAGGCTGCTAGGGGTGATGATGATGCCCCCACCAGAGGGGGAGGCGGAGATAGTGGTGGCGATGGACGCCGAGAAAGCATTCAACAGAGTGGAGTGGGACTACCTGTGGGAAGTGTTGAGGAGATTTGGTTTTGGAGAAGGGTTTATTGGATGGGTACAGCTGCTATATCGGCTCCCGGTGACAAGTGTGATCACGAACTGGCAGAGGTCTGACTACTTCCGTCTTTATAGAGGGACGAGGCAGGGGTGTCCCCTGTCTCCGTTACTGTTTGCATTGGCAATTGAGCCCCTGGCCATAGCATTGAGGGGCTCCAGGAAGTGGAGGAGAAGAACACCGGGTATCATTATATGCAGATGATTTATTGCTGTATGTTGTGGACCCAGTGGAGGGGATGCCTGAGATAATGCAGACACTCAGGGAGTTTGAGGAATTCTCGGGTTACAAATTGAATATGGGGAAGAGTGAGTTGTTTGTGGTGCATCCGGGGGAGCAGAGTAGGGGAATAGATGATTTACCGCTGAGGAAGGTAACAAGAGATTTCCGGTACTTACGGATTGAGATAGCCAGGAGTTGGGGAACCTTACATAGGCTAAATCTAACACGATTGGTGGAACAGATGGAGGAGGATTTTAAGAGATGGGACATGGTGCCCCTGTCACTGGTGGGTAGGGTGCAGGCGGTCAAAATGGTAGTCCTCCCGAGATTCCTTTTTGTGTTTCAGTGCCTCCCGGTGATGGTCACGAAGGCTTTTTTCAAGAAAATCGAGAAAAGTGTCATGAGTTTTGTGTGGGCTGGGAAGACCCCGAGAGTGAGGAGGGGGTTCTTGCAGCGTAGCAGCGAGAGGGGGGGACTGGCACTGCTGAGCTTAAGTGAGTACTATTGGGCCGCCAATATTTCAATGGTGTGTAAGTGGATGGCAGAAGGGGAGGGAGCGGCGTGGAAGAGATTGGAGATGGCGTCCTGCAAAGGAACCAGCCTACAAGCACTGGCGACGGCGCCGTTGCCGTTCTCCCCGAAGAAATACACCACAAGTCCAGTGGTGATGGCAACACTGAAAATTTGGGGGCAGTGGAGACGGCATAGGGGAATGACGGGAGCCTCGGTGCGGTCCCCGATAAGAAATAATCATAGGTTTGTCCCGGGGAGAATAGATGGGGGATTTAGAGCATGGCAGAGAGCTGGGATTGTGCAACTGAGGGATCTGTTCTTAGACGGGACGTTTGCGAGTCTGGGAGCGCTGACGGAAAAATATGGGTTGCCCCAAGGGAATGCATTTCGGTACATGCAACTGAGGGCTTTTGCGAGGCAACAGGGGAGGGAATTCCCGCAGCTCCCGACACAGGAGATTCAAGATAGAGTGATCTCAGGGACATGGGTGGGGGATGGTAGGGTGTCGGATATATACAGGGAAATGAGAGACGAGGGGGAGATCATGGTGGATGAAGGGAAAATGGGAAGAAGAGCTGGGGGAAGAGATTGAAGAGGGGCTGTGGGCAGATGCCCTACGTAGGGTAAACTCTTCGTCCTCGTGCGCCAGGCTTAGCCTGATACAATTCAAGGTTTTGCACAGGGCGCATATGATCGGAGCAAGGCTCAGTAAATTTTTCGGGGTAGAGGATAGGTGTGGGAGATGCTCGAGGAGCCCAGCAAACCACACCCACATGTTTTGGTCATGCCCAGCACTGCAGGGGTTCTGGGTGGGGGTGGCGAATGTGCTTTCGAAGGTGGTGGGGGTCCGGGTTGAGCCAAGCTGGGGGTTGGCTATATTTGGGGTTGCAGAAGAGCCGGGAGTGCAGGAGGCGAGAGAGGCTGATGTTTTGGCCTTTGCGTCTCTAGTAGCCCGGCGAAGGATATTGCTTATGTGGAAGGAAGCCAAACCCCCGGGCGTGGAGACCTGGATAAACGACATGGCAGGGTTTATAAAACTAGAACGGATAAAGTTTGCACTAAGGGGTTCGGCTCAAGGGTTCACCAGGCGGTGGCGACCGTTCATTAACTACCTCGCAGAACGATAAAGGAAATTGGAAGGTAACAGCAGCAACCTGGGGGGGGGGGGGGGGGGGGGGGGGCTCGGGTGGGTCCTCAGGGGTGTTTTTGTATCGATATTTGTACTTGGGTATGTATATTGGATTACTTGATTTTATTATTTGGGAGAGCTATTATTTTTGTTATGGCAGTTGCCATTTAGTTTATATATTATTTATTTATTTGTTAAAAACGGTTACTGTTATTTATATTGTTTTATTGTTGTAAAAAGGGAAAAACCTTTGTACTGTTTTGTTTGGCCGAAAAATTTGAATAAAATATATTTTTTTAAAAAAGAGTCTGTGTGACATGTATCGAGTTTAAAGTCTATGTGACCTAGGAATACAAATAAAGAGCTGGGTTCGCCCCTGCCACCTGCCGCCGGTAGTGGAGTTCCCATTGTTGTGGAGAATCCAGCATCTGGGTTCTCCGCTGGCGGCGACTTTGAGGTTCGCGCCCTGTGCCAATGGGAGGATGCAGTAAAGCCAAATTGACCCATTTGCATCCTGTAAATGGGCTGGGCACCTGATTCTCCATGCCTCCGTGATTCTCTGGCCCTCTAGGCCGTGATTCATGTGGACATGGATTGGTGCAGGGATTTTCCAGCGTGTCCCTGGTATGGTGGACCTCGTGGTGGGCCAAGCGGGTAAGTCTTCAAGGTGGGTGCCCCCAATGTCCATCAGAGGATCCAACTTCCCCACCTCCCCGACAATACAGATCCTGCCCACCCCACACCCACCAGATATACCCCCCATAAGACAGCCCCCGACCAGAGAACCCCCCCCCCCTCCCATATAGGCCCCTGTCTAGAAGCTAAAGAGCAGTCCAGACAGAGACAAGGGTGGCACAGTGGTTAGCACAGCTGCCTCACAGCTCCAGGGACCCGGGTTAGATTCCAACTTCGGTGACCTGGCGCTCCGGTTTTCTCCCACAGTCCAAAGGTGTGTAGATTAGGTGGATTAGCCGTTCTGAATTATCCCTTAGTGACAAAAGGTTAGGTGGGGTTACAGGGATAGGGAGTGGGAGTGGACCTAGGTAGGGCACTCTTTCAGAGGGTCGGTTTAGACTTAATGGGCCAAATGGCCTCGTTCTGAGCTGGAGGGATTATATGATTTTATGATGTTATGTGACAGCGAAAAAAATTACTGCTTTAAAACTCACATCTGTCCTACAGCTGTTGGCGCAGGCAGAGAAAGCAGCACCTGTACATTCTGAGAAAGTGTAAACTGCATCACTAGGGTTTAAACTGCCTCAGATCTTTGATCTGCTAGACTTTCATTCACATAAATGGGAAATTGCTTGCACAAGGCTGTGATTGATAGCTTTCACACAACTAGCTATCTGGATTGTTTAATTTCAATCCCCTTCATGCTTGAATGGACCTCAATAATCCAGCTGTGTAACTAACCACAATGTTTATAAACATCTAGCTATGATTGACAGCTCTTGAACCACACCATAAGCAGTTAAGTGCTTTCTGAAAAGAAAAAGAGGAAGTGAGAGCACTTAACTTGATAGGAAATGTGCACAGCTATAGTTTACAAGTCAGGAGTTATTGTTAAATAAACCGTTGTTTGGTATCGTGGAACTTTAATATTGCTAAAAAGTGAGATATGTTGCTGAAGCTTTTCATCTTGCACTCAGGTCAAACACAAGAATTCTAGAAGTTTCTGTCAACTAGCCAACTTTCCATCCAATCAGCTCTGTAGTAAAAATTGGTTTGATCGTTTGAAATTTGGCATTCTTGCATTTATCCAGATGAGTGCAAGGTGAAAACGCTTCATAAACATAAAATCACAGAATTGTCATGTGGCAGGTGGAGGCAGCCATTCGGTCTATTGTGTCTTGTGACAGCTCTCCAAATTAATAATTCACTTGGTGCCATCTCCCCATCTTCTGCCCATAACTCTGCACATTCTCCCTTATCAGAGAAATGGTCTAATTCCCATTTGAATGTTTCAATTGAACCTGCCTCTCTTCTGTTTGAAGACAATCAATTTGAAAGGTTCTTAAAATGTCACAGTGAGTCAACAAGAAACATATTGAGTTATTCTGAAATCGGTTGTCCATAGTCTAACCATTCACAGATTTATATCATTAGAAAGGAATAATAAGCATCCCCTTTGAAGTGCAGCACGGTAACGCAGTGGTCAGCACTACTGCTTCACGGTGCTGAGGATCTGGGTTTGATCCATGCCCCAGGTCACTGTCCGTGTGGAGTTTGCACATTCTCCCTGTGTTTTTGTGGGTCTCACCCCCACAATCCAAAGATGTGCAGGATAATTGGTAAAAAAGAATTGGGGACTCTAATATTTTTTAAAAATAAATTTAGAGGACCCAATTATTTTCTTCCCAATTAAGGGGCAATTTAGCGTGGCCAATCCATCTACCCTGCACATCTTTTGGGTTGTGGGGGGTGAGAGTCACACAGACACAGGGAGAATATGAAAATTCCACATGGACAGTGACCCGGGGCCAGGATCGAACCCAGGTCCTCGGGGCCATGAGGCAGCAGTGCTAACCGTGTGCCACAGGTACTCTAAATTTATTTTTTAATAAGCATACACTTTGGAAAATTTTTACAAAACAATTTCTGATAATTGAATGACAGGCTTAATCATAGCTGCATTGAAAAATGGGCTTTCATAGTATTTGCAATCGAAACAAGAAATTACTGGTGCTGGGTTTTTGGGGGGTGGAGGTCACTGAGGGAGCGCTCGGTCCTTCCAGTCGGCAGGGGGCAGTGTAGGCTGGGGTGGTCCTACAGTGTAAGTTGCTCCTCTCGACCGGGATGGGGCAGCGCAACCTGCCCCTCCAGCGTAGGCCGGGGGCGGGGCCTCCTACCGTGTAGGCTAGTCCTCCGACCTGAGGGGGCAGCGCAGCCTGGTTCTGCAAGTGGAGGCTAATCCTCCCGGCCGGGAAGGGGCAGTGCAGCCGGGTCCTGCTGCGCAGCTGGTCCTCCCGGCCGGGAGGGGGCGGTGAGAGCGGGAGGGTGATCGCTGAGGCCGGTGCGGTCACTCTTGGTCCGGCACGGGATCTGCTTGAACCTCAGGAGGTGGAGGCTGTTGGTCACCAGGGAAAAAAGGTTTGGGAGAGAAAGAGGAAAAGGAGAAGGAAGTGAGTGAGTTTGCGACGGACTGAGTGAGAGTGCGAACAGGCGGGAGGGAGAGAGAAACCGTTCGTGCGAAATAAAAGCAGATGGTGCAGAGTATCTGCAGCATTCTCAGTGAAACCTGTTGCTAGAGGCTGACTGACTGAGGGAGCCTGAGCTTCAGAGGGTCTAACCCACCCCCGGCCCCAGTCTGACTCTCAATCCTAGAAACACGCCTCCCCCTTGCCTGTCTCTTTAATCACTCAGTCAGGACTCTGGCCCAAATTCGGCCGGCCCTTCCTTCCCCTCCAAATAAAGCAAGGCACTTGCAAATTTTGACAGGTAATTTCAGTGAAGGAAGTGGGATTAGGACGTGTATTGTTGTCTTACGTTTTCAAGAAGCAGTTGGGGTGAAGGGGATCAAAGGGTATGGGGGGGGGGGGGTGCTTGGCAGGATCAGGCTATTGAGTTGGATGATCAGTCATGATCATAATGAATGATGGAGTCGGCTTGAAGGGCCGAATGACCTCTTCTATTTTCTGTGTAATTATCTCTCCCACCCCCACCCTTCCTTCCCCTCGCACACTTGGTTGGGCTTGGCAAGATGGCAGTGTTGACATGGTGGGAGCTGCGGTTGGGGTGAAGGTCTTTGGGTGTTTTTTTTTTTAACATGACGTTGATGGGGTGGTGGTTTCAGGATGGTGGGATGGGTGGAGGAAAAGCTCCATGCAGAAGAGTTCTTTAATTCCTGTAGATTTATTCTTAATCCATAAATATTTTCTTTAAAATGCAAGGTTTGACTCTGGCCTATTTTGTTTATGCGGAAATTAATTTGGTCTCCCAACTGAACTGAATATGCCCTTTGAAGGAGTAATGATTGAGACATGTAACTGGTGGATGTCTGTGGGTTTGAGAGGAAGTGTCAATGATTTGTGTTCAACATGCTACTTGGCGAGGACTTGGGCTTGTTTACGTTTCAGCACTGGTTTATGTCAGAATACATTTTCATATGCAGCTTAATTAGAACAGACTTTCTTTAAAAGTTTCCAATGAATGGTTAGGTTGGGATTATCACCAGGTTAAGATAATATGGCCAGTTTCTAGCCAGTTCTTGTAGCATTGTAGATCATCTTGTTGACTTGATCTAAGTATTCAAATATGATACTAAAAACTAGGGAGTACCAGTATTACTGATAGTTCCAAAATAGTTGCAGAATTTTAAGATATGCAATTCTCATTCCCTCAGCAATTTTACTTCACTGTTGGAATCCTTTTTTTGAAACTGGCAAAGACTGTCCCTGCTCAGTTTTAGTCTCTGGTTATTTACAGGAGCTGCTCTATCTCTGCCTCTATAACCTTTCACATATCCATGTTTTTTGTTCAGTATTTTACTGTATTTTTCAAGCATTCATGCACAGTAAAATACCTTTTATGTTCCAAAAACGTGCAAATGTGGCAGCACTTTTAAACATTCCACTAAATGTTTGAAGTCTAATGAGGGTAGTGAATCTGTGGAATTCTTTACTGCAGATGGCTATAAGAGGCTGGGTCGTTAAGTATGTTCACGGCTGGGCGGCACGGTGGTGCAGTGGTTAACACTGCTGCCATACAGCACCGAGGACTCTGGTTCTATCCCGGCCCTGGGTCACTGTCCGTGTGGAGTTTGCACATTCTCCCCGTGTCTTTGTGGGGCCACTCCGACAACCCAAAGATTTGCAGGGGGTAGGTGGATTGGCCACGCTAAATTGCCCCTTAATTGGAAAATGTTTTTTAAAAATACAAGTTTTTAAAAAAGTATTACAAAAATTCATGTTCAAGGCTGAGATAGACACATTTTTCATCAGTAACGGAATCGAGGATTATGGAGATAAGGTGGGAAAGTGGAATTGAGGATTATAACGTCAGATCAGTCATGGCAAAGCAGACTCAATGGGTCAAATGGCCTTCTGCTCTTACGTCCTATGGCCTTCTGGACATATAGGTGTTTCCCCCCCCAGATTTAGAGTTGTTGATGAACTCAGCTTGTAAAGGGAGAGGGATGGGCAATGAATAGTCCAGACTGGAGGCAACAGAGTCACGGATGAGGGTTTTTAGCAGCAGATTAGTTAGGCAGGGGTGGAGTCAGGGGAATGTTATGGAGGTGGAAATTGGTAGTTTTGGTGCTGGCTCAATTTCCATGCTTCCGTGTGAGGTGTAGAGGTGAGGAATGGTGTGCTGATACAGGGGAGCAGAAATTGCTGCAAGTGCGTTTTCACATGCAGAATGGATGCGGTGCTTGGAGCACAAAAAGGCCCAAAATCTTTGCCCCTTGTTAATTAAAACTGAAGGAAGATATCCAGCCAAGTTGTATATCATGAGGGGACAAAGGTGATAGAACATGCAAGTGCCAAAAGCATTAAATCCAAACAAAGCAAACTATATTGACTTGAGCACGGTGACTAATGTAGATTGGGAAACGGCATATAATGTAGTCAATTTGAAGAATTAATGCATCATTTTAAGAATACACTTTAAGAATTAATACATAATTTGCAAGAAATGGACATCTCTCTTTCCTCGGTACTGATGCCAGTGGTTCATGAAATTAAACTCCTTCCTCCCACCCCTCTCCTTCGGCCATGTATTTAACTTTCTAATCTGTTTATTCCTATGCCAATTGGCACATGGCTTGGGTAACAGTGCAGAGATCATTACTTTTCAAGTCCAGCTTTTTCAATTTGGCCTCAACTCCTCTAACTCTCTCAGCAGAGCATACTTCTTGGTTCTACCTATGTTGATGGCTCTTACGTGGACCATAACAACTGGATCTCCCCTTTCTTCCTCCAAGTTCTTCTCCAGCTGTGAGGAGACTTCTTTAACGGGTTAATATCTGTGATGACTAAATGGAAAGCTTCAGGGAGTGGAGTGAATCGTGAATAAGAAAAGCAATTGTCTAAGCTGTACATTGCAACGGTTAGTAAAATGTTTCCTGCAGGTACAACTTGTCAGTATGTGTCAGAAAGACTACATTACCGATTTTCAAAATATCTCATCAAATTTTCTCAACTCATTACATTGGATGAAGGAAGATTGAATTGAGCTGCATCGCTGGATTTTCTCAGGAATTTGCAATTAAAATGTTCTTTTGAGACATGACCCGATTTCATTGTTTGCGATTGCAATTTGATGAAAGACATTGCTCATCTTGAATAATTCTTTAAAAATGAGCCCTGAAAGGATTTGTACCAAGCCTTACCAGTCCATCCATATTGTTGTCCATAATAACATCAAGCAACTTGCGTGTTAAGATTAATTCCTGTGTAAAATGATTTTTGACAATCTTGTATGATTACATTAAAAATTTTTGGAAAAGAATGTTCATGTTGGAGAAACAGTGACTGTTGTCAAGGCATTGAAAGCTGCAAAGGCTGTGCATCCTGACAACATTCCAGCTGCAATACTGAAAGCTTGTGCTCCAGAGCTAGCCACGCTCTTGGCCAAGCTGCTCCAGTACAACTACAATTCTACATACCCAATGCTGTGGAAAGTTTCCCAGGTATGTCCTGACCAGAAAAGGCAGGATAACTCCAATCTGGCCAATTACCTTGTTAGTCTACTCTCAATCAGCAAGGTGATGATAGGTGTCATTGATGGTGCTAAAAAGCAAAACATACTCAGCAAAATCCTGCTCACAGTGCTCGGGTTGAGTTTTACCAAGGCCACTTTAATACAGACCACATACAGCCTTGGTCCAAACATGGACGATTGAGCTAAAATTCCGGAGGTGAGGTGAGAGTGACTATCCTTGACATCAAGGCAGCATTTGTCTGAATGTGACACCAAGAAGCCCCAGCAAAACTGGAGTCAGTGGGAATCAAGGGAAAAACTGCATTGGTTGAAGTCTCACCTGGCACAAAGGAAGATGGTTGTGGCTGTAGGAGGCCAATTATCTTGGTCGCAAGACATCACTGCAGGAGTTCCTCAGGATAATCTACTGGACCCAACCATCTGCAGCTGCTTTATCAATGACCTGCCCTCCATCATGAGGTTAGAAGTGGGGATGTTCACTGATGATTGCACAGTGTTCAGTACCATTTGTAATTCCTCAGGTAGCGAAGCGGTCCGTGCCTGGTGTAGCAATGGCTAACTTATCAGCACATGCCAGGGTAGGCAGTGAGTATTTCCATCAAGAGTGAATCAAATTGTCTTTCCTTGACATTTAGTGGCCTACCATCAATATCTTGGGAGTTATTGAAATTCAACTGCACTAACCATATTAACACTGTGGCTACAAGAGCCGGTTGGAGGCTGAGAATTCTGAGGCAAGTAACTTACCCCCTAACTCCCCAAAGCCTGTCCACCATTTACAAGGCAGGAGTGTGATGGAATACTCTCCGCTTGGATGAGTGCAGCTCCAACAACACTCAAGAAGCTCAACACCATCCAGGACAAAGCAGCCTGCTTGATTGATACCCCTTGCACGACCTTGAATATTCACTTCCTCCACCAGTGGCAACAGTGAGTACCACCTACAGGATGTACCACAGCAATTCACCATGTCACCTGCAGTACCGTCTAAATCCACAACCTCTATCATCCATTAGGACAAGGGAAAGCAGACACATGAGAACACCACCACCTGCAAGTTCGCCACCAAGTTACTCACCTTCATGACTAGGAAGTTACTCACCTTCCTTTAACTTTGCTGGATCAAAATCCTGGAACTCTCTCTCAAACTGCACTGTGGGTATACCTGCACCACATGCAGCAGTTCACCACCGCCTTCTGAAGGGCAATAAATGCTGTCCCTGCCACCGACACTCAACGCCATAATGAATAAATAAAAGTAGCAGGCGGCATTTTCTGTCGTTGAATAGGATAATGTCGGATGATGGGGATATTAAACTGGCTGGGAACTAACTGGAGAAGCAAAAATACAGGGAACGAGGGGGCAGTGAAACAGCCTAAAACCAGGAAAATGAAAGGCGACAGATAAAGATTTTTTGTTCCAGAGACAGAGGACAGAACCAAAACAGGCTTCACTGGGGATATCTGTAATCTAGATTGTTATCTAATTTGCTTTCATATGGAAATCCAATTGCTTTACTCAGATACATAGTGCAACTTGTGTCATTGAAGCCCCTAAATACCACTCTGATCTGACTAAGATCATCTTTTCTAGCTGCTTCTCTGCACAGCCTTGATCTTGGTCATATGTTTCCTGGTTGCTGGTTAAAGCTAATTTGTACCTGTTCCAGGTGATGTTCATTGTCTTTTTGTTTTATCTACAACTGAATATGTACACAGGCTGTGTCAAAGCATGAGTAGCACGTTTAAGGGGAGGCCTTGTTAAAAATAGGATTCAAAGCCAAAGTACTCAAGAAGGTTAATCATTTTTGCAGAACTTTTCCACCTCCTGGTACAATATTGCTGGTCCTCCTAACTTGCATGGTTGCTGTTTGCAATAAGATGCAGGGGGAGATAGTGGCATAGTGGTATTGTCACTGGACTAGTAATCCAGAGGCCCAGGCCAATGCTCTGGGGACAGCTGGTAGAATTTAAATACAGTTAAAAATAAACTGGAATATAAAGGTAGCCTCACAGCATCACTCAGTAATGATGGTCATGATACTATAATTTATTGTCATAAACAACATCTTCCCTAATACCCTGCGGGGAAGGAAATTGGCCATCCT
The DNA here is from genome assembly GCF_047496885.1 of Scyliorhinus torazame. NCBI lineage: Eukaryota > Metazoa > Chordata > Chondrichthyes > Carcharhiniformes > Scyliorhinidae > Scyliorhinus > Scyliorhinus torazame. The sequence continues at coordinate 242,492,018 of NC_092708.1, forward strand.
TGTGCCTGTGTGCTACATTTTAAAATTATTTTACTGTACTGTTGTCATTTTGCCTTGCTGTCCAGTAGTTCTGTACAGTATTCTTGATTTACAATCTCTTTGCAGTGACAAAACATTGCAGTCTTGAAGTGTAAAGTTCTGCATTATTTCAACTTGTATCACTGTGATAACCAATCCCACCACTGGAGGTTCTATATGAGCTAAGTAAATGTTACAGTTGCATCCATGGAAATATCTGCAGTGACCCAAATGATTTGCAATGGAAGCTCCAGTCCAAATCTTTTAACTTGCTGAGTTTTGCATCCCAGCATCTACAATATGACAGGCTAAACTTCAATTATGTCATTGCCTGGTCAACAAAGCAATGATGTGATGACTTACAAGAATATCGTTGTTTAATATCCTGTCTTTTCATTTGTTGTACCATTTTCTTTTCTCTGCAATGGCCAAGTAAATATTTTGTTTGGAGCTTGCTAATCTATCATTTCCAATGGTATGTTGACTTCTCCGGCGGGATTCTCCGTCCCCCGCCGGATCGGAGAATCGCTGGGGGCTGGCGTGAATCCCACTCCCGCCGGTTGCCGAATTCTACGGCACCGGATATTCGGCGGGGGTGGGAATCGCGCCGGTTGGTGTGTGTGTGTGTGTGTGTGTGTGTGTCCCGGCGATTCACCGGCCCGCGATGGGCCGAAGTCCCGCTGCTGGAATGCCTGTCCCGCCGGCGAGAATCAAACCACCTCTCTTACCGGCAGGACTAGGCGGCGCGGGCGGACTCCGGGGTCCTGGGGGAGGGGGGCGTGGGGCGATCAGGCCTGGGAGGTGCCCCCATGGTGGCCTGGCCCGCGATTGGGGCCCACCAATCCGCGGGCGGGCCTGTGCCGTGGGGGCACTCTTTTCCCTCTGCCTCGGCCACAGCCTTCACCATGGCCGACGTGTAAGAGACACCCCCCACCCCTGCGCATGTGCGGGGATGATGTCAGCAGCCGCTGACGCTCCCGCGCATGCGCGGACTTCCGCCGGCCGGCGAAGGCCTTTCCCGTCAGTCGGCGGCGCGCCAACCACTCCACGCGGGCCTATCCCCTCAAGGTGAGGGCTTGGCCCCTAAAGGTACGGAGAAATCCGCACCTTTGGCCCGGCGACGGAGTGGTTCCTGCCACTCCATCCCGCCGGGACCCCCCAGCCCGCCGGGTAGGGGAGAATCCCGGCCCTAATCTCAGAAAAGATGATTCTTAAATAAAGTTGGGCTTGAATATGAAAAGGATCGCTCTAAGTTTGGTTCTAATTGATTTTATGTGCTGAGGGTGTAATATGTATTATCCCGTCGGGATAATTGATAATTGGCCAACTTGCTGTATCAGATAGGTCGAAATAAGTTAACAATTTAGTTTAAATGGCAGGTGTATTTCAAAATGTGTTTATTTTACTTTCTCTAGTAAGTGTTTATGCTCTACTTTGAATTGAATATTTTTTTAATGTTTTAATAACAGCAGATTCAACCACATCTAAGTTAAAATGAGATGCCGTGTGTTCATCGGTCGCTTGAGTCCTCATGCCCGAGAGAAGGACGTTGAGAGGTTTTTCAAGGGTTATGGACGCATTCGAGAAATCAACTTAAAAAATGGTTTTGGTTTTGTGGTAAGTGCCAAGTGTTTTTGGAGCTAGCAAAACTCAATGACTTACTGCCCTTCATTCTACATATCATTCCCTGTGCATCTGGTAGAAAGGTAATTTGCAACCAGTTGTTCTATTCCAGGAATTTGAAGATCACAGAGATGCTGATGATGCAGTCTATGAATTGAATGGGAAAGAACTGTGCAATGAAAGGTAATCTTCCACCCCATTCAGCATTACAATTAATGTGGGGCATGCCTCACCACAAAAAGAATGCTAACCTATCTACATTTTCCATAATATTGCTATCCATATTACTAAGAATGCAGAATGTTACTGATGAGCATAAAGTGCATATTATCCTCGCCTTCAGGAACTAGTGTATATCTCACATAGTAGATAAGTGGATTTAACCTGTACAATATCTGTTCAGTCAACTCTGAGTATAATAGCGGCGGCATGTGGCGCAGTGGTTAGCATTGGTTCTGCGGCGCTGAGGACCCGGGTTCGAATCCTGGCCCTGGGTCACTGTCCATGTGGAGTTTGCACATTCTCCCCATGTCTGCGTGGGTTTCACCCCCACAACCCAAAAATGTGCAGGTTAGGTGGATTGGCCACGCTAAATTGCCGTCCCTTAATTGGAAAAAAAAATAATTGGGCACTCTAAATTTATATTTTTAAAAAATCTCTGAGTATAATGGACAACAGCTTGCCAGATTCTATATTTGTTTTGCGTAGGTGCATATTTAGTAATTGCAATGAGAGAAATAAATATTTGAGATTGTTTTATCCCAGGAAGGTTCTTTGAAACCCACCTATTTCCACTGTACCTTTCTCAGCACACTTGAAAGAGAAAGAACGGTTTTGATAAATATACTCCCCTTTGTTCTGAAAATCGTGCGAGAAGCGTTTATCCTCCCCATCCATTTTAGCAGAAATGAGGCAAAACTTTGCAAAATAAGTGTGATTTCTGGAATTCGGGACCAATCTCCGGACTCCTTTTGCTCAGGCAGAAGTTCCTCCCTGCTTCATCTGACTGGAGTGTGGCATGTGAGTTTGTATCAGCGGAGTGATCAGTAGCTCTTTTTGCTCCTTCCTGCAGATCCCTACTGGATAAGCAAACTTTACAAATATGACCCTGTAACCCTGCTATTGAGGTCCAGCCTCAAGTGACAAATTGGCCTTTTCTCAGGAGGTAGATTTTTGAGACAACTGAGTGTGACTTTCTTAAGCTACTGATTTAGTCCTGTTATGTATTAAATAGTGTTCCGTTGTATTTCTTGGTGAGGGACTGATACTAAATATAACAGAACATGTAATTTTGATTCAATTTTGAACCCATAATCTATGCTCTCCCCTATCAGGAGCTTTTTTTCGATCTGTTGCTATGCCATAATCACTGCAACATACCCACTTTGTTGTGTCAAGTCCAATACTTGTATGTTTGGGAAGAATGAGTCTAAAGCTAGCCTGTGTCTTAAAGCAGGTTTATTTCCAAGACAGCAAAGTAAAGTTACAGACTCTCCCAGTTCCACCCAGACACTGAGTGTTTATATACTCTTACAATGACCCCCTCATCCTTCCCCAGGTGGGGGCGGCTGTGCTTAATTACCAATTTAAAGCATGCATTTCACTGCAACACAAATTCAACATTAACAAACTGACGAGCTAGGAGACGCATTGACACATTTGATGTGGCTGTTGTAGAATAATTCTAATCTCATTTATTTCTTGCATTGAACTTTCTTCAGAACATTATTTAAATATTGCAGTCCCTCTATTACAGCTTTAAGGAACAGGCTAGCAACTGGAAGATAGCACTGGTGATGATTTTGATGTATTTCACCTGTAACTGCTAAAAATACACTTCTGATAAATGACAACAGAAAAGATATGTGAATTTTAACCATTTTGCCACGTTATTGCAGCAGAACTGGATTCGATAAATTCTTGAAGAGAAAACCTTTGCTGAGCAATGGGGATAGAGCCCAGCATTGCGGCTAATTAGATAGCTCTTTCAAAGATGCAGCGCCAGCTTTATGGCCCCCTGTGTGTATCATTGTATGATTCTACATATGTGTTCACAATAATTTAAGCTTGGAGTACTAACCTCTTGTTAAGAAATAACAGTACGAGCAGCACAGTGGCGCAGTGGTTAGCATTGCTGCCTCACAGCGCTGAGGTCCTCGCTTCGATCCCGGCTGTGGGTCACTGTCCGTGTGGAGTTTCCAAATGTTCCCCGTGTTTGTGTGGATTTCGCCCCCACAACCCAAAGATGAGCATGGCAGGTTGATTCGCCACGCAGGTTGATTGGCGCGGTAGAACAAGTGGCAAGCACTGTGGCTTCACAGCGCCAGGGTCCCAGGTTCAATTCCCCGCTGGGTCACTGTCTGTGCGGAGTCTGCACGTTCTCCCCGTGTCTGCGTGGGTTATCTCCGGATGCTCCGGTTTCCTCCCACAGTCCAAAGACGTGCAGGTTAGGTGGATTGGCCATGCTAAGTAATCCTTAGTGTCCAAAAAGGTTAGGAGGGGTTATTGGGTTACGGGGCTAGGGTGGAAGTGAGGGTTTAAGTGGGTCGGTGCAGACTCAATGGGCCGAATGGCTTCCTTCTGCACTGTATGTTCTATAAAAATTGCTCCTGAATTAGAAAAAATGAATTGGGTACTCTACGTTTTTTTAAAAGAAATAACAGTATATTTGAATGACTAATTATTTTAAAAATACATTTAAAGTACCCAATTCATTTTTTCCAATTAAGGGGCAATTTAGCATGGCCAATCCACCTACCCTGCACATCTTTGGGTTGTAGGGACGAAACCCACTCAAACAGGGAGAATGTGCAAACTCCACACGGACAGTGACCCAGAGCCGTGATCTAACCTGGGACCTCGGCGCTGTGAAGCAGCAGTGCTAACCACTGTGCCGCCGTGCTGCCCAAACATGGGAAATTCTAATGATTATGAATAATTACACCGTGGGCACTTAATGACCCAACATTGATACTTAAAATTTAGATTCATTGTCACATGTACCGAGATACAGTGAAAAGTATTATTTGTGTACAGTCCAGGCAGATTGTTCTATACATGAAAAACATAGGACATACAATAAATACACACACAATGATATTGGGTGAAGCATACAGAGTATAGTACCACAGTGGAGAAGATGCGTAGAGAGATCAGTTCATAAAAAAGGGCCATTCAGGAGTCTGGTAACAGCAGGAAAGAAGCTGTTTTTGAATCTGTTGGTGCGTGTTCTCAGACTTTTTTATCTCCTGCCCGACAGAAGAGGATGGAAGAGAGAATAACCGGGGTGGGAGGCGTCTTTGATTATGCTGCCTGTTTTCCCAAGGCAGCGGAAGGTGGAGACCGAGTTAATGGATGGAAGGAGGGTTCACATGATGATGGGGCTGTGTTCGTGACTGTAGTTTCTTGGGCCAAGCAGTTACCATACCAGGCTGTGATGCAGCCAGATAGGATGCTTTCTATGGTGCTTCTGTAAAAATAGGTAAGAGTCAATGTGGACATGCTGAATTTCCTTGGTTTCCTGAGGAAGTATAGGCACTGTTGTGCTTTCTTGGTCGTAGCGTCAATGTGGGTGGACCAGGACATATTTTAGGTGATGTCCACACCAAGGACTTTGAAGCTGTCAACCATCTCCACCTCGGCCCAATTGATGCAGACAGGGGTGTGTACGACACGTTGCTTCTTGAAGTTGATACCAGCTCCTTAGTTTTGCTGACATTGAGTGAGAGATTGTTGTCATTGCACCATGCCACTAGGTTCTCTATCTCCATCCTGTACTCTGACTCATCGTTGTTTGAGTTCCAACCCACTATGGTCATGTCATCAGCTAACGTGTAGATGGAGTTGGAACCAAATCTTGCCACACAGTCACGTGTGTATAAGGAGTATAGTAGGGGGCTAAGTACGCAGCCTTGCGGGGCCCCGGTATTGAGGACTATAATGGAGGAGGTGTTATTTCTCCTTCCTCATTGTGGTCTATGGGTCAGGAAGTCAAGGATCCAGTTGCAGAGAGAGGAGCCAAGTCTTGGGTTTTGGAGTTTGGATATGAGCTTGGCTGGGATTATGGTTTTGAAGGCAGAGCTGTAGTCAATGAATAGGAGTCTGATGTAGCAGGTCTTGTTGTTGAGATGCACCAGGGGATGTAGGACCAGGGAGATAGCGTCTGCCTGTGAAACTCAGAATTCTGTGTTAAAACTGAAGTCTAATCTTCACCTGAAAATTGCACATTGATCCTTGTGGCTAAAGGCAGTATGTTTGAGTTACAAAGTCCAGAAGGTCCCAAGCTTGATCCCTAATCTTTGCCATGTTAGCTGATCTCTGGTATGGTGACCCGAGAACTGTTAAAATTGTCTTCACTACCACATGGGGGAGTAAAATCAACCAAGGTTCCCACTCCTGATCTTTATCTATTAATATCCCTTTGGAGAGTACATATGTGACCATCACGTGAAGCCACAGCAGACTTGGTCCAAACTGCTGACCAGTATTGTCTCAGCTCATGCCAGATGATGCCAGGTACTTGTGAAACTGTACACTGGCAGGGGGGGGGTGATCCTGGAGGAAGTAGTGGGAAACTTTGCCATGCCTTCTTGAAATATGGTTATGTAGCTCTAAAGGAAATTTATTAAATCTTCTGAATCATCTTCACAGGGTTACAATTGAATATGCTCGATCACGATCAAGAGGAGGATGGCGCAGAGGAAGCAGAATGCCACAACGCTTCAGTTATCGCAGACCATATGGTGGTGGAGGAGAGGGAAGGTGAGAACCTCAGTCAAATCCTTTGTAATAACAACACTTGTGTCCTTCGAAAGGAAATGTTGGACTTGGGTTGAAATTGAATGCTTGCAGGGCATAAAACAAGCACAGAAGCACTGACCAGTGGCATGTGGAGTTAAAAATTATTCTCGTGAAAGGGGAAAGATTGAGTACAATTGAAACACTCAACCGTTGGGCGGCGCGGAGGCGCAGTGGTTAGCGCTGCTGCCTCACGACACTGAGGTCCCAGGTTTGACCCCAGCCCTGGGTCGCTGTCTGTGTGGAGTTTGCACATTCTCCCCATGTCTGTGTGGGCCTCACTCACACAACACAAAAGATGTGCAGGATAGTGGATCAGCCACGCTAAATTGCCCTTTAATTGGGAAAAAAATAATTGGATACTCTAAATTTATTTAAAATTGGAAACACTCAACAGTGAGCAGCGAGTTGGGAGAAAAGGATAATAGAAAAAGGACAAATTTGCACAATAATGGAAGTAATGTTGGTAATGAAAGCAAGATATACTGTTCCTAAAGTATAAAATTATGGTTAGCACAAATGGACCAAGTCAAGATAATGGTAAATGAAAATTTAATACAGGTTCACTAAATATTTGTATGATAATTTTCATACTGTAGTGTTCTAATCTGATCTAAGTGGTTGAAGAGTTGACTGAAATAATCAAAGAAAAGCTAGATACATAAATGACTTGCCTAACTCCATTAGATGACACTAAATCTGAAGTTATTTTTGCTGCATCTATTTTGGTGATAGTTGAATTCGTTTTAACAAACATCCAAGGAGACGGGTAGAATCCGCTATCTCAACCTAATAACCCGCATTAGGCCACATGCAAAAGAATTTTCCCAAAAGGAATCTTTCCCTTCAATAAAACATATTCCAGGGGCAGCACGGTGGTGCAGTGGTTAGCACTGCTGCCTCACTGCGCCGAGGACCCCGGTTCGATCCCAGTCCTCGGTCACTGTCGTTGTGGAGTCTCCCCGTGTCTGTGTGGGTCTCACCCCCAAAATCTAAAGATGTGCTGGATAGGTGGATTGGCCCCGCTAAATTCCCCTTTAATAATTTAAAAAAAAAACATATTTCATATCCCTTAAAACCATACTGAAATATTAAAAGTGCATCCTTGAGGAAAAGCCTTGTGAAAAATTATATTTACAAAGCTATTGCTTTTTCCAGCTTGTTTTTGAAGTTCTTCTGTAAACCAGTTTCTTTTTGTTTTACGATCATTTGCATTACAACTTAAAGCATGTTCTTGATGAAATGAAAAAAAAAAAGAAAATTGCTTATTGTCACAAGTAGGCTTCAAATGAGGTTACTGTGAAAAGCCCCTAGTCGCCACATTCCAGCGCCTGTTCAGGGAGGCTGGTACGGGAATGAGGAAAGTTAGGAGGAAGCTCAAGTGGCATTTCAGCACCAGCATGAGCTGGTTAGGCCAGACGTCTGTTTCTGTGCACTATACCCTGTGTAATCCATTCACATAGCAAGATTTATAGCTTGCTCCATTATCATACCCACTTTATTTTAAGATTTTATTTAAAATACCCAAGGTGCTTGGTTGAGCCCCTTGGTCCCCACTTCTTATTTTTTTAATAAATGTTTTATTAAAGTTTTTCCAATGAGCGTTTTTACATAACAAAAATAGAAATACAGATAGTAATAAAAAATAACAATAAACATATCCCAAAGCTTCCCCCCCCCCCCCCCCCCCCAGGATGCTGCTGCTGCTGACACTTACTGCTCCCCTAGAAAGTCAAGGAAAAGTTGCCACCGCCGGGAGAACCCCATCAAGGACCCTCTCAAGGCGAACTTTATTTGCTCCAGGCTGAGGAACCCCGCCATATCGCTAACCCAGGTCCCCACACCCGGGGGGTTCGAGTCCCTCCACATTAGCACGATCCGTCTCCGGGCTACCAGGGAGGCAAAGGCCAGTACCTCTGCCTCTTTCGCTTCCTGCACTCCTGGATCCTCCGACACCCCAAATATCGCTACTGTTGGACGTGCCTTCACCCAAGTGTCCAAAATCCTAGACATCACCCTCTCAAACCCCTGCCAGAATTCTTTAAGCACCGGGCAAACCCAAAACATATGGGCATGGTTCGCCGGACTCCCTGCACATCTTGGGCACCTGTCCTCCACCCCAAAAAACGTACTCATTCTTGCCGCCGTTATATGCGCCCGATGCACCACCTTAAATTGAATTAAGCTGAGCCTGGCACATGATGAGGAGGAGTTCACCCTGCCCAGGGCGTCGGCCCACAGGCCCTCATCCAGCTCCTCACCCAGCTCCCCCTCCCACTTGCCCTTCAACTCCTCCACTGAGGCTTCCTCCACCTCCTGCAGCTCCTGATATATGTCCGACACCTTCCCCTCCCCTACCCAGATGCCAGATACCACCCTGTCCTGGATCCTACGTGGGAGCAGCAGCGGAAATGTCCCCACCTGTTTTCTACGAAAGCCCCGAACTTGGAGGTACCTGAACGAACAGCTCACTCTTCCCCACGTTCAACTTATAACCCGAGAACCTCCCGAAGTCCCCCAGGATCCGCATGACCTCCCCCATCCCCTCTAACGGTTCCGAAATATACAACAGCAGGTCATCCGCGCAGAGGGAGACCCGATGCTCCTCCCCTCCGCGCACCAGCCCCCTCCAATCCCCCGAAGTCCTGAGCGCAATGGCCTATGGCTCAATTGCCAGGGCAAACAGCAACGGGGACAGGGGACACCCGTGTCTCGTCCCCTGGTGCAGCCTGAAATATTCCGACCTTAGCCGGTTTGTGGACACACTCACTACAGGGGCCTGATGCAGCAGCTTGACCCACCCTATAAATCCCTCCCCAAATCCGAACCTGCCTAGCGCCTCCCACAGATACTCCCACTTCACCCTGTCAAAGGCCTACTCCGCATCTATCGCAGCCACCATCTCCACCTCCCCCCTCTCCGAGGGCATCATGATAATATTCAGGAGCCTCCTCACATTCGCGTTCAGCTGCCTGCCCTTAACAAAGCCCGTCTGGTCCTCACCAATCACTGGTGGCCAGAATTTTTGCCAACAGCTTGGCATCAACGTTCAGGAGCAATATCGGCCTGTAGGACCCACACTGAAGTGGATCCTTCTCCTTCTTCAGGATAAGCGAGGTCAATGCCTGCGACATTGTCGGAGGGAGGATCCCTTTCTCCTTTGCCTCATTGAAGGTTCTCATCAGGAGCGGGCTCAACAGCTCCGAGAACTTCTTATAAAATTCTACGGGGAAGCCGTCTGGGCCCTTGCCCGTCTGCATGCCTGCCAGCCCCCTGACTACCTCCTCCAACCCAATCGGGGCCCCCAGTCCCTGCACCCGCTCTGCTTCCACCCTTGGGAACCTCAACCGGTCCATGAACCGCCTCATCCCTTCCCCCTCCCCGGGGGTTTCCGACTCGTATAACCTTCCATAGAACTCCCTGAAGACTTCATTGACCCTCTCTGGCTCAGCACCATGTTGCCTTCCCTATCCCGCACTCCCCCAATCTCTCTGGCCGCCTCCCTCCTGCGCAGCTGGTGCGCCAGCATCCTACTTGCCTTCTCCCCATACTCATAAACTGCCCCCTTCGCTTTCCTCAGCTGCGCCTCCGCTTTCCCCGTGGACAGCAAGTCAAACTCCGCCTGTAATTTCCAGCGCTCGTTCAACAGCCCCCCCTCTGGGGCCTCCGCATACCTCCTATCTACCCTGAGTATCTCTCCCACCAGTATCTCCTTCTCCGCCCTCTCCTTCTCTCAATGGGACCTAATGGGAGATGAACTCTCCCCTAATGGCCGCCTTCAGAACCTCCCAAACCACTGCCACCGTAACCTCTCCTGTGTCCTTCGCTCCCACATAATTCTCAATACTCCTCCTTATCCGCCCGCACACCTCTTCGTCCGCCAGCAGCCCCACATCCAGTCGCCAGAGAGGACGCTGACCCACCCCCAGTCGCAGGTCCACCCAGTGCGGGGCATGGTCAGAGACCGCAATGGCCGAGTATTCTACCTCCTCCACCCTTGGGATTAACGCCCGACTCAACACAAAGAAGTCTATTCGCGAATAGACTTTATGGACATGGGAGAAAAAGGAAAACTCCTTCGTCCTTGGCCGCGTAAACCTCCAGGGGTCCACTCCCCCCATCTGGCCCATGAACTCCCACAAGGCCCTGGCCGCCGCCGGCCTCTTTCCCATTCTGGACTTGGAACGATCCAAGCTCGGATCCAAGACCGTATTAAAGTCCCCTCCCATAATCAGGTGACTTATCTCCAAGTCCGGGATGCTACCCAACACGCGCCTCATAAAGTCCGCATTGTCCCAGTTCGGGACATATACATTCACTACAACCACCCCGACCCCCTGCAGTTTGCCACTCACCATTATATACCTGCCCCCCTTGTCCGCCACGATACTCCCCGCCTCAAACGCCACTCGTTTACTGACCAAAATAGCCACTCCTCTGGTCTTTGAGTCTAACCCCGAGTGAAACTACCTGTCCCACCCATCCTTTCCTCAGCCTCGTCTGGTCCGCATCTCTTGCAACGTGGCCACGTCCGCCTTCAACCCCTTCAAATGCGAGAACACTTGGAACCGCTTGACCGGCCCATTCAGGCCCCTCACGTTCCACGTGATCAGCCTGGTTTTTTTTGGGGGGGGGGGGGGGGGGGGGGGGGGTGGTGGAGGAGAACCCCCCCCCCCCCATACCGCCGACTAGCCATCTCCCTTTTTCAGCCAACCGCGAGCCCCCGCCTCCCTCCTCCAGCTCTCCCCCCGGCGACCCCCCCCCCCGCCCGATTCTCCATCCATACCCCTCACCTGGCTCCCCTTCAGTCAGCAAAGCAGCAACCCCCCCCCCCTCCCTTGCCAAGCATCCGCTTAGCTCTGCCCCCCCCCCCCCCCCCCCCCCCCCCCCCATTGTGCTTCCGCGAGTCAGCTCACCCATGCTGACCCCGGCCGCTCCCGGCACTATATACCAACCCTTAACTTGTTGCCTCCTTCGGGCAACCTTCCCCCCTTCCCCCGCAGGATAGAGGGGCAAGCGCCATCTGGGACCTCCCCGTGCGCCGGACTGCCTGTCCCGGGCGTTTCCCGCTCCCTGGCACCGAACACCTGATAACAAAACACCTGGAAAACAAGCAAAACAAGCGACAACACCCCCCAACCAAACTAGGGCAGACATGCCCATACACTTAAGCTTTACCCGCCATCCTCGTCTCGGTCCCTCCCCACCCGCACATTTCACCCCCATACAACAGTCCCTTAGTTCAGGTCCAGCTCCTCCTGCCTGATGAATGACCATGCCTCGTCTGGGGTATCAAAATAGTGGTGCCTGTCCTGGCATGTTACCCACTGTCTCGCTGGGTGCAGGAGCCCAAACTTCACCCCTTTACCGTGGAGGAACGCCTTCGCCCGGTTAAAACCTGCATGCCTCCTCGCCATCTCAGCTCCCAGGTCCTGGTAAATTCACATCTCGCCATTCTCCCGCTTTCTGTTCCGCTCTTTCTTCGCCCACCGCAGGACTCACTCCCAGTCTGCCAAGTGCTGAAACCGTATCACCATCGTCCCCGGTGGCTCGTTTGCCCTCGGCTTTCTGGCGAGAATCCTGTGCGCCCCATCCAGCTCCAAGGGTAGGCCCCCGCACCCATTAGCGTCCCCAACATTGTGGCCACGTACGTGCTCACGTCTGCCCCCTCCGCTCCTTCAGGAAGGCCCAGGATCCGCAGATTGTGGCTCCAAGATCTGCACTCAAGGTCATCCAGCCTCTCCTGCCATCTCTTATGGAGCGCCTCGTGCTTTCACCGCCAGGCCCAGGATCTCGTCCTCGTTCTCCGCCATCTTCCTCCTCACCTCCTTGATCTCCTTCTCCTGCACCTTCTGAGTCACCACAATTCTCTCCATGGAGGCCAGCATCTCCGTTTTCAGCTCCATGAAGCAGTTTTTAAGGAGCTGTTCTCTGGCCCACTGGGCCCACACCTCCCGATCTTCTCCGGCCGCCATTTTGTCCTCCCGGGCCTTCTCGACCTTCCCCGGGTTTGCGCGTCTGCCGGCTCTGCTCCTGGTCCTCTCCATGCACCAGCGGGGGGGGGGGCTCTCCCACGTCTGTTCCCACGCCGGTCTCTCCTGTTAATTGCCGCCGCCACTCCTTTTAGCGGCCCGAAACACCGATCCCTGCTGGAGCTGCCGTTCGCGTGACCTAGCAGGTCATGGCCGCTACCGGAAGTCTTGATCCCCACTTCTCACATGCCTCATTGCTAGATTTTTGTTTCTCCTTCTCAGTTACCTCTCCTTTTCACTTGAATGCATTTGCTCTTTGTTGCATATTGTTCTGCATGCCTTCCAGTATCTTACCCAGTTGTGGAATTTCCATAGACTATTTGTGTTTTAGAAACATCACAACCAGGCCTAGCAATGGTCACCGGAATAATGATTAAGAACATGGACTATTTCTCTTTCCCTCCTTATATCCGGCCCTGCAGAATTGCAGCAGTTGTGCTGCCTCATTTGAAATTAGATTACCCAGAACAGTACTAATTGTGCTGCTAAAGTCAGGAACATTACTTGTTTTAAGGTTTTTTAAAACATCTTGTGCACCAGCAACTTGCCTTTTGGTTCCTTGTGATTGAAGAACTAACTATTTGGAGAGTTCTTCTCAATCAGTAGAAACTTGCTGGAATTAGAAAGTCTAGAAGGCGGCTCTTACTGTTTGCGTTTGAGTATAAGCACTCTGTCTGTGGTGGGCGGTAGGGTGACACAGTGGTTAGCACTGTTGCCACATAGCGCCAAGGACCCTGGTTTGATTCCAGCCTTGGGTCATTGTCTGTGTGGAGTTTGCACATTTTGCCCATGTCTGCGTGGGTTTCCTCCAGGTGCTTCAGTTTCCTCCCGCAGTCCAATGATGTGCAGGTTAGGTGGATTGGCCATGCTAAATTGTCCCTTTAAAATAAAAAGCTTTGTCTGCAAAAAAACGGTTCTTCAGTTCTGCACTGAAATTGCTACTCAAACGCAGTCAGTATAATATTGGCTTAAAGAATTGAATACATTTTTCTTGCTTCTTTCTCAGAGGTAGCCGTCCAGTTCGTACTGAATACAGAATTATTGTGGAAAACTTGTCCTCCAGGGTTAGTTGGCAGGTGAGCACTGTGGTTTATTTTTTTTAAACCCTTTTATTGTATAATATTTTGCAAAATACTTGAATCACACAAGTCTGAATGTGCTCAGATGGCAGTGCCTAGTCTTAAATGCCAAAGTTTAAAAAAAAGGGTTTGATCAAGTCTACTAGAACCTATAACTCTTATGATACTTAACGGTTCTGGTTCTGTTTTGAAGAATGTACTTTGAGTATGATACTTTGACCAACACATCAAGTGCCAGAAACCAAAACAGCTGATGTCAGATAACTTGTTTTCCTGTTAGGTCCCTATCTGCTACCTCTTGTCAACACATTTCCTCCTCCACCTGGGACAATGGCATGGCCTGAGCTGTAGACTTCTCCATGGCCAGCATCCGTTCACTTCGTGACCAGACAACTGGAATTGTGCACTTTTGTACGGTGGGTCAGTTCCTGCCTGTTTTTACTTTTCCCTCTGAGCTGGAATGCTCTGCTGGTACTCAGTGGCCCATCTAGCAGACTGGGGATGGAACTCTAGTCTAGATCGTCTGTTTGAAAGTTCGGTGCTCTACCCTCAAAGTTGCAGGGCCTCTAAATATAATTTCATGAGTGGCTTAATTATTTTTAAACTTACAGTATTGTAGGAAATGCAGTTTATGCTAAAACTGATTATACTAACTTGGGTATTTTTGATAGTTCTGTTATAAGACAAATGCAGTGGGGAAATCAATGTTCACATTTGTTGCTGTGTACAATTAATGTACTACAGGGACCCAACATTAATTTTCTGATGACTTGGCATTTCACTCACCTAAATTTAACCTTTCATTACCTGCACTCTGCGTCCTGAAATGTATTAGTTGTGCAAAACAAGCTAAACATTAAATGTGAAATGTGATGTATTTTCTAACACATTTATTAATATTATATATTAGTGTTCTCTTCCTTAGTTTTTGCTGGAAACCTTGTTTAGTAGCTGGTTACCACCAGAGTAAATGCAGTTTCAAAATGCTGAATGAATATTGCGAGTCTCAGTTTGCCTCTGGAAGTGGAGACATGGCATACTGCACCTAAGATTGCAAAACACAAGATGCACATGGTAAAAGATACTTTTTGGCAAAGTAATGTGGTGAGTCAGCAAAAGTTACTGATGGGCCCTGTTACAAATTTAGCTAATAATTTGTGGAGTATAGTGGGAATTACATATTGCCTAATTATACTCAGTATCTTAATTTAAAATTTGGGATGGTCCCACTGGCATATCACCAAGTGGCTAAACAGAGTGCTATTAAAATGTATCCACAGAATGGAATAAATTAATTCGTTTTTAATTGAAAAAATTGCTTTGTTTCATATTTAAAACATATATCGTGTGTTGAAAGAAAATTAATTATGAGTTTAACATCTTTGTTTGGCACAGTGAATTGTTATGTAACAACACATTGAGATGTACTTGTGCTATTGTGGTTTCAATGAATAGCAGTCTTTTGAATGTGTACTCAATAATGTACGTGGTAACCCTACAAAATCTGCCGCTTTATTTTGGATTATCCTAGAACAGTTTTGTTTGATATTACATCAAGAAATGCTTTTACCATGTTCCAACATTCTTGAGCGTTTTAGCATACTATTTAGATAATGTGTCCTTCATCCACATTGATATCTCCTGAATTGGTAAGTGTTTTGACTGATGTTCTTTGATCCTGAACTCCCCATGATTTGAATCATTTGCCTTTGTGCAACAGAATGCATTTTTAGTGGCAAGCTTTTCTGTAGATAATGTGCAGCATTGGTCTTGAAATTCCTTTTCTAATGATCTTCTGAGGAATGTGATGAGTCTTTGGGAGACCCTTTGGATAGCTATTGCACATACTGCTGAAGTCTTTTGTTGGCCTTGTTGCTTGTTTGACCTTAATTCATGTCAACATTGACAAATGTTGTTTGGGTACTCTAAACAAACCTCCATCCTTTAGATACTTTTTTCTAAACAACATGCATTTCGGAAGTTGGTATTTAAAGACAGATGTATCATGTATGTATGAAATTGGTACGAGCAGTAAGTGTGCTTGGGGTAGATTAATCTTTACATAAAACTTCGCATGAATCTTTCGAACACTTTGGACTCGCCGCGGGGGCGGGAGTGAGGGGGGCTGGCTCGACCCCAGGAAAATACCGACAGGTTTGGAAAATGGTCCCTAAGGCGTCTTAATTCGCTGTCCACCTCCGTGGAGCGGGTTGCAAATTCCTGTGACAGCCACCACTGGAAAACTGGCCCAAGGGTGGGACAGCGTCAGCGAACAACCCCTGGCGTGCAATTATACACCACAGTACACCACCAGTCTGGGCTGGGAAGATTCCACCCAAGATGTATCTTGACTTATCTGGTATCACTTTTGCTTCTGAGTCAGATGATTCTGTTTTCAACTCTAATCTAGGATGAGTGCATAATCTGGCTAAGACTCATGCAGAAAGTTGCAATATCAGGGCTGCCGTAAATCAGTTGAAGTGCAAAATTGAGGCCCTGCCTTTTCAAGTAGATCAGTAGTCTCCAAATAGTCGATCGACAGGTCAATCCCTGGGTCTCAAATAATCAATTGTCGTTGCATGATGAACTGCGTCAAGTTGCGCAAGCCTCTGGATTCTCGTAATGGCGAGCGATTATCAGCTCATTGCGTGCTGCACCGTGCCAAATTGCACGAGAATTGGAATTTCTCCTAATGACAAGTGAATCGGCTCATTGCCTGCCGAATCGCTCCAAATTGCACAAGACTTGGGATTTCTCATTGTGACAAAAGAACCAGCTCATTGCGTGCTGAACTGCGCCAAATTGCTCGTGATTCTGGATTCTCATAATGATGAGCTAATCAACTCATTGCATGCTGAACGATGCCGGAAATCTGCAGGATTTGGGCAACGGGATTCTCGCAGGCACAAAAATTTGGAATAAGCTGATTGAAGACAGGTTGATGAGCAAGGAGCCAGGGACCTCCAAGAGGGCAGAAAAATTACCATTTCCACCGGGAATAGGAAATTCCTTTCTTACGAATGTCAAAGGCAAGACCATTTGTCAACAGTGTAGCCTTGAGTAAAAGATAATTTGGAACGGCATCACAAGGCAATGTATGCAGAAATTTAAGAATATTTCTCTTTAAACAGCGCAATTCGGATGAAGAAAGTTGGGGAGTTAAAGGGAATTTTGAAAGCTGAACAGTCACTCTTTTCAAAACCTGTGGTTAAGATAAGGCTAGCAAAGAGGCATCTTTATACATTTGCCGTCTGCTAGAAAAACATAAGAAACCATTCACTGATGACAAAGTTATCAAAGAGGTTATGACATTGCTGCCAACACTTGGTTCGAAGATTTGTAAAACAAAGATGAAATTGTGACAGCCATCAAGAACATGTTGTTTGGCACTTTAACAGTAGCCAGAAGGGTGGAATTGTTGTCCAAGGATGTGTCTCAGCAAAAACACCAAGACTTATCAGGCTGTGAATGTTTCTCACTGCAGTTTGATTAATCAGTAGACATGACGGATACAGCCCAGCTGATTGGTTTTGTTCGCCTGCCATTCAGTGACTTAAAAACAAAGGAGAACTTTCTCACTCATTTGCCTCTCAGAGGACAAGAGGTGAAGATGTCTCCAATGAATTCAAAAAATGTGACTGAGAAAAACATTCCGATCAGGAAACTGGTTTCAATCACAACCAATGGTGGGACCGCCAATGCTGGGTGTCAACGCAGGCTTTATTGCACTTTCCAGAAATGTTCCTGACTTCCCCTCCTTCCGCCAACAAGTGCTAGCGAGCAAGATTATTCACTTTTCTTATGTAATGACAGTTGTTGTCAAGATCGTTAACTCAATTCATGCCAGAGCTCTGCAACATCCCCTGCTCAAACCGTTACTTGATGAGTTTGATGCCACCTACAGTGAACTAATCCTTCATGCAGATGTAAGGTGTTTTTTTTAATATAAATTTAGAGTACCCAATTATTTTTTTCCAATTAAGGGGCAATTTAGTGTGGCCAATCCACCTAGCCGCCACATCTTTGGGTGAGACCTCTGCAAGCATGGGGAGAATGTACAAACTCCGCACGGACAGTAACCCAGGGCCGGGATCGAACCCGGGTCCTCAGTGCCGTGAGGCAGCAGTGCTAACCATTATGCCACCTTGCCGCCTGATGTGAGGTGGTTAAGTTGAGGAAATGTCCTCCAGAAATTTTTAGATCTGCTCCCTGAAATTGTCACCTTTCTTATATCAAGAAATTAGGTGTACAGCGAGCTGACAGATAATGCATGGTTGCTAGACTTGCCGTTTGCTGAATTGTGAACTGCAGGGGAGGGACAGAGATTTGTCACACATGATGAGTGCAGTGAATGTGTTCAAGTTGAAACTGGGCCTGTGGGTCTCTCAGTTAAAGAATAAAATTATTGAGCACTTCTCAAATTTGGAGAAAATCCAAAAACAGGTCAAACAGGAAGGGTTCCATCCAAATAAATTCTGTGACCGCCTGAACAAATTGGGAAAAGGAATTTGGCGGGTGATTTCCGGAGTTAAGCAAGATGGAACAAATCACTGTCTCAAACCTTTTGCTCCAAGTGGACATTGGAGAACTGACAGCACAATTTCAGCAGGTATTGGAACAAAGCAGTGGACTTGATGCAGCAATCATCACCATGCAAAATGACAGAGAACTGAAAGTTAGGTCAATGATAAAAACTTTTGGGGACTTGTAAACCGAGAGAAGTACCCTTTTCTGACATCCCGCACACTCAAGGTGAAGGCCTACTTTAGTTCCACATACCTCTGAGATCAAAGTCATCAAGTCCAAGTATCACACTCATCTCGCGTATGCCCAGATCTGATGGACTGTACGAGACTGGCTATCTCAAACTATGACCCAGACTTCACAGCACTCCGATAGTGTGGAAGCACATGTGCCACACTAAGAATAGGTGAGTGTTATGCACAGCGTAGATTTTTGGGGGTTTTCATAAAGTCGATTTCTTTTAACAGTAGACCTTGTTTGCATTTAGATTTTAAAAGGGATCTTGTGCTTAAAAAGGTTGAAGATGGGGCGGCATGTGGCGCTTTGGTTAGCACTGGGACTGCGTGGCTGAGGAACCAGTTTCGAATCCAGGCCCTGGGTCGCTGTCCGTGTGGAGTTAGCACATTCTCTCCATGTCTGCTTGGATTTCACCCCCACAATGCAAAGATGTGCAGGTTGCGTAGGTCGGCCACACTAAATTGCCCCTTAATTGGAGAAAAAACAATTTGGTTTTCTAAATTTATTTTTTTTAATTTTAAAAAGGTTGGAGACCACTGAAATAGATGTTAAAGACCCTTTACTTGAGGAGCAGAGTCCTTCCAATGCCTTGACCAATATTACTTCCTCGATCAACAGAACCAACAGGACCTTAATCCAATTTACTGTTAGTAACACTTTGCAAATTGGTGGCTACATGTAGCCAGATAATAACAGTGCCTGCACATGCAGAGTAATTAATTAATTGAGAAGTGTTTCAGGATGTCCACAGACTTAATAGGATGCTAATTAAATCAAAGTTGTTTTTTTCTCTTGTGTTTATATAAGGTGTCACAATGTTGCACTAATAAAGCCAAAAAGGTTTTGAGTTTCAGTATTTGTTTACAAAGCAATGAATCAGCTACTATTTCAAAACCCCTGTGTTCCAGCTGTTCAAAATAAACTTTTTGCAGTAATTTAGCATCCAAAGTGATCTGACTTTATATATTTTTGAGAGAAGTCTTGCACTTCTTTTGTTCCACATGTCTACACCATCACACAGCCCATCTATTTCCATAACATAACCTGACATTGCCCCTGCCGTTGTCGTTGTTCTGCTGAAATCTTCATTCATGCCATTGTTACCTCTGGACTTCAGCATTATTCTAATGCACTCCTAGCCTGTCTCCTACTTTCCACTCTCTGTAAACTTGGTCATCTATTACTCTGCCACCCATGTCCTAACTCACACTAAGACCCATTCACATATCACTCATGTACTCACTATGCCTTGATTTTAAAATTTTCATCCTTATTTTCAAACCTCTCTATGACCTTTGTTGCCAATTTGCACCAGAGGCGCCAATAATGTTGCTCTTTTTAATGAGTGGAATACGATCCCACCAGCGTCACCAATAATGTTGCCAAGTTTGGGGTATCTACTTTATTCAGATATTAATCTGACAGTTATTAATGAGGATATTGCTTTCAGAGTCGCCAGGTATCAGATGATACCATCACAAGGTTTAACCGGATATCGATCAAAGACCCAACAACCAGTTAGTTAGTTCAAGTTCAATGATAGTTTATTTACACACAAGAATTACTTCGGCATGCAACATATAACACTACAAGCTAAATTACACCTAACACTACAGCAACCTGTACTTGACTTCAGGCACCCGGCTTAATGCAGAGGAACAAGGCCTTTGTTCGGATCTTGCGTGGCTGGGTCTGAAGAAGTGACTTCGTTTCTGCTGGGCTCATCCGTCTGGTAGCAGTCGTTGATCTTGAACTTGCTTCGGGTCGTGGTGCTGCAATTGGTATCAGGCGTAGGCCAGGCCAAGAGAGTGCCGGTGCGCCGGGGCCAAAAGAGACTGAACATGTGGCAGTGTCTCTTTTTATCCTTTGGGGTTTTGCGCTCTTTTGGGCGGTCCTTAGCTTTGGACCCAATAATGCGGCAGGCTTCGATTACTACCTTCGATTTTAGCTAATAAAGGGGCTGGTGCCTTGATGGCTGGGCGTGTCCCGAGCGGTCATTGACCGTGGCTGTTTGGGCTTCCTGGGTGAAGCGAGTAGCGCCGATGTATCTGATACCTGAGTACAAGTCTGGGGAAATGGGCCATTAGAATGCAAATCGGCTGGGGGTTTCGATAGTGTCTGGTTATCTAGTGACAAATGTACACTTAAGCTCTGAGTTCGTCTGGATCCTGCATTGGCCATATTTCCCGTGATTCTTTGCAAGTGGCCATACTTCCCTTTGTAAGTGGCCATCTCAGATGGCTACATCCCGTCCTTTTGATCCAAACGCGAAGCGTGGTGGATCACGCTATTGGTCCTTCATCCGTCTTTGGTGTGCCGGTTCCCCTTGGTCAAGGACAGGTTCTACACTACTCTGTCCTATGTTTTTGGAGCATTTTCCTAAGTTTTTAAAACATCACACATTCATAAATTCTAAGGGGTCACTATAAAACATTTAATCATTATACATTTAACTTATTTACATAAGGGAACCTCTAACTGTCATTACCTAAGCTACACTCATGCTGCAGGCAAATATCAAACTTATAATACAGTACAAAAATTTAAACAACAGCATCACATTTCTACTTAAGTCATTACACTCATAGAAAAATACAACCTTTATTTCGTCAGTAAAAAGTTTAAAAGGTGTGTGGGGTTTGGTAGATTCTAAAGAAAGGGGCTTGGAGTGTATATATCGGGGAGCGGGAGGCTCTTCGCCATTTGCGGAGTCTAAGTGGCTGAACGACACTGCAGAGTATTGCTATTACCAAGAGGGCTTCTACTGTATAGGAGAGGGAATACCACTTTACAATGTTTCGCACCATGTGGGGGTATCAGTGTGTATCTCTGTGTGGTGTGGTGTCCGGGCTAGGGGTCTCATGTTGTGTGGTTATATTCGGGGCCGGTATGGCGTAGGGGGTAAATGCGTACAATGCTCGCAACTGTAGGGTTCCAACCATGATCATAATGGAGGTCATCAGTTCTGTCTTCATCTTCTTGTCTTTTTGTTCTTCGTTCTTCGTATATTCCTGGGGGTGCAAGCATAATATCTGTTATTACCCTTGGTTAATATCTCGTTTTGTTTGTCTTTCTCTTCTGAACTTCAATTACCCATTAGAATCGTCACCATGTGTGACTCCCCCATTTTTTTTTGAAATAACCATTTTGGAGATAAGGCATCCGCGAAAAAAAAAAAAAAAAAATGCTGTTAAAGTGCAAGGAATCTCGCAGCTTGTGGTCGATGCGTATCGCAGCAAATTTTGTTACAACCAAGTGTGTTGAACATGTAAATAGCAGTTGGGGTAGCGACCAAAGAGTCGCTGAAAGTAAAGAGTTGAGTGCAGAGACTGTGGCAAAAAGCATTCTTGAAACCACACGCAAAAAGAACAGATGAGGGGAAACAAAGACCTGCCAAGGACAGTATGGAGTGTTAAGAACTTTTCCAAATTGCTCGCAATGACGGGAACATGGGGTGTGTGTGAGCCGCGGCAGGGCAAGAATGAGTGGAATTCCTCGGGTAGGACGGGGATCAGTGCCTGGATGACCTTACACAAGCAGAAAGAATTTGTAACATGTGGACTCCGACAATGTGCAGAAGAGTAATCATAACTGCATCAAAAAATTAGTAAATGGGCGACATTAGGGCATAGCGAGGGCAGCACGGTAGCATAGTGGTTAGCACAATTGCTTCACAGCTCCAGGGTCCCAGGTTCGATTCCCGGTTTGTGTCACTGTGCGGCGTCTGCACGTTCTCCCCGTGTGCGTGGGTTTCCTCCGGGTGCTCCGGTTTCCTCCCACAGTCCAAAGATGTGCAGGTTAGGTGGATTGGCCATGCTAAATTGCCCTTAGTGTCCAAAATTGCCCTTAGTGTTGGGTGGGGTTACTGGGTTATGGGGTTAGGGTGGGGGTGTGGGCTTGGGTAGGGTGCTCTTTCCAAATGCTGGTGCAGTCGCGATGGGCCGAATGGCCTCCTTCTGCACTGCAAATTCTATGATCTATGATCTTAATTAAAACATATGAGACCGGAAGAATAAACTGTATCAAGAAATTCCATGACGAAGTGACATTAACTAAAACCATGTAAGATCAGAAAGAAAGAAAGTAAGAAAACGGGCAGGCTCCATCAGGAAATAGGACACCGTAATTCACATGCAGTTCCTTTTTCTCATCATATGGACACCTCAGGGTTCAGTATGAAAAAGCGTTGCGAAAGGGTTACTGTAATGGGAGTCAGACTCTCAGTCATCACCATCTCCCGGTTGCCAAACTCGTGTCTGGCATTTTCGTGCCATGGCCGCGTGGGCTGTTGTGGGATCCGAATCGTCATTCCTTATCAATCGATACGAGTTATCACGGTGCCAATGGGGAATTCTTTGGTCATGAGTGGCAGTAGCTGCAAAAGGCAAATTTCTCTTGTCGGGTGGTGGCGGTGGCTCTGGCTGTGGCAATGAAAGGGGGTATGGGGGCCAAACATGTCTTGGTCGTGGTTCCAGGGGCTGGAGCAACTGGAGCCTGGGCTGTTGTGCCATTGGTTGTTGATTTCCAATAAGGCTGGAGCGTTGTCGCTAGCGCCTGAATCAAGTTCAAGGCGGAAAGTCGTTCCTGTGGGCGGAGACACGGTCGGGTCTGTGGACGTTCTGTCATGGCTGGGGGAGGGTCGGTCTCGGTTGTCAGTGGGTGGGGCGTACCTGTCTGCCATTTGTGGGCAGCACGGTAACATTGTGGATAGCACAATTGCTTCACAGTTCCAGGGTCCCAGGTTCGATTCCAGCTTGGGTCACTGTCTGTGCGGAGTCTGCACATCCTCCCCGTGTGTGCGTGGGTTTCTTCCGGGTGCTCCGGTTTCCTCCCACAGTCCAAAGATGTGCAGGTTAGGTGGATTGGCCGTGATAAATTGCCCTTAGTGTCTGAAATTGCCCTTAGTGTTGGGTGGGGTTGCTGGGTTATGGGCATAGGGTGGAGGTGTTGACCTTGGGTGGGGTGCTGTTTCCAAGAGCCGGTGCAGACTTGACGGGCCGAATGGCCTCCTTCTGCACTGTAAATTCTATGATAATTCTATGATAATTGCCAGGGAGACGTGGTGTGAGTGGCTGCATTGGGTTCCATAAACTTTAAGCTGGTTGATATGGAACCAACCTGATTTTCCATCAGGGTAGGCTATTTTTTACACAGAGGGGCTCACTTTATCCGAAATGGAGTAGGGTCCTGCAAATTTAGGGGAAAGGAACGAACTTGGGTTGTATAGGGAAACCATCACTTGCTGACCAACTGTACACTCTACTGGGTGGACTGTTTTATCAAAGCAGGCCTTACTCTGATTTTTCCTAGCGCCTAGTCGGACAGCTGCAGCGAGCTGGGCTGCTTTATATTTTCTGTGACCGGTTGGACTGCTTTTTCGTGGGTGAGGGCGGTGACTGTGGGGCTGGCCAAATCAAGTCCTAATAAATATTCAGTTCCTTTCATGGGTCGTCCGGTCATGAGGCTGTTGGGGGTGAATCCTGTGGAACTTGATACTGTGTTCCTAATAAACATAAGGGCGAATGGGAGAACCGTGTCCCACGTGGTGTTGTGCTTTTGCACCATTTACCTAATAGTAGCTTTCAGGGTCCGATTCATATGTTCCACAATGCCGCTGGATTGTGGGTGATAAGCAATATGGAACTTCTGTTTTATGCCGAAAATTGTCAGGACATTCTGCATTACTCTGCCTGTAAAATGAGAACCTTGGTCCGATTCAATGCTGCGGGGGAGTCCCTATCGTGTAAATATCTGCTGCGTTAAAATCTTGGCTGTTGCCTTAGCCGTGTTTGTCCTGGAGGGAAATGCTTCCACCCATTTTGTGAAGGTGTCGATCACTGCCAACACATATTTAAAACCATTTCTGCAGGGGGGGAATCAATATAATCAAGCTGTAAATTCGTCCATGGGCCATTAACAGGTCGGGTGTGCCTTAACTGACCTTTCCTGGAGTATCTTTCTGGATTATTTTGTGCGCAAATTAAACAATTGTCAACATAATGATGTCTGCTTTTAAATCGGGCCACCAGCACAAAAGGTCTTAAGTGGACAATGGTGGTTTCTATCCCCTGATGTCCGTGCCCATCGTGAAATTGGCAAATTATCTGGTTTCTGTCCTGGGTGGGGACCACATAAATTCCATTCTTTAAAATTATTCCGTCCTGTACCGTCAGTGTGTCCTTTAATTTGTCGTAGGGGGCCTGGAAGGTACCATCTAAAATTTGTCTTAAGAGTGTCGTCTGCCTTTTGGGCCTGGGCTAAATCTTCGATATTTTTCTGTGAGATGGACTGTGTGTATTGGCTCACTCTCCGTGGGGGGGGTTGCCAAAAATGACCATGTCGTGATCCTGCCTTTGCTAGGGCGTCTGCCTTTATGTTACCGGGTGGGGACGAACGATGGTGGCTTCTGACTTTTATTATGCCATATGTGCGGTCTTTAGCTGTTTCAAGAATGTGCTTCAATAATGGGGCTGAGGGTAGGGGTTTACCGTCAGCGGATATAAATCCTCTAGATTCCCACAGGGGCAGGAATTCCGTCAAACTGTTCCAGACATATAAACTGTCCGAATATATATCTGCGGGGGTCGGGAAAGAATCTGGGTGCTGCACTACATATGCAATTGCGGCTAATTCGGCTGCCTCCGATCCTAAGTGACCTGGCAATTTTAGCGATACCTCCTCTAATGCGCGTCCCTGCACGTCTTCCACATAAATACCACATCCTGTTATTCTTTTTCCATTATCAATGGTGGATGAACCATCTACATAAAATTTTAAAGAGTTATCCGTGGAGGGGGGATTCTGAGCTTTACTACCTACACGTGGGTGTAGCGATTTTGGAATAAAGGGTCCTGTGTGGTGTTTGGCTGCAATGATCTGGCACTCGTGGGGTTCCTTCATATTGTAAATTGTCCGCTATAAATGTGTGGGTCTTTGGCCATTTAACTGTGATGTCCCTTCCTTGTAATAACAGTGTCCAGTGAGCTGCTCTGATCTGGCTAACTGAACTGTCCTTTAACCTACCATCTAACAGTAGCTGCAGGGGCTGTTTAGCACAGGGCTAAATCGCTGGCTTTGAAAGCAGATCAAGGCAGGCCAGCAGCACGGTTCAATTCCCATAACAGCCTCCCCGAACAGGAGCCAGAATGTGGCGACTAGGGGCTTTTCACAGTAAAATCATTGAAGCCTACTTGTGACAATAAGCGATTTTCATTTCATTTCATTTTCATTGGGGTGCGCTCGGTTAAAATCGTTACGGGGTTGTGGCCTGTGATATATGCAAAATATTGCACTGTCCAAAAGATTGCGAGCAAGTCCGTTCGCAGGCTGAAAATCCTTGCTCCACTGGATCCCAAACGCGTGAGGCATAGGCTACGGGTCCGAAATGATCATGTCTTTCTTGGAGTAGTACGGCCGATAGAGTTCGGTCAGTGGTCGCTATTTCTATGGCGTATGGAGAGTGTGGGTCTGGTACCTGCAAAGCGGGAGCTGTGCCTTGGGCGCGTTTTAATGCATCAATGGTGTCCATGTGCTGTGGAAGCCACTCCCATGGGGCGTTCTTTTTAAAGAGCTCGGAAAGTGGGGCTGCCTTTGTGGCAAAACCATCTATATGGTTCCTACAGTAACCAACTAATCCTAAAAGTGACCGGAGTGCAGTGACAGTGTGGGACAAGGGCAATTTAACTATTGATTCAATACGTTTCTATTCTGTCTCTCTTTTTCCGTGTGTGAAAATGGTGCCTAAGTAAAGGACCTTTTCTTTTAGGATCTGGGCTTTTTTCGGGTTAACTTTACATCCAATTGAGTGTAGGAGACCTAATAATTCGGAAAGAAGCTTAACGTGCTCTTCCTTTATGTCAGTTTGTAGGAGCAAGTCATCCACATACTGAATGAGGCATTCGGGTCGGGAAAATTTGGATAGTTTGTTTGCCAATAGTCAGTGAAAAATGGAGGGGGAGTTGTGGAAACCTTGCGGAAGGCATGTCCACGTATATTGCTGTTCTTGGAACGTGAAGGCAAATGTGTATTGGCAATTATCTAAAGGAATGGACCAAAAGCCATTGCTAATGTCCAGTACCGTAAAATACTTTGACTGTAGTCCCTGCTTTAGCATTGTTTCGGGACTCGTGGCAACGGTGGGGGCTGCTCATGGAGTTACTTTATTGAGTTCTCTGTAATCTGTGGTTAATCTCCATGAACCGTCTGGTTTTCTTATGGGCCAAATTGGGGCATTGTTTGTTGAGGCTGCGGGCCGAATTATGCCTTGGTCTAGCAAACTTTGAATTACTTTTGTAATTTCTCCCTCGGCTTGCTGTGGGAAACCGTATTGCTTCTGGGGCTTGGGATCGGGACCTGTAATGGTGACTGTTCCTGGAATTTTTCCGCAATCGTGCTTGTGCTGGGCGAAGGATGTTTTATGACTTCTTAGGACCTCTCTACTCATCATATTTGTGGTAATCGTTTGTGGGTCAAACCACTAATCTCCCACTGAGCATATTCTGTGTTCGTAATCTCCTACTGTGAGCGTGGCGGGGGCTCTTGCTGTTCTGGCCATTTTCCAAAGACACTTATTCACGAGGCCGAAAGTTGTGTGAGCTCATGAAGTCGATTCCTAAAATGTGCTCTTCTGTTTGGGGCAAATCCACCAAAACAACAGGGTGCCTGGTATTTATGTTTCCGAGTTGAATATCTACGGGGGCCGTAATGTATCCCTGCTGTACATGTCCTGTAAATCCACTAAGAGTGATGGTGGCTGTGGTGGGCCATTTGTCGCGCTGAAACATTGTGGAGGAGGTTAAAGTGGTGCGGGACCCTCCTGTGTCCCAAAGGAACTCTACTGGATGTTCCCGGATTGTGCCTGTGACTACTGGTCTGCCTGATTTATCTCAGCGTGTCGCAGACCCAAGTTAGGGCGTCCGAACACCGTCAATCTGTGCTATTGGTCGAATTATCTGGACGGGCGCCAACACTGTGTATGGGCCTAACATTGTTCCTAGGTGGGGCGTTCGATTGCTGGTTCCGTTGCTGGTTCAGGGGGGCATTGCATTCGCGGGCGTAATGTCCCTGCTGTCCACAATTATAGCATCCTCGTGGTGCCTGTGCTCTGGGGGGCTGTCCTTCAGTTCTACCCTCATTTACCCATGGAGGGTGCTGATGTGTCCTTATTGGGTTCATATTGGCTTCTGCCTTTCTATGTAGGGATTGTTCCCAAGCTCTGGAGAGTCTCTTTAAAACGCACACTTCATTATGTGTGGCATCTGCGGGGTCGTAATTCACACAGGCTTTTTGACCTGCTTCTGTGACGTGGGAGACTAAAGTGCGGGCCCATTTGGTTGTGTTGTCAACATTTAAATGTGCGCAGACTAAATCCCCAAAGACCCCTTTAAAGTGTATCCAAAGGCGTCCTGCGTAAGCAGTCGGATGCTCTCCCTTCTTTTGTCTACAACAGTTTAGACCTTCTTCGGGGTCTCTTCTGTTGTAACCAATTGCGTCTAAAATAGCTGTCTTCATGTCCTGGAGGCTTCCTCCTCCTACATTCTGTGGGTCTGGTAATGCTAAGCTAAGGGATGGGTCAAGGCTCATTACTATAAGCTTCACTTCCTCCGGTTCGTCCAGACCGTACGTAACTGCCTGTTGTCTTACCCGCTCAATGAAATGATTTTGTCGCACGCATCTCTCAATTGTGTGATGGTTAGTGGGGTGGTGTACACAAAATTGGTGACTTGCGCTGCGTGGTGACTGGATTCATGGGGTTGTGGGCTGCCTGTGCAGTCGGTGGTGCGGGTGCGTTCCTTTTCGGGGCCTAGGGGGCTCTATTCTGATTCTCCGTGTCTTCTACATATCTATGGGCAGTTTCATTGAGTTCCTGCCAATCGGGGACATTTTCCTGATCTAAATTCGGTCCAAGGGTGTCTCTGAATCCGCACGTAACCTGACTGTTTGTTGCCTACATTTTGGCGTGATCTTCTGAACTCTGCCTTTGTTCCGTTTTGGAACTATGGAGTGTTCGTAAAGCTGCCTCCAAATCTTCGCATTGTTTCTTTAGCTGTTCTACCTGCTGTTCCGTCTCTTCTCTTACCAAAACTGCATGTTGTGTAGGCCTTATCGTATTGTGTCTGAAAGCTGCTTGGGTGAACTATACAAGATTGGTGTGCCCGTTTGACTTCAGCCATCTCCTTGTCTTTAGCTGCTCTCAGAGTTGCTCATTAACTTTCTCACATTGACTAAAATTTCCCTCACTCTTCTCCTCTTTCTCTACAAGCTGTCTGCGGA
Organism: Scyliorhinus torazame; assembly: GCF_047496885.1. NCBI lineage: Eukaryota > Metazoa > Chordata > Chondrichthyes > Carcharhiniformes > Scyliorhinidae > Scyliorhinus > Scyliorhinus torazame. The sequence goes on from NC_092708.1 coordinate 242,520,600, forward strand.
GCGTCCTCACGACCTCCTCTGTGCCTCGCAATTGTGCCAGACAGGACATGGTTGCCATTGGCTTACAAACTTTTCCTACATTCTTTTTAATGTATCTCGGTTAGGTTATCCCACCAGGTTTGTCCTATACTACCTGGACCTGACTCTTCATTTGAACAAAACGTGGACCAGAGGGGCCATCCTTTCCCCTTCAAGTACTTTCTCAATTCCTCTTCCCATATGGGGCACTGCTCTGCTCTACTGGTTGCTGTGACCTCTGGTTCCTGCGGATTCATTAGGCGTTCCATTGCCTTTGCTGCCATTACTACTAGTATCTCTTTTCCTCTACCGTAAATTTGGGACGGGGGGAAGAGGGCGGCGATTCGAACAGCGGGTTTGGCCTAAGCTATTTTCCGGTTCACAATACTCCCGATAGTTTTACGCAACAAAATCTAACGAGTTTACCATATATCCCTGTTAGTACGCATGCAAGTTAATACACACTTCAGAATCTTGGAGATTTGATCGATACGGGCCTTGCACTTTTGGTTTCTTTCACATTTCCCAATTGGATTTCAGTTCAACGTTTTGTGGGTTCTCTCTGAGTGACAAAATCACTTCTAGGTCGAATCCCACCAGAGTCGCCAATAATGTTGCCAATTTGCACCGGAGACGCCAATAATGTTGCTCTTTTTAATGAGTGGAATACTATCCCACCAGCGTCACCAATAATGTTGCCAAGTTTGGGGTATCTACTTTATTCAGATATTTTCTATAAATTTAGAGTACCCAATTCATTTTCCCAATTAAGGGGCAATTTAGCGTGGCCAATTCACCTACCCTGCACATCTTTGGGTTGTGGGGGCGAAACCCACGCAAACATGGGGAGAATATGCAAACGCCACACGGGCAGTGACCCAGAGCCGGGATCGAACCTGGGACCTCTGCGCCGTGAGGCAGCAGGGCTAACCCACCGTGCTGCCCTTTTATTCAGATATTAATCTGACAGTTATTAATGAGGATATTGCTTTCAGAGTCGGCAGGTATCAGATGATACCACCACAAGATTTAACCGGATATCGATCAAAGACCCAACAACCAGTTAGTTAGTTCAAGTTCAATGATAATTTATTTACACACAAGAATTACTTCGACATGCAACATAAAACAGTACAAGCTAAATTACGCCTAACACTACAACAACCTGTACTTAACTTCAGGCACCCGGCTTTATACAGAGGAACAAGGCCTTTGTTCGGATCTTGCGTGGCTGGGTCTGAAGAAGTGACTTCGTTTCTGCTGGACTCGTCCGTCTGGTAGCGGTCGTTGATCTTGACCTTGCTTCTGGTTGTGGTGCTGCAATTGGTATCAGGCGTAGGCCGGGGCCAAGAGTGCGCTGGGGCCAAAATAGTTTGAACACATGGCAGTGTCTCTTTTTATCCTTTGGGGTTTTACGCTCTTTTGGGCGGTCCTTAGCTTTGGACCCAATTATTCGGCAGGCTTCGATTACTGCCTTCGATTTTAGCCAATAAAGAGGCTGGTGCCTTGATGGCTTGGCGTGTCCTGAGCGATCATTGACCTTGCCTATTTGGGCTTCCTGGGTGAAGGGAGTGGCGCCGATAAGTCTGTATCTGATACCCGAGTACAAGTCTGGGGTCTTTTGTTCTGGGGAAATGGGCCATTAGAATGCAAATCGGCTGGGGGTTTCGATAATGGTTATCTAGTGCAAATATACACTTAAGCTCTGAGTTCGTCTGGATCCTGCATTGGCCATATTTCCTGTGATTCTTTGCAAGTGGCCATACTTCCTTTTGTAAGTGACCATGTTTACTTTTGGAAGTGGCCATCCCAGATGGCTACACCTTACCCCTCCTTATCTCTGTAATCCCCACCAGCTCAAAACCCCCTCGGTTATCACTGCTCATCTAATTCTGGTCTCTTTTGAGTTTCCCCAATTTGAATTGCTCTGCCATTGGTGGCTATGGCTTTAGCTGCCCAGATTCCAAGCTTGGGAATTCCCTCCTTAAATCTCCTCACCTCTCTACCTTGCTTTTCTCCTTTAAAACATTGCTTAAAACCTACCTCTTTGATTAGCTTTTTGTCATGTGACCTAATATCTCTATTTAGCTTGGCATCATTTTATTTTATAATGTTCCTGGAAACACCTTGGGATGTTCTATTACCTTAAAGGCACTACATAAATATTAATTGTTCTTGAAGTTGTTGCCACTTAATTCATTTATGCATGGGCTCAGTTTAAAGCTGATTGTTAGAGATTCTTAGCCAACGATAATAAAAACAAAAAGTGCTGGAAGTAACCAGTAGGTCAGGCAGCTTCTGTGGAGGGAGAACCAGAGTTACTATTTCAGCTTCATGACCTTTCATCAAAACTCACCTATATGTACAAAGTCTTACAACACCAGGTTAAAGTCCAACAGGTTTGTTTCGATGTCACTAGCTTTCGGAGCGCTGCTCCTTCCTCAGGTGAATGAAGAGGTCTGTATCATTCACCTGAGGAAGCAGCAGCGCTCCGAAAGCTAGTGACATCGAAACAAACCTGTTGGACTTTAACCTGGTGTTGTAAGACGTCGTACTGTGCTCACCCCAGTCCAACGCCGGCATCTCCACATCATGGCTCACCTATATGCTTAGCCAACTAAGCACGTGTGAACTCTCTTTTTAACTGGCTATTGTTTGGGTAAAAACTTGGTTTGAGGATTGGTTTTCCCTTTTATATATGATCAGGTAATCTAGTTGACTTTGTATATGGTCTCCTTCATTTGTTTGCAGGTTGCAAATATTTTTTGACACCTATAGAAGCTCTGGCTTGGCTAATTTGACTGCAGGCTGATATGCATAATATATTTGATATTCAAATTTAATGAGTGCCTGAGAAACGAGGAGAGTATTGGCAATAGCCTTTATCAGGATAACCTTTTCTGCATGGTTCTTGTCAACCAGGTATCCCACCCTTGTCTCAAAAGGGTTTTTGCTTCTGATTGAAGTCATAGAATTTCAATAGTGAGTTGTTTGGAGGATCAGTGTAAGAAAAGGAAAGCCAATACTGCCTAGGAATTCTGTAGCGGTTTCCATTTCCATGAAAGAATGTGGATCCAGAAACCTAAGAGGCAGATTTCCTGAAAGCCTGAAATGCTCAAGATCATCAGCTAAGTATTGAAGAGTGGCTCTCTGGTAAGGCAGCACAGGTGCTTGAATGACATCTGCTAAGGCTTATAAGGTACTTGCCTCGGGCTGATACAAAAAAATGTAATTAAATCATACTTTTAGTTTATTTTTCTTGTACATATTTCACAAATTAACTTACAAGGTTGGTGCCAGGGGGTAAAATTTATTCTGCTCTTTGCCACGTCCAAAGTGAACCAAATTCCATTTAAATGCTTTCTTTTTAAAATAATGACTTTGTGGTGCCATTTATGACCAATAAGTAACCAAAAGTCCTTTGTAAAAATGTTTTTTAAAAGTTTTAAATTCAAGTAGCAATTTTTGAAGCAATCATATTTTCTTAAAATCTTAATATTTTGAACCAAGGCGAACAAAAGTTCACCCAATTTGGAATGTCTAGAACTGTCACCGGAAATGTCTGAATCAGATTTAATACGTTTTAATGTGTATTCTGTAAATATCAAAGTGTAGACTGTTAAATGAATAAATATTCTTCTTGTACATAGGATTTGAAAGACTTGATGAGACAGGCTGGAGAGGTTACGTTTGTGGATGCACACAGAAGCAAGAATGAAGGGTAAGTTGTTTTGCTTTGCCAGTTAACTTTATTTGTACGCTTTGACCCTTTAAGTGGCAACAATAGATGCATTGTTATCTTTCTGCATGTCCCTTCCTAATGTTTCACAGCTGTTAGTTACTTAATGAGATAGGCATTTGACGAGAAGTTCGATAGGAAGTCGCCATAAAAAGGAATGGAAGGATATGTTGATAGGGTGAGATCAAGTAAAGTTGGAGAAGGGGTGGCAGGTTGGCACAGTGGTTAGCACTGCTGCCTACGGCGCTGAGGACCCGGGTTCGATCCTGGTCCCGGGTCACTGTCCGTGTGGAGTTTGCACATTCTCCCCATATCTGCATGGGTTTCACCCCCACAACCCAAAGATGTGCAGGTTAAGTGGGTTGGCCACGCTAAATTGCCCCTTTTTAAAAAAACTATATATTTTATTCAAATTTTTTTCCGGCCAAACAAAACAGCACAAAATTTTTTCCCTTTTACAACAATAAAACAATATAAATAATAGTGACCATTTTTAACAAATAAATAAATAATATATAAACTAAATGGCAACTGCCATAACAAAATATTAACTCTCCCAAATAATAAAGTCAAACAAGCCAATATACATGTCCAAGTAAAAAATATCCATACAAAAACACCCCTGAGGACTCTTTCCCCCCCCCCCCCCCCCCCCCCCCCCCCCCCCCCGGGTTGCTGCTGCTACTTTCCCAGTTCCTTTATCGTTCTGCGAGATAGTCAATGAACGGTTACCACCGCCTGGTGAACCCTTGAGCCGAACCTCTTAGTGTGAACTTTATCCGTTCCAGTTTTATAAACCCTGCCATGTAGTTTATCCAGGCCTCCACGCCCGGGGGTTTAGCTTCCTTCCACATTAACAATATCCTTCGCCGGGCTACTAGGGACGCAAAGGCCAAAACATCAGCCTCTCTCGCCTCTTGCACTCCCGGCCCTTCTGCAACCCCAAATATAGCCAACCCCCAGCTTGGCTCGACCCGGACCCCCACCACCTTCAAAAGCACATTTGCCACCCCCACCCAAAACCCATGCAGTGCCGAGCGTGACAAAAACATGTGGGTGTGGTTCGCTGGGCTTCTCGCGCATCTCCCGCACCTATCCTCTACCCCGAAAAATTTATTGAGCCTTGCTCCGGTCATGTGCGCCCTGTGCAAGACCTTGAATTGTATCAGGCTAAGCCTGGCACACGAGGACGAAGAGTTTACCCTACGTAGGGCATCTGCCCACAGCCCCTCTTCGATCTCTTCCCCCAGCTCCTCTTCCCATTTTCCCTTCAGCTCATCCACCATGATCTCCCCCTCATCTCTCATTTCTCTGTATATATCTGACACCTACCATCCCCCACCTATGTTCCCGAAATCACTCTATCCTGAATCTCCTGCGTCGGGAGCTGCAGAAATTCCCTCACCTGTTGCCTCACAAAAGCCCTCAATTGCATATACCGAAATGTATTCCCCTGGGGCAACCCGTATTTTTCCGTCAGCGCTCCCAGACTCGCAAACGTCCCGTCTAGGAACAGATCCCTCGGTTGCACAATCCCTGCTCTCTGCCATGTTCTAAATCCCCCATTTATTCTCCCCGGGACAAACCTATGATTATTCCTTATCGGGGACCGCGCCGAGGCACCCGTCATTCCCTTATGCCGTCTCCGCTGCCCCCAAATTTTCAGCGTTGCCACCACCACTGGACTTGTGTATTTCTTTGGGCAGAAAGGCAACGGCGCCGTTGCCAATGCTTGTAGGCTGGTTCCTTTACAGGACGCCATTTCCAGTCTCTTCCACGCCACCCCCTCCCCTTCTCCCATCCACTTACACACCATTGAGATATTGGCGGCCCAATAATAATCACTTAAGCTCAGCAGTGCCAGTCCCCCCCTATCCCTGCTACGCTTCAAAAAAGCCGCCCTCACTCTCGGGGTCTTCCCAGCCCACACAAAGCTCATAACACTCTTCTCAATTTTTTTGAAAGAAGCCCTCGTAACCATCACCGGGAGGCACTGGAACACAAAAAGAAATCTCGGGAGGACTATCATTTTGACCGCCTGCACCCTGCCCACCAGTGACAGGGACACCATGTCCCATCTCCTAAAATCCTTCTCCATCTGTTCCACCAATCGTGTTAAATTAAGCCTATGTAGGGTTCCCCAGTTCCTGGCTATCTGTATCCCTAAGTACCGGAAATCTCTTGTTACCCTCCTCAGCGGTAAATCATCTATTCCCCTGCTCTGCTCCCCCGGATGCACCACAAACAACTCACACTTCCCCATATTCAATTTGTACCCTGAAAATTCCCCAAACTCCCTGAGTGTCCACATTATCTCAGGCATCCTCTCCACTGGGTCCCCAACATACAGCAATAGATCATCTGCATACAATGATACCCGGTGTTCTTCTCCTCCCCTGAGTACCCCCCTCCACTTCCTAGAGCCCCTCAGTGCTATGGCCAGCGGCTCAATTGCCAATGCAAACAGTAACGGAGACAGGGGACACCCCTGTCTTGTCCCTCTATAAAGACGGAAGTAGTCGGACCTCTGCCTGTTCGTGATCACACTTGCCACCGGGGCCCTATATAGCAGCTGTACCCATCCAATAAACCCCTCTCCTAAACCAAATCTCTTCAACACTTCCCATAGGTAGTCCCACTCCACTCTGTCAAATGCTTTCTCAGCGTCCATCGCCACCACTATCTCCGCCTCCCCCTCCGGCGGGGGCATCATCATCACCCCTAGCAGCCTCCGTATATTCGTGTTCAGCTGTCTCCCCTTAACGAACCCAGTTTGATCCTCGTGGACCACCCCCGGGACACAATCCTCTATCCTTGTCGCCATCACCTTGGCCAGGAGTTTATCATCCACGTTCAGGAGGGAAATAGGCCTGTAAGACCTGCACTGCAGCGGGTCTTTTTTCCTTCTTTAAGAGTAACGATATCGTCGCCTCCGACTTAGTCGGGGGCAACTTCCCCCTTTCCCTGGCCTCATTAAAGGTTCTCGTCAAAAGCGGGGCCAGTAGGTCCATGTATTTCCTATTAAATGCCACCGGGAACCCATCCGGTCCCGGGGCCTTCCCCGCCTGCATGCTCCCAATCCCCTTTACCTCCACCTCAATCCGTGCTCCCAGTCCCGCCCTCTCCTGCTCCTCCACCTTTGGGAATTCCAGCCGATCTAGGAAATGCATCATTCCCTCCTTCCCTTCCGGGGGCTGAGCCTTATACAGCCTCTCGTAGAATGCCTTAAACACCCCGTTCACCCTCTCCGCTCCCCGTTCCATCTCACCTTCCTCAACCCTCACCCCACCTATCTCCCTCGCCGCTCCCCTCTTCCTCAGTTGTTGGGCCAGTAACCGGCTCGCCTTCTCTCCATACTCATACTGTACTCCCTGTGCCCTCCTCCACTGTGCTTCTGCCTTGCCCGTGGTCAGCAGGTCAAATTCCATATGTAGCCTTTGTCTTTCCCTGTACAGTCCCTCCTCCGGAGCCTCTGCATATTGCCTGTCTACCCTCAGAAGTTCTCTCAACAGTCGCTCCCTTTCTTTGCTCTCTTGCTTCCCTTTATGGGCCCTTATGGATATCAGTTCCCCTCTGACCACCGCCTTCAGCGCCTCCCAGACCACTCCCACCTGGACCTCTCCGTTATCATTAAGCTCCAGGTACCTTTTGATACACCCCCTCACCCTTAGACATACCCCCTCATCCGCCAACAACCCCATATCCAATCTCCAGAGTGGGTGCTGCTCCTTTTCCTCTCCTGCCTCCAGATCTACCCAATGTGGAGCGTGGTCCGAAATGGCTATGGCCATGTACTCCGTCCCTGACACCTTCGGAATCAGTGCCCTTCCCAGGACAAAAAAGTCTATCCGTGAATACGCCTTGTGAACATGGGAGAAAAATGAAAACTCCTTACTCCTAGGCCTAATAAATCTCCAGGGGTCTACTCCTCCCATCTGCTCCATGAAGTCCTTAAGCACCTTGGCCGCTGCCGGCCTCCTCCCGGTCTTAGACCTAGACCGGTCCAGCCCTGGATCAAGCACCCTATTGAAGTCTCCCCCCATTACCAGCTTTCCCGCCTCCAGATCCGGGATACGCCCCAGCATACGCTTCATGAAGTTTACATCATCCCAGTTGGGGGCGTATACGTTCACCAGAACCACCACCTCCCCTTGCAATCTGCCACTCACCATCACGTATCTACCCCCACTGTCCGCCACTGTGGTCTTTGCCTCAAACAGTACCCGTTTCCCCACTAGAATAGCCACCCCCCCTATTCTTCGCATCTAAGCCCGAATGGAACACCTGCCCCACCCATCCTTTACGTAGTCTGACCTGATCTGCCAGTTTCAGGTGCGTCTCCTGCAACATGACCACATCTGCCTTTAAGTTCTTTAGGTGTGCGAGTACCCGTGCCCTTTTAATCGGCCCATTCAGCCCTCTCACGTTCCACGTGATCAACCGGGTTGGGGGGCTCTTTTACACCCCCCCCCATGTCGACTAGCCATCCCCTTTTCTAACCCAGCTCCTCACCCGGTTCCCACGTACCCGTATATCCCACCGACGGTGCTCTCCCGTCCCGACCACCCCGCCCCATAACAGCTCCCCCTTCGCAGCAGCAACCCAGTTAACTCTTCCCCCCCCCCCCCCCGCTAGATACCTTACTAGCATAGTTACACCCCCCATGTTGCTCCCAGAAGTCAGCAAACTCTGGCTGACCTCAGCTTCCCCTGTTTGTCCTCGGCCCCTCATTGTGCAAGGCCCCCTCCTTCCTGTGTCCCCGTTCCCGCTACAATTACCATAGCGCGGGAGCAAAGCCCGCGTTTCCCACTCGGTCCTGCCCCTGATGGCGCAGTTCCCTTCTCCTTCCCCTTTCCTTCCCACCGGCGCCCACAGTTCCCCATACTCTTCTCTCCCCCCCTCCCCCACCACCACCACCACCACGAGGGGAAAAGAGAAAAGTTACAAAATTGAAAAATTCCCCCCCCCCCCCCCCCCCCTCCCCTTCCTCGTCCACATAATCACCCCACCACTTTATTACAGAAGCTTTTTCTCTCGCCAGACTATTCCAGCTTCTCGTCCACAATGAATGTCCACGCCTCTTCAGCCGTCTCAAAGTAGTGGTGCTTCCCTTGGTGTGTGACCCACAGTCTCGCCGGCTGCAACATTCCAAATTTAACCTTTTTGTGGAGCACCGCCTTGGCCCGGTTGAAACTTGCCCTCCTTCTCGCCGCTATCCTCTCCTTTATCCATATTTATCCGGGGGGATTCCCTCCTATTTCACCGCACAATGATTTTGGCCGTTAAAAATTGCCGCTGGGGCTCCTAATAAGAGCCCAAAAGTCAGTTTCAACGGGAGGTGCCGAAACGTGCGACTTAGCTGGTCATCGCCGCACCCGGAAGTCGCTAAATTGCCCCTTAATTGGAAAAAAAAATAATTGGATACTCTAAAAAAAATTTTTAAGTAAAGTTGGGGAAGGATCATGTGGAGGATAAATACTGGCAAAGACCATGAGCGGGATTCTCAGTTGGCTGACGCTGAAATCACAAAACGCAATTGGGCGGAGAATAGGTTCCAATGTTAAAATCACGGCGGGTGCCAATTTGATGCCAAATCGCAATTCTCTGTCACCTCGACAGCGGCGTCAATGCTATCCGGAATAAATGTACAGTAATGCATATCATTACAGTTTGCATATCATTAGTGGCCCGACCCGATATTCTCCGGGGCCTCCGCAATGCTCCACTTCCGATGGGCCGAGTTCCTGATGGTGCAGTTCACGTGTGCTTTTAAAAATTGTGAAATTGGCATCATGGCTGCTGAGGGAGAGAGAGGGGGAAGGATAGCGTCCAATATCGCCATAGTGTGCTGATAGTTTTGCCGCTGGCCGGAGGGCTTCTGCCAGGGGCAGGGGGTGTAGCAGGGGGTGGCCAGGAGGTAGGTTGTGGGATCAGGGTGGACGAACAAGGAACACAGTAGCCGCAGCCAGCAAGGCAGCCATGCAGCTGCACACGCCACTATCAACCCACTGCGAACTTAGGGCCACGAGTCATATAAATGTCCTCCAGGCTACCCCCCTAGGTGTCCTGTGGCCCCAGCTGACCCATCAGCTGTATGGGTGCACTCCAGCACAACCAGTGCCATCTTGTTGGCTGGGATGAGTGTGTGTGGGGATTGCAATGTGTATTTTCGGCTGCAGTTTGTCAGCCTTCCAAGTGTCAATCACAGACCCGGCGAATCGCACACTGTTTTTCATTAGAAGCGATTGTGTTCCACATGGCACCGGTGCTCGCCCCTCCACAGTAGTAGAATTGATCAAGCTTTGGCGCCAGGTTTGGTGTCGTGAAAGTCCACAAATTCATGCATCGGGGTCAACACCTAGTCACAGAAATGGAGAATCCCGCCCCATTTGTTTTTGGGCTGTAAAAATCTATTTGATTAATGTTCACTCATCAGTGTTGTAATTAATCTTTAAAATTGTTTCATTAAAACTTCTACAAGTGTCTGGCTATTTCAAACGCTCTACTGATGATGTGACTTTAATATAATGCAATTATTTAGGATTAGACCAAAGAACATTACAGCACAGGAACAGGCCCTTCGGCCAACAAGCCTGCGCCAACCCAGATTGCTTATTTAGACCTACTACTTATTGCCCAAATGATCTGTATCCCGCCATTCAATCAAGATACATCTTAAACAGGCAGCACGGTGGCGCAGTGGTTAGCACTGCTGCCTCATGGCGCCGAGGTCCCAGGTTCGATCCCAGCTCTAGGTCACTGTCCGTGTGGAGTTTGCCCATTATCCCTGTGTGCGTGGGTTTCGCCCTCACAACCCAAAGATGTGCAAGGTAGGTGGATTGGCCACACTTAAGTTGCCCCCTAATTGGAAAAAATGAATTGGGTACTCTTTTTAAAAAAAAAAAGATACATCTTAACGTTGCCATCGTGCCTTCCTCCACTGGCAACACGTTCCATGCACCCACCACCCTCTGTGTGAAAAACTTCCCCTCTCACCTTCAACCTGTCAATTGAGTCTTCCACTATGGAAAAAAGCTTCTGACTATTCACCCTGTCTGTACTCTTAATTTTGCAGACCTCAATCGGGTCTCCCCTCCATCTTTCCAACTAAAACAATCCGATTTATTCAACCTCTCCTCATAGCTAACACCTTCCAGACCGGGCAACATCCTGGTGAACCTTCTTTGTACTCTCTCCAAAGCACCCACGTCCTTCTGGTGTATGGTGACCAAACTGCACACAATATTCCAAATGTGGCCTAACTAAAGTTTTATACAACTATAACATGACTTGCCAACTCTGGTACTCAATGTCCCGGCCAATGAAGGCAAACATGTCATATGCTTTCTTGACCACCTTATCCACCTGCATTGCCACTTTCATGGAACTATGGGCCTGAATGCCCAGACTCCTCTATGTCAATGCTCCTAAGGGTTCTGCCATTTACTGTATAATTCGCACCTGAATTTGATCATCCAATGCATCACCTCCACCTTGCATTTGTCCGGATTGATTTCCATCTGCCATTTCTCTGCCCAACTCCAATCTATCTGCTGTATTCTCTGGCAGTCCGCTTCACTATCTGCAACTCTACCGATCTTAGTTACTGCACTAGATATTTCCATCTTTTTCAACCCGTTCTTTAATGCAAAGATATTTACCTGAAGTCTCAAAAATGATCATCTGAAAGCAGTGTATGCTAGCATGGCAGTCGCTGTGGTCTAATAAAATGCTAGCACTAAAAAGAAGGAGAATGTGTATTGATTTCAGATACTGGAATTAAATGATTTATGCAGCATTTCTTAGTACAAAATTTTGAAACGTTTATCTGACTACTGCAGAAATAGACATAAAGATTGTGAAATGCAATCTTTATATAACATCCCTACAGTCAACTAATGAAATAGATTATCACGCAAAAGTTAAGATGGTTAAAGTTAAAACCTTGTAACAGCCTGCTCTTTGAGGAGTCATCTTCAAAATGTAGTTTTCTGTTTCCTTTAAAATACGTGAGCCACCAGGTTTGTAAGTTGAACCCAATAACTTTACTTATAACAGAAACCAAGTTGAAATATGCAGTAATTATAACAGAATAATGGCCAGCTAATCTACTACTACTCCCTTTTACCGTCCCACCCTTTACCCAGACACACACACACACACACACAGGGAAAGGGTGAAAATAAGAAGGGGATTAATATGAAATGAAAGATGAGTATCCTTTCTTCCGATGTTGAAATTTTTGCAGCAGGCTGACCTGCGAGAATGCTTAGTGATCAAAGCCACCGGTGTAGTATTAGAGATAATCTTCTGCCAGCAGCATATCGTCAGTACTCCCAGACAATAGGATTTCCTCTGGAGAGGCACTTCAACTTTTATTAACCTGGGCCTTCATTCAAAGTAGCAGCCTCAGGCCTGTTTCATTCTTTCTTGTTTCGAACTCTACCAGAATGACCAACAGCCTTGCTGAGAGTTCCCCACACAAGATTTTTAAAGGGTTTTAAACATCTGAACCCTGCTGAAGCAGATGGCTTGACTTTGGTTTCCTTGCAGTTCAGTCAAGCTGTGCAGAGAGAGATTTTTACCTAGGATCTTTAGAAAAAAAATCATTAGATGAGCGAGAAATCAGAGCTGTGACTCTCCAGGTTTCTTTTTTTTTATATAAATGTTTTATTGAAAAAAATTTTCCCAAACAACAATTTTTCCCCTCTTACAAAGCAAACGCAACAATAACAATACAGAAATTTTAAACAATACACAAGTAACAAAACCCCTTTATCTTTGACCTAAACTAAAACCCCTCTTCCCCCCCCCCCCCCCCCCCCCCCCCCCCCTCCCCCTGGGTTGCTGCTGCTGGTCATCTGTCTTCCCTCTAACGTTCCCCTAGGTAGTTGAGAAATGGCTGCCACCGCCTGGTGAACCCTTGAGCCGATCCTCTCAGGGCAAACTTTATCTGCTCCAGTTTAATGAACCCCGCCATATCATTTACCCAGGCCTCCAGTCCGGGGGGTTTCGCCTCCTTCCACATGAGTAGGATCCTGCGCCGGGCTACTAGGGACGCAAAGGCCACAACGTCGGCCTCTTTCGCCTCCTGCACTCCCGGCTCTTCCGCAACTCCAAATAGAGCTAACCCCCAGCCTGGTTTGACCCGGGCCTTCACCACCCGCGAAATCACTCCCGTCACTCCCTTCCAATACCCTTCCAGTGCCGGGCATGCCCAAAACATATGTGCGTGGTTTGCCGGGCTCCCGCCACACCTCCCACATTTGTCCAAAGAACCTGCTCAATCTTGCTCCCGTTATATATGCTCTATGTAGCACCTTAAATTGAATCAGGCTAAGCCTGGCGCATGAGGAAGAGGAATTTACCCTGCTTAGGGCATCAGCCCACATACCCTCCTCTATCTCCTCCCCTAGTTCTTCTTCCCACTTTCCTTTTAGTTCGCCCACCGACTCCTCCCCCTCTTCCCTCATCTCTCGGTAAATCTCTGACACCTTGCCCTCTCCGACCCACACCCCTGAAAGCACCCTGTCCTGTATCCCCTGTGTCGGGAGCAACGGAAATTCCCTCACCTGTTGTCTAGTAAATGCCCTCACCTGCATATATCTCAAGAAATTTCCCCGGGGCAACTTATACTTTTCCTCCAATGCTCCCAAGCTCGCAAAAGTCCCATCTATAAATAAATCTCCCACCCTCCTAATTCCCAACTGGAACCAGCTCTGAAATCCTCCATCCATTCTTCCTGGGGCGAACCTATGGTTGTTCCTGATTGGGGACCCCACCAGGGCTCCCCGCACCCCTCTCTGTCGCCTCCACTGTCCCCAGATATTCAATGTTGCCGCCACCACCGGGTTCGTGGTAAACTTTTTAGGTGAGATCGGTAGCGGCGCCGTCACCAGCGCCTCTAAACTCGTCCCTTTACAGGACTTTCTCTCCAGTCTTTCCCACGCCGCTCCCTCACCCTCCATCATCCATTTACGTATCATTGCCACATTGGCGGCCCAATAGTAATCGCCCAAGTTCGGTAGTGCCAATCCTCCTCTGTCCCTACTACGCTGAAGGAACCCCCTCCTTACTCTCGGAACTTTCCCTGCCCACACGAAGCTCGTGATGCTCCTGTCTATTTTATTAAAAAAGGTCTTAGTGATTAGTATAGGGAGACATTGAAATACAAATAAGAACCTCGGGAGGACCATCATCTTAATTGCTTGCACCCTGCCCGCCAGCGATAGAGGCTGCATGTCCCACCTCTTGAAGTCCTCCTCCATTTGTTCTACCAACCGTGTCAGATTAAGTCTGTGCAAGGTTCCCCAGCTCCTAGCGATCTGAATCCCCAGGTATCGGAAGTTTCTTTCCACTTTCCTTAGAGGCAAGCCTTCTATCTCTCTACTCTGGTCCCCTGGATGTATCACAAATAATTCACTCTTCCCCATGTTTAGCCGATACCCCGAGAAATCCCCGAACCCCCTCAAAATTCGCATAACCTCTATCATTCCCCCCGCTGGGTCCGACACGTATAACAATAGGTCATCCGCATATAACGAGACTCGGTGTTCTTCTCCCCCTCTAATCACCCCTCTCCATTTCCTGGAGTCTCTCAACGCCATGGCCAGAGGTTCAATTGCCAACGCGAACAACAATGGAGACAGCGGGCATCCCTGTCTTGTTCCCCTATATAGTCGGAAATACTCCGATCTATGTCGACCTGTAACTACGCTTGCCGTTGGAGCCCCATAAAGAAGTCTAACCCAGCTAATAAACCCGTTCCCAAACCCAAACCTCCTTAACACTTCCCATAAATACTCCCACTCCACCCTATCAAATGCCTTCTCTGCGTCCATTGCCGCCACTATCTCTGCCTCCCCCTCCACTGGGGGCATCATTATCACCCCTAATAGTCGTCGCACGTTAACATTCAGTTGTCTCCCTTTTACGAACCCTGTGTGGTCTTCGTGCACCACCCCCGGGACACAGTCCTCTATCCTCGATGCCAGTACCTTTGCCAACAATTTGGCGTCCACGTTCAACAATGAAATGGGTCTATAGGACCCGCACTGCAACGGATCTTTATCCCTCTTCAAAATTAACGATATCGTCGCCTCCGACATCGTCGGGGGTAGAGTCCCCCTTTCCTGGCCTCATTGAACGTCCTCACCATCAACGGGGCCAACAAGTCCATATATTTTCTGTAATACTCCACCGGGAACCCGTCTGGTCCTGGGGCCTTCCCTGCTTGCATGCTTCCCAGTCCCTTAATAACCTCGTCCACCCCAATCGGTGCCCCCAGGCCTACCACCCCCCGCTCCTCCACTTTCGGGAACCTCAATTGGTCCAGGAACTGCCGCATCCCCTCCTCTCCCTCTGGGGGTTGAGACCTATACAGTTCCTCATAGAAGGTCTTGAACACCTCATTTATCTTTCCTGCCCTTCGCACCGTGTCTCCCCTTTCGTCTCTAATTCCTCCTATCTCCCTCGCTGCTGCCCTCTTTCGCAATTGATGAGCCAACAGGCGACTCGCCTTTTCCCCATATTCATACCTCCTCCCCTGTGCCTTCCTCCACAGTACCTCCGCCTTTCTGGTGGTCAGAAGGTCAAATTCCGTCTGGAGTCGTCTCCTCTCCCTGTACAATTCCTCCTCCGGGGTCTCTGCAAATTCCCTATCCACCCTTAAAATCTCCCCCAGTAATCTTTCCTTTCCTTGGCCTCTGTTTTCCTTTTGTGGGCCCCAATGGAGATCAGCTCTCCTCTGACCACCGCTTTTAGTGCTTCCCATACCACTCCCACAGGGACCTCGCCGTCGTCATTGACCTCCAGATATCTCTCAATACACCCCCGCACTCTTGCACACACTCCCTCATCCGCCATCAGTCCCACATCTAATCGCCAGAGTGTTCTCTGCTCCCTTTCCTCTCCTAATTCCAGGTCCACCCAATGTGGGGCATGATCCGAAACCGCTATGGCTGAGTACTCAGCTTCTTCCACCCTAGAGATCAACGACCTTCCCAAAACAAAAAAATCTATCCGGGAGTACACTTTATGGACATGGGAGAAGAAGGAAAACTCCCTAGCCCTAGGTCTAAGAAATCGCCATGGATCCACTCCCCCCATTTGGTCCATAAACCCCTTAAGTACCTTGGCCGCTGCCGGCCTTCTTCCGGTCCTTGAGCTGGATCTATCTAGCCCCGGGTCCAGCACCGTATTAAAGTCCCCTCCTAAAATCAAGTTTCCTACCTCCAGGTCCGGTATACGCCCCAGCATCCGTCTCATAAATCCCGCATCGTCCCAGTTTGGGGCATACACGTTAACCAACACGACCTCCATTCCCTCCAGCCTGCCACTCACCATTACATATCTACCTCCGCTATCTGCTACGATGTTCTTTGCTTCAAATGCGACCTGTTTCCCCACCAAAATGGCCACCCCTCTATTCTTTGCGTCCAGTCCTGAGTGGAACACCTGTCCCACCCATCCTTTCCTTAGCCTAACTTGGTCCGCCACCTTTAGGTGCGTCTCTTGGAGCATAACCACGTCTGCCCTTAGTCCTTTCAAATGCGCGAGCACTCGGGCCCTTTTTATCGGTCCGTTCAGGCCTCTCACGTTCCACGTGATCAGCCTCACTAGGGGGCTACCTGCCCCCCTCCCGTGTCGACTAGCCATTACCTTCTCTAGGCCAGTCCCATATCCCGCCTCCGCGCTCCCGCTCGCTCCCCCAGCGTCGCACACCATCCCCGCCCACCCACTCTTTAGCCATTTCCTTTTGGATTTCCGCAGCAGCAACCCAGTTGTCGTCCCCCCCCCCCCCCTCACTCCCCCCCTCCCGCTAGATCTCTTTCTAGCATGATTGCTCCCCCCATATCACTTCCGTAAGTCAGCTGACTTCAACTGACCCCGGCTACTCCTGCTCACTCCTCGACCCCCCCCATGTGGGGAACTCCCATCCGCCTTGCGCCTGTCTTCCCGCCTTATTCTTTCTGGTGCGGGAACATCCCTTTACCTGACCCGCCTCTTATGGCGCAGCTCCCTTTCCCCTCCCCCTCCCCTTCCCCATTCTCCAACTATGTCCCGTCTTTCCCCCCTCACCGGCGCCCACATTTCCCCAATGTCTCCCCCCTTCCCTGTTTACTTCTCAATTAACTTCCACCGTAACATTAACAATAACATTTCCTGCAGCATCAGTCCCTCAGTTCCGATCCAATTTCTCTTCTTTGATGAAGGTCCATGCTTCCTCCGCCGTCTCGAAATACTCTCCAGGTTTCTGATATCAAAACGAAACTAAATCTGGAAAAACAGTGTCACAGCAGAAGGAACATTCCAGACAAAAACCCGACCAATCAGCAAAAGCCATTGACGAGGCCTGGCAATCCAAGTCAGTCCATTGGCCAACAGCCAAGTCCATCAAGGTGTGTCAGCACTAATCTCCCTAGAATCTGCTGGGGTGAAATGTAAATAGCTTCATGCAACTTGCCTTGCCTTAGGATCATAGGTCGATCTTCAGTTTAAACCAGCTACTCGAATTAAAGGCAAAGTCCAGCTTAAAGGCACTGGTTCATTTATTGTCCATGTGCAAAAATTCTAAAAGCAAAGTAGCAGAAGTTAAAAGAGAAAAAAACAAGAGACCAGCAGGGATTAACAGGAGGATTCTTGTATTCAGTATAATTGCCTTACATTGGTGTATATCCCATGATATAATAGTGCTACACTTTGACACTTTTATACTGTACCTGAGAATAATAATAATCTTGATTGTCATAAGTAGGCTTACATTAACACTGCAATGATGTTACATTGAAAAGCCCCTAATCGCCACATTCCGGCACCTGTTCGGGTACACAGAGGGAGAATTCAGAATGTCCAAATTACCTAACAGCACGTCTTTCGGGACTTGTGGAAGGAAACCGGAGCACCCGGAGGAAACCCATGCATCCATGGGGAGAACGTGCAGACTCTGCGCAGACAGAGACTCAAGCTTGGAATCCAACGTAGTTTGCCCTTCATGAAGTTGTTAAAGGCGGAACATATATGACCATAAGAGTTGGTAGAGACCAACTGTTCACTGGCATGGTGTCGTAAAGTTGAAACACACATTGTAAAATCAAAACGGTGTCAATTTATAAACATCGTAAGTGCCATTCGTCGTAAATAGAACATTGTAAAGTTGAGGACAGCCTGTACTTAGAAAACCATTAAGAATATAGAATATTTGGATGGCACAGTGGTTAGCACTGCTGCATATGGCACTGAGGACCCGGGTTCAATACCGGTCCATGTGGAGTTTGCGCATTCTCCCCGTATCTGTGTGGGTTTCACCCCCACAATCCAAAAATGTGCAGGGTAGGTGGATTGGCCACACTAAATAAGAAAAAGACTTAGCAGTAATATAAAAGGAAATAGTAAGGGCTTATGTAAGCATATGAGAAGTAACACCTGAAGATTGACTTGTTCACGGATGGAAGGCAATCTAAATGTGGAGGAGTCCGATATGATAGAGGCATTAAATGAATATTGTGCACCAGGTTTTACAAAAGATGGTCCAAGTCAAAATAGAGATATACTGGAAGAGATTTGACAATTATTAGAAATAACTGCAGAAAAAGAACTGCTTCTAAAAAAAGTGGTGGAACTTGAGGTCAATTGTCACCAGCACTTCATGGTATACAGTCTAGGCTGTTAACTCAGCCAGGAGATAGCAGAGACTAAAAGCATGGAACATAGAAAAATTATGGCAGTGAATTACAGACCCACTGAAAACATTATTTAATTCTCTGTAAACCAGCCAACTACTTTAAATCTTATGTCTCCTCTTTATTTGCTTTTCTGTTATCCACTCTGTTTAAGACCCACGGAATGTTATAAAATCTTTCCTCGGCCTTTTCCTCAAGAAACTGAGTGCTGAATTTGGTGCATTTTGAGTGCTATAGTAAGAGTTTGGTGACCGAGGGAGTATAAGGCTTCATTTTTATCTAAAGTTTAGTCTTTCTTTTATTTAGTTAATTAACTTAAAAGTTGCTGTTTGGTTTAGAAGAAGGTGAATTTTCAATCAGCTTTAAACAGGCTTCTACTTGTAGGCACTTGCAGCTGGAGCTTGTTAATTAGTTAATTGGATTAGGCCAGTTTTCAGAGGCTAGATTCACAGTATAAAAGTGATCCCCTACAGTGCAGACTTTGTTTGCACTGAGTGCTGAATTTGGTGCATTTTGAGTGCTATAGTAAGAGTTTGGTGACCGAGGGAGATAGGTGAGGAGGGAGTAAGGTGCTCCTTTCATTTTGTTTCCGACATTTCCGCAAAGAGTGAGAAGAGAGCCAGAGGTTTACAGAAAGTGTAGCTGACTGGGAGCAGAGTCGGAGGGTGGAGATCTAGTTAGCCCACAGGGCAGCTATATTCTGTCAGGTAAGAGGGGATGGAGGCTAGGCCAGTTGCATGCTCCTCCTGTAGGATGTGGGTGGTGAGGGATACCACCGGTGTCCCTGCTGACTATACCTGCGGTAAGTGCACCCAACTTCAGCTCCTCAAAGACCGTGTTAGGGAACTGGAGCTGAAGATGGATGAACTTCGGATCATCCGGGAGGCAGAGGGGGTGGTAACCACACCCAAGGTACAGGACAAGAATAGCTAGGTTACCGTCAGGGGGAAAAAAAAAACAGGCAGACAGTGCAGGGATCCCTCGTGGCCATTCCCCTTCAAAACAAGTATACCGTTTTGGATGCTGTTGGGGGGGATGACCTACCGGGGGAAGGCCCTAGCGGCCAGGTCTCTGGCACTGAGTCTGGCTCTGGGGCTCAGAAGGGAAGGGGGGAGAATAGAAAAGCAATAGTTGTAGGAGATTCAATGGTTAGGGGAATAGATAGGAGATTCTGTGGTCGCGAGTGAGACTCCCGGAAGGTATGTTGCCTCCCGGGTGCCAGGGTCAGGGATGTCTCGGATCGTGTCTTCAGGATCCTTAAGGGGGAGGGCGAGCAGCCAGAAGTCGTGGTGCACATTGGTACCAACGACATAGGTAGGAAAAGGGGTGTGGAGGTAATATACAAGTTTAGGGAGTTAGGCTGGAAGTTAAAAGCCAGGACAGATAGAGTAGTCATCTCTGGTTTGTTGCCGGTGCCACGTGATAGCGAGGCTAGGAATAGGGAGAGAGTGCAGTTGAACACGTGGCTGCAGGAATGGTGTAGGAGGGAGGGCTTCAGGTATTTGGATAATTGGAGCGCATTCTGGGGAAGGTGGGACCTGTACAAGCAGGACGGGTTGCATCTGAACCAGAGGGGCACCAATATCCTGGGAGGGAGGTTTTCTAGTACTCTTCGGGAGGGTTTAAACTAATTTGGCAGGGGAATGGGAACTGGATTTGTAGTCCAGCAACGAAGGTAACCGATATTCAGGACGCCAAAGCGTGTAATGAGGCAGTGGGGAAGGGAACACTGACAAAGGAGAGTACTTGCAGGCACGGAGATGGGTTGAAGTGTGTGTACTTCAACGCAAGAAGCATCAGGAATAAGGTGGGTGAACTTAAGGCATGGATCGGTACTTGGGACTACGATGTGGTGGCCATCACGGAAACTTGGATAGAAGAGGGGCAGAAATGGTTGTTGGAGGTCCCTGGTTATAGATGTTTCAATAAGATTAGGGAGGGTGGTAAAAGAGGTAGGGGGGTGGCATTGTTAATTAGAGATAGTATAACAGCTGCAGAAAGGCAGTTCGAGGAGTATCACCCTAATGAGGTAGTATGGGTTGAAGTCAGAAATAGGAAAGGAGCAGTCACCTTGTTAGGAGTTTTCTATAGGCCCCCCAATAGTAGCAGAGATGTGGAGGAACAGATTGGGAAACAGATTTTGGAAAGGTGCAGAAGTCACAGGGTAGTAGTCATGGGTGACTTTAACTTCCCAAATATTGAGTGGAAACTCTTTAGATCAAATAGTTTGGATGGGGTGGTGTTTGTGCAGTGTGTCCAGGAAGCTTTTCTAACATAGTATGTAGATTGTCCGACCAGAGGAGGGGCAATATTGGATTTAGTACTTGGTAATGAACCAGGGCAAGTGATAGATTTGTTAGTGGGGGAGCATTTTGGAGCTAGTGACCACAATTCTGTGACTTTCACTTTAGTAATGGAGAGGGATAGGTGCGTGCAACAGGGCAAGGTTTACAATTGGGGGAAGGGTAAATACGATGTTGTCAGACAAGAATTGAAGTGCATAAGTTGGGAACATAGGCTGTCAGGGAAGGACACAAGTGAAATGTGGAACTACAAGATAGCCGGGAGGGAACTGAAGAAAGGGATTAGGAGAGCTAAGAGAGGGCATGAACAATCTTTGGCGGGTAGGATCAAGGAAAACCCCAAGGCCTTTTACACATATGTGAGAAATATGAGAATGACTAGAGCGAGGGTAGGTCCGATCAAGGACAGTAGCGGGAGATTGTGTATTGAGTCTGAAGAGATAGGAGAGGTCTTGAACGAGTACTTTTCTTCTGTATTTACAAATGAGAGGGGCGATATTGTTGGAGAGGACAGTGTGAAACAGACTGGTAAGCTCGAGGAAATACTTGTTAGGAAGGAAGATGTGTTGGGCATTTTGAAAAACTTGAGGATAGACAAGTCCCCCGGGCCTGACGGGATATATCCAAGGATTCTATGGGAAGCAAGAGATGAAATTGCAGAGCCGTTGGCAATGATCTTTCCGTCCTCACTGTCAACAGGGGTGGTACCAGGGGATTGGAGAGTGGCGAATGTCGTGCCCCTGTTCAAAAAAGGGACTAGGGATAACCCTGGGAATTACAGGCCAGTTAGTCTTACTTCGGTGGTAGGCAAAGTAATGGAAAGGGTACTGAAGGATAGGATTTCTGAGCATCTGGAAAGACACTGCTTGATTAGGGATAGTCAGCACGGATTTGTGAGGGGTAGGTCTTGCCTTACAAATCTTACTGAATTCTTTGAGGAAGTGACCAAGCATGTGGATGAAGGTAAAGCAGTGGATGTAGTGTACATGGATTTTGGTAAGGCATTTGATAAGGTTCCCCATGGTAGGCTTCTGCAGAAAGTAAGGAGGCATGGGATAGTGGGAAATTTGGCAAGTTGGATAACGAACTGGCTAACCGATAGAAGTCGGAGAGTGGTGGTGGATAGCAAATATTCAGCCTGGATCCCAGTTACCAGTGGCGTACCGCAGGGATCAGTTCTGGGTCCTATGCTGTTTGTGATTTTCATTAATGACTTGGATGAGGGAGTTGAAGGGTGGGTCAGTAAATTTGCAGACGATACGAAGATTGGTGGAGTTGTGGATAGTAAGGAGGGCTGTTGTCGGCTGCAAAGAGACATAGATAGGATGCAGAGCTGGGCTGAGAAGTGGCAGATGGAGTTTAACCCTGAAAAGTGTGAGGTTGACCATTTTGGAAGGACAAATATGAATGCGGAATACAGGGTTAACGGTAGAGTTCTTGGTAATGTGGAGGAGCAGAGAGATCTTGGGGTCTATGTTCATACATCTTTGAAAGTTGCCACTCAAGTGGATAGAGCTGTGAAGAAGGCCTATGGTGTGCTCGCGTTCATTAACAGAGGGATTGAATTTAACATCGTGGGCCGAAGGGCCTGTTCTGTGCTGTATTTTCTATGTTCTATGTTTTCTATGTAAATCAACCTCATCTAACCCAACTTTCCTCATAGCTAAAATTGTGCATTCCTGCCAACATCTTCAGAAGTCTCCACTGTACCCTACCTTGTGTAATCACACCCTTCCTGTAATGAGGTGATCAGAACTGTACGGCAATAATCTGGCTGTGACGTAATGGGTGTTGTATACAGTTCTAGCAAACGCCGCCATATACTGCTCTTCGGCTAATAGAGGGAAAGCCTTCTTAAACACCTCATCTACCTGTCTTGTTACCTTCAGCGATCTGTGAATATGCACCCTCAGGTTCCTCTGTTCCTCCACACTTCTCAGTATCCTACCATTTATTACATATTCTCCTGCCTGATTTTCCCTCCCAAAATGAATTACTTTGCATGTCCCCAGATTCAATTCTATTTGCCACCTTCTTCCCACTTGAACAGCTCATTGATATCGTCCTACAGTCTTCGTCCTCGCTATCAACCGCAGAATTAATTTTCTGTTTCATTTGCAGATTTCTTAATTTTTTTCCCTTACATTTAAGTCTAAATCATTGTCATTGAAAAGAAAATGACTAAGTAATGAGCGCTGTGGCACCCCACTGGAAATAGCCATCTGGTCACAAATAGCCACATCAATCATGACCCTTTGACTTCTGCCACTGTGCCAATTTTGGATCCACTTTCTCTGGGATCCCTTGGGCTTTTAATTTCCTGACCAGTCTGCCATGTGAAACCATTAAAAAAAATAAAAAAAATTTAGCGTACCCTATTTATTTTTTCTAATTAACGGGCAATTTAGCGTGACAAATCTCCATACCCTGCACATCTTTGGGTCGTGGGGGTGAAACCCACGCAAACACGGGGAGAATGTGCAAACTCCACACAGACAGTGACCCAGAGCCGGGATCGAACCTGGGACCCCGACGCCATGAGTCAGCAGCGCTAACCCACTGCACCACCGTGCTGCCCCGCCATGTGAAACCTTGACAGGGTGGATGCTGAAAGGATGTTTTTCCTTGTGGGAGAAACTAGAACAGTTTAAAAATAAGGGATTACCCATTTAAGACAAATCTTTTCTCTGAGGGTTCTGTGAGTCTGTGGAATTCTCTGAGTGGTGGAGGTAGGGTCATTGAATACGTTTAAAGCAGAGTTAGATTCTTGACTAACAAGGGAGTCAAAGGGTTTAGGAGGTAGATAGGAAAGTGGCATTGAGGCCACAATCAGATCAGCCATGATCTTTTCAAATGGGGGAGTAGACTTGAAGGGCTGAGTGGCCTACTCCTGTTCTTAATTTGTATCTAACTGCCCCTTCTCTTAGGCTTGCTATGTTCTCCTGAATGTGTTTGTCTTTCATACTTTTCTCACTGATTTTATCTCAGTTAATGCATGTATCCTTAATTAGTGAGCGACAATTTTTTGTAGCCTTTGATTCCTTTGCCGTCCGTATTCGTAATTTGCTGCCTTCCATTTCTAGTTTTGCTTTTTCTATCAGGAACTCAAAACATTGCCAAGCTAATTCAAACCCTCCCCACCATCATGTTGGCCCTGGCAGTAATTATTCAATTCTTCAATGTGCAAATTATGCTGTGGGGCTCGAGAGTAGTCGATGTAGCGCTATTGTTCAAGAAGGATAACTGGGTGATTAGATCAGTTTGTTCCGCAATAGTTATGCATTGCTCAGATTTGGAACCTAGTATTCAAAAGAACATTAAAGCCATAGGAAGCAGAAATTATAAATTGACCAGATGATACGAGGGAGAGGAAGTTATATTTATAGTTAAGAAAAGAGACTAATGATATTGGGACTATTTCCACTCGAGTAGAGGTGGCGATTAAGAGATTTAACCAAGTCTTTAAAATTTTAATATGAGGAGTTATGTCAAGGTGAACCGTGAAATACAATTTCCTGGTGCAGGAGTCAATGACAAGGTCATCAATTTAAAACAGTCACAGAACGGAAGGAAAATGCTTGGAGAAAATCTTCAGTGCTTTAGCACAGAGAGTGGATGCAGTTGAGATCATTGACCAAACACTTGAAGTTGAGCAAAATAAAGGAGTATGGAGAGAAAGCAAGGCAGTAGGATTGACTTTTGTTTGGTCAGTAAAGAATCAGAAGTGATGGGTTGAATGATTGCCTCCAGTGCTGTAAGCTTCTCTGGATTGCATAGAACGAATGAATGTCTCAAATGAAACTGTTAGATTTTGGAGTCAAGTACAATGAAAATGCAACTGAGAAGATTTAAATATGAAAGTACTTGTATTTTCATTAGCTAACAGTTTACTTGTATACACAAAGCATGAATGTGATGATGTGTAATATTTAATTGAAGAGTGACAATTGTGGTCACTTTGATAATTATGCTTACGATACTGAAGTAATCATGTTTTGCTAAAGTAAGCAAAATACTGTGGATGCTGGAATCTGAAACAAAAACAAAAGGCACTGGAGAAACTCAGCAGGTCTGCCAGCATCTCTGGAGAGAAACACAGTTAACGTTTCGAGTCATAGACTCTTCGTCAGAGGGGAGAATGTGTTAGAGCTGTAGAAATTGCAACAAAAAGTAGCCACTAAATTTTGCAATTGCTTTCAAAGACTTTTGGGGGGATAGCTTGTATAACTTCATCAGTGCTACTGCCAATATAAGTTCACACAACATGGAATAGTTTTCTTTACATAACGCAAGTCTGCCATTACATTGTCATAATATGTCTGCATCAATGTACCTTAAACGTTGACTGATCCAAAAGGCAACAAATGCATCTATATCCAAATCTAAGAATGTCATCTAGAAGGTATTTTTTTGTGCTTTGCAAATTGTATTTTTTAACATCTAATCTTTGTGTACACAATGTAATTATACCATTCTTGTTAACAAATGGTGCTGAATGATAATTGATCTAGCATTTTTGTGTCAAAGTAAATATCAAGATGAAGATTGCGATTTGGTTTTATTTTGTAATTTATTCAGAGAATGCTGTGAATGAAGAAGTCCATGTTTTCACCAGCCATCTCATGTCGATTTTTGGGGGCTCCAAAATTACTGATATTAGGTAATTTCTGGACCTAGTTCTGGTAAGCACTGCTCAGCTTCCCGAGCATTGTTAACAAAACTAGAATGGTTCCCAAGTCAGATTTGGAACGCTTTGCAAAGATGTTGTGAGCAATAGGTGACTGACTGGAATAGTACCCCGAAACTCTTCAAAAGAAAGTTACAAGTTTTGGTCGCAGGCTTCATTGTTTATTATAGCATGATAATGTTTTGAGTTCACCGTCTAAAATGTCCTACCAAATCACCAATTAGTTTCCTTAGCAATTCTGGAGCTAATAGCTCAGTGTCCCTTTCCTGATAGGACTTTCTGCTGTCCTTTTATAGAACTCGCCTTGGATTTCTGTTCACCGCTTCTGTTTGTATTCTGTTTCACAATTCTATCATCTATTGTAAAAAAAAAAGTTGCCGAAGTTCTCTATCTTCTTCAGAAACTTAACTGTAAACTAAGTCTTGTGGTTTTCAAATCCTGTTGACTGAACTTCAGTGTATTCAAACTTTCCACACGCATTAATATCTTCATGATCTGCAAGCTTCTTTTCATCGTCCTCTTCTCCAAAACGTACCAAGATAAATCCTCTTTCCTCAACGCTGAGCCCTCAAAATTATAGCTCTCTCCTGGGCTGCCTGCAATAAATCCAGATTATTCTATCATCTTACAAGACCCACATCGAACACAGCACTCTAAATGCAGCCTTCCTGGAGCTAGATAGAGCTTCAGGGTCACTTATTGAGATGCAATTGATAATATGGAATTGTCTTCTTCAATTTGTTGGTTGAGTCAGGCATCTTTTACATAGTTTACATAGAACATACAGGGTTTGGTATCTTACAAACATACAATTTAGGAGTAGGAATAGACCACTTGGCCCTTCAAGCCTGCTCCGCTATTGAATAAGATCATGGCTGATCTGATTGTAACCTCAAGTCCACATTCCTGCCTACCACTCAAAGCTTTTCACATTCTTGTTAATCAAGAATCTATCTACCTCTGTCTTAAAAATATTCAAAAACTCTGCTTCCACTGCTTTTTCAGGAAGTATTGAAAGACTCTACTTCCATTGCCTTTTGAGGAAGAGAGTTCCAAAGACTTACTGCCTCGGAGAGAAAACAATTCTCCAAATCTCTATCTTAAATGGGTCACCCACTTATTTTTAAATAATTCTAGATTCTTGCACAATTGGAAACATCCTCTTCACATCCACCCTGTCAGGACCCCACAGGATCTTGTATGTTTCTATTAAATTGCCTCTTACTCTTCTGAATTCCATTGGAGACAAGCTTAGCCTGTCATATATCTTTCCTCATAAGACAACCTGCCCATTCCAGGTATTAGCCTAGTAAACCTTCTCTGAACTGCTTCTAACACATTTAAGTCCTTCCTTAAATAAGGAGACCAATACTGTACACTACTCCAGATGTGGTCTCACCAGTGCCCCGAATAATTGAAGTATAGCCTCCCTACTTGTGTATTTAATTCCTGTCGCAATAAATTATAACATACTGTTAACTTTCCTAATTACTTGCTACACCATCATACTAACATTTCGTGATTTGTGGACTTAGACACCCAAATCCCTCTTATTTTGGAGGAGTTAGAGTAATGTTCAAACAAGATTATTTCAGTTTAATCGCTGTCATGTTGACTGTTCAGGCATGTTTAGTGATTCTGTGGAAAGGTGACACCTGAGAAAATTCTGTGGCAACAAGTAAATAAGAACGGGAGAAAAAACATGAACTCGGTGCGAACTAAACGCTTGATTGAACACTTCAGCATGTTCCATATTTTTTATTATAAACTTTTTCTGATCGGCTGAGTCATTCTAAAATATGTGAGAATGGGCAGCAAGCAGGGTAACGTTCAAAGCCAGTGACAGCTGAACCCAGCCCATTTTCCTGGACGGATAAAGGCTTCTCACATCACCAGAGCCTGAAGGAAGCCACAAGTGATGAAAATTTCCACTTTTCTTTAGATATTATTAATTTCCTGAATTAGTTATACAAATCAATTTACTTTCCCAGAAAGAGCAAGTGGAATTAATTGGACCACTCTTTCGTTAGACAACAGTAAATGAGAAGACGTATATCTGTCCTGTTCTATTTCTGAGTTTCTGCTGTGCTGTGAAGTCAAGTGAATTTGGAACAACTGACAGTTGAAGAATGCAATCGTGGCTCTTCTGGTGACCAAGATGGTAAATGTATTACTGCCCAGAATAGTACTGGGTCATCCCTATCTGACACTACCAAGGTTCAGTCACTCAACTGTCCTATCTTTACTGATCTTAGTTGAATGGCAATAGCAGCAGTGCTATTGGCTGGAGTATCTGACTGAATCAGTGGCTGACCTGTCAAGAGTGGTCACTTAGGTGAGATAATGAACCTGAATTGGTAACTTCACGCGGGAAGAGATTGTGTACAAATAGATTTTTTGAAAATCATTGAACGCAAATCTCGTAATATATTAATTACTTTTTTAAAAATAAATTTAGAGTACCCAATTTTTTTTCCCAATTAAGGTGCAATTTAGCATGGCCAATTCACCTAAACTGCACATCTTTTTGGGTTGTAGGGGTGAGACCCGCACAGACACGGGGAGAATGTGCAAACTCCACACAAACAGTGATCCGGGGCCAGGATCAAACCCGAGTCCTCGGTGCTGTGAGGCAGCAGTGCTAACCACTGTGCCACCCCTATTAATAACTTTGTTCATTTTAGTTTTGGCACATTCAGATTGCTTAATTTTAAATAGTCTCTGATTTGGCAGCAATCAAGATGGATGTGCAACTTCTTTTATTCACTTGTCTGACTAAAATAGTGTGGTACAATTCTAATTCCACCAGTCCATTCTGGAAAAGTAAATTAATTTGGATTACCAATTCAGGAATGCAAATATATTGCATTAATTAAAGCATAAAGACACTTTGAGATAGGTAGCTTGACCAATCACCCGTGGGGTAACTGCTGGTGTTACTCTGTGCTGGCAAGTACCCTTTGACCAATGGAAATATTAGTGGATACAAGAACACTTCAGTTTTTAGTTGTTCATGGTATTCTTGTTCATTGGATATGTGTAAGATACAATAGTGGAAGCCATTTAGATTTTTTGATGATCTTGGTCTAAGGGGAAACAGCCAATTTACCCAAATACAAACAGCTTATTTGCAAAAAGGTAAAGCTAACTTTGGGGGATTCTAGGGTATGTGCTGCAAGTGCTGGATATATGAGCACATGTTCTGACACTTAGTTATGTCTTCCAGCAATAGAACAAAGAACAATACAGCACAGGAACAGGCCCTTCGGCCCTCCAAGCCTGTACCGATCAGATTACCAACCTTGGCCAACACCCTTAGCACTTCCTTGTGCCATAATCCCTCTATACCCACCCTATCCATGTATCTGTCAAGATGCCTTTTGAATGCCATTAATGTATCGAGATGCCTTTTGAACGCTGTTAATGTAATAGCTTCCCCATTAGTTTTAAAAGATATGTCTTCAGGATAGTGGAATGATCTACTCAGGCCATATGTTCAAATCACGTGTCATATGAAGGCCTGTTCCGCCATGCCCTCCTCTCCCTGGTGCTGAATTTCACACACGGTCAAGAGAAAGTTATTTTGTTGCATGCTGAGACGCTTTAGGCCATAAAATTATGTTTAGTTATATAATATTCCACAAACTTTACCTGCATTGCAACTTGAAGGAAGGTAAAAATGATCAAGTTGTCCTTTGCCCTTTGTTTTTTTAACAAACTATTTTATTGAGGTATTTTTTGGCATTCTAAACAGTTACAGATTACAGAAATATCCAAACATCCAACGGAAAACCAGCACTTCAACCAAAACATAAGGCACATACCCGCTTCTCTCCCATAGACACTACCCGCCTATTTATCCCTCCTACTCAATCCCCCCCCCGACGCTCACTCTCCCGCGAAGAAGTCAATGAATGGTTGCCACCTTCGGGCGAACCCCAATACAGATCCCCTCAAGGCGAACTTGATTTTTTTCCATACCCACCAGACTTGACATGTCCGAAAGCTATAGTTCGGTCTTCGGGGGTTTTGAGTCCCTCCATGCCAGCAGTATTCGCTGCCGGGCTATCAGGGAAGCAAAGGCCAGAAGATCTCCCCCTGGACTCCAGGGTCTTCCGAAACCCCCAAAATTGCCACCTCTGGACTCATCACCACCCTTGTTTTCAGCACCCGGGACATGACCCCCGCAAATCCCTCCCAGTGCCCTCTTAGCTTAGGGCATGCCCAAACCATGTGAACGTGGTTCGCTGGTCCTCCCGCGCATCTAGCGCACTTGTCCTCTACCCCAAAGAATTTGCTTATCCGAGCCACCGTCATGTGGGCCCGGTGAACGACCTTAAACTGAATTCAGGCTGAGCCTGGCACATGTTGTGGTTGAGTTTGCCCTACTCAAGGCTTCCGCCCATACCCCGTCCTCCATCTCCCCGCCAAGCTCCTCCTCCCATTTGAGTTTCAGTTCTTCCGTCTGGGACTCTTCACCCTTCATGAGCACCTTGTAAATATCCGAGACTCTACTCTCTCCTCCTTCTCCTCTAGAGACTATTCTGTCCTGAATCCCTATTGGCGGGAGGCGTGGGAAGGATGGGACCTGTCTGCGTACAAAGTCCCGCACCTGTAAGTACCTAAAGTCAATTCCCCTTTCCAGCCCAGCTTTCTCCTCCAACTCCCTCAAACTCGCAAAGTTCCCCTCCAGGAACATATCGCCCACCCTCCTCACTCCCGCCCGCCGCCATGTTCAAAACCCTCCATCCATGTTCGCGGGGGCGAATCGATGGTTATCACAAATTGGAGCCCAGACCGACGCACCCACCTCCCCTGCATGCTTTCTCCACTGGCCCCAAATCAGCAGGGCCGCCCCCACTACCGGGCTGGTGGAGTACCTGGCCGGCGCAAGCGGTAGGGGAGCCGTGACCAGTGCTGCCAAACTGGTGCCCCTGCACAAAGCCGCCTCCACCCGCTCCCAGATAGACCCCGTACCCACCATCCACTTACTTATCATGGCTATGTTAGCCGCCCAGTAGTAGTTGATCAGATTCTGCAATGCCAATCCCCCCTCGCTACGGCTCCTTTCAAGCATCGCCTTCCGCACCCGCAGGGTCTTTCCCGCCCAGGCAAAGCTCATGATGATTTTGCTGGTCCTTTTGAAGAAGGACCGTGGGATAAAGATCGGGAGGCACTGGAAGATGAACAGGAATCTAGGGAGGATTGTCATCTTTACCATCTGCACCCTCTCCGCAAGTGTCAGCGGGAGTGCATCCCATCTCCGAAACTCCCTCTTCATTTGTTCCACCACTCTAGTCAAATTTACCTTTTGTAACCTGCCCCAGTCACGTGCCACCTGTATCCCCAAGTACCGGAAACTTTCCCCAACCAGCCTAAATGGCAGCTCCTTCAGTCTATTCTCCTGGCCCCTTGCCTGCACTACAAACATCTCACTCTTAGCCATATTTAATTTGTATCCTGAGAACCAGCCAAACTTCCTCAATGTTTCCAGTATATTTTCCACCCGGCCAGTGGGTCCGGCACGTACAGGAGCAGGCCATCTGCATAGAGAGAGACCCTGTGCTCCACCCCCACCCCCTCATCATTCCCTTCGCAGCTCTCAGCGCAATCGCCAGCGGTCGTATGGCCAGCGCGAACAGCAACGGGGAGAGTGGACATCCCTGTCTGGTCCCACGATGTAGTCTGAAATAGTCTGACGTTATCCTGTTCGTCCTTACGCTAGCTTTTGGAGCCTGGTACAATAGTCTGACCCAATTAACCAGTCCCTCCTAGAACCCAAACCGTCCGAGTACCTCCCACAAATAGTCTCACTCCTCCCGGTCAAAGGCCTTCTCAGCGTCCATTGCCACCACTACCTCCACCTCCTTGCCTGTCGGGGGCATCATAATCACATTAAGCAATCTTCTCAAGTTGGCTGTCAGCTGCCTGCCTTTCACAAACCCTGTTTGGTCGTCCCCAGTCACCTCCGGTACGCAGTCCTCAATTCTAATCGTCAGGAGCTTGGCGTCCATATTGATCAGGGAAATTGGCCTGTATGACCTGCAGGATTCCGGGTCCTTGTCCCGCTTTAATATCAGCGAGATGATGGCTTCCGACATCGTCGGAGGCAGGGTCCCTCTGTCCCTCACCTTATTAAAAACCCTTGTCAGTACCGGTCCCACTATCTCTGAGAACGTTTTGTAAAACTCTACTGGGTATCCATCCGGTCCCGGGGCTTTCCCCGACTGCATGGCCTTTAGGCCCCCCAGTACCTCCTCTGCTCTAATCGGGGGCCCCCAGCCCGTCCACTAGTCCTCCGCCTACTTTTGGGAAGGTTAGTCCATCCAGGAACCGTTTCATCTCCTCCGGCTCCTCCAGTCCAGCTTACTATATAAGTCCCAAAATACCTTATTCAGTCCTGACGGGTCCTCCACTCTGCTCCCCTTCCCGTCCACCACTCTACTTATTTCCCTGGCCGCCTCCCTCTTCCTGAGTTGCTGCGCTAGCAATCTGCTGGCCTTCTCCCCATGCTCATACACCACTCCCCTTGCCTTCCTAAGTTGTTCCACGGCCCTACTCGTGGATAGCACCCCCAGTTCCGCCTGCAGTCTCCGTCTTTCCCCGAGTAGGTCCCCCCCCCCGGACCCCGCATGCTCCTCGTCTATCCGGTGAATCTCCTCAACCAATCTATCCATTTCTGCTCTGTCCGCCCTATCCCTGTGAGCCCAAATTGAGATCAGCTCCCCCCTCGCTACTGCCTTCAGCGTCTCCCACAGGGTCACTGCTGAAACCTCCCCCGTATCGTTCACCTGCAAGTAATTTCGCATACACTTCCGCAGTCTCTCACATATCCCCTCCTCCGACACAATCCTACGTCTAACCTCCATTGCGGGCATTGGTAATTCGCCACCTTGACCTGCAGGTCCACCCAATGTGGGGCATGTCCGAAATAGTGATTGCCGAGTATTCCGTATTCTTTATCTCCCCTACACCGTCCCTGCTCAAGATAAAGAAATCAATCCTAGAGTATACTTTATGAACATGCAAGTAGAACGAGTAGCCCCTTCCCGTCGGCTGTCTGGCTCTCCATGGGTCGTCCTTTGCCCTTCTGAATTGTCTCGGAGCTAAGGTTTGCATATGTTGAGACCCTCAGGGTATTGAGGTGAATCAACAATTGAATCATCTTTTGGACTTTGTAAAACTTAATAACTGCATTTGTTGACCTCCAATACAGTCTACCACACATTAACCCAGGATGCTTAATGACATGCAAAGTTCTAGGTGGGTCCACCGCAACACCATTTAATCTGCAAGAATCAGTGTCACAACAGTTTAGCTGATTCAATAGTTTAGACACTGCAAGCCTTACCATACATTGTCTTGCGAAACATCTTTGATTATCACAGCCAATAGGATAGGCGACAACCTGGTCTCACTCCCACTTTAAGAGCCTCATCAACTTTTATTTGGATTTTTGAATTAGAGTACCCACCCCATTAAAATCCAAGATTTAGCCACATATTCCCAGGGTTCCCAGCTTGTTGATGAAGCACCTTGCAGAAATCAATCATGTCCTGTTTTTACAGAGCCTTACAATTGCAAATAAAATCATAATTTGTTCTATGCCTTGAGATTAGAATCTAGCCTATTCTTTTCAGATTATCCTATCTGACTGCATAGCACCTAATAACAGTCTCCAGCACCTTCAAAAGAGCCACTGTAAAAACCACAGATCTCAGCCAGATTCCTCAATGGATATTATGCTCACTCGAATCCCTCTTGTGGAACGAAGCCCCAACTGTATTCTGAAATTCTGAGCATTACGTGTGCCACTATCTGGAAGCCTCAAGGGCAATTCCAAGGCAATTTGGTGGTTCCTGTTACAGAAAGGATAGAACCTTGGAGTGTAGAAGAAGTATCTATACATGTTGATTATCTTTCCTATAATATTTGATTCTTTATAACGCAATTTTCCAATGTTCTCTCTCCCCTTTTTCTTGAAGGAGTTGATCTGTGTTCTTGTAACGATTGCATGTACACCAGGTTTCCTCCACCATTTTGCCTAAGTGATCATTCATCACTCAGACATTGAACATCGACAAGTTCTAAAATTAAACATTGGCAGACCCTGCAACTGTGGAAGGCATCACAACCCAACCTGACCCCACACTTGCCCAACATCCATGTATGCTAACATTGCAGCAGGTATTCACTTTAGCCATCAAGATGAGAACACTTATTGATTTCTTCCATAGTCCTGGGTGACAGCACAGGGTGAGTGTACCTTCAGCACGGACTGGGGATTGAACCGGGGGGGGGCCTTCTGTTGAAGCTTTAGTTTATACCAGGCTGTGCACTTACCACCTGAGCAGGAAGCAAAATATTGCATGATTGTCGGTATTACGAGATATACATTTCTCAAAATGTAATTTAT
This sequence comes from Scyliorhinus torazame, assembly GCF_047496885.1. Lineage (NCBI taxonomy): Eukaryota > Metazoa > Chordata > Chondrichthyes > Carcharhiniformes > Scyliorhinidae > Scyliorhinus > Scyliorhinus torazame. The sequence goes on from NC_092708.1 coordinate 242,554,444, forward strand.
TTGTTTTAGGGTGGTTGAGTTTGCCACATCTAGTGATATGAAAAATGCTCTCAACAAGCTGGAAGGTACAGAGATAAATGGTCGAAAAATACGATTAATTGAAGATCGGAAACGCAGGTAATTACTCAGACTTTTTAAAAAATCTTTTTATTGGCATTTCTCATATTTATAAACCGTAGTATATGTACATTATATTTTTCTTGCCAGCACTAATTTACTTAATTGAACAGAGAGATTTATTTTGTCCTTCGTTTGTACAGCGAGGTTTATTTTGTCCTTTGTTTGACTGACCTTATGGACATTTTGCTGCCCTCTGGGTCGGTCTATAGTTTCTCCCCCTTCTCCGTTGTTTCACCTCCCACCCCCCTCTAGTTACTGAGACTGTTAAGGGGAGGTGATGACATAGTGGTGTTAACATAGATTAACATAGAATTTACAGTGCAGAAGGAGGCCATTCGGCCCATCGAGACTGCACCGGCTCTTGGAAAGAGCACCCCACCAAGGTCAACACCTCCACCCCATCCCCTAACCCAGCAACCCCACCCAACACTAAGGGCAACTCTGAACACTAAGGGCAATTTATCATGGCCAATCCACCTAACCTGCACATCTTTGGACTGTGGGAGGAAACCGGAGCACCCGGAGGAAACCCACGCACACACGGGGAGGATGTGCAAACTCCGCACAGACAGTGACCCAAGCCGGAATCAAACCTGCGACCCTGGAGCTGTGAAGCAATTGTGCTATCCACAATGCTACCGTGTTGCCCTGGTGTTGTCACAGGACTGGTGATCCTGAGACCCATTCTAGGCACCCAAGTTCAAACCCGCCATGGCAGATGGTGGAAATTTAATCCAATAAATATCTTGAATTAAAAATTTAATGATAACTATGAAGCCATTATCGATTGTTGTAAAAAAGAAAAACCAGCTGATTCACTAATGTCCTTTAGGGAAGGAAATCACTCGCTTTCCTGACTTGGAAATATGTTGCTGGGTCAAAATCCTGGAACTCTCTCCTGAGTAGCACAGTGGGTGTACCTACACCACATGGACTGTAGCGGTTCAAGAAGGCAGCTCGCCACCTCAAGGGTAATTAGGGATGGGCAACAAATGCTGGCCTAACCAGCGATGACCACATCCCATAAAAATTATTTCTTAAAGAACTATTAGCGTTTTCCCTTTTTATTTACAAAAGTCTTTACTTACTATTTCCATGCGACATACAAGCAACATTGTAGTGGCCATTCCTTCAGCTGCCAAGGCCCTAAGTTTTGGAATTATCGCCCTCAACTTTTCCACCCCTCCTCACTTTCCTTCCTTCCTTGTTTGGCCGAGCTTTTGGTCATCTTCCCCAATGCCATCTTATGTGGCAGGGTGTCCAATTTTATTTACAATGCCCCTGTGAAATGCCTTGGGACATTTTATTGAGTAAAAGGTGCTGTATAAATACAAGTTGTTGTTGCTTCACCATTAGGCGGAGGAGACAATCACAGCTTAATCTAATCCTGAACTTGTGTGATATCACGCATGCACTTTCCGGTCAGGCTGCTCAATATTATTGGAATTTTTTTAAAAAATAAATCAGAATTATTTAAGTTTCTTTTTCAACCTTGGCACAGATTGTCCAAATTGCTTATGCTGTGTATATACTCTACATTGTATATGCTTCACAAATGTTATTGGAATAAAATGTTTTTAACTAAACTCTATGAGATGCCTTGTCTCCATGAATAAACTTTGGAAATCAAGTTTAGCATCATAGATTCCTTGCAGTGCAGAAGGAAGCCATTCGGCCCATCAAGTCTACACCAATTTGTAGCACGGTGGCGCAGTGGTAGCACTGCAGTCTCACGGCGCCGAGGTCCCAGGTTTGATCCCGACTCTGGGTCACTGTCTGTGTGTTTGCGTGTGTTTCGCCCGCACAATCCAAAGATGTGCAAGGTAGGTGGATTGGCCATGCTAAATTGCCCCTTAATTGGAAAAAATGAATTGGGTACTCTAAATTTTTTTTTTTTTTAAAGTCTACTCAATTCACTCACCCCCCCCCCCCCCCCCCCCCCCCCCCCCCCCACCACCACCACCACCAGCAATATATTTACTAACTTGCACACCGCTGAATACTAAGGGGAAATTTAGCAAGGCCAATCCATCTATCCTACATATCTTTGGACTGTGGAAAGAAACCACAGCACCCGGCTGAAACCTACGCAGACATGGGGAGAAAGTGCAAACTTTACACACAGTCACCCAAGGCTGGAATTGAATTCTGATCCCTGGCGCTGTGAGGCAGCAATGCTAACCACTGTTCCACCGTACCGCCCCTTGTTTACTACTTGCAGCTAAATATTTGATAATGAAAAATCTTGGTAATATACTTTCATTTCCAGGACCAGAAGCAGATCTCATTCTAGAAGTTCCTCAAGATCTCGCAGTAGGTCACCATCACCGAGGCAGTCAAAGTCAGAAAGTAGGTCCAGAAGTCGGAGTCGCAGTAAATCCCGTTCTGCCAGCAGATCGCCAGGCAGAAAAGATCAGCCAACAAAGAAGGCACATTCAAGATCAAAATCTCCTTCTGGATTAACGAACCAGTCGAGGTCCAGGTCACGTTCGGTGGAAAGTGCCGACTAGACAATGTTTGTGAAAAGCTGTTTTCTTCTGTAAACTGAGATTTGCCATGTTTTACTTGAGACTGTTTGTGCGTTTGTGGATGCTTCTCTTTGGTCATCTAGATTTTTGTTTTTATTGAACTGTAAAAGGTGACTTTCTTTAATACACAAAGTCCATTAATGCAAAATAAATTTTCTTGTATTAGAACTGGTTTTAAAGTTCTATGCTGCTTTAGTATTGAATATATAATGGATAGATTGAGTAAACTAATAGCAGAATGTTGTTCGTGAAAAGCTGTTGGCACATCTTAGACTCTCAAGTTCATATTAGTTTTTCTGTTAATTATAACTGATGCATTATACTTTTGATTGAAACTAAATAAATATTATCTCACACATTTTATTTTCTTAGACTATTTAATTGCTATCTCCAAGTGAACGACTTTGAATGAAATGTTTGCCTTTGCCACCTGAGTGACCTTTGAGCATTTAAAAAAAGTAATTTTATTAGAGCATGATTTGACTATTTCCATCTTTTTCTTTGTCAGCCTTGGCTTAGCGGTAGCACTTTTGCCTTGGAGTCAGACATTGTGGATTCAAGCTCCGATCCAGAGACGAACATATAATTTAGGCTGGTACTTCAGTGCTACATTGAGGGAACATTGCACTATTGGGTGTGCCTCTTTTGGATAAGATATCAAATCTGTCCTTTGAGGTCGATGCAGAAGATCCCAAGGAAAAGCGGGGAAGTCCTGGCTAATATTGATACCTAAAGCAGCTTCTGAAAAACGTGCTCTAGTCATTCATTTCATTGTTGTTCTGTGGGACCTTGCCGTGCGCTGTGCATACTGGCTACTATAATTCCTTCATTGCAACAATAATTACACTTCAAATGTAGCTTCTGCACTATCTGATTCCTGTATCCAAATCAGATATTGTCACAATTATTTTTCACCGATTCTTTGTTTTGCCAGCAAGGGCTGCATTTTGTTTGGTGGAAAATAGGACTGTGACAATGATGACGTGTCAATCCTCTGTATAAGTTTGATTGAGCCTTAATTTTCTGTGTCCATAAATGTAACTGAATAAGAGAAATATGAATATTGCTGAAAAGAGAGATGTTGCCAAAGCTTTTTGTCTTGCATTGATCAGAGCAAATGCAAGAATGCCAAATTTCAAATAGTCAACAATTTATACTGGACTGATTGAAATTTAAAAACCTTGCATTTGTTCTGAAGGGTGCAAGACAAAAAGCTTTGTCAATATGTCTCTCTTTACAGCAATATTTCTCCCCATCAATATTTAAACAAAATATGTTTTTGCAGATTAATTATTCACTGGCAGAAACCTGTACATAGATTTCAACCAGCTGCACTTAGGTACGTTCCAGAACTTTTGTACAGTGAACCGTTGCATGGGAAATCAAGGTTAAAATTTTTTTTTTTTTAATTTAGAGTACCCAATTCATTTTTTCCAAATAAGGGGCAATTTAGCGTGGCTAACCCACCTAACCTGCTCATCTTTGGGTTGTGGGGGCGAAACCCACGCAAACACTGGGAGAATGTGAAAACTCTACAAGGACAGTGACCCAGGACCGGGATGGAACATGGGACCTCGGCGCCGTGAGGCAGCAGTGCTAACCACTGTGCCACTGTGATGCCCATGTAAAAGTTTCTTAAAGCAATTCATAAATAAAATTGAAATCCACTTAATTGAAAATCTGTGATTCTATTAGTTACTGGAACATGAAATGCTTTGGCAGAGGTTGAGGCAAAGACCCATTACACCTAAGGGAAAAAGTGAATGAGCATAGTTTTAGGCTATTGACTTCTAATGCCAACCTAAAAGTAGCCACGTGCATGGTGAGGTTTTTTTATTTTAAAACAAAAATTAACACAATTTTTCCTGGACATATGTTCAAAGCTGAAACAAGGGGCAAACACGTCAAGAGTAGAAAGTAAAATTCTAACTGTAGTGCCACTCGTCAAGTTCAATCCCAACTGAATTGCAGGTTGGGCTGACGTTTCCCACAATGGGGACAGGAAACTGAGAATGAACCCAATTCACTTGACAGGTACTGAGAAGAAATGGAAAAGGACTGAACAAGTTCCTAATTTGTTTAACACAAAATAATTTACAGACAGATTAGAGAGAAGTTAAAGAAATTTGCGAAATCTATTTGAGCTAAATGTGCCCTATGCAATGTTTGCTCAGTCAGATTTATGGCTTTGCTTTTGAACTTAACTAATTCAGAATATTAGCAGAGAGCCTGCTTTAGTTACCTTGCTGACATCTGCTGTTTGGGCCTGGAGAATGATGCTAATAGTTTTCAGAGTAATAACATTTACAAAAAGCAATCACAGTAATTGGCAGAAATATCTAGCTTGGGCAGGCAGCACGGTGGCGCAGTGGGTTAGCCCTGTTGCCACACGGCGCCGAGGTTCCAGGTTCGATCCCGGCTCTGGATCACTGTCCGTGTGGAGTTTGCACATTCTCCCCGTGTTTGCGTGGGTTTCGCCCCCACAACCCAAAGATGTGCAGGCTAGGTGGATTGGCCACGCTAAATTGCCCCTTCATTGGAAAAAATGAATTGGGTACTCTAAATTTATTTAAAAAAAGAAATATCTAGCTAGCAAAATATAGGTGAATAAACCCATGCTTGCAGCCTAATACAGGAATTGAAACAATGCTATAAACTAAAATAACTTTAATATAAAAGCAAATTACTGCAAATGCTGAAATCTGAAACAAAAATAAAATGCTGGAAAATCTCTAGATCTGACAGCATCTATGGCGAAAAAAATCGAGCTGACATTTCAAATCTGGATGACTCTTCGCGAAGCTTTGAATCATCCAGATTCAAAATAACTTTTCAATTGTCCCCACTCCCCATTTGTGAGGGGGTCAGTTAGCTCAGTTGGGTGGATGGCTGGATTGTGATGCGGAGCGCCACCAACAGCCTAGATTAAATTGCCGGAGCGACAGGATATTCATGAAGGTCCCGCTTTCTCAGCCTTGCACCTTGCCTGAGGAGTGATGACCCTCCGGCTAAATCACCACCAGTCCGCTCTCCTCAAAAACGAGGAAAGCAGCCTATGGTCCTCAGACTTTGGCAACTTTCACTCCCTATTGGTGTATTACCCTCCTAAAGATGTGACTAATATTTGGGTAGGGTTCCTCGAAGTGTAAGTAACCTTTTAGTACTTTGCCATTGTAGCACTGTCAATTTAGCCAATTCTTCTGGTCAGCCCATTTGATGGTCATGTTTCATCACTGTGGGAACAGCATAAGTTGGACAAATATACTGGCACATAAAGTCATTGTAAAGTAACTAGCTTTTTCAAATATTTGTTCAAGGTTAGCATTTTAAGAGCATAATCATTTCTACTCTTGCAATCTTTCAAATCCTAGAAAGAAAAACATAGAGACTAGGAAAGGGGAGAAATGGAAAGCCAACATGAGCGGACAAAAGAAAAATTGGAAAGAGGAACCCATTGTCAAAGCAAATTTAGAGCACATAAAATAGAAACTTTAACAATGCTTCAACTGGGGTCAGGCAAAGTTGGCCAGGTAAAATAATTTGGGATACCTGTTTCTCATCATTATTCTTGAGTGCACTACTCATGAAAATAGGATTGCACTTGGTTATACTGCTCTATTAATCTCCTGACATTCCATGCATCAAGAATAACACATTGGAGGCAGCAATGAAACACTGCTGATGTCTTTTGAACTGCCCACGGTAATGTCAACTTTCAACAGGTGAAGTAAAACATTGGAGGGGACAAAGACACCGTTTTTATCCTCTGCATCAGTTGCACATTAAAGTTTACAAGCATCATTTTATAAAAGTATCCCTAAATTGTCATTGTGATAAATGCCAGATAAGCAATCTTTTTCAGTGAACAGATTTGTTAAATAATCAGTTTGTTGCGACAATGTTAATTGATATCAGGGAAAGACCAGACTCCACGAGGGAGTATCTGTTGCAAGAGACAAATGTCTGAACTGACTGAGGTCTGCTGAATTTCCTAGTTCACTTATAAAGATGGCATCTGTTAAATTAAATTGTGATACTCTGTTCCAATCGTTGAAGTTCAGAGAAAGCAAGCACCGGCTCTGACTCCATATCTTTACCACTCAGATCAAAGGCATCATTGGGAAAATAATCCCATGCAGGAGAGTTCATGCACTTCTGGCCATGTATGAGCTTTGTTCTGTACCCAAATGACCCAACTAATTCTTCTGACATTACTATCCCCCTATCGTCTCAATCTCATCCATGATATGAACTTTACCAGCTATATCACTGGCCAGCCTTGTACCAAAGACATGATTTCTGAGTAGACTAGACTATCTCTTGTACCCACATTCCACTACCCTCCTTCAGAGCTGCCATTCTCTGTGCTAATATGGAATGCCTGGATTTTAGGCCAGATAAAATTGGACACTTTAGTGGTGGCGCAATTGGTTAGCACTGTTGCCTCACGGCGCTGAGGTCCCAGGTTCAATCCCGGCTCTGGGTCACTATCCGTGTGGAGTTTGCACATTATCCCCGTGTTTGCATGGGTTTCACCCCCACAACCCAAAAAGATGTGCGGCGTAGGTAGATTGGCCACGCTAAATTGCCCCTTAATTGGAAAAAACGAATCGGATACCCTAAATTTTTTTTTTAAATCGGACACTTTAAATTTAAAAATTGAACATTTTAAATCATGCCATAGTCAGCTCTAGCATGCAGCCTGATGGAAACTCAAACTTGGCCAATTTCAAATACACTGAAACTCAGATAAGCTGCCAGGACATGTCTGGACCTGCCTTATCAATCACCCAGCAGGAGATCGGCGATTTTATTAATATGCACCGATTTGCTTTGGGTTATCCAGGTCAAGCCAGATTTTCTGGCACCCTGAGTTCCTGCCGTTAACCTTATATGGCAACAGATTACATGCAAGCAACACCACCAGGGTGTGGACCCCAGTGTACTGTCAAGCAGTCTTCATAATAACAATCTTTATTAGTGTCACAGGTAGGTTTACATTAACACTGCAATGAAGTTACTGTGAAAATCTAATTCATTGGGTGTTGGACCCCCTTCTGAAGCCTCATTAGGAGGGGTATAAGAATCAAACACCCGGACCTCCCAACAGCTAAGACTCCACGCAGAGGTAGACCAGAGGCAGAAGGAAGCAGAGTGCAAGACCCACCTTCGCAACAAAGAAAGACCCTGAGGAAATCGAGACTCAGAGAATCGACCCATGGCTGAACCAAGTCTATCAATATGGGTAGTATAACGAATCTTGGGAATCTTTAGTGTATGGTTTGGGGATAATTTAAGGATAAATATTGTTGTTGTTGAATAAAATTGGTTTGACTTTATACTTGTGTTGTCCATTGTTTTCCTGTCTATTAAAGACTTCTAGGTAAAACTTTGATTAAAATACTGGTCGAAGTTTCAGAGATTTTACAGATAATACACCTCATTGCCTTCCTGTGCAGAGAACTGGCGGCTAAGCTGACACTGCTTGTATTGCGCCATTGCCCAAGTCGAATTTCCAAACCCCGTTAACTTCACAGCTTTGTTTCCAAATTTCAAATTTTATTCTCTCGCTCTCCACCTATCAGAATCTCTTGCTGTCAATCTTGTACACTGATTCCCTTACCTTTGTGATATGCCATCAATGAACACACAACGAGTGCTGAACGTAACTGAGGCTTTAATAAACTAAGCGGAAAGCCTCCTGGCCTCGGATCCCGAAATGAGGCAGCGGCGGAGACTAGCCACCTTTATACCAAGCCCGAGGGGAGGCGGAGCCAGCAAGCAGTGGTTTACCACATTACATATAATACAGTGGCAGTTTACCACAATACACATATATACTACAGTGGTTCGGAGCCAGCGGGGACAAGCCCAGGCATGTAACAATACAACAGTACAATACAGTGGTTTACCACACTTTGGAAATAATACAGTGCCTCCCATTTTCACTTGCTTTAGTCATAGCTGGAGCTCAAACCTCATATTTGTTCCAATTAAAACAGCCAAAAAGCATATCTCTCTCCCTCCTCAGCCAAAACTACCTCAGGGAATGTCCTAGAGGATGCTGACAATCCTAGATTCCTCTTTTTTGCCATAATTAACCATAACCAAAACCTATCCTCTGCCTTTCCACTCTCACCTCAAACATCAAAAGCCTGTGGCCTTGAGCAACTTTACAATTGAGACCAATTGTGTAGCTGATTGGATGATTCTCCCTCATCCCCAGTCCCCTGCTCGGACCTTCCCACCCATTCTCGACCGAAAGCTTTGTTGCATCAGTTTTTGTTTCATATGTGCCCTTTCCAAGCTCCTCACTTCCACTGGACTCCCTCCTTTTTCTCTACCATTTTAACATAGCTTTTAGCTCCCTCAACTCTTTAGAAGTTCCTCCATAAACTCCTCCACTGTACTAGCTCTCCTTTAAATACTTTTGAAGTTGGCTTTCAGTTATTCCTGCCAATCAATTTACCTGGATCAAAAGCAGCACGGTGGCGCAGTGAGTTAGCCCTGTTGCCTCACGGCGCCGAGGACCTAGATTCAATCCCGGCTCTGGGTCACTGTCTGTGTGGAGTTTGCACATTCTCCCCGTGTTTGCGTGGGTTTCACGCCCACAACCCAAGGATTGCAAGGTAGGTGGATTGAACACGCTAAATTGCCCCTTAATTGGAAAAAACATTAATTGGGTACAGAGTGTCAAGGAAATGGGGGGGGGGGCGATGCGAGGATGGAGGTTTCCTTGGCACAGGCCAACCCCCCGTAAGTGATGCCACTCCTTGGAGAGGGGAGGAGAAAACATCTTGCATCCCACCATCCCTGGTGTGGAGAGGGTGGCGCAAGAAAACTGAAAAAGAGGAGCATATAATCACCCCTGAGCTGTTGCAGTTCCCTGAGCAGGAAGGCCTCGGGCCGGGTGCAAGCGGGACCCTCGAGGGCTCGTTCCACAAGTTGCAATTTTACACCCCGGAGACGTTTGATTTCAAGATGCCATTGGGCTGTGGCAGCTCCCTGACCTCAGGGTCATTGGGCAGTGGTGGCGTGGAGGCCCCACCCCCCCACTCTCCGTCTAGCCTCTGGGTCCGGGTGCTTCCAACTCCATTCATGAGCTTTTCCCGGAATTATTCCCAGATCTGTCCAGTGGCTCGGCATCTCAAAAGGAACGGGGTCTGAGCTACCGCCTCCCCCTGGCCAAGTTATGCGAGAGGAGCCCGTGAGGAACCCATCTGTCGACGATCTGGGGGATGGGAGCGAGGCAGACCCAGGGATTGTTGGTGGATCCGTGCCGTCAGCCACACTCACTATGTTGGGGAACTGGGTCCCAGAAGGTGAATGCCGGAGGACAGCTGCTCGGTGGGGGGGCACGGGGGATGATTTAGAGTCCATCTGTAGCGAGGTGGTGGACTCCCTCGTGCCGAACACCAAGTCGCCCGTCACCCCCGAGGGGAACTCCGGGATTTTCTATATGCCACCGCGGTCGCCAAAACCGAGTGCAGCTGGGCGGCACGGTGGCACAGTGGTTAGCACTGCTGCCTCATAGCGCTGAGGACCCGGGTTCGATCCTGGCCCCGGGTCACTGTCCATTGTTGTCCATTTTCTCCTTGGTTCAATTGCTCTGTTTTATTACCTTTGCTCTCGAGTCACCAGGTATCTTTATGATAGCGCCACGAGGTTCAAGTCCGAGTAATGATCAATAACCCAATACACCGATTAGTAAGATTCAAATCAAAGCACATTTATTATACACAGTAATCGCTACTCATGCACAAATTCTACGTCTAAGCTACTTCTACAACTAACAGGCCTATACTTAACTTCGGACTGGCCCACCAGGTCAGGGGAACAAATGGCCTTTCGTTCGGGTTCTGAGTCTGCGGGATTCGAAGTTGGTACGGATTGGTAGCTAGGAGCGCCTATCTCGTAGCAAGCGTTGAATTAAGACTTGCGTTGTTCGGGAGTCACTGCTTCGGTCACGGTCAATGTTGGTTCGTGTTGCTGGGTGACCCGGGCAGGGCGCAGAGGTGAAGAGAGAGTGATTTGAACTTGGAGCTCAACTCTTATAGTCCCCAGAGGCTTCCCGCCTTTTGGGGCGGACCCTGTACCTGGTCCCAAGTGATTGGACTTTGACCCAATCGTATGGTTCGATTTTCTCCAATTCTGGAGCGGTTCCCTGATCGATGGGCGGTCTTGAGGTGCTCGTTCACCTCCTTTGTGTTGGCTCCTGCTGGCTTTGCTTTGTGTGTACAAAATGTTACTTATTGTTCCCGGGGGTTGCTCATCAGTAAGTAGATGGCTGCTACTTTGTTATGCTGATGGTCGCTGGTATTGATGTTGTCTGGCCTTTGCAGAGGTAAATACACAGCAAACCTGCAGCTGCTGGTTTCTGTCTATGTTGGCTGACTTTCCCATCAGCCTTTGCCATTCACCATTTTAAATCAGGAGTTGGCCAATTTAGGTGGCTACACCATGTGGAGTTTGCACAGTCTCCCCGTGTTTGCGTGGGTTTCACCCCCACAACCCAAAAATGTGCAGGTTAGGTGGATTGGCCACATAAATTGCCCCTTAATTAGACAAAAAATAATTGGGTACTCTAAATTTAAGAAAAAGAAACCGAGTGGAGCTAGCCTTCGACCGGTGACTGGACATGACGCTGATTAAGTCTTCCCGCGCATACGCTAAAAAGGCGGGAGACTCGGTCCCGACTGGGCAGCGCTGGCTGAAGTCTTTCCTTGTCGGACTCCAAAGGGTGCGGAGGGGCACACGATCCTCTGCTCCCTCCGAGCACTAAAAAGGTGATGGTGAAGGCGGCACTTTACTGCTGACATGGAGGTGACCATAGCCAGCCTCAACAACAACAGCAGCAGGGACCCGCTCCACAAGTACCAGAGCTTCTCGGTCCTCCGGGACGAGAAGTACGCAGCGTACTTCCTGCAGAAACCCACACCGCTCCGGGAGACAAAGCCACGTGGCTCCTGGAGTGGCGAGGGGAGGGGGGGTCTACATGAGTCACCTGCCCTCACAGTTAGGTGGGCTGGCTAACTTGTCTTTAGAGTTGGAGAAGCAGTTTGCGAAATATATGGAGGTGCTGAGGAAGGAGATGGCAGTGGCATTGAAGGCGTTGGTGGAGGAGGCAATTTCCCCGGTGAGAGTAGCTGTGGCGAAGACATTGGCTGAGGTGAGGGAGCAGGGCGAGAAGATGTAGAGATCGGAGGAGGCCATGTCAGCACAGCGATCAGCTCACCTCGATGGGAGATGAGCTGCGGAGGGTGGTTGAGGCCAATAAGTGGCTGCGAGCAAAGTTGGAGGATATGGAGAACCACTGGAGGCGGCAAATAGAGGTTAAGTTTTTTATTGTTATTCTTTGTAGCGACGTTTTTTTCTGAGATGTGTATGTATGATTGTTTTTCCTGGGACTGGGTGGTAGGAGAGGGAAAGTCTGGGCAGGGATCCCCGCACTAGCAAACGTAAGTTGGCTAGTGAACGGAGGTCTGGTGGGGGGAAGGGCTGCGGACTTTGGAGTCTGGTGAGTAGGTTTCAATGGGCCCAGGAGGGGCGGGGGAGGTGGGGGGGGGGGGGGGGGGGGTGGGTGGGGGAGAGACCCGTGTCGAATCCCGGCCCTGGGTCACTGTCTGTGTGGAGTTTGCATATTCTCCCCATGTCTGCGTGGATTTCACCCCCACAACCCAAAGATGTGCAGGTTAGGTGGATTGACCACGCTAAATTGCCCCTTAATTGGGAAAAAAAATTGGGTACTCTAAATTTATTTTTTAAAAGGTGAGGCTTAGGAAGGGCGGGGATAGTCAGCTGTTTCATTTGGGATTTGATGGCAGGGCGTGGGGAGTAGCAGTCAAGGTTAGTAAAAGAGTACGGTTCCAAATGGAGAAAGTGGTTGCAGATCAGGGAGGCAGGAATGTGATAGTGTCAGGGGCATTGGAGGGGAGGCTGGTGGAGCTGGTAAGCGTGTATGGTCCCAACTGGGATGATGTAGGGTTTGTAAAGAAGGTGTGTGGGACCATCCCTGACTTGGATTCACATGAATTGATAGTGGCTGGAGATTGGAACTTAGTGCAGGAACCAAGATTGGACAGGTCGCTTGTCCAGTCAGGGGGAGCAAAGGCATTGGCTGGACTAACAGTGGAAATGGGAGGAGTGGACCCTTGGTGGTTTTTGCACCTGGGGGAGCGGGAGTATTCATTTTTCTCTTTGGTTCATAAGGTCTATTCGCAGATAGATATTTTGTGGTGGGGAAGGCGCTGTTGGCCGGGGTCAAGGGGTCGATATATTCGGCAATTGCAATATCGGATCATGCGCCACATTGAGTGGACATGGTGTTGGAGAAGGGGGCAGTGCAGAGTCCGAGGTGGAGATTAGATGTGGGGTTGTTGGGGAACCGAGGGTTTTGTGATAAGAGTAGAGGAGTACGTGGGGTTTAATTGTACGGTGGAGGTTTCGCAGGCGGTGGTATGGGAAGCTCTGAAGGCGGTGGTAAGGGAGGAGGTGATATCGTTTAAGGCAAAGGTGGATAAGGAGAGGGTGGAGCGATAAAGGGTAATAGATGAGATGTTGAAGGTAGACAGGAGGTATGCAAAGGATGTGGATTCAACACTGATGGAAAAAAGGAAGGAGTTACAAGCAAGTTTTTTTTTTAATAAACATTTTATTGAGGTATTTTTCGGCATTGTAACAGCAGCAATATAAACACTGTACATGAGAATATGAACATAGTGCAAATACCACCGCCCTCCCCAACAGGTGCCACCATCAATTAGCCCCCTAATCTACGCTAACCTAACCCCCCTTCTGCTGATGATTAATTTTCCGCGAAGAAGTCGACGAACGGTTGCCACCTCCGAGCGAACCCTAACAGTGACCCTCTCAAGGCAAACTTGATTTTCTCCAAACAGAGAAAGCTAGCGATGTCCGATAGCCAGGTCTCCGACTTCGGGGGCTTTGAGCCCCTCCAAGCTAATAATAACCGTCTCCGGGCTACCAGGGAAGCAAAGGCCAGACAGTCTGCCTCTTTCTCCTCCTGGATTCCCGGATCCTGCGACACCCTGAAAATCGCCACCTCTGGACTCAATGCCACCCTTGTATTTAACACCTTGGACATGTTAACCGCCCAATAATAATTGCTAAAGTTCGGCAGCGCCAGCCCGCCCTTCCCCTGACTCCGCTCAAGCATTACCCTCCTCACTCGCGGGGACTTGCCCCCCCCCATACAAAGCCCGCTATAACTTTATTGACCCGCATAAAAAAGGACCACGGAATAAAGATGGGGAGACATTGAAATACAAACAGGAATCTCAGGAGGACCGTCATTTTCACCGTTTGGACCCTCCCAGCTAGAGACAACGGGAGCGCATCCCATCTCCGGAAATCATCCTTCATCTGATCTACCAACCGGGCCAGGTTCAATTTATGTAGCCGGTCCCTATCCCGCGTTACTTGAATACCTGGGTACCTGAAACTGTTCCCTACCAATCTAAACGGCTGTTCCCCCAGGCGCCTCTCCTGACCCCTCGCCTGGACCGCAAACATCTTGCTCTTCCCCATATTAAGCTTATACCCCGAGAACCGCCCAAATTCCCTTAAAATTCCCATGATTTCTTCCATCCCCTCAATTGGATCTGAAACATACAGGAGCAGGTCATCCACATAAAGCGAGACTCTGTGCTCTACGCACAGCCCCTCCCCTCCCCGGACGAGCCCCTTCCAGCCCATTGAGGCTCTCAGCGCAATTGCCAGCGGCTCTATCGCCAGCGCAAACGGCTATGGGGAGAGGGGGCATTTCTGTCTCGTCCCCCGGTGCGGTCTAAAATAGTTCGAAGTCATCCTGTTCAACCGTACACTTGCAACAGGAGCCTGGTACAGCAACCTGACCCAGTCAATAAAGCCCCTCCCAAATCCGAACCGCCCCAGAACCTCCCATAAATAATCCCATTCAACCCTGTCAAAAGCTTTTTCCGCATCCATTGCGACCACTACCTCCACCTCCCTACTTTCCGGGGGCATCATGATCACATTCAACAGCCTTCTTACATTGCCCACCAGTTCCCTGCCCTTAACGAACCCCGTCTGATCCTCCACAATAACGTTCGGTACACAATCGTCAATCCTGGAGGACAAAATTTTGGCCAACAGTTTGGCATCTACATTCAACAGGGATATCAGCCAGTAGGACCCACATAGCTCCCGGTTCTTGTCCCATTTCAGGATAAGCGAAAACGTGGCCTGTGACATCGTCTGGGGCAGAACCCCTCTTTCCCTTGCCTCATTAAACACCTTCATCAGCACCGGTCCCAATATCCCGGAGAACTTTTTATAGAACTCCGGTGGGTACATGTGCGGCTCCAGGGCTTTACCCGACTGCATGGCCTTCAAGCCCTCCACTATCTCTTCCAACCCGATCGGGCCCCCATTCCTTCTACCAGCTCCCCGTCCACCTTTGGGTAAGTCAGCCCCTCCAGGAAGTGCCTCATCCCCTCCGGCCCCGCAGGGGATTCCGACCTGTACAACCTGCTGTAAAAATCCCAAAACGTCTAACTCACCGCTGCCGAATCCCCAACCAAGTTCCCATCCCCGTCAATAACATTCCCTATTTCACTAGCTGCCTCCCTCTTTCTGAGCTGCTGTGCAAGCATCCTGCTGGCCTTCTCACCATGCTCGCATACCGCCCTCCTCGATCCGAGAGTATACCTTATGCACATGGGAGTAGAAGGAGAACTCCTTCACCCTCGGCTGCCTAAATCTCCATGGATCCTCCCCCCCCCCCATCTGCTCCATGAACCCTTTCAGTTCCTTGGCCATTGCTGGCACCCTGCCCGTTTTTGAGCATGATCGATCCAGGCCGGGATCAATAACTGTATTAAAATCCCCTCCCATGACCAGCTTGTGCGAGTCCAGATCCGGTATCTTCCCCAACATCCTCTTTATGAATTCCACGTCATCCCAATTTGGCGCATAAATGTCAATATTTTCCCGCTTCTGTAGTCGAAAGATTCAACACACTCGTTAAGACAGAATAACAAGCTTTATTTTCGAAAACAACTGCATGCAGTAATGGCTGAAACTTGAAGTCAGAGAGCAGTCAACTAAACTGCTCAGTCTTTCACAAGTTCCGCTCTTTCGCGGAGAATTAGCTCAATATTTATACATTACCATTATCAAGATTGTGTGACAACAGTATAGTCAGGAGTTTGATCGGAAATACAAACGGAAGCATAGACCAGACCATGTTTGGCCATATCACTCACACCATTATTTAGTCCTTGGAGGGAACATTGAAAGGTCGGAATAGACTTGTTTCTTCCTGAACTATCTTTGTTTTGAATTCCTACAGCCCTGGGTTATGACGAGTTAGTTTTATCAGGAGTTACCGAGGTCCGGTGTTTTGGAATGGCTTGACCTTCGCTGATCTTTTCAGACTTCAAGTTATGCAGAGTTGGCCTTATCAGTCTTTCAGTGTGAAATGGTTAGGGCAGCATTCTTTACATGGGCCTGGTGAGCTGGAATGAGTAGTTTCAGCCTTTCTTACATTGTATCAAACCGTTTGACCAGTCTTCCCATTGACCAGTTTTCCCATCATGCCATTACTTAATTCATACCATATCACATACACATTAACCAGCGCTACCTTCATCCCCTCCAGCTTACCACTGACCATAATATATCGACCTCCCACACCCGAAACTAGTCTACCCACCTCAAATATCACCCGCTTATCAATCAAGATCGCAACCCCTCTAGTCTTTGTATCCAGCCCCGAGTGGAAGATCTGACTGAGACAGCCTTTCCTCAATCTAACCTGGTCCACTACTCTAAGGTGCATCTCCTGCAACATTACCACGTCCGCCTTCAGGTGCGCGAACACACGTGCCCTCTTAACCGGCCCATTTAACCCTCAAACATTCCAGGTGATCAGCCTTGTTGGGGGGGGGGCAAAGTGCTCCCCCCCCCTCTGCCGATCAACCATCCCCTTTCTTGGGCCCGCCTCCAGCCCATGCGCTGCACCTCCTTCGGCCCGCCCCCTGACAGCCCCCACCATCGACCTCCTTTCTGTCCCTCAACCGAAGTCCCTCCCTCGTCAGCAGAACCACTACCCCCCTCTCCCCCTAGCAACACCACTCTGAAACCTAACCCATACAATAAACTAAACATATACACACACCCCCACTGCGCTTCTGTGAGCTCACCCAGCTAGCTTGGTGGCCCCAGCCCCCAGCGCCAAATAGTCTTCCACCTATTGTTCCCTCACTCCTCTCCCCCCCGCTCATAGAAACAAATTCCCTCATCTAACGATCCCCACACAATCACCCAACTGAAAAAAAAAAACACCGAAATCCAAACAAGCACATCTCCATCCCACAAAAGTGCACATCAATGCAAAATGCATTGCCAACATTCACCAGAAAGAAAACCCGAAAAACTAAAAACTTTCTTCCCCCTTCTTAAGCAGAACTCAAAAACAGAAGAGAAAAAATAACAAACCCAATGTAAGCCAACAAGTTGCATCAAAGTTCAATAGTTCCCAGCCCACCACCATTCCTTTTCTTTTCACGAAGTCCAGCGCATCCTCGGGCGACTCAAAATAATGATGCTGGTCCTCATATGTGACCCAGAGACGAGCCGGATACAGCAGTCCAAACTTCACCTGTTTCTTGAAGAAATCGACTTAATTTGGTTGAAGCCTGCCCTTTTCCTGGCCACCTCCACACTCAGGTCCTGGTAAACCCGCAGGATACTGTTGTCCCACTTACAACTCCGCATTCGCTTGGCCCACTGAAGAATACATTCCTTGTCCAGGAACCTGTGGAATCTCACCACCATTGCCCTCGGAGGGTCCCCCGTTCACGGCTTCCTCGCAATCGCTCTGTACACCCTGGGAGAATGTCTCTCCGGGAGCCCGACAATTCTTAAGTTCTGCCAACGGGACCTGTTCTCTCGGTCCTCCACCTTCTTCAGAAGCCTTTTCTGCTGGTCCCTCAATATCCCCACCTCCAGCTCCACCGCAGTTTGATGCTCCTCCTGCTCAGCCAGCGCCTTCTCAACCTTCTGGATCGCCCGATCCTGGGCATCCTCAATCTGTGCTCCAGCCGATCAATCGACTCTTTAATCGGGTCCAGACAGTCCCGCTTCTGCTTGGCAAAGCCGTCCTGGATGACCTGCATCAACTGCTCCGCTGATCGCTGGGCCAACACACCAGGGGTCCAGTCCTCGGCCATGCTGTCTCCTGCTGCAGCTTCAGCACAGCCCTTGCCTGTCTTTTTATTTCTGCCTTTTCGTGCACTTCTGGTTCTTTTCTCCATACATCGATATGTGGAAACGGGCCCAATTGCCTCAGCCTTCGAATATACAGTTTAAAACTGGAAAAAAGTCGGGGGGAAAGGTCCAAAAGTCCGACCAGAGCGGGAGCCACCAAATGTGCGACTTATTCCTTCATAGCCACCACTGGAGGTCCCCGTTACAAGCGAGTTTTGACCGGCTGTCCACAAGGAAGGCGGTGCGCCAATTGAGGCGGGTGAGGGGAGCAGTCCACGAGAAGGCAGGGAGGAGGGAGGCAGCGGCGAGGGAAATTCAGGTGTGGGATAGGGCAGGGAATTTGATGGTGGCTCCGGACCAGATTAATAGGGTGTTTGAGGAGTTTTATGAGAGATTGCATAGGTCAGAGCCACCGGGGGAGGATCGGGAGATGCAGGAATTCCTGGATGGTTTGGAATATCTGAGGTTGGGGGGGAGGATAGGGCCATATTGGAGGGGGCGATAGGGGAGCAGGGGATAAAAGACACAGTTGAGGAAGGTCGCAGGGCCAGATGGGTCTCCGGTGGAGTAATAGAAGAAATTTAAAGGTACGTTGGTGCCGTTGATGGTGGGGATGTTTGAGGAGGCGAGAGGGAAGGGGTGTTGCCACAGACTTTAGGGCAGGCATCAATCTCCCTCTTTCTCAAGAAAGATAAGGATCCGACAGACTGTGGGTTGTATAGGCCCATATCACTCTAGAATGTAAATTCCAAGGTGTTTGCAAAGGTGTAGGTTGGAGGAGTGCCTCCCAAAAGTGATAGGCACTTCTCTAGGGGACGATCAGACAGGTTTGTGAAGGGGAGGCAGCTCTTTTCGAACATTAGGAGGGTATTGAATGTAGTTATGGCACCGGCAGAGGGAGGGAGACAGAGGTGGTGGTGGCGTTAGACACCGAGAAGGCATTTGACGGGGTAGAATGGGAGTATTTGATGGTGGTTTTGGAGCGGTTTGGGATTGGCCACGATTTGTAGATTGGGTAAGATTACTATACAGGGAGCCGAGGGTGAGTGTCCGCACGGATAGTATTAATTTGGGGTATTTTGCTCCGCACCGAGTGACCAGGCAGGGATGTCCTATGTCCTCCCTGTGTTTGCGCTTGCGATTGAGCCTTTGGCCATCGTGTTGAGGAGCTCGTGGAGAGAGATAGTGTGGGGGTGGGAGGGGGGGCAGGGTGGAGCATAGAATCTCTTTGTATGCAGACAACTTGCTATTGTATGTGTCGGAACCGAGCGCGTTGATGGGTGGTTTACTGGAGCTGCTTTGTGTCTTTTTCGGGGTATTAGCTAAATTTGGAGAAAAATGAATATTTTGTGGTATCCTGACTGGGGGGAGTGGGGGGGGGGGGGGGGGCTGCCATTCCGTAGGGCGGCAACCCACTTTACATATCTGGTAGGGCAGGTGCCACAGGATTGGGGGGGGGCTCCGTTGGTATAATGTTACTAGTTTGTTGGGGAGGGTGAAAGTGGATTAGGCAAGGTGGGATGGTCTTCCTCTGTCTTTGGCATGTCGGGTACAGGCAATTAAAATGAACGTGTTGCCATGGTTTCTGTTTATTTTTCAGTGCCTGCTGATCTTTCTGCCAAAGGGTATTTTAAGGAAGTAGTCAAGATGATTCCCTCCTTCATTTGGAGGTGGGAAATTGGCCAGGATTAGGAAGGCTGCTGTTGCAGTGAGGACAGTAGTTAGGGGGGTTGGGTCTCCCAAATGTACTGTATTATTACTGGGTGATGAATGCTGAGAAGGTGAGGAGCTGGGTTTGAGGGGGAGGGGACTCCCAGTGGGGTAAAATGGAGAAGGGGAGACGTCCGGTGGCGGCCATGAGGGAGTAGGTCGAACATTTGGTAGCTCCCGCTCGTGACGGACGTTTTGGACCTTTTCCCCCCGACTTTTTTCAGAATATGTTTGAAGGGTTGGTGGTGGATGAGGCTGTGAGGAGGAATCCCACCCAATATATGGAGACACAGCACAGAAGTGGACGTAATGGAAGGAAGAACCAAATCGAGCAGGCATGTGTAGATTCTGCAGTAAAGAGAAGCTTGGCGGATCTGCAGAGTACTGGCTCAGAGGCCCAGTGTACACCAGACCAGCTGGTGGAGTTTATTCGGGAGGGCTTTGTCAAGCAAAAAAAGGAATGCCTGGACCCGATCACTTGGGTGGAGCAGAGACTGGAAGCCCAAGATCGGGCAGTCCAGAAGGTGGAGGAAACGGTGGCTGAGCATGAGGAACACCTAACTGCGTTGGAGGCGCAGGTGGGGCTGATAAAAGAGCACCAGAAAAGGCTGCAAGACAAGGTGGAGGACCTAGAGAATAGGTCCCGCCGGCAGAACTTGAGGATCGTTGGCCTCCCTGAGGGATGTGAGGGAACGGATGCAATGTGGCGAATATGCTCGAGACGTTAATGGCCGAGGGGTTGTTTTCTAGGCCCCTGGAAGTGGACTGAGCGCACAGAACGCTTGCGAGGTTGCCGCGGGCGAATGAGCCACCGAGGGCGATGGTGGCACGAATGCAGATTCCTGGATAAGGAGCAGATTTTGTGTTGGGCCAAGGAGACACGGAGCTGTAAGTGGGAGAATAACATTCTGCGCATCTACCAAGATCTGGGTGCGGACCTGGCCAAGAGAAAAGCAGGATACAACCGAGTGAAATCAACCTTTTTCAAGAGGAAGGTGAAGTTTGGTCTACTTTATCCAGCTCGCTTATGGGTCACCTATGAAGAGCGCCAATTTTACTTCGAGTCGCCGGATGAAGCAATGGACTTTGTGAAAAGCAATGGTCTAGATAGAGACTGAGGTGACTGATCTTTGTTGTAGGGACTCTGCTAAAATTGTTCTTACTCTTGCACTACATGAGAAATGCCTTCTGTAACTTTTTTTGGGCTGTTGCCAAGTTTTGTGAGTTAACTTTATACGGGTGGGGGATGGTTGGGTGAATCTTTGATGTTTTTCTTAGGGTGGGTTTGGGTGGAAATGTGCCTTTCGAATAGGTATGTCCGATCGGGGGGAGGGGGAGGGAACAATAGAAGATAAGATATCTGGCACCATGGGGGGAGTCACCAAGCCAGCTGGGCGGGTTGGCTCACGGAAGCGCAGTGGGGGGGTGAGCAGATGTTTTGTTTGTTGAAGGGGGTTGCATTTATTGTGCTGTTAAAGGAGCGGGGGGGGGGGGGGCGGGGAGGAATTACTCTGCTGACAGGGGAGGGACTGTTGCTTGGAGATAAATGAGAGGTCGGGGACGGAGGCTACCTGGGGGTGGGCTGGAGGGGGCGCGGGGCACGAGCTGGAGGCTGGCCGATGATGGGGAATGGTTGATCGGCAGGGGTGTAGGTGGTGAGAAGCCTCCCAACCAGGCTGATCACGTGGAACGTTAGAGGGCTGAATGGGCCGGTTAAGAGGGCTCTCATGTTCGCTCATTTGAGGGGATTGAAGGTGGACGTGGTAATGCTACATGCGACACACCTGAGGGTAATTGATTAGACCAGACTGAGGAAGGGATGGGTCGGGCAGGTATTTCACTCGGGGCTGGACTCTAAGACTAGAGGGGTCACGATCCTGATTAATAAACGAGTGTCATTTGAGGCGGGGAGAATAGTTGTGTATATGGGGGGTAGATATATCATGGTTTGCGGGAAGCTGGAAGGATTGCCGGTGGTGTTTGTGAATGTCTACGCTCCAAACTGGGATGCTATGGAGTTTGTAAGACGGATGTTAAGGAAGATTCCAGATCTGGATTTGGACGGCCAAGAGCGAAGGAGTTCTCCTTCTTCTCACATGTACATGAAGTATACTCCCGGATCGACTTTTTTATTTTGAACAGGGATTTACTGGCGGGGGTGGTTGACCCCGAGCATTCAGCGATTGCTGTCTCGGACCATGCCCCACATTGGGTGGACCTGCAGGTGAGCAAGGAGGGTGGTCAGTGCCCGCAATGGAGATTAGATGTTGGACTGTTAACGGACGAGGGTGTGTGCGGGCGGGTGAGGGAATTCATCCAGAGCTACCTGGAGATTAACGATATGGGAGAGGTCTCAGCAGCAATGGTGTGGGATGCATTGAAGGCAGTGGTCAGAGGGGAGCTATTCTCGATTCAGGCCCATAGGGAGAAGAAAGGGCAGAGATGGATAGGTTGGTCGGGGAAATACTTCAAGTAGACAGGAGGTATGCGGAGGCAGGAGTGGGAGGAATGAGGCAATTTCTGGGAGGGATGGAGTTCCCAAGGTGGACGAAGGGTTGGTAGAAGGGCTGGGAGCCCCGATCGGGTTTGAAGAAATAACAGAGGGGCTGGAGGCCAGGCAGTCGGGCAAGGCCCCGGGACCAGATGGTTACCCAGTGGAATTTTATAAAAACTTCTCGGAGATGCTGAGCCAACTGTTGGTGAGGATGTTTAACGAGGCAAGGGAGCTCGGTGTTCTTCCCCCGACAATGTCACAGGCCTCGATCTCACTGATCCTGAAGCGGGAGGACCCTGAGGTATGTGGGTCTTACAGGCCGATCTTCCTGTTGAATGTTGATGCCAAACTGCCAGCTAAAATCTTGTCCTCAAGGATAGAAGACTGTGTCCCAGAGGTGATAGGGGAAGGCCAAACGTGGTTCGTTAAGGGGAGGCAGCTCACGGCCAACGTTAGAAGGCTCTTGAATGTAATCATGATGCCCCAGGGGGATAAGGAGGCGGAGGTAGTGGTCGCAATGGACGCAGAGAAGGCGAATGGAAGTATCTGTGTAAGGTGTTGGGGCGGTTCGGGTTTGGGCGGGATTTCATCGACTGGGTCAGGCTGCTGTGCCAGGCACCAGAGGCGAATGTTTGGACGAACCGTCTGACGTCGGACTATTTTAGACTGCACCAGTGGACTAGGCAGGGATGCCCCCTCTCTCCATTGCTGGTTGCTCTGGCCATTGAGCCACTGGCTATGGCGTTAAGAGCTTCCAGGGGATGGTCCGGGGTGGGGTGGAACACAGGTATACGCCGATGACCTGCTCTTGTATGTTTCCAACCCGTTAGAGGGGATGGGAGAGATCATGAGGATTTTAGAGGACTTGGCCATTTTTCGGGGTACAAATTGAACATGGGGAAAAGCGAGATGTTTGCGATCCAGGCACGGGGGCAGGAAAGGAGACTGGGAGAGCTGCCGTTCAGAGTGGTGGGAGGTAGCTTCCGTTATTTAGGGATCCAGGTGGCGCGAGACTGGGGGCTGTTACATAAACTAAACTTGACCCGGTTAGTGGAACAAATGAAAGAGGACTTCTGAAGGTGGGATATGCTCGCGTTATCACTGGCGGGGAGGGTACAGACAGTGAAAAGGATGGTCCTCCTGAGATTCCTGTTTGTTTTCCTGTGCCTCCCCATCTTTATCCCAAAGGCCTTTTTCAAGCGGGTAAATAAGGTGATCTCTGATTTTGGTTGGGCGGGTAAAACCCCGCGAGTGGAGAAGGTGATGATGGAGCGTGGCTGGGGGGAGGGTAAGCTGGCGCTGCCGAACTTTAACAACTATTATTGGGCGGCAAATATAGCCATGATTAGGAAGTAGGTAGTGGAGGAAGGGTCTGTGTGGGAGAAGGTAGAGGCAGCATCTTGTAAGAACACGGGTTTAGGGGCATTGATCACGGCACCTCTGCCGTCTCGCCGGCCCGGTACTCCACAAGCCCGGTGGTAGTGGCGGCCCTGAGAGTCTGGGGCAGTGGAGGAAACATGTGAGAACGAAGGCAGCATCAGTTTGGGCTTCAATCTGTAGCAACCATCGGTTTACCCCAGGGAGGCTTGACGGAGGGTTTCGGAGATGCCGGAGAGCAGGGATCGGGAGGATGGGAGATTTGTTTATAGATGGGAGCTTCCCCGGTTTGAGGGAGTTAGAGAAGGTTGAGTTGGCGGGAGGGAATGGGTTTAGGTATCTGCAGATTCGGGACTTCTTGCGAAGGCAGGTTCCAACCTTCCCGCTCCTACTGCCATGGGGGATACAAGATAGGGTAATTTCTAGAGTATGGGTGGGAGAGGGGAACGTCTCAGGTATCTATAAAGAACTCATGGAGTCAGAGGAAACGCAGACAGAGGAGCTAAAGCACAAATGGGAGAATGAGTTAGGGGGAGAGATAGAGGCAGGTCTCTGGGCGGATGCGCTCAGAAGGGTCAACACGTCAACATCATGCGCCAGGCTCAGCCTGATACAATTTAAGGTCGTTCACCGGGCACACATGACGGTGGCCTGGATGCGCAAATTTTGGGGGATAGAAGACAGGTGTGCAAGGTGTGCGGGAGGGCCAGCAAACCATGTCCACATGTTTTGGGCATGTTCGAAGCTCAGGGTATTCTGGCAGGGGTTTGCAAATGTCATGTCCATGATGTTAAAAACAAGGGTGGCACCAAGTCCAGAGGTGCCGATTTTCGGAGTGTCAGGGGACCCAGGAGTCCAAGGGGCGAGAGAGGCTGGCGTCTCGGCCTTTGCCTCCTTGGTAGCCCGGAGGCGGATACTGTTAGCATGGAGGGACTCGAAGCCCCCAAAATCAGAGACCTGGGTCAATGACATGGCTGGCTTTCTCAGCTTTGAGAAAATCAAGTTCGCCCTGAGAGGGTCAATGCAAGGGTTCGTCCGGAGTTGGCAGCCGTTTGTTGACTTCCTTCGAGAAAATTAACTGTCAGCAGGGGTGGAGTTAGTCTAGATTGCTGTTCAAGGAAGGTGGGACCTGTGAGGGAGGTAGAGGGTCTTTGCACTATGTTTATAGTTGTTTGTATAGTTTACTGTTGCTGTTATAAAATCACAAATGCATTAATAAAATATTTTACAAGAAGAAAAGAATGGAGGAGAGTTTGTGCAGGGGGTCTGGGCTGAGGGTGGGTTGGCAGCAGCGCTGCTCCCGATGGTCCTGGGGAAATATTTGCCGTCCGGTGGTAGTGGCGACGTTGAAGATCTGGAGGCAGTTGGGCCAGTACTTTAGGTTGTGTGCAAGGTCATGGGAAATACCGATTCGGGGGAATTATAGATTTTTGCCAGCGAGTTTTTGGAGATGGCAGGAGAGGGGAGTTAAAGTATTAAAGGATTTGTTTCTGGGGGACGGGTTTGTGAGACTGGAGGAGCTGGGGAAGAAATATGGGTTTTGGCAGGGGGAGATGTTTAGATAGATGCAAGTCCGAGATTTCGCTAGCATGGAGGTACAGAGCTTTCCGGTGGTGCCGGCCACCACACTGTTGGAAGATGTACTGACATCAGGGGGAATGAAGAAGTGGGTGGTATTGGCGATTTATGGGGTGATTCTGGGAGAAGGTAAGGTATCGCTGGAGGGGATTAAAGCAAAGTGGGAGGAAGAGTTGGGGGAGGGTATGGAGGAGCGGTTGTGGTGAGGTGCTCCAGAGGGTGAATGCTTCAACTTTGTGCGCGAGGTTGGGGCTGATACAGCTGAAGGTGGTGTATGGGGCACACTTCACAAAGGCGAGGATGGGCAGACTCTTTGAGGGGGTAGAGGATGCTTGTGAACACGGTTCAGGGCCCCCCCGCAAATCACGTTCATATGTTCTGCCCAAAACTGGAGGAGTATTGGACGGAGGTCTTCAAGGTAACCTTGAAGGTGGTGCACGTGAGATACGAACCAGGTCCCCTAGAAGCCATATTGGGGTATTGGACCAGACGGGGTTGGAAGCGGGTGCGAAGGCAGATGTCTCAGCCTGCGCCTCGCTGAACGCCCAAAGTTGGGTCCTGTTGGGGTGGAGATCAGCTTCTCCGCCTTGCGAGCGGATGGGGAGGAGGGGAGAGCGGATGGGGAGGAGGGGAGTCTGGAGGAGAATCTGAGGATGTGGGAGGGGTTTCTGGGAAAGGGAGAGTGGATGCAGGAGGGGAGTCTGAGGATGGGGAGAGCGGGATCTGGGAATGGTGGGTGGATGGGGAAAGGGGGGTCTGGGGAGAGCGGATGGGGGTCTGGGGAAGGGAGAGTGGATGGGGAGGAGGGGAGAGTGGATGGGAGTCTGAGGATGGTGAGGGCAGTCTGGGGGAGAGCGGGGTCTGGGAATGGAGAGTGGATGGGGAAGGGACAGTGGATGGGGGGGGGGGAAGAGTGGATGGGGAGTCTGAGGATGGGGACGGCAGTCTGGGGGCGAGTGCGGTCTGGGAGGGAGCGGATGGGGTTCTGGAGAAAGGAGAGTGGATGGGAAGTCTGGGGGTGAGTGGATGGGGAGGAGGGGTGAGTGGATGGGGAGTCTGAGGATGTGGGAGGAGGGGTTCTGTGGAAGGGAGAGTGAATGGGGAGTCTGAGGTAGGGAGAGTGGATGGGGTGTCTGGGGTGGGGAGAGTGGATGGGGTGTCTGGGGTAGGGAGAGTGGATGGGGTGTCTGGGGTGGGGAGAGTGGATGGGGTGTCTGGGGTAGGGAGAGTGGATGGGGTGTCTGGGGTGGGGAGAGTGAATGGGGAGTCTGGGGTGGGGAGAGTGGATGGGGAGTCTGGGGTGGGGAGAGTGGATGGGGTGTCTGGGGTGGGGAGAGTGGATGGGGTGTCTGGGGTGGGAAGAGTGAATGGGGTGTCTGGGGTGGGGAGAGTGAATGGGGAGTCTGGGGTGGGGAGAGTGGATGGGGAGTCTGGGGTGGGGAGAGTGGATGGGGTGTCTGGGGTGGGGAGAGTGGATGGGGTGTCTGGGGTGGGGAGAGTGGATGGGGAGTCTGGGGTGGGGAGAGTGGATGGGGAGTCTGGGGTAGGGAGAGTGGATGAGGTGTCTGGGGTGGGGAGTCTGGGGTAGGGAGAGTGGATGGGGAGTCTGGGGTGGGGAGAGTGGATGGGGAGTCTGGGGTGGGGAGAGTGGATGGGGAGTCTGGGGTGGGGAGAGTGGATGGGGTGTCTGGGGTGGGGAGAGTGGATGGGGAGTCTGGGGTGGGGAGAGTGGATGGGGAGTCTGGGGTGGGGAGAGTGGATGGGGAGTCTGGGGTGGGTGAGCGTGAAAGGAGCGGATGGGGGAGAAGGGGATGGGAAACGTGAGGAGGATGACGTACGACGGGGGTCTGGAAGTGACGCACACCCGGGCGCTGATTGGCTGCTGAGGTGGGTCGGTCGCCATTTTGTGCGGCGGTTTTTTATTTCCACCTGCGTCAGTGGAGGCCGAGGTTCGGAGCGGGTAAGAGCGGGGGGCGTTTAACCTGGGTTCCCGGGGGGCGAGAGAGGGGGGCATTTAAAGGCGTTCAAAGAGTGAGGCCGGTCTTGTGTTTATTAAGAGGGGGTTTAATTTGAGATTGGGGTTACCCCCGCAGGAAATCCCGCCGGCGGGGTCATGGAGCTGTTCACCTCCCTCCCCGGATCGATATGGTATTCAACCCAAGGCTTTGTATTGTTTAAATTCTGTAGACGGTGCTGGCGGAAACATACCCACACCCCGGTCGGCAAGAAACCGCAGCCTCTGGTTTCTCCCCCCATCTCCCTGCCGTTTCTTGCACAATGGCCGTTCCACGTTGGCCACATCGTGTTTGTGGGGGAGGGGAATCCCGAGCCCAACCCTCTTGTCTCCTGATGCCACCGGGCCGCAGGAGCTCTTCTCTCCCCAGAGCATTTGGATGTAAGGGTGAAAGTCACCTCCCCCCCCCCCCCCGGTTCTTTCTGGTTTTTGGCCCTTCAAGCACAAGCTGGGACTTCATTTGAACTCCTGAAAGAGTTTCCAGTTGTATTCTATGTTTTGGGTAGCTAGCACCGTGGGTTCAGAGCGCCTGGGTCCCAGGTTCGATTCCCCGCTGGGTCACTGAGGCGTCTGCACGTTCTCCCCGTGTCTGCTTGGGTTTCCTCCGGGTGCTCTGGTTTCCTCCCACAGTCCAAAGATGGGTGGGATTGGCCATGCTAAATTGCCCTTCGTGTCCAAAAAGGGTAGATGGGGATAGGGTGGAAGTGAGGGCTTAAGTGGGTTGGTGCCGACTAGATGGGCTGAATGGCCTCCTGCACTGTATGTTCTATGTTAAGGAATGAGCTACTGGGATAAGCAGACGAGTTCTGTTCATGAAAGCAAAGGGCTCCAGGTGGAACAATATAAAGGCACCATCTATCTGTACCAGAATTTTGCAGTAGTATGTGTTTACTATTATCTCTGGTAGGTACCAGACACCCTTCAAAATGTGCTCTTCTATAGTTTTACGTTCCTGCTACCCTGTGAGATTTTATTTTGAGTTGGCTCAGTTTTAGTCCTTGAGCTGCTCCTGTATTGCCCGATTGTCTGGTTTTTGGGCAGCACAGTGGTTAGTATTGTGGCTTCACGGTGCCAGCGTCCCTGGTTCAATTCCCTGCTGGGTCACTGCGGAATCTCCCATGTTCTCCCTGTTTCTGCGTGGGTTTCCTCTGGGTGCTCCAATTTCCTCCCAAAGACATGCAGGTTAGGTGGATTGGCCATGCAAATTTTTTCCCTTCGTGTCCAAGGTTATGTGGGGTTACATGGATTGGATGGGGGAGTGGGTCTAGGTGCCCTTTCAGAGGGTTGGTGCAGACTAGGAAGGGCCTCCTGCATCTATGTTCTATGAAGTGAGATCCAGGAAGAGATTGGGAGTGTGTGGAGGTGCAGACAATTGAGAGTAACTTCAAAACTTCTCATTAATTTCACTACACACATCCCAAGTGCAAACTCTTTCTGTGCCAATGCTCACGGCAATAATGGTTGGCTGCAGTGCCTGTCCATGATTGATCTGCCTCTTATTTTAAGGTTCCCCATTAATCTGGACATTCCTACTAGGGAAAATCCTTTCTCTTTATAGCTTCATGAACTACCTCGACCATCTTGAATGCTTCGATTAGATCACATCTCAATTTTCCGTATGTGGAGAAAAATATAGACACAAGCATTGCCTACGCAGCCTTCCCATTATGTGACTTTATTGTCATTAGTGTCAAGTCATTCAACTTGGAGTAATGCCACAATAGATCTGTTTTGATTTGCCCTCTGCATAAAGAGTTTTAATTCAATGTCCATAATTTTAAAAACCAAGTCAAATTAAGGGGCAATTTAGTGTGGTCAATTCCCCCTATCCTGCACATCTTTGGGTTGTGGGGGTGAGACCCATGCAGACACTGAGAATGCAAACTTCACGCAGGGCCGGGATGGAACTCTGGTCCTTAGCGCCCTGAGCAATGTCTAAACTTAATCCGTCTTGTTTCTAACTTTATTTTCTATGGAATGCCACTAGACAAAATGAGCTCTCGTGTGTTCATTGGTCGACTGAGTCCTCATGCCAGAGAAAGGGATGTGGAAAAATTCTTTAAAGGATTTGGGCGAATAAAGGAAATTGATTTGAAGAATGGATTTGGATTTGTGGTAAGGTTGCTTTTCGGTTCAGCACTATAACTTAACCAATAACATTTTCAGAAAAACAATCTTTGGAACAAACCAACTTGTGTGTGTATATAAATTTAACTTTATTTGCTATTGTGTCAACTCTTAGGAATTTGAAGATCACAGGGATGCAGATGATGCTGTTTATGAATTGGATGGGAAAGAGTTGTGTAGTGAAAGGTAAAACAAAAAGTTAAAATAGGCTGCTTTGTAATTGTGATTTAAATTAAAATGGGAAGTTCAATTGATTATTTTGCTCCTGCAGAGTTACAGTTGAACATGCCAGAGCACGGCCTAGAGGAGGTCGTGGAGGAGGACGATATCAAGGTCGCTTTAGCCCACGCCGTCCACGGAGTGAGGGAAGGTGAGACACTTTTTTTAAACAGGAGCTGCACTGCTGGCTTACCCAACATGATCCAATAAATAACTGAGCTGTGCATTGAGAGAGAACACCCGGTTTGATCCCCAGCCTGTGCTGATCTGAGGTAGAACGGAGTGCCAAAAAATGGCCTCAATGCCAATTTTAAGGGAATAGAAATTTGGAGCATCATTTCTGATCCAGAAAGTATTTTATCAATCAAAACAAAGTGTTGGTAAAACTCAGCACTCCAGGTATAATCTTTGGAGAGAAAAGTTTCAATTCTTCGGAAGTGAAAGATGGTAACAATGTGATGGGCATTATACTGTTGGAAGATGGGGGACATAATGAACAAAAGGGAAGGTCTGGGATAGGGTTGGGGAGATGAAATAACAACTGTGTCATGGCATCCGTTTTTTCCCCACCCAACTAGGGTTCCCTGTTCTGAGTTCTTTGATATACTGCTTGTCTTGCCATTAACACGTTATGATCTATTTTTTTATGTGCCACTATCAGCACCCTTCTTAGCCACGATCACCACCATTTACATTCTCTATCCGCATCTTTGTCAATCTTCGCTGGCCCGCTATCCTACTCCACCCCCATAACTATAAATCTCATCCTATTTCCAGCCTTGATAGTCACCCAGACTCAAAACATTAGCTTCATTCTCTCCACAGATGCGGGCAGACCTGCTGAGATTGCCCAGCGTTTTCTGTTTTTGTTTCAGATTCCAGTGTCTGCAGTAATTTGCTTTTAACTTAAAAATTTCAATGGAAAACTTTGAGATTGCTTGGATTTGGTTCCCTGTCTGCGTGCAATTTGAAAAATTGAGGATATGGTCATATTAGAGGATTATTTTTAATATAATGTATGAGCAACCCATGTATAAGATGACCCTCACTTCCCCAAATAAGGCCAGGGACCACCAAGTTTAATGCAGGATTCATAGAATCCCTACAGTGCAGGAGGCAGCCATTCGGCCCATCGAGTCTGCACGCACCCTACCTAGCCCCACTCCCTTTCCTTATACCCGTAACCCCATCTAAACACATTTTTGGCAATGTAGTATGGCCAAACCAGCGCATATTTGAGCTGTGGAAGGAAGCGGCAGCACCCGGAGGAAACCCACGCAGATACGGGGAGAACATGCAAACTCCACACAGTCGCCCACAGCTGGAATTGAACCCAGGTCCCTTGCATGTGAGGTAGCAGTGCTATTCCATTAACGTTTTTGGTCAGTTTCCTGTTCAACCGGCAAATTGGAAAATTATAACAGCAACAACAGAAGGTTGCAACCAGGGACTCTTCCAAATAATCTGAGGAATGGGAGGACCACTCTTCCACTAACTGCTTGGAAATTCACACTGCAGCAAGCTTTACTTTGAGGCCCCAATAGCATTGCGGGAGTCAGATTTCAATACAAGTCCAATAGCTGCCACTTGGGGTGCTACAATAGCTTTCACCCTTTAAATATATTCCCATTGGGCTCCTGTTGTGCAGAGGTTAATGTCATGGCTCTGGATGTCTTGGAGTGAATAACTGTTATAAAGAAAAAGGTCTGAATTGATGTAGTTCTTCTGTTATTTTTTCCCAGAACATCCAGGAAGTGATTTGTATCTCATGAAGTGCATTAAAATTCACTTGAAAGTTAAAGATGCATCCTTTGAGAAGGGGCATAGGGAAATGAAATGTCTCCCCTTGAATGTTACTGACACTTCATATGTTGGTAGTGTAATCCCATTTTAAATTATCTTGGAATCCGCATTGTTGACGTACAGTATTTGTTCATTGCTGGGCACCAATTCATTAGAATTCTAGGTGATTTGTGAGGTACCAATGTAAGTTGGTTCCTGAACCTTTACATTGTCATCCTTTATTAACATCGGATGGCAAAAATCCATAATTTGAAGTTTGCCTGATGAGCAGTTAATTTCAATAAAAGATGAACATAGGAATCCCCGTACACAGTTATACATCTCTGTTCGTGTGGCTTGTTTCAGGAATGGACCTCCAGTTCGTACAGAGAACCGACTGATTGTTGAGAATTTGTCTTCGAGAGTTAGCTGGCAGGTATGTTGCATACAACAGTGAATCGTATTTTGTGATCCTGTCACTGTAATAAATGGAAATGAATATAATTTAATACGAAATGTACTTTAAAGATTAGCTGAGATTTTTACAGCTAAAAACAAGTGGATATGGCAGTACATATTACTGGTGAGGACCTGTGTAACAGGGACTGTGAAAATCTTCAAAGTGCAATGTTGCTTAAAGCATGCACTACTACATACAAGTTAATGAGGAAATTGGAAACACTAAAGCAGTGATTGGAACCTGAAATTTGTCTTGCCCTGTTAGAATGTGGAATTAGCTACATCATTTCTGAGGTTGTTTTGTGTGAGGGAAGAGAATACTACAAATAGATTGTGAAGAGCATTACCTACCTCAGCAGGATGCATTTCATAGATGGTGCTACTCTTCATACAAACATAAGATGTCGTTCCGTGTTGTCTTCCCAGTAGTATTTGGATTCTGGAAAACTGCAGAAACTTTGTGACCCGACTTCCGTTTGAACTCTTGCCAGTAGGGCTTAATTATTGTAATCCAAAAGTTGGCCTTTATCTTAAGAGACTTTAAATGACAAATGTGCAATATTGGTAACCAAGTCAAAAATTAGAGGCGGTGATCGAATGTTCTTTAATTTTAAATGTATTCATTTTTCTACCTCCTTGTCCATCACCTTTTTCTTTTCTTCGGTTCTGAAGCCAGTGACTCATGCTGGGTATGATTCCACGGAGAGTACTGATTCTCCAGAACTTTGGCCAAGTTGCAATTACTTGTATGTAAGATTAGATGGTGACCATTAACTAGCAATTCTACTTGGCATTTATTGCAGTCAAGCCCCATCTTGACATGTTTTGCTGATATTCATGTTTCTAGCAGAGGTTGCTGATAGTGGTCAGAAATCAACATCATGATAGACATTTATTTCTTCCTTCCCAAATGTTTCTTGGTAGTGTGCACCCCCTAATGTTTAGGGAAATCACAAAATTGGCATAATTTGACGCACATTTTCTTTCAAAATAATTATCTGTTTTAAATATTGGCCAGAGGGCGGTGGGCGAGATGTCTAGAAGCTTGGCCCAAGATGCACCGAGATACTTTGCCTCTGTCAAACTGAGGTCACAAACTGACCTAGAGAAGGAAGATGGTAAATGGATTTGAAGGTGCACAATACTGAACTAATTTTAATTTGTCCATTTATAAAATTTTCATTAAATACTGCAACTTTAGGAGTGTTAACAGTTAACGTTCATAATGATGTAATTTGTCTAAATTGCTTGCTTATTTGAAAACCTTAAATGTGGTTTGGTTTCTGTGTTGAATTAAGTGCAAACTTTAACCAAATATTAAAACCTTTATTTACCAGCCTCTCGTATCGTTGGCCTTGTGACGAGTGACGTTTTCCTAATCGCTCTGGCTTGGTCTCTTGGTGGGCCTAGTTGAATTGCCAGTCCTACGTTTCAATCAGTTGGTGATCTGTATTATGCTGGTCTGACCAACATTGGTGGGCACTAGCTTAAGTGCCGGGGTTCGTTCCTGCGCCTCTGAAAATGCTGGTAACGAGTTGTCCTAAAGTCGAGTTGAGAGCTGACTCTAAAATGAGGTCCTTGATTGAAAGAAATTCGCTAGTAGGTTTGGTTGGAAGCTCGATTTGAAGTGTGAGAAGCCCTTGGTAACAACACAAGATTTAGCAATTCCTGTTCCCATGGCACCGCCAAAGCCCGCCTTTAGGATGGGTGATGTCCGGGAAGGCTCACGTCGAGCGGGTGCTGAAGAGCACCATCGGGTCGTCAGTCGTGATGATACCTCTGCAAGTTCTTCTTGCATTTGGCTGGTTGAATAGCCTAGGGAATTGTACAGGAAGGTAATAAATTTTGATGAAATTAGCTTTGGTTTCTTTCGTAGTAACTTTGTTAGAAGATGACTGAGTAAGTATGCATATTTGTTTTACCTAACTGATCTAATCTTACATAGGATCTGAAAGATTTCATGAGACAGGCTGGAGAAGTTACCTTTGCGGATGCGCACAGGCACAAAATGAATGAAGGGTGAGTACAGAATTAATTAGGTGATGTGTTCACAAAACCTTTATTTAAAAAGGATGTCTTCGTTGATCCAGTCCCAAAACAGTTTTTAAACTTCCACCAAATAACACTAAAATTATAGCACTTGACCATAATTGAGTAGCCAATTATTTTTTCCCAACTAAGGGCAACTTAATTTGGCCATGGGCAGCATGGTGGCGGCCCTGGCCCCAGGTCACTTCCTATGTGGTATTTGCATATTCTCCCCGTGTTTGCATGTTTCACCCCACAACAAGATTTTTTTTAAAAATAAAACATTTAGAGTACCCAATTCATTTTTTCCAATTAAGGGGCAATTTAGCATGTTCAATCCACCTATCTTGTTCATCTTTTGGGTTGTGGGTGCAAAACCCACGCAAACACGGGGAGAATGTGCAAACTCCACATGGGCAGTGACCCAGAGCTGGGATAGAACCTGGGACCTCTGCGCCGTGAGACTGCAGTGCTACCACTGCGCCACCGTGCTGCCACAACTCCAAGATGTGCAAGTTAGATGGATTGGCCATGCAAAATTGCCCCTTATTTGGGAAAAATGAATTGGGTACTCTAATGTTAAAAAGCAAAAGAACTTAGTGAGGTTGATCCATCTAACCTGCACATCTTTGGGTTGTGGGGGGTGAGACCCACACCGACACAGGGGAAATGTGT
This sequence comes from Scyliorhinus torazame, assembly GCF_047496885.1. Lineage (NCBI taxonomy): Eukaryota > Metazoa > Chordata > Chondrichthyes > Carcharhiniformes > Scyliorhinidae > Scyliorhinus > Scyliorhinus torazame. The sequence continues at coordinate 242,588,807 of NC_092708.1, forward strand.
AAACTCCACAGGCCGGGATCAAACCCAGGTCCTTGGCGCCGTGAGGCAGCAGTGTGCCACCGTGCTGCCCACTTGACAGTAATGTTAATATTTTGACATCAGCTTTGTAATATCTAAGTGCTGCCCTTGGGAACGTTATCTGTAGTAAGTTCTACATGTATTTGTTTTATTCGTTCATGGAATGTGGCTGTGCTGGCATTTATTACCCATCCCTAATTGCCCTTGAGGGGGCAGTTAAGAGTCAACCACATTGTTGTGGGTCTGGAGTCACATGTAGGCCAGACATTGGTAAGGACGGCAGCTTTCCTTTCCTAAAGGACATTGAGCTAGATGGGTCTTTACGACAATCAACAATGGTATCATGCACATCATTAGACTTTTAATTCCATTTTTTTTTTTTTTTGATTTCAAATTTCACCATCTGCTGGAGGGATTTGAACCTGGATCCACAGCATTACTCGGGGTCTCTGGTTTATTAGTCCAGTGACAATACCACTACACCACCGCCTCTCCGTATGCTGACGTCCACCACCTCCTCTGACTCCCACAACTATAACATATATTTATCAGTTTGCTTGACTGATTTCCAATGCTAGATGAGCTGCAATTTCCTCCAGTTAAAATATTGGGAAGATCAAAACTATCATCTTGGCTCTCCACCAAAAACTTCATACTTCACTGCTCACTCTCCCTTCTAGCCACCATCTTTGGTTGGATTGAAGACTGTTTACGACTTGTAATATACTTCTGAGCTGACACCATTATCTATCTCGTTTTCTTGCCTCAACACTTCAATTACTGAACCCCACATTTACACGTTTTGTAACCTTCGGGCTTGGCTGCAGCACATCTTCTACCCTTCATAAATTTGTGCTGATCCAAAACTCAGTTTCCCACGTCCTATCCAGATCCAGTTCAACCATCAACCTATCTGGTTTCTCGTCTCCTAACATCTTAGTGTGTAACCTCATTCATACCCTTTCCTTTTTCTGTAAAATGTTCTAACTTTAAATGTAGAACTCTACGTAACTTGAATTCTGGCTCCTTGTGCACACATTGTTATTTAATCTCAGCCTGGAATTTTATTTTTTCCACACCATCTCATAAGACGCTTGTTAAAAACCAATTTCTTTATGTGACCTTTTAGTTAGCTTTCTTTTGGCGTAGTATCAGCTTTTGTTTGATTTTTGATGGAAACAGTAATGTGGCTGATTTGGAAATGTTGAATTTCATGTGAAAATATTAAATATTCTTTTAGGGTTGTTGAGTTTGCCTCGTATAGTGATTTGAAGAATGCTGTTGATAAACTCTCTGGCGCAGAAATAAATGGAAGAAAGATCAGACTGATTGAAGAACCTAAACATCGGTAAGTGCCACATAGTGATCTCATCTGGGATGTATTTCCAACTAAAATATTAGATAATTGTATTGTTGATTTGAAGTATCAACTTCCGAGACGTCTTTGCTTCCATTAATTATAAATCAGAACTACCATTTTGGTTTCTGTTGGTTGACTTACTTTAATGTCAGAAGTCTTACAACAGGTTAAAGTCCAACAGGTTTGTTTCGAATCACTAGCTTTTGGAGCACTGCTCCTTCCTCGGGTGAATGAAGAGGTGGGTTCCAGAAACATACATATAGACAAAGTCAAATGTGCAAGACAATACTTTGAATGCGAGTCTTTGCAGATAATTAAGTCTACAGGAAGAACGGACATCGCATGGCAATCGCCAGGCAGGAATGTTCTCTTCCAGTCAGGGAACACTTCAGCAGTCAAGGGCATTCATTCAGCCTCTGATCTTCGGGTAAGCTTTCTCCAAGGCGGCCTTCAGGCCACGTGACAGCACCGAATCGCCGAGCAGAAACGTATAGCCACGTTCCGCACACGTGAGTACAGCCTCAATCTCGACCTTGGATTCATGTCGCATTACATTCACCCTCCACCATCTGGCCAGGGCTTGCGAAATCCTACCAACTGTCCTGCCTTGAGACAATTCACACCTCTTTAACCTGTGATCATCCCTCCAGTTACTCCGTCTGGACCAGTAGACTTAATTAACTGCAAAGACTCTCATTCAAATTATCGTCTTGCATCTTTGACTTTGTCTAATATATATATATTACCACCTCTTCATTCATCTGAGGAAGGAGCAGTGCTCCGAAAGCTAGTGATTCAAAACAAACCTGTTGGCTTTAACCTGGTGTTGTACGACTTCTTACTGTGCTCACCCCAGTCCAACGCCGGCATCTCCACACCATTACTTTAATGTGCTGAAGAAGAATTCACATTTCTGAATTCTTTGTTTCCCAGGAAGCTGGCCAAGTTTTCAAGCACAATCCTTCGACTGTTATGACTGATGGGGAGGGTTGCACTTGTTCAATTATGTGTGACAGCAAAAACAAAATTTATTAATCTTAAATATTTTGCCACGTTGACAGCAGAGATGACATATCACAATTTAGCAAAAAAGTAACATTAAACTGAAACATGCTAATATGAATTAATTTGTAATGACTAGTAGAAACACCTGACTAAGCATACTAAATGGGTTTCCCTTGATGTTTAGGTCTCGCAGCAGATCGCGGTCACGGAGCCGTACGTTTTCCAGATCCCGTAGTCGGTCTCGCTCCAGGAGCCGCAAATCCTACAGTAGGTCAAAGAGTAGAAGCCGCAGTAAATCCCGCTCTCGCAGTAGATCTCGTGTCCCTGCTAGGCAACAAAAGGCTCATTCGCCTTCACCGTCCAAATCACCTGCATCATTGGAGAGGCCAAGATCTCGTTCTCGCTCGCGTTCTCGGTCAATGTCAAGGTCACCATCTGTTGCAAGTGCCGATTAAGCAGTGTGCTGTTAATATAGTATAAGTGGACTTCTGCCCAAGTAAGTTGATGTAAGTAGAATGTAGTGAATATGTCTCAAGAAATATGAAACTTCATGTATTTTATTTGAGACCAGAGTGCTTGCAATTATTGGAAGTATGTTGGAATAGTATTGTTTACATATTCAGTAGTTTGAAAATAAATGTATGCACATGATATCCATTTATTCCACTATAATGTTCAATTAATATTACTTTGGGTGCAGCAAAATTTCCATTAATACTTTCCCAGTGATAAATATAATTGCATTTAATTATTTTGTTTTTCTTTAAATAAAAGCTGCAAATTTAACTCATTAAATATGTGCATATAGTTCCTATCTGGACTTGTGGATTTCTTGTATGAGTGGTTTGAGTGCTAGCAAATGACATTTTTCCTTGTGTGATCAGCAATTCTTTCAAATTTTTTTTTTTTTTTTTTTTTTTATTTAAAAAAATTTTTTTGGGGGGGGGGGTTCCTCATTCAACAACTGGAACATGGGTTTTGGTTTCACAATTTCTTTGAAGCCTTTTTAATGGGAGCTGAGAGGAGTAGAGTGTATATACTTGTTTTAGTGTTTCTAAATAGCGACTACAAACTTCATCACTATTGCATTAATTCAATTTATTTATTTGTAAAACATATTGGAATATTGATCTGATGCTGCAGTGGTGTGGTCAGAGGGCCAGCCCTTGGTTTCCCCCTGCATTTTCCTAAATTGGGTCAGTAGGCCTGAATGCCTGATTCACAATGCACCACATTGATCATTGAGTTCTCTGTCCAAAGGTAGGTTTGACCCACAGCGCCATGAACTCACTACGGGTAGACCGCATGAGTGGCTAGTCAGGCTTGTTCAATAACCATGACCCTTCTGTAAAATTTAACACATGCTGAGTATTTCATAACATCTATAATAGAACTGTCAACTTTGTTGTAAAAATATGCTTGATCATTGCACACAACAGTGAAAGGCAATCAGCATGCACCTCACTTCATTTGCCCTTTACGTGCATATCACTGTCATACTGGTAAGAAAAATATTACGTGGCTACATGGGTAATGGTCGATAACATTTCTCGGGCCGCACCCAGAGCCCTGATGTGGAATGTGGCCTGCAGGTTGCCCACCACTGATTTACAAGTTGATGCTCAATTTGTTCGACTGTTATGAATACACCTTCCTTGACCATTGAGTTTGCATTTGGGATTTGAACCTGGAGCTCTGGCTCAGATGCAGGGATGTAACACTGCCTCAAGATCTCACCATCTTTTGACTTCAGTATTTTTGGACCTCGGCAGACTTTTCATTGAGAGCCTAATTTTTGTGCCTTGTAATTGTAAATCTCATTGGATTATAATGTATGTATTTGTTGGCACATCTCCCAATCCCAAGAGCACCTAACACAGACATTCAGTGCAATTGAGGGTCACAGTGGCAGCAAAGGTTATGGGGAGTCTATTTATGCTGTAACAGGAACTTCTGATTGCTCAGAAATAGTTTCCTCAGGAACACTGCTTTAACTAAATCAGGTGGAGTATCAAAGCATACCAGCACAATGACGCCCACAACACTATTTACCTTCTTCCTAACACTGCTAACCACCCTCCCTCAAGACTTAATCCAGCCAATTGTTGCTAGCAGTGCTGAGGAGTCATAATAACTAGGAGCAGGAGTAGGCCATCTGGCCCCTCGAGCCTGCTCCACCATTCAATGAGATCATGGCTGACCTTTTGTGGACTTAGCTTCACTTTCCGGCCCGAACACCATAACCCTTAATCCCTTTATTCTTCAAAAAACTATCTTTATCTTAAAAACATTTAATGAAGGAGCCTCTACAGCTTCACTGGGCAAGGAATTCCATAGATTCACAACCCTTTGGGTGAAGAAGTTCCTCCTAAACTCAGTCCTAAATCTACTTCCCCTTATTTTGATGCTATGCCCCCTAGTTCTGCTTTCACCTGCCAGTGGAAACAACCCGCATCTATCCTATCCCCTTCATAATCTTGTATGTTTCTATAAGATCCCCCCTCATCCTTCTAAATTCCAAGTACAGTCCCAGTCTACTCAACCTCCCCTCGTAATCCAACCCCTTCAGCTCTGGGATTAACCTAGTGAATCTCCTCTGCACACCCTCCAGTGCCAGTACGTCCTTTCTCAAGTAAGGAGACCAAAACTGAACACAATACTCTAGGTGTGGCCTCACTAACACCTTATACAATTGCAGCATAACCTTCCTAGTCTTAAACTCCATCCCTCTAGCAATGAAGGACAAAATTCCATTTGCCTTAATCACCTGTAAACCAACTTTTTGCGACTCAAGCACTAGCACACCCAGGTCTCTCTTCACAGCAGCATGTTTTAATATTTTATCATTTAAATAATCCCTTTTGCTGTTATTCCTACCAAAATGGATATCCTCACATTTGTCAATATTGTATTCCATCTGCCAGACCCTAGCCCATTCACTTAGCCTATCCAAATCCCTCTGCAGACTTCCAGTATCCTCTGCATTTTTTGCTTTACCACTTATCTTAGTGTTGTCTGCAAACTTGGACACATTGCTCTTGGTCCCCAACTCCAAATCATCTATGTAAATTGTGAACCCAACACTGATCCTTGAGGGACACCACTAGCTACTGATTGCCAACCTGAGAAACACCCATTAATCCCCACTCTTTGCTTTCTATTAATTAACCAATCCTCTATCCATTCTACTATGTCCTTAACGCTATGCAGCAACCTTTTGTGTGGCACCTTGTCAAAGGCTTTCTGGAAATCCAGAAATGCCACATCCATTGGCTCCCCGTTATCTACCGCACTGGTAATGTCCTCAAAAAATTCCACGAAATGAGTTAGGCACAACCTGCCCTTGGTGAACCCATGCGTCTGCCCAATGGGACAATTTCAATCCAGATGCCTCGCTATTTCTTCCTTTGATGATAGATTCCAGCATCTTCCCTACTACCGAAGTTAAGCTCACTGGCCTATAATTACCCGCTTTCTGCCTACCTCCTTTTTTAAACTGGTGTCATGTTTGCTAATTTCCAATCCGCCGGGAGCACCCATAGCCTAGTGAATTATCACTAGTGCATTTGCAATTTCCCTAGCCATCTCTTTTAGCACTCTGGGATGCATTCCATCAGGTCCAGGAGACTTGTCTACCTTTAGCCCCATTAGCTTGTCCATCACTACCTCCTTGGTGATAACAATCCTCTCACGGTCCTCACCTGTCATAGCCCCATTTCCATCAGTCACTGGCATGTTATTTGTGTCTTCCACTGTGAAGACCGACCCAAAAAACCTGTTCAGTTCCTCAGCCATTTCCTCATCTCCCATTATTAAATATCCCTTCTCATCCTCTAAAGGACCAATATTTACCTTAGCCACTCTTTTTTTTTTTGTTTTATATATTTGTAGAAACATTTACTATCTGTTTTTAATATTCTGAGCAAGTTTACTCTCATAATCTATCTTACTCTTTATAGCTTTTTTAGTAGCTTTCTGTTGCCCCCTAAAGATTTCCCAGTCCTCTAGTCTCCCACTGATCTTTGCTACTTTGTATGTTTTTTCCTTCAATTTGATACTCTCCCTTATTTCCTTCAATATCCACTGTCGATTTTCCCTTTTTTTTACGGCCCTTCCTCTTTGTTGGTATAAACCTTTGCTGAGCACTGTGAAAAATCACTTGGAAGGTTCTCTGCTGGTCCTCAACTGTTTCACCATAAAGTATTTGCTCCCAGTCTACCTTAGCTAGTTCTTCTCTCATCCCATTGTAATCTCCTCTGTTTAAGCACAAAACACTAGTGCTTGAGTTTACCTTCTCACTCTCCATCTGTATTTTAAATTCCACCATATTGTGATCGCTCCTTCCGAGAGGATCCCTAACTGAGATCATTAATCAATCCTGTCTCATTACACCACATCTAGGATCGCTTGTTCCCTCGTAGGTTCCATTACATACTGTTCTAGGAAACTATCGCGGATACATTCTATAAACCCCTCCTCAAGGCTGCCTTGACCGACCTGGTTAAACCAATCGACATGTAGATTAAAATCCCCCATGATAACTGCTGTACCATTTCTACATGCATCAGTTATTTCTTTGTTTCTTGCCTGCCCCGCCATAATGTTACTATTTGGTGGCCTATAGACTACTATCAGTGACTTTTTCGCCTTACTATTCCTGATTTCCACCCAAATGGATTCAACCTTATCCTCCATAGCACCGATGTCATCCCTTACTGTTGCCCGGATGTCATCCTTAAATAACAGAGCTACACCTCCCTTACCATCCACTCTGTCCTTCCGAATCGTTTGATACCCGCGGATATTTAACTCCCAGTCCTGACCATCCTTTAACCATGTTTCAGTAATGGCCACTAAATCATAGTCATTCACGATGATTTGCGCCATCAACTCATTTACCTTATTCCGAATACTACGAGCATTCAGGTAAAGTACACTTATGTTGGCTTTTTTACCTCTGTTCTGAATCTTAACACCTCGATCAGTAACCTCTCCCTAAGTTATATTTCCTCTTAACCTTTCTCCTAATTTTCCTTGTCGTTGAACCCATATCTTCATGTAACAACCTGTCGCGTCGCTTACCATTAATGTTTTCACTTCCCGTTTTATTCCTTTTAGTATTCCTGGTCCTATTCACTGAGCTCCCCTCAGTCACTGTACCTTGTACTGTCCCCCTTTTTGATTTTTGACTGGCTTCTCTGCCTTACACTTTCCCCCTTACTGCCTTTTGTTTCTGTCCCTGTTTTACTACCTTCCAACTTCCTGCATCAGTTTCCACCCCCCTGCCACATTAGTTTAAACTCTCCCCAACAGCTCTAGCAAACCCCCCCCCCCCCCCCCCCCCCCCCAGGACATCGGTTCCAGTCCTGCCCAGGTGCAGACCGTCCGGTTTGTACTGGTCCCACCTCCCCCAGAACCGGTTCCAATGTCCCAGGAATTTGAATCCATCACTCTTGCACCATCTCTCGAGCCACGCATTCATCCTATCTATCCTGACATTCCTACTCTGACTAGCTCGTGGCACTGGTAGCAATCCTGAGATTACTACCTTTTGAGCTCCTACTTTTTAGTTGAACTCCTATCTCCCTAAATTCAGCTTGTAGGACCTTGTCACGTTTTTTACCTATATCGTTGGTGCCTATGTGCACCACAACAGCTGACTGTTCTCCCCCCCCCCCCCCCCCCCCCCCCACAGAATGTCCTGCAGCCGCTCCGAGACATCCTTGACCCTTGCACCAGGGAGGCAACATACCCTCCTGGAGTCTCGATTGCGTCCGCAGAACTGCCTGTCTATTCCCCTTACAATTGAGTCCCCTATCACTATAGCCCAGCTGTGTTTGGGACGACAATTGCATTTTAAAACTCTTGTCCATGAACTGAAGATGGACCTGGGGCGTCTGGGCTCATTATTCCAGTCAAACCTCAGCAGGCACTCTCCAATAGCAGCAAAATCTTATCAGTCAGCCAAAAACACCTGAAATGCAGACCTGGAACTAACCTGTAATTAATAGCACTGTCGCATGCCTTAGGGTGAGAGTAGCTGAACAGGTTTGCTACAGGGTGAGTTCGAGAGGCCTGACCCAATATGGGGAGGGTGTATCCTACTTAAACGGCTTAATGAGACACCAAACCAAATTTACCTGTTCATGTGAACATTAAATAGTCATGGTGCAGGGCAGCACGGTGGCCTCATGGCGCTGAGGACCCGGGTTTGATCCCGGCCACTGGGCACTGGAGTTTGCACATTCTCCCGGTGTCTGCATAGGTCTCACTCCCACAACCCAAATAGATGTGCAGGGTAGGTGAATTGCCCATGCTAAATTGCCCCTTAATTGGAAAAAATGAATTGGGTACTCAAAATTTATTTTTAAAAAGATGGAAAGTGAAGTAGTTGATTCTGAGACTCGAGTCCTGAATCTTAACAAAGGAAACTAGGATGAAATTAGGTGTGAGTTGGCTATGATTCATTGGGGAATGTTACTTAAAGGGATGACAATGGCAAACATCCAAAGAGCGCATGGAGGAAGTGCAACAATTGTTTATGCATGTCTGGCGCAAAAGTAAAATGGGAAAGTTGACCAATCCATGGCTTACAAGAGAAATTAGGGATAGTTTTATTTTTTATATATAAATTTAGAGTACCCAAATATTTTTTTTCCAATTAAGGGGCAATTTAACTGGCCAATTCACCTAACCACATTTTTGGATTGAAATTGGGGATAGTATTTGATTCAAGGAAGTAGCATACAAATTGGCCAAGAAAAACAACAGGTCTGAGGATTGGGAGCTGTTTAGAATTCAGCAAAGAACCATGGGATTGATTAAGAAGGAACTCCACTATTTAAAAAGGGAGGTAGAGAGAAAGCAGGGAATTATACACCTGTATGCCTGATGTCAGTGGTGGGGAAAATTGTAGAATCCATTATCAAAGATTTTATAGCAGAGAACTTAGAAAACAGTAGCAGGATCGGACAGCATGGATTTATGAAGGGGAAATCATGCATGACAAATCTACTGCAACTCTTCGAGGATGTAACTAGTAGAATTGATGAAGGGGAGCCAGTGGATGTGTATTTGGACTGTCGGAAGGCTTTTGACAAAGTCCCGCATGAAAGACTAGCGTGTGGACTTCCGGTGGCGGCATGTAGAGGGAAAGTCACATGCTTGAAGCGTGTTTTTAGGAGTTTAAAATCTGGTCCGGGGGGGGCAATTTGCGACTGATTGGATGTAGGAAGATATAAGGAAGACAAAGAATGTCAAAAGGTTTAAGGAAAACAGCCGTGAAGAAGGGAGGGAGTGCGTGTTCACCGTCGAGTGAGAGGGCCAGCCAGGGAGCTGGCAAGATGGCGGACGATGGACTGCTCACAGCAGAGAAGATCACTGAGGTCATGAGCGGGATTCTCCGTTTTTCCTGCGCCCGGGGGTTTCCCGGCAGCCTGGGCTGCCCCACAATGGGAAACCCCATTGACCGGCCGGTGTAACGGAGAATCCCGTTTGCGGGTCAAGGCAGAAATGTGGCGCGCCGGGGCGGAGAATCCAGCCCCCAGAGTTTGGAACTGGAGAAGCAGTTTGTGAACCATATGGAGGTGTTGAGGAAGGAGATGGCAGTGGCTTTGAAGGCGTTGGTGCTGGAGGCAATAGTCCCGGTGAGAGTGGCTGTGGCGAAGACATCGGCCGAGGTGAGGGAGCAGGGCAAGACGATGTAGAGAGTAGAGGAGGTCCTGTCGCAGCGATCAGCTCACCTCAATGGGGGATGAGATGCGGAGGGTGGTCGAGGCCAATAAGGGGCTTCGAGCAAAGCTGGAGGATATAGAGAACCGCTTGAGGTGGCATAATTTGAAGATTGTGGGCTCGAGGCCGATGGAGTACTTTTCCAAGATGTTGAAATAACTGATGGGGGAGGGAGAGGAGCCCTCTCTGTTAACTGGACCGAGCCCATTGGTCGCTGAGGCCAAAGCCAAAGTTAAATGAGCCGCCAAGGGCAGTGATCATCTGCTTCCACAGGTACTACATGAAGGAGAAGATTTTGAACTGGGCGAAGTAGAAGCAGGAGGTGCAGTGGGCTGGTGTTGGTGTTCGTATTTACCAGGACTTGACGGTGGAGCTGCCAAAAACGTGAGCGGCTTTCGGCCATGTGAAGACGGCATTATACAACAGTGGGTGCGATTTGGAGTGGTGTATCCAGCGAAGCTGAGGGTGAGCTACAACGCTAGAGATTTCTACTTCGAGCCGGTGGAGACGTTTGTGAAGGCAGAAGGCTTGGGACAGAAGTGAATAATGGAACTGAAGATGGGTTATGGACTGGGAATGGGGAGTTGGAAGAGTCTTATAGATGTTTTTTTTTACCTATATTATTTTTTTACTTCACACTGTTGTAGAGGTTAAGTTTTTTGATTGTTATTCTTTGTTCCAACGGTTTTATTTTGTTGAGATGCTTGGGTTTGATTGTTTTCCTGGGACTTAGCAGGTGTGCCAACTGAGGCGGGCAAGGGGAGCGGTTTACAAATATGGAGAGAAGGGTTGTTGGCATGTTGGCAGACCAGCTTCGGAGGGAGGCAGTGTTGAGGGAATTTGTTCAGGTGCGGGATAGGGCAGGTAAATTGGTGGTGGCTCCAGATCAGATTAATAGGGAGTTTGAGGAGTTCTACGAGAGATTGTATAGGTCGGAGCCACCGGGGAGGATTGGGAGATGCAGGAATGCCTGGATGGTTTGGAATACCCAAGGTTGGGGGAGGATATAGGGCCATATTGGAGGGGGCGATAGATGAGCAGGAGTTAAAAGATACGATTGGGAGGATGCAATCGGGGAAGGTAGCAGGGCCAGATGGGTCTCCGGTGGAGTACTACAAGAAATGTAAAGATAAGTTGGTGCCGCTGATGGTGGGGATGTTTGAGGAGGCGATAAGGAAGAGGGTGTTGCCACAGACTTTGGGGCAGGCATCGATCTCTCTGTTGCTCAGGAAGGATAAGGATCTGACAGAATGTGGGTCGTATAGGCCCATATCACTTTTGAATGTGGACGCAAAGGTGTTGGCAAAGGTATTGGCGGGTAGGTTGGCGGACAGCCTCCCGAAGGTGATAGGGGAAGATCAGACGGGGTTTGTGAAGTGGAGGCAGCTCTTTTCGAACATTAGGAGGGTATTGAATGTGGTTATGGCAGGGGGGAGGGAGATCAAGGTAGTTGTGGCGTTGGACGCCAAGAAGGCGTTTGACCGAGCAGAGTGTGGGTATTTGATGGCGATTCTAGAGCGGTTTGGGATTGGGCCACGATTTGTAGATTGGGTTAGGCTGCTGTATAGGGAGCCGAGGATGAGTGTCGCACGAATAACAAGAATTCGGGATATTTTGCTCTGCACTATGGGACCAGGCAGGGATGTCTTACGCTTGCGATTGAGCCTTTGGCCATTGCATTAAGGAGTTCAGAGATGTGGAGAGGGATAGTGCGGGGAGGGAGAAGGGGGGTGGGGAGCGGCGTGTAGAGCATAGGGTCTCTGTATGCAGATGACTTGCTGTTGTATGTATCAGAACCGAGTGTGTCGATGGGTGTTATATTGGAGCTGCTTTGAGTGTTTGGGTCTTTTTCGGGGTATAAGCTAAACTTAGATAATAGTGAATGTGGAGTCTCAGCCATGGGTGGGGGGGGGGGTCTACCATTCCGTAGGGTGGTGACTCACTTTAGATATCTGGGGGTGCATGTGCCACGGGATTGGGGGGGCTCCGTAGGTACAACATTACTAGTTTGGTGGGGAGGGTGAAAGCAGATCCGACAAGGTGGGATGGTCTTCCTCTGTCGCTGGCAGGTCGGGTACAGACAATTAAAAGTTTTGTTTATTTTTCAGTGCCTGCCGATCTTCCTGTCAAAGGCATTTTTCAAGGAGGTTGAAAAGATGATTACCTCGTTTATATGGTGGGCTGGGGGTGGCCAGGATTAGGAAGATGCTGTTGCAGAAAGGATGGCAGTCAGGGGGGGTTGGGTCTCCCGAATTTACTGTATTATTACTGGGCGGCGAATGCTGAGAAGATGAAGAGCTGGGTTTGAGGGGGGGACTCCCAGTTGGGTAGAATGGGGGAGAGGCACGGTGGCGCAGTGATTAGCATTGCTGCCTCACATCGCCGAGGTCCCAAGTTCGATCCCGACTCTGGGTCACTGTCCATATGGAGTTTGCACATTCTTCCCATGTTTACGTGGGTTTTGCCCCCACAACCCAAAGATGTGCAAAATAGGTGGATTGGATTTAATTGCCCCTTAATTGGAAAAAAAAATGATTTGGGTACTCTCAATTTATATAATAAAAGAATGGAGGAGAGTCTGCGCAGGTGGTCGGGTTTGAAGACGTTGGCAACAGCGCCGCTCCCAATGGCCCCGGGGAAATACTTGGGGAGTCCGGTGGTGGTAGCGTGGTTGAAAATCTGGAGGCAGTTGCGCTGGCACTTTAGGTTGGGGCGGGGTCAAGGAAAATGCCAATTTGGGGGAATCATGGGCGGGATTCTCCAAAATGGAGGCAGAGTGTCCGTGCCGTCGGGCACGACCAATTCTGGCCCCCACAGGGGGTCAGCACGGTGCTGGAGTGGTTCACACCGCTCCAGTCTCCTTTCCCGGCGTCAACTGGCGCATGCCCGGGGGACTTCCTCAACGCACTGGCCCCAACACAACATGGTGCAGGGGTTCAGGGGCCGGCCGCGTAACAAAATAGGGCTGTGACTGGAGAGGCCGGCCCACCGATTGGTGGGCCCAGATCGCGGGCCAGACCTCATCGGAGGCCCCCCCGGGTGAAGGAGGTCCCCCACAGGCCGCCCCCCGACCGTGCGCGCAGAGTTCCCGCTGGCTGTGAGCAGGTGTGGACATCGCCGGCGGGACTCTGCCGTTTGCACGCGGCCCATCAAGGCTGGAGAATCGGCGGCCTGGCCGCAGCAGCGGCCCGCAACCAGCGCCGCGCCAAATGGCGCCGATTCTCCACTCCTCGGAGAATCGCATGCTCATGTTGGGGCGGCGTGGCACGGTTGTGGCGATTCTCTGGCGTGGGGCTCGGAGAATCCCGCCCCATAGATTTGAGCCAGGGAAGTGGGAAGGGAGTTTTCAGAGATGGGAGGAGAAGGGAGTCAGGGCACTAAAGGATTTATTTCTGGGAGGGAGGGGGGGGGGGGTCGGTTTGCAGGACTGGAGGAGCTGGGGGCGAAATATGGTTTGGGGCAGGAGGAAATGTTTAGGTATATGCAGGTCCAAGATTTTGATAAGAAGGAGATACAGAGCTTTCTGGTGGTGGCGGTCCCCACACTGTTGGAGGAGGTGCTGATGACAGGGGAAATACGGGGCAGCACGGTAGCCTTGTGGATAGCACAATTGCTTCACACCTCCAGGGTCCCAGGTTCGATTCCGGCTTGGGTCACTGTCTGTGCGGAGTCTGCACATCCTCCCCGTGTGTGCGTGGGTTTCCTCCGGGTGCTCCGGTTTCCTCCCACAGTCCATAGATGTGCAGGTTAGGTGCATTGGCCATGACAAATTGCCCTTAGTGTCCAAAATTGCCCTTAGTGTTGGGTGGGGTTACTGGGTTATGGGGATAGGGTGGCGGTGTTGACCTTGGGTAGGGTGCTCTTTCCAAGAGCCGGTGCAGACTCGATGGGCCGAATGGCCTCCTTCTGCACTGTAAATTCTATGAAATGGAGAAAGGGGTGGTGTCGGTGATTTATGGGGTGATTCTGGGGGAGGATAAGATATCGCTGGAGTGGGAGGAAGAGTAGGAGGAGGGCATGGAGGAGGGGTTGTGGTGTGAGGTGCCCCGGAGTGTGAATGCTTCAACTTCGTGTGCGAGGTTGGGGCTGATACAGCTGAAGGTGGTGTATAGGGCGCACCTCACAAAGGCGAGGGTGAGCCAACTCTTTGAGGGGGTAGAGGATGTTTGTGAGCATTGTCGGGGGTGCCCTGCCAATCACATATGTTTTGGTCCTGTCCAAAGCTCGAGGGGTATTGGAGGTAGGTCTTCAGGGTAATCTCAAAAGTAGTACATATGAAACTTGAACCGGGTTTCGGATCAGCCGGGGTTGGAAGCAGGGGCGGAGGCAGATATCTTAGCCTTCGCCTCGTTGATCGCCCAAAGGTGGCTCCTGTTTGGGTGGAGGTCGGCTTCTCCACCCTGTGCCCTGGTGTGGCGGGGGGATCTGTTGCAGTTTTTAACACATGAGAAAGTGAAGTTTGAGTTCAGGGAAAGGATGAAAGGGTTCTACAATTCATGGGCTTTGTTTATCATGCACTTTCAAGAGTTAGGTGACATTGAACATTGTGTGTGGGGGGGGGGGGGGAGGGGTTTGGACTGTATATCGTTGATGACTATGTATGGGGTGATGGATTCTGGATTCCTTTTCTTTGATGTTTGTATTTAAAATGTTGGGGGTTGGTTTGAGGGAGGGATTGGTATTTTTTAAGAATGTTTTTATTGGATTTGTATATTTACAGATGGGCACACAGAGAAACCAAAAAGAAATAACAAAACACTACAAATCTAAAAAACCAAGGTGGGAAACGAAAAACAGGGAAACAAAGAACAGAAAATGTCATTGCACCTGGGTGGTGCCCTGATCTCACTTGCACCTCTTGGTTGGTTTTATTTTTGTTTTTGTCCATTTGCCTCCACTTCGGCCGTCTGCCGTTCCTTCCTCCTGTACTTTCGTACACTCTTTTGCCTTGCAGTGCTTTGTTGTTGTCATTGTTGTCTCCTGTGCTCTCTCTCCAGTTTGTGCTCCCTCCTCTTTCCTCCCCTCTGTTGTTCACCTTCCGTCATCCTTCCTACCTCCTTGTTCCCCCCTTCCCTACTCTTCCCCCCCCCCCCCCCCCCCCCCCCATCACACGCCCTCCTCTCTGCTGCTTCCCTTTCTTTTCTGCTGTGTTTGGCTACACCCTCTCTCTTGCACTACCCTCCCCCCACACTCCTCTCTTCCTTCCCTCTCTTCTCTCATGTCTTGGCTACTTTCCCCTTCGTTGGCCACAAACAGGTCCCGGAGCAGTTGGGTGAATGGCTCCCATGTTCTGAGGAAGCCATTTTCCGACCCCCAGATGGCGAATTTGGTTTTCTCCATTTGAAGTAATTCCGATAGGTGGGACCTCCAGTCTGCAGCTTTAGGTGGGGCTGCTGATCGCCAGCCGAGCAGGAATCTACGGCGGGCGATCAGGGAGGCAAAAGCAAGGGCGTCCACCGTCCTCCCCATGAAGAGATCTGGCTGGTCTGAAACCCTGAAGACTGCCACTTTCAGGCACGGCTCCACCTTGATCCCCATCACTTCGGACATTGCCTCGAAGAAGGCTGCCCAGTATCCAGCAGTCGAGGAAGGGATTGTTGACTAGGGGATTGACATTGGATTTGTTACCGTTGATTGTTTGTTGGTGGGTGTAAATTTGGATGAAAATGTGAAAAAGGAGAATAAAAATATATTTTTTTAAAGTAAAAGACTAGCGTGTAAAATTAAAGTGCATGGGATTGGGGTGGTGTATTGACTTGGATAGAAACTGGTTGGCAGACAGAAAGTAAAGAGAAGGAATTAACAGGTCTTTTTCAAATAGGCAGGCAGTGACTAGTGGGGTACTAGCAGGGATCGGTGCTAGGACCCCAGCTATTCACAGTATATATTAATAATTTAGAGAGGGAACAAAATGTCATATCTCCAAATTTGCAGATGACACCAAGCTGGGTGAGAAGGCAAGCTGTGTGGAGGATGCAGAGATCCGTCAATGTGATTTGGACAAGTTGAGTGATGGGCAAAATGCATGGCAGATGCAGTATAATTTGGATAAATGCGAGGTTATCCACTTTGGTGGCAAAAACAAGAAGGCAGACTATTTTCTGAATGGCCATAAAGTAGGAGAGGGGAACGTGCATCGAGACCTGGGTGTCTTCGTACACCAGTTACTGAATGTAAGAATGCAGGTGCAACAGGCAGAAAAGAAGGCAAATGGCATGCTGGCCTTCATTGCGAGAGAATTCGAATATAGGAGCAGGGATGTCTTGCTGCAATTATACAGGGCCTTGGTGAGGCCACACCTGGAATATTGTGCGCAGTTTTGATCTCCTTATCTGAGGAAGGCTGTTCTAGCTATAGAGCGAGTGCTGCAAAGGTTTACCAGACTGATTCCTGGGGTGGCAGGACTGACGTACGAGGAGAGATTGAATCGGTTACGATTGTATTCACTGGAGTTCAGAACAATGAGGGGGGATCTCATAGAAACCTGTAAAATTCTAACAGGACTGGAAAGGGTAGATGCAGGAAGGATGTTCCTGATGGTGGGTGTGTCCAGAACCAGGGGTCACAGGATACAGGGTAGACCATTTAGGACAGAGATGAGGAGAAATTTCTTTACCCAGAGAGTGGTGAGCCTGTGGAATTCATTCTCACAAGAAGTAGTTGAGTCCAAAACATTGTATGGTTTCAAGAAGCAGTTAGATATAGCATTTAGAGGACAGCATGGTGACGCAGTGGGTTAGCCCTGCTGCCTCATGGTGCCAAGGTCCCAGGTTCGATCCCGGCTCTGGGTCACTCGCTGTCCGTGTGGAGTTTGCACATTCTCCCCATGTTTGCGTGGGTTTCGCCCCCTCAACCCAAAGATGAACAGGTTAGGTGGATTGGCCATACTAAATTGCCTCTTAATTGGAAAAAAAATTGGGTACTCTAAATTTATTTTTAAAAATGATATATCATTTAGGGCAAAGGGGATCAAAGAATTTGGGGGGAAACGGGATTAGGCTATTGAGGTGGATGAACAGCCATGATTATAATGTATGGCGGAGTGGGCTTGAAGGGCCGAAAGGCCTCCTCCTGCTTCTATTTTTTCTATGTTATTATGACCTGACCCACATCTATCCCTTCACCAACACAGATTAACTGGTTATTCATCTTATGGCTTTTCATAAGATCTTGCTGTGTGTAAATTGACTGCTGTATTTTGACAATAATTACTGACAAGTCACCCAGACTCAAAACGTTAGCTCTTCCTTTCCACAGATCCTGTCAGACCTGCTGAGATTTTCCAGCATTTTCTGTTTTTGTTTCAGATTCCAACATCCACAGTAATTTGCTTTTAAATGACTACATATCATTGGCTATAGGTGTTAGCAGAGAAAGAGACAGGCAGACTGTCTTTCTCATTTGAATTTCAAAAGCAAACCAAGCCTCTTGAGGGAAACAGGATTCCGGTAGAAGGGAGGAATGGGAACTTGAGATTGTGTGGCCTGTCAGCATCCATCTTGGGAGGGAGAGAGTAAGTAAGGATAGATGATGGGTTGTGAAGGAGAGAATAAAGTGGCTGAGTGGATAGTTCTGGGTTTGTCCAAGGTTGTCAGAGGAAGTATAATGAAAACAGGATGGGAGCAACTAAAGGGACATATTTGTTCTGCTTGCTGAGCATCCTACAACCAGTGAACGTTTCCCCTCCCAAAATAAAACCAAAACCATAAGAAAATATGAGCAGCAAAAAGATTAGCTAAGAGGAAAGTGAAAGGGAGACCGCAGCAGAAGGATAAATAGGAGACAACAGAGATAGGCATGATATAGACTATATTCCTTACACTGTGGAGGTTCATTTGTGATTGATTGAGCTCCAAACATTGTATTGGCTGAGCAAAAGAATTCATTTAAGTGGTAGCTAGGCAAGCAAGTGAGGGAGAAGGGAATAGAGGGTTACAATTATAGGTTTAGATGAGGAAAGATGAGAGGAAACTTGAGTGGAGCATAAAAGCCATCATGGACTGGTTGTGTCAAATAACCTGTCTTTGTGTCGTGTACATCCCATGTAACCCTATGAACTCCTTGGTCTGTGTTCATCCGCATCCTTCTGTGCCTTTCTATTAACCGCATCCTCTCATTCTTCATGTTTCTCTTTTAAATGTATTATCTACTTATTATTTACCAAATCTATTTCCAAGTTGGCAAACTGAAACAAGTGTTCCATTGTCAAAACCACATCACCTTTCAATACATCAATCTATGTCAGTGCTGTAAATTCTATGCTAGCATTCATGCTCCACAGGAGACTCTGTCCACCTTAATCTTATTTTTATCAGCGTAAGTTTCTATTAGTTTCTCTTCATGTACTTATCTAGTGTTCCCAGAAGTACTATCTAAAAGGCTTCAACCACTCCATATGGTAGCAAGTTCTATGTCTTACAATTCAGTTTTTCCTGAATTTTTCATTTGTTTATTAGTGACCATTTTATATTTCTGGACCCTTGTTTTCAATTTGTTCACAAGTGGAAATCTTTATGTTTACCCTATCAAACACCTTCATAATTATAAAGATCCATATCAGGTCAACTCTCGTCTTCTCTTCAAAAGAAAGGAGTTCCAGCCTGCTCAGTCTTTCCTTATTGTTGTACACTCTCAGTTCCGGCAATGTCTGTCAGTAATTTTTGCACCTCTATGTAAACATTTGAAAAAGAGAGGGGGCATTGATAAATTTACATTTGATGTAATTATTAGTGGATCCCAAATTAACCTTTAAAATATTTTAGTTTGACAAATATAACCTTCTGCGCTGTAAATTCTATGTATGTAAAAAATCTGGCAAAGATTCAAACACTGAATGAGCAAATAATACCAAAGTTTATTCACTAATAGGATAAAATAAAACAATGCACTTCTCAATTTACTAAGGGAGCAAAAGTGCACAAGATATATTTATCAATAATATGCTACAGACTTCATGACCTCAATGGACAATTCTGCCTCTGTCTCAGAAGTAAGCAGCACTTTCCGGGGCCCATGCCAACAGGAATGTTAGTAGGAATACAAATAAATGGATATCATCTGATTTTTATTAACTATTCTTAAATTAATCATCTGTTGCTGATTGATTGATACTTTACACAATTAAAGGTTAAAAGTACTAAAGCATTGCATAGTTTGGCAACACGGTTGTCAAATCACAAAATGGCTTTTATATCAGTATTAATATAAAATGGTGGTTTGATGTTGTTAGCCAGTTGAAGATAATAGCCTCTAAAAATGGTTGAATTAAACCAGCAAACTAAATCCGACTAAATTAAAATCTAGGCCACCACACATGTGTTTCATATCCTTTTTATAAAATGAAGGTTAACTGTTTTTTTCAAATATGCTCTAACCAAGGTTCTACATACGTTTCAGAGAACTTCATTTTTGAATTCTATTACTCTAGAATTAATGCCAGTGCTTTGTTGGCTTTGTCATCTGCACCGCTATTTGCAATGAGTTTGCTTTCCTAACCTATCTAAACTTTTTTCCAAGGAGCAGGTGGCCTCTTTCCATTACCCCTGTACGAAAATGCAATACCTCACACTTATCTAAATTGAAATTCATTTGTAATTTCCATGCCCATTTTGGAATTTTGTCATTGTTTGCCTGTACTTGCCACTATCTTCCTGTAACCAAGAACAAGTATATACCTTGATGCGACCATCAATTCACTCAAAGACACGAGATGAAGTAAACCGTGGTTTTAATCAGCTTAGAACAGTGCCTGCCTGCGACTGGTACAATACTGGGAACTGCCTGCATGTCAGCTGCTCTTTATACTTCCTCTTAAGGGGAGGAGCCATGGGCGGAGCCCATACCTGCCCTAACATATCCCCCTGTGGGTGAAGCCACACAATGGCCCATAGGTGGAGCCCACAGGGTTAACAACATAACACAACAGCAGAACATTATACAAATGCACTGGTGAATTATTAGCACTATACGTTCACCACATTCACCCCCTGTTAAAAAATGAAGTCCGGCGGGGTGACGGGCTCATAGGTTCAGCCGGTCCGGCGCACGGATCGTGCGCTGCGATCGCCGAAGCACTGGTGTTGCAGCCAATCCTGTTGGCTGTGGAAGTGGGTCCGGTGCGGGCACAGGCGTGGACTCCGGGAGCGGCTCTTCTGGCGCTTCATTCCTGTGGACCGGTGTGGCGGGTGGGAGGGAGCACGGGAACCATATAGGGGTGGGGGCACTGGACATGGTAGGTTGGACGGGATATAGTGTAGCCGCTGTGGTGGTGGTGGTGGTAGAGCCTGCAGGCGCCAGATCCCGGAGAGAGATGGTATCTTGTCGGCCGTCGGGGTGTTCGACATAAGCATATTGTGGGTTGGAGTGTAGGAGCTGGACCCTCTCTACCAGAGGGTCGGTCTTATGGCTCCGAACGTGTTTTCGGAGGAGGACTGGTCCCGGTGTCTTCAGCCAGGACGGAAGCAAGGCCCCGGAGGTAGCTCCCCAAGGGAAAACAAACAAGCGGTCATGAGGAGTCTGGTTTGTGGCCGTGCAAAGGAGGGACCTGATAGAATGGAGCGCATCGGGGAGGACCTCCTGCCAGTTAGAAACTGGGAGATTCCTGGACCGCAGGGTCAGTAGGACAGTCTTCCAGAGGACATCGTGGATAGCCCGTAGTCGGTCATCTTGCGCGCTGGCGCATGTGCCGCGGGACAGGGCATCTGGGGGCTCGTTGAGCTTCCCAGGGCGATATACTATATCGTAGTTGTAGGTGGAGACTTCGATCCTCCACCTCAAGATCTTATCGTTCTTGATTTTGCCCCACTGCGTATTGTCTTTTTTTTACAAATATTTTTATTCAAATTTTTACATTTTCAACAAACCGCCCCCCCCTGCAGAAAAAAGAAAAACAAAGAACACATAAATAAATATCTTACAACTACATCGCGAATTCCCCCAATATACAACCCCCCCATTAAGCAATAATAAACACAGTAGAAAACACAAAGTACACCCCCCCCCCCCTTGTTTCTGCTGACCACCTCCTAACGCTCAGCTAGAAAGACTGGGAACGGTTACCACCGCCTGAAGAACCCTTGCACAGACCCTCTCAAGGCAAATTTTACCCTCTCCAATTTAATGAACCCTGCCATGTCGCTGATCCAGGCTTCCACGCTCGGGGGCCTCGCATCCTTCCACTGAAGCAGAATCTTCCGCCGGGCTACCAGGGACGCGAAGGCCAGAATACCGGCCTCTATCGCCACCTGCACTCCCGGCTCGTCCGATACCCCAAATAGTGCTAACCCCCAGCTCGGCTTAACCTGGGTGTTCACCAAAACACCCTCGTCCTCGCAAAACCCCTCCAGAACCCATCCAGCGCCGGGCACGCCCAGAACATATGGGTATGATTTGCTGGGCTCCCCGAGCACCGCCCACACCTGTCTTCCACCCCAAAGAACCTGCTCAGCCTCGTCCCTGTCATATGCGCTCTGTGAAGAACCTTAAATTGTAACAGGCTAAGCCTGGTGCAAGAGGAGGAAGAATTAACCCTACCCACGGCGTCCGCCCACGTACCCTCGTCTATCCACAAGCTCCTCCTCCCATTTATCCTTTAGCTCCTCCACCGAGGTCTCCTCCTCCTACATCTCCTGGTAGATCGCCGAGACCCTGCCCTCTCCAACCCACACCCCCGAGAGCACCCTATCCTGGATGCTGAGTGCTGGAAGCAGCGGGAACTCCCTCACCTGCCGTCTTACAAACGCCCTAACCTGCATGTACTTGAAGGCATTTCCGGGGGGGGGGGGGGGGGGGAGCCCGAATTTTTCCTCCAGCGCCCCAAGGCTCGCAAACGTCCCATCTAAAAACAGGTCTCCCATCCTTCTAGTTCCTGCCCTGTGCCAGCTCAGGAACCCTCCATCCATTCTCCCCGAGACGAACCGGTGGTTCTCCCGGATCGGGGACCAAACCGAAGCCTCTACCTCCCCCCTGTGGCGCCTCCACTGCCCCCAAATTTTCAAAGTCGCCGCCACCACTGGACTCGTGATGTACCTAGTCGGCGGGAGCGGCAGCGGTGCTGTCACCAGTGCTCCCAGACTCGTGCCCACACAGGACACCATCTCCAGCCTCTTCCACGCCGCCCCCTCCCCCTCCATTACCCACTTGCGTATCATTGCCACATTGGCAGCCCAGTAATACCCACACAGATTAGGTAACGCTAACCCTGTCCCTACTCCGCTCCAGAAACACCCTTCTCACCCTCGGAGTCTTTTTCGCCCACACGAATCCCATGATGCTCCGACTGACCCTCTTAAAAAAGGCCTTAGGGATCAGGATGGGGAGGCGCTGGAATATAAAAAGGAACCTCGGGAGCACCGTCATCTTCACCGACTGTACCCTACCTGCCAAGGAGAGTGGCAGCATATCCTACCTTTTAAACTCCTCCTCCATCTGCTCCACCAGCCTCGTCAAGTTGAGCTTGTGTAGGGCCCCCCAGCTCCTGGCCACCTGGGTCCCCAAATACCGAAAACTCCTTTCCGCCCGCTTCAGTGGAAGCTCGTCTATCCCCCTTCCCTGGTCC
This sequence comes from Scyliorhinus torazame, assembly GCF_047496885.1. NCBI lineage: Eukaryota > Metazoa > Chordata > Chondrichthyes > Carcharhiniformes > Scyliorhinidae > Scyliorhinus > Scyliorhinus torazame. The sequence continues at coordinate 242,611,477 of NC_092708.1, forward strand.
CCTGGGTGTACCACGAAGAGCTCACTCTTCCCCACGTTGAGCTAATACCCGGAAAAGTCCCCAAACTCCCTGAGGATCCGCATCACCTCTGTCATCCCCCCACTGGGTCCGCCACATACAGTAACAGGTCATCAGTATACAACAAAACCCGGTGTTCCTCCCCCCCCCCCCGGACCAGTCCCCTCCAGTTCCTGGACTCCCTTCGAGCCATAGCCAAAGGCTCAATTGGCAATGCAAATAGCAAGGGGGATAGGGGACACTCCTGCCTTGTCCCCCAGTACAGCCGAAAGTATTCCGACCTCCTCCGATTCATGGCCACACTCACCACCGGGGCTTCGTAAAGTAGCCTAACCCAACTAATGAACCCCTCCCCGAACCCAAACATCTTCAACACTTCCCAGAGGTACCCCCACTCCACCCTCTCGAAGGCCTTCTCCGCGTCCATCGCCGCCACTATCTCCGCCTCCCCCTCCACTGCAGGCATCATGATTACGTTAAGGAACCTCCGCACATTGGTATTCAGCTGCCTTCCCTTAACAAAACCTGTCTGGTCCTCGTGAATCACCCCCGGGACACAGTCCTCAATTCTGGTAGCCAACACCTTCGCAAACAGCTTTGCGTCCACGTTGAGGAGAGAGATTAGCCTATACGACCCACACTGTAATGGGTCCTTGTCCCGCTTCAAGATCAGCGAGATCAGCGCCCTGGACATTGTCGGGGGCAGGGCCCCCCCTCCCTCGCCTCATTGAAAGTCCTCACTAATAGAGGGCCCAGCAGGTCCATGTACTTCCGGTAAAATTCCACCGGGAACCCATCTGGCCCCGGTGCCTTCCCCGCCTGCATACCCCCCAGCCCCTCAGTCAGCTTCTCCAGCCCTACCGGTGACCCAAGACCAGCCACCTGCTCCTCCTCCACCCTCGGGAACCTCAGTCAATCCAAAAATCGACACATCCCCCCTCCTCTGTCGGGGGCTCAGACCTATACAGCCCCTCATAAACGTCTCTAAATACCCCATTTATTCCCACCACACTCCGCACCATGTTCCCCCCTTTATCCCTAACTCCCCCAATCTCCCTCGCTGCCTCCTGCTTCCGAAGCTGGTGTGCCAACATCCGGCTAGCCTTCTCCCCGTACTCATACACCGCCCCATGTGCTTTCCTCCACTGCACCTCTGCCTTCTTGGTGGTCAACAGATCAAACTCGGCCTGGAGGCTTCGTCGCTCCTTGAGTAGTCCCTCCTCGGGGACCTCTGCATACCTCCTATCCACCCTTAAAATCTCCCCCACCAATCTCTCCCTCTCTCTCCTCTCCTTCTTCTCCTTGTGGGCCCTAGTGGAGACTAGCTCTCCCCTAATCACCGCCTTCAGTGCCTCCCAGACCACCCGCACCTCACCATTATCGTTAGCCTCTAGATAGCTTTCAATGCACCCCCGGATCCGCCCGCTCACCTCCTCATCCGCCAGCAAGCCCACATCCAGGCGCCACAGCGGGCGCTGGTCCCTCTCCTCCCCTAGCTCCAGCTCCACCCAATGCGGGGCATGGTCTGAGATGTCTATGGCCGAATATTCCGTGCCCTCCACCCTCGGAATTAGTGCCCTGCTCATAATGAAGAAGTCTATCCGGGAGTAGGCTTTATGGACGTGGGAAAAAAAAGAAAATTCCCTGGCCCCCGGCCTGCCAAACCTCCATGGGTCCATTCCTCCCATCTGGTCCATAAATCCCCTCAGCACCTTGGCCGCCGCTGGCCTCTTACCCGTCCTGGACCTGGAGCGGTCCAATGCTGGATCCAGTACCGTGTTGAAGTCCCCCCCATTATCAAGCTCCCTGCCTCCAGGTCCGGGATCCGGCCCAACATGCGCCGCATAAATCCGGCATCGTCCCAATTCGGGGCATATACATTCACTAATACCACCCGCACCCCCTGCAGCTTACCACTCACCATCACATACCTACCTCCATTGTCTGCCATGATGTTCAGCGCCTCAAACGACACCTGCTTCCCCACCAAAATCGCCACCCCTCGATTCTTTGCGTCCAACCCCGAGTGGAAAACGTGCCCTACCCACCCCTTTCTCAGCCTAACCTGATCTGCCACCCTCAAATGCGTCTCCTGGAGCATAACCACATCTGCCTTCAGTCCCTTCAGGTGCACGAACACACGGGCCCTCTTGACCGGCCCGTTCAGGCCTCTCACATTCTGAGTTATCAGCCGGATCAGGGGGCTTCCCGCCCCCCCCTCCTGCTGATTAGCCATCCCTTTTCTAGGCCAGCCACACGCCCACGCCTCCCGCACACTCCATTCCCCCCAGTGGCAGACCCCCGCCCCGACTTGGGCCTCCTCACCAGGACTCGGTGGGCCCCATCCAGCCCCAGGGGCCTCGGGAAGGCACCCGCGCCCATCAACGTGTTCAACATCGTGACCACATATGCTCCAGCACCCGACCCCTCCACTCCCTCCGGGAGACCCAGAATCCGCAGATTCTTCCTCCTCGACCGATTCTCCATGTCCTCGAACTTCTCCTGCCGTTTCTTATGCAGCGCCTCGTGCGCCTCCACCTTCACCGCTAGGCCCAATATCTCGTCCTCATTCTCCGAGGCCTTCTGCCGCACCTCCCAGATCGCCGCCCCTTGGACCTTCTGGGTCTCGATCAGCCTGTCGATCGAAGCCTTCATCGGCTCCAGCAGCTCTGCTTTCAATTCCGTGAAGCACCGCTTGAGAAACTCCTGCTGCTCTTGTGCCCACTGCGCCTATGCTGCCTGGTCTCCACCCGCTGCCATCTTGGCTTTCCTCCCTCGCACTTTTTGCTGCACCAGAATTACTTTTTTCACCGCTGCACTCCTGGTCCAATCCATACAGTGCCGGGGAAATTGTACTGTCACCGTCCCACATTGGGAACCGTCGAACAAATGCCGCTGGGGCCCCTCAAAAGAGCCCAAAGGTCCGTTTCTGGCGGGAGCTGCCAAACGTGCGACTTAGCTCAGCATAGCCGCAACCGGAAGTCCCACTGCGTATTGTCGCACATGAAGGCTACCGATCATTGGTCGGTGACGAGGGTAAACCACCTACCAGCGAGGTAGTGCCTCCAGTGCCGCACGGCTTCCGCGATGGTTTGGGCTTCTTTTTTGACCGAGGAGTGTCGAATTTCAGAGGTGGTGAGGGTGCATGAAAAGAACGCTATCGGTCTGCCTGCTTGGTTGAGGGTGGCGGCGAGAGCGACCTCTGAGGCATTGCTCTCCACCTGGAAGGGGACGGACTCGTCCACCGTGCGCATCGCGGCTTTGGCGATGTCCGCCTTGATGCAGCTGAAGGCCTGGCGAGCCTCAGTTGCCAGTGGAACAATGGTGGCCTTAATTAGTGGGCGGGCTTTGTCCTCTTACTGGGGGACTCACTGGGCGTAATAGGAGAAGAATCCAAGGCACCACTCAGGGCCTTGGGACAGTGAGGGAGAGGGAGTTGCAGGAGGGGGCGCATACGATCAGGGTCGGGCCCTAGGACCCCGTTCTCCACGAGGTAGACGAGGATGGCTAGTCTGGTTGCGCGGAAAACGCATTTCTCCTTGTTGTAGGTGAGGTTGAGTTTTTGGGCGGTTTGGAGAAATCGGTGGAGGTTGGCGTCGTGGTCCTGCTGTCGTTAATGGTTTGGCTGTAATCAACCACCACCCGGAACTTTTCCCCGGTCTTGACAACCACCACTTGAGCTCTCCAGGGGCTATTGCTGGCCTCGATGACCCCCTCCCGCAAGGGACGCTGGACCTCGGACCTAATGAATGTCCTGTCCTGCATGCTATACCGCCTGCTTCGGGTGGCGACTGGCTTGCAGTCGGGAGTGAGGTTTGCGAAGAGAGGGGGAGGGTCGACTTTTAGGGTCGCGAGGCTGCATATGGTGAGTGGGAGTACAGGCACCCCGAACTTAAGAACAAGAGTAAGGCTCCTGAGGTTACATTGGAAGTCGAATCCCAATAGGAGAGGTGTGCAGAGGTCTGGGAGCACATATAGTTTAAAATTAGCGTACTCAGCGCCCTGTATCGCTAGGGTGGCAGTAGTGCACCCTTGGATCTGCACCGAGTGCGACCCAGAGGCGAGGGAGATGGTTTGTTGCGTCAGGAAAATTGGGAGCGAGCAGCGTCTTACCATGTCCGGGTGAATGAAGCTTTCTGTGCTCCCGGAGTCGAAAAGGCAGGGCATCTCGTGCCCGTTAACCCGGATGGCCATCATGGAGCTCCGGAGGTGCATGGGCCGTGATTGGTCCAGGGTGACTGCGCTGAGTTGCGGGTAGCTGGCGGCATGATCGGAGGTGCTGGGGCGTCCCCGCGATGACTGTCCGTGTAGATGTTACGCGTCGAGTGGCGTAGCAGGTGGTGGCCAAGATGGCGGCTCCCGTTGGTCAAACGTGGCGGGCGGTGAGGAAGATGGCGTCCAAGGTAACGGCCCCCATAGATTGCACGTGGCCGGCCGCATGGGGGAGTGTGAGTGTTGTGAGTGGGTGGAGTCAGCAGACATGCTGCCACATTGCGGGGTCTGCGGGCCTGTGAGTCTGAGGATCGGGTCTGTGAGTTAGAGTTCTTAGACCTGGCCAGGCAGACCTTGGCGAAATGTCCTTTTTGCCCGCAGCTGCTGCAGTTCGCGTTGCGGGCTGGGCAGTGCTGCCGGGGGTGTTGAGACTGGCCGCAAAAATAGCAGGGTAGCCCCCCCATGATGGGCGGGCGGCCGCGCGGCACAGGCCTGGGGTAGTCTCTGGTCGGGGGTCCACGAGGGAGTCGCGTGGTTGGCCGGGAATGCAGGCAGGCTCTGAAAAGCAACCTCCAGAGAGGTGGCTAACTTTATCGTGTCGTCCAGGGCCCCTTTTTCGAGCAGGCGTTGTCTCACATAATTCGACCGGACTCCCGCCACGTAGACGTCTCGGACGGCGAGCTCCATGTGCTGAGTGACCGTAATGGCCTGGTAATTACAGTTGCGTGCAAGGGCTTTGAGGTCGCGTAGGTAGTCATCTAGCGACTCTCCGCGGCGCTAGCTGTGAGTGGTGAAGACGTGTCGCGCGTAGACCTCATTCACAGGCCGTATGTAGAGGCGTTCGAGTAGTGCAAGGGCCTCTGTATAGGAGGCGGCCTCGTCGAGCTGGACAGAAATGCGATGGCTCACCCGTGCGTGGAGGAGGCTCAGCTTCTGTTCATCAGTGATGGATGGCGTGGCCGACGCGGCGAGGTAGGCCTTGAAGCATCGAAGCCAGTGCAAAAAAATGTCTTTCGCCTCCGCGGCCTGCGGATAAAGTTCCAGTCTATCAGGTTTGAGGGCTGATTCCATAGTAGTATTTTAAGCTGATTAAATTGGTGCAACCATCAATTCACTCAAAGACACGAGGTGAAGTAAACCATGGTTTTAATCAGCTTAGAACAGTGCCTGCCTGCTACTGGTACAATACTGGGAACTGCCTGCAGGTCAACTGCTCTTTATACTTCCTCTTAAGGGGAGGAGCCATGGGCGGAGCCCGTACATGCCCCAACATATCCCCCTGTGGGTGAAGCCACACAATGGCCCATAGGTGGTGCCCACAGGGTTAACAACATAGCACAACAGCAGAACATTATACAAATGCACTGGTGAATTATTAGTACTATACATTCACCACATACCTAGAACAGTCGTGGATTCAGTGCTGCTCCTTGGATGCATCATTTCTCCAATCTGAGCACCACCTATTTACCATAAAATAAAAGCAATGTACAATGGATGAAAAAGTGGACCAGGGTGCCACAGAAAGAACGGACCCTTCAGAATGCTGAAAGTGAAGAGGAACATGTATTTGGTGATGGCATCATGCTGGAGATGGCAGAACTGATGGAGGATCATCTGTTAAATGTGTAGGCTGGTGAGATTAAAGAGGACCCTGTCATGCTTCTGGGTTGGAAAGAAAGGGGCAGGGGCTGAAATGCAAAAACTGGAATACACATGGCCAAGGGCCCTGTCATCAACAGTGAATCCAGAGGAAAAGGAAAGATATATCAGAAGCATTGGTGTAGAAAGTGACATCGGTAGAACAGGTACAACAGAAATTAGAACTGCCCAGTTCACTCACATATAGCCACTTTCCAATCAAGCACAGGGGATGCAATACTGTGCAAGACCCTTCACACAATCGTGAAATGACGATTTAATTAGTACTTTTTACAATGTAGTATGCTGTGCTCAAGTCTCTTCTACATTGGGAGATGAATTACAGATTGGGTGATCACCGTGGGCAGCACGGTAGCACAGTGGGTGGCACTGTTGCTTCACAGCTCCAGGGTGCCAGGTTCGATTCCCAGCTTGGGTCACTGTCTGTGTGGAGTCTGCAGGTTCTCCCTCTGTCTGCATGGGTTTCGTCCGGGTGCTCCGGTTTCCTCCTGAAAGACGTGCTTGTTCGGTGAATTGGATATTCTGAAATCTCCCTCTGTGTACCCGAACAGGCACCGGAATGTGGCAACTAGGGGCTTTTCACATAACTTCATTGCAGTATTAATATAAGCCTACTTGTAACAATAAAGATTATTGTTATTACTTTGCTGAACACCTTTGATCAATAACAAATGGCCTTGCTTTTAAATATCACCTTTCATGAAGCAGAACTTCCCAAAACACCTCCCATGAGTGTTATCAACCAACATTTTTTTTTCTTTTTAAATAAATTTACAGTACCCAATTATTTTTTTCCAATAGTGGGCAATTTAGCGTGGCCAATACACCTAACCTGCACATCTTTTGGTTGTGGGGGTGAAACCCACGCAGACACGGGGAGAATGTGCAAACTGCACATGAACAGTAACCCGGGGTCGGGATAGAACCCGGGTCTTCAGCGCCGTAGGCAGCAGTGCTAACCACTGTGCCATTGTACCGTCCGTTATCAAACACAATTTGACACAAAGTCACATAAGGGGGTCTTGAGTAGATAATTAAAATCTTGGGCAAATACACTGTCCGTGTGGAGTTTGCACATTCTCCCCGTGTCTGCATGGGTCTCACTTCCACAACCCAAAGATGAGCAGGGTAGGTGGATTGGCCACACTGAATTGCCCCTTAATCGGAAAAAAAGCGAGGATCGGGGTGCCATTTTTCACGGCCACCCCAGCGCACAGTGACCATACCAGTTAACCCTGGAACGCCGCTCATCTGGACACCCCTGGTACTGCACAGGCATTACCTGGGGGTGCCCAGGCCTGATGATCTCCCCAGTGAGCGCTCACCTGAGCTCCTCAGGTCTGCTCACCAGGTGCCTGCCTTCGGAGATCAGTCAGGCTTCAACCCGTTCTGCAATTATGCCACCGCGGATGGACATTTTAGCCGGAGGCAAAGGAAGGGGGGTGGTGATTCCAGCATAGTGGCCTTATAATCACATGATATGTTAATGTATTTAAATGAGGTTCCTGACATTGAACGTCAGGAAACACGCCCCATCACTGATGATCACATTGTGCTTTTAAGCTGATGTAAAATGTAACTGTGCACGTCTCGTGGTATTTTCTGCTCCCGTCATTGAACATACCCAAAGGAGTGGAAAATTCAACTATGATGTCTCTTTACCAGGTGTAAAAATATTGAAATTGGGGCAGGGAGGGGTCTGTTTGGCTGACGGTCAAGAATCGGTCAATTGGGTATGATTATTTTCAACTTAAGAAATGGCAGAGTGCCACAAGGCTGGCTGACTAATGGCTGGTGAGGGGCAGTCTTGTGCTGAAGCCTCCAGGGATACCCTAAATCACAGTTGGCAACCTAATTCGTAAGGTTGCCTGGGCTGGGTGTGCCGAAAATGCGGGTCGACACCATGAGCGGGAGTCGAGCATGTTGCTTTGGCTCGGAAAGAGGCATGCGTGGGGAACACCGAGGTGGTGGCAAGATTTCCTTAACAGGTTATATGGGTGTAGCCACCTAAATTGGCCAACTCCCGGTTTAAAATGGCGAACGGCAAAGGCTGAAGGGAAATTCAGCCAACACAGGCAGAAACCAGCAGGTGCAGGTTTGCTGTGTATTTAACTTTGCAAAAGCCCAGACAGCATCGATACCAGCGACTATCAGCATGATAATGTAGCAGCCATCTACATACTAATGAGCAATCCCCAGGAACAATAGCAACATTTGGGACACACAAAACTAAGCCAGACTCCCTGGCGCCAGCAGGAGCCAACACAAAAGAGGTTAACTAACACCTCAAGACCGTCCATCGATCAGGGAACCGCTCCAGTATTGGAGAAATCGAACCAAGCGATTGGAACAAAGTCCAATCACCTAGAACCAGGTACAGGGTCCGCCTCGAAAGGCGGGAAGCCTCTGGGGACTATAAAGTTAAGCCCCCAAGTTCAACTCGCTCTCTTCGTCCTGCCCGGGTCACCCAGCAAAGCAAACCAACCTTGACCGTGTCCGGTGCAGTGACCACCGAAAGAAGTAAGTCTTAATTCAATGCTCGCTACGAGATAGGCGCTCCTAACTACCAATCCGTACCAACTTTGAATCCCGCAGACTCAGAAACTGAACGAAAGGCCATTTGTTCCCCTGACCTGGTGGGCCAGTCCGAAGTTAAGTATAGGCCTGTTAGTTGTAGAAGTAGCTTAGACGTAGAATTTGTGCATGAGTAGCGATTACTGTGTATAATAAATGTGCTTTGATTTGAATCTTACTAATCGGTGTATTGAGTTATTGATCATTACTTGGACTTGGACCTCGTGGCGGTATCATAAAGATACCTGGCGACTCGAGAGTGGAGGCGTTGGTGATCACTGGAGTCAGGGAAAGTACCAGAGGATTGGAAAATCGCTGTTGTAACCCCACAGTTCAAGAAGGGAACTGGGAAAATGATGGAAAATTATAGGCCAATTAGCCTGACCTCGGTTGTTGGCAAGATTCTAGAATCCATTGTTAAGGATGAGATTTCTAAATTCTTGGAAGTGCAGGGTCGGATTAGGACAAGTCAGCATGGATTTAGTAAGGGGAGGTCGTGCCTGACAAACCTGTTAGAGTTCTTTGAAGAGATAACAAATAGGTTAGATCAAGGAGAGCCAATGGATGTTATCTATCTTGACTTCCAAAAGGCCTTTGATAAGGTGCCTCACAGGAGACTGCTGAGTAAAGTAAGGGCCCATGGTATTCGAGGCAAGGTACTAACATGGATTGACGATTGGCTGTCAGGCAGAAGGCAGAGAGTTGGGATAAAAGGTTCTTTTTCGGAATGGCAACCGGTGACGAGTGGTGTCCCGCAGGGTTCAGTGTTGGGACCACAGCTGTTCTCTTTATATATTAACGATCTAGATAACGGGACTGAGGGCATTCTGGCTACGTTTGCCGATGATACGAAGATAGGTGGAGGGGCAGGTAGTATGGAGGAGGTGGGGAGGCTTCAGAAAGATTTAGACAGTTTAGGAGAGTGGTCCAAGAAATGGCTGATGAAATTCAACGTGGGCAAGTGCGAGGTCTTGCACTTTGGAAAAAAGAATAGAGGCGTGGACTATTTTCTAAACGGTGACAAAATTCATAATGCTGAAGTGCAAAGGGACTTGGGAGTCCTAGTCCAGGATTCTCTAAAGGTAAACTTGCAGGTTGAGTCTGTAATTAAGAAAGCAAATGCAATGTTGTCATTCATCTCAAGAGGCTTGGAATATAAAAGCAGGGATGTACTTCTGAAGCTTTATAAAGCATTAGTTAGGCCCCATTTAGAATACTGTGAGCAATTTTGGGCCCCACACCTCAGGAAGGACATACTGGCACTGGAGCGGGTCCAGCGGAGATTCACACGGATGATCCCAGGAATGGTAGGCCTAACATACGATGAACGTGAGGATCCTGGGATTATATTCATTGGAGTTTAGGAGGTTGAGGGGAGATCTAATAGAAACTTACAAGATAATGAATGGCTTAGATAGGGTGGATGTAGGGAAGTTGTTTCCATTAGCAGGGGAGACTAGGACCCGGGGGCACAGCCTTAGAATAAAAGGGAGTCACTTTAGAACAGAGATGAGGAGAAATTTCTTCAGCCAGAGTGGTGGGTATGTGGAATTCATTGCCACAGAGGGCAGTGGAGGCCGGGACGTTGAGTGTCTTTAAGACAGAAGTTGATAAATTCTTGATTTCTCGAGGAATTAAGGGCTATGGAGAGAGCGGGTAAATGGAGTTGAAATCAGCCATGATTGAATGGTGGAGTGGACTCGATGGGCCGAATGGCCTTACTTCCACTCCTATGTCTTATGGTCTTATGGAGAGCAAAGGTAATAAAACAGAGCAATTGAACCAACCGGAAAGTTAGCAACATGGGGAGCGTGCGTTGGGCTGGGCAGCATGGTGGCACAGTGGTTAGCAATGCTGCCTCTCAGCGCCAGGGACTCGGGTTTGATTCCGAATTGGCTGTGTAAAGTTTGCACGTTCTTCCCCATCTCTGCATGGATTTTCTTCAGGTGCTCCAGTTCCCTCCCACAATCCAAAAATGTGCAGATTAGGTGGGGTTAAGGGGTAGGGTGCTCTTTCAGGGGACGGTGCAGACTCGAGGAGCCGAATGGCCTCCTTCAGTACTGTAAGAGTTCTGTGGTTCTAATTGCTTTAGTTTGGCAACTCAATTTTGCTGGTAAACCTCCATTGGAGTTTGCTGGGGGTCTGTACCTCCCTGGCAAATGGGCAGCTCAAGACTGGGTTACCCAGTTTTTTTGCAGCGAGGGGGGAGGTGAAGCGGTAGTGACGTCGAGCACATGACCGGGGAGGGGCGGGGAGCGGAAGTGAGGCGCGATGATTGACAGTTGACCGCCATTTTGTGAGCGCATTTTATTTTCACTGCGTCATTGGAGTCGAGTCCGGGTGAGTGATCCTCAAGGAAAAGAAAAAATTCGGCAATTAAATGACGCCGCCGCCGTTTGTCTTCAACTTAAACCGGGGAGGGTGTGTGGAGAAGATTATGCGCGGGGGCTGGAGGGTTGATTGATTAAAAAAAAAAAACGTTTTTGGCGGTTAGGGCGGCAGCGTGTGGAATCGGACGCCCTCGAAGTCCGGGCGGGCTTTTGGAAATCGAGCCTCTGGGCTGAGGGTCGGGCCTACGCGCATGAGGTCTCGTAAACATGAGGGAGACGGGCGGAGTCTCCGCGCTCGAGGGCGCGGCCGCCATTTGGAGGCGGCGGGTTCGTCGACATCTCCCTAAAATAAAAGCGAAATATTGCGGATTTTGGTGTTCTGAAGCTTTCCCCTGAGGAAAGCGCTTTTTTTTGGTGGGGCAGAAATAATCCTCCAGTAGCGCCTCGAGAGGGGATCGAGAGATAACCTTTCGAGTCCACTACGACGATTCTGGTGAGCCCCGAAGCAGAAACCTATTGGATTTGACCCCCTTTGGGTTATTGCTTCTCCGCCAGTGAGACCTGAGTTTTTTTCGTGTCTCCCCCCCCCCCCCCCCCCCCAGGCCGGGCTTTGCCACAATCCCCCGCCCTTCCTAAGTAAGACTGGTTTGAAATCGTCAGGGAATCTAGAACTGGGGCACACGGTTTAAAAAAGGGGGTCTCGAATATTTAAGAGGCAATGATGAGGAAATTCTTCTCTCGAGGGGGTTGTTGGTCTTCAGCCAGCAGTGGGGAGCTGAGTAGTCATTGATAGTGTTCACGGCCGAGTTAAGGCATATTTTTGAGGGGGTTGGGGGGGGGGAGAGAGAGACGGGAAAGGGGGGGGGGGGAAAGAGAGAGACGGGAAAGGGGGGGAAGAGAGAGAGACGGGAAAGGGGGGGGAAGAGAGAGAGACGGGAAAGGGGGGGGGAGAGAGAGAGACGGGAAAGGGGGGGGGGAGAGAGAGACGGGAAGGAAACTGGAGTTGAGTAAAATCAGACCAGCCACGACTCCGAGCAGTTGGATGAGCTGCAAGGCCTACCCCTAATTCTTAGGCTGTCTTTTACTTGTGGGGAAGCACTTCCTTGCACGTGCAAAAATGAAGTTAGTGGTGATTCAGCATTGAGCATTGCGTCTACTGTAGGCCTTAAATGAAGAGCAAAACCATGAGAGGGGGAAATGCCAGTGCGGAAGTAGTGTCAGTATCTGCTTCTCTGGGTGCTCAATCTAGACGCCTTCGAATGAATGTGTCTGCTACAATATTTCATAAAACAACAAACCATAGAGCTGTGTCCAGACTACCTGGCCAAAGGCCTCTTGTTCAGTTAGAGTATAATTTATGACCTCAAATATGTTGTCGCTCAGTGGGGTTTGAGACCAGATTAGCTGCCGAGTGAGCTAGCCGGCTGTGTAACATAAAAGCAAATTACTGCCGACGCTGGAGTCTAAAACAAAAATAGAAAATGCTGGACAATCTCAGGAGGTTTGACAGCATCTGTGGAGAGGGAACAGAGCTAGTGTTTTGAGTCTGACTGATCTTAGTCAAAGCTGTGCAGGAACCTGCTGCGTGCATAGTGTTTCCAACTTGGGTAACAGCTCTGCAACTGTTGTGCAAAAAATTTCCCCCACACTGGTCTAAGCAATAAACTTTTGAACAGGGTCGTGTTGGCATAGTCCTTTGTTGTCTTTGTATTTTCAAACTCCAACAATGCTCCTGCCGACCAGAAAGGTGACAGGGACAGTGGTGTGCGCGCCAGTCGCTATAGTATGAACTGAGTGCACATGCACAACTGTTCCTGATGTCTTTCCGGTCAGCGGCAGGAGATAATTATGTTAACGGCTCAACTCTTAACTGTTTCTGCACATCCTTTACTTCCCCGTTTACAATCTCCAACATCTTAGCCCATTGAGATAATGCTGGAAATATTAAGCACGTTTGGCAGTATCTATGGAAAATGAAAACCAATTAATCTTTGAGTCCCAGATCTCAAATGTCAACATTTTCTCACCATAGATGATGTCTGACCTGAGTATTTCCCACATATTCGTTTTTCATTTCAGATTGTCCTTTAGCATTTGAGGTCAGCAAAGTGTAAATTGATAGCTTGTTGGTCTCTGACCAATGGATCAAAATAGCCATGAGGGAAAAGGTAATGTGTTCCAGGTTGAGCATCCTTTATCTGAAAACTGAAAAATTACGAAATCCACACTTTTTTCAAGTGCCGGTGTGACATCGCAAGTGGGAAATCCCACAAGGCTCTCAGGCGATGCAGTTCCCAACAAGCGCCGCACCGCACATGCACATTTTCCAATGTGTGCCACAGATGCACATTATATTCTAAAATCTGAAAATTTCCAAAATCTGATAACACTCGGCCCCCAATCGTTTCGGATAAGGATATTTTTATTTTTTTTAAATCTCAATTTCCTTAAGCCTGTTTGAAATGGCTGTGGTGACTTGCATAATATGAACCAATTTTTTTTTTTTTTTGGTTCTGCATCTGATAAGTGTCTAGTTGACTGTTACTTTTTGTCCTCTATTTATTGATGTTGTTACAGAGTTGTAAGTAGTTCACTTAGCAAACGTGGAAATATATTAAACACTTTTGAAGAAGTCTGTAATCACTTGTGTTTTGAGGACCATTTGATGTTTTTAAAAGGATCAATGACTTAAGTTTTATTTTTCTAAAATAGATCAACATTTGTTTGATTTTGGCTAATTTTAGCATTTTTCTTATGTGGGACTTGTGAACTGCCACTAGTGTCAATTGCAACTATTGTTTCACTTTAGTTGTATTTGTTGATTGTGACCAGCCCTCCTGAGTGGAGGAGTTCATAGATGCACAAGACTAGTCAGGTTAAGAGTATGCTCTATTCTCAAAGAGCCTGGCAGCGTTTCCCCATCTTGATAGTATTGACTCTACTGGATATAGATGCTTTCAAGTACCTTGTTGCTTCGCCAAGCTCATTACCTGCTCAAATTTGAGCAGTATCTGCTGATGCATGAATGATATTTCAGCTGGTGGCTCAGCAAAACGATTTATGACTTTGTTTATACCTTTTTTAACAGTGTTGATTGTTCAGAATGAGTTCTCGAGTGTTCATTGGTAGACTGAGCCCTCATGCTACAGAAAAAAATGTGGAGAAGTTTTTCAAAGGATATGGACGAATTAAGGAAATTGATTTGAAGAATGGCTTTGGATTTGTGGTAAGTTTCCCCCCCCCCCCCCCCCCCCCCCCCCCCCCTTACAGGCCTGTAGCTGTAGAATAAAATTCTTACTACACAGTTTAGTGTTTGTTATTGACTGTTAAATTCAGCCCATCTCTAGAAAGTTTGCATCTTTCATTGTTTCGGAATTTGAAGCATTTTCTTAGCTGAAACTAAAATAACAATCAATAACTTCCATTGTGACGTGTATTTAGAGCATAAAAACAAGACCAACAGATCCATATTGGCCTTTGTCGCACAGGAAATGTCCTGACTTCATTTTGCAGTTGTACATAATTAATTATTGATTAAAGACATCTATTCATTTAGCATTTTTAATGAAACATAAATTTCTTTTTTTTAGGAATTTGAAGATTACAGAGATGCAGATGATGCGGTGTATGAGATGGATGGAAAAGAGTTATGCAATGAAAGGTATACTAAAATCATGCATTTATGAAATAAATGTATATGGTATTAATTATGTATATTAATGGGTTTAACATTTTCAGAGTTACAGTTGAACATGCCAGAGCACGCCCTAGAGGAGGACGTGGAGGGGGACGATTTCAAGGTCGCTTTAACCAACGTTGGTCTCGTGGTGGTGGTGGTGGTGGTGGTAGTAGTGGAGGAGGAAGGTGAGCCCCCAAGTGTTCTCGTCTTTCACTGTAGCTTGAAGAAATAACTCATCGAGAGCACAGATACACAATTGCATTATACTTTAATGAATTCAATTATTTGAAAGTATTTTTGTCCTATTTGATAAACCTGAGATTCACAATTGGTTGATTCTGGATGTAAAAGTCCACAGCACAGGCTGAGAAATGATATGTGTAGGACATTCTGGCTAATCCCCTCCCTGCCAAGTATCCATTGCTGAATCTGCAATTAAGGGTTGGTTGCAGGAACCACCACAACCAAGCCTAATATATCTATCTTGGTTGACAGCGGAAAGAAATGGGGTAATGGAAACTTTGTGTTCTCCTTGGGTGGTGTCACCAGTTGTACAGTTACTACTGTTCAGATTGATTTAAATCATGGAATCTTCTAGTGTTCATGGCTCAGCACACACTGCTTGAGAAATTAACCATTGGCAGAACTTCTAAGCCTCCACTGTGGAAGAGTATAAATTGGCCATTGCTTTCTATATTTTGTCGCCAGGTTCAAGTACCCCAGCTGTATATTTTGATATTGAGTTCTCCACATGTTGTCTTTCAGAAATGGACCTCCAATTCGTACAGAAAACAGAGTGATTGTTGAGAATTTGTCTTCCAGAGTTAGCTGGCAGGTATTTATGTGGAACATTAAATTGTATTTTTGTAAACGGCTGACAGTGTTTGAAATTAAATTGGTACTTCCGTTTAAATTAATATGAATTGGGCTTTCAAGATTAGTCAAGAATCCATTTACTATGAAGGGCACACACTTGTGACATCATGTCTGTTTTGTCTTCCTGGATTAGCTAAACGCTCATCCATTCACCAAATCAAAAACTAGTTTAAGAGGACTAATTGTCATTTGGCTGTAAATAACCTGGACAGGCTGCATTTCTTTTAATGAACGAGTTGCTGCTAAATTGGCACTGGAGATGGGGAAGTGGCTGTATTTGCCTCCCTGAAAGGCTAGCTGAAATGTTAATAAGCCTGTAGGTAGTCACATTAGCAAAACGGTTAAGTCAGATCCGTACTAGATCTGCATAATCTTTCAAACAGGTCATCTGGACCTGGAAGTAAAATTAAGCTGGAGTATGTGTTCCCTTTACTGTAATTGGCTTGGTCAAGTATAACCCATTGTCTTTAAATAGTTACTGTAATGCCGTGTGAGTTGTTGAAAACATTGTATTATCAAATATTTTCTTGCACAGTTTAATCTTTTCAGTTTTACAAAAGAAAAAAATCTTACCATTTTGAAAGGTCTCATTTTGACCTGATTATTGTTCTCTCCAAACTCCAGCCCCATTATGTTTTAAATATGACTTGCCGAGTGTCTCAGGTGATAATCCTGTTGACCTCATTGAGGGAAGAGGTGAAACAGGTATATTTGCAGTGAGTTGTGGGTTTATGCCCATGATAACTCACAAGCGTAGTTCCTTCTCTCAGCTGGCTGGGGATGGGAAGTAGACAACCTGCCCACAATGAAGGAAGATACTGGGCATGTTGCTATCAATGTTAATGGGGGTGCTTATTGCATACCTGTCCCCTCTTACAGCTAGTATGTGACACTGAGGCGATTGTGAACTGTTTAATTTGCAGCACTATTAGTTTCAGTTTTCTGGAAGTAGTTAACTCCGTGTTAACTTGTTTGTCTGTTAAACTTGAAAGCCTTAAGTATGACATTTATTTGGTTTTTATGCTTAAATGTTTACAAAGTTTAACCAAGTATTAAAACCTTTATTTACCAGCCTCTCGTTATGTCGTTGGCCTTGTGACGAGGAGTGCCGTTGGTTTTCCTAATCGCTCTGGCTTGGTCTCTTGGGCCTAGTTGAAATGCCAGTCCGCTCCTACGTTTGTCATTTGGTGATCTAGATCTGTGTGTGGTGGTCTGACCGACATGGTGGGCACTTGGTTAATGCCAGTGTTCCATGCTGCACCCCGAAAAATGGTATCTTCCTAAAGTCGAGTGTTCTGGGCGCCCACTCTAAAATGAGGTCCTTGATTGAAAGAAATGGGAGAAATTCGCTAGTAGGGTTGGTTGGAAGCTCGATTGGAGTGAGGTGAGGAGTCCCTGGTCACGGCGCAAGAGTAGCAATGTTTGTTCCCATGTCAGCGTCTGCCTTTAAGGTAGGGTGATGTCCGGGAAGGCTCGTATCGAATGATAGCGTCGGTCAAGGGGTGGTGAAGAGCACCATCTGGTCTCCAGTCGTGGTGATACCTCCGAGCGCTTGTTACATTTGGCTGGTTGAATAGCCTAGGGAATTGTACAGGAAGGTAATAACACATTTTGATAAATTAGAATTGCTTTTTATTTAACATTTTTCCAATAATCTTCTATATTGGAAAATAACAATAATGCGTGTCTTATTGTGCTCTGTTTTACCTAACTGATCTGATCTTACTTAGGACCTGAAAGATTTTATGCGACAGGCTGGAGAAGTTACCTTTGCGGATGCGCACAGGCACAAACTCAATGAAGGGTAAGTGACAGGAATGAGTTGAGTTGATATTTTAACTGCTTGATTATGCTCTTTTAACTACTTTATTGTGCTCCACTGGTCTGCTGAATTTCTGTAATCAATGCAAATATTACTCCATGTATTGAGCATGTGTTTAGGTTTGGGTTAAAATCACGGGCAGACTAGGCTGAAATGTTGTTTTTGCCTCCGGGTAAATTAGCTGAAATTAAATTAGATCCCCACTGACCTTGCACCGACCAGGAATTTCGCTGAGACTTGTCCACATCTCCACTTGTATAGGTGTACATTGTACAGTTTCTTTCAGGAAGTCAATTCATAGTTGCTATTCTGTCATGGACTCCATGGTTTTGGTATTTTCATAGAATTTACAGTACAGGAGGCCATTTGGCCCATCGAGTCTGCACTGGCTCTTGGAAAGAGCACCCTACCCAGGCCCACATCTCCTCCACCCTATCCCCCCTCCACCCTATCCCCATAACCCAGTAACCCCACCCAACACACGGCAATTTTGGACAAGTTAAGGGCAATTGAGCATGGCCAATCCACCTAACCTGCACATCTTTGGACTGTGGGAGGAAACAGCACCCGGAGGAAACCCACGCAGACACTGGGAGAACGTGCAGACTCTGCACAGACAGTGACCCAAGCTGGGAATCGAACCTGGGACCCTGGAGCTGTGAAGCAATTGTGCTAACCACTGTGCTACCGTGGTGCCCCTACTATTTACCTACTAACTGAACGTTATTCAGATCTGAACAAAGCTGTTGAGTTTGTTTTTAATTGATCAGAATTTTGCAGGTCTTTGACAAGTTTTGATTATGGCCCAAATCAGTTGGAAATAATTAGCAAGTTTCTATTAATGGTGTTTCTGTTACTGCCTATGCAATATACAGTAGTATGTAGTTTGCAAAACCAAATGCAACTTGAGATTTTACTACTCTTGCTATCCTTATGCTTAAAATGTACACAAATGCTTTGGCTCATATTTATACTGCATGAGCTCCCCAACAACTTGCCCCATATTCCTTTTCTCTCTCGTGCCTCATAAGTATCAGACCGTCAGCCTCATCTGCTTTTTTGTCAGTGAGGCCTACGTTTTTAATATTCTGTGGAAAGACTGTTCCAAAATTGGCCTAATTATTTGCCATTTTAGATTTTTATACCTCCCCTTTTCTAGACTTGCCCGTAGGGATGTACCTGAGTGGTTTTTTTTCTTCCCCAGAAGAAGACACTGAACAGATTTTTCTGATAGTTACTCGGTTTTTCTTTCGTAGGATTGTAGAGTTTGCCTCTTACAGTGATTTGAAGAATGCACTTGATAAGCTCTCTGGCACAGAGCTCAATGGAAGAAGGATCCGACTGGTTGAAGAACGTAAACAGTACAGGTAAATGTCCTGCAATGCTGTCCAAATACCAGAAAGTCTGTCCTAGTGTGCTTTACAGCTTCCTGCAATCTTTTGGCATTTATGTAGAGAAATCAGCAGCCCTTAAATTGAGCTATTTGTGCTCCAATGGATAGGGCATGCTCTATCAAAGCAGCAGCTTCAGTGAAATAATGGAAGTCTGAACTTTTGGAGTGAGTTGTATACATTGTTTACTTTCAAGACAGCTCACTTCAATTCATTTCCAAAATCCATGGGTTAACCAGCTGCACTGGAGTTTTCAGAATGAGGAACATAAAATAATGTAATTTCTTCCCTGCTTGATTTTTCTCTTACAGGTCTCGCAGCAGATCCCGTTCCCGTAGCCGCAGTTCTTCCAGATCTCGTAGCCGATCACGTAGTCGATCTCGTTCCAGAGGCCGCAAGTCCTACAGTAGATCAAAGAGTAGGAGTCACAGTAAATCACGTTCCCGTAGTAGATCACCTGCTCCTGCTAAGGAGCAGAAAGGCCGCTCCCCTTCACCATCCAAGTCGCCTGTGTCGGCAGAGCATGCAAGATCCCGTTCTCGGTCCCGGTCTCGTTCACGATCAAAATCGCGTTCCCGGTCCAGATCGCCTTCCGTTGAGAGTGCTGACTAAATGTTAATGTCAAAGTGGACTTTTACCCCCAAGTGAGTGAAAGTTGATGTAAAATATGGTAAGTAGGAAGTGGTGAATTTCTGTCAAAGGAGTTTAGATCTTTTGTTTACTTAAATACGTAATATGTATAGTTATTGGAAGTAATTTTGACTTGATTATAAATTCACATTTTTATTCAATGATAATTTCTTTACCTGCTTCATTAGCGGTTTTTTCATATTGATTTCATTAATTGATCTTTCTGTTAGTTTATCTATCTGTAATATTGAATGCAATTTCATAAAATTGTTTTTGTGCATCGCTTTAAATAAATATTCCACAAAAAGGTGTGCGTTTATAATGGGTTGCACAAACCTCATTTCTGCATATCATCTGGCAGATGGTGAGTGTTTTCTGATTGCTAGGTAAGTTTAAGGCATTTTCATAGCAAATCTTCATTAGGCCACTAAGTTCTTAAAATTGGGTTAAGGAACAACAATGTTTTGTAATGTTGAATGCACATAGTTCTTTGAATATTGAAATCCTGCCTTGTTTTGCTGATGTTTTTTACTGTAACCTTAGTATTTAGCACATTTTCTTATTTCTTAACAAATTGCCATGCTAGAGTAGTGGTGGATTATTTGAGTGACTTGCTGTAATAGTTATTGGGCTAAAGAATGATTTTTAAATCTTCCTTGATAGTTGTAGTGTTGAAATGTTGACGGTAAAATTACCAGCATCTTCACAGTACTGTTTTTCAGTATGCCCAAGAGATGCATGCAAAACTAATGAGAATAAATGTAGTTTCCCTTCCCTAGGTAAGGTGGATGGGGAATTTTTAATGTCACATATAGCAAAAAGGCAGCATTTTTACTTTTATGCACTGCTGACATATTGACTTCATTATAAAAGAAATCAAATTATTTCCATGTATCTCCAGAAATTAGTTTGATTAAAAACATGCTTGGATTTTTTTTTTTAAATACCAGTGATCTCTGGTTCAATCCCTTACCTTGGCTGAGCTGGATGATCTTGGCTAAATGTTCTTCTTCCCCAGGGAAATAGTGATTCATGCTATGGTATGGCTCTTTCAAACGTGGAGTGGACAGGGAAGTTTGACTTCAATGCCTCAGCTGATGCCTGGATATTAATAGGGAGCTGTTCAGGCCAATCATAATGCATATCCTTAGGGAAGTGTTAAGTCTTCCTATTTTGCTCCAAACGGAGTAACTAAAATTTGGTTGCATTCCTTGTGCTTATTTTTATAATCTAAATTGATTTGTCTGTGTAGACAGCAGTCAAAATGAACTCGCTACACAAAATATGGTGCATTTTGCAGGTTGTTAAATAAAATTTATCTTGATAGAATAGTGGGATTTGGTAACGGTTCACTTTCTCTCAAACCAACGATGTTGCAAGTGGTTGTAAATTTTCCCTTGCATTCTGGGAGGCAGATGTGTCATCGTTTGTAAGTAAATTGCTATGAAACCAATATAATCAGCACACGTGATGCTTGAACTGCGCAGGCTGCATTTTTGTAACTTGTCAATGCAGAAAAACCTGAATGTGGCATATAAGCCAGATACGCAAAGTATTTTAAATCACTGTCAAGACACATGACCTTAAGCTCATTTTTGCCATTATAGCAAACAAGCTTATAAACGAACCTGGAGCAAGCAACAAGAGATCTCAGTGAATAGATATGAAGGTGATTCTATTTTGTGGTGCTTCAAAAGTGAGTAACATTGGAACCACCCTAGCAGTGAAAATATATATTTTTGAGTGCTAGACAGGAAGGAATATGGCTAATTTAATTTGGGGGGGGGGTGCTCTCCTGAATGGCTTGAATATCTGACTACTCATAAAAAGGACCGCAGCCTCGGAACCAGTCCCACCACACTTGTTTTCATCGTGGGAGTGAGTGCACATGTATGCATGCCACCCACACTACTCTGCCCCTTGGGGAAGGTAATGCTCCTGTGGGAAATTTTGAAGACCAATCTGTTATAGTGTTATGCCCCCAATCTCTCAACTTTTTTTTTTTTTTTTAATAACTTTTCTCCATCCTTTGCTCTTTGGGATTCAATTCCACAGTTGCTACTAGCCCCCTGCTATTGTGCCCAGGTAGTCATTATTCAAGCGTAAGTAAGCCTGTACAATGATTGCCCAAAAGGCTAGTATGCCACAGGGATCTTCCATCTAGCATGACATGAGAGATCTGACTATATCCAGTAGATTTGAATATTTGTACTGTTTTATTATTATGCAGTTCCGACTAAAAGCGACACTGAATGTGGTCTATATTAACACAGCAGTGAGAACTCACTTGCTGCCAAATTTACCCACACTGTCGCTAAAATTGCATGAGGTTTTGGCGCAACAGCGCGAATGTTAAATTTCCATTGTACTTGCCACTGGGAGGTAATGTAGAATTAATTAAAATTGATTCTGGAAACTTTATATTAAAATTAGTTAACTGACTGAGACATGGGAACTATCCTCTTATTGCATATGGAATGTGGGCATTGTAGAAGATTGGTGACTTGCACTTTCCACGTAGTCATTTCACGATAGGTTTGTTGAGCTATTAAGGGTGTTATTTCTAAAAACTAATCTAGATTTTAGAGGAATTTAATAGATATGAAGAGTTGCTTGAGCTTTTTAAGTACAGAAATTGGTTTCAAGAGCTCAAGGAATTAGTTTGCAGTGCAAAACACCAGGCTCTTATTTGAGCTGTATTGTCAATATGTAATTGAGTCAGGCAAAATAACTTTGGCACATTGAGATGTGATATTGCTTTGCACTGGGAGGGTGAAATGAGTTGAGTCCTTGCTGTTGATCTGCCGTAATCCCTGACAATGTAAGTGTGGATAAACCACACACTGAATCTGGCGTAATAATCATTCCTGTCCCAGACTATTATAATCGGCGCATTAGTATCTGGATTTTTGAGTGAAGAATAGCTACTTAGCTGTGTGGGTAAAGGAGGATAAAACAGTTGGGGGAGACTGTGGGCAAAGGAGGATTGAACAGTTGGGGGAGACTATCAATTGTTAACAGGAAAAAAAAAGTAGAGGTGAAAATAAGTTCAATGAGACATCTGAGCCCAAATTTATATATAATCACTGCCTCCTATGCCGTACTATTCCATTTGGAGCATTCAGCCTGCTGGCTCTTTTGAAAAGCCCAATTAGTTCCACTCCTCTGTTCTTTCCCCACATTCCTGCAGGATTTTTTTTCCTAAGTATTTATCAAGTTATATTATTCAATCTGTATCCACCACTCTTGAGGCAGTGCATAGTTTAGGCAAAGCAACATACTTGTATTAAGACTTTTCACACCTTTCAGAAAGTTAGCAAAGAGAAAATTGACCGATTTTAATGTATTTTCAAAACACTTTCAAGATGTGTGTTTGTATATGATTAATTTATAAATTACTTATCTCAAAACCATGAATAGTAGTGTTTGGAAACTTACATTTATATAGTACCTGGTCATGTCTCAATGAAATTCATCTGAATTGAATTGTGCTGTACCTTCTGTGGACATTAATAACCCCTCAACTATCAGTTTTGTAAGAAGCTCACTAAAAGGCCTCAATTGATAGCTTATCTTGCAGGTACCATTTGTAAACTTTTTTTTTTAAAAAACACTCCTGTCAGGTCTTTTGTCATTAATTGGCAAAGATAGGAGAAATATTTTTTGTCTTTCAATGAGGATTGGAATTCACTTCTTAATCTAATATTTTTCACATGCTTATGTTGTCAAATTATATTTTGCTAAATGTAGTTTTATCATGTTCTAATACCAAAATAAAAGTTTCAGCTGAAATCTGTGTAAATGTGTCTTTCCTCTGGTTATATGCAGAGTGTAATGTTTCAATTTAGGCATTTCTAATTAGTGAGAATAATACTTGTTTATTATATGGACTTCTATTTGGGAGCAAGCCTGAGCATTCAGCCTTTGAGTCTATTACACATTAAATTGGATAGTGGGTGATCTATATTTTGACTCCATCCACCCACCATAGTTCCTTAATCCTTAATGCTATTGCAAAAATCTTCATTGAAATTTTGAGTCAAACTAACTTTTGGGGAGGAATTTCTTTCTATCTTATGGCATCACTGAAAAACCTAGCTCATCTTTGTTCTCCAGGATAAATTTTCTCTTTCCAGTCCGATCAGATCACCATTAGTCAACATCTTTTCCCAAAGGTAGAGGAGTCTAGAACTAGAGGGCATAGGTTTAAGGTGAGAGGGAAGAGGTACAAAAGGGTCAAACGGGACAGTTATTTGACACGGTGGTGAGCATCTGGAACGGGCTGCCACAGAGGCAGTGGTAGAGACGGGTAAAAATGTGTCTTTTTAAAAAGCATTTAGACAGTTATATGGGAAAGCTGGGTAGACGGATATGGGCCGAATGCAGGAATTGGGACTAGTTTACGAGTAAAACTTGGCTGCATGGACGAGTTGGGCCGAAGGGCCTGTTTCCATGCTGTAAACCTCTATGACTCTAATTAGTTTTCATGCAAAATTAGGTCAAAACAATGCAGTGTAGAAAATGGAATGGTTAGAGGGGTCCAAATCTTTTTTTAAATTTAGAGTGGCCAATTATTTTTTTCCCAATTAAGGGGCAATTTAGCGAAGCCAGTCCGCCTAACCAAAGGGGTCCAAACCTGAGATGGATAAATTATTGCTCTATTTTTAAAAATAAATTTGAGTACCCAATTCATTTTTCCAATTAAGGGGCAATTTAGCGTGTCCAATCCACCTACCCTGAACATCTTTGTTGGAGGGGCGAAACCCACGCAAACACTGGGAGGATGTGCAAAATCCACACGGACAGTGACCCAGAGCCAGGATGGAACCTGGGACCTCGGCGCTGAGACTGCAGTGCTAACCACTGCACCAACCGTGCTGCCCTGACTATTGCTCTATTTATGATCTTAAATAGAATGTGTTTTAAAAACTAATTAGGCTATATATTTAACCATATTCTTAAACTAAGATCTCCTAGGGCAGCATGGTGGCACAGTGGTTAGCACTGCTGCCTCACTGCTCCAAGGACCGGGGTTTGATCCTGGCCCCGGGGCACTGTCTGTGTGGAGTTTGAAAATTCTTCCCATGTATGTGTGGGTCTCATCCCCACAATCCGAAGATGTATAGCGTAGGTGGATTGGCCACACTAAATTGCCCAATAATTGGAAGAAAAAAGAAAAAAAACGACGATCTGCCAGCCTTTTGCAATATTAGCTGCCTAGTGAAGCAGAGCAACACTAGAGTCATTAAAATACAGGGCTCCAATTATTCCCCTTGTTTAGATTTCAAAGCGGATTTAAAGGGATAACATTGGGGTGGGTGGGCAGCATGGTGGCGCAGTGGATTAGCCCTGCAGCCTCACGGCGCCGAGGTCCCAGGTTCGATCCCGGCTCTGGGTCACCGTCCGTGTGGAGTTTGCACATTCTCCCAGTGTTTGCGTGGGTTTCGTCCCCACAATCCAAAAATGTGCAGGCTAGGTGGATTGGCCACACTAAATTGCCCCCTAATTGGAAAAAAAAATGAATTGGGTATACTAAATTTATATTTTAAAAAAACATTGGGATGTAATTAATTCAAATTCAATCTGATTTATTAGGTGCTACAAAAACTATCTGATCCTTTATGTATCGAACCGCTTTCCTCTGCATACGTTTTGCCGTGGTTTTTAGCAATGTTTTAGTGATGTCAGCCGTGATAACATTCTTGTTTTTGAGTCATTATGAATTCAAATTTTATTCTAGAAACCTGACCACTGAATATTGGTTACCTCCACACAACAGAAGAAAGTGCTATTCTGTTGGGATCTGCTGTCTTTCAGATGAGATGTTAAACTGTGGCCCAGTATGTTAGGTGGCCATAAAAGTTCCCCTGACACTAAAGTGAAAAAGCTGAAGAATGCATGTGTCCTGTTTATCCTTCAAACAGCATCATTTAAGACGATAGGTAGTTTTTATTAATTGGTGTCTGGGAGACAATACAGCACACAAATTGGCTGCCACATTTCGTGTTTTACAATGGTGACTACATTAGTACTTGATTGGCCAGTTGAGCCATGTGGAATTCTAATAAAGTCTGGATAAATGAAATTATGACATTCCTTTTGCAGTTCTAACTTGTATTGCCAAAATGGATTGCAGTACTGGAAATTTCACTGGTATGAAACCAAAATAATACAGATGCTAGAAATTTGAAATCAATTGCTTTAATCCTCAAGTTAGGGAGCATCTGCTGAGAGAAACAGTGATGTTTCAGATTTATGACCTTGGATCAGAACTGGAAAAAGTTCAGAAATATCTAGTTTTTAAGCAAGGGAATGACAATGGAAGGCCTGTGATGGAGTGCGACATGGTAAAGAAAAAGTATCTGGTGTAAGGGGATGGGACAAGCAAAGAAACAAAAGATGGGGCTAGTGATACAAATGGCAACCGCAGAATCATTACTTGTAGCTGTTCAAAAAAGGGGAGTATTATGATTTAAAATTAATGGAACTTTTTTTTTTTTATTGGTCCGGAAAGCTGTAAAAGTGCATAATCAAAAAGGCAGTGTTGATCAGAGTTCAATGTTGAAGACCAATTTTGGAGTGGAGCGGAGAAATTGGAGTTAGTATTTGTTTGCTTCATGAAAGTGCAACACATTTTAAAAAGGTTGATGCACCAAACTAGTTTCGAAAATCACTCTTGCACCTTGGAAGCTATTGGCCCACTACATGTAATTTGATTCTCTTCTATCAACAAGAAGCAGAACCACTTTTATGGTTATATTTAAAATATTATCTGACAATATATTGTCATGGTGGGATGCTAAAAATGGGTATTTTATAAGTATTACAAACCTTGAACAGCCGTACAAGGTGATTTTTCAGACGGCAACAAAAGTGCCTGTCACGTTGGCTGCTGAAAGTATGTGAACCGCTGCATCTATCCTGGGTGAGACAGCACCTGGAGTATTGCTTACAGTTTTGGTCCTCATTTAAAAAATAAAAAAAAAATTTAGCATATCCAATTCATTTATTTTCCAATTAAGGGGCAATTTAGCTTGGCCAATCCTCCTAACCCTTAGGCGAAACCCACGCAAACACGGGGAGAATGTGCAAACTCCACGCAGACAGTGACCCAGAGCCAGGATCGAACCTGGGACCTCCGCCATGAGGCAACGGGGCTAACCCACTACGCCACCGTGCTGCCCTTGGTCCTCATATCTAAGGGACAATGTGCTCAGGCGGCACGTGGCCCAGGGGTTAGCACTGCTGCCTCACGCCGCCGAGGTCCCAGGTTCGAATCCTGGCCCTGGGTCACTGTCCACGTGTACTTTGCACATTCTCCCCGTGTCTGCGTGGGTTTCATCCCCACAACCCAAAGATGTGCAGGGTAGGTGGATTGGCTGTGTTAAATTGCCCATTTAATTGGAAAACAAAATAATAATTGGGTACTCACTTTATTTTTTTAAAAGGGAGAATGTGCTTGCGATGAAGGTTCATCAGACTGATTCCTGGGATATGGGGACTGTCAAGAACGAGGGGACAGTTTCAGAATAAAGTATAGGCCAAATGAAGAATTTCTTCACGCCGTGGGTAGTAAACTTGAAATTCTCTGTCCCAAAGGGCTGTGGAGGCTCAGACATTGAGTATAGGATCACTAAAGTGCGGAAGGAGGCCATTCAGCCCATCAAGTCTGCACTGACCCTCAAAAGGTAATCCTGCCAAGGATCAGGGCCCCGCTCTATGCTCTTAACCCTGTAACCCCCCCTAACCTTTTGGACACTAAGGACAATTGATCATGGTCAATCCACCAAACCTGCATTTCTTTGGACTGAGAGGAAACCAGAACACCCGGTGGAAACCCATGCAGACACGGGGAGAAAGTGCAAACTTTACACAGTCACCCGAGGCTGGAATTGAACCTGGGTCCCTGGAGCTGTGAGGCATCAGTGCTAACCACTGTGCCACCCCATGGCCCTGCCTAACTGAAAATATTTCATACCGATCGATAGATTTCTAGATAGTAAAGACTTTAAGGACTATGGAATGACGTAGATTATCGGCTATGATTGCGTTGAATGGCCTTCTATTTCCTGTGTTCCTAATGAAAGCACCACAGTGCTTAAATTAATAAATTCAGACTTGAATGAAAATCGCTTATTGTCACAAGTAGGCTTCAAATGAAGTTACTGTGAAAAGCCCCTAGTTGCCACATTCCGGCGCCTGTTCGGGGAGGCTGATACGGGAATTGAACCGTGCTGCTGGCCTGCCTGGGTCTGCTTTCAAAGCCAGCAATTTAGCCCTGTGCTAAACAGCCCTTTGCAATTTATTGAAGGAATAGTTATCGTTTGGAAAATATAGAAAGGGATTATCTTGTGGTTAACTGCTAAAGGATTTAAATGGGTTCGGCTACTATGTTTGCATCTTATGACCAGCATCTTTCCTTTAAGCCTGGCCAGTACCAAGAGCAGAGGCCATTTTATTTTTAAAATTGAGTACCCAATTTATTTTTTCCATTTAAGGGGCAATTTTGTGTGGCCAATCCACCTAGCTTGCACATCTTTGGGTTGTGGGGGTGAAACCCACGCAAACACGGCGAGAATGTCCTTTGCACAGTGACCCAGTGCCGGGATCGAACCTGGGACCTCAGCGCCGTGAGGCAGCAATGCTAACCACTGTGCCACCATGCTGCCCAGCAGAGGCAATTTGTGATAGATTAATACCATACCCTGAGTGGCCATGTCTCATGTATTATGTGTATTAACATATAAGGAAAGTGTTTGCCTTGATGCAGACACAAACTGCTTTCTGAACAGAAAGACATTTTAAAACATAGATCACAAATTGATTAATTTTCAGAAAAGCATTACTTGAAACAGGGCACATCATAGAATGGCAGAGAAAGGGAAGCCATTCAGCCCACTGTATCAGGAGGCAGCTATTTTAGTCCCTTTCCCCATAACCATGCAAGTTTCCCCTTTCAGTTATCCAATTCCCGTTTGAAAGTTATTGCATCGGATTCCACCAGTTTACTGACAGTGCATTTCAAGTCAACATTAAAATGTATCACCTTACCTTGCTGCCTTAACCCTGGTTCCTTTGGTTATTTACCCATCTGTCATTAGGTAGTAATGCTAACCACTGTGCCACGTGCCTCCCTGCTTGTGAACTTTAAAGCACTTATTAAATCCCAGCTTCTCTGACTCCTCCATATAACTGAAGTCTTGCATCCCTGGTGTCATTCCAATAAATCTCGGCACTCTGGGTTGCCCAAAATTGGACACAATCGTCCTACGGGCCCAATCATGTCTGACCTATTATCAATTACTAAATTGTCTGCAGGCAAGTGCAAGTAGAAGAGGTTCTGTACAATTAATCATAGAATCCCAACAGTTAGAAGGAGGCCATTTGGCCTGTCAAGTCTGCACCAACCTTCCAAAAGAGTACCCTAGGCCCTCACCCTATCCCCGTAACTCACCTAACCGTTGGACATTAAGGGGCAATTTAGTATGGCCAATCCACCTAACCTGCATATCTTTGGACTGTGGAATGAAACCAAAGCACCCAGTGGAAACCAATGCAGACACAGGAAGAATATGTAAACTCCACAGTCACCCAAGGTTGGAATCTTAACACGGGTCCCTGGTGCTGTGAGGCAGCATTGCTAACCACTGTTGCCATTGGTTATAAGTTGGTAATGGTATCATTCATTGTTTGTTCTGTGTCAAACTCAATAATGGAATCTATGCACCCAGCATATAGGACTTGGCATTTCTGTGGTTCAATATCCAATTATTTATTTAAAAAATTCAACCTGGTGACAAATGTCATTTTTTGAGTCATCTGGGAAACTCTTCACCATGTTTGAGTCTCAAATCAACTTGGAAAAATCATCATGTGTAGACATTGCATAAACAACTACATTGTGCCTACAAGTCCATCACTTTATCCAAGCTCGGAACATTGGTGTCCAATTTTGGGGGTTTCTAAGTCCCCTGGGGTTTAGTGTCACTGTCACTGGCGAGTTAGCAAGTAATGCATCTCCCAAGACAGGTTTATGGTGGCTGGAGGTTTGAAAGTCAGAAGAGGGTTGAAATAGTCATTTTCAAGATATCAAAAGCATGGATGATGGTTTCAGTAGCAGATAGGCAAGTCCGGTGTAGAGACCAGTGATACTGAAGTTGTTAATGTACTATAAACATGTGAATCATTGCTTTTGATGTACCCTTTTTGCTGCCCAAAAAATAGGCACTTATTTATACATCACCTACTGGAATGTGTTCGATGCTAAATATAAGAAAAGTGAATATGAACTCTGAGATTCAGGCTCTCAACCAACCAATGATTAAGTAAAATAGTTTACTTCATGCATTTAAACACAGAAAATGCTGGAATTACTTGGGTTAAGCACCAGCTGTGGAGAGAGAAACAGTTGGAAAGTTATTGACCTGAAACAGTAACTTGGCTGGAACAATTTTTCAGACAGCTTATCTATTCACCTAAAAACCCACTAATATGGAGGCATCCAAGATGCATCATTCAACACACTTTGAAGAAATAACGGCACAAACAGCCTGCATTTCTCTCAGCATTAAGTAGTTTGCCAGTCTTTGGAATAGATCTGGTAAGGGACTTCTTTAAAGTAGACACAGTTTGAAATCCCATTTACCCACGGAAAATAAAACCACAAGATTCCATTATTTTAAACAAACAAAATAAACTACTATGCAAAGTGAGGAAAGTAAAACAATTTACAATATCTATCTTGTATGCCAACATTCAGAATTAGCATGAGACAAATAGGAATTGAAAGACAAACTAATCGAACACTCTAAATGGTAGATGTGACCAAACCAGATCCCACACATTTCTTTAGTAACTCACTCATGTCTTGACTACTCACTGAGACTATGTCTCCCTCATAAGGGATTTCAGTGCTTCACTTTCGAAGATCTAAGAATTTCCTCAAGCTGTTCCAACTCAGGGGCCTTATTGATTGATCTGCTGGTTCAGACTTTACTGAGACTGCATTCCATAGGATTCACAAAGTTGCACTCCTGCCTCTAATTACTGGCACACTTCCAACTCTTTTGCGCTGTTCCTGGGTTTCTCTGAACTCTAGTTTCCTGGCTGCACCAAACTCCAAATGGCTCCCAAAGCTTTTCTGAGCCCTAACTGCCTGGTATGGAACTAATAACCTGCTAAGATCCCCAGGACTTCTCTGAGACCTAACTGCTTGGAGTCTGTTAATTGCAACACACTTTCAGTATAAAGCCTCTTCCCTGGTTTCAATTTATGAGTGTTCTACAGTAGGGGAACTTCAACCCATCTCCATGACAATGTAGCCTTCTCGGTCTAACCTCAAACTGACCTCCAAGCCAATTAACCCTCATTTTACAATTTCCCCAGGTAAATAATCCCATCTGCTGTATGGCTCCTATTCTATTCTTGCTCTTATCAAACAAACATGAGTTGTCTGGCAATCTCTAAAGCAGAGTATTCTAGTTACCTTCCTTCCATAACAATAACCTTCCCAGAATTAAACATTGCCTCTAAAATATGCACCATGAACAAGATGTTCGTCACAATGGTGATCCCATATGATGTAAAAATTAACATTTAACCCAATTAGCACCATTGATGACCTATTGCATTTTATTTAACACTTTGGAACTTTATAAACCCTACCACAAGCAGCCCATCTAGTCTCTAATCTTATGGTTTTCACTTGAGAAGAGCTAGGTTTTTGTGCTCTTGAACTGTTTCTTGCAATAAAAAAATATTGGCTCCATTTTCTTTGTTACAGTTTGTAAGAGCCAAGATAGCCCTGTAAACAAAGGAGTATAAACAACTGAAATCATGCACCTTATCTGCACAGAGCATTGAATAATCCTTTGTTTAGGAATATTGATTTGTTGAGCTAAGTAAGCAGACTTCTGAATATAGTGAGTGAATTATGGAAAACATTCTGGGTACAAACAGGGCATGCTCAGAGTTGGAATATATGCTTTCTGCACACATCTTGAGTAATAGAACACAGAACATAACGTGCAGGAGGCCATTTGGCACATCGAGTCTGCAAGACCCATTTAAGACCTCACTTCCACCCTATCCCCATAACCCTCCTAACCTTTTTGAACACTAAGGGCAATTTAGCATAGCCAATCCACCTAACCTGCATGTCTTTGGACTGTGGGAGGAAACCAGAGCACACGGAGAACGTGCAGACTCCGCACAGACAGTGACCCAGCAGGGAATGGAACCTGGGCCCCTGGTGCTGTGAAGCCACAGTGCTAACCACTATGCTACTGTACTGCCCTGTGGTTTACTCAAATGTGTAATATTTCCTGCATCTTCCAGTATTGTGGAGTGTTAAACAGACTTCTGCAATATGTGGCCACTACCAATGCAAATAATTGGCAGGTGTAATTTTCCTCCTTAACAGCAGCACTTCAAAAATCACAGGCAAGTGCCTTGAGATTGCCAATTTCTTGTTATGGCTTGATTGACAAAACCCAAAATGAGCACCCAGAATTTTGTTTTTTGGATAGTAACTATGCTGCCCAAGTTTTCTTCATACTTACATCACTGTTTAAGAGCCTCTAGCTACATGGACACCAGGATAAGTTCTTTCAAAGGTTTATCCTTTTTAAAAACAGTTGTTTGGGAACACGCAGAATTTGACCAGAAAAAATAAGTTGTAAATCCGTCTGCATTCATGAGGATGGCTGCAGATTCTGTGCCAGTTATATGTGGCTCATGTGTTTGGACTCCAGTCTCTGGTAGAAGGCTGTGGCTACAAGTCCCATTCCAGAGACAAGAATCTAGGGTGGCATTCCAGTACAGTTTATTGAACGAGTGTTACACTGTCAGCCCTGATAGGCGAGATGTCAAACTGATGCTCCTGCTACCTTTTAAGGTGAATGTAAAAGATCCGATGTCGATATTTCAAAGAGGAGCAGACGGTATCCCTGGTGTCTTGGTCAATATTTTTATCTCAATCAACATGACCAGAATGATTGCCTGGCCATCATCACATTGCTTTCTAGGGGAGTTTGCTGTGTCCAAACTGGCCACTATGTTTTCTACATTACAACAATGATTCCACTTCAAAAGTACTACAAAGTTATTTGTTACCGAGTTTGTGAAGGACATTATATCAATGTAAGTTTTTTTTTTTTTAAAGCCTGTCAATACTGGATAGAGTCATATTGGACTCAAATGTTAATTCAACAGGTGCAATGGTTTTGGACCACTGACCTTAAACCGTCTGTGATTATGCAACGGTACTGGTTTAACGTGGCAATACACTCCCCTGGTGAGTCGGTTACAGACGTTTTAACTTATTTGTGGCACTTGGCTGAGCACTACGGGTTTGGGCCGTCCCTCTCAGAAATGTTATGGGACAGACTCGTGTGGTATTAATGCGGCCATTCAATGGAAGCTGTTAGAATCTATTCCGGATTTAAAGTGTGCCATTGAACTTTCCCTCTCTTGCGGAGAAGGGTGTACAGGAACTACAAAGGTCCGTTGATTATGGTGCACATAACTTCATATAGTACTGTGTGTGTGTGTATAGCCACCAGTGTGGTTAACTACTGTTGTGTATTTTAGTCCTTGTGTCTTTTTTTAAAGTTAATAAATATTACTTACAATTGATCACAAAACTACTGGACTATTCCTCCCTGGTTTGTGTATCTTTTCTCACATTACACCAAATTGAAAATATACACCACTAAGAAGCAGGGTTCCAAGTTACCCTTCAGGGTTTGGGGATAGCCACGTAGTTAACATCAACGGGGTTCTTAACAAGAAACAGTCAACATTTTTTGAAAAAGTGCTTGGAGACGAACCGCAACGTGTGCTGAAGATGCAATTATGGGTTTACAGTGAATCATTAGGGAATACGGAAGACCGCTGGGACACAGCAGAAGCTGAGAGATCCAAGCCTGCAAAGCAAAACAACCACGGGAGTGCAAAATCATCTCTGAAAATCCCTGCACAATTGCATCTGAGCAGGCAAGCAAGTAAACATTCATCACTACCTGTAGCCATGAAGGTGGAACAAAATTGAGCTCACTGACCAGAAATTAACCTACTCTTCCAATAAATATATTATGTCCTAGTCCAAGATGCAAAGATGCATTCATGGTACCCAGTCAATTCTCTAACCCTTGAAAGCATGCCAAATAGTGTAAAACTGCAAAGTGCAACGGCTGTCTCATGTATGAGATGATATCAGAATGACACCTGAGCAGTTACGGTAAAACTAATGCCAGTTTACACCTGGAATAACAACTCCCATCTGTGCCCCCCCCCCCCCCCCCCCCCCCTGTGAGCAGGAATAGATGCACGTCTCCACGCTGCCAAGAACCTGCTTATCCTTCCTGTACTGAAAGTACCAGATTACCCTCTGCCAAACTATTGCCTTTCCTCCCACAACAAGCCCCAGGATGGAGTAACAAATTCACAGTTAATCTGTTGCCCCCCACTTTGAAATAATCCCCACCAGAAAACCGCCCTGTCCGCAGCTAAACAGGAATGTCAAGTGACCGAGAAAGCCATGCTCCTCAACTGAATGTATTTCCCTCTTGCTACCCCACTCAGTATCATTTAGTTGACTGGGGCCAACAAATTGTCTTTGCCTCCTTGGGGCTGGTTTAGCACACTGGGCTAAATCGCTGGCTTTTAAAGCAGGCCAGCAGCACAGTTCGATTCCTGTACCAGCCTCCCCGAACAGGGGCTGGAATGTGGCGACTAGGGGCTTTTCACAGTAACTTCATTGAAGCCTACTTGTGACAAGCGATTTTCATTTCATTTCAGTTTTCATTTTCTTCCAATTACTATCGCCCTGCTTCCAGTCCTTCTCCCCCTCCTTCCTGTCCTCATCCTTGTGTCCCTCCATTTTTCCCCCGCCCTATTCATTCTCTCCACTCCCTCTTCCCCTCACTGTTTTCACTCTTTCAAACTCCTTTTTTTAACAGCTTGTCAGCCTGGACAAATCCCTCACCCATGCCCACGTACATATCCTTGGGAGTGTTTTCCAGACCAGTTGACTCCCTCCAGTCCTTTGCTTTGGTAACTGACAACCAAGCTATCTAGCTGAGTACGTTTTTTTCAAGCCTTGGTTAGCATCTCTTTTCTCTCCCATTGCCCCATCTCCCTATACCCAGTCCTCATCTTACCTAATTTCCAGACCCCACACTTCCCTTCTCCAGTTTGACACTCCCACTCTTGTCTTGCGCTCCTTTGCATCATCCATATCCCTCATGTAAAGCGGGTTATATATATTTTTTTCTTTTAAAAAAAATAAATTTAGAGTACCCAATTATTTTTTTTCCAATTAAGGGGCAATTTAGCGTGGCCAATCCACCTAACCAACACATCTTTGGGTTGTGGAGGTGAAACCCACACAGACACGGGGAGAATGTGCAAACTCCACATGGACAGTGACCCAGGGCCGTGAACACGGGAGAATGTGCAAACTCCACACGGACAGTGACCCAGGGCCGGGATTCGAACCCGGGTCCTCAGTGCCGTAGTCCCAGTGTTAATCACTAGGCCATGTGCCGCCCCTTTTTTTGAGGGCAGCATGGTGGCGTTAGTGGTTAGCACTGCTGCCTCATGGCGCCGAGGTCCCAGGGTGGATCCCGGCTCTGGGTCACTGGCTGTGTGGAGTTTGCACATTCCCCCTGTGTTTGCAAGGGTTTTGTCCCCACAACCCAAAGATGTGCAGGGTAGGTGGATTGGCCACGCTAAATTACCCCTTGAATGGAAAAATGAATTGGGCACAGGCATTTATCTAACAAATACAAATGTAAACGTATTTCAAGTTAATAACCCCCCGCAACCAATAACCATACCCAACCAACATGGCTTCTACACACCATTCCCCAGTCCCACCACCTCCTCTCGCTGATCCTGCCTAAACTAAACTAACCCACCCTACGCCCCCCCCCATTGAATCTGCTAACAGTTTAGTTTTAGCTGAAGAAGTCGAGAAATGGTGCCACCTCCGGACAAACTCTATCATTGCTCCTCAGGGTAAACTTAATCTTCTCAAGCCTGAGAAACCCAGCCATGTTGCTAACCCATACCCCTGATTTTTGGTGCTCAGAGTCCCTCCACCCTAATAGGATCCGTCTCCGGGCTACCAATGAGGCAAAGGCCAAACTGTCAGCCTCTCTTGCCCCCATGACTCTCGGGTCTTCCGACACTCCAAAAATGGCCACTTCTGGACACGGCACCACCCTCGTTTTTAGGTTTTTAGTACCATGGACATGACATCCGCAAATCCCTGCCAAAATCTCCTAAGCTTCAGACATTCCCAAAACACATGGACATGATTTGTGGGCTCTCCCGCACACCGCCCGCTTCAAGAAACCTGCTCATCCGGGCAACTGTCATGTGTGCCTGGTGAACCACCTTGAATTGTATTAGGCTGAGTCTGGCACATGATGAGGCTGTGATAACTCTATTCAGAGCATCCTTCCACAGACCTGCCTCTAGCTCCTTACCTAGCTCATCTTCCCACTTGCGCTTTACCTCCCTATCTGGGTTCTCTCCCACTCCATGAGCTCTTTATAAATTTCCGAGACCTTCTCCCTCCCCCCCACTCCCATTTTTGAAACTACCTTATCCTGTATCCCTGGGCGGTAGAAGGGGAAAGGTTGAAACCTGCCTTTGTACAAAGTCTCTCACCTGCAGATAGCGAAACCCATTCCCACCCGGCAATTACAATCCTCCAAACAATGAAAGCTCCCATCGATAAACAGATCCCCCAGCCTCTCGATCCCTGCTCTTTGCCACCTCCGAAACTCCTCATCCAACCTCCCTGGCACAAACCGGTGGTTGCCACAAATTGGAGCCCACACCGATGCTCCCTTCACTCCCATATGCTTCATCCACTGTCCCCACACCCTCCGAGCTGCCACCACCACCAGGCTTGTATAGTACCGGGCCGGCGAGAACGGCAGAGATGCCGTTACCAGGGCTCCTAAGCTTGTGTCCCTACATGACGCCGCCTCCACCCTCTCCCACACCGACCTCTCCCCCACTACCCACTTCCTGATTAACGGGTTATATTTCAAGGAATAAATATAACATTTGGTAAAATTATCATTATACCTCCGGTTGTTGTCTTTCAGTCTCATCATCTTACTGTTACAGAGGTTTGCCAGACCACCGCTCATTTTTGTATCAGCTTTGTAGTTTATTCCCAAGTCATATCCATTCTATTTTAAATTGTTGTAACATTTCTTTCCCTGGTTACTGAATTATTAATTTTGTTTACAGAGGCTTTTGGGACCAGTTTAATGTGAGGCATGAATAATTTACAGGGGTTCATCCTGACCTAATCAAACTGAACTAAATTCAATACTGCCTGTTCAGCATATATAAAAGTAAATAAACATTTCTCCGCTGTCAGCTTTTAATGCTGCAATTCAGTGATGCTGGCCCACGTGCCAAATTTCTAACTAAATATTTACCAAGACCAACATAAATACAGTGACAACAGGTTAAAGAACACATCAATGGACAGAAAGATAATTCCATTGAGAGATCACCCAAACTAGGATTGCATTCTCTGAAATGTAGAACAATTTTGCCACATCAGAGGTTACTATACAAAATACAATAATAATAATCTTTATTGTCACAAGTAGGTTTACACTAACACTGCAATGAAGTTACTGTGGAAAGCCCCGAGTCGCCACACTCCGGCGCCTGTTCGCGTACACCGGGAGAATTCAGAATGTCCAAATTACCTAACAGAGCATGCCTTTCGGGACTTGAAGGAAATTGGAGGAAGCCCACGCAGACATGGGGATAATGTGCTTACTCCACACGGACAGTAATCCAAGCCGGAAATGGAACCTGAGACCCTGGAGCTCTGAAGCACCAGTGCTAACCACTGCTACCAATACAAGCTCATAGTGTAGGGGGGTAACCTATTAGCAGGTCTTAGAGGATTGGTTAGCTAACAGGAAGCAGAGAGGAGGGATAAATGGGTTCTTCATTGGTTGACAAACTAACCAGTGGAGTGGCACAGATCAGTGCTTGGGCCTCAAGTATACAATATATATCAATGACTTGGATGAAGGGACAGCACGGTGGCGCAGTGGGTAGCACTGCTGCCTCATGTCGCCGAGGTCCCAGGTTCGATCCCGGAGGAAACCCACGCAGACACGGGGAGAACGTACAAACTCCTCACGGACAGTGACCCAAGGCCGGGATTCGAACCCGGGTCCTCAGCGCCGTAGGCAGCAATGCTAACCATTGAGCCACTGTGCTGCCCCTGATAGACTTTTGTTTACGAAAGGCACAAAGGGATATGGGGCAAAGATGGATATTTTGAGGTAGGTTACAGATCATACACAATCTTGTTGAATGCAGGAACAGGCTCGAAAGACTAAATGACCCATGCAAATTCCAATGTTCCTATATTCCCATCTGAATGACAAAGACAGATATAAAGAGGGAGAAAGACACAGACATGCTCCAAAAAGAGATGAGCAAGAACTGAGAGACATTTACAAATCTACAAATCATCCCCGAAACAGCAATTAGATTTAAACCACTTTCTCATCCAGCATGATATCCTGTGTTCCATAAATGACCATCTTTTCTAAAATTCTAAGCATCAGCTTGTTGAAGATTTTGGTGAATCCAGTAATGCAACATCAACAAAATTGCCATTGTCCCAGTAGACTGACGGTTCGCCGTTATCACGGTACATCTGAATGGGGCCTGGTCAAAAATGAATTTCCACAAGGACCGTTGCTGGATCATTTTCATCAGTGATTTGGATAAAGGAGTTATTGGCATCTATTGTAAAATTTTTACAAAGAGTCATCCAGATGTGAAATGTTAGCTCCTTTCTCTCTCTTCACAGATGCTGTCAGACTTGCTGAGATTGTCCAGTATTTTCTGTTTTTGTTTCAGATTCCAGCATCCGCAGTAATTTGCTTTTATTTTTGTGTAAAATTTCAGATCTTTGTCAAAAGGATTGCACTGTCATCTGAAGTGAAGAAGTATCTAACCCATTGTCCATATTTTTTCATTATATTTAACTTGAACTGAGAAATCCATCATGTGGTGTTAGGATACCGAACGAAACCTCATTGATTGTTAGATTACCAGACGATTAGGGTGGGGGAGATTGGTGGAGAATTGGGGTTGGGGAGTTGTTTGTGTAAGCCATGTTGGCTGGGTTTTGTTGTTTGTTTAGTGTGTGGTTGCTTATTTTGTTGGAGCTTTTAGTATAAATGCCTCAATAAAATATTTTTCAAAAATAGAATACCAGACGAGAACCCCCAAACAATATTTCAATTTGTAAAACTGTGAGGAAAGGAGACTTCACCCCAGGAGTGATGACTCTGACCAATAGATATCTTTTATGTTAAAACAAACTTTAACTTAAACACAGAAATAACCACGTTAAGATCAAAGGAATAGGGCTGGATTCTCCGCACCCCAATGCCAAAATCGCGGCCGGCGCCAGGGTGAAGGTTCCAGTTTGACACAGAGATTGGGACCAGCGGTGGTTTGCCGATTTTCTGGTCACCGAAAAGCGGCGTCACCGGGGAGTTTGCCATGCCGCCTGGGGCCATTGGTGAGGCCCGCTCCGACATCCTCCGCCCTCGACCGGCCGAAGTCCCGACGGCGTGGATCTAACCTGGGCCAGCTGGTTGGGATACTCGCATGGCAGCTGCGGACTCAGTCCGCTGCCGCCCTAGTTGGGGCGGCGGATCAGAGGCCGCGGGGGGGGGTCTTATATGCGGCTGGGGAACGTTCGTGCAGTGGTTGAGGGTCTGGTGCGTGGCCTATCGGGGAGTCTCCTTTGTGGGTCTACCTCTGTTGCTAACTTTTGCCTTAGTTTAATTGCTCTGTTTTATCACCTTTGCTCTTGAGTCGCCAGGTATCTTTATGATACCGCCACGTGGTTCAAGTCATGATCAATAATCCAATACACCGCTTAGTAAGATTTAAATCAAAGCACATTTATTATACACAGTAATCACAACTCATGTACAAATTCTACGTCTAAGCTACTTCTACAGCTAACAGGCCAATAGTTAACTTGGAACTGGCCCACCAGGTCAGGGAAACGAATGGCCTTTCGTTCGGGTTCTGAGCCTGCAGGATTTGAAGTTGGTACAAATTGGTAGCTAGGAGCACCTATCTCGTAGCGAGCGTTGAAGTAAGATTTACTGGATATCGGCGGCGGCTGAACTGGTCACTGTCAAGGGTTGGTTCGCGTTGCTGAGTGACCCGGTCAAGAAGAACGATTTGAACTTGGGCTTGATTCTTATAGTCCCCAGGGGCTTCCCGCCTTTCGGGGGGGGACCCTGTACCTGGTTCCAAGTGATTGGACTTTGTCCCAATCACTTGTTTCGATTTTCTCCAATGCTGGAGCGGTTCCCTGATCGATGGGCGGTCTTGAGGTGGTCGTTCACCTACTTTGTGTAGGCTTCTGCTGGCGCCAAAGAGTCTGGTTTTGCTTTATGTGACTAAATGTTGCTCATTGTTCCCAGGGATTTCTCATTAGTATGCAGATGGCTGGTGTTTTGTTGTGCTGATGGTTGCCGGTATCGATCTTGTCTGGCCTTTCCAGAGGTAAATACACACTCAACCTGCAGCTGCTCATTTGTGTCCTGTTGGCTGACTTTCCCATCAGCCTTTGCCGTTCGCCATTTTAAATCGGGAGTTAGCCATTTTAACTGGCTACACCTCTGTGGTCCGAGTCCGCCATGGAGCACGGCGCGGCCGTTGGAGGCCGCCACCATTGCGCATGCGCGGCCTCTGACCCGGAAGTGCGGGCCCCGTATCTGCAGCAAAAGCTGCGAGCTTTACTCCGGGTCCCTGCTAGACCCCTGCAGGGCTGCAAATTTGTGTCCCTTTAATCCAAGATTTTCAGGAATAAAACTCCACCGTTTTGACGCCGACGTGGGGACATAGTCCCAATAATAGAGAATCCAGCCCATAATGTCTACAATTATCAGTTCTTAAGTAAAAGGAAAAAACTTGAACATGCTAACTACCCTTGCCACTAATTCCAATTAAGCAACCCAATACAGTTCAAATGCCACTTATAAATAAAGATAACAAAAGCTAACCCACTTGCTTATCTAGGTAGAGACTTTTCCAGAACCAGTACACTTCCGCTTAACCTATCAGCATTTGGCAAAATTGCTGTTCAACGTAAAATCCTCTAACAGACTGCAAAACTACAGACAGACCTGGCTCCTTCCACTAGGGTGTAGGAGATCTATAAGGAATTGATGGACTGGGAGGCCGCCTTGATAGGAGAAGTTAAGCGGAAGTGGGAGGAAGAGCTGGGGAAGGAGTTTCTTTTTTTAAAAAAAAAAATTTAGAATGCCCAATTCATTTTTTCCAATTAAGGAGCAATTTAGCGTGGCCTATCCACCTCGCCTGCACATCTTTGGGTTGTGGGGGCGAAACCCACGCAAACATGCGGAGAATGTGCAAACTCCACACTGACAGTGACCCAGAGCCGGGATCGAATCTGGGACCTCGGCACAGTGAAGCAACAGGGCTAA
Source organism: Scyliorhinus torazame (assembly GCF_047496885.1). Classification (NCBI taxonomy): domain Eukaryota; kingdom Metazoa; phylum Chordata; class Chondrichthyes; order Carcharhiniformes; family Scyliorhinidae; genus Scyliorhinus; species Scyliorhinus torazame. The sequence continues at coordinate 242,652,210 of NC_092708.1, forward strand.
CCCACTGTGCCACCATGCTGCCCAGCTGCGGAGGGAGTTGGAGGCTGGACTAAAAGATGAGACTCTGAGGAGGGTGAATGCATCCTCTTTGTGTGCCTTATTCAATTCAAGGTAGACCACAGGGCACATATGACGGTGGCCAGAATGAGCAGGTTTTTTGAGGGGGTGGAGGATAGGTGTGGGCGGGGGGCCCTGCGAACCATGTCCACTTATTTTGGGCCTGTCTGAAACGAGAGATTCTGGAAGAGGTTTGCTGATGTTATTTAAAAAAATATATATATTTTTTATTCCCCTTTTTCACATTTTCTCCCAAATTTACACGCACCAACAATAAACAATAATCAGTAACAAATATGTCAATCCCCATATCAATAACAACGATCCCATCCTCCCACCAAACCCCAAACATTAGCCCGCATGTTCACACAAACAAATGACAAAAAGGAATTAGGGATCACCCATAGTCGCCATTAACACACACAGACCCCTCCCTCCAGCCCCCCTCCCCACGCCCCAACTAATGTTCGATGTTATCCAGTTCTTGAAAGTGCAAAATGAATAATGCCCATGAATTGTAGAACCCCTCCATCCTTCCCCTCAGTTCAAACTTAACCTTCTCAAGAGTCAGGAATTCCAACAGGTTGCCACGCCAGGGCACAGGGTGGAGAGGTTGTTCTCCAACCTATCAGGATCCGCCTTCGGGCGATCAACGAGGCAAAGATTACAACATCTGCCTCCGCGCCCGTTTCCAACCCTGGCTGGTCCGACACCCTGAATATGGCCTCCCGGGGGCCCGGGTCCAGTTTCACATGCACCACTTTAGAAATTACCCTAAAAACCTCCTTCCAGTAATCCTCTAGCTTTGGACAGGACCAAAACATATGAACGTAATTAGCGCCCCCCCCCCCCCCCCCCCCCGCAATGTTCACACACATCTATTCCTTCAAAGAATTGCCTCATCCTCGCCCTCGTGAGGTGTGCCCTGTATACCACCTTCAGCTGTATCAGCCCCAACCTCGCGCACGAGGTGGAGGCATTCACTCTCCGGAGCACCTCACACCAGAACCCTTTCTCCATATCCTCTCCCAACTCTTCCTCCCACTTTGCTTTGGTCCCTTCCAGTGGTGCCTTCTCCTCTTCCAAAATAGCTCCTTAAACCACCGACACTACCCCCTTCTCCAGTCCCCCTGTCGTCAGCACCTCCTCCAGCAATGTGGAGGCCGGTTCCACTATCTCTGTTGGAATGGAGAGACTTGGAGCGGATGAGTGACCTCACGGATTTCCTTATGTTGGAAAAAAATCAAGTCCGCCTTGAGAGGGATTGTGGAGGGATTTGCACGGAGATGGAAACTGTTTATCGACCTCTTCAAGGATAGTTAAGATGTCAGCAGCGGGGTGGGGGGAGATTCTGGGGTAAATAAAGGAGGCAGGGTGGGAGGAGGGTAACGGCAGGGAGGGTAGGGCAATGGAATGTTGGCTATTTGTTTGCTATGTGAATTCATGTTCCCTTTTTGGTTGTGGTTGTGTTTGATGTATACATATTTAACCTTAATAAAATCATTTTACAAATCAAATATGAATATAATAAATTTCTACATTCTACATTCATCACACTGGTCAATGTAGCCTGTACTTGTTTTCTGACTTCTAACGCAAGTGAAAGAAGTTGTGCCATTATCACAACAACGGTTAAATAATCTTTTCTCTAGTGCCTTTTTTTTTAGCAAACCTAATATGACCTTCAGTTATACTTAACTTTCTTTTGCATTTGTCCTTAATTACTTTATGAAATGAAAATTGCTTATTGTCACAAGTAGGCTTCAAATGAAGTTACTGTGAAAAGCCCCTAGTCGCCACATTCCGGCGCCTGTTCGGGGAGGCTGGTACGGGAATTGAACCGTGCTGCTGGCCTGCCTTGGTCTGCTTTAAAAGCCGGCGATTTAGCCCAGTGTGCTAAACCAGCCCCATTGGAACATATTTTTAGGTTTATTTTTCACAAATCTCCCTACTTAGGCTTCTTTCTAACATGAAACATTTTAATTCTTTTCCATTAGCATGGATCTAAATAAGCTATTTTTATTTATTTTTGTTTACGAGCATGTCCCAGTGTGCCCTTCCCCAAATCTCATTCATGGAAATCTGATGCTAATGTTAAATTATTAACAACATTAATTTGATGAACGGAGTCAAATCTAATTAAGTAATGGTTGGTTGCTTTTACGTGGAACTCCGATATCATGTCAGAGTCCATGCTGAGGGCTAATTCAAAAAATTATACTCCCCTAAGTATTTTTCAGAACATAAAGGACCATCCTGTTTTACATCTTCAGTTTTAAAATGATCGAGGTTGGGTACAGAGGTAAAATCTAAAACAGGCTGCAACTCGCCGCCGTACATTGCGCCTGGGCGCAGGTGGCAGAGGCAGTGAGCTCCTTGGGCCCCACCGCAAGGACTGGACAGCAGTGCCGGAAAAAGCTGCACAATCTCCTCAGGGTAAGTAGGCAGCACTTTGTCTCTAGCACCAACCCCCATCCCAAACAGCCCTACCTCCCCTACCCAGAGGGTAACCAAACTCAACCCGCCGGCCCGGAAAGAGGGTAGTCGCTGAGGCGGAGGTCGACCTCACTGCATTGCGGTTTCCCTTGGCATGCGTGGCACGACCCACACACCATCCCCTCACCATGCCCACCCCACACAAACCCCTCACCACCCCCTCACTACCACCCACCACCCCAACCCACGATCCAATCATGCATCATGTCTGATCACCTGGTGATGAGGCGGGCCCTTCTGGTGTCCCCCGCCCCCGATCCCAAACGCTAAGCAGATGCCAGCGACGAGGAGCTGACGGATAGCGAGGTGACCCCTCAAACGGCAACCCCGGAGCAATTGCCTGGGGACAACACTGACTTCTTGTCACCAAACACCCTCCATCATCCCAGTGACACCTCAGTTGGGCATGTTAGTGAAGAGGTTCCTGGGGCACTATCTGATGCTCACCACACACATGCTGCGGTACATCAGGTAGAGGTTGGAACCCCCGAGGGGGGCGAAAGGTCGGAAGGTGGCCTGGTGCCAGGGACTAGCTGCCATTAAGACTGGTCTATGGCTTCTGGAAAGGGCAGTCCCATCGATAATGGAGATGCAGTGACAGAACCGGGGATTACATGAGGGGCTGCCAGCAACCATTCAGCGTCTGTAGGTTGGAGGAGTCCGACTGCCTTCAGGAGCAGGAGACTGTTCCGACCATGCGTGCCACCCAGGCCAACACCAAATGGGTGGCATCCTTGGTGGAGGCCTTGAGGCAAAGTTATCGGCTCTGGTTCAGGATGTCCAAGGCCGACTTCCGGTTGCGGCTATGCAGAGCTAAGTCGCATGTTCGGCAGCTCCCGCTTGGAACGGACTTTTAGGCTCTCTACAGGGCCCCCAACGGCATTTTCTCGACATTTCACGGTGTGGGAAGAAGACTGCAACATTCCCCCGACAGTGTCCCCCAGGAATGGTATGCCTCTTGGCTACCAGACCCGGCAGAAACAGTAAAAGATTTGGCTTTGGCTGCAGGAAAGACAAAAGTCTCTTCCAGCATGCAGGCGGGGGAAGGGCAAGCTTAAAGACTTCAAGCTGACTTGAGGGCCTTTATTAAAGGTGAATTCTAGCAGCAGAGGGATCAACTGTGAAAAGATCTCACCAAGGCCATTGAAGAAGCGGGGACGAGGCTTCCGGTGGCGGACATGGAGGAGTAGGTCGCGCATTCGGCAGCTCCCATCTGGAACGGACTCTCAGACCTTTTTCAGGAGTTTCCACAGACTTTTTGGGGCAGATTGGTGAAGCGAACACTGCAAAAAGGATTCCCTCTCGAGACTTCCGGTTGCGGCTATGCGGAGCTAAGTCGGCGGCTCCCGCAAAAACTGACTTTTGGGCTCTTTTCAGGGCTTCCAACGGCACTTTTCCGAAGTTTCTCGGTGCGGGAAGGAGTTAATAACAGCTCCCCGTCAGTATATGGCTTTAACTAGGAGCGGGGCGACAAAAAAGGTGGTGGTGGACCCGAAGAAGAGAGGGAAGAAGGACAAAATGGCAGCGGGCGGAGACCAGGCAGCGTGGAGGCAGTGGGTGGAGGAGCAACAGGAGGGTATCCAGCGCTGCCTCAGAGAGATTAAAACGGACCTGCTAGAGCCGATGAAGGCTTCTATTGATAAGCTGCTGGAGACACAGACGGCCCAGGGGGTGGCGATCCGAGAGGCTCGACAAAAGATCTCTGACAATGAGGACGAGGTAGGCCAGGCGGTAAAGGTGGAGGCGCACGAGGCACTCCACAAGAAATGGCAGGAGCGGTTCGAGGAGATGGAGAATCGGTCGAGGCGGAAGAATCTGCGGATTCTGGGCCTCCTGGAGGGGCCGGACTTGGGGGCCTATGTGGTCACCATGTTGAACTCGCTGATGGGAGCGGGGTCCTTCCAGGGGCCCCTGGAGCTGGAAAGAGCCAATAGAGTGCTGGCGAGGAGGCCCAAGGCTAACGAGCCTCCGCGGGCGGTGCAGGTGCGGTTCCATCGGTTCGTCGATCGGGAGTGTGTGCTCAGGTGGGCCAAGAAGGAGAGGAACAGCAGGTGGGAGAACGCAGAGGTTCGAATATACCAGGACTGGAGTGCGGAGGTGGCGAAGAGGAGAGCCGGGTACAATCGAGCGAAGGCGGTGCTGCACAGGAAAGGGGTGAAGTTTGGCATGTTGCAGCTGGCGCGACTGTGGGTTACCTACAAGGACTGGCACCATTATTTTGAGTCTCCGGAGGAGGCGTGGGCCTTTGTTCAGGCCGTGAAGCTGGACACAGACTGAGGGTCGGGATGGGCGATTGGGGACTGCGGTGGATATGTTATGCCTATTTTCTGTTTGGGGGGGGGGTGGGGGGGCCTTTGCATTGTTTTGGGTTTCTTTTTCTCTGTGTTTTTCTCTTTCGGGCTGGGGAGGGTGGATGGGACGGGTTGGGCACTGTTTTGGTTGGTGGCCGGGCCTGGTAGGTGGAGAGCGCGGGCTTTTTTCCCGCGCCGAAGACTGGGGGAAGGGGGTCGGGGCAGGGGCGGGGAAGCGAGGACTGTTTGCCGCGCTTAGAACAGAGGGGGGAGGGGGAGAGCCTGTGGATGGGGAGCGGGAGAGGAGGGTGTGCCACACAATGGGAGGAGTCGAAGGGGAGGCGGGAGTGGCCGGGGTCAGCAGGAGTCAGCTGACTTGCGGAAGTGCAATGGCGGGAGTGAACCAGCTAGGATGGGTCCTAGCCGGTGGCGGGGGGGATCGAGTTGCTGCTGCTAAGGTCAATGAGGAGCTGGAGCGAGTGGGGGGGAAGGGAGGGGGGGGGATGCCGCTGTGGGGAATGGGCCAGGTGTGGGTTGCGGGCGTGTGGCTGGCTGAGGAGGGGTCATGGCTAGTCGGAGGGGGAGGGTAGCCCCCTGATCCGGCTGATAACCCCCTAATCCGGCTGATAACCTGGAATGTAAGGGGACTGAATGGGCCGGTTAAGTGGGCCCGCGTGTTATGCTCCAGGAGACACACCTGAAGGTGGCAGACCAGGTAAGATTGAGGAAAGGGTGGGTAGGTCAGGTGTTTCACTCGGGGCTAGATGCCAAAAATCGAGGGGTGGCGATCTTGGTGGGAAGAAGGTGTCATTAGAGGCATCGAGCATTGTGGCAGATAATGGCGGTAGGTACATAATGGTAAGTGGTAAGTTGCAGGGAGAGAGAGTGGTACTGGTCAATGTGTATGCTCCGAACTGGGACGAGGGTTTTATGCGGCGTATGTTGGGTCGGATCCCAGACTTGGAAGTGTGGGGCCTGGTAATGGGGGGAGACTTTAACACTGTGTTGGATCCGGCACTGGATCGCTCCAGGTCTAGGACGAGTAGGAAGCCGGCGGCGGCTAGAGTGCTCAGGGGATTTATGGGCCAAATGGGAGGGGTGGACCCTTGGAGATTTGCAAGGCCGGGGGCCAGGGAATTTTCATTCTTCTCACATGTCCATAAGGCTTATTCTCGAATCGACTTTTTAATTTTGAGTAGGGCGCTGATAGCGAGAGTGGAGGATACCGAGTATTCGGCAATAGCCATTTCGGACCACGGCCTGCATTGGGTGGACTTGGAGATGGGGGAGGAGGGGGACCAGCGCCCGCTGTGGCGCTTGGAGGTGGGGCTGTTGGCGGACGAGGAGGTGAGCGAGCGGGTCCGAGGAAGTATAGAGAGGTACTTGGAGACCAACGACAACGGGGAGGTCCGAGTGGGGATGGTATGGGAGGCACTGAAGGCGGTGGTGAGGGGAGAGCTGATCTCCATTAGGGCCCACAAGGAGCGGGGGGATAGGAAGAGGCTGGTGGGGGAGATGGTGAGGGTAGACAGGAGGTATGCGGAAGAGCCTGGGGAAGGATTGTTGAGGAAGAGGCGCATCCTCCAGGCCGAATTCGACCTGGTGACCACCAGGAAGGCGGAGGTGGAGTGGAGGAAGGCCCAGGGGGCGGTCTACGAGTATGGGGAAAAGGCAAACTGGATGCTGGCGCATCAGCTTCGGAAGCGGGACGCAGCTAGGGAGATCAGGGGAGTTCAGGACAGGGGCGGGAGCGTGGTGCGGAGTGGGGTTGGCATCAATGGGGTCTTCAGGGTCTTCTACGAGGAATTGTACCGATCTGAGCCCCCACGGGAGGAGGGAGGGATGGGCCGTTTCCAGGACCAATTGAGGTTTCCAAAGGTGGAAGAGGGACTGGGGGCGGGACTGGGGGCCCCGATTGGGCTGGAGGAGCTGATCAAAGGGATAGGAGGCATGCAGGTGGGGAAGGCACTGGGGCCGGACGGTTTCCCGGTCGAGTTTTATAAAAAATATATGGACCTGTTGGGCCCGCTGTTAGTTAGGACCTTTAATGAGACAAGGGGGAGGGGGGCTTTACGTCCGAAGATGTCCCGGGCACTGATCTCCTTGATCCTGAAGCGGGACAAGGATCCCTGCAATGTGGGTCTTACAGACCGATTTTCTTGCTAAATGTAGATGCCAAGGTGCTGGCGAAGGTCTTAGCCACGAGGATTGAGGACTGTGTGCCGCAGATCATCCATGAAGACCAGACGGGGTTTGTGAAGGGGAGACAGTTGAACGCGAATGTGCGGAGGCTTTTGAACGTTATCACGATGCCGGCGAGGGAGGGGGAGGCGGAGATAGTGGTGGCGATGGACGCTGAGAAAGCCTTCGATAGGATAGAGTGGGGGTACCTGTGGGAGGTGCTGAAGAGGTTTGGGTTTGGGGAGGGGTTTGTCAGGTGGGTTAGGCTGTTGTATGAGGTCCCGATGGCGAGTGTGGCCACAAATAGGAGGAGGTCCGAGTACTTTCGGTTGCACCGAGGGACGAGACAGGGGTCCCCCCTGCTCTTCGCACTGGCGATTGAACCCCTGGCTATGGCACTGAGAGAGTCGAGGAACTGGAGGGGGTTGGTGCGCGGTGGGGAGGAGCATAGGGTGTTGCTTTATGCGGACGACCTGCTGCTGTATGTGGCGGACCCGGTGGGAGGAATGCCGAGGTAATGACGATCGTTAGGGAATTTGGAGTCTTTTCGGGGTACAATCTCAATATGGGGAAGAGCGAGCTGTTCGTAGTTCAGCTAGGGGACCAGGAGAGGGGGATTGGCGAGCTCCCACTAAAAAGGGTAGAGAGGAGCTTCATATATTTGGGGGTCCAGGTGGCCAGGAGCTGGGGGGCCTTGCATAGGCTTAACTTTACAAGGCTGGTGGAGCAGATGGAGGAGGAGTTCAAGAGGTGGGACGCGTTGCCGCTGTCCCTGGCGGGTAGGGTGCAGTTAGTCAAAATGACGGTGCTCCCAAGGTTTCTGTTCCTGTTCCAGTGCCTCCCCGTGTTTATCCCAAAGGCTTTTTTCAGGCGGGTTAACAGGAGTATAATGGGGTTTGTGTGGGCGCGAGGGACTCCGAGGGTGAGAAGGGTGTTCCTGGAGCGGAGTAGAGATATGGGGGGGGCTGGCGCTGCCCAACCTCGGTGGGTTCTACTGGGCCGCCAATGCGACGATGGTGCGCAAGTGGGTGATGGAGGGGGAGGGGGCTGCATGGAAGAGGCTGGAGACGGTGTTCTGTGTGGGTACGAGTCTGGGGGTGCTGGCAATGGCGCCGTTGCTGCTCCCTCCAAGGACGTATACCATGAGCCCGGTGGTGGTGGCGGCCCTCAAAATGTGAGGGCAGTGAAGGCGGCATAGGGGGGAAGTTGGGGCCTCGGCGTGGACCCCATTACGGAGGAACCACCGGTTCGCCCCAGGAAGAATAGGTGGAGGGTTTTCGGGGTGGCACAGGGCAGGGATACGAAGGTTAGGGGACCTGTTTGTGGACGGGAAGTTCACGAGCTTGGGTGAGCTGGAGGAGAAGTACGGGCGCCCCCCGGGGAACACCTTCAGGTACTTACAGGTAAGGGCGTTTGCCAGACGGCAGGTGGTGGAATTCCCGCGGCTACTGCCACACACAGTACAGGACAGGGTGCTCTCAGTGGGGGGGGGGAGTGGGGAAGATCTCGGAAACTTACCAGGTGATGCAGGAGGAGGAGGAGGCCTCGGTGGTGGAGTTCAAAGGTAAGTGGGAGGAGGAGTTGGGAGAGGAGATCGAAGAGGGGACGTGGGCAGATGCCCTAGGGAGGGTGAACTCTTCCTCTTCGTGCGCGAGGCTCAGCCTCATACAGTTTAAGGTGCTGCACAGGGCACACATGACCGGGACAAGGATGAGCCGGTTCTTTGGGGGTGAGGACAGGTGTGTTAGGTGCTCAGGGAGCCCAGCAAATCACACCCATATGTTCTGGGCATGCCCAGCGCTGGAGGAATTTTGGAAGGGCGTAGCGAGGAGGGTGTCGAGGGTGGTAGGATCCAGGGTCAAATTGGGCTGGGGGCTCGCAATATTTGGGGTGGCAGAGGAGCCGGGAGTGCAGGAGGCGAAAGAGGCCGGAATTCTGGCCTTTGTGTCCCTGGTAGCCCGGCGAAGGATTCTCCTTCAGTGGAAAGATGCGAGGCCCCCAAGCGTGGAATCCTGGATCAGCGATATGGCGGGGTTCATTAAATTGGAGAGGGTGAAATTCGCCTGGAGAGGGTCGGTACAAGGGTTCTTTAGGCGGTGGCAACCGTTCTTAGACTTTCTGGCAGAACGATAGACATTGGTCAATGACAGCAGCAGCTCGGGGGGGGGGGGGGGTTACTTTATTTTTGTTTATGTTATTTACACTGGAGAGTCTGAGGGGGTGTATACACCTGTTGTGTTAAGTCGGGGTGATAATGTTAATTTATTATTTATGTACAGGGGGGGAGGGGTTTGGGGGGTTGCTTTTTTCGATTGTGTTTTGTACTTAACCATGTTGGGTTCTTTTTTCTTATTTTGTTATTGATATTTTATGAAAACCTTTAATAAAAATTATTTAAACATTTTTTTAAAAAAAAGGATGTCCAAGGCCTGGGGCACTGTGTGTGGCAGTGGCCGAGGCCCAGGACAGGGCTACCTTGTCACAGGCAGCCATATACCAGAGCCACCTGGACATTGCAGTGGCGCTTCAGAGTTTGGCCCAGTCACAACGGGTTATGGCTGAGGGCGTCGTTGGCATTGCCTGGGCGCTGGCCCAACCCTGAAGGGAGGTGGCACAGTCACTGAGTGATGTGGCACAGCTCCAGAGGGAGGTGGCTCAGGCCCTGCACTCCATGGCCGCGAGCATCGAGACCCACGTGTCAAGATGAGAGCAGGTCTCCAGGAGACTCTTCCCTCCACCACCTCCCCTCCCCTGTCCCCAAGTGCATACGATGGGCAGCAGGCAGAACAGGTTGCCACTTGGGACACACGAGCGACAATCGAGTCCACCCAGGCCCGGTTGTTCCAGAGGACAGCCGTCAAAGGGGACCAAGGTCACTGGGCAGGATTCACAGCAGGCGCCTCCACCCCTGATGTACTGCCTGGGGACCCACCGAGATGAAGCATTAGGGCCCATAAGGCCAGAAAGGTAGACACCAGTTAAGATGGCACAGGTACAGCGCATAGGATAGTGATAAGGGCTATGGCACACACCATAATAGTGACGTTCACATGCTCTTTGCAAAATAAACACCTGTGCATAAAAATCCAACCTGCCTCGGTGCTCTGCCAGCAAGGTGTGCGGGATGGGATGGGCTGAGTTGTGCTGTGCTGTGCTGGCTGCAGAGGGGGCACTGGGGTGGGGGGGGTAAATAGTCGGATGGTGGAGGTCATAGGCCGGGGCCCCAGGCCAGACCCCGTACATCGCCCCGGTACCGCGCCCCTCTGCTTCCCTCTTACACAGCAACCCCCTTCCCCCCGACATCCCCGCACCCCGTCGCCACCTCTGGTGGGACTGTGTGATGGAATGACCAGTCGCATGCATGGATCACCCAGGTGGACGGTAGAAAGTGCTACTGTGGGCAGGAGTGAAACGGTGTCAAACGAAGTGGAGCACCAGAGCAGAGCGGGTCGTCATCATCCTCCATCATATGGACCAGATCCGCTGTTACTGCCAACCCAGGGCCCAAACCCACAGGTAGGAATTACTGAGGGGGTTGCAGGGTAGTGTGTCGGGTGGTTGGCCGGGGGTGTGTGGGGTGGGATGTCCTTGCCGTTGGCCAGTTCCCCTAGTCAGTGTACCCAGAGGCGATTAGAGTGTCCTGGTCCTGACTGGGCCCAATGCCGTGCCGATCCTGGCTCTCCTCTGCATCCTCCTCATCGGATGTGGCCTGGCGTTCATCCCCCTCTTCCAGCACGTCACGCCTCTGCTGCGTGATGTTGTGGAGAATGCAGCAGACCGCAATAATGTGGATGATCATCTTAGCGCTATACTGGAGGGCTCCTCCAGAGCGGTCCAGGCATTCTTCAGGATGCTGATGCACCGCTCAATCATGCCCCTGGTCACTGCATGGACGGCGTTGTAGCGGGTCTCTATATCGGTCTGCAGCCTCCGGATAGGCATCATCAGCCACGACTGCAGCGGACAACCCCTGTCACCTAGGAGCCAACCCCTGTCACCCAGGAGCCAACCCCTCACCCGGGGGAGAGGCACCTTGAAGGTGTCAGGAACTGTTGAGTGCAAGCATGAAGGCGCTGTGCACACTACCGGGGTATCGGGCGCAGATGTGCATGATGTGGAACTCATGATCACACACTGGTGCATGTTCACCGAGTGGAAACTCTTTTGGTTTGTGAAGACTGGCCTGTCACGAGCTGGTGCTCGTAGGGCGACATGCATCCCATTGAACACCTCCTGGACCTGGGGCATCCCGGCGTTGGGGGTAAACCCCGCTTCCTGGGCATCCTATTGGGCTGGGTCCACATTGGAGTTGATATATTGTGCTGAGCGGTCTGTTACGGTGTGGATGCACCTGTGCACCGAGGTCTGTGAGATCTCAGACAGGTCCCCACTCGGCGCATGCAGTACCCCGTAGCGAAAACATCAGGGCGACCGCCACCTTGATGGCCACTGGGAGCGGGTGTCCTCCCCCATACCCCTGCTTTTCCAGGTGCACTATGATCTGGCAGATATGTCGCACTGTCGCCCTGCTCAGCCGGAATCTTCGAGGGCCTGTCCGGTCCGGCAGTTCCTTGAACGATAGGCGCTGCCAGTACTCATGCGGCGCCTCCTTCCCATCTCACCCTTGGCCTGGTGGGTGGCCGGTTCTCATCCTCACCTGCTGCCTCCTGTTCCTCTGGGGCAGGGTCCTCCTTGAAAGCTCTTGCTCGTATAGCCTCAGTACATCCCCCAGGGCTGCGGTGGCCAGGATGAAGTCCACCATTCCTGGTTTGATTCCTAAGTCCATTATCTGTAGGGGTGAAAGGCTGGCATGATGTGTACCCCTGTGTCCAACCAGAACCACCAGGCTACAATGTGGCCCCGGCCTGCACTGCAGCCCCTGCCCCCGCATGTACTCCTACACCCACCCCCGGCCATTCCCCCGGCACTCTGCCTTCCGCACCTCACCCCTGGCCCTGCCGGCAGCGGTACCGGTGGCTGGTGCTCCAATACAGGTGGTACGCTGTCCGGTACCCTCCTGTAGGGGGGGTTGCTTGGGTGGGCCGAGTGATGCCCTACAGGCGGGTGGTATTCGGTTGTGGGGGTGGGTTACTGGATTGGAGGTGTGGTGGAGGAAGGAGTTGGGGGGTGTGGGTTGGAGTGGGGGCATAAGGCTGGTGTCACTGTGCAATCACGGACCACAGTGGGCGGTCAGTGGGTTGCGCAGCAAGATGGCTGCCTTGTAGGTCACGGCAATGATGGTCCGTGCCTAGACACCCCAGTCCCGGAGGGAGGCGGTCAGCTGACCCCATGGCCCATCCCCTAATCACCACCATTACCCTCCCCGCCCCAGAAAATATTGTGTCAGGCCCGTTAATGATATGCCAACAGCGTTTACTGTACGTGCGGAGTAGAATGCCTTGATGCCGCTATCGAGGCACCGTCGGGCGCCCGGCACCGGCCACAATTTTTGCCGCACGCGTGATTCTCTGCCCAATCACGTTTCCTGGTTCCGCTGGACAGAGAATCCTGCTTGAAGTAGTTGCACTATTCTAATGCATGGTGTTTATAAGTGGCATTGAGTATCATGTTATATCATGAGTTGGCACGGTGGCACAGTGGGCCGGCATGGTGACACAGTCGTTAGCACTGCGGCCTCATAGCACCAGAGACATGGGTTTGATCCCAGTCATGGGTGACTGTGTGGAGTTTGCCCATTCTCCCTGTGTCTGTATGGATTTCGTCTGGGTGCCCCGGTTTCCTCTAACAATCCAAAGATGTGGATTGGCCATGCTAAATTGTCCCTTAGTGTCCAAAGGCTAGGTAAGGTTATGGGGTTGGTTACAGGGATAGGGCGGGGGAGTGGTCCTGAGTGGGGTGCTATTTCAGGGGCTGGGTGTAGACTTGATGGGCCTAATGGCCTCCTTCTGCACAGAATCTATGGATTCTATGCTAAAGGTTAATTTAACAAGGATGCTAAGGGTGCAACATAGGAAAAGATTGTTCAGATTTAGAAGTTTGTGTTTGTTTTTATTTTCCACAAAGGCAGTTGTCCAAATTCTTTGCATTTTCCCTTGTTCTGTTTGCACTCATATCTCTTTAGCTGCTTATCAGACCTATTTGTAAATGTTGGCTGGCTCTCTGCTTCAATTACTAACTCCAGCAGTTATTACCCCTCTGTGTAAAAATAAATCTATGCAAAACCCTCTCTATTGTCTCCACATCCTGCTTATAACGTCGAGCCAAGAACGGCACACAGTACTCCAATTGTGATCGTACTAACATTTGATTTAGATTCACTACTACATCTCAGCTGTTAGATTCTATACTTGTTACTTGAAAAAGATCCCTTTAACTTGTGAATTTGAATGAACAAGTCAGTCTGTTCTTCCCCAGCACCCAGCTTTCCCCCATTCAAAGTATACATTTAGGTTTACTCAAAATATCTGCCGTTGAATTAGATTTGCTACATTTGTCACTGCACATCCTATCGATGTCCTGTCACAGCTCCCTTTACTATGTCTCCTAATTTAGGCTCATCTGCAAATGTATCCATCCATAGAATCCACAGAATTCCTGCAGTACGGGTGGCACGGTGGCACTGTGATTAGCACTGCTGCCTCATGGCGCTGAGGACCCGGGTTCGATCTCGGCCCCAGGTCACTGTCCGTGTGGAGTTTGCACATTCTCCCCGTGTCTGCGTGGGTCTCACCCCCACAACCCAAAGATGTGCAGTGTAGGTGGACTGGCCACGCTAAATTGCCCCTTAATTGGAAACTCTTTTAAAAAATCTTTAAAAAGAATTTGTACAGTACAGAAGGAGACTATTCAGCCCATTGAGTCTGCACCGACCTTCTGAAAGAGCACCCTACCTAGGCCCACTCCCCCACCCCAACCTGCACATCCCTGGACACTAAAGGGCAATTTAGCAAGATCAACCTAATCCATACTTCTGCGGCGCTGAGGGCCCGGGTTCGAATCCCGGCCCTGGGTCACTGTCCGTGTGGAGTTTGCACATTCTCCCTGTGTCTGCGTGGGTGTCACCCCCACAACCCAAAGATGTGCAGGGTAGGTGGACTGGCCAGGCTAAATTGCCCCTTAATTGGAAAAAAAATAATTGGGTACTCTAAATTTATTAAAAGGAAACCTAACCCATTCTTCTTTTGACAGTGGAAGGAAACCGGAGCACCCGGAGGAAACCCACGCAGATATGGGGACAAAGTGCAAACTCCACACAGACAGTCTGTGGTAGTCACCACTAGTAGTATATTACATGTATTACGGCACTGCCCGTATAGTAGAGGTACATGGGTAAATCCCTGCCTGCTGGCTCCGCCCAGTAGGCGGCGTATAAATGTGTTTGCTCGCCGGTGCTGCAGCCATTCTGGTTCCAGCTACAGGAGGCACAACATCTTGTTCAATAAAGCCTCGATTATTCCACTACTCTCTTTGTGGTAATTGATAGTGCATCAATTTATTGAGCAAGATTTTTAAAACGATGGATCTCCGCATCAAGTTCGCCTGCAGCTGAGCCCCCAAGCAGCCAATGCTACGTCCGCCTTTGACCACTGGCTAGCCTGCTTCGGAATCTACCTCCGAGCAGCCGCTGAGGAACCCTTGGACTCGCAGAAGTTCCAAGTCCTCTGTTCACGGGTGAGCCCTGACATTTTTCCTCTCATCCGGGATGCGTCCACCTACTCCGAAGCGATGGAGCTCCTGAAAGGACATTACATTCGACCAGTCAATCATGTATACGCCAGGCACCTCCTGGTCACGAGACAGCAACTCCCCGGGGAGTCTCTGGACGATTTCTTGCGTGCCCTGCACATTCTAGGTAGGAACTGTGACTGCCAGGCAGTTTCCTTTTAAAAAAATATATATATTTATTCAAATTTTTCAACAAATTTTCAACAAAACCCCCCCCCCCTAACAAAAAGAAACAAGAACACAACAATCAGAAATTATACATTGGATTTCCCCCATATACAATAACCCCCCATATAACATTTAAAAACACAAATAGGGAACCCCCCCCCCCCCCCGACCTTCACCCCCCCCCGCCCCCCCACCTTTGGGCTGCTGCTGCTGACCTCCTCCTAACGCTCCGCGAGATAGTCTGGGAACAGTTGCCACCGCCTGAGGAACCCTTGCACAGACCCTCGCAAGGCAAACTTTATCCTCTCCAGCTTGATGCACCCTGCCATGTCATTTATCCAGGCTTCCACACTAGGGGACTTCGCATCTTTCCATAGTAGCAAAATCCTCCGCCGGGCTACCAGGGACGCAAAGGCCAGAATACCGGCCTTTTTCGCCTCCTGCACTCCCGACTCGTTCGATACCCCAAATAATGCCAATCCCAAGCTCGGCTTGACCCTGACATTCACCACCTTGGACATAGTCCTCGCAAAACACCTCCAAAACCCATCCAGCGCCGGGCACGACCAGAACATATGGACGTGATTTGCCGGGCTCCCCGAGCACCTTCCACATCTGTCCTCCACCCCAAAAAACCTACTCAACCTCGCCCCTGTCATATGCGCTCTGTGGGTAACTTTGAACTGTATTAGGCTGAGCCTGGTGCAAGAGGAGGAAGAATTAACCCTACTCAGGGCATCAGCCCACAGACCCTCATCAATCTCCTCCCCAAGCTCCTCCTCCCACTTGCCCTTTAACTCCGCCACCGAGGCCTCCTCCTCTTCCTTCAGCTCCTGGTAAATCGCCGAAACCTTGCCTTCTCCAACCCATACACCCGAAATCACCCTGTCCTGAATCACACGTGCCAGAAGCAGCGGGAATTCCCTCACCTGCCGCCTCACAAACGCCCTCACTTGCATGTACCTGAAAGCGTTTCCCGGGGTAGCCCAAACTTCTCCTCCAGCGCCACTAGGCTTGCAAATGTCCCATCGATGAACAGGTCCCCATTCTTCTAATCCCTGCCCGATGCCAGCTCCGAAACTCCCCATCCATCCTTCCCAGGACGAACCGATGATTCTCCCGAATCGGGGACCAAACCGAGGCTCCCACCTCGCCCCTGTGTCGCCTCCACTGCCCCCAGATCTTCAGCGTCGCCGCCACCACCGGACTCGTGGTGTACCTTGTCGGCGAGAGTGGCAGCGGTGCCGTCACCAGCGCCCTCAGTCACGTGCCCACACAGGACGCCATCTCTAGCCTCTTCCATGCCCCCCCCTCTCCCTCCATTACCCACTTACGGATCATCGCCACATTGGCTGCCCAATAATAGCTGCACAAATGTGGCAGCGCCAGCCCCCCCCTGTTCCTGCTACGCTCCAGGAACACTCTCTTCACCCTCTAGGTCTTATTCGCCCACACAAATCCCATGATGCTCCTGCTTACCCGTTTGAAAAAGGCCTTGGGGATCATAATGGGAAGGCACTGGAACACAAAGAAAAACCTCGGGAGGACCGTCATTTTGACCGACTGCACCCTACCCGCTAGTGAGAGTGGCAGCATATCCCATCTTTTAAAATCCTCCTCCATCCGCTCCACCAACCGCGTCAAATTGAGCTTGTGCAGGGCCCCCCAACTCCTAGCTACTTGGAGCCCTTGGTACCAAAAGCTCCTTTCCGCCCTCTTCAGCGATAGATTGTCTATCCCCCTTCCCTGGTCCCCTGAATGCAACACAAAGAGCTCACTCTTCCCTACGTTGAGTTTATACCCCGAAAAGTCCCCAAAACTCCCTAATGATCCGCATGACCTCCGCCATCCCCTCCACTGAATCCGCCACATACAACAACAGGTCGTCGGCATACAACGACACCCGGTGTTCCTCTCCCCCCCCCCGGACCAGTCCCCTCCATTTCCTGGACTCTCTCAGTGCCATGGCCAACGGCTCAATTGCTAGTGCAAACAACAAGGGGGATAAGGGGCACCCCTGCCTCGTCCCCCGGTCCAGCCGAAAGTACTCCGACCTCCGCCGGTTCATAGCCACACTCGCCACTGGGGCTCTATATAGCAGCCTGACCCAACTGATGAACCCCTCCCCGAACCCAAACCTCCGCAACACTTCCCAAAGATACTCCCACTCCACCTGATCAAAGGCCTTCTCTGCGTCCATAGCTGCCACTACCTCCACTTCCCCCTCCACTGAGGGCATCATGTAGCGCACAATGACTTACGCGAGACGAGAAGCAATGAAGTCTATCTAGGCTTTATTAAGCGCGACTTGTCCCCAGCAGCTCAGCAACAGAATGAGGCTGCGGGGAGAAGCTCGAGCTCTTATACTCCGCCTTCAGGGCGGAGCCAGAAGTCGGCAGATCCAACCAGGACCCAGGACCTGTCAGCCAATAGCCTCTCGGCTTCACAGGTACCACATTACCCCTAATACATACCACCACATTCACCCCTTGTTAAAAAGGAACAAGGCGGGGTGGTGGTTCGCATGGTGGTAGGGGTTTACAAGGCTGGCCCTGGAACAAATTTCGGACTGTGTTAATACAGCTTTAGCCCTACACTGGGCTATGTACAAGTTTGTGAGAACATCATAATCACATTGAGGAGCCTCCGCACATTTGTGTTTAGCTGCCTACCCTTCACAAATCCCGTCTGGTCCTCATGAATCACCCACGGGACACAGTCCTCAATTCTCGTAGCCAGCACCTTCGCCAGCAACTTAGCATCAACATTGAGGAGCGAGATTGGTCTATACGACCCACATTGCAATGGATCCTTGTCTCGCTTCAAGATCAAAGAAATCAGCGCCCTGGACATTGTCGGGGGCAAGGTCCCCCCTCCCTCGCCTGATTAAAGGTCCTCACTAACAACGGGCCCAGCAGGTCCACGTATTTCCTGTAGAATTCAACCGGGAACCCATCCGGCCCCGGGACCTTCCCCGCCTGCATGCTCCCCAATCCTTTAACCAGCTCCTCCAGCCCAATCGGCGCCCTCAAACCAGCCATCTCCTCCTCCTCCACCCTCGGGAACCTCAGCTGATCTAGGAACGTCGCATCCCCTCCTCCCCCGCTGGGGGCACAGACCTGTACAGATCCCCATAGAAGTCCCTAAATACCTTGTATATTCTCACCGCACTCCGCACCGTATTCCCCCCTCTATCCTTAACTCCACCAATCTCCCTCGCTGCCTCCCTCTTATGAAGCTGATGTGCCAGCAGCTGACTCGCCTTTTCCCCATAGTCGTACGTCGACCCCTGCACTTTCCTCCACTGTGCCTCTGCTTTCCCCGTGATCAACAGGTCGAATTCCGTCTGGAGGTTCCGTCGCTCCCTAAATAGCCCCTCCTCGGGGGCCTCTGCATACCTCCTGTCTACCCTTAGAATCTCCCCCACCAACCTCTCCCTCTCCCTCCCCTCTCTCTTCTCCCTGTGGGCCCTAATGGAGATTAGCTTTCCCCTGACCAGAGGCCTTCAACGCCTCCCAGACTACCCCCACCTGCACCTCCCCGTTGTCGTTGGCCTCCAAGTATTTTTCCGTACACCCCCGCACCCGCCCGCACACCCCCTCATCCGCCAACAGTCCCACATCGAGGCGCCACAGCGGGCGCAGGTCCCTCTCCTCCCCCAACTCCAGCTTTACCCAATGCGGGGCATGGTCCGAGATGGCTAAGGCCGAATATTCCGTTCCCTCCACTTTCGGGATTAATGCCCTACTCCAAATGAAAAGATCTATCCGGGAGTAGGATCTATGGACGTGGGAAAAGAAAGAAAATTCCCTGGCCAGCGGCCTGGCAAACCTCCATGAATCCACTCCCCCCATCTGGTCCATAAACAACCTGAGCACCTTGGTCGTAGCCGGCCTCTTACCCGTCCTGGACCTGGAACGGTCCAGTGCTGGGTCCAGCAGGGTGTTGAAGTCCCCCTCCATTATCAAGCTTCCTACCTCCAGATCCGGAATCCGACCCAGCATGCGTTTCATAAATCCGGCATCATCCCAATTCGGGGCATATACGTTCACCAGTACCACCCGCACCCCTGCAACCTACCACTCACCATCACATATCGACCTCCATTCTCCACTACAATATTCAGTGCCTCGAACGACACCCACTTCCCCACCAGTATTGCAACTCCTCTGTTCTTCGCATCCAGCCCCGAATGAAAGACCTGCCCTACCCATCCCTTTCTCAGCCTAACCTGATCTGCCACCTTCAGATGTGTCTCCTGGAGCATAACCATGTCTGCCTTTAGTCCCTTTAAGTGCGCGAACACCCGGGCCCTCTTGACCGCCCGTTCAGGCCCCTCACATTCCAAGTTATCAGCCGGATCGGGGGGCTACTCGCCCCCCTCCCCCCTGCCGACTAGCCATCTCCTTTTCTAGGCCAGCCACGTGCCCGCGCCTCCCGCACCCTCCAGACCGCCAGGCGACGGCGGACTCCCGCCCCGACTACTTCTCCTACTTCCAGCTCCCTTTTGGCCAATACAGCAGCAACCCAGTTCCCCCCATCCCCCCTCCCCCCGCTAGATCCTCATCTAGCCATTTTGCTCCCTTCATAACACGCCCGTAAGTCTGCTGACCCCGGCCTCTCCCGCCATTCCATCGCCCCCCCCCCGTGTGAGAATCCCCCCACAGTCAGTGTGCACTCCTCTCCAGCACTGCCCCCCCGGCCCCGCCCCCATCCTTCCCTAACACGGGAAAAAGCCCGCGCTTTCCTGAGCCGGACCCGCCCCCTCTGGCGCAGCTCCTTTTTGCGGCCTTACCCCAACTCCCCATCCCCGGGCCTCCACCTCTTCCTTTCTTCCTTCGTGGGGCCCTGTCCCTCCAACACCGATGCCCACACTCTCCCACAGCCCCGACATCAAATCCATTCACCCATCCCCACCCAGCACTCAAACAAAAAGAACATTCCCCAAACGCGGTAAACACATTAAACATCCCCCCACGACAAACCCTCAATTTGAGTCCAACTTTTCAGTCTGTATAAAGTTCCATGCCTCATCAGGCGTTTCAAAATAGTGGTGCCGTTCTTGGAACGTGATCCACAATCGCGCTGGCTGCAGCATCCCGAACTTCACCCCCTTCCGATGGAGCACTGCCGTAGCTCGGTTAAAACCAGCTCTCTTCTTAGCCACCTCCGCACTCCAGTCCTGATAAATTTGGATCTCTGTGTTCTCCCACCTGCTGCTCCGCTCTTTTTTGGCCCATCTCAGGACACACTCTCTGTCCAGAAGGCGGTGGAACCTCACCACTACAGCCCTTGGTGGCTCGTTGGCTTTGGGTCTCCTTGCCAGGACCCGATGAGCCCCTTCCAGCTCCAGGGGCCTCGGGAAAGCTCCCGCGCCCATCAGCGAATTGAGCATATGCCCCGGCATCGGGCCCCTCCAGTCCTCAGGGAGACCCAGAATCCGAAGATTCTTCCTCCTTGACCTATTCTCCAGGTCCTCAAATTTTTCCGCCCACCTCTTGTGCAGCGCCTCATGCGCCTCCACCTTCACCGCCAGGCCCAAGATCTCGTCCTCGTTCTCCGAAGCTTTTTGCCGCACCTCCCGGATCGCCGCCCCTTGGGCCTTCTGGGTCTCCACAAGCTTCTCAATCGCCACCTTCATTGGCGCCAGCATTTCTGTCTTCAGCTCCTCAAAGCACCGTTTAAGAAACTCCTGCTGCTCCTGCGACCACTGCGCCCACGCTGCTTGGTCTCCACCCGCCGCCATCTTGCTTTTCCTCCCTCGCACTTTTCGCTGCACCAGGATCACTTTTTTAGCCGCTCCACTCCTGGTCCAATCCATATACTGTCGGGGTGGACCTTGCTGTCACCTTCCCACACTGGAAGCCGTCGAACAATTGCCGTTGGGGCTCCTCTGAAGAGCCCAAAAGTCCGTTCCCGGCGGGAGCTGCTGAACGTGCGACCTACCTAGGCATAGCCACAACCGGAAGTGGCTGCCAGGCAGTTTCGGCAGTCCAGCACACCAAACTTTTAATTTGAGAGGCTTACGTTACGGGCATGAAGTCTGCGTAAGTCCGCCAGCGGCTACTGGAAGGGGGTGCGCTTGATCTTGCGGGTACTAGGCAGCTCGCTAATTCGTTAGAAGTGGCCTCCAGTAACGTTCGGTCCTACGCCCCCGACCGCGCGGCACCCCCGTGGGCATCGTGGGCCCCACCAGCTGCCGACTCCAGCTCACCGCAAGCCTGCGCCGTGCGGCAGCCACCCAACTCTGGGGGGCCCAAGTGCTATTTTTGCGGGCAAAACAAACACCCCAGGCAGCGCTGCCCGGCGCGGAGCACGACCTGCAACGGCTGTGAGAAGAAGGGACACTTTGTTTCTGTTTGCCAGGCCCGGTCAGTTGCTGCTGTTTCCAGGCCCGGTGTTCCTACACCCCCCACGTGCGACCCAGGGGCGCCACTATTTTCCCCTTCGAAAGCCACTTGCGGCCCGTGGGCGCCGCCATCTTCTTCACCGCAAGCCACGTGTGGCCCGTGGGCACCGCCATCTTTGATGCCGCCTGCCGTGGGCGCCTCCATCTTCGGCGCCATTTTGGACGACCCCTGCTCGTCTGGCTGTTCATCGCCAACCGCTACCTCCACCACCGCTGACCAGCCCGGGACCTCCCAGCATCTGCCGCAGCTTGCCTCTATCACCCTAGATCAGTCCCGGCCCCACAACCTCGGGACGACGACGGTGAAGATCGACAGACGCGAGACGACCTGCCTTTTTGACTCCGGGAGCACAGAGAGGTTCATCCACCCCACTACGGTAAGGCGCTGCTCCCCCGCGGTACACCCCGTTCCCCAGAAAATCTCCCTGGTCTCCGGATCCCATTCTGTGGAAATCCGGGGGTACTGCATCATGACCCTCACCGTCCAAGGTGTAGAGTTCAGCAACTTCCGGCTCTACGTCCTCCCCCACCTCTGCGCTGCCCTGTTACTTGGCCTGGACTTTCAGTGCCATCTCCAAAGCCTAACCTTAAAATTCGGCGGACCCCTACCCCCCTCACCGTCTGCAGCCTCACGACCCTTGAGGTCGATCCACCTTCCCTGTTTGCGAACCTCACCCCGGATTGCAAACCCGTAGCCATTAGGAGCAGACAGTACAGTGCCCAGGACATGCCTTCATAAGGTCGGAGGTCCAACGACTTCTGCGGGAAGGGGTCATTGAGGCCAGCAACAGCCCCTGGAGAGCTCAAGTGGTAGTAGTAAAGACTGGGGAGAAGCACAGGATGGTCATTGACTACAGTCAGACCATCAATCGGTACACGCAGCTCGACGCGTACCCACTCCCACGCATATCTGACATGGTCAATCAGATTGCGCAGCATCGAGTCTTTTCCACAGTGGACCTGAAGTCCACCTACTACCAGCTCCCCATCCGCCCGGAGGACCGCCAATACACTGCGTTCGAAGCAGATGGCTGCCTCCATCACTTCCTTAGGGTTCCCTTCGGCGTCACTAATGGGGTCTCGGTCTTCCAGCGAGAGATGGACCGAATGGTTGACTGTACGGACTGCGGGCCACCTTCACATACCTAGATAACATCACCATCTGCGGCAATGATCAGCAGGACCACGACGCAAACCTCCAAAAATTCCTCCAGACTGCCAAACTCCTTAACCTCACGTACAATAAGGAGAAATGCGTGCTCCGCACCAACCGCTTAGCCATCCTTGGCTATGTCGTGGAAAATGGAGTCCTAGGGCCCGACTCATGGAACTCCCATTCCCCCACTGCCTCAAGGCTCTGAAACGATGCCTGGGGTTTTTCTCCTACTATGCCCAGTGGGTCCCTAATTATGCGGACAAGGCCCGCCCACTCATCACATCCACAGTTTTTTCCCCGATGGCTGAGGCTCGCCAGGCCTTCAACCGTAACAAGGCAGACATCGCCAATGCCACGATGCATGGGGTCGACGAGTCCCTCCCCTTCCAGGTTGAGAGCGATGCATCGGAAGTAGGTCTGGCCGCCACCCTCAACCAGGTGGGCAGACCTGTGGCCTTCTTTTCCCGCACCCTCCATGCCTCCGAAATTCGGCACTCCTCTGTCGAAAAGGAGGCCCAAGCCATCGTGCAAGCTGTGCGGCATTGGAGGCATTACCTGGCTGGCAGGAGATTCACTCTCCTCACTGACCAATGGTCGGTTGCCTTCATGTTTAATAATACACAGCGGGGCAAGATCAAAAACGACAAGATCTTGAGGTGGAGGATCGAGCTCTCCACCTATAACTATGAGATGCTGCATCACCCGGGGAAGCTCAATGAGCCCCCGATGCCCTATCCCGCGGCACATGTGCCAGCGCACAAGTGGACCAACTCCGGGCTCTCCACTATGACCTCTGCCACCCGGGAGTCACCCGGTTCTTCCATTTCATCAAGGCCCGCAACCTGCCCTATTCCATTGAGGAGGTCAGGACCGTGACCAGAGACTGCCAAGTCTGTGCGGAGTGCAAGCCGCACGTCTACCGGCCAGATCGAGCGCACCTGGTGAAGGCCTCACGCCCCTTTGAACGCCTCAGCATGGACTTCAAAGGGCCCCTCCCCTCCACCGACCGCAACGCATACTTTCTGAACGTGATTGACGAGTACTCCCGGTTCCCTTTCGCTACCCCATGCCCCGATATGACTTCTGCCACGGTAATCAAAGTCCTGCACAGCATCTTAACTCTGTTCGGTTTCCACAGCGATCGGGGATCCTCTTTCATGAGCGATGAGCTGCGTCAGTTCCTGCTCAGCAATGGCCTTGAGCAGGACGACCAGCTACAACCCCCGGGGAAATGGGCAGGTGGAGAGGGAGAACGGGACGGTCTGGAAGGCCGTCCTGCTGGCCCTGCGGTCTAAAAATCTCCTGGTCTCCCACTGGCAGGAGGTCATCCCGGACGCGCTCCACTCCATCCGATCGCTCCTCTGCACCGCGACTAACGAGACTCCTCACGAACGTGTGTTTGCCTTCCCCAGGACGTCCACCTCCGGGGTCCCGCTCCCAACATGGCTGACAGTTCCTGGACCCGTCCTCCTTCGGAAGCACGTGCGGACCCATAAGTTGGACCCCTTGGTCGAAAAAGTCCACCTCTTACATGCTAATCCGCAGTACGCCTACGTGGCACACCCCGACGGGTGCCAGGACACAGTCTCCCTCCGGGACCTGGCACCCGCTGGATCCCCACCCATGACCCACGACCTGACACCGCCCCGCCCCCCCGGTTGCCTCATTCACCCCTGCGCCACTCACCCTCCCTCCAGCGAACCTCACCGCAGCCCCCGCCCCAGTAGGATCCGTCCTCCCACTGGTTCCACTCAGGGGTGACAAAGACGAGGACAACACGCTCCCGGAGTGCAGGTGACCAAGTCGGCGCCCACATCACCACCAGGACTGAGGCGATCGCAGAGGAGGGTCAAGGTCCCCGACAGACTTAACTTGTAATGTTTTCCACCACCCCCGCCGGACTCTTTTTTTTAACAGGGGGTGAATGTGGTAGTCACCACTAGTAGTATATTACATGTATTACGGCACTGCCCGTATAGTAGAGGTACATGAGTAAATCCCTGCCTGCTGGCTCCGCTCAGTAGGCGGCGTATAAATGTGTTTGCTCGCTAGTGCTGCAGCCATTCTGGTTCCAGCTACAGGAGGCACAACATCTTGTTCAATAAAGCCTTGATTATTCCACTACTCTCGTCTTTGTGGTAATAGGTAGTGCATCACAGTCACCCAAGGCCAGAGCTGAACTTGGGTCCCTGATGCTGTGAGGCAGCAGTGCGAACCACTGTGCCACCATGCTGACATAATTTCCTCAAATCACTGATATTCAAGTGAACAGAAGCCGACCTAGAATAGAACGCCATGGAACACCATCACCCACTCCCAACCATTCTGAAGAAGCTGCCCTTAATTCCTAATCTCTGCTTCCTCCCCGTAAACAGATTTTAATCTAATTTATGATCAATCCTTTCTTGTTCTCCAGTGTCTCCTGTATGGTACCACGCCAAAAGCACTTTGAAAGTCCATAATTAGTAAATCTGATGATTTCCCAAATGCATCACACCTGTAACCTTCTCAAAGAACCTGATCAAGTTTGTCAAGCAAGATTTTCCTTTTTGAAATTCATATCGGCCGTTTCTACTTACTTTCTATTGACTTAGCCCATTAATAATTTCATCTTTAACTAAACATGCAAACATTTTCCCTGTCACAGAATTTAAACGAGCAATTTTGTACCGAATCAAGCTGTGGAATCGTCCAATATTCCCAGTGAATCCACATACACAATAGGATTATGTTGTTTAGCCCCCAAAATCTATACTCTTCACCCTCTCCACTTTATCCTTTGATCTCTTCTCACCTGTCCCATTGCTCCTTAATCTTTCCATCTCCCTCTCCTGTCCTCTTTGCTCCTCCCAACTCCCCTCCACTTGCTTCTTAATATAACAGGGCTGTTTGTACAGTGATTTTGAAACTGGGTTCCAAAGGGGGTGAGGGTGAATGGATGGGGATTGGAGGTAGGTTTCTGAGGTGGGTGTGCTAGTAGTTTGTGATATTTTAACAGGTATAATTTACCCTCTATAATTCTTTTGTCACTTCTTTCATCTCCTGAGAATAGCATCCAGTTGATCTATGGTCATTTCTTCCTGAGTTCTGATTGCTACTTTTACACAGCTGTGCTGTGCACTTTCAGTCGTTTGCTTCTTGGAGACATTATTTGGGGGCTGGAAAGTGGTGGCTTCAGCTTCTTTCACTGAACACTCATTGGCTTGGTTGTGTTTGGCTCACTAAATGGCATTCACATACCTGTAAACAGCAGCCAGCTGTCCAGCAATTGGCTTTGGTTTTACTTAGCAGAAACAGGGAGTATCAACTTGAATCAAGCCTCTGTCCTTTACATATCAATATGTATAACCCCCACAAGAATCATGGCGAAACAAGCATTGATCTCCCTGTGGGACTCATGGAATTTGGACTCCCGAGGTAGGGGGTGGTGGCCAACCATCTGGGGCTCATTAAGGCAGGGGATAAAAGCAGGCCCAACTCAGGGCCTGATCAGATCTATCCTCCCAGCGAGGTCTACACTGTGAGTGAGATGCTGTGCTGAGCATGTATTGTAAATAAGGAAATAAATTCACCTTCATTACCGAAAGCTTACTTCTGAGTTATTATATTGGCGACAAGGATTTACGGAAGCCCGGGCTTGCCTGTCGATTTGCCTATCTGCCAGAAGTTCGTATTTAGCGCGATACATCGTATCATTTAAAATGCCGTTGTTCGGTAAATTGGAGGCTTTCGATGCGAGGCTGGAGGACTGGAATCAGTATGTAGAGCGCATGCAATATTTCTTCCAAGCAACTGGGAGAAGACCAACGTAAAGTTCTCCTTCTGACCGCCTGTGGGGCTCAGACATTTGGAATCTCAAATGTTTGACCTACCCGTCTGCATCGAATTCCAGGTTGTTCAACAAACTTGTGCCAATGGTTTTGGATCACTGTGACCCCAAACCATCTGTGATTTATACAAAGGTACCAGTTCAACGTGGCAATATGCTCTCCGGGTGAGTTGGTTACAAACTTTTTAACTTGTTTGTGGCACTTAGCTGAGCATTGTGGGTTCTGGCCGTCCCTCTCAGAAATACTACGTGACAGACTTATGTGTGGTATAAATAATTTGGCCACTCAAATGAAAGCTTTTAGCAGAAACAACGCCGGATTTAAAGTGTGCCATTGACCTTTGCCTCTCTCGCGAATATGCGGAGAAGGGAGTACAGGAACTCCAAAGAGCTATTGATTATGGTGTACATAGCTTGGATTGCCCTTCCATTCAGACTACATATGAGTCACAGGATGTTGCAGGTCCGGCCAGAATTCCTCCGACAGAGCAGCCCCGAGGCAGGTTTGTGACGGAGTTTGCATCACGGGTGGGCCCGGTGGGCTACTTTGCACA
The DNA here is from genome assembly GCF_047496885.1 of Scyliorhinus torazame. Classification (NCBI taxonomy): domain Eukaryota; kingdom Metazoa; phylum Chordata; class Chondrichthyes; order Carcharhiniformes; family Scyliorhinidae; genus Scyliorhinus; species Scyliorhinus torazame. The sequence continues at coordinate 242,679,037 of NC_092708.1, forward strand.
GGGAGAACATTGTGAGCTGGCCACCATTATGGTCGAAGGTCCCGTGAAGGTCAGGGCCACCCGGTGCGGCACAGGACGCTCTGCCCACAACAGCAGCAGGGGTCCCCCAGGAGGGATATCCAGGAGGGGAATGACGACGATGACTGCTTGGGGCAGTTGAATTGTGTTTTGACTTCAAATGTCGCACTGATTTGGATTACTTTGCATGTTAATGCACACCCAGTACAATTGGAGATAGTTACGGAGCCACTGTCTCCATTGTGGACCTCCAGACTTTTCAACAGCTGCGCATGGGAATCATACCGCTGTCCTTGCGAGATACCAAGGCTCGACTGGCCTTGGGGAAACTGTTAAAAATTGTGAGGACCACCATGATGCCAGTTGCATATGAACAATAGATGGTCCACCTGCCCGTACTGGTTATATGTGGTCCAGATCCAAATTAACTGGGAATAGACTTGTTGAGGGTCTTTTGATTTGTTTGGCAGAAAAGCTTTCGAATGGGCTCCGGCAATCTTTACGATGTGTTGAATAAATATCCAGTGGTTTTTCAGGAAGGTCTGGGGAGGATTAAGGGTACCAGAGCCACATTTGTGTTGATCCTTCTGCTGAGTCCCGGTACTTCCGGGCGAGGCTGCTTCCGTATGCGCTGCTTCCTCAGGTGGATGCAGAATTGCAATGGTTGTAAGATCTAAGAGTCATTCGACTACATAGTTTGTGGAATGGGCTGTGCTGGTGGTGCAGTGATGAAACCTAATAAAACCATCTAGCTGTGTGGGGCCTTCAAGCTTACTGTAAACAGGGCTTCGCGATTGGACCGTTACCCAATGCGCCGGGTTGAAGATCTATTTGCTTGGCTGGCGGGGGCAGTTGCCAGGATGAATACACATCGAGGATTGTTTGAATACACCCGCCTTCCATTTGGAGTTTCTTCGGCCCCACAATATTTCAGAGAGTGATGGAGAACATCTTACAGGGCTTGCCAAAAGTGACCGTCTACTTAGATGACATTCTTATCACCGGTACCACAGAGCAGGAGCACATGGCAAATTTCCATGCGTTTTGCCATGCTGGCTCCTGAATAAAATAAAGTAAATGTGTTTTCCGTGCCAAGGCAGTGATCTACCTTAGATACCCCGTGGATACAGTTGGGCTGCACCCAGTCGAGGATTAAGTCCAGGCTATAAAGGGGGCCCCAACCCTGCGGAATGACACTGAACTCCGGTCCTTTTCGGGCCTCGTTAATTATTATGGCATGTTTATCACAAAACCGAGGGGCAGCACGGTGATGCCCCTTGGTTTTGTGATAAACTTGCCATAATAATTAACGAGGCCCGAAAAGGACCGGAGTTCAGTGTCATTCCGCAGGGTTGGGGCCCCCTTTATAGCCTGGACTTTATCCTCGACTGGGTGCAGCCCAAATGTATAAGAAGATTAGCACTGCAGCCTCACGGCGCCAAGGTCCCAGGTTCGATCCCGGCCCTGGGTCAGTGTCCGTGTGGAGTTTGCACATTCTCCCTGTTTTTGTGTGGGTTTCACCCCCGCAACGCAAAGATGTGCAGGGTAGGTGGATTGGCCACTCTTTTGAGTTTATCACAAACCTAGCCTCCCTATTGGCCTTATTTCATGTGTTGTTGTGGAAAGATAAGAAATGGTGTTGGGGCACATCCCAGGATGAGGCATTCGCAGCTGTAAAGAGGTATCTATCTTCCAAACAAGTCTTGACACAGTATAACCTGACTAGACCCCTAATGTGCGATACATCCTCTTATGGCATTGGGGCGGTGCTGGCCCATGCTTGGAGTGATGACACGGAATGCCCCATTGGGTTTGCCTCGAGAACTTTGGCGGATGCTGAGCGCTGGTTTGCACAAGTTGAGAAGGAAGATCTGGCTGTTATCTTTGGAATTAAGAAATGTTGTCACTATGTGTATGGTAAGCATTTCATTATCATAACCGTTGCTTGGCCTATTCCTGGAGGACAGAATCATTCCGCCAATTGAGTCAGCCAGGATCTAGCGGTGGGCATTCCCGCTTGCAGCTTTCGAGTAACTTTTCAACACTGTTTAGGTTCCAGGATCGCCCATGCCCTCAGCCGGTTGCCACGTCCCGCGAGCGCCCTCCTCCCCACCAGTGGCGGATGAGGTGGTTCCGGCATTGAATTTTATGGACACCTTACCAGTGACGGCTGCTCGAGTACGTACATGGACGCAGAGGGACCCGGCGTTGGTGAAGCTTCACCTTATATTGTTTGGTGGCCGTAAAAAGGAGGCCCTCCCACCGTCTCCGCGGCCCTTCGCTCAGAGGTTCTCCGAGCTGAGCTTGGAGGATAGAATTGTGGGGTGCTCGGCTGGTCATTCCTGCTCAGGGATGGGAAGTCCTGAGGCAGGAATTGCACGCTGGCCATCCGGGTGCTTCCAAAATGAAAATGTTAGCACAAAGCTATGTTTGGTGGCCGGGTATAGATGCGGACATCGATCGAATGGTACAAAACGGCCCATTGTGTTGGGAATTGCAAAATCTGCCCTCATCAGCGCCTCTCCATCCATGGGAATGGCTGGGTCATCCATGGATTCACGGGGGCAGCACGGTGGTGCAGTGGTTAGCACTGTTGCCTCACGGCGCTGAGGTCCCAGGTTCGATCCCGGCCCTGGATCACTGTCCGTGTGGAGTTTGCACATTCTCCCCGTGTTTGTGTGGGTTTCCCCCCCCCACAACCCAAAAGATGTGCAGAGTAGATGGATTGGCCACGCTAAATTGCCCCTTAATTGCAAAAAATGAATTGGGTACTCTAAATTTAGAAAAACAAATCCATGGATTCACCTCCATGCGGATTTTGCTCCACACCGATATTACTGGACCATTCATGGGCTGCATGTTTTTAATAATTGTGGACGCCCACTCCCAAGTGGTTGGAAGTTTTCAGGATGTCTTCCATAACATCTAGGGCCACTATTGAAAAGCTCAGAGGATCTTTTTGTATCTTCAGATTTCCGGAGGTGCTGGTTACAGACACTGGAACTCCTTTCACCAGCGAGGAATTTGTAGTTTTTATGCGGCGCAATGATATTTGGCTCATCCGTGCAGCGCCATATCATCCTTCCTCTAATGGACTGGCAGAGAGGGTGGTCCAATTTTTTTTTTTTAATAAACATTTTATTGATGTATTTATGGTTTTATAACAGTAACAGAAGACACAATGTACTGTCATGTGAGAGTACCTTTAAGAACTGGGTATTATAAATGGGTGTGTATATAAACATCTGTAGTGAGAGTACCTTTAAGAAATGGGTGTTTACTACTGCAATGATGTCAGAGAGCGGGTGGAGCTGGGCTGTCTGTCAGCTTTTTACTTTAGTTTTTGAGCACGCTGCAGGGTGTGTTTTAGTTTTGTTTTCAGTGTTGGAGCTGAAGCCAGACCAAGCAGGTGTACTGCTGTTCTCTTTGCCATCAAAAGACTATCTCTTGATCATTTGGTGAATTCAGAATTATAAATGTTTTCAGTAGTGACTTTAACCTGATGTGCTTCTGATAAAGGTTTTTGTTCTTAAATCGTATGGATGTTAAAAAGGAAAGCTTAAAGGTTTACTTAGTGTTGTCGTCTTTGGGGGTTGTATTTGAATTAATGGTTGCTGAGATGTTCACTGTATGTTTTAAAAAGATTAACTTGAGTTCATAGAATAAATATTGTTTTGCTTTAAAAAATACTTTTCCATTTCTGCTGTCCCACACCTGTAGAGTGGGCCATGTGCTCCCCATACCACAATCTATTAAATGTTGTGGGTCAGGTGAACTCCATGATACACTTTGGGGTTCTCTAAATCCTGGCCCACAACAAATTGGGGGCTCGAGGGAGATAAAAGTATATTTATTGGATTGGTTTTGTGAACTTAAAGACAGTGAGGGGTGAGCATATTGTGGGTGCTTTTCAGGTGTGGTATTTTAGTTTAAGTAGGGAGTGTGTTGTGGACAATGGCTCTTTCAGAGGCTCAGAAGTTTTTGGGGGGTGGAAACGGCCACACGCAGTACCTTGCGGACAGAGACTAAAAGCAGACTGTTAGATTTGGCAAAAACATTGCAGTTAACATTGCCTGATAAAATACGAAAAGAAGAGGTAATTGCGACGGTAGCTGAGCATTTAAAATTGCCAGAGACACAGTCAGAATCATTGGAAATGGCAAGAATTCAATTACAGATCAAGCAGCTTGAACATGAAAAATAATTAAAGCAGCTTGAATATAAAGAAAGGGAAAAAGAAAGAATAGCCCTAGCAGAACACAAAGAAAGAGAAAGGGAGGTACAGATCAGAGAAAAAGAAAAGGAGAGAGAAGAAAGGGAAAAAGAAAGAATGGCTCTAGCAGAACACAAAGTGAGAGAAAGGGAGGTACAGATCAGGAAAAAAGAAAAAGAGAGAGACTTTGAACTTCAGAAAATGGCCATGAAATGTGACAGTTAAAATTGGCGGATGGAAAGAGAAACATACAGTTTGAGGATAGTGAGAAAGAGCGTCATAGTTGAAGGCTTGATGGGGATCTATTTAAATATGCTCAAGCATTGCCAATGTTTGATGAGAAGGAGGTAGAAGCCTTTATTTCATTTCATTTGAGAAGGTGGCTAAACAAATGAAATGGCCACAGGATATGTGGGTATTACTGATTGAAACAAAACTGGTAGGTAGAGCTGGTGAAGTGTTTGCATCACTACCGAAGGAGGTATCTGAGACGTATGAGGAGGTGAAAAAATCCATCTTAGGTGCATATGAACTAGTGCCTGAAGCCTACAGACAATGGTTTAGAAATTTAAGGAAAGAATTTGGTCAAACATCCATGGAGTTTGAAAGGATCAAACAGAGTAATTTTGATAGGTGGATAAGGGCTTTGAAAATATACCAAGCTCTCAGAGAAATTATACTTTTGGAGGAGTTTAAAAATTCAATTCCTGATGTAGTGAGAACTCCTATGGAAGAATAGAGGGTTAAAACTGCGAAGTTAGCAGCAGAAATGACAGATGATTGTGAATTAGTTCATAAATCAAAGCTTGGTTTCCGACATCAGTTTCAGCCTGTGAGGGGTAGAAACTGGGGACATGAGAAATACTCAAGTGGTAAAGGTAAAGGTGATCTGATGGGAGACAATAAAGAGAGTGTACCTCAGATTAAAAAAGAAATCCAGGAGGGTGGAAAAGAAATGAAAAGTTTCAAATGTTTTCACTGTAATAAACTAGGCCATGTAAAGACACAGTGTTGGTGGTTCAAGAAAAGCACTGGGAAGGCTGATGTGGTAAAACAGGATAAGCCAGTGGGGTTTGTTAAAGTGATAAAGGAAAGCCCAAGTGAAGCGAAGGAGGTGCAAATGAATGTACAGCCTGATCAAGAGGTGATTGATAAGAAGGTGCCAGATCTCTTTTCATTTCATTTCTTTAAAGAATTTACTTGTGTGGGTAAAGTTTACTCATGTGTACCAGCAGGAGTAGGTAAATAAGTCAGATTTTAAGAAATACGGGAGCTAGTCAATCTTTGATGGTAAGAGATGAGGAGTTACGTAGTCTGGGAAGAATATTGCCAGACAAGGTGGTAATATGTGGAATTCAGGGTGAGAGGAGATGTGTTCAATTATATAAGGTAAGGTTGGAAAGTCCAGTGAAGAGTGGTGAAATAGGAGTAATAGAGAAAATATCTTGTCCAGGAATACAGTTTATCTTGGGTAATGATATAGCTGGATCGCAGGTGGGAGTGATGCCTACTGTGGTTGATAAGCCAGTGAAGAATCAGACAACTGAAGCGTTGAAGGACAAACATCCTGGGATTTTTCCGGATTGTGTAGTAACAAGGTCACAAAGTCAGAGGATAAGACAAGAGGAGAAATCAAAGAGTGAAGATGAAGTTGAAGTGCAATTCTCAGAAACAATTTTTGATCAGATGGTTGAAAAAGAACAGGGGGAGGATGAGGCAGATATTTTCAGTTCAAGAAAATTGGCGGAGTTACAACAAAAAGATAGAGAAATAAAACGGATGTATCAGAAAGCATATATGGAAGAGGAACCTGAGTGTGCACCAGAGTGTTATTACCGTAAAAGTGATGGCTTGATGAGAAAATGGAGACTTTTACATATGCAGCTTTGGGTGGTGCTGCTGACCGCCAGCCGAACAGGATTTTACGGCGGGCAATCAGGGAGGCAAAGGCAAGGGCGTCCGCCCTCCTCCCCTGGAATAGATCTGGCGGGTCCGAAACCCCGAAGACCGCCACTTTCGGGCATGGCTCCACCCTCATCCCCACCACTTTGGACATTGCCTCGAAGAAGGCTGTCCAGTACCCTGCAAGTCTGGGGCAAGACCAGAACATGTGGGCATGGTTGGCCGGGCCTCCTTGGCACCGTTCACATCTATCCTCCACCTCCGGGAAGAACCTACTCATACGAGTTCTTGTTAAGTGGGCTCTATGTACCACTTTTAGTTGAGTCAGGCTGAGTCTTGCGCACGTGGAGGTGGAGTTGACCCTATGCAGTGCTTCGCTCCAGAGTCCCCACCCTATCTCAATCCCCAGGTCCTCCTCCCATTTCTTTAAATTTTGTCAATCATGTCACACATGTCAAGTGATAGGGAAACCTCAAGCAGTGATGAAACCAGCACCCTTAATACCCATTCCAGCATTTGAGGAACCTTTTACAAGGCTCCTAATTGATTGCGTAGGACCGCTTCCGAAAACGAAAAGTGGGAATCAATATCTTTTAACGATAATGGATGTGTCTACTAGGTTTCCTGAGGCCATTCCAGTACGTAATATTACAGCTAAAAAGATTGTGGAGGAGTTACTTAAATTCTTTACTAGATATGGATTACCCACAGAAATACAATTGGATCAAGGATCAAATTTTACCTCATGGTTATTCAAAGAAGTGATGGATAGCTTCGGAATAAAACAATCTAAATCAACTGCGTACCATCCAGAATCGCAGGGAGCGTTAGAAAGGTGGCATCAGACATTAAAGACAATGTTGAGGGGTTATTGTCAAGATTATCCAGAGGATTGGGATAAAGGAATTCCATTCGTACTGTTTGCAATTAGGGATGCACCTAATGAGTCAACCAAATTTAGTCCTTTTGAACTAATTTTTGGTCATGAGGTAAGAGGACCACTTAAATTGATTAAGGAAAAATTGGTGAGTGAGAAATCAGAACTTGCATTATTGGATTACATGTCAAATTTCAGGGAACGATTAAATAGAGCAGGTGAATTGGCTAGACAACATTTAAAAGTTCCACAAAATGTGATGAAACGAGTAGCGGACAAGAAAACCAGAGTTCGTAGTTTTGCCATTGGAGATAGAGTTTTAGTGTTGTTACCAGTGGTAGGGGAACCTTTAAAAGCAAGGTTTTGTGGACCTTATCAGATTGAAAGGAAATTAAATGAGGTGAATTATGTGGTTAAAAACGCCTGATAGAAGGAAAACTCACCGAGTGTGTCATGTGAATATACTTTGAAAGGGAAGGAGAAAAAAAGGAGGCGGTTTTAATGATTCTAACTCAAAGTGACAAACCAAATCCAGATGACTGTGAATTTGACATACCTCAAATTAAATTGGAAAACGAGGATGTTCTTAAAAATTGGGGTAAATTGTTGAGTTACCTTCCAGAGGAAAAACGAACTGACCTCAAAGAGTTATTTTTTTTATTATTTTTTTAAAAATATTTTTATTGGAGTATTTGTAAAATTTTATAACAAAAACAGAAAAAGAATAACCAGCGTTAACCATTAATAGTGCAAAAATAGATAATTCCCTGAACGGATTTGTCTTCGCAGACCATCGAGAATAACAAAAAACAAACAAACACAACACTTACCCCCCCTTCCTCCCCCTCTCCCCTCGGAAAGCTGCTACTGCCGACATTTTAAATTAAATTTCCCCAAGAAAGTTAACGAACGACTGCCACCTCCGAGAGAACCCCAACATTGACCCTCTTAAGGCAAACTTTATTTTCTCAAGATTGAGAAACCCAGCCATATCACTAACCCAGGTCTCGACACTCGGGGGCTTCGAGTCCCTCCATATTACAAGATCCGTCTCCAGGCTACCAGGGAGGCAAAGGCCAAGACGTCGGCCTCTTTCACTCCCTGAACTCCCGGATCTTCTGACACCCCAAAGATCGCCACCTCTGGACTCGGCACCACCCATGTTCCTAGCACCTTGGACATTATCATAGATCATAGAATTTACAGTGCAGAAGGAGGCCATTCGGCCCATCGAGTCTGCATCGGCTCTTGGAAAGAGCACCCTACCCAAGTTCAGCACCTCCACCCTATCCCCATAACCCAGTAACCCCACCCAACACTAAGGGCAATTTTGGACACTAAGGGCAATGTATCATGACCAATCCACCTAACCCGCACATCTTTGGACTATGGGAGGAACCCGGAGCACCCGGAGGAAACCCATGCACACACGGGGAGGATGTGCAGACTCCGCACAGACAGTGACCCAAGCCGGAATCGAACCTGGGACCCTGGTTCCATTGCCCTGGCAAACCCCTGCCAGAATCCTTCAAGCTTCGGCATGCCCAAAACATATGGACATGGTTTGCTTGGCTCCCCGCACACCTCGCACATCTGTCTTCCACCCCAAAAAACTTGCTCATCCTCGCCGCCGTCATGTGTGCCCGGTGTACCACCTTAAATTGGATTAGACTGAGCCTGGCACATGACGAGGAGGAATTAATCCTACTTAGGGCTTCCACCCACAGTCCCGGCTCTAACTCTCCTCCTAACTCCTCCCCCCACTTGCCTTTAAGCTCCTCCACTGGGGTTTCCTCCGCCTCCAACAGCTCCTGGTAGATATCCGACACCTTCCCCTCCCCCAACCAGGTGCCGTACACTACTCTATCTTGTATCCCCCGTGGTGGCAGCAGCGGGAAGGCCACCACCTGCTTCCTCAGGAAGGCCCGCCCTTGTAGATACCTAAAGCCGTTCCCTGGCGGCAATTTAAATTTGTCCTCCAGCGCCTGCAGGCTGGGAAAGCTCCCATCTATAAACAGGTCACCCATTCTTCTAATATCCGCCCTCTGCCAGCTCTGGAACCCGCCATCCATCCTACCCGGCAGGAACCTGTGGTTATTACATAACAGGGTGCAGACCGACGCGCCTTCCACCCTCTTGTGTCTTCTCCACCGACCCCAGATCTTCAATGTCGCCACCACCACCGGACTTGTGGAGTAGCGGGCCGACGAGAACGGCAGAGGTGCCATTACCAGCGCTCCCAAACTGGCGCCTTTGCATGACGCCGCCTCCAACTGCTCCCATGCCGACCCTTCCCCCAATACCCACTTCCTGATCGTGGCAATGTTGGCCTCCCAGTAGTAGTTGCAAAGGTTCGGCAGCGCTAGCCCACCCTCCCCCCGACTGCGTTCCAGCAGCGCTCTCTTTACTCGCGGGGTCTTGTTCGCCCACACAAATCCCGAGATGATCTTATTAATCTGTTTTAAAAAGGCCTTAGGGATGAAGATGGTGTGGTAATACCAGGTATTGCAGTACCTGAGAGACGAATGACCATTGGCTAGACCGCAGGGTCTACCATTGGGTAATATACATAGCCCCGCCCTGAGAGGCGAGGTATAAGAACCGATGCCGTCCCAGCAGCCTCCACCTCTGTAACTTCGCTGCTGGGTACAGTTCTATCTGATTAAAGCTGAATCGATATGGCTCCACGTGGACTCAAGCGTATTGATTGTGCATCAATTTAATCAGATAAGTACTTTGAAGGATGGATCTCTGCATCAAGCCGACGTGCCTTCAGCTCAGCCTGCACGCAGAAAACTCTGCCGCGATTTTTAAGCATTGGCTGGCAGGCTTTCAGAGCTACCTCGATACGGCTGCCGACACCCCCACGGAAAGGTAGAAGATACACCTCCTACGCTCGCGGGTCAGCCCGGCGATCTACCCCCTGATCGAAGGGGCGGCGAACTATGATAAAGCCATGGAACTGCTGGAAGGACATTACATTCGTCCACTGAACCAGGTCTACGCCCGTCACCTGCTGGCAACGAGACGGCAGAGCCCAGATGAAACACTCGAAGACTTCTACCGGGCACTGCTAGTGCTGGGCCAAAACTGCGGCTGCCCAGCGGTGATGGGGAACAAGCACACCGAACTTTTAATTCGAGACGCTTTCGTGGCAGGTATGGTTTCCCCCGACATTCGCCGAAGGCTACTCGAAATGGACACGCTGGGCCTCACCGAGGCCCGTGCCCTGGCTGGGTCCATGGACGAGGCGTACAAGAAGGCCCTTGCGTACGCCCCCGCGCGCACCGCGCCCCCCTGGGCTGCGTGGCACCCCGCCGCGGCAGCCCTCCAGACTTACTCACTTAACCCCCAGACTTACCCGCTAACTCCGCAGGCCTGCGTGGCAAGGCGCCTCGCTACCGCCGCCGGCCAACGCTGCTTCTTCTGCGGCCAGGCGAATCACCCGCGCGCGCGCGCTGCCCGGCCCGCACCATCACCTGCAAAGGGTGCGGCAAGAAAGGCCACTATGCCGCGGTCTGCCAAGCCCGCGCGGTGGCCGCGGTATCCGAGTACCCACAGCCGTTCTTCCAGACACTCGTGTGCAACCACAGCCGTTTTTTCAAGGCCCACCGCACTCCTTTTTCCCAGCCCCGCCGGCCCAACGCGCACCGCAGCCTTTGTCCCTCCAGGCAGCATCGCAGCCGCGGCCATTCTGCCCCCTGGCAACCATGCTGGAGGAGTGCGCGCAGCCATTTTGTCCCTCGCCGGTCCAATCATCGGAGTCTCCGTCCCCGAACTCCATGTGCAATCCATGGCCGGCGCCATCTTGGATGGGGCCTCAAGCCCCCAGCACGGCTGGCTACGCGCTGCCCAACCAAAACCCCTTGCTGCAGCTGGCCTCCGCCATGCTGGAGCAGAGTGCGCCGCCATTTTGTCCCTCCCCGCCGCCATTTTGTTCCTCCCCGCCGCCATCTTCGGAGTCCCCGGACTCCATGTGCGATCCATGGCCAGCGCCATCTTGGATGGGGCCTCAAGCCCCCAACACGGCTGACGACACGCTGCCCAATCTAAATTCCTTGCTGCAGCTGGCCTCCATTACCCTGGACATGAGTCGGCCCCGAACGCTAGCGAAGGCCACCACGACGATCGCCATCAACGGCCACGTGATGTCGTGCCTCATTGACTCCGGGAGCACGGAGAGCTTCGTCCACCCCGACATGGTAAGGCGCTGTTCTCTGGTCACCTATCCCATCCAACAAAGGATCTCCCTGGCCTCCGGGTCACACGCGGTGCAGATAAAAGGGTTCTGCCTCGCGAACCTCACCGTCCAAGGCAGGGAATTCCGCAATTTCCGCCTATACGTGCTGCCGCATCTCTGCGCAGCTACCCTTCTGGGACTGGATTTCCAGTGCCACCTACAAAGCCTTACTTTTAAATTTGGCCGCCCTATACCCCCCCTTACAGTTTGCGGCCTCGCGACCCTTAAGGTCGACCGGCCTTCCCTGTTTGCGAACCTCACCCCGGATTGCAAACCCGTCGCCACCAGGAGCAGACGGTACAGCGTCCAGGACCGGACCTTCATCAAGTCCGAGGTCCAAAGGCTGCTGAAGGAAGGGGTCATCGAAGCAAGAAACATAGGATGGTCATCGACTATAGCCAGACCATCAACCGGTTTACGCAACTGGACGCGTACCCTCTCCCCCGTATTGCCGACCTGGTAAACAGGATTGCGCAATACAAGGTCTTCTCCACGGTGGATCTCAAGTCTGCCTACCACCAGCTACCCCTCCGTAATAGCGACCGCCAGTACAGTGCCTTCTAAGCAGATGGGCGGCTCTACCACTTTTTAAGGGTTCCCTTCAGTGTCACAAACGGGGTCTCGGTCTTCCAGCGTGATGTGGACCGAATGGTTGACCGGGTACGGCTTACACGCAACGTTCCCGTATCTTGACAACGTCACCATCTGCGGCCATGACCAGCAGGACCACGGCATCAACCTCCGTAAATCTCTCCAGACCGCGCACCTCCTAAATCTGACCTACAATAAGGAGAAGTGCGTGTTTAGCACCGACCGTCTAGCCATCCTAGGCTAAGTAGTGCGAAATGGAGTCATAGGCCCCGACCCCGAACGCATGCGCCCCCTCATGGAGTTCCCCCTCCCTCACTGCCCCAAGGCCCTAAAGCGCTGCCTCGGCTTCTTTAGCTACTATGCACAATGGGTCCCTAATTACGCCGACAAGGCTCGACCCCTGATCCAATCCACAACCTTCCCCCTGTCGATGGAGGCCCGCCAGGCCTTCTGCCGCATCAAAGCGGACATCGCAAAAGCCACGATGCGCGCCATCAACGAGAACCTCCCCTTCCAGGTCGAGAGCGACGCGTCCGACGTAGCTCTGGCCGCCACCCTCAACCAAGCGGGCAGGCCCGTGGCTTTCTTCTCCTGCACTCTCCATGCCTCCGAAATTCGCCACTCCTCGGTCGAAAAGGAGGCCCAGGCCATAGTAGAAGCTGTGCGGCACTGGATGCGTTACCTGGCCGGCAGGAGATTCACTCTCCTCACGGACCAACGGTCGGTGGCCTTCATGTTCGATAATGCACAGCGGGGCAAGATAAAAAAACGACAAGGTCTTGCGGTGGAGGATCGAACTCTCCTACTACAATTACGAGATCTTGTATCGTCCCGGGAAGCTGAACGAGCCTCCTGATGCCCTAACCCGCGGCACTTGTGCCACCGCACAAGTAGACCGCCTCCGAGCCCTCCACGAGGACCTCTGCCACCCGGGAGTCACCCGGTTCTTCCATTTTGTTAAGTCCCGAAACCTGCCTTACTCCATCGAGGAGGTCAGGACAGTCACCAGGGACTGCCAAATCTGCGCGGAGTGCAAACCGCACTTCTACCGACCAGAGAGGGCGCATCTGATAAAGGCTTCCCGTCCCTTTGAACGCCTCAGCATGGACTTCAAAGGCCCCCTCCCCTCCACCGACCGCAACACGTACTTCCTTAACGTGATTGACGAGTACTCCCGGTTCCCATTCACCATCCCCTGCCCGGACATAACCACAACCACCGTCATCAAGGCACGCCAAAGTATTTTTACACTGTTCGGTTTCCCCGCATACATCCACAGTGATAGGGGGTCCTCCTTTATGAGTGACGAGCTGCGCCAGTTCCTGCTTAGCAAAGGCATCGCCTCGAGTAGGACGACCAGCTACAACCCCCGGGGAAACGGGCAGGTAGAAAGGGAGAACGGAACGGTCTGGAAGACCGTCCTGCTGGGCTTCGGTCCAGGAATCTCCCAGTCTCCCGCTGGCAAGAAGTCCTCCCAGTGGCCCTTCACTCCATTTGGTCACTGCTATGTACTACCACGAACCAGCCACCTCATGAACATCTCCTTGTTTTCCCCAGGAAGTCCTCCTCGGGGACCTCGCTCCCAACCTGGCTAGCGACACCCGGAACCGTCCTGCTGCGGAAACATGCGAGGGCGCACAAGTCGGACCCGCTGGTCGAGAGGGTCCACATGCTGCATGCCAACCCGCAGTACGCCCACGTAGCGTTCCCCGACAGACGCCAAGATACGGTCTCCCTTCGGGACCTGGCGCCCACCGGAGCCTCACGCGCGCCCGAGCCACTGCCCACCCCCCCCACTGCACCTGACCGGAGGGTCAGTACTGCCGCCAGAACCCCGACCCAGAGCCGAGCAGGCACCGACGCCCCCTACAGGCACCCCTTCCTCCTGCCCATTTTTCGACCCTAGACCGGGGTGACGAAACTGCCTGGGAGGAAGACACCACGTTCCCGGAGTCACAACCGGCGGGGTCCTCACCAGGATCGCCACCAAAACTTAGACGGTCCAGTAGGACGACCAGGCCACCCGATCGTCTGATTGCAGCACCATGAAGAAAATAAACAACACAAGAACTTTCTCCGTTACCCTCGACAGCATGGTACCTGCAATACCTGGTCCTACCATGAAAAGGCGACAGTAACACTGGCCATCACCCCGCTGGCTCTTTTTTTAACAGGGGGTGAATGTGGTAATACCAGGTATTGCAGTACCTGAGAGAGGAATGACCATTGGCTAGACCGCGGGGTCTACCATTGGGTAATGTACATAGCCCCACCCTGAGAGGTGGGGTATAAGAACCAATGCCGTCCCAGCAGCCTCCACTTCTGTAACATTGTTGCTGGGTACAGTTCTATCTGATTAAAGCTGAATCGATATGACTCCTCGTGGTCTCAAGAGTATTGATTGTGCATCAGATGGGAAGGCACTGGAATACAAATAAGAACCTGGGGAGGACCATCATTTTCACGGTCTGTACCCTCCCCGCCAGTGACAGTGGGAGCATGTCCCATCTTTTAAAGTCCCCTTCCATTTGTTCCACCAGCCGGGTCAGATTAAACTTATGCAACAAATCCCACTTCCGGGCCACCTGTATACCCAGGTAACGAAAGTTCTTCTCTACTCTCCTCAACGACAGCTCACTCAGTCTCTTCTCCTGCCCTTTAGCCTGGATCACAAACAGCTCACTCTTCCCCATGTTCAATTTATACCCTGAGAAACTGCCAAATTCCCTTAAGATCCGCATGACCTCCCCCATCCTCTCCAGTGGGTCCGAGATATACAGGAGGAGATCATCTGCGTAGAGCGAGACCCGATGCTCCAAACCCCCCCTGGACCAGCCCCTGCCAGTTCCTTGAAGCTCTCAATGCTATGGCCAGCGGCTCAATGGCTAGAGCAAATAATAACGGGGAAAGAGGACACCCTTGCCTCGTCCCCCGGTGCAATTTAAAATACTCCAACCTAAGCCGGTTTGTACGCACGCTTGCCACAGGCGCCTGGTACAGCAATCGCACCCACCGGATAAAGCCCTCACCAAACCCAAACATATCCAGCGCTTCCCACTGGTACTCCCACTCCACCCGATCGAAAGCTTTCTCTGCATCCATCGCTGCCACAACCTCTGCTTCCTCTCCTTCCGAGGGCATCATAACAATATTTAAAAGCCTCCGCACACTTGCATTAAGTTGCGTGCCCTTAACGAATCCAGTCTGGTTTTCTCCTATCACCCCCGGGACACAATCCTCTATCCTTGTGACCAAGATCTTAGCCAACAGCTTGGCATCCACATTTAGTAACGAGATTGGCCTGTAAGACCCACACTGTTCAGGGTCCTTCTCCCGTTTAAGAATAAGTGAGATTGAGGCCTGCGACATTGTAGTGGGGAGGATTCCCTTCTCTCTCGCCTCATTAAAGGTCCTCATCAGCAGTGGGCTCAATGTCTCTGAAAATGTTTTTAAAAATTCCACGGGAAAGCCATCCTCCCCGGAGCTTTGCCCGACTTCATGCCCTCCATCCCCTTAATAATTTCTTCTGTCTCGATTGACGCCCCCAGCCCCTCCACCAGCCCCTCCTCCACCCTCGGGAACCTCAACTGGTCCAGAAATTGCCTCAACCCTTCCGCACCCGACGGGGGTTCTGACTCAAATAGTTTGCTGTAGAATTCCTTAAAAACTTTATTCATCCCCTCCGGGTCTGAGACCAAGTTTCCCTCCTTATTCTTTACTCCCACAATCTCCCTGGCCGCCTCTCTCTTCCTAAGCTGGTGCGCCAGCATCCTGCTCGCCTTCTCCCCATATTCATACACCGCATCCCTAGCCTTCCTCAACTGTTCTACCGCTTTTCCTGTGGTCAACAATTCAAACTCCGCCTGAAGCTTGCGCCGCTCCCTCAGGAGTCCCGCGTCCCGGGCCTCCGCATATTTCCTATCCACCCGGAGTATCTCCTCCACCAATCTCTCCCTCTCCACCCTTTCCCTCTTTTCTCTATGGGACCGGATCGATATAAATTTCCCACTAATAACTGCCGTCAGGGCTTCCCAGACCGTCACTGCCGATACCTCTCCCGTGTCGTTTGTCTCCAAATAGTTCTGGATACTCTTATTCACCTGCCCGCAAACTACCTCATCCGCTAACAACCCCACATCCAGTCTCCACAGCAGGCACTGTCCTCTTTCCTCCCCAAGCCGCAAATCTACCCAGTGCGGGGCATGGTCCGAAATTGTAATCACCGAGTATTCCGTCCCCGTCACCTTTGAGATCAACGCCCTGCCCAGAACAAAAAAATCAATACTGGAATAGACTTTGTGGACGTGGGAGAAGAAGGAAAACTCCTTTACCCTCGGCCGTGTAAACCTCCAGGGGTCTACGGCCCCCATCTGTTCCATAAAGCCCTTCAGCTCCCTTGCCGCCGCTGGCCTCTTCCCTGTCCTGGATTTAGAGCGGTCCAATTCAGGTTCAATGACCGTATTAAAGTCCACTCACATGACCAAGTTGTGTGACTCAAGGTCCGGGATTTTGCCTAACATGCACCTCATAAAATCCACGTCGTCCCAGTTCGGGGCGTAGACATTCACGAGTACCACTCGGACCCCCTCCAGCTTCCTACTCATCATGATATACCGACCCCCTTTATCCGCCACTATTCTCCCAGCCTCTATTCTCCCAGCCTGAAATGCCACTCGCTTACTGATCAGAATTGCTACCCCCCTGGTCTTCGAGTCCAGCCCTGAGTGAAACACCTGACCTACCCAACCCTTCCTTAAACTCATCTGATCTGTGACCTTCAGATGTGTCTCCTGGAGCATTGCCACGTCTGCCTTTAGTCCCTTTAAATGCGTGAACACACGTGCTCTCTTCACTGGCCCATTCACACCTCTCACGTTCTAAGTGATCAGCCTGGATGGGGGGCTACCACCACCCACCCCCCTGCCGACTAGCCATCACCCTTTCTTGGCCAGCCCCGAGCCCGCGCCCCCCCCTTCCCCGGGTACCCCCTCAAGCAGCAGCTGCCCCCGACCCTCCTTTTATTCCCTGAAGAAAATGTCTCCCTTGCCCGCAGAGCAGCCATTCCCCCCCCGCACCCCTCTCCCCGAAACACCAGATACCTAATCCCCAAATCAAACACCAACTCAACACTAAGTCACCCCCCACCACGCCTCCGAGAGTCAGCTGATCCATGCTGACCCCGATAGCCCCCGCCTCTGGCGCCGGGCAGGCTATCGCCCCATTGTTCAGACCCCTCTTCCCACATAGAAAAAATCTATTTACAAGATCACATTCCATAGTGATGGTACCTAAACCAGACGGTACCCAACGGTTGTGTGTGGACTATAGAAAGGTTAATGCAGTTACAAGAATGGACTCTTATCCTATCCCATGTTTGGAGGATTGCATTGAGAAAGTGGGACAATCAGCTTTTATTTCCAAACTGGATTTACTTAAAGGTTACTGGCAGGTACCTTTATCCGAAAGGGCGAAGGAGATTTCAGCTTTTGTGACTCCAGATGGTATCTACCAATTCAAAGTTATGCCATTTGGCATGAAAAACGGCCAGTCACATTTCAACAGTTAACTATCAAAGTCGTTTCAGGATTACCCAATTGTGCGGTGTACATCGACGATCTGGTAATTTTCAGCCAGACATGGAAAGAACATTTAAAACATCTGATGGAGTTATTCGATTGACTTCAGGAGGCGGGTTTGGTGATAAACCTAGCCAAAAGTGAATTTGGAAAAGCCCAAGTCACTTTCCTTGGCCATACAATCGGACAGGGTCGAATGGTCACACGGGATGTGAAGACAACAGCTATTGAAGAGTTTCCGATAGCCTCAAGACGAAGGGAAATAATGCGATTTCTTGGCATGAGTGGATTTGATCAAACATTTGTGCAAAGGTTTTATAAAACGTCGAAAATTTCAATGGACTGCGGAGTTTTAATAGGCATTTGACTGCCTGAAAGCTGTGAAAACAAATGCTCCTGTGTTGGAGAATTACAAGGGACTCTGTGATCAGATTGAACTAAAGTATCTGACTTTAAAGAGAAATGCCGAGGCGTAGAGAAATGGATGGATCGTGCAGAGACCTTCTTCTTCAAAGAGACTGTCAATCGAGAAGGATTTCAGTTGGAGGAAGGCGAACGAAAAAAAAATGGACTATATTATTATACCTGTAGAATATTTACTGTGTGCATTTCTTAAAGGATAGTGATAGGGGAAAAATGAAACCATCTTGAAGTTGATGGTTTTTATTTCTTGGGGGGAGGTGTCATGTGAGAGTACCTTTAAGAACTGGGTGTTTATAAATGGGTGTGTATATAAATATCTGTAGTGAGAGTACCTTAAGAAATGGGTGTTTACTGCTGCAGTGATGTCAGAGAGTGGGTGGAGCTGGGCTGTCTGTCAGCTTTTTACTTTCAATTTTGAGCAGGCTGTAGGGTGTGTTTTAGTTTCGTTTTCAGTGTTGGAGCTGAAGCCAGACCAAGCAGGTGTACTGCTGTTCTCTCTGCCATCAAAAGACTATCTCTTGATCATTTGTTGAATTCAGAATTATAAATGTTTTCAGTAGTGACTTTAACCTGATGTGCTTCTGATAAAGGTTTTTGTTTTTAAGTCGTATGGATGCTAAAAAGGAAAGCTTAAAGGTTTACTTAGTGTTGTAGTCTTTGGGGGTTGTATTTGAATGAATGGTTGCTAAGATGTTCACTGTATGTTTTAAAAAGGTTAACTTGAGTTCATAGAATAAACATTGTTTTGCTTCAAAAAATACTTTTCCATTTCTGCTGTACCACACCTGTAGAGTGGGCCGTGTGCTCCCCATACCACATATTAAAAGTTGTGGGTCAGGTGAACTCCATGGTACACTTTGGGGTTCTCTAAACCCTGACCCATAACAGTACGTACAAATATAGACATAGTGCAAAAGCCGCTTTTCTAACTTCCTATTCTACACTAAACTACCCCCCCCCCTCCCCCTTCTGCTGACGGTTAATCTTCCGCGAAGAAGTCGACTAACAGCTGCCACCTCCGGGCGAACCCTAACATTGACCCTCTCAAGGCGAACTTGATTTTTTTCCAAACAGAGAAAGCTAGCCATGTCAGATAGCCAGGTCTCCGACTTCGGGGCTTTGAGTCCCTCCAAGATAATACTCGCTCCCACACCGGACCCTCCCCCAGCATCCACTTCCTAACCATGGCTATATTCGCTGCCCAGTAATAATTACTAAAGTTCGGGAGTGCCAGCCCGCCCTCCCCCGGCTGCTCTCCAACAGTCCCTTTTTAACTCGCGGGGTCTTACCCACCCATACAAAGCCCGGGATCACCTTGTTGACCCGTTTAAAAAAGGACTGAGGAATAAAGATGGGGAGACACTGAAACACAAACAGGAATCTCGGGAGAACCGTCATTTTCACTGTCTTCCCTCCCAGCCAGTGCCAACGGGAGCACGTCCCACCTCCGAAAATCCTCCTTCATTTGGTCCACTAGTCGGGCCAGATTAAGCTTGTGCAACCGTTCCCATTCCAGCGGCACCTGGATGCCTAGGTACCGAAAGCTTCCCCCTACCACTCTAAACAGCAGCTCCCCCAATCGCCTCTCTTTCCCCCTTGCTTGGATTGCGAACATCTTGCTTTTCCCCACGTTCAATTTATAACCCGAAAACTGGCCAAAATCCCCCAGAATCCCCATAATTTCTTCCAACCCTTCCAATGGGTCCGACACATATCAGAGCAGATTGTCCACGTCTAGCGAGACTCTGTGTTCCACCCCACCCCACCCCCCAGACCCGTCCCGGCGGTCCAAATTTTTAAACAAGGTTTGAAAAAGTAGTCTACCGGGTCTATGGACACGCGGTTGCTTCTTATTCAATTATCGCACGATGCCACATGTGACCACCAGGATTGCTCCAGCAGAACTCTTGATGGACTATGACTCTGGACTCATTTGAGTCTTACTCTTCCAAACCTGGGAGCAGCGAGGGCAACAGCCGAGCAGCATCAGGAATTGCAGAAGAATCACCGCAGTTCTGGGACCTTGGGGCGAACATTCTGCATTGGGGCCAGTTTGAGTATGGTATTTTAGCGTTGGCACGCTGTGGCTCCTGGGAGTGGGGCTGGATAAGACTGATCTCATATAGGGTCCAAGTCCAAGAGAAGACCTTTAAGAACCATGTGGCCCATTTGACTAGGCGTGGGATCGCCTGTCGTGACATTCCGCCAGCAGTAGTACTGCTGCCGCCGCAGCATGAGCCGCCCTTTGGTTTTTTTTTCATAGATTCATAGAATTTACAGTGCAGAAGGAGGCCATTCGGCCCATCGAGTTTGCACCGGCTCTTGGAAAGAGCACCCTACCCAACCGCACATCTCCACCCTGTCCCCATAACCCAGTAACCCCCACCCAACACTAAGGGCAATTTTGGACACTGAGGGCAATTTAGTATGGTCAATTCACCTAACCTGCACATCTTTGGACTGTGGGAGGAAACCGGAGCACCCGGAGGAAACCCACGCAGACATGGGGAGGACGTACAGACTCTGCACAGACAGTGACCCAAGCCGGGAATCGAACCTCGGACCCTGGAGCTGTGAAGCAATTTTGCTAATCACTATGTTACCATGCTGCCCCCTATGCTACCGTGCTGCCCCAATAGGTTAGGGGCCCAACCATCCTGGTTATCACGCCTGGCCCAGCAAGAGTGCTACCACTCAGGTACCAATATGAACATGGAGGTATCTGCGCTGGCAGACAACAGTGCGTCCGGCACCGAGGCCCTCATGGTTCCCCTTCGGTGGTCAGCCAGGAAGCGGTGTGCAGCAACCCACTACCCTCCACCAGAGCCAGATCCACCACAAGTGGATTCTCAGCTGCGAGCTAAGTGGCATAGAAGGCCTCCGCCAGTGGAAGCTGATGGGGGACCTTCAGACTCTGGGTGGGGGCTGTTATAACCCCCACGAAGATCATGAGGAAACAAGCATTGATCTCCCTGTGGGACTCATGGAATATGAATTCCCAGGGTAGGGGGTGGTGGCCAACCACCTGGGGCTCGTGAAGGCAGGGGATAAAAGCAGGCTCGACTCAGGGCCTGATCAGATCTATCCTCCCAGCCAGGTCTGGACTTGGAGTGAGATGCTGTGCTGAGCATGTATTTATAAATATGTAAATAAATTCACCTTCATTCACCGACAGCTTCCTTATGAGTCCAAACTTGACAATATGGAGTTAAGACGCAGATGAGCCATGACCTCACTGAATGTAAGAAAGCAAATTACTGCGGATGCTGGAATCTGAAACAAAAGAGAAAATGCTGGAAAATCTCAGCAAGTCTGGCAGTATCTGACAAAGAGTCATCGGACTCGAAACATTAGCTCTTTTCTCTGCCTACAGTTACTGCCAGACTTGCTGAGATTTTCCAGCATTTTCTCTTTCACCTCACTGAATGGAGCAGCTACCTCAAAGGGCTGAATGGCCTAATCTTGGGCGGGATTCTCCGCAATCGGCGCGATGTCCGCCGACCGGCGCCAAAAACAGTGCGAATCAGTCCGACATCGCGCCGCCCCAAAGGTGCAGAATTCTCCGCAACTTGAGGGGCCGAGCCCTCACCTTGAGGGGCTAGGCCCGCGCCAGACTGATTTCCGCCCCGCCAGCTGGTGGGAAAGGCCTTTGGTGCCCCGCCAGCTGGCGCGGAAATGACTTTGCCGTGCGGCGCATGCGCGGGAGCGTCAGCGGCCGCTCATGGCATCCCCGCGCATGTGCAGTGGAGGGGGTCTCTTCCGCCTCTGCCATAGTGGAGACCATGGCGAAGGCGGAAGGAAAAGAGTGCCCCCACGGCACAGGCCCGCCCGCGGATCGGTGGGCCCCGATCGCGGGCCAGGCCACCGTGGGGGCAGCCCCAGGGGCCAGATCGCCCTGGGCCCCCCCCAGGACCCCGGAGCCCTCCCGCGCCGCCTTGTCCCGCCGGTAAGAGAGGTGGTTTGATTCTCGCCGGCGGGACAGGCATTCCAGCAGCGGGACTTCGGCCCATCGCGGGCCAGAGAATCGCCGGGGGGGGCCCGCCAACCGGCGCGGCGCGATTCCCACCTCGCCGAATATCCGGTGCCGGAGAATTCGGCAACCAGCGGGATTCACGACAGCCCCCGGCGATTCTCCGACCCGGCGGGGGGTCGGAGAATCCCGCCCTTTGTTCCTATTGTTTCTTAAACTTGACTTGTGCATGTAGAATCAAGAAATGTACATTGGCTGGCAATTACAGCTCTGTGATATAATGGGCAGCACGGTAGCATTGTGGATAGCACAATTGCTTCACAGCTCCAGGGTCCCAGGTTCGATTCCGGCTTGGGTCACTGCCTGTGCGGAGTCTGCACATCCTCCCTGTGTGTGCGCGGGTTTCCTCCGGGTGCTCCGGTTTCCTCCCACAGTCCAAAGATGTGCAGGTTAGGTGGATTGGCCATGATAAATTGCCCTTAGTGTCGAAAATTGCCCTTAGTGTTGGGTGGGGTTACTGGGTCATGGGGATCGGGTGGAGGTGTTGACCTTGGGTAGGGTGCTCTTTCCAAGAGCCGGTGCAGTCTCGATGGGTCGAATGGCCTCCTTCTGCACTGTAAATTCTATGTAGTGCCAAAAGACCGAGTTGCTTCACAGCTCCAGGGTCCCAGATTCGAGGGAGTTCCAGGATTTTGACCCAGCGACAGTGAAGGAACGGCGATATATTTCCAAGTCAGTGACTTGGAGGGGAACTCCAGGTGGTGGGGTTCCAAGGTATCTGCTGCTCTTGTCCTTCTAGATGGCAGTGATCGTGGGTTTGGAATGTGCTGCCTAAGGAACCTTGGTGAGTTACTGCAGTGCATCTTGCAGATAGTACACACGGTTGCCACTGTTCATCAGTGGTGGAAGGCAAGAATGTTTGTGGAAGGGGTAGCAATCAAGTGAGCAGCTTTGTCCTGGATGGTGTTGAGCTTCTTGAGTGTTGTTGGAGCTACACTCATCCAGGCAAGTGGAAAGTATTCTATTACACTCCTGACTTGTGCCTTGTAGATGGTGCACAGGCTTTGGGGGTCAGGAGGTGAGTTACTCGACGTAGGATTCCTATCCTTTGACCTGCCTTGGTAGCCACAGTATTAATGTAGCCAGTCCAACTCAGTTTCTGATCAATGGTAACCCCCTGGATATTGATTGTGGGATTCAGCGATGGTAATGCCATTGAATGTCAAGGGGTGGTGGTTAGATCCTCTCTTGAAGGAGATGGTCATTGCCTAGGCACTGGTGTGGCATGAATGTAACTTGCCACTTGCCTTGGGCGACACGATAGAACAGTGGTTAGCACTGTTGCTTCATAGCTCCAGGGTCCCAGGTTCGATTCCCGGCTTGGGTCACGGTCTGTGCGGAGTCTGCACGTTCTCCCTGTGTCTGCGTGGGTTTCCTCCGGGTGCTCCGGTTTGCTTCCACAAGTCCCGAAAGATGTGCTGTTAGGTGAATTGGACCTTCTGAATTCTCTTTGTGTGTACCCGAACAGGTGCCGGAATGTGGCGACTAGGGGCTTTTCACAGTAACTTCACTGCAGTGTTAATATAAGCCTACTTGTGACTATAAAGATTATTATTATTATAAAAATTCCCTACTTGCAGGAATAAAATTGGAAATTGAAATTGCGTGAACAACTATCATGGGTGGGATTCTCTGATCCGCCAGCCGCGTTTCCGGCGCAACACGCCCCCGCCAGCAGCGGGATTATCCTTTCCAGCAGACGGCCAATGGGTTTCCCCATTGTGGCCACTCTACGACGTCGGGATTTTCAAGCCCAGGCCAGATGGTGGGCGTGAATGTAATGCGACATGAATCCAAGGTCCCGGTTGTGTGCGGAACTTGGCTATAAATTATTCACCCGCCACCATCTGGCCTAGGCTTGCAAAATCCTACCAACTGTCGGGGCTTGATACAATTCACATCTCTTTAACCTGTGGTTATCCCTCTTTCCAGTTGCTCCGTCTGGACCTGAAGACTTAATTTCCTGCAAATGCTCGCATTCAAAGTATCGTATTGCATCTTTGACTTTCTCTATATATATGTTTCTGGAACTCACCTCTTCATTCACCTGAGGAAGGAGCAGTGCTCTGAAAGCTAGTGATTCGAAACAAACCTATTGGACTTTAACCTGGTGTTGCAAGACTTCTTACTGTGCTCACAAAAACTTGGCATAGCTTTTCTATTATAATGGAAGCTGGAATAATGTTACTCATGATATGCTCTTCTTTAAAAATATATATTTTTATTAAAGTTTGCATTTTTACACTGTACAAGAAATGGATGAAATGGTGGCAATTTACATATTGTTCCTTTTTGACACCCCTACTGGCCCCCCCTCCTTTTGCATCCCCCCCCCCCCTCCCTCTTACACTTTTCTGCTGTCTCCGAGTCCTGTCTTAGGCCCTTTCTTTCACCGTAGACGGTTTGTTTGGTGTTTGTTTTAATCTTAGAACTTTGTAGTGGGCCTCTGGTCCCTGTGTCGGTCTCTTCCTGGGCCCCCCCTTGGCTTTTCCCTGGCTCACTTGCCCCTGTTGCACCCTCGCACCCCCCCCCCCCCCCCCCCCCCCCCGCTCGTTCCTGTCTGCTTTCTTTGGGCCCTGGTGGCTCCTGTGTGTCTCCCTGCACTCTTTCCCCTCCCCCCCCCCCCTCCCATTCTATCCATTGTTGGTGTCGAACAGGTCTTGGAACAGGCTGATGAATGGTCACCACACTTTGTAGAAGCTATCTTCCAACCCTCAGTTGCTGTACTTGATCTTCTCCGGATGGAGACATTTAGATAGGTCTGCCAGCCAGTCTGCAGCTGTGGATGGTGCTGCTGATCGCAGCTGAGCAGGATTCTCTGGCGGGCGATTAGGGAAGCAAAGGCAAGGGTGTCGCCCCTCTTCTCCATGAATAGTTCTGGCTGGTCCGATACCCCGAAGACTGCCACTCTCGGGCACGGCTCCACCCTCACCCCCACAAACATTGCCTCGAAGAAGGTTGTCCAGAACCCGACAAGTCTGGGGCCGGCCCAGAACATGTGGGTGTGGTTGGCCGGGCCTCCCTGACATCGTTCACATTTGTCTTCCACCTCCGGGAAGAACCTGCTCATTCAGGTTCTTGTCAGGTGTGCTCTGTGCACCACTTTAAACGGCATGAGGCTCTGCCTTGTGCAGGAGGACGTGGAGTTGGCCCTGTTCAGTGCTTTGCTACAGAGTCCCCACCCTCCTTCCATCCCTAACTTTTCCTCCCATTTCTCCCTTGTTCCGTCCAGTGGGGAATGTGTCCTTTCTAACAGTCGTCCGTATAAGTCCCCGCAGTTCCCCTTTTCCAGACTGTCCGTATCCAGTAACTCCTCCAACATTGTGTCTTTCGGGGCCCTGGGGTACCTCGTCGTCTCCTTGCGGAGAAAGTTTTTGATTTGCAAATATTGGAGTTGCTGTCTGTTCGGTAGTTCCAGTCACTCTGTCAGCTCTTTTAGGGTAGCGAGTCTGTCCCCCGTGTAGAAGTCACTGACTGCTAGTTTGCCCCTGTCCTGTCTCCACCTCTTAAAGGTGGCTTCTAGCACGGCTGGTGGAAACCTGTGGTTGCAGCAGATGGAGGCCATGGTGGACACCTCGGTTAAACTGAACTGCTGCCTCATCTCGTTCCAGGTTCTTAGTGTTCCTACCACCACTGGGCTGGTTGAGTGTTTTGCAGGGGGGATAGGAGCGCTGTTGTAGGGAGGGCTTGGAGGGCCGTTCCCATGCAGGAGGACTCCTTCATCCTCACCCATTCCATGTTTGGTTCCTTCACCCATCCCCTCACTCTTGGTCTTGGCTGCCCAGTGGTACTATTGTAATTCAGGAGGGCCAGGCCTCCTCCCATGCTTCTTCTCCTTTGCAGTGTTGTTTTAGGGATTCTTAGATTTGCACCCCCCCACACGCACACACAAACACCATAATCATTTTGTGTACTTTTTGGAAAAGGCCTTGGGGATGAAGATTGGAACTGACCGAAACAGGAAGAGGAACCTGGACAATACGTTCATCTTGATCGTCTGCACCCTCCCCGCTAGGGATAGCGGGGGTATTTCCCACCTCTGTAGGTTCTTTTTAACTTCCTCCGTCAGATTGGTCAGATTCCACTTGTGGATCCGTGTCCAGTCGTGGGCTATCTGGAACCCCAGGTAGCGGAATTTGATTTGGGCTATTTTACTGGTAGACCTTCCAGCTCTGCTCCTCTCCCGCTCTGGTTCACCGGGAAAAACTCACTATTGCCCAGGTTGAGTTTGTAGCCCGAGAAGGCCCCGAACTCTTCCAGAAGCTTCATGATTACTTTCATGCTGTTTTGTAGGTCTTGAGAGGTAGAGGAGCAGGTCATCCGCATAGAGCGGCACTCTGTGCTCTGTCTCCTCTTCGGATTCCCTTCCAGCCTCTTGCGTCTCGCAGGGTGATCGCCAGGGGTTCAAATGTGTCATGGAAATCATAATAAAGACAAATTCCTCGAGGTTCGATTTAAGGAAATTTATTGACACAAATATATTTGTGGAGAGAGTGTTCCAGCTGCAAAGCTAGTGCACTGGCACTTTGAGTTATGCAGTCGAAAACCATTATATTTATAGTGTGAAATAAACAACTTTGAAGAGATAAAGCTTGGGAACATACGCAAGAGGAAATATGAATGTTTTGCCCTTGGTTTAAAAACAATTCGAGTACGCATTTTGTTGTCCTTCGGAAGAACAACTTATTACCATAATAAGGCCGAGTACAACATACTAAGCAGTATTTAGTTTACATTACTTGACCTACTTATTTTCGCTCAAAAGCAGTATTGAAATATAGTCAATATTCCCAGCATGCTTCTAAATTGGTAATTCATTAACTTCCCTTCCACAAAATGCCAGGGCGAACAGGAGCATGGATAGTTGGCAACCCTGCTTTGTGCCGCTGTGCAACTGGAAGTATTCAGAACTGGTGGTGTTGGTCTGAACGCTCGCCTTGGGGGCGTTGTACAGGAATTTCACCCATGAGGTGAACCCCATCCCTTGCGCAAACCACTCCAGTACCTCAATGAAGTACTTCCACTTTACTCTGTCAAAGACCTTTTCTGCGTTGCGTCCAGGGAGACGATCCCCTCTGGTGTTCTCTCCCCGGGTGGGGTCAGTATGACATTCAGCAGCCGTCTGATGTTCGCAGTAAGCTGTCTACCCTTAACAAAGCACGTTGGGTCCTCTGCAACCACCTCTGGTACACAGTTCTCCAGTCTCTTGGCAGGACTATTGTGGGTATTTTTGCATCCACATTGAGCAGCGAAATGGGTTTGTTCAAAAAAAAAATTTCTTTTTTAAAAAATTTGGAATACCCAATTATTTTTTTTTCCAGTTAAGGGGCAATATAGCGTGTCCAATCCACTTATCCTGCACATCTTTGGGTTGTGGGGGTGAAAACCATGCAGACACGGGGAGAATGTGCAAACTCCACACAGACAGTGACCCAGAGCCGGGATTCGAACCTGGGTCCTCAGCGACGCAGTCCCAGTGCTAACCACTGCACCACCGTGCTGCCCTCTAAATGGGTCTGTTTGATCCGCATTCTGTTGGGTCTTTGTCTTTTTTGGGTGTCAGCAATATGGTGGCCTGTGTTAGTGTTGGAGGCAGGGTGCCCCTCGCTTGCAAGTCTACAAACATTTCCCGCAGGGTGAGAGCTGGTGCAAATGTTTTGTAGAAGTCCACCGGGAACCCATCGGTGCCGTGCACACCTCACTCAGATTGAACGTGTTGTAAGAGCTCTTCTTGCTCTGTGCTCTCCAGGTGATGTGTAGCAGACTGAAGCTTCTTTGAATTTGAAATTCCCTGACCAGCCTTTGACTTGCTCTTAGCACTCCTGCACTTTTTAGCCAAATGTCCCCTTTTGTTGCAATTGTGGTACATAACGTCCCTGAACTTGCAATGAATTGCATAGTGTGTACCTCCACACCTGAAACATTCCACTGCAGTTGCATTTATGTTAACTGGCTCTTTTCTTGATGCAGTGCACCTGCCTATGCCTCATTATGTGTCTTTTGAATATCCTTTGCATTGTTGACAGCAATCTCATGCCCTGAGAAACTTCTAGAGCCTTCTATAAAGTTAGTGTGGCTTTCCCCAACAAACAACACTGTATGTTATCTTCATTAATGCCACAGGCCAATCTGTCCTGGAGCATATCCTCCAACACTGCCTCAAACATACAGTGCTCAGAGAGCTCAGAAACACAGAATACTACAGCCCATCGAGTCTGTGATGCATGAAAGGCCCTGACCTACCCACCTAATCCCACTTGCCAGCACTTGGCCCATAGCCTTGAACATTATAGCGTGCCAAGGACTCATCCAGGTACCTTTTAAAGGATATGAGGCATACCGCCTCTACCACCCTCCCAGACAGTGCATTCCAGACTGTCACCACTCTCTGGTTAAAAACATTTTTCCTCAAATCCCCCCTAAACCTTCAACCCCACTTTGAACTTGTGTTCCCTCGTAACTGACCCTTCAACTAAGGGGAACAGCTGCTCCCTATCGACCCTGTCCATGCCCCTCATAAACATGTACACCTCAATCAGGTTGCCCCTCAGTCTTCTCTGCTCCAGAGAAAACAACCCAAGCCTATCCAACCTCTCTTTATAACTTAAATGCTCCATCCCAGGCAACATTCTGGTGAATCTTCTCTGCAACCCCTCCAGTGCAATTACATCCTTCCTATAATGTGGCGACCAGAATTGCAAACAGTACTACAGGTGTAGCCTCACCAAAGTTCTAAACAGCTCCATCATGACCTCCCTGCTTTTGTAATCTATGCCTGATTGATAAAAGGAAGTGTCCGCATGCCTTTTTCGCCACCCCATTAACCTGTCGTTCTGCCTTCAGAGATCTGTGGACAAACACGCAAGTCCCTTTGTTCTTCGGAACTTCCCAGTGTCAGACCTTTCATAGTTGATGCAGTTCAGCACCAAAAGCAACTACAGACCGTCCTGCCTTTCAAAAATGAATATGGAACTTAAAATGTTGGACAATCACTAAAGGCGGTGATAATTCTGAATGAGTCCAACTAACTCCAAAAATGAAATGTCCCCCATTTTCCATGATGTTGCTAAATTCTTCATTAGCTTGTAAGTCTTTGCTCCCACACACTCAGGAGAATTGACTGCTTTATAGCCTCGTCTACAATTCCATTTGCCAAAAAAGTGTCCCAACCTTTCCACATAAAAATAATCTTTTATTGTCACAAGTAGGCTTACATTAACATTACAATGAGGTTACTGTGAAAAGCCCCTAGTCGCCACATTCCGGCACTTGTTCGGGTACATGGAGGGAGAATTCAGAATGTCCAAATTACCTAACAGCACGTCTTCCAGGACTTGTGGGAGGAAACCGGAGCACCCAGAGGAAACCTACATAGACACAGGGAGAACGTGCAGACTCCGCACAGACAGTGACCCAAGCCGGGAATCGAACCTGGGACCCTGGCGCTGTGAAGCAAGAGTGCTAACCACTATGCTACCATGCCGAACTCAATCCAGTCCTCGTGGCCCTCCACAAACTCATTGATAGTCCCGAACATAGCCATTGCCGCTGACCACGTTGTAAACTAGCTACTCACTGTACCATACTTTGCGTTGCCACATTGCAACTCAAATTTTTTTCTTGTCCTTTTTAATCCTTATCGCCAGAAAGATGTAGTAACTTCACCACAAGAAAGGTAGCCGATCGTGTTATGAAAGTTAAATCTTCATTATTTCAGAAAATATTGAGGTAATAACACAGTTTGGCTTCAGACACCAGCAGCAGCTAAACACAACTATACACAAGCTCCTCAAGGTTGAAATGAAAACTCGCGCAAGTGGCTTCACATGCACATCAGGACTTTTGTTAAAGGCATCCATGCACATAATCAACTGGGAAAATGCTTCTTAAAACATTATTAAAATACTCTATAACAAAATCCAATAGTTAAAAAAACAGGGAGACTAAAGACAAAATTAACCATCAAGTTCTAGAGATTCACAACACGCTGTATTTCTTAATCCTCAAGCTTGCAGGTCTACTTGCAGCTTTCTTTGCTGAACATTGTACAAAAACAAATGTTTTTACATGTGCTTGTTTTTTGTACAAAACAAATCCTTAATTGTGTGTAAATTATTGAAAAAATCAAAGCCTGGGTTATGTTGCAAAACACTACCACGTCTAAAGCTTGGTACGAACGCACTTTAAGCTTTGCTATTCCACATTACAATGTTATCTTAATCATTGGATATGTTATTATGTATCAAATTTGGCATTTTGTATCAAAGGACAGACTGGCTAATATTCTGTGTGCAATGATTGGGGCACAGCTGCAGGACAAAGCACACCAATAATTTTTAATTGAGAAACTTACATCAGCATTTATTCAGCATCCTCACTGTTGTAAAATGGAGAGGAGGGGCAAGGGAAGGGGGAGAGGAGAGGAAGGGGAAGAAGAGGGGAAGGGTAGGGGAAGAAGAGGGGAAGGGTAGGAGAATTGTTCTTAAAGGAGAGGTAAGGTGGGAAAATGGTTTCCCAAGGGAATTTACGAGCTAAAGATCTCGGCAGCTGAAGGCACAGCTTGCAGTGGTGGAGTAATTAAAATGAGAGCTGTGCATGGGGCTCAAATTTACAGAATCATTACAACACAGAAGCAGTCCATTTGGCCAACCGTGGCTGTTCCGGCTCTCCATATGAGCATTATAACGTAGTGCCGTTCCTCTGCCTTTTCCCCATATCCCTGCACATTGTTTCGATACAAATATTCATCTAATGCTCTCTTGAATGCCTTGGTTGAACCTGCTTCCACCACACTTCCAGGAAGTGCATTCCAGACCTGAAACACTCGCTGTGTGAAAAAGTTTTTTCTCGCATAGCATTTGTTTCTTTTGCAAATCACTTTAAATCTGCACCCTCTTGTTCTCAACTTTTTATGAGCGGGAACAGTTGCTTTCTATCTATCCTGTCCAGCCCTCATGATTTTGAACATCTCTATCAAATCTCCTTTGGCCTTCTCCATTCCAAGAAAAACAGTTCCAACTTCTCCAATCTCTTCATAACTGAAGGTTCTCATTCTTGGGATTGGAAGAGAATTGGAGGAGCATACAGATCTCTGATGGTTAAAAGGTTGGAGGGAGTGAGGGAAGGAATGAGGCCTTTGAGGGATTTGAAAGCAAGGATAAGAAGAATCAAGGTGTTGACATACCAGGAGCAAATATGGATCAGCGAGCACAGGGATGTTGGGTGAATGAGACTTGGTGCATGTTAGTACATGCACAAGTGTTTTGGATAAGCTCAATCTCATGGAGGGTGGAAGATTGGAATAATATAGCTTCAAGGTAACAAAGCTCTGAATGACGGTTTCAACAGAAGATGAGCTGAGGCAGAGATGGGTGATGGCATGGAAGTATAAGTAGGTTGTCTTAGTGATGGAGCCAAATTAAAGGGCCAGTTTAACAGTGCTGAACACTACAAAGATTCAGTAAAGTAAAAGATAATTAAAATCACAATCCTGATTATATCGAGTTTTAAAAATTGTAAATATTGCAGGATGGATGAGAAGACTGAAATAAGTTAGAAAGCAGTCACTTAGATTCAGAGATGGTGCATGAATTTTGATTTCATTAAAAAAATTAAAAGCATGATGCAGCATTTTTGGAGCCTGGTGGAAACAATAAAAGGTGCCTTGTTGAGAAATGGCCACAGTAGCATCAATAAAATTGACACAAAGATTGCCATAGAATTGTTACAGTCTGGATTGTCCAATTAGATTATTTTTTATTGCATTTGTATTTTCTGGAGAGGTTCTGAATAAAGGAGCAGTAGTGAAATCTCTCAGTCAGAGCTCATCTTGCCTGGAGAGTTCCGAAGGCAGGCTGAGAGTGTGAGAGATAGAGAGAGCAAAGTCACTGGCATAAAAGGAAAGGAAACAGAACTTTGCACAGCTGGGCCCACAGGACAGATGTTGGACTCACACTGGAGATCCGAGGAAACGGTGAGGAAGAAAATAACGCTGCTGGGGTAGAAGGATGTGGAGACGCCGGCGTTGAACTGGGTTGGCACAGTAAGAAGTCTTACAACAGCAGCTTAAAGTCCTACAGGTTTATTTGGGATCATGAGCTTACGGAGCACAGCTCCTGGTGGGGTAGGAGGAAGGGGTGGAGGTGGGAGGAGGAAGAAGAAAAGAGGTTGGAGGGGGATGAGGAGAGGAGGATGAAGGGGATGATGATGATGGAGAGGATGAAGAGGTGGGATGGATGAGGGTGATGGGAAGATTAGGAGGATGGGGTGGATGAGGAGTGGAAGGATGACGGCGCTGGGAAGATTAGGAAGAGGGGGTGGATAAAGTATGGAAAGATGGGGTAGGAGCGGATCAGTGGAGGATGAGGGGGGTCTCCATGGTGACGAGCCGGCTCCAGCCGATTGCCTCGCATCCCGGAAGTGACGGCACAGAGAGAGCGCGCGCGATCTTGCTGGGGCTGCTGCGCAGGCGCGGCCTCCATTTTGAGGTGAGGCTGCGTTTCGAGGGGGGGTGGGGAGTGAAAAAAGACATCGGCGGCGGAGAGAATAGAGAGAGAGTAAGAGAGAGAGGCCCCGGGCTGGAGTGAGCCGGGAGCGGGGGAGAGAGACAGAGAGAAAGGAGTGGGGAGGGGGTTGAGGTTGGGCGACCGGGGATTGGATCGAGCGGGAGCTGCGCCGCCGCTGGCTGAGGGGCTTTGTTGTCTGCTTATTGTTGGGCGGTGTGGCCGCCTTCCCCAGGCCGCTCGGAGCTGGGGAGGCCCCGGGGCCAGAGGAGTCGGGCGGGCAGCTTTTACCGGGGGGGCTGGGAACCGACCCCAGCCGCCCCTTAGCCCCAGCGAGATCATTTCTGCCCCGTCTTTGAGGCAAATGCCAAACCTGTCCCGAGTATGGGGGAGACTGGATTGGGAATGCGGACCACGAGTATAGACAAAAGATTTAAGAAATTACTATTTCGTGCCAAACTAGATCCATTTTAACAATTTCATGGCTAATAATCATACTTGATTGACAAATGCGAATCTGTCACTTAATTTAAATACAAAGAATTGTATATTTAAAAGTTTGTCATTTGGAAACATTTTTTTAAGCAGGACAGTTTTTCTGTTTTGGAATGTTGGAAATCTTGCCTGGTTATGGACAGGTGATGGGGGAGGTGGTTGATGTTTCTGCTGTGTGTTCCAGTTCAAAGAATTGTTTTACAGCCCTTGCTTTCTGTCCTCCAACTCTGTACGTTTCAGATCTACAATTCTTATACCTGATATTAAATCTCCACGGCCTTGTGCCTCCCTATCTTTGCAATTGACAAGAATTCTGCTGATCTCCTCATTGCCTTTAACTGCGGCCTCTTATCTATTCACCCCAGCATTGACAGATATCAGTATCTGGCATGGCTCATGTCCCAAACTCTGCATAATCTTCTTTAAAACCTGCCTCTTTGACTCACCTTTTGGTCAATTTCTTTATTCATCTCTTTGCCTGAAAGCTTCTTTCTCTGTTAAAGATGCTGCATAAATATAAGCTGTTATCTGGGCAGATGGTATTCCAGGTTTGATTTCATTATTTGTTTTTGGCAGTTGTATTCTAGGTCAGCAAAGATGAGTGCCCGAGTATTCATTGGCAGACTGAGCCCTTACGCTACTGAAAAAAATGTGGAGCGGTTCTTCAGAGGATATGGACGAATTAAGGAAATTGATCTGAAGAATGGATTTGGATTTGTGGTAAGCTTTTTAAAAAAATGTAGAATTTGCAATTTGTGTGTGCAAAACTCCTCTGCAACCATTTATTATGCTTACCTATCTGTTGAAATCAGTGGCAGATTAGGACAGTGAATGTGATTGATTTTTTTTAGCCAACTTTGATTTGCTGACTAGCCTGAGCATCATGTTTGGAGCGGCAAACCAAAACTTTTGTCTTGACTTCCAGACTGGGAGAAGCAAGTAGAGGCACGGATACTTCCACAAGGGTAGCTGAAGCCTCTTTGTCGTCTCCATACAAATAGAAATGTAGTTTTGCCACTACTCACATGTATGAAAATTATCCAGTAATTTGGGATTGCTTTGGGGCTAGGTAAGGTTTTAAATCCACACTATTGGAACGATGAAAGCCAAATCACAGATCTGTTGTTTTGTCTTCAGGAGTTTGAAGATTACAGAGATGCAGAGGATGCAGTTTATGAACTGGATGGAAAAGAGTTGTGCAATGAAAGGTGAGTGTTCCATTCCCACTCCTCTGTATTGTCAAAAACTAGAAGCCTAGTGAGTTATTCTGCAGTGTTTTCAGATGCATAACTGAGCATTTTGTTTGTGCAGAGTGACGGTTGAGCATGCCAGAGCACGCAATAGGGGAGGACGAGGAGGAGGGGGACGTTATCAAGGTCGCTTTAGCCAGAGCTATCAACGCAGTGGAGGAAGGTGAGTCCATTGATCATTTTCTTAAATTGAAAATGTTATAGTAACATAATATAAATATTGTTTTCAAAGAATATATAAAATCAAATATATTTTGATTGACATTAATATAGTTATGTCAAATCATGCACAAAAACATTTTCATTCCTGATGGGTCTAACTTGTAATCACATTTTATGCTACTCTGTTCAGAAATAGTATTTGGCAAAACACTTGTCCAATGTTTATTTTGAATGTCATATTAATTTGTTTATTGGCAAATGAAAAGTGTTGCTTACAATCATTAAAAGATCAGCATGGTACTGAGCCATATGGATGTGGAAGATCTCAACTTTAATACCTGGATCTAGGGACAGCACGGTAGAATAGTGTGTTCTAAAAAAATATTTTTTATTCTCCTTTTTCACATTTTCTAAACAATAAACAATAATCAGTAACAAATATGTCAATCCCCATATCAATAACAACGATCCCATCCTCCCACCAAATCCCAAACATTAGCCCGCATGTTCACACAAACAAATGACAAAAAGGAATTAGGGATCACCCATAGTCGCCATTAACACACACAGACTCCAGCCCTCCCACCCACCCGTCCCAATTAATGTTCGATGTTATCCAGTTCTTGAAAGTGCATAATGAATAATGCCCATGAATTGTAGAATCCCTCCATCCTTCCCCTCAGTTCAAACCTAACCTTCTCGAGTCAAGAATTCCAACAGGTTGCCATGCCAGGGCTCAGGGTGGAGGTTGGAGAGCAACCTCTATCAGGATCCGCCTTCGGGCGATCAACGAGGCGAAGGCTACAACATCTGCCTCCGCACCCATTTCCAACCCTGGCTGGTCCGACACCCCGAATATGGCCTCCCGGGGGCCCGGGTCCAGTTTCACATGCACCACTTTAGAAATTACCCTAAAAGCCTCCTTCCAGTAATCCTCTAGCTTTGGACAGGACCTTGTGAGGTGTGCTCTGTATACCACCTTCAGCTGTATCAGCCCCAACCTCGCGCACGAGCTGGAGGCATTCATTCTCCGGAGCACCTCAAACCAGAACTCCTCCTCCATATCTTCTCCCAATTCTTCCTCCCACTTTGCCTTGATCCCTTCCAGTGGTGCTTTCTCCTCTTTCAAAATAGCTCCATAAACCGCTGACACTACCCCCTTCTCCAGTCCCCCGGTCGTCAGCAGCACCTCCAGCAATGTGGAGGCCGGCTCGGAAGCTCTGTATCTCCTTTCTGGCAAAATCTCAAACCTGCATGTATCTAAACATTTCCCCCTGCTCCAGCCCATACTTTGCTTCCAGTTCCTTCAATCCCTGCAAACCGACCCCTAAGAAACAAATGTTTTAGTGTCTTAATCCCCTTCTCCCATTTCCGAAAATTTCCATCCCACCTTCCTGGCTCAAATCTGTGGTTCCCCCCTGAATCGGCATTTCCCTTGACCCTGCCCCCAACCCGAAGTGTTGGCGAAACTGCCTCCAAATTCTCAATGAAGCTATTATTACCGGACTCCCTGAGTATTTCCCCGGGGCTATCGGGAGCGGCGCTGTTGCTAGTACTTTCAATCCCGACCCTCTGCACAAACTCTCCTCCATTCTGACCCACAAGGAATCAACCCCTCTGACCCAGCTCCGCACCTTCTCCACATTCGCCGCCCAGTAGTAATACATCAGGTCCAGAAGACCCAAATCCCCTGCCTGCCTTCCCCACTGTAGCAGCACCTTTCTAACTCTGGCCACCTTCTCTCCCCATATGAACGAAGTAATCCTTCCCTCAATCTCTCTGATAAAAGCCTTTGGCAGGAAAATCGGCAGGCATTGAAAAATAAACCGAAATCGCGGCAACACATTCATTTTAGCCGCCTGTACCCGACCCGCCAGTGACAAGAGGGAGACCATCCCACCGTGCCAGATCATCTTTCACTCTCCCCACCAAACTAGAAATGTACCTGCGGAGCCCCCTCCCAGTCCCGGGCAACCTGCAGCCCCAGGTACCTAAAGTGAGTCCCTGTCCTACGGAATGGCAGCCCCCCCCACCCCTGGCCCCACCGAGACACCACAAAATACTCATTCTTGTTTAGATTTAGTTTGTACCCCGAGAAAGACCCAAACACTCGAAGCAGCTCCAATATTCCCCTTATCGACACACTCGGTTCCGACACGTATAACAGCAAGTCATCGGCATATAAGGACACCCTATGCTCTATTCCCCCTCCCCGCACTATTCCTTTCCATACCCCTGAACTTCTTAATGCGATGGCCAACGGCTCAATTGCGAGTGCAAACAACAGGGGGGACATAGGACATCCCTGCCTAGTCCCACGGTGGAGAGAAAAGTATCTCGAGCTGACGTTGTTTGTGCGGACACTCGCCCTCGGCTCCTTGTATAGTAGCTTTACCCAGTTCACAAATCTTGATCCAATCCCGAACCGCTCCAGAACTGCCATCAAGTACCCCCATTCTACCCGGTCAAACGCCTTCTCAGCATCCATTGCCACAACCACCACTGTTCCCTTCCCCTCTGCCGGTGCCAT
Organism: Scyliorhinus torazame; assembly: GCF_047496885.1. Taxonomy (NCBI): domain Eukaryota; kingdom Metazoa; phylum Chordata; class Chondrichthyes; order Carcharhiniformes; family Scyliorhinidae; genus Scyliorhinus; species Scyliorhinus torazame. The sequence goes on from NC_092708.1 coordinate 242,715,846, forward strand.
AACGACGTTCAGTACCAGTCTAACGTTTGAAAAGAGATGTCTCCCTCTCACGAACCCCGTCTGATCTTCACCTGTCATCTTCGGGAGGCACTCCTCCAGCCTACCCGCCAGTACCTTTGCCAATACTTTTGCGTCCACATTCAGAAGTGATATGGGCCTATATGACCCACATTCCGTCGGATCCTTATCTTTTTTTAGCAACAGGGAAATCGATGCATGCCCCAAAGTTTGTGGCAACACCCCCTTCCTGATCACGTCTTCAAATATCCCCACCATCAGGGGTGCCAGCTTATCCTTGAATTTTTAATAATATTCCACCGGAAACCTTGCCACCTTCCCCGACTGCATCCTCCCAATCGCATCCTTTCTCTCCTGCTCCACTATCACTCCTTCTAATGTAGCCCTGTCCCCCTCCCCTAACTTCGGGTACTCCAACCCATCTAGAAATTCCTGCATCTCACGGTCTCCCCCAGGTGGCTCTGACCTGTTCAACCCCTCATAAAATTCCTCAAAAACCTTGTTAATCAGATCCGGAGCCACCACTAACTTCCCTGCCCTATCCCTCACCTGAACAATTTCCCTTACCGCTGCCACCCTCTGGAGCTGACCTGCTAACCCGCCTTATCTCCATGTTCGTAAACAGATCATAGATTATCATAGAATTTACAGTGCAGAAGGAGGCCATTTGGCCCATCGAGTCTGCACCGGCTCTTGGAAAGAGCACCCTACCCAAGGTCAACACCTCCACCCTATCCCCATAACCCAGTAACCCCACCCAACACTAAGGGCAATTTTGGACACTAAGGGCAATTTATCATGGCCAATCCACCTAACCTGCACATCGTTGGACTGTGGGATGAAACCGGAGCACCCGGAGAAAACCCACGCGCGCACACGGGGAGGATGTGCAGACTCCGCACAGACAGTGACCCAAGCCGGAATCGAACCTGGGATCCTGGCGCTGTGAAGCAGTTGTGCTATCCACAATGCTACCGCGCTGCCCACTGCACCCCTTGCTCGTCTCTGTTGGCGCACCACCTTCCTGGTTGATAGTCGGCCAAAGCACGCCTGTAGTTCCTTCCTCTTTTCCAGCTTCGCTGGGTCCCCAGCTTCTGCATAACTCCTGTCTACCTCCAACCTCTCATCTGTTACCCTCTGCCGCTCCAATCTCTCCTCTTTGTCCACCCTGGCCGTAAAATAAATCACCTCACCACCGCCTTTAGAGCCTCCCAGACAACTGGCTTCGACACCTCACCCCGTACAGTTGAAACATACATATTCCTCAATTACCTAGCATAGTGGTTAGCACAGTTGCTTTACAGCTCCAGGGTCCCAGGTTCGATTCCCGGCTTGGGTCACTGTCTGTGCGGAGTCTGCACTTTGTCCCCATGTTTGTGTGGGTTTCTTCCGGGTGCTCCGGTTTCCTCCCACAGTCCAAAGATGTGCAGGGTTAGGTGGATTGGCCATGCTAAATTGCCCTTGGGTTAGGTGGGGTTACTGGGTTACGGGGATAGGGTGGAGGTATAGGCTTAATTGGGATGCTCTTTCCAAGAACCGGTGCTGACCTGATGGACCAAATAGCCTCCTTTTGCACTGTAAATACTATGATCTAGGCTGCAGCAATTGATACTGTTGACTTTACTGGAACCGGAGGACCAAGACATTTGGTCCATGCTGAAATGACTTTAATAATAATCTTTTATTGTCACAAATATGAAGTTACTGTGAAAAGCCCCTAGTCGCCACATTTCGGCGTCTGTTCGGATAAGCCAGTACGGGAATTGAACCCGCGCTGTTGGCTTTGTTCTGCATTACAAACCAGCTGTCTAGCCCACTGAGTTAAACCGGCCCAAGAAATTGAGCATTCTTTTGTTTGGTGAAGACAGTAATAGTTGTTTTTACATTGAAAAGCCCAATAACCTGCAGTCTCCAGGCTTTTCATGTCTCTTGACAACATTGAATGCCCCATTGAAACCAAAGTTCTCAGGTCTTGTGTGGAGGGGTAGAAAAAAAATCAATTTTTCTCATGAATATACTTCACCCTCACTGGGAATAAGCATGATTCACCAACTGAAAGTAAGAATTATATTTTTGAGCTATATTTGGTTTAAAAAACAGTATTTGAGTTGTATAAGAAGGGGATATGTTTACTTCTAGTATTTTTAAAGTATTGGGAACTACAGATACATGGAGAAACGTGCGTTATGTTTAATACTTGCTGTGGTATCTCCAGAATAAAGTGTTGACTCAGCTTCAGTAATGCACAATCACTATCCATTTCAGGAATGGTCCTCCAGTTCGTACAGAAAACAGAGTGATTGTTGAGAACTTGTCTTCCAGAGTTAGCTGGCAGGTATGTTGCATGTAATATCTAGTCATATGTAAGAATATATTTATGTAATTCATTAAAACAAATAAAATGAGATGGAATAAAACTGATATGGGTTTAATTGCAAGTAGAGCTTTCAAGGTTAACTTAAGAGTCATTTTGCAGCATAGGGCATCGGTGTAGCACTGTATCTGCATTTCTGACAAGCTCGCCACAAAAGTTAGATTCAAACAGTGAATCTGAATGGAATATAAAGTACCAGTTAAACAAATTGTATGGTCCAGTTCGACAGTAACATGATGTAGGAGAACAAAAATAAATGGTTCTCAACAAGTTGGCATTAAATGTCTCAGAACAGTTCCTTCCAAAAGGAATGTAACTGGTCAGCAGTGGAAACATGTGATGTGACTAATTGTGACTCAATAATTTGAGTTGCCGACAAACAAACCTGGGAGTTTTTATTTAAAAGAATCACCAAATTTGCTCCAAATATACATGTGAAAATTCTAAAATGTTCATTTGTTGTATATTTAATGAAATGCGTGTTTTTTAATTGTGAAAATGGCTCTTAATTAAGTGTTACCAGTTATCTATGGTTAACTGATAATAGTTGCCATTTCTCTCAAGTCTTTCTGTAAATTAAAAAACTGCTGTCAAAGGTGCTATACTTAATGTCAATACCTGGGTCTAAGGTAAAGTGGAAGCTGTAACCCTGCTCAGACTTTTAGAAAGCAATGAATTTTGACTTTCGACTTGTTTATAGTCCTGTGCTATTTTAGGGAGTTGTCACTCCCATGCATCAAGCTGAATTCTTTCCCCATTTAAAGAAACAACATTTAACAATGACCTATGAGCACCCTAGTGGCTCATTATGGATGGCTGATGTGTGGTCTTGAGCAGCACAGATGGATGTACCTTGGTCTGTGTTAGATTACAGACTGTACATGGTTTGGGGGGGTGGGAATAATGCTACATTTTGCCTCTGCTCAGGCTGAAGAGTAAAGGATTCCTGGCCCAGTAGCCACTGTTGTAAAAGACGTGTGATGTGTGGGAATTTGATGGGGCTTGGCTGCCACCAGCCCCCCCCCCCCATCCCTAATCCTCAATTTAGTCCCCATGATCGAATATGCTTACCAGCATTTGTCCGGACTTTCACAAAAATGGGGAACTAGCAGCACCTGTAGAACTGTACTCCCAATAGTGGTCAGCACCTTTGACAAGAGGGGATAAGGGAATGCCTTAAGTTCACCATTATGAAGGAGGGAACACGATGAGACTTTCAGTTCTTTTCATCCAATATAATTAGTTTAGTCTTTTAAAAAAAATTATAGTTGATCTCAATGGGGAAAATGTAAATCGGATAATCCCCACATAAATCAGGCCCATCCTCTGAAACAATGGCTTTGTCTTGCAAAATTAAGTACTGCTCCTTTAACTTGAGAAGTTAAACGTTAAAATACAAAAAATTAACCTTGATTGCCTACTAACCATGAAACTAAAATGTCTGTTCATTCAGTTTTTGTGTTTTTGAAATTTAACCAAGTGTTAAAACCTTTATTTACCAGCCTCTCGTGTCGTTGGCCTTGTGACGTGGAGTGCCGTTGGTTTTCCTATTCGCTGTGCCATGGTCTCTTGGGCCTAGTTGAAATGCCAATCTGCTCCTACCTTTGTCAATTGATGATCTAAATCTGTGTTGTGGTGGTCTGACCAACACTGGTGGGCACTGGGTTTAGTGCCATTTACCTTGCTGCATCCCTGAAAATGATAACAAGGTGTCCTAAAGTCGAGAGTTCTGAGAGCCTGCTGTAAAATGCGAGGTCCTTGATTGGGCGAAAGTCGCTGGTAGGGTTGTTTGGAAGCTCGATTGGAGTGAGGCGAGGAGTCCTTGGTCACGGCGCAAGAGTAGCAATCCCTGTTCCTATGGCAATGCCCGAGTCTGCCTTTAAGGGAGGGTGATGTCCGGGAAGTCTCCCATCGAATGGGTAGTGTCAGTCAAGCGGGTGGTGAAGAGAACCATCTGGTCTTCCGTCGTGGTGGTGCCTCTGCGAACACTTGTTACATTTGGCTGGTTGAATAGCCTAGGGAATTGTACAGGAAGGTAATATAAATTTTGAAATTAGATTTATGTTTTTTTTTTGCTTGCTTTTCCAGTGATGTTCATTGGAAATTGATAGAGAAAGATGTTAATATGCTTTGATTTACCTAACTGATCTGATCTTGTATAGGATCTGAAAGATTTCATGAGACAGGCTGGAGAAGTTACCTTTGCGGATGCGCACAGGCACAAAATGAATGAAGGGTAAGTTAGTTCCAAGAGATTTTGAGTAATTACTGCCTGAAGTCTTTCTCGCTGGGAATATAAAGAATTACAAAACCTGCTAATGGAGCTGTGCATTCATTTTAATTTATGATGAAGGTTTGGTTGTGAATGTAGATCAATTACTAAGATCACATTCAACTTTGTAATGTTGGAAGAAAAAAAAGTCACGTTTCGCTAAAAGTGAACCGATAACATTACAAAGGTGGGCAGCATATTGGCGCAGTGGGTTAGCCCTGCAGCCTCACGGCGCCGAGGTCCCAGGTTCGATCCCGGTTCTGGGTCACTGTCCGTGTGGAGTTTGCACATTCTCCCCGTGTTTGCGTGGGTTTCGCCCCCATAACCCAAAAAAAGATGTGCAGGCTAGGTGGATTGGTCACGCTAAATTGCTCCTTAATTGGAAAAAATGATTTGGGTACTCTTTAAGTTTATATTTAAAAAAACAAAGGTGGAAAGTTAATGTTTTTAAAGTAAATGATAATTGACGAGTAAAATTTATCAATCTTTTTAACAGTTCTCTTCTGAGTGTATTCCTTCATCTGTTTGTTTTTGCTCAAGGCATTCTGAACGATTTTTCTCATGCCGGGGATGGAAGCCCAGTCTTGGACATTACAAAGTGAATAAATTTACTCTGCTTTTCTTCCTAGAATTGTTGAATTTGCCTCCTACAGTGACGTGAAGAATGCTCTTGAGAAGCTCTCTGGCACAGAGCTGAATGGAAGAAAGATCAGGGTGGTTGAAGAACGTAAGCAGCGCAGGTAATTGCCCCAGATTGTAGTGCTGGTTTTTGGTAACATTGATCATCCTAAATAAATTTGAAATACATTGCTACCATGCATCATGGGCTTAATTCGTCATTTGACAAGAACATTTATAAAGCAGAGCAGCTTTTAATAGTAAATATCACAGTGCAGATAAAAGCATCATTGGACACGAATGCTTAAATAAATATATTTAGTAAATCATCTCGATTTATAGTTAACTCCCAAGCAGAATCTGAGTTCACCGTTCTCTGCTGATGGTTTGGGATTTTATTCTGCAGTGTATCTCCCTGGCTGTTCTTTTTTTTGTTAAACTTTATACTTGTATGTCCTACCAATTCATGGACTTTTGGCCCCGTGTAAACTGGGTGGATTTAAACTGAAACAAAACTTGGAACAAGCATATTTCAAGAGTTAGTGGTAATAAAAGCAGTGTTTATATTGTGACTTTTTTTTCACCCCTTCAGGTCTCGTAGCAGGTCTCGTTCTCGCAGTCGAAGCTCTTCTAGATCTCGCTCCAGGGGGCGTAAGTCCTATAGTCGCTCCAGGAGTAGGAGCCGCAGCAAATCCCGATCTGAGAGTAGATCGCCTGTTCCCTCCAAGGAGCAGAGAGGCCATTCCTCAATGGCATCTGGGGATCATGTAAGATCACGCACACGTTCACCATCTGGTGAGAGTACAGACTAAGCATGTTAATGTGGACTTTTACTTGAATGAGTGGAAGTTGATGTAAAGGAATGAATTAGAAAGAAATGCGAATCTTAAATTTGTTAAAACTGCAGTACTTGCATTTACTGAGCTTTGTTCATTTAACTTGTCACATGCAGAGTTGCGTTGCTTAATTATTTCTTCGATGATATTGGTTTCTTTAGCAATGAGTCCAAATTTTTTTTTACTTTTGGTATTAAATGTAATGGTGTAAATTACATTTCTCTTATGTACTCCTTTTAAATAAAGATTGTACATAGTTAGTATTTTGTGTTGCGGGTTTCATAACTTTCACATTTCTGAACTTGGACATCGGCATTTCACAATCACGGGCACTTAGGAAATGACAAGAGGATAACAAGAAAACGACGAGGATGTGCTGAATTAAAGGAAAAAGAAAACGCTAAATAAACCTTTTGCAGTAAAGAGGGGCTAGTAGCACAAGTGTTGCGCCTCTTTTTCTCGGCTGTTGATTGACTTGCTGCTTCGAACTTTACAGTAAACTTTAATGCCAAAATTATTGCACGTGGTCAGTACAAAAATCCTTTTTTAAACTTTGCTTATGTTCCCACCCCCACATTGTACAAGATTCTGTTTATTTGCAATAGCAAACATGGGCATTTCAAAATCTAAATTCTTGATATGCAGAATCTTTTTCATCAGGATGCCTTACTTTTCCGGTCTCCGATTTTAAAAACCTGTGCTTTGGCAGACTTCTGGTGGCAGCTATGGGTGAACAGTCTCTCATGAGGTGCCCCGACCTGGGGATTTGTTTTTTTTGGCCCTTTCCCCCTGATTTATTTAGTGATATTTGGGAATAAATTGGTGAGTTCAATAGAAATAGATCCCCTCTGGTGAGTAATGTCTGGTGGTTACAACACAAGGCACAGGTTGTGCAAGGGATCTTTGTCTGATTCAGAAGTCTCTGGAGAATACGTTAGCTTCTTGACCAAATTTAAGAAGCAGCAGCAGCCAGTCGCGGATCTGGAGGGGGCATTGACCCCAATTCGGGCAGCCATGGACAGGTTAGATCAGTGGGTAGAGATACAGGGGGTGACGATTAAGAAGGTGGAAGAGGTGCTCACTGATCACAGCAACTGGGTGGTCTCTTTGGAGGCAGAAATGGCATTGCGGGCAGGGAAGGTATTAAAGGCCAGGTTTGATGACCTGGAGAATCACTTCAGGCAGCAGAATTAAAGAACTGTTGAGCTGCTGGACGGCCTGGAAGACACAAGCGCCACTAATTAAGTTTCTAAGATGTTTGTAAACTTGGTGGAGGATGGGGTCTTCTCGATCCCTCCTGAGTTGGACCGGGCCCATCGGTCGCTGAGACAGCCCAGAGGTGGAGCCACCATGAACAATCATAGTCCGGTTCCATAGGTACTTGGATAAGGAGCGGGTCCTGAGATGGAAGAAGGGCAATCGAGAGTGTAGATGGCCATCCTATCAGGATGCCGGGGCAGAGTTGGCATGAAGGTGTGTGGCGTTTATTAAGGCCATGCTGCAAGAGCAACGTGTGATTTGGCATGATAGATTCGGCTCGTTTCCGGGTTACTTTCAGAGACCGAGGCTACTATTTTGATGCGCCGGAGGACGCAAATGACTTAAGAAACAACAGATTTGGGGAGGATTGAATTGTTCTGAGGACGATGGTCTTGCTTGGCCAGTCTTTTTTTCATAAATTTAGAGTACCCAATTCATTTTTTCCAATCAAGGGGCAATTTAGCGTGGCCAATCCACCTACCCTGCACATTTTTGGGTTGTGGGAGTGAAACCCACGCAGACACGGAGAATGTGCAAACTCCACACGGACAGTGACCCAGGGCCGTGATCGAACCTGGTTTGTCTGGTGTCTGGGGGGGGGGGGGGGCATTAGTTTGCTGACTGCCGATTCCTTTGTTTTTGAACTGGCTTTATGGGGGTAATGGTGGCCATCTTGGGTGGGCCTGGAGCAGGCGCAAATTGGGTGCGTGCTGGATTGTCTCACATGGAGGATATGGCTGATCCTGGGGGTGAAAAGCGGCAGAGGCCCCTGTCCGGTTAGTTACATGGAATGCAAGGGGTTAAATGGACCAGTTTAAAAGGTTCTGGGCATTTGCCCACTTGAAAAGTAGTTCAGCAGGGGCTTGGGAACCTGAATTGTAGCTCCAGTATACAGGAGGTTGAGAGTAGTGAGGTCATGAGTAAGGTTTCAAAGTTGCAGGAGTGTACCGGCAGGCAGGAAGGTGGTTTAAAGTGTCTTCAATGCCAGGAGCATCTGGAATAAGGTGGGTGAACTTGTGGCATGGGTTGGTACCTGGGACTTCGATGTTGTGGCCATTTCGGAGACATGGATAGAACAGGGACAGGAATGGTTGTTGCAGGTGCCGGGGTTTAGATATTTCAGTAAGCTATGGGAAGGTGGTAAAAGAGGGGGAGGGGTGGCATTTTTAGTCAAGGACAGTATTACGGTGGCAGAAAGGACGTTTGATGAGGACTCGTCTCCTGAGGTATTATGGGCTGAGGTTAGAAAAAGGAAAGGAGAGGTCACCCTGTAGGGGTTTTCTATCGGCCTCCGAAAAGTTCCAGAGATGTAGAGGAAAGGATTGCAAAGATGTTTCTGGATAGGAGCGAAAGCAACAGGGTAGTTGTTACGGGGGACTTTAACTTTACAAATATTGACTGGAAACGCTATAGTTCGAGTACTTGAGATGGGTCCGTTTTTGTCCAATATGTGCAGGAGGTTTCCTGACACAGTATGTAGATAGGCCAGCGAGAGGCGAGGCCATATTGGATTTGGTACTGGGTAATGAACCAGGACAGGTGTTAGATTTGCAGGTAGGTGAGCACTTGGTGATAGTGACCACAATTCGATTACGTTTAGTGATGGAAAGGGATAGGCAAATACCGCAGGGCAAGAGTGATATCTGGGGGAAAGGCAATTATGATGCGATGAGGCATGACTTAGGATGCATCGGATGGAGAGGAAAACTGCAGGGGATGGGCACAATGGAAATGTGGAGCTTGTTCAAGGAACAGCTACTGCGTATCCTTGATAAGTATGTACCTGTCAGGCAGGGAGGAAGTGGTTGAGCAAGGGAACCGTGGTTTACTAAAGCAGTTGAAACACTTGTCAAGAGGAAGAAGGAGGCTTATGTAAAGATGAGATGTGAAGGTTCAGTTAGGGCGGTCGAGAGTTACAATTTAGCTAGGAAGGACCTAAAGAGAGAGCTAAGAAGAGCCACGAGGGGACAAGAGAAGTCTTTGGCAGATAGGATCAAGGATAACCCTAAAGCTTTCTATAGATATGTCAGGAATAAAAGAATGACTAGGGTAAGAGTAGGGCCAGTCAAGGACAGTAGTGGGAAGTTGTGGTTGGAGTCCGAGGAGATAGGAGAGGTGTTAAATGAATATTTTTCATCAGTATTCACACAGGAAAAAGACAATGTTGTTGAGAATACTGAGATTCAGGCTACTAGACTAGAAGGGCTTGAGGTTCATAAGGAGGAGGTGTTAGCAATTCTGGAAAGTGTGAAAAATAGATAAGTCCCCTGGGCCGGATGGGATTTATCCTAGGATTCTCTGGGAAGCTAGGGAGGAGATTGCTGAACCTTTGGCTTTGATCTTCAAGTCATCTTTGTCTACAGGAATAGTGCCAGAAGACTGGAGGATAGCAAATGTTGTCCCCTTGTTCAAGAAGGGGAGTAGAGACATCCCTGGTAACTATAGACCAGTGAGCCTTCTGTTGTGGGCAAAATCTTGGAAAGGTTTATAAGAAATAGGATGTATAATCATCTGGAAAGGAATAATTTGATTATAGTCAACACGGTTTTGTGAAGGGTAGGTCATGCCTCACAAACCTTATTGAGTTCTTTGAGAAGGTGACCAAACAGGTGGATGAGGGTAAAGCAGTTGATGTGGTGTATATGGATTTCAGTAAAGCGTTTGATAAGGTTCCCCACGGATGGCTACTGCAGAAAATACGGAGGCATGGGATTCAGGGTGATTTAGCAGTTTGGATCAGAAATTGGCTAGCTGTAAGAAGGGGTGGTGGTTGATGGAAATGTTCAGACTGGAGTCCAGTTACTAGTGGTGTACCACAAGGATATGTTTTGGGGCCACTGCTGTTTGTCATTTTTATAAATGACCTGGAGGAGGGCGTAGAAGGATGGGTGAGTAAATTTGCAGATGACACTAAAGTCTGTGGAGTTGTGGACAGTGCGGAAGGATGTTACAAGTTACAGAGGGACATAGATAAGCTGCAGCGCTGGGCTGAGCGGTGGCAAATGGAGTTTAATGCAGAAAAGTGTGAGGTGATTCATTTTGGAAGGAATAACAGGACGACTGAGTAGTGGGCTAATGGTAAGATTCTTGGCAGTGTGGATGAGCAGAGAGACCTTGGTGTCCATGTACATAGATCACTGAAAATTGCCACCCAGGTTGAGAGGGTTGTTAAGAAGGTGTACTGTGTGTTAGCTTTTATTGGTAGAGGGATTGAGTTCCGGAGCCATGAGGTCATGTTGCAGCTGTACAAAACTCTGGTGCGGCCGCATCTGGAGTATTGCGTGCAATGCGTGCAATTCTAGTCGCTGCATTATAGGAAGGATGCGGAAGCATTGGAAAGGGTGCAGAGGAGATTTACCAGAATGTTACCTGGTATGGAGGGACGATCTTATGAGGAAAGACTGAGGGACTTGAGGCTGTTTTCGTTAGAGAAGGTTAAGAGGTGACTTAATTGAGGCATACAAGATGATCAGAGGATTAGATAGGGTGGACAGTGAAAGCCTTCTTCCTCGGATGGCGAAGTCTAGAATGAGGGGACATAGCTTTAAATTGAGGGGAGATAGATATAAGACAGATGTCAGAGGTAGGTTCTTTACTCAGAGGGCGTGGCATGCCCTGCCTGCAACAGTAGTGGACTTGCCAACGCTAAGGGCATTCAAATGGCCATTGGATAGACATATGGATGGGCGGGGGGGGGGGGGTGATATTGATAAGGTACGGGGGTAGTTTACTGATCCGGACACACTCGGGGGGGGGGGGCGGGGGGGGGGGGGGGGGATGGAGGAGGAGGCTTTTATGGGATCGAGTCCGAGGGCTCTTGTTACTGCTCCTCGTGTTCTCTCCGGTAAGATTCTCATCCAGAATAGCCTCTGAGAATTTGGAATAATTTAGGCAGCATTTTAAATTGGGCTCTATGTCGCTGTTGGCACTGATTTGCAGGAGCTACAGGTTCAATGTATACTTACATTTAATGTTTTTTAAAAAATATTTTGATTCAAGTTTTCAACATTTTTACAACACAAACAAACCCAACCCTAACCCCACTCCCAACCTCTGAAGTGCCCCCCTACCTCCTGACAAGAACCAGATCCCCAAAATATTAGACAAACAAACCCCATCTCTGGTGGATACCCCTCATCTTTTCACCTTGTCTAAATACAAGAACTCAATTAGATCCCCCAGCAACCATGTCGAGGCACCGGGGGAGAAACTGACCTCCGCCGCAACAACCTGCTTGCGAGCGATCAACGAAACATCTGCCCCCGCACCGGTCTGCTGCTCCAGCAGGTCTGACAACCCGAATATGGCCTCCAGGGGACCCGGCTCTAAATTCACATGCAGGACCTCAGACATGATGCTGAAAAACGCCCCCCAATATTTCTCCAACTTCAGGCAGGACCAGAACATATTTACATGGTTGGCTAGGCCCCTCCCACACTGCTTGCTGCTATCCTCCATCTCCTCAAACAGCTGGCTCATCCTCACCTTCGTTAAATGTGCCCTGTGCACCACGTTTAATTGAATCAGCTCGAGCACAAGGTTGAGGCATTGGCTCTTCGCAGCACTTCGCACTATAATCCTTCCTCCCAACACCATCCCCAACTTTTCCTCCCACTTTGTATTAATCCTTTCCATGGACCCCTTGTCCTCCATAATCCCACCATAGATCACTGAAACGACCCACTCCGCAACACCCCCCACCCCCCAATCGACAGCACCTCCAGCAACAAGGAGGACGGTGCCACTGGAAAGCTCGGGAAAACCGTTCTTGCAAAATTCCTCACCTACACATACCTAAACCCCACCTCATGCTGGAGCCCATACTTCACCCCCAACTCCAAGCTTGTGAACCGCCCCTCCAAAAACAGATCCTTCATTTCTTTCACCCTTTTCTCCTCCCATCCCTGGAACCTTGCATCCATCGTCCTAGCTCAAGCCCATGATTCCCTCTTATTGGCATCACCATAGAGCCTGCCCTCACCTTGAAGGGCTGTCGGAATTGCCACCAAATCTTTAGTTGGCTACCACTACAGGGCCATCCAAGTGCTTCCCTGGGGCGAATGTTAGTGGTGCTGTTGCCTGTGCCCAAAATCCCGATCCCTTACAAGAACCCGCCTCCATCAGAACCCACAAAGCCTCCCGTCTCTACTCCAGCCCCGCACCATCTCCACATTCGCCACCCAGTAATTGTGTAACAGGTTCAGAAGGGCCAAACCCCTGACTGCCGCCCCCTTTGATGCACCGTCTTCCTTATCCTAGCTACCTTCCCTGCCAACGCAAACGACGAGACCAGCCTGTCCACCCCTCGAAAGAATGACTTTGGCAAAAAGACCAGCAGACACTGGAACAGAAACAAGAACTTCGGCAGACTATTGTTTTTACTGCGTTAACCCGGCCTGCCAGTGACAAGGGGAAACTATTCCATCGCAACAAGTCCTGCTTCACCCTCCTCACCAGGCTCGTGAAATTAAGTTTGCAAAGTTGCGCCCAGTCGCATGCCACCTGCATCCCTAAATACCTAAAATGAGTTGTCGCTACCCGGAATGGCAACCACTCCCGCCCCTGCTCCTAGAGAACACCACAAAATATTCACTCTTCCCCAAATTAACTTATGCCCTGAAAATGCCCCAAATTTCCTTAGCAGCCCATTATGTTCCTCACCGACGAGATTGCGTCTGAAATGTACAGTAAACCAAAGCTCGTGGACCAGACGAGGCTGAGGAAAGGATGGGTGGGACAGTTGTTTCACTCTGGGTTGGACTCAAAAGACCAGAGGAGTGGCTATTTTCGTCAGTAAACGAGTGGCGTTTGAGGCGGGGAGCATCGTGGCGGACAAGGGGGGCAGGTATATAATGGTGAGTGGCAAGCTGCAGGGGGCCTGGGTGGTGTTAGTGAATGTATATGCCCCGAACTGGGACGATGCGGACTTTATGAGGCGCGTGTTGGGTAGGATCCCGGACCTGGAGATAAGTCACCTGATTATGGGAGGGGACTTTAATACGGTCTTGGATCCGAGCTTGGATCGTTCCAAGTCCAGAACGGGAAAGAGGCCGGCGGTGGCCAGGGCCTTGTGGGAGTTCATGGGCCAGATGGGGGGAGTGGACCCCTGGAAGTTTACGCGGCCAAGGACGAAGGAGTTTTCCTTTTTCTCCCATGTTCATAAAGTCGATTCGCGAATAGACTTCTTTGTGTTGAGTAGGGCGTTAATCCCGAGGGTGGAGGGGGTAGAATACTCGGCCATTGCGCTCTCGGACCATGCCCCGCACTGGGTGGACCTGCGACTGGGCGGGTCAGCGTCCTCTCTGGCGACTGGATGTGGGGCTGCTGGCGGACGAAGAGGTGTGCGGGCGGATAAGGAGGAGTATTGAGAATTATGTGGGAGCGAAGGACACTGGAGAGGTGATGGTGGCAGTGGGTTTGGGAGGCTCTGAAGGCGGTCATTAGGGGAGAGTTAATCTCCATTAGGTCCCATAGAGAGAGGAAGGAGAGGGCGGAGAGGGAGAGACTGGTGGGAGAGATATGCAGGGTAGATAGGAGGTACGCGGAAGCCCCGGGGGGGGGGGGGGGGGGGGGCTGTTGAACGGGTGCCGGAAATTACAGGCGGAGTTTGACTTGCTGTCCACGGGGAAGGCAGAGGCGCAGCTGAGGAAAGCGAAGGGGGCAGTTTATGAGTATGGGGAGAAGGCGAGTAGGATGCTGGCGCACCAGCTGCGCAGGAGGGAGGCGGCCAGAGAGATTGGGGGAGTGCGCGATAGGGAAGGCAACATGGTGCTGAGCCAGAGAGGGTCAATGAAGTCTTCAGGGAGTTCTATGGAAGGTTATATGAGTCGGAACCCCCGGGGAGGGGGAATGGATGAGGCGGTTCATGGACCGGTTGAGGTTCCCAAGGGTGGAAGCAGAGCGGGTGCAGGGACTGGGGGCCCCGATTGGGTTGGAGGAGGTAGGGGGCTGACAGGCATGCAGACGGGCAAGGGCCCGGACGGCTTCCCCGTAGAATTTTATAAGAAGTTCTCGGAGCTGTTGAGCCCGCTCCTGATGAGAACCTTCAATGAGGCAAAGGAGAAAGGGACCCTCCCTACGACAATGTCGCACGCATTGACCTCGCTTATCCTGAAGAAGGAGAAGGATCCGCTTCAGTGTGGGTCCTACAGGCCGATATCGCTCCTGAACGTGGATGCCAAGCTGTTGGCAAAAATTCTGGCCACCAGAATGGAGGACTGTGTCCCGGGAGTGATTGGGGAGGACCAGACGGGTTTTGTTAAGGGCAGGCAGCTGAACGCGAATGTGAGGAGGCTCCTGAATATTATCCTGATGCCCTCGGAGGGGGGGGGGGGGGGGAGGTGGAGGTGGTGGCTGCGATGGACGCGGAGAAGGCCTTTGACAGGGTGGAGTGGGATTATCTGGGAGGCGCTAGGCAGGTTTGGATTTGGGGAGAGATTTATAGGGTGGGTCAAGCTGCTGTATCAGGCCCCTGAAACGAGTGTCCACAAACCGGCTAAGGTCGGAACATTTCAGGCTGCACCGGGGGACGAGACAGGGGTGTCCCCTGTCCCCGTTGCTGTTTGCCCTGGCAATTGAGCCGTTGGCCATTGCGCTCAGGACTTCGGGGGATTGGAGGGGACTGATGCGCGGAGGGGAGGAGCACCGGGTTTCCCTCTACGCGGATGACCTGCTGTTGTATATTTCGGACCCGTTAGAGGGGATGGGGGAGGTCATGCGGATCCTGGGGGACTTCGGGAGGTTCTCGGGGTATAAGTTGAACGTGGGGAAGAGTGAGCTGTTCGTGGTCCACGGTAGGGGCCAGGAGGAGAGACTGAGGGAGCTCCCGCTCAGGATAGTGGAGAGGAGCTTTCAGTACTTGGGGATACAAGTGGCCAGGAACTGGGATGCCCTGCACAGGCTCAACTTAACCCGGCTAGTGGAGCAGATGGAGGGAGAGTTTAAAAGGTGGGATATGCTCCCGCTTTCCTTGGCGGGACGGGTGCAGACTGTGAAGATGACGGTTCTCCCCAGGTTCCTCTTCGTATTTCAGTACCTCCCCATTTTCATCCCCAAGTCCTTCATTAAGCAGGTGAATAGGATTGTGACAGGATTTGTGTGGCGAATAAAACCCCGAGAGTCAAAAGTGTATTCTTGGAGCGTAGCCGGGGGGGGGGGGGGGGGGGCGTGGTGGAGGACTGGCTCTGCCGAACTTCTGCAGTTGTTACTGGGCGGCCGATGTAGCCATGATCAGGAAATGGTTGATGGAGATGGGGGCGGTTGGAGGCGGCGTCGTGTAGAGCCACCAGTCATGGGGCACTTGTTACGGCTCCGCTGCCGTTCTCGCCGGCGCGATACACCACTAGTCCGGTGGTGACGGGGCACTGAGGATCTGGGGGCAGTGGAGGAGACACAGGGGAGAGGAGAGGGCCTCGGTTTGGACCCCGATACGGAATAACCACAGATTTGCTCCGGGTAGGTTGGATGGGGGATACCAAGGCTGGTATAGGGCAGGTATTAGGAGGATGGGGGACCTGTTTATAGACGGGACTTTCCCTAGCATGCAGGTGCTGGAGGAGAAGTTCGGCCTGCCCCCAGGGAATGCGTTCAGGTACCTCCAGGTTCGGGACTTAGAAAACAGGTGAGAATATTTTCGCTGCTGCCCCCGTGTAGGATCCAGGACAGGGTGGTGTCTGGCATCTGGGTAGGGGAGGGGAAGGTGTCAGACATATATCAGGAGCTGCAGGAGGTGGGGGAAGTCTCAGTGGAGGAGTTGAAGGGCAAGTGGGAGGAGGAGCTGGATGAGGGCCTGTGGGCCGACACCCTGGGCAGGGTGAACTCATCATGTGCCAGGCTCAGTTTAATTCAGTTTAAGGTGGTGCATCGGGCGCATATAACGGCAACAAGAATTAGTAAGTTTTTTGGGGTGGAGGACAGGTGCCCAAGATGTGCAGGGAGTCCGGCGAACCATGCCCATATGTTTTGGGCATGCCCGGCGCTTAAAGAATTCTGGCAGGGGTTTGCGAGGGTGATGTCTCGGATTTTGGACACTCGGGTGAAGGCGAGTCCAACAGTAGCGACATTTGGGGTGTCGGAGGATCCGGGAGTGCAGGAAGTGAAAGAGGCCGAGGTACTGGCCCTTGCCTCCCTGGTAGCCCGGAGACGGATCGTGCTAATGTGGAGGGACTCAAAACCCCCGGGTGTGGAGACCTGGGTTAGCGATATGGCGGGGATCCTCAGCCTGGAGCGAATAAAGTTTGCCTTGAGAGGGTCCTTGATGGGGTTCTTCTGGCGGTGGCAACCTTTCCTTGACTTTCTAGGGGAGCAGTAAGTGTCAGCAGCAGCATCCTGGGGGTGAGGGGGGGGGGGGGTTCAGGTGGGGGTACTGTTGATACAATGTGAGTTGGGCATGGAGACAAAACCCACCTTGTTCTGTTTAAAAAAAAAAATTTTGTTGTGTAAGTAGTTTCATTGTAAGCTGTGGGATATGTTTATTGTTATTTTTTATTACTATCTCTATTTCTATTTTTGTTATGTAAAAACGCTCATTGGAAAAACTTTAATAAAACATTTATTGAATTGTACAGTAGCTGATCGTACAGAGACACCCTATGCACCACCCCCCCTCACTATCCCCATCCACAAGTCCGAGCCCCTCAACACAATGGCCAAGGGCTCAATCGCCAGTGCGAATAGAAGAGGGGACATGGGGTATCCCTGCCTCGTTCCCCGAAATAGTGGAAAGTCCCCTTAATTCATATCATTCATCCACACACATGCTGTTGGATGCTTATAAAACAATTTCACTCATGTCACAAACGTCGGCCCAATCCGACCCATTTTCCAGCACCGTAAACAAATCACTCCACTCTGTCAAACGCCTTCACCGTTTCCAATGCCACCTTTACCTCCCTCCCCTCGGCCGGAGCAAGCACCATGTTCAGCAGCTGCCACACATTCAACGACAGCAGTCTGCCCTTGATGAATCCCGTCTGATCCTCACCCACCACCTTTGGAAGGCATTCCTCCAACGTCACCGCCAACATTCACCAATATCTTAGTGTCCATGTTCAGTAGAGCAATGGGCCTGTATGACCCACACTCCACCGGATCCTTCTCCTTTTTGAGTAATAATGAGATAATGTCTGCCTCATTGTCTCCGGCAACACTCCCCTTACCATCGCGTCCTCAAACATTTCTACTATCAGTGGTGCCAACGTATCCTTGAATGTTTTGTAAAATTATACCAGGAACCCATCTGGCCCCAGTGCCTCACCCGAATGCAGCTTCTCTATCGCTGCCTGCACTTCCCCCACCCCTTTTGGTTCCTCCAATCCGGCCCTCTCCTCCTCTCCCACCTCCAGACACTCCAGTCATAGAACCATAAAATTTACAGTGCAGAAGGAGGCCATTCAGCCCATCGAGTCTGCACCGGCCCTTAGAAAGAGCACCCTACTTAGACCCATATCTCCACCCTATCCCCATTACCCAACCTAACCTTTTTGGACACTAAAAGCAATTTAGCTTGTGCAATCCACCTAACAAGCACATCTTTCGGGACTTGTGGGAAGAAACCGGAGCACCCGGAGGAATCCTACGCAGACACGGCGAGAACGTGCAGATTCTGCATAGACAGTGACCCAAGCTGCGATTCGAACCTGGGACCCACAAGCTGTGACGCATCATGCTAACCACTGTGCTACCGTGCTGACAGTCGTTCCATAAACTCCCTCATCTCTGACTCATCCTCCTGTGGCTCTGACTTATACAAGCCCCTATTAAAGTCCTCAAACACCTTATTCACCTGCTCTGATGCCACCACCAATCCACCCGTTTCATCCCTAATCCACACAATCTCCCTCACTGCTTGCTGCCTGCCAGCGGAGCCAGCCCGCCAGCAATCGACTGACCTTCTCATCATACTCCTGCACAACCCCCCTCGCTCGTCTCAACTGCTGAACCGCCCTCCCCATGGGCAGGTAATCAAGCTTTGCCTGCAACTCCTTCCTCCTCACCGACGGTCCCGGCTCCGAGTCCTCTGCATACCTTCCATCCACCACCAAAATCTCTATCAGCTGCTGTCGTTACTCCCCCGCCTCCCTATTCACCTTTGCCTTGACTGAAATGGCCTTACACCGCACTCCCGCCTTCAACATCTCCCAAACCACCGACAACGAGACCTCTCCATTTCGGTTAAACTCCACATACTCCTCAATCACCCTTCCCACCTTAATGCAAAAATTCAGGCCCTCCCCACAACATCAACTGGTGAGTACCCAAGTCCGGGATGGGCGCTAGCATCTTCCTCATAAACGGAGCGTCGTCCCAGTTTGGGGCACACACACTAACCAACACCACTAGCCTCCCTTCCAGCGCCCCCGTCACTATCACATATCTGCCCCCCTGGTCTGCCACCACCTTCTCCACTTGGAACCTCACCTGTTTACCCACCAATGCCGTCACACCAGGGCTTTTCTGTCGAAGCCCGAATGGAACATCTGGCTCACCCAGCCCTTCCTGAGCCTCATCTGGTCCTTTACCCTCCGATGGGTTTCCTCCAACAGCATCACGTCTGCTTACAAGCCCCTTGGCTGTGAGAAAACTCATGCTCTCTTCACCCGTCCCCCCAGCTCTCGCACGTTCCATGTCACCACTCTGACTGGGGGTCTCTCACTTCATCCCGTCGTTCCTACCTGCCATGACTATTCTCCCAGGCCCTGCCTAGCAGGTGAGACCCAGCCCTGGCCCTAGTCACCGTCACCCCTCCCCACCTCTCCCACCTTCCCAGAAACCCCTCCACCACTTCCTCTTGAAAACACGTCATCCAGTATCATCCACTAGCCCCGCCATTCACACCTCCCAGGTCTGTCCATACCTGCCCATTCAGGTTCCAATGACTGCAGCCCGTTCACTAGCCAATCTTACGTTAGCTAGCACGGTGGGCCCTGTCAGAGCCCACTCCCCCACATCAAAAAAAAATAAAAAAATGTTTTTTTATTGTCACAAATTGACACTTCAATGAAGTGGGCGGCACATGGCACACGCAGTTGGTTAGCACTGGGACTACGGCTCTGAGGACCCGGGTTCGAATCCCGGCCCTGGGTCACCGTCCGTGTGGAGTTTGCGCTTTCTCCCTGTATCTGTGGGGATTTTACCCCCACAACCCAAAGATGTGCAGGGTAGGTGGATTGGCCACACTAAAATTGCCCCTTAATTGGAAAAAATGAATTGGGTACTCTAAATTTAAAAGAAACACTGCAATGAAGTTACTGTGAAAAGCCTCTAGTCGCCACATTCCGGTGCCTGTTCGGGTACACTGAGGGAGATTTCCTCAGTGTCCAAATTACCTAAGAGCACGTCTTTTGGGACTTGTGAGAGGAAACCGGAGGAAACCCACGCAGACACAGGGAGAACGTGCAAACGCCGCACAGACAAGTGACCCAAGTCGGGAATCGAACCTGGGTCCCTCGCGCTGTGAATCAACAGTGCTAACCACTGTGCTATCGCGCTGCCCTTAACACACCAACTCCAAAACTCCCCACACCCACCCCCTCCAAACTCCCAACATCTCACAAGCAAACAAACCCCCAAACCGAAACAACCGGAAATCCCCCAAACCCCTATTACACAGACCAGTCCACCATAACATCCATAACGGGAAAGTACAACGGAAAAAAAGGGAAAAAAAGATAAAGCTCTCAGCCACTCACTGCTTAAGCGAGGTCATCATCTCCGTCCGATCCCTTTCAAAATATTTCAAGAACAACCGCTTAAATTCCCCGGCCATCACTTCAGACATCTTTTCCACCGTGATGGGCGCGGCCCACTCGACAGGCTCTCTCCTGCCATCTTTACCCCTGCAGCATTCCTCACCAGACTTGGCAAGGGGACTATCGCTCACTTCCATTTTCCCTGGATTATTTTTTCTGGTTTTTAAATGCCTCGGACCTTCCCACAACTTCTTGCAAAATAAGTTTCCCAAAACTGGGTGTAAAGGGCCTAGAAAAGACTGCTCTGGCAGGAGCCACCATACATGCGCCCTCCACCTACGTGCCACAACCGGAAGTCTAGATTCAATGTTAAGGGCATGAGAGAGGGAGGCATTGGAGAGGTTTAGGGATATGTTTCTAGAAGAGATTTTAGAGAAGTTCCAGCTCCCGAGAGGGAATGTATTTAGATATTTGCAGGTGCAAGGTTTTGTAGGTAAGAGCTCCCTTTGTGCCCGCATTTTCACTTATGGATGGGGTCCTGCCCTTGGACAAGTTAGGGGAGTGAAGGATCTCGGACATTTCTGGGAAGATTACTGTCCGTGTGGAATTTGCACATTCTCCCCATATCTGCGTGGGACTCACCCCCACAATCCAAAGATGTGCACGGTAGGTGGATTGGTCATGCTGAATTGCCCTTTAATTGAAAAATTAAAAAAAAATTAAAAACAACGAAAAAAACATCATCTCCTCGTGCGCAAGGTTAAGATTAATACAGTTTAAGCTGGTGCATAGTGTGCACTTGACTAGGGCGTGCATGAGTGGGTTCTTCTCGGAGTGAGGATAGGTGTGAGTGGTGTTCTATGGGACTGGCGAACCACATGCACATGTTTTGGTCCTGTCCCAAGCTTGTTAGTTTTAAAAAAGGAGACCCAAAGACTATGTCAGGGATTCTGGGTGTTAAGGTGGAGCCCTATCCAATGGTGGCCATTTTTGGAGGTCGGCCTTGCCAGTGCCACAGGAGGGATAGAAGGCAGATGTCTTGGCTTTTGCCTCTCTAACAGCCTAGAGGTGAGCCTTGCTCGGGTGAAGGCCCTCGGTGCTACCTAAGGCTTCCCGGTTGGGGGATCTGGTGGAATTTCTGCACCTGGAGAAGATCAAATATGCCATGAGAGGGTCAGTGGATGGGTTTTACTCAATGTGGCAGCTGTTCATTACCCTTTAAAGTAGCTGGTTGCGTCAGCTGTTAAGGCCATTTGGGGGGGGGGGGGGGGGGGGGGTGTTGGTCAGTCTAGTAGGGGAAGGGGGTTGGGGCAGATAGTCTTGGTATGCAACTAGGTTAGGATGGATGGTGTTACATTTTTGTAATAATGAAAGGTTTGTTTGAATATTTTGTTGCGGATTTTCAAAATCTTGTGCTTTTTAAAAATTCACTCATGGAATTTGGGTGTTATTGGCACTTATTACCTTTGCCCAATTGAGAAGGGGGTGGTGGTGAGCCTCCTTTGTGAGTTACTGCTGCCTGTGTGGTGATGTTACTCCAACAGTGCTGTAAGATCAGCAGTTCCAGCACTCTGATCCAATGACAATGAATGAATAAGGTCCTGTTGCCATACCAGCCATCTTTTTGTTTGTGAGTCCGTGCTTCTTAAAGAGTTTGTGTCCCTTCTGAGCGTGGTCCTCTTATCACCCAACCTTCTAGCTGTTTTATTTCAGATTTCCAGCATCTGCAGTATTTACTTTAGCAAAGATTATCGGCCTGCATAAGGTTTTGGAAACAAGAGCACTGAAGCTAATTATAGTGCCCTTGTTAAGCTCAATTAATAGTAGTGGGAATTTCACCTGCTGTTCCCTACAGCTAACTTGTAAACAGCAGCTGTGGCTCATTTCTCACTCAAGCCACTGAATCAGAAGGATGTGGGCTCAAGTGCCACTGAAATACGCAGGGCTGGATTCTCCGATTTTGGGGCCAAGTCCGGAGGACCCGTGGCGTTTTACCTGGGAAAAATCGGCGAGGCTCCAGCACCGATCCTCTGATCGGTGAGGGGCTAGCAGCCGCGCCACGTAAAACACACAACTTTCCCGATATGAACGGTTGGAGAATTGTAGGGTCTGTTGTCGAGCATGCGCACGGCAACAACCTGCAGCGGTCGCGCCATACAACATGCCGCCGGCCGTGCGTGGACCCGACCTGCCAGATAGTGCTCCCCTGGCCACCCCAGGCCACCCCCCACCAGTCCCCCCAGCCCTCGCCGAAGCTCCCCCCCCCCCCCCCCCCCCGGCCAGCAGCATGGCCCACGCCCGACTTGCTGATGCTGGACACAGTCAGCAGCTTCCACGCCAGGTTCCCAACCGCTGAGCCCACAGGTCAACCGCCCATCGGGGGCGGAGCATCGGGGGAGGGTCTTCAGGTAACGCCCTGAGGCTGTCCCAACGGCGTGCGCTGTGCTCCTCGATGATGTCATTTTGGAGAGGGGGAGCATCTGAAAACAGGCACCGCCCCCGATTGCATCGTAAAAAGGGATTCTCTGCCCGATTGACGATTACAAAATCGGCATCTGGGAATGGAGAATCCCACACACAGTATCAGCTATGGAGGTGCAATCATTCGGAAGTGGTATTAATCCTGTCCCCTCTAAGTGGCAGTAAAAGATCCCTTGGCAACATGTTCACTTCCTGCTTTGGTAACATCTATCCCTCAACCAACTGCGAAAACTGATTACCTGGTCATTTATATCATTGCTGTTTGTAGAACTTTGCTGTAAGCTGGATGCGGCATTTTCCGACAATAGTGATAAAACATTTCTAACTGAAGTGTTTTGAACATCCTTTTTGAAAGTGAAAGATAATGCATTCATCCTTTATGAGCTTGTTATCCTCGCCAATTGAGTTGTCAGATGCTTTTTAATCTTTTACTAAAGGTATTATAATTCAGAGATATTGAGACATCCAGTATTGAGCTATGAGAATCAGTATGTGATACCTTAAAATAGCTTTCACTCATTACATGTTCATAAAGGCAAAATGTTACGATTTCAATGTCAATAGGTCAAGATATAAAATCTGCAGTTCTAACAGCTGTAATCCCAAAAACTTTCATGAAGGATACAGCTGTCATTGTATATCCATAATCTGAGGGTCTGTCAGCATCTCTCCACCTTCATTACCATTCTGCATGCCTCCCTCCAACCTGTTTCTGATGTCCATACATCAAATCCTTCTACCTGGCCTGTCCTTTCCTAATGTTTCATTTTCTTTTGTTGCCAATCCATTGCAAACTCTCTCTCTTCCTTTTCCAATGGTTGCACATTCTCAGTTTTCACTTCAGCTAAAAGCCTGTGAGATGCTGGGAATCTTGATGTTCTTGCAGACAGATACTTAGGATCTGCTGGACAGGTCGAAGAAGCAAAGGACCCTTTGCCAGGACCACATTTCAAAAGCTGTAATCCCCTTCTCATTGGTGTTATCAAGGGTCCAACTCTAGTGTGCATACAGCACAATGCTCCATACCATGGATTGTATCTGTGTGTATTAAAGTTACTTGATTTTTAGAAGTCAGAAATGGCTGTTGGAGCCAAATGCTGCAGCTAAAGACATATGAAGTGCAAGTTGCAGTGAGTGTCTGGGTATTTGCACTTTTGGTGAACTCAGATGTGCAACGTTTTTAAATTGCGCCTGTCAACAATGGATGAGACCCAACTTTGTGAAATCTATCATGTTAGCAAATGCCTTTCGGCACAGCACCAGGTTCTGCCTGGGCTCCCTCAGCATCTCTTCTTGGTCTTTCCCTCAATAGCCTTGGCATACCATTCCATATTAAAGTAACTGTTTCCATAACTCCCATTGCATGAACTCTTTCAATGCGTTTCACCTCTTAAGCATGTCCTCGTGGGAAATTGTAAGACATGCGCTTCATTTTTTTTAGGTGTCCTTTAGGAAGGTTTTTCAGTCGGGCTGATGAGCTAAAAATAATTCAAGTCCATGATTAAATCCAAAAATGAGCAAGAAATTGGAAAGAAAGGATTTGAATCAAAATTGACTGGTCAGAGCTTAAGACACAACCAACAATTTGTTGTAGTTAAATTTGATTGCCTAGTTCATGATCTACAAGGTGTAATCTACAGTGGGCTAAACAGTTGGCTTGGAGTGCAGAACAATGGCAGCAGCGCGGATTCAATTCCCGTACCAGCCTCCCCGAACAGGCGCCGGAATGTGGCAACTAGGGGCTTTTCACAGTAACTTTGTTGAAGCCTACTTGTGACAATAAGCGATTCTTATTATTAAACAAAATCATTCTTGAAAGGAAGTGACTGAGAAAGTATGTTATAAATTATGAAAGGACATTAAACGTATAGGAATGGTGCATTTCAGACCACTACTTCAAGGTTTCAAACTAGTGGAAAGCAAATTTAGGGAGTTCTTAGTATGCAAGAGGCCAAGACTTGAATAAGTTTCTGGTCAGGACAAAGGTGAGTCAATCGCTCCTTGGCACCAACTTTTCAGAGCAAGAGGGTGGTACAGTGATCCTGTCAGGTGGATGTCCCTTTAAGAAAAGTGTGTTTCATCAAATGGCTGCAGTGATGTGATTGTGTAGGTGGAGCTGAGCTCTGGCTCTGCTTTTACTTTTGTTTTGAGCTGGCAGCTACAGTGTGTTTAGTTTAGTTTTCAGAGTTGCAGAGCAGCATTCAAAGCAAGTAGCTGTGTAATGATCTCGCTCTCTACAAGCTAAAGAATATCTTCAGCTCATTGATGATTTCAAAGTAATACCTGTTTCTGTAGAGAATTTAAACCTGCTGTCTTTGTTTAAAAAGGTTTTAACTTATGGATGTTGTTTGGAAAGATATTAAGGGTTACCTATAGAGTACTGTTCTTTTTGGAGGGTTTGTTGCTCGTTTTAGCCTTAGTTTACTTTATTCTTATTCTGTCACCTTTGCTCATGAGTCGCCAGGTATCTTTCTGATACCGCCACGTGGTTCAAGTCCAAGTAATGATTAATAATGCAACACACCGCTTAGTAAGAGTTAAATCAACGCTCATTTATTATATACAGCAATTAATACTTATACAATAATCCTACTTCTAGACTACTACCTACCACTAAAGGCCAATACTTAACTTTGGAAATGGCCCACCAGGTCAGGGAAACAAATGGTCTTTCAAATTGTTTCTGAGCCTGCGGGATTCAAAAGCTGGTACAGGTCGATAGTCAGGAGCGCCTATCTGGTAGCGATCGCTGGAGTAAGACTTACAGTTTTCTTGTAGCAGGGTCCCGAAGGTTGCGAGCAGGAAGAGAAGGGTCGAGTTGAACTTGGCCCCTATTCTTATAGTCCCCAAAGGCTTCCCGCCTCTCGGGGCAGACCTTGTACCTGGTTCCAAGTGATTGGACGTGGTCCCAATCACTTGGTTCGATATGCTCCAATAATGGGGCGATTCCTTGATCGGGGGGTGGTCGTTTACCTTTCTTTGTGTCAGCCCCTGCTGGCGCCGAAAGGTCTGGGTCGGCTTTCAATTGCTAATTTGTAGCAATTGTTCCCGGGGATGGCTGATTACTATGCAGATGGCTGGGTTGTTGTGGTGTTGACGGCTGCAGGTATCGGTCTGGGCTGACTTCCCCAGAGGCGAATACACTGTTTTACCTGCAGCTGTCCGTTTGAGTCCTGTTGGCTGATTTTCCCATCAGCCTCTTTCGTTCGCCATTTTAAATCGGGGCTTGACCATTCTAATCGGGAATCAGCCATTTTACGTGGCTACAGGTTGTCAGGGTTAGTAGTTGATAAACTGTTTACTGTGTGTTTATAAAATGTTAACTGGATTCATAGAATAAACATTGTTTTTGTTTAAATATACTTTTAGTTCTTTGTTGAATCACGCCTGTAAAGTGGGCCCTTGTGCTACACATAACGAAAATCTATTAAAAGTTGTGGGTCAGGTGAACTCCATGATATACTTTGGGGTTCTCTAAACTCTGGCCCGTAATAATTCTCAGATGCCATATCCCAAACATTGGCCTGTGACAATGGGAAGAGGACTGATTCCATCATTTCAGGTTTTAAATGAGCAGATATGCACTTATCCTCAGACTTATTACCTCATATTTCTGCTTTGTCCCATGCTAATTCTATTGTCAGTCGAGACAGTCTCTTCTTATCCGTGCCATAAAATTAAAACAAAAAACCAAGGATGCTGGAAATCTGAAATAAAAACAGAAAATGCTGGAAAATGCAGTAGGTCTGGCAGCATCTGTAGAGCGAGGAACAAGAGTTACCGTTTTGACTCAAATACGACTCTTCTTCCAAACAGTTCCACCTGATGTGTGCCTGCTCAGCACAGTCATCACGCTTGTACAAAAGTGGCACACATGATACCAAAACTAATTTCGCAGCCAAAGAAACATGTGCAGTACAACAATTACCTTCAGCAGTACCTCTGCTGTCTCCTACAGATGCCTAGAGAGATGGTGTAGAAAATATATCTGTAGCTATGGTGATTTCTGCAGCACGAGGAGCAAGACTAATTCAAAAACCCTTTGCACGTGGGAAAACATTTCTCTGGGTGGTTACCTTGCCACTGAATCTTAAAATTCTTTCACTCTGATCCCTGTAATAATGGGCAATAAACAGTCTTATACAGAGACAGTTTACTGTGTGTACATCATCTTTCATAGTTAGCAGGATGTCCACTTTATTTACCAAGTGATGCAGATGTTGTTTTCTGTAATTGTAGGGCATTTCTGAATTATTGCATTATAGGTATTTGGTGCAGAAAGGGGTTAAAAGTTGGGTTAATGTGTGTACGACTGCTGCAGTAGTGCTTTTAAAGAATCCTGGTTTGAAAGATTTTTGGAGCTAGAGGTGCAATTAAGGCATCATAAAAGCTTGGGCTGATGGAGTTTTTTTTCGATTAAGGGGGTTCCCTGTGGAATTAATTAGATACATTGGGCTGGATTCTCCATCGGTGGGATCCTCCGTTTCACCGGCAGTGCACTTAAGCCTGCTGATTTCCCGACAGCATTGGGATGCCCACAATAGGAAACCCCATTGGCCGGTGCTGGGACACATAAACCCACTGCCGGGGTGGGGGGTGGGGTGCACCACACCAGAAAACAAGTGCGGGGAGGATGGAGGATCCTGCCCATTGTGTTTTTGCAAAGTAAGATGATGTTGTTAATGGGAGGAGCTAGAGTGCCAGACATTTTGCAGAGAAGCAGTTTAGTTTTAGTTCTGGAGATGGAAGTCAAACTATGAAGGAAGTTTCTGAAAAGTTCAGCTCGAGATCCGACATTGTTCTGACAGGGTCAGGTCTCTTCCTTTAAAGCAGTCTCAAAAGACCTCTCTTTCTCAAAGTAAAGTATGAGAAAGGTATTCATACTTTCACAGGTATTCCTGAGTGCTAACTGCAATTCAGTGGATTGAGTGCTGAGATGGATTTGTTGTTTGGGAATAAAGATAGCAGTTAAGGGTTATTGTGTCACTATTGGTTAGCATTGTAAGCTATTTTCTTGTGTGATGTTAAAGATAATTTAATACTGTGTTAGTAATAAAATTTGTTCTGCTACAGAGGGGAAGGCAGGCAGGGGGTTTGGGTCTTCCGAACCTGATTTATTACTACTGAGCGGCGAATGTGGAGAAGGTGCAGAGCTGGGTCAGAGGGGTTGATTCCCAGTGGGTCAGAATGGAGGAGAGTTTGTGCAGGGGGTCGGGATTGAAAGCACTAGCAACAGCACCGTTCCCGATAGCCCCAGGGACGTACTCGGGGAGTCCGGTAATAATAGCTTCATTGAGAATTTGGCGGCAGTTTCGCCAACACTTCGGGTTGGAGGCAGGGTCAAGGGAAATGCCGATTCGGGGGAACCACAGATTTGAGTCAGGGAGGTGGGATGGAAATTTTCGGAAATGGGAGGAGAAGGGGATTAAGACACTAAAAGATTTGTTTCTTAGGGGTCGGTTTGCAGGGCTGAAGGAGCTGGAAGCAAAGTATGGGTTGGAACTGGGGGAAATGTTTAGATACATGCAGGTTTGAGATTTTGCCAGAAAGGAGATACAGAGCTTCCCGGTGGAGCCGGCCTCCACATTGCTGGAGGAGGTGCTGACGGCAGGGGAACTGGAGAAGGGGGTAGTGTCAGCGGTTTACGGAGCTATTTTGGAAGAGGAGAAGGCACCACTGGAAGGGTTCAAAGCAAAGTAGGAGGAAGAGTTGGGAGAGGATATGGAGGAGGGGTTTTCGTGTGAGGTGCTCCGGAGAGTGAATTCCTCCACCTCGTGCCTCACCTTGGGGCTGATACAGCTGAAGGTGGTACATAGAGCACACCTCACGAGGGCGAGGATGAGCCGATTCTTTGAAGGAGTAGAAGACGTGGGTGAACGTTACGGGGGGGGGGGGCGGCTAATCACGTTCATATGTTTTGGTCCTGTCCAAAGCTAGAGGATTACTGGAAGGAGATTTTTAGAGTAATTTCTAAAGTAGTGCACGTGAACCTGGACCCGGGCCCCCGGGAGGCCGTATTCGGGGTGTCGGACCAGCCAGAGTTGGAAACGGGTGCGGAGGCAGATGTTGTAGCCTTTGCCTCGTTGATTGCCAGAAAGCAGATCCTGATGGAATGGAGTGCAACCTCTCCACCTGTGCCCTGGCGTGGTGGGGGGACTTGTTAGAATTCTTGACTCTTGAGAAGGTTAAGTTTGAACTGAGGGAAAGGATGGAGGGGTACTACAATTCATGGGCACTATTCATTATGCACTTTCAAGAACTGGATAACATCGAACATTAGTTGGGGGGTGGGTGGGAGGGTTGGGGGGAGGGGGGCTGTATGTGTGTTGATGGTGACTATGGGTGATTCCTGATTCCTTTTTGTCATTTGTTTATGTGAACATGCGGGCTAATGTTTGGGGTTTGGTGAGAGGATGGGATTGTTGTTATTGATATGGGGATTGACAAATTTGTTGCTGATTATTGTTTGTTGTTGGTGGGTGTAAATTTGGGAGAAAATGTGAAAAAGGAGGAGAATAAAATATATATTTTTAAAAAAAGTAATAAAATATGTTTAATATACCATATCCCTATTTTGCGTGTAATCACTCCGGGAGTGAGGTCTCTTTTCCTCACAGTTTTACAAAACGAAAATAAAATATTGGGGTTTCTGTTCAGTATCCTAGCCACTGTTGAGGCCTGGTTCAGGATCATAATAATCCCTCTCCATCACATAAATCCTCCATTCACTGTGTTTATTTTGTTGAAGTGCTTTGTATCATCCTATTAGGTGCTCACTTTGCAGTCATAAAAATTCAGTTCTAGTTAGAATTACAGTGCTTTCAGAGGCGAGGAAATAGCGGACTCGTGAAAACTACTATCGATTGTCTAATTGTTTTAATTCATATTTAATCTCTATTTAAGAAGTGTGAAAAAGTACTCTAATTGGTGGTACCCTTAAAAGCATAATTTATCATTCATACTGGCATTTTCTCCTTCATTTATTTATTTATTTTTAAATATAAAGTACCCAATTCTTTTTTTTCCCAATTAAGACTAATTTAGCGTGGCCAATCCACCTACCCTGCACATCTTTGGGTTGTGGGGGTGAGACCCACGCAGACATGGGGATAATGTGCAAACTCTCACACGGAGAGTGACCCGGGGCCGGGATTGAACCTGGGGCCTCAGTGCCGTGAGCTGGCATTTCCTCCTCAATACAAAGTGAGTGATGAGATTATTTTATACAGTGTTCCTGATGGCTCAGTGAATAAATGCGAGTCATTATGTTGTCCTGAGCCATGTGGGAAAGGAAAGTTTCCTTGGTTGTGCTAAGTTAGTTGATCTCAGCTGGAAGCAGATCCCTTGACTTTCAATAAGGAAGGCAAAATCAGGCAAGGTTCCCATTCTTGATCATTCTCCAGTGAGAAATGTTCAATCTGACATTGTGGTTGTTGTCACTGAGGGGCAGCATGTCAATGGAAACTAGGATGGGGTGAGCCAAGTATAGACTCTTGGACTCCAGAGATAATAGTGTGGAAGCAGGATGAAAAACCATTGCAAGAGATTCTCTGGCTATGACTGGATAGATAGTAATGGGAGCAGATGAGTGCTGTTCCACCAAGAAGGTGGCAAAGCTGTGTGAGAGGAAGATGCTGGGGAGGACCATGTCAAAGGTTAATCATGGGCCGAGAAAGATGAAGAGGACAGTTCACCAGGTTCACTGTCACGTAGAAATACAGGCTTTGTTCTCCAACATTTGCCAAACTAGCTATTCAAATTAGTTCTTCCGTCTTATCAAGCTGAGGGATGGTTATGGTGGCACAGTGGTTAGAACTGCTGCTTCACAGCTCTAGGAACCCGGGTTCAATTCCGCCTCGGGTCACTGTCTATGTGGAGTCTGCACGTTCTCCCTGTGTCTGCGTGGGTTTCCTCCGGGTGCTCCGGTTTCCTCCCACAGTACAAAGTTGTGCAGATTAGGTGGATTGACCATGCTAAATTGCCCCATAGTGTCCAAAAGGTTAGGCCGGGTTACGGGGTTAGGGTGGGGGCATGGACTTAAGTAGGGTGTGCTTTCCAAGGGCCGTTGCAGACTCGATGGGCAGAATGACCTCTTTCTGGCACTGTAAATTCTATGATTCAATTACATAGAAACATACAAAGATAATACATGGGCAGCACGGTGGTGCAGTGGTCAGCACTGCTGCCTCATGTTGCCGAGGACCCGGGTTTGATCCCGGCCTGGGTCACTGTCCATGTCGCGTTTGCACATTATCCCCATGGCTGCACGGATCTCACCCCCACAACGCAAAGATGTGCAGGGTAGGTGGATTGGCCACGCTAAATTGCCCCTAATTGGAAAAAAATGAATTGGGTACTCAAAATTTTAAACAAAATACATAGAATATAGAAGCAAGAGGAGGCCGTTCGACCCTTCAAGCCTGTTCCACCATTCATTATGATCATGGCTGATCATCAAGTTCAATACCCTGATCCCACCTCCCCAAAGGAATTAATTGTTGCAGACGAGACAGGTGAGAATGTAATGAGTTTATCGAAGAATGTTACAATGAATAGAAAAGGGGTGAGGTGAGGATGCTCTGAGGTAGATGGGTTAATTTGACTTTGGCTTGTATAGCCTAACCTAATTATAAACAGGTGAAGCAAAAGTGGCAGGAAGAACTCGGCAGGGAATTACAATGGGGTTTCATAGATTTCATAGAATTTACAGTGCAGAAGGAGGCCATTCAGCCCAACGGGTCTGCACCGGCCATTGGAAAGAGCACCTTACTTAAGCCCCACACCCACACCCTATATCCTTTATCCCCATAACCCAGTAACCCCACTTAACATTTTTGGACACTAAGGGCAATTTAGCATGGCCAATCCACCTAACCTGCACATCTTTGGACTGTGGGAGGAAACCGGAGCACCCGGAGGAAACCCACGCAGACACGGGGAGAACGTGCAGACTCCGCACAGACAGTGACCCAAGCCGCGAATCGAACATGGGACCCTGGAGCTGTGAAGCAACTGTGCTAACCATTATGCTACCGTGGTTGTGGGAGGATGCCCAGAATAGAGTCAACTCTCCCTCGTCATGTGCCAGACTCAGCCTGATACAATTCAAGGTGGTCCACAGGGTGGTCATGACTGTGGCCCAGATAAGCAGGTTCTTTGAAGGGGTGGAGGACAGGTGTTGGCGGTGTGCGAGTAGGCCTGTGAATCATGTACATATGTTTTGGGCATGTCTGAGGCTTAGGTGATTTTGGCAGGGATTTGCCGATGTCATGTCAATGGTGCTGAAGGTAAGGGTGGTTCCGAGCCCAGAGGTGGCGATCTTTGGTGTGTGGGAAGAGCCGGGAGTCCAGGGGGCGAGAGAGGCTGATGTTTTGGCCTTTGCCTCCCTGGTAGCCCGTAGACAGATCTTATTGGCATGGAGGGTCTTGGAACCCCCGAAATCGGGGGTGTGGGTTAGTGACATGGCCCGGTTTTTCAGACTTGAGAAGATCAAGTTCGCCTCAAGAGGGTTAGTGTTTGCCCGGAGGTGACAGCCGTTTATTGACTTCTTTGAGTAAAATTAAGCTGTCAGCACAGAGGGGGGTGGTGGGCAGGGGTGGAATGTGGGGGTAAAAGGAAAGAGGGAGGCATGGGGGGTTGGTTGAGGTTGGAAATAGTTAGTAGGAAAAATAGGATTGGGGAAATGTGTTTGTAAGCCATGTTGGCTGGGTGTGGTCGTTGGTTGGGTAGGTATTATTTACGTTGTTTTTCCTCTTGAAAATTGTTAAAATTATATATGCCTTAATAAAATACTTTAAAAAATAAGATAGATAATAAAATGAGTGTATATTTCTTGCTGGTTGCCTGTGCACTTCTGGGACTGTTATTTTCGACCTGAGATGTGTTTTCAGGTTCTCCAGTGTATGCCTCTACCTGGAAGGCATTACAGTCTCTTATCCCAAGGGAAGACTAGTAATAGTAGCTACTTCTGATACAATCTCTGCTCCTGTAGATGGACTAAAAGTCACACAATCAGTTGGAGCTCAGACCGTTACCTCTTGAGGCAGTTCTGGCACTGGCACACAAAGGTGTGTTGACAATAATTATCCACATGGCGTCTCCACATGAGTTCATCTGTCGTTTGGACCGTGTAGGATATTGGACCACCGTGAGCCAATACAGTGTGCGTCTGCAATAACCCTGTACATGTTCCCTTCAACTGGACCAGCAAAGTTGCAGGAATCCACTGCTCACTAGTGGCGTTGCTGCGAGCGAACTCTTGTTCTCCTTGTTGAAACAAACTTTTCCTTGAGTCAATTTCTCCTCTCAAGATTTGTGACTGTTAATTTTGCTTTACTATGTCACATATCTCCTCCGGCAAGAGTAAATCAGAGGTAGTCCTCAGCTTCCTTTTCATCAATAGCAAAGCTGGTGAACTTTGTGTAGTTGCATGTGTCGTATTTCGATATGTTACTAAAAACCAGTTCCCACGGCAATGAAGTGAACCTTGGTCCTTAGCAGCTTTCAGTGCCTGCTTCAAGGACTGGGCAAACCTTATAGCTAAACTATTTGTGGATGGATGGTAAGGTGCTGACTTAATATGTTAAACTCCACACATTTTTAAGCAGTCTTAGAACTCTTGGGCTGTAAGCTGTGGGCCATTGTTGCTCATGATTTACTCTGGTTTTTCAAACCTCGCAAAGATCTCGTCGAGTTTCTCAATGGTTTGTTGTGCAGTGGTTGACTTCACGAAGACCACCCCAGGCCACTTTGAGTGTGTGTCAACACTGACCATGTACATGTGCCCCAACTGGACCAGCAAAGTCAACATGCAGTCATTGCCATGACATTTAATGACGCTCCCATGGATGCAATATAAACAATAGCGGTGTGTTCCTTACCCGCACACATGACTGGCACAGTTCAGCTTTTTCTTCTATTTGGGCATGAATTCCTGGCCACCAAAAGTAGCTTTGTGCTAATTCCTTCATGTAACTGCTCCAAAACATTTTGTCATAAATTTGGTGGAATAATAAGTCTCAACCCCACAACAGGCATCCTTCCTGTGCTGTTATTTGAGTCTCCTGGAAATGTATGGTTTTAACTCATATTTCCCTGCTATCCTTCCCTTTAATACCATTTCTTGCAACTTCCCCATCACAGGATCTTTTCTGGAATGTCTTTGGAATTGAGCTGCGTCCCTGGAACATTCTAAATCTGTGAACAGTAAAAAATGTTATCATGATTAGGTGGTATTTGACCAGCTGGTAAAGGTAAGCGTGATAATTTATCCGCATTAGCATGATTTTCGGATTCACGATGTTTGAGCTCGTAGGAATGTGCAGATAGTATTTTTTTTAAAAAAAATATTTTTATTCTCCTTTTTCACATTTTCTCCCACATTTACACCCATGACTTGTAGAACCCCTCTGAGCTTGCCCTCAGTTCGAACTTAACCTTCTCAAGGGTCAAGTATTCCAACAGGTCCCCCCGCCACGCCAGGGCACTGGGTGGAGAGGTTGCTCTCCATCCCAGCAGGATCCGCCTTCGGGCGATCAACGAGGCGAAGGCTATGATATCTGCCTCCGCTCCCGTTTCCAACCCTGGCTGGTCCGACACCCCGAATATGGCCTCCTGGGGACCCGGGTCCAGTTTCACACGCACCACCTTGGAAATTACCCAAAACACCTCCTTCCAGTACTCCCCTAGCTTTGGACAGGACCAAAACATATGAACGTGATTCGCGGGCCCCCCCCCGCAACGCTCACCCACATCCTCTACTCCTTCAAAAAATCGGCTCATCCTTGCCCTCGTGAGGTGCGCTCTATATACCACCTTCAGCTGTATCAGCCCCAACCTCGCACATGAGGTGGAGGCATTCACTCTCCGGAGCACCTCACACCAGACCCCCTCCTCTATAACCTCTCCCAGCTCTTCCTCCCACTTTGCTTTGACCCCTTCCAGTGGTGCCTTATCCCCTTCCAAAATAACTCTGTAAACCGCTGACACTGCCCCCTTCTCCAGTCCCCTTGTCGTCAACACCTCCTCCAGCAATGTGGAGGCCGGTTCCTCTGGGAAGCTCTGTATCTCGTTCCTGGCAAAATCCAGAACCTGCATGTACCTAAACACTTCTCCCTGCTCTAGCCCATACTTCGCTTCCAGCTCCCTCAATCCTGCAAACCGACCCCGAAGAAACAAATCTTTTAGCGTCTTAATCCCCTTCTCTTCCCATTTCCGAATACTTCCATCCCACCTCCCTGGCTCAAATCTGTGGTTCCCCCGAATTGGCATTTCCCTTGACCCTAAACCCAACCCGAAGTGTTGGCGAAACTGCCTCTAGATTTTCAATGAAGCTATTATTACCGGACTCCCTGAATATTTCCCCAGAGCTATCGGGAGCGGCGCTGTTGCAAATGCCTTCAGCCCCGACCCCCTGCACAAACTCTCCTCCATTCTGACCCACTGAGAATCCACCCCTCTGACCCAGCTCCGCACTTTCTCCACATTCGCCGCCCAGTAGTAGTACAACAGGGTCGGGAGACCCAAACCCCCTGCCTGCCTTCCCCTCTGTAGCAGCACCTTGCTCACTCTGGCCACCTTCCTCCCCATATGAATGAGATAATCCTTCCCTCAAGCTCCCTGAAAAAAAGACTTTGGCTGGAAAATCGGTAGGCATTGAAAAATAAACAGGAATCGCGGCAACATATTCATTTTAACCGCCTGTACCTGACCCGCCAGTGACAGAGGAAGGCCGTCCCACCTTGCCAGATCGGCTTTCACTCTCCCCACCAAACTAGTGATGTTTAACCTGCGAAGCCTCCCCCACTCCCGGGCAACCTGCACCCCCAGATACCTAAAATGAGTCCCTGCTCTACGGAATGGCAGCCCCCCCACCCCGCCCCCACCCCCGGCCGAGACACCACAAAGTACTCACTCTTGTCCAGGTTCAACTTGTACCCCGAGAAAGACCCAAATACCCGCAGTAGCTCCAATATTCCTCCTATCGACGCACTCGGTTCCGACACATACAGCAGCAAGTCGTCGGCATATAAGGGCACCCTATGCTCTATCCCCCCCCCTGCACTATTCCTTTCCATGTTCCCGAACTTCTCAATGCGATGGCCAACGGCTCATTCGCAAATGCAAACAGCAGGGGGGGGGACATAGGACATCCCTGTCTCGTCCCACGGTGGAGAGAGAAATATCTCGAACTGATATTATTTGTGCGGATACTCGCCTTCGATTCCTTATATAATAGCTTTACCCAGTTCACAAACCTTGGTCCAATCCCAAACCGCTCCAGCACTGCCATCAGGTACCCCCATTCTACCCGATCAAACGCCTTCTCGGCGTCCAATGCCACAACTACCTCTGTTTCCTTTCTTTCCGCCGGTGCTATAACAACGTTCAAAACCCTCCTAATGTTCGAAAACAGCTGCCTTCCTTTCACGAACCCCGGCTGATCCTCCCCTATTACCTTCGGAAGGCACTCCTCCAGCCTACCCGCCAGTACCTTCGCCAACACTTTTACGTCCACATTCAGAAGTGATATGGGCCGATACGACCCACACTCCGTCGGATCCTTATCTTTTTTTAGGAACAGGGAAATCGATGCCTGCCCCAAGGTTTGCAGCAACACCCCCTTCCCTATCGCCTCCTCAAACATCCCCACCATCAGGAGTGCCAACCTATCCTTAAATTTTTTATAATATTCCACCGGAAACACATCCGGCCCTGCCACCTTCCCCGACTGCATCCTCCCAATCGCATCCTTTATCTCCTGCTCCACTTGCTCCTTCTAATGTAGCCCTGTCCCCCTCTCCTAGCCTCGGGTACTCCAACCCATCTAGAAATTCCTGCATCTCATGGTCTCCCCTGAGTGGCTCTGACTTGTACAACCTCTCATAAAACTCCTCAAAAACCTTATTAATCAGCACTGGGGCCACCACCAACTTCCCTGCCCTATCCTTCACCTGAAGAATTTCCCTTGCCACTGCCTCCCTCCAGAGCTGACCTGCTAACATACCTTCCTTATCTCCATGTTCATAAACTGCACCCCTTGCTCGTCTCAGTTGGCGCACCGCCTTCCTGGTGGACAGTCGGTCGAAGCGCGCCTGTAGTTCCTTCCTCTTTTCCAGCTTCGCCGGGTCCCCATCCTCTGCATGTCTCCTATCTACCTCCAACATCTCATCTATTACCCACTGCCGCTCCAACCTCTCCTCTTTATCCACCCTGGCCTTAAACAAAATTACCTCACCTCTCACCACCGCCTTTAGAGCCTCCCAGACGACTGCCTTCGACACCTCACTTGTACAATTGAAACCTACATATTCCTTAATTACCTTTTCAATTTTCTCACAGAATACTTGGTTCCCCAAAAGCCCCACATCCAGTTTCCACCCCGGTCTCTGCGCTGCCGCCTTCTCTAGCACCATATCCACCCAATGTGGAGCGTGATCTGACACTGCAATTGCAGAGTATTCCAACCCCTTGACTCCAGCCAGCAAAGCCTTCCCCACCACATAAAAGGCGATCCGTGAGTATACCTTATGGACCGCTGAGAAAAACAAATACTCCCGTTCCCTTGGGTGCAGGAACCTCCAACGGTCCATCCCTCCCATTTCCACCATTAGCCCAGCCAGCGCCTTCGCCCCCTCTGATGGGACCAGCGAGCGCGGCCGTGATCTGTCCAACCTTGGCTCCTGCACCAGGTTCCAGTCCCTCCCCCACAATCAGCTCATGCGTGTCCAAGTCGGGAATAGCCCCAAACACATTCCTCGTGAATCCCACATCGTCCCAATTGGGACCGTATACACTTAACAGCGCCACTAATCTCCCCTCCAGTGCCCCTGTCACAATCACATATCTACCCCCTGATCTGCCACCACCTTCTCCACCTGGAAGCGTACCCTTTTGCTGACCAGCACCGCTACCCCTCGAGCCCTTCCATCAAATCCGGAGTGAAACACTTGGCTAACCCAGCCCTTTTTAAGTCTCACCTGGTCCTTCACCCTCAAGTGAGTCTCCTGCAGCATTGCTACATCAGGTTTCAAACTTTTAAGATGTGCAAGCACCCTTGACCTCTTGACCGGACCTCCTAGCCCTCTCACGTTCCACGTGATTATCCTTACTGGGGGTCTCTCACCCCCCCCCCCCCCCCCACACCTTTCTTATCCACCATCACCATACCACCGGGCCCTGCCCCATAAGCCTGACCCGCCCCTGTCCATTGTTAACATCAAACCCCTTCCCCCCTCCCAAGAACCCCCCCTACAAAAACATCCCCCAACATCCATTCCTCTTGCTCGCCTTGTAGGCCCATTGAAGCCTGCTATCCAGGCTCCAACGTCCGCAGTCCTCCTCTCACCTCAGCCCCGTACACTAACTGACTCTAGTTAGCTAGCGCGGGTGGCTCCCCCCGCCAATACCTCTCACCCCCTTCCACCCAGTCCCAGAGAAAGACACAGCAAAACAAACCCAACAATCCAACCCCTACAATTCACTAACATAACATTTAACCGTAGCAACACAGAACGTCATTAACTTGAACACTGTAACAATGCAAAGAGAAGTAAAATTTCAATACAAATCAGTAAAAAGAAAGTGGTAATATTTGTACATTTTCCAGCCGCTCAAACACAGTCCACAGTCTCTCTTCCAGTTCCGCTATTCACGTCTGTCCCAAGCCTTCTGCGCTCACGAACGCCTCAGCCCCCTCTGCTGTCTCAAAATAAAAGTCTTTGGCGTTATATGTTACTCTCAACTTCGGCGGGTACACCACACCAAATCGCACCCCCTTCTTGTACAAAGCCGCCTTCACTCGCCCAAACACCGCTCGTCTTTTTGCCAACTCCACCGTCCAGTCCTGGTAGATCCGAACCACAGTATCATCCCACAGCACCTCACGCTCCTGCTTCGCCCAGCTTAATACTTTCTCCTTCTTGCAAAACTAATGGAAGCAGATAATTACTGCCCTTGGCGGCTCGTTCACTTTGGGCTTCGGCTCTCACCCTCCCCCATCAGCTCCGCCAGCTTTGCGTTGGCCTTGTGTCCTCGATCCCTTCGGACAAGCTCACAATTCTCAAATTGTGCCGCCTTGAGCGGTTTTCCAAGTCTTCCAGCTTTGCTCGGAGTCCTCTGTTAACCTCCACCACCCTCCGCAGCTCGTCCCCCATCGAGGTGACCTGGTCGCTGTGTCGTGTCACGGCCTCCTCCACCTCCTTCATCTTCTCGCCCTGCTCTCTCACCTCGGCCAATGCCTTTGCCACCTCCACCCTGATCGGGCCGATTGCCTCCTCCAACAATGACCTCACCACGACCACCATCTCTTTCCTCAGGACCTCCATGTGCCTCACCAAACGATTTTCCAGCTCCACCACCATCACCTCGGTCATCTTCTCCACCGTAAGTAGTGCGGTCCCGCCTTGCAGTTCGGCTTCCACCATCCTGTCAACACTTTTGCTTTTGCTCGTCTTCTCCTTCGGCGGCGAACCTGCGTTTCCTCCTTTCTTCGACGCTGCTTTTCGCATCCTTTAGCGGCTTATTGTTTTTTATCTTCTTTCCTTTCTCCTCTCTCCCCCTTCACCCTCCTGCCCTTCATCAATCTGACATTCTTCTTTTTTGAGAAAAAAAACTTTCACCTAACTTCCTTAAATCTTCTTTCTTTCTCCTCTACATTCACCTGGAACCAGGCTTCAACCTTCTTTCTTCTTCCTAGATGGGAGCCATCCGACGTGGAGCACCCTCCCTACATGGCGCCCAGGCCTCGGGCCTGCCGCCTCGGCCTCCTCGTAGCTCCGCCCCCGCTGCTCTGACCTGCCGGGCCTGGCGCCTCAGCCCCCGACACCCGCACGGGGTTCTTCGCCGGTTTTTAAACCGGCCCCGCTGGCTGCTCGTGGCGGCCACAAGGCCGACAATAGTCGGGGAGTGCGTGAGGACTCGGGGATTTCCCCGAAATCACCGCGAATCGCGGCCACCGGCGGGATCTCTTGTTGTTGCGGCCGTCCTGC
The DNA here is from genome assembly GCF_047496885.1 of Scyliorhinus torazame. Classification (NCBI taxonomy): domain Eukaryota; kingdom Metazoa; phylum Chordata; class Chondrichthyes; order Carcharhiniformes; family Scyliorhinidae; genus Scyliorhinus; species Scyliorhinus torazame. The sequence continues at coordinate 242,755,382 of NC_092708.1, forward strand.
TCGCCCACGCCACCGGAAGTCGTGCCGATAGTATTACCGGCCATCGCTGGAGTCTACTTGCAGCCAACGAGTAGATATATTTGTGTGGCCAAAAATAGCTGTTAAAGGCCTGTGGTCCATCAGTATTGGGAAATGACGACCATACAGGTATTGGTGAAATTTCCGTACAACAAATATAATACTCCGTTGGCGCGATTCTCCCAAAAGGGAACACAGTCCCTTACCGAGCGCGTTTAGCCGTGTGTTTCCCAGCGTTTGCAGTGCCGAGAAACACATGGCTATTCAACGCGATTCATGTAGAAAAGGGCCCTGAATGGGGAACGAGCGCCCGAGGCCGCACATAGCCCCGTTTTGTACAGTGGGGAGCTCTGCTTTGCAGAACTCGCCATTGTAGCGAGAGATTAGGATGCCATTTTTAAATGGTGTCCTGGTCTCCGAGGCTCCCAAAACAATCCCCAACACCACCCCCCCCCCCAGCCCGAAAGCACTATGGTAGGGTCCCGGGTCCCCCCAACATCCACGCTCGGCAATCCTCGCCCGATTGCGCGTAAAAAATGCCAGCTTGGCAAGTGGGGAGTATTTCATCACACTCCTGACCACACATCCTAGATGATGGACAGGCTTTGGGGAATCAGGAGGTGAGTTACTCGCTGCAGGATTCCTTGCCTCTGACCTGCTCTGATAGCCACCGTATTTATATGGCTAGTCCAGTTCAGTTTGTGGTCAATGGTAATCCCCAGGATGTTGATAGTGGGGGATTCAGCGATGGTAATGCCATTGAATGTCATGGGGCAGTGGTTTGATTTTCTCTTATTGGAGATGGTCATTGCCAGGCACTAGTGTGGCACGAATGTTACTTGTCACTTGTCAGCCCAAGCATGGATATTGTCCAAGTCATAGAATCATAGAATTTACAGTGCAGAAGGAGGCCATTCGGCCCATCGAGTCTGCACCGGCTCTTGGAAAGAGCACCCTACCCAAGGTCAACACCTCCATCCTATCCCCATAACCCAGTAACCCCACCCAACACTAAGGGCAATTTTGAACACTAAGGGCAATTTATCATGGCCAATCCACCTAACCTGCACATCTTTGGACTGTGGGAGGAAACCGGAGCACCCGGAGGAAACCCACGCACACACGGGGAGGATGTGCAGACTCCGCACAGACAGTGACCCAAGCCGGAATCGAACCTGGGACCCTGGAGCTGTGAAGCAATTGTGCTATCCACAATGCTACCGTGCTGCCCAGGTCTTGCTGCATTTGCACATGGACTGCTTCAGTGTCTGAGGAGTAGCAAATCGTGCTGAACATTGTGCAGTCATCTGAAAACATCTCCACATCTGACCTTATGTTCGAAGGAAGGTTATTGATTTTTCTAAAATAAATTGAGAATACCCAATTCTTTTTTTCCAATTAAGGGGCAATTTAACATGGCCAATCCACCTACCCTGCACATCTTTGGGTTTTGGGATGAGACCCACACAAACACGTAGAGAATATGCAAACTCCACACGGACAGTGACCCAGGGCCGGGATTGAATTGGGTACTCTTAAAAAAACCACATTGTTTTTCTTTTGCCAACCATCTAAAATCTGCAGCCTCTGATTCTTTCCACCAATGGGAAAGATTTTTGTTGTCTACTTTATTGCGATCCCTCATGATTTTGACCACCTCTGTTAAAACCTCCTTTTAACCGTCTCTTCTCCAAGGAGAACAGCCCCAGCTTCGCCAATTTATCCACACAACTGAAATCCCTCATCCCTGGAACCATTCTCATATTTCTTTTCTGCACCCCCTCTATAGCCTTCACATCCTTCCTAAAGTTCGGTGCCCAGAATTGTATACACCAGTCAGTTGAGGCTGAACCAGTGATTTATAAAGTTCACTATAACCTCCTTGTGTTTATACCACTGATGGACACCTCTGGCCCAGGGCCACATGCAGCTCATCTGGGTTCTGAGTGCAGCCCATGAGACATTTTATTGACCGTTGTCTCGATGCAGGGTTGTCACATTCTGCTGATTTCCATCGCATAGTTGTTTTCCTACCGGTACAACTGAAATGAAATGCATTGTGAAGGCAAGATGCGTACTGATTGCTCACAGCATTGGCTGGGAGAGCCGTGTGCTCCCTTTGCGTCCAAAGTGTAAATACGTCTTTTGCTTTCACCATTTGAGTTTAATGGTAGATCTATTAATATATATATGATTACGCATTTTCTGCAACTTGATATGGAATATTTGCCGTGTATTAAATGTATTTAATCTTATTCATGGGGGTCATACTTAGTGAACAAGCTGGATTTCAAACTTACGGCTCATTGACCAGCCTAAATTGCCCATCACTTGTCCGATTGAATTGATCGACTTCCGGAGGGTGATGTTGGACCACAGCAATCGAGTGGTGGCGTTGGAGACGGAGGTGGGGCTCCTGGGAGACCTTTACAAGATGTTAAGAGCAAAGATGGAAGAGCAAGAGAACAGGTCTAGAAGGCAGAACCTGCATATCGCCGACCTGCCTGAAGGTGTGGAAGGCACGAATGCCACGAGGTACATCTCGAGGATACTGGCAGGGCTGGTGGCGGAGGGGGTGCTGGACAAGGCCCCGGAGGTGGTTAGAGCACACTGGTCTCTGAGACAGAAGCCAAGAGCAGGGGAGCCACCGCGAGGGGTGATCGTAAGACTCCACAAGTTTGTGGAAAAGAAAAAGATTCTGCAGTGGGACAGGAAGAAACGGAATTGTAAATAGGAGAGGAACAAGGTCGGAATTTACCAGGACATTGGAGCAGAACTGGCAAAATGGCATGCTGGATTTAACAGGGCCAAGGCAGTGCTTTATCGACGACAGATCAGGTTTGGGGTGTTCTTCGGGGTGACTTCTGAAGGCCGGGAGTATTACTTTGAGACCCCAGAGGTGGCCAGTGACTTCATTAAAGAGCACAATCTGGGGGGAGAACAGAACTTTCATGGGAGACGGAGGAGTTGGCATTATGGAGTTCGGTGGATACAGATAGTGCGGGGTTGGAGGGTGGGGGGGGTTCTTTTCTTCCTAGGTGGAGGATTTTTACTGGGTTGATTATTTGTTGTAGGGGTAATACGTTTGTAAGCGGGATAGCTCTCTCCCCCCACCCCCCCGCCCCTGCTGCCTGTGCGGGTGTTTATTTTTGGAGGACGCGACCTGTGGTTTGGGATGTGCCTTTGTTTGGATGGGGGAGGGGGAGGGCTCCAATAGATCTAAAAGGAGAGGATGAGAGGAGGGGGGCTTTAGCAGGAGGAGCCTTCAGGCAGGAGTTGCCAAGCTGGCAGGTAAGTGAGATAGGGGAGATGGCCGCGAGGCAATCTTTGTTCTGTTTATTCACTGTTTATTTCCTTATTTCCCATTTCTTTTATTTATTTATTTTTATAAATTTAGTGTACCCAATTATTTATTTTCCAATTAAAGGGGCAATTTAGCGTGGCCAATCATCCTAACCTGCTCAGCTTTTGGGTTGTGGGGGTGAAACCCACGCAGACACGGGGAGACTCCACATGGACAGTGACCCAGGGCCGGGATTCGAACCCGGGTCCTCAGCGCCGTAGGCAGCAATGCTAACCACTGCGCCACATGCCGCCCCCTTTCTTTTATTTTTGCCGTTACATTTTTGACCCATGCATGTTCAATGGAACTGTAACTTTAAGGCAAATCAGCCTGTACGTATAATGCTAACAGAAGGATCCGGAAGGTTGTGCTGTTTTAGGCTGGTGATTTCAGACTGGCTGATGCTGCGGTTTGATTTAATGAATTGGTTGGGACTGCTGTGCTCTGCCCAGTAACAGGTGGAGATTGGATCTGATCCCACGGGAATGTTTCAGAGCTTCGAGGGTTTCAATTTCTCTCCTGGTTGCTCAGAGGAAGGACTGCTGTCCTCGCCCCTCTCTGGTTTTCTCACAAAAGGCTGTGTTTCTGAACTGGCAGGGAATCTGGATGAATGTATGTACAGGAGAACCATTATAGGCTGTGCAAGCAAGGGAGAACCAACCAACCTTTTCTGCAGAAAAGACTGATGTAAACAAATCCACTCTCTCTTCAGAAAAGGTAGAGGCCTGGAACTAAACCACAAACTGAAAGCAAAGTTTGATATGAAGCAAAGGGGCCTCTTCAGGAAAAGCTGTGACTAATACATTTCTAAATTTCAGAGAAGATCATTACAGGCTGCAAACCAAGGACTTTAGTCAACCAGCATGCTGTGAGGAAAGCATGCTAAAGAACCACCATTTGAAGCAAAGGCATGTCTTTCCTACCTCTGTGTTTGTCTGTCCTGTATGTGTGGGTAGAGGGTGGGACAGTTAAAGCGGGTCGCAGGTTAGCTTGTTGTTATTCAGATGCATTTACTGCATATTTCATCTTTATTCTTTTTTAAAAATATATAAATCTTTTCCAATTAAGGGGCAATTTAGCGTGGCCAATCCACCTAGCCTGCACATCTTTGGGTTGTGGGGGCGAAACCCACGCAAACACGGAGAGAATGTGCAAACTCCACACGGACAGTGACCCAGAGCCGGGCTCGAACCTGGACCTCGGCGCTGTGAGACAGCAGTGCTAACCCACTGCGCCACTGTGCTGCCCTTTCTGGAATTTCGATTGTGATTAATTCATTTGCGTTGTTACTCGGGTCACGTGAGGCTGGAATTGGCCGCACACTTGCCCAGGGTATTGTAACATCTTCAGCAGTACTTTAATCTCCTATGTCCCGGTGGCAAATCTGAACGCCTGCCTCTGTAGCACCCACAGGGACCCAAGGCAAAAGTGAGATGAAAAGAACTGATGTGCCTTGCCCATGCCTAAGGCTAGATTCAAAAGTCGTGTGAAAATCATCTCCATTAAATTAACTAATGCCTGTTTTTCACTGCGCCCCATATGGGTGACCTTGTGGTGCAGCAGTAGGGTGCCTATCTTTGGGCCAGAAGCTTTGGGTTCAAGCCCCAGGCCAGGACTTGGTGGTGGAAGGAGCTTGCATGACGTGATTCAATGGGTTGCTAAACTGCTGGGAATCCTTCCACCATCTATGACCTACCCTCCAGGGAGGAAAAATGTGTGTGACAATGTGCTTTAAAAAAAACCAAATTACTTGGTTACTGTGATAGTCACCACTGTTGTATTATATTGTATATACTGCACTGCATACGAGGGTATTACGGTAAGGCCCCTGTACTACAGGTACGGGGGGTAGATCCCTGCCTGCTGGCTCCGCAGGCGGAGTATAAATGTGTGGGCTCTCCGAACTGCAGCCATTTCGGCAGCAGCTGCGAGAGGCTCCACATCTCTGTGTAATAAAGCCTCGATTACTCTCTACTCTCGTCTCGTCGAAATTGATAGTGCATCAATTTATTACACAGAGAGTTTACAACGATGGATCTCCGCATCAAGCCGGATCGCCTGCAGCTGCACCCTCAAGCAGACAATGCCAAAAAGGACTTCACACATTGGCTAACTTGCTTTGAAGCCTACATCGGATCTGCGACAGACCCAATCCCTGAAGCACAGAAGCTCCAGATTCTGTACACGCGGCTGAGCTCCGATGTCTTTCCCCTCATCCAGGACGCGCCTACCTACGCAGAGGCCATGGCGCTACTGAAGGAGAACTACGCTCAGCAGATCAACAAGATCTACGCCAGGCACCTCCTGTCCACACGGCACCAACTTCCCGGTGAGTCTGTGGAAGATTTCTGGCGTGCCCTGCTCGCCCCGGTGAGAGACTGTGATTGCCAGGCCATTTCGGCCGCTGAACATTCTAACCTGCTAATGAGAGACGCATTCATCACGGGTATAGGGTCGGCCTACATCCGCCAGCGCCTCTTAGAAGGGGCTACGCTTGACCTCGCGGCGACCAAGAAATTAGCAATCTCGCTCACACACCTCACACAACGTACAGGCGTATGCCCCCGACCGCACGGCCCACCCCTCCTGGACATCGTAGACCCGCCAGCGGCCACCCCATCGTGGACCCCATCAGAGACTGCCCCCAGCCAACCCCACGACTGTGACAGCCCCCAGCCAACCAACCCCGGGGGACCCAAATGCTACTTCAGCGGACAGACAAAACACCCCCGGCAGCACTGCCCGGCACGGAGCGCGCTCTGCAAGGCCTGTGGCAAGAAAGGACATTTCGCTGCAGTGTGCCAGGCCCTCTCAATCGCCGCTATTGTCCCTGCGTGCGGCCAGTGGGCGCCGCCATCTTCCTTGCCTCAGACCACGTGCGTCCCATGGGCGCCGCCATCCTGCTCCCCTCACAACACGTGCGGCCAGTGGGCAGAGCCATCTTGCCTGCCTCAGGTTGCGTGCGGCCCGTGGGCACCACCATCTTGCCTGCCTCAGGATGCGTGCGGCCCGTGGGCGCTGCCATCTTCCCCGCCTCAGGACCCCTGCCCGTTGGGCACCTCATTGGGCCGCTCATCACCTGCAACCGCCGCCGACCAGCCGCGTCTCGCCTCCGTCACGATCAACCAGTCCCGACCGCACAACCTCGCGACCGCGTCGACAAAGGTGAATGAGATATCCTGCATGAGATATCCTGCCTTCTGGACTCCAGTAGCACTGAGAGCTTCATCCATTCCAATACGGTAAGGCGCTGCTCCTCTCGTGGTACACGCCATTAACCAAAGAATCTCCCTGGCCTCCGGATCTCACTCCATGGCGATCCAGGGGTACTGCATCGCCACCCTCACCATCCAGGGCGTAGAGTTCAATGGCTTCCGGCTCTACGTCCTCCCCAACCTCTGCGCTGCCTTGCTACTCGGCCTGAACTTCCAGTGCAACCTCCGGAGCCTAACCCTGAAATTTGGCAGGCCCCTACCACCCCTTACTGTATGCGGCCTCACGACCCTAAAGGTCGACCCGCCTTCTCTGTTTACAAACCTCACCCCGGATTGCAAACCCCGCGCCACCAGGAGCAGACGGTACAGCACCCAGGAGGACTTTCATCAGGTCTGAGGTCCAGCGGCTGCTGCGGGTAGGTATCATCGAGGCCAGCATCAGCCCCTGGAGAGCCCAAGTGGTAGTGGTGAAAACGGGGGAAAAAACAGGATGGTCGTTGACTACAGTCAGACCATCAATCGGTACACGCAGCTCGACGCGTACCCCCTCCCACACATATCTGATATGGTTAATCAGATTGCGCAGTACCGGGTCTTCTCGACAGGGGACCTGAATTTTGCCTACCACCAGCTCCCCATTCGCAAGGCGGACCGCCCGTACACCGCATTTGAGGCAGACGGCCGCCTTTACCACTTCCTTAGGGTTCCCTTCGGTGTCACTAACGGGGTCTCGGTCTTCCAACGGGTGATGGACCGAATGGTTGACCAGTACGGACTGCGAGCCACTTTCCCGTACCTGGATAACGTCACCATCTGCGGCCACGACCAGCAGGACCACGACGCTAACCTTTCCAAATTTTTCCACACCGCCAAACTCTTCAACCTAACCTACAACAAGGAGAAGTGTGTGTTCAGCACGAACCGATTAGCCACCCTCGGCTATGTGGTTCAGAACGGAGTTCTAGGGCCCGACCCCGATCGCATGCGCCCCCTCATGGATCTCCCTCTTCCCCACTGCCCCAAGGCCCTCAAACGATGCCTGGGGTTCTTTTCATACTACGCCCAGTGGGTCCCTAACTATGCGGACAAGGCCCGCCCACTCACCCACTCCACCGGTTTCCCACTGACGGCCGAGGCTCACCAGGCCTTCAACCGTAGAGACGCTCCACTTCCAAGTCGAGAGCAATGCATCAGACATCGCTCTGGCCGCCACCCTCAACCAGGCAGGCAGGCCCGTGGCATTCTTTTCCCGCACCCTCCATGCCTCCGAAATTCGGCACACCTCCGTCGAAAAGGAGGCCCAAGCTATCGTTGAAGCTGTGCGGCAGTGGAGGCATTACCTGGCTGGCAGGAGATTCACTCTCCTCACAGACCAACGGTCGGTTGCCTTCATGTTTAACAACACACAGAAGAGTAAGATCAAAAATGATAAGATCTTGAGTTTTACAAAAAGTTCTCAGAGATAGTGGGACCGGTCCTGACAAGGGTTTTTAATGAGGCAAGGGACAGGGGGACACTGCCGCCGTCGATGTCGCAAGCCACCATCTCGCTGATATGAAAGCGGGACAAGGACCCGGAATCCTGCGGGTCATACAGGCCAATCTCCCTGATCAATGTGGACGCCAAGCTCCTGGCCAAATCCTGCCGATTAGAATTGAGGACTGTGTACCGGAGGTGATTGGGGACGATCAGACAGGGTTTGTGAAAGGCAGGCAGCTGACAGCCAACTTGAGAAGATTGCTGAATGTGATTATGATGCCCCCGACGGGCAAGGAGGTGGAGGTAGTGGTGGCAATGGATGCTGAGAAGGCCTTCGACCAGGTGGAGTGGGACTATTTGTGGGAGGTACCCGGACGGTTTGGGTTCGGGGAGGGACTGGTTAATTGGGTCAGACTATTGTACCAGGCCCCAAAAGCTAGTGTAAGGATGAACAGGATAATGTCAGATTATTTCAGACTACACCACGGGACCAGACAGGGGTGCCCACTCTCCCCATTGCTGTTCGCGCTGGCCATATAACCGTCGGCGATTGCGCTGAGAGCTGCAAAGGGGTGGAAGGGAATGACTAGGGGGGTGGTGGAGCACAGGGTCTCTCTCTATGCGGATGACCTGCTCCTGTACGTGTCGGACCCACTGGCCGGGATGGAAAACATACTGGAAACATTGAGGAAGTTTGGCCGGTTCTCAGTGTACAAATTAAATATGGCCAAGAGTGAGATGTTTGTAGTGCAGGCAAGGGGCCAGGAGAATAGACTGAAGGAGCCTCTATTTAGCCTGGTTGGGGAAAATTTCCGGTACTTGGGGATACAGGTGGCACGAGACTGGGGCAGGTTACAAAAGGTAAATTTGACTAGAGTGGTGGAACAAATGAGGAGGGAGTTTCAGAGATGGGATGCACTCCCGCTGTCACTTGCGAGGAGGGTGCAGACAGTAAAGATGACAATCCTCCCTAGATTCCTGTTCATCTTCCAGTGCCTCCCGATCTTTATCCCACGGTCCTTTTTCAAAAGGACCGGCAAAATCATCATGAGCTTTGCCTGGGCGGGAAAATCCCCGCGGGTGTAGAAGGCGATGCTTGAAAGGAGCCGTAGCGAGGGGGTATTGGCATTGCAGAATCTGATCAACTACTACTGGGTGGCTAACATAGCCATGATAAGGAAGTGGATGGTGGGCGCGGGGTCCATCTGGGAGCAGGTGGAGGCGGCTTCGTGCAGGGGCACCAGTTTGGCAGCCCTGGTCACGGCTCCCCTACCGCTTGCGCCGGCCAGGTACTCCACCAGCCCGGTAGTGGGGGCGGCCCTGCTGATTTGGGGCCAGTGGAGAAAGCATGCAGGGGAGATGGGTGCGTCGGTCTGGGCTCCAATATGTGATAACCATCGATTCACCCCGGGAACATGGATGGAGGGTTTTGAACATGGCGGTGGGCGGGGGTGAGGAGGGTGGGCAATATGTTCCTGGAGGGGAACTTTGCGAGTTTGAGGGAGTTGGAGGAGAAAGCTGGCCTGGAAAGGGGAAATGACTTTAGGTACTTACAGGAGCGAAACTTTGTACGCAGACAGGTCTCATCCTTCCCACGCCTCCCGCCAATAGGGATCCAGGACAGAATAATCTCTCGAGGAGAAGGAGGAGAGGATAGAGTCTCGGATATTTACAAGGTGCTCATGAAGGGAGAAGACTCCCAGACGGAGGAACTGAAACTCAAATGGGAGGAGGAGCTTGGCGGGGAGATGGAGGACGGGGTATGGGCGGAAGCCCTGAGTAGGGTAAACTCAACCGCAACATGTGCCAGGCTCGGCCTGATTTAGTTTAAGGTTGTTCATCGGGCCCACATGACGGTGGCTCAGATGAGCAAAGTTTTGGGGGCAGAGGACAAGTGCGCTAGATGCGCGGGAGGACCAGCGAACCACGTTCACATGTTTTGGGCATGTCCCAAGCTTAGGGGGTACTGGGAGGGATTTGCGTGGGTCATGTCCCGGGTGCTGAAAACAAGGGTGGTGATGAGTCCAGAGGTGGCAATTTTCGGGGTTTCGGAGGACCCAGGAGTCCAGGTGGAGAAAGAGGCCGATGTTCTGGCCTTTGCTTCCCTGATAGCCCGGCGGCGAATACTGCTGGCATGGAGGGACTCAAAACCCCCCGAAGACCGAATTATTGCTTTCGGACACTTCAAGTTTTCTGGGAATGGCAAAGATCAAGTTTGCCTTGAGGGGATCTATATTGGGGTTTGCCCGAAGGTGGCAACCATTCATTGACTTCTTCGCGGGAGAGTGAACGTCAGCAGGGTGGGGGGGAGATTAGAGTAGAGTAGGAGGGATAAATAGGCGGGTAGTGTCAATAGGAGAGGAGCGGGTATGTGCATTATGGTTTGGTTGAAGTGTTGGTTTTTTGTTGATGTTTGCATATTTCTGTAATCTGTAACTGTTTACAATGCCAAAAAATACCTCAATAAAATTGTTTGTTCAAAAAAAAATGATAAGATCTTGCGGTGGAGGATCGAGCTCTCCACCTTTAATTACGAGATTTTGTATTGCCCCGGTAAGCTCAACGGGCCCCCCGATGCCCTGTCGCGAGGTACATGTGCCAGCGCACAAGTGGACCGACTCCGGACCCTGCACGACGATCTCTGTCACCCAGGGGTCACCCACTTTTAGCACTTCATTAAGTCCCGCAATATGCCCTACTCCATCGAGGAAGTCAGGGCTGTCCCCAGAGACTGCCAGGTCTGCGCGGAGTGTAAACAGCACTTCTAACAGCCAGACCGTGCGCTCCTGGTGAAGGCCTCCCGCCCCTTTGAACGCCTCAGCGTGGACTTCAAAGGGCCCCTCCCTTCCACCGACTGCAACACGTATTTTCTCAATGTGGTCGACGAATATTCCAGATTCCCCTTCACCATCCCATGCCCCGATATGACGTCTGCCACCGTCATCAAAGCCCTCAACACCATCTTCGCTCTGTTCGGTTTCGCCGCCTACGTCCACAGCGACCGGGGATCCTCATTTATGAGCGATGAGCTGCACTAGTACCTGCTCAACAAGGGCATTGCCTTGAGCAGGATGACCAGCTACAACCCCCGGGGAAATGGGCAGGTGGAGTGGGAGAATGGGAAGGTCTGGAAGGCCGTCCAGCTGGCCCTACGGTCCAGAAATCTCCCGGCCTCCCGCTGGCAGGAGGTCCTCCCCGACGCACTTCACTCCATTCGGTCACTCCTGTGCACGGCGACTAACGAAACCTCCCATGAACGTCTCTTTGCCTTCCCCAGGAAGCCCACCTCCGGGGTTTCGCTTCCAATGTGGCTAGCAGTTCCAGGACCCGTTCTCCTCCGCAAGCACATGTGGCTCCACAAGGCGGACCCGTTAGTTGAGAGGGTACAGCTACTCCACGCAAACCCGCAGTACGCCTACATAGCGTACTGCCAAGACACAGTCTCCCTCAGGGACCTGGCACCAGCTGGGTCCCCATACCCCCCCCCCCTCTGCCCCAGCGCCAACCTCCCTTCCCCCAGCGCACCCCACCATAGCCCCCGCTCCTGGACAATCCATCCTCCCCTTGGTCCCACCCGGGGATGAAGAGGATGTCGACATGCTCCCGGAGTCACCGACGACCGAGCTGACGCCTGACTCGCCACCAGCACTGCGGCGCTCTCAACGACGGATCAAGGCGCCTGACCGTCTAAATTTGTAACCTTCTCTGAAATTTTAAGGACAACCTGTATGTAAATAGTTTTCCATCACCCCCGCTGGACTCATTTTTAACAGGGGGTGAATGTGGTAGTCACCACTGTTGTATTATATTGTATATACTGCACTGCATACGAGGGTATTACGGTAAGGCCCCTGTACTACAGGTACGGGGGTAGATCCCTGCCTGCTGGCTCCGCAGGCGGAGTATAAATGTGTGTGCTCTCCGAACTGCAGCCATTTCGGCAGCAGCTGTAGGAGGCCACACATCTCTGCTTAATAAAGCCTCGATTACTCTCTACCCTCTTCTCGTCGTAATTGATAGTGCATCAGTTACACTTACAGATAGAGCAAGCAATTAGTCAGGGGAATAAGGTGCTAAGCACTGTTGGCTAATAAATAATTTCTGTGGTGTTGACAGTTCAACCTTGCAAGATAATTCTAGTTGTTGGCAGGAATGCTTAAATCTATCTGGTGATGTTTCACTGGCCATTTCAGAAGTTTGAGAGCAAATTTCACGCTCACACTGAAAATTCATGTTCTGGAGGGGAGCCAGGAAGCTATGCACAGGCATAGTCCTCCTCTAACATCTATTCGCTAACTACAAATTGGGTGTCTGCTCATTTAGTCTGCTCATTCCTTGATGTTAATCAATTTTTGATTGTAGGGATGGAGCGAGATGGTAAACCTATTAGTAGAAAATCTAAAATGATTTACTATTCATTATTGTTCTAGATGCATTGTAAGCTATTCTGGACTGCAGAATAATGAAGATTAAGTACAATTGATCACAAGCTTTGAGTATTTTCAATGCAGGTAAGACACAAGGGGCAGGATTCTCCGTTAGCCAATACTGAAATCGGGAAAGGCGATTGGGCAGAGAATCAGTTATGACGCCACAATCGCGACAGGCGCCGGTTTGACGCTGAATCGCATGTCTGCTGAAGGAGAGAGAGGGAGAGAGGGGGTACGACCCGGAGAGGAGCGATTGCATACTTCCCGGTAAAACATTGGCCGTGCTCGTTGGGGGTGGGCGGGGGCGGCGGGGGGGGGGGGGGGGGCCTATCAGGGCCGTGGGAGATGGGGGAGATGGGGGAACAGTTTGAGTGGCTGGGGTGACCCCCCGTTGGACTGGGCGATGTGCAGGCACGGGCTGCCTTTACCGTGGCCTGCAAGGCAGCCATCTTGCTGCGCGCCCCACTGACCACTCATCCTGGCCCCTGGTTCTGCAGAGCGACACCAACCATATGGGCACCCCCACTCACCCCCCATCCCCACCACACCCCACCCAGCAGTCACCAGCTGGGCTGTGGTGCCTAACACTTGCGGGGGCAATGCCAGTCAATGGTACCCCTGGCATCAGGGGCGAGCACCAGGGCCAGAGGCACCCACTGTGGCGGCCACTGACGGGGCCTGGGGTGTAGGGATGGGGGGTGGGGGAGGGACATGCGGAGGCGGAGCCCGCAGTGCCAACCAAGGCCACCATGGTGGAGCATGGGGGTACACACCATGCTAACTTGTCGGCCTATCACCCCCTGCAGACAATGGATATTGGAATTCAACCAGCAATGGTGGCCTTCCTCCTAGTCGCCGCAGCCCTGGGGATGCCCTGCAGCTGTATGGGCTGGATGGAGTTACTCGAGGGGGAGGAAGAAGCTGCTGCAGCAGAGCATGCAGCAGCGGAGCGGGACGCAGCAGAACAGGAGGCAGCCACCCAGAATGGAGAGCTTGCTGCCCAACAGGCTGAGGAGGAGGAGGTGTCAAAGAGGCCTTGTGTGTACTGCCAACGCCTGTCATTCGAGCACCTGCCGGACCAGCCATTCCATCGAAGACTCCGGCTGAGCAGAGAGACAGTGCTAAATATCTGCCAGATCATGGCGCACATGGCACCGTGGGGTATGGGGGAGGACACCAGCTCCTGGTGACCGTCAAGGTGACAGTCGCCCTGAATGTCTACGCATGAGTTCCTTCCAGGCGCCGAGTGGGGTCCTGTCTGGGATCTCACAGGCCTCAGTGCACAGGTGCGTCCGTGCAGTCATGGATGCCCAAACCGAAAGGAGTTCCACTCAATGAATATGCAGCTTATTTGTGACCACCAGCTGAGCATCATACACATGTGCGTGTATGGGGCATGGACACCGCATCGCAACCCCACACTCCCTCACCACCCACCCCTCCCCCCGGCCACCCCCCCGCCTGCAGCCCCATCTGTGATTCCTACCTTTCACATTATGGGGTGAGGCCCCTGGGTTGGCAGTAACAGTGGGTCAGGTCCATGGGATGGAGGATGATGACAACCCGCTTTGCAATGAGCTCTGGTGCTCCACATCATTTGACAATGTCTGACTCCTGCCCACAGTAGCATTCTCCACCGTCCATCTGGGTGACCCCTGCATGGGAGTTGGCCATTCCATCACATGGTCCCATCGGATCCCTGAGGTGGCGGTGGTGGGGGGATGCAGGGGGGTGGGGAGCCGGGGCCACCCAGAGGGTCCCCCCATTCTCCCCCCACCCCCCCAACACCCTCCCATTTCCCCCCATGGCCAGCCCACACCAGCCTACCCCGCACACCCATCAGACAGAGCACTGGGGCAGGTTGTAACGGTGGCACGCTGCCATCCTATCCCCGTAACCCCACCTGACCTTTTGGGCACTAAGGGGCAATTTAGCATTGCCAATCCACCAAACCTGCACATCTTTGGACTGAGTGGCTAATGCTTCAGGGTGTTCTGGACGTCTGCAGGAGATTGACTTCTCGAACTCTGAGACCATTAGACCATAAAACATAGGAGCAGAAGTAGGCCATTTGGCCCATCGAGTCTGCTCCTCAATTCAATGAGATCCTGACTGATCTGATACAATAATCCTCAACTCCGCTTTCCCGCCTTATCCCATAACCCTTTACTTACTGATTAAAAATCTGTCTATCATACAGAACATACGCAGCAACCTAGCCCACAGATTCACTGCCATCTGAGAGAAGAGATTCCTCCTCATCCCCGTCTCTTTCCATCAATCCTGGAGAAAAGCCATCGGTACAGCCAACAAATGGGAAGCACTTTAGAATTTTCTTTGTTCTCTTTCATTTATTAGTTATTTTTAAAAACACCGGTGATAAGAACAAGAGCTGTTTGATTTAAGTTAAAAATCATTCCATCAGTCAGGTAATGAAGAATTGCTTCTGAAGGTCATCTTCGATCTGAATTGGTGCTGGGAAGGTGCAAAATCAGGATCGTCCTGTTGCTGGATGAATGGTGGGGTTAGAGCTATGAGATATGGGTGGTCACCTGGTGGAACCTCCAGGAATAATATGTCCAACCAAAGTTGGCAACCATTGCTATCTGAAGTAGGCAAAGAACGGCACCACTAAAGCACAATGGGTGGGATTCTCCCATCTGAAGGCAGAGTGTTGACGTAGGCCAGGCCACAGTGGGGGCCCCCCAGGGGTTAGACCCCCCCTCCTCCCCACCAGGCCACCCCCGACAGGATGGACGCCGAGGTCCCGCTGGGTAAGACCAGATGTGAACGTCGCCGGCGGGACTCGGGCTTTTTTGGACAGCCGCTCGGCCCATCCCGGACGGAGAATCGCCGGGGTCGGACCGGCGTCGGGGTGGCGATGCGCGAATTGCGCCCGGTCCGGTGATTCTCCGACCCGCCGTGGGCTGAGAGAATCCCACCCCATATTTCTATCTTCCTTCGGTTATGTTAAAATAATAAAAATATGATAACCTGGGGTATTCAGTCTTACCCAATTTTGACACAGTTTTTATATTGGACCATGGCTGGCTGAACGTTTTTGATCCCCATCCTCAATGACAATATAAACTCATGGAGAAGATGATTTCAAAATGTTGGCATTTATAATCCTGCCTTTTTAAGGCAGCACATCCTAAAAGTGCTTCACAGCCAATAAAGCACTTTTGAAGTGCAGCCTCCACTGGAAGGTATGCAGCAGCCAATTTAATGTTTAACAGGAGTCCCTATTCCCACAATGACCAAACAATCTGGAGTTTTAGTAATGTTCATTAGGGGGGGGTGTGTGTGTAAATATTGAGGAAAATATTGTGATAACTCCCCAACTCTTCTTCAAATAGTGTCCAGGGATCTTTTACGGTCAGATGATAAAGTAGACGGGGTCTCAATCCAACATCGGAAAGGGTCATGGCCCTTTAATTCTACACTGAAGTACCCATGATGATCTCCTCATCACTGGAGTGGAACGTGAGCGAAAAACCTTCTGAGATAAGAGAGGGACTATTGAGCCAGCTTGACATCTGAGCGAAAAACCTGGGAGAGAAAATTCACTGTCAATTAACAACGTACATGTACTCATAGAAACATATTTAGAAAATAGAAGCAGGTGGAGGCCATTCGGCCCTTTGAGCCTGCTCCGCCATTCGTTATGATCATGGCTGATTATCAAGTTTAATACCCTGATCCCGCCTCCCCCATAGAAACTCTATGCAGGTCTACACTATTTAGATTCCGTTATTTTTCTAACTGTTTACAAACCACTTGGAAGACAAGTCCATATTATATGACGAAGGGAGTATCTAAGAAAAATGAACTTTTGCACAAAAACAAATAGTTGTAATGAATTTCTGAACTTTTCATTATTTTGTCTGCATCCTTATTTGGAACACTCTGTTTCACCGCTCTTGAAGGTCACCACGGGGTCACAAGGCTTTGCTCGTACAGGAAGTGTAAGCTGTTCCCTCGTGTCCTCCACTGGCACGTATGTCATTTTGGCACCTAAAAGAAACCAACAATTATTCTTCAGCAATTAGTTCATAAGTTCATGTGATATAGGAACAGAATTAGGCCATTTGGCCCATCGAGTCTCCTCTGCCATGCGATCATGGCTGAACTCATTCTGGCCTTAATTCCACCGTCCTGCCGTTCTCCATAACCCTTCAACCCATTAAGATTAGAAATCTGTCTAACTCTTTCTTAAGCTTATTCACTGACCCACATCCACTGCACTCAGGTAACTGTGTGGAGGTTGCACTTTCTCCCCGTGTCTGCGTGGGTTTCCTCCAGGTGCTCCGGTTTCCTCCCACAGTCCAAAGATGTGCAGGATAGGTAGATTGACCATGATAAATTGGCCTTAGGTGGGGTTATGGGGATTGTGTGGGGTTTGGGCCCAGGTAGGGTGCTCTTTCAGAGGGTCAATACAGACTTGATGGGCCGAATGGCCTCCTTCTGCACTGTAGGGATTCTATGATTTTCTGATCTTGTATACCTCAATTTGATCTCCCCTCATTCTTCTAAACTCCAGAGAGTATAGGCCTAAAATGCTTAATCTGTCTTCATACAACAAATCCCTCATCTCTGGAATCAACTTAGTGAACCTCCTCTGAACTGCTTCCAATACTAATACATCTTTCCTCAAATAAGGGGCCCAAAACTGTGCACAGTACTCCAGGTGTAGTCTCACCAATGCCTTGTATAGTTGCACCAACATTTCCTTACCCTTATACTCTATTCCTTAGATATAAATGCCAACATTCCATTCACTTTCTTTATTATCTGCTGTACCTGCATGCTAGTTTTCTGTGACTCATGCGCAAGGACCCCAGAAAATTGGCTCCTCCTTCGTGTTCACACCCAACTATGTTTTCTGGACCAGTTCTGCAGCTATTCAACTATCTTGAATGCTGCCTAAAATCCTGACACAATGTCCACCATCTACTATTGTATTTGCGTATTTTATCAACAGACGATTTCAGATGTTTATGGCATTGTGAACAAACTTTTAGATTTTAAAAAATTGGACTTCCGGTGGCGGCTATGAAGGAGTAAGTCGCACATTTGGTGGCTCCCGCTCAGGTCGGACTTTTGGACCTTTTCCCCCCGATTTTCTACCAGACTTGAATTGTAAAACTGATGACAGAGGCAGTTGTGTACTGAATTCTCACATCGGTGCATGGAGAGAAGGATTAGAAGTGCTCGTAAAGGCAGAAACAGAAAGACAGAAAAGGCTTGGGCTGCAGCTGCAGCAGGAGACAGCATGGCGGAGGACCGGACCTCTGGTTTCTCGACTCAGCGGTCAACGGAGCAGCTGATGCAAGTCATTCAGGAAGCCTTTGCTACGCAGAAACGGGACTGTTTGGACCCGATAAAAGAGTCAATTGAGCGGCTGGAGCTTAGATTGGATGCCCAAGATCGTGCGATCCAGAAGGTAGTGAAGCGTTGGGTACTCTGACACAGATGAACCAACACGGTTGCGTATGGTACAACGCAGTTTTATTTCATTGAACTATAAACATAGTAAACTATTCAGCACATGGTGAGCCTCTGAGTGGCTGGCAATGAGGTAGGTGCCCTGAGCTCTCTCCTGCTCGAGTGCCCAGGAAGTGTCGTGTTCCCTGCTTTTGTACTGTGTATGCTCTTGTCCGTGATTGGCTGTCGTGTTGTGTGTGTTGATTGGTCCGTTGATCTGTCCATCATTATGTGTGTGTGTATGTGCTGTGATGTTCACATGAATATCAAGACAGGTAGAGAAGGCGCTGGCTGAGCAGGAGGAACATCAAACTGAGGTGGAGTTGGAGGTGGGGATGCTGAGAGACCAGCAGAAGAAGCTCCTGGAGAAGGCGGAGGACCTAGAGAATAGGTCCCGCCGGCAGAACTTGAGAATTGTTGGGCTCCCGGAGCTGTAAGTGTGACAACAGTATCCTGTGAGTTTACCAAGACCTGAGTGTGGAGGCGGCCAGGAGAAGAGCAGGCTTCAACCAGATTAGGTCAATCCTTTTTGTGAAAAAGGTGCAGTTCGGACTGTTGTATCCGGCCCGTCTCTGGGTCACGCACGAGGAACAGCATTTTTATTTCGAGTCGCCTGAGGACGTGCTGGACTTCGCGAAAAGGAAAGGACTGGTGGTGGACTGAGAACTTTCGAACTTTGCTGCAACGTTCTTGTTTTTTCTTTTTGTTTTTCTGTTCTTTTTTTTAAAAAATAGTTTCTCGTTTATTGTTTCATGGCAGCTGTTTGTAATGCCTTTTACATTGATTTGGGACCAGCGGCAGAGCTGAGTGAGTTAAGGTTTTCATTTGCATTGTTGGGGGATGGCGGTGTGCTTGTTTAGATCTTGGTGTTTTCTGTCGGGCAATTGTGTGGGGATTGTTTGATGTTGGAGTTTGTTTGTATGAGCGGGGGGGAGGGTGGGAAGGGAACAATAGGTGGGAGCCTATCCAGCACCAGGGATGGGGGTCACCAAGCTAGCTGGGTGAGCCAGCTCACAGAAGCGCAATGGGGGGTGTGCATATGTTTGGTTTATTAAAGGGGTTGGGTTATAGAGTGTTGTTACTAGGGGGGGGAGGGGGGATAAATGTTCTGCTAACGAGGGAGAGACTTGGGCTAAGGGACAGAGAGGAGGTTGGGGGCGGAGGCTGCCTGGGGATGGGCCGGTGGACGTGCGGAACATGGGCTGGAGGCGAGCCTAAAAAAAGGGATGGCTGATCGGCGAAGTGGGGGGGCAATGAGCCCCCCCAACTATGCTGATCACCTGGAATGTTCGAGGGTTAAGTGGGCCGGTCAAGAGGGCACATGTGTTCGCGCATCTTAGGGGACTGAACTTGGTAATGTTGCAGGAGACGCACCTTAGAGTAACTGACCAGATTAGATTGAGGAAAGGCTGGGTCAGTCAGGTCTTTCACTGGGGACTAGATTCAAAGACCAGAGGGGTCGCGATCCTTATCAATAAACGGGTGGTGTTTGAGGCGGGTAGAATAGTCTCGGATGTGGGATGTCGGTACATTATGGTCAGTGGGAAGCTAGAAGGGGTGCAGGTGGTATTAGTAAATGTGTATGTGCCAAATTGGGATGATGTGTTTATAAAGAGGATATTGGGAAAGATACCGGACCTGGACTCGCACAGGTTGGTCATGGGAGGGGACTTCAACACAGTTACTGACCCTGGCTTGGATCGGTCAAGCTCGAAAATGGGCAAGATGCCAGCAATGGCAAAGGAACTAAAAGGGTTCATGGAGCAGATGGGGGGGGAGGGTGTGGATCCATGGAGATTTGGGCAGCCGAGGGTGAAGGAGTTCTTCTACTCACACGTGCATAAAGTGTACTCCCGGATTGATTTCTTTATTTTGAGCAGGGCCTTACTGGCTGGGGTGGTGGACACTGGGTACTCGGCGATCACAATCTCAGACCATGCTCCGCACTGGGTTGACCTGCAGGTTAGTAAAGACAGTAACCAGCGCCCGCACTGGAGGTTGGATGTGGGACTTTTGGCGGATGAAGGGGTGTGCGAGCGGCTGAGGAAATGTATTCAGAGTTACCTGCAGGTCAACGACATGGGGGAGATTTCAGTAGCGATGCTCTGGGAAGCACTGAAGGCAGTGGTCAGAGGGGAGCTGGTCTCAATACGGGCCCATAGGGAGAAGGTGGACAGGGCAGAGACGGACCAACTGGTAAAGGAGATACTACATATCGATAGGAGGTATGCAGAGACCCCTTAGGCAGAGCTTTTAATAAAATAAATAAAATTGCTTATTGTCACAAGTCGGCTTCAATGAAGTTACCGTGAAAAGCCCCTAGTCGCCACATTCCAGCGCCTGTTCGGGGAGGCTGGTGCGGGAATTGAACCGTGCTGCTGGCCTGCTTTGGCCTGCTTTAAAAGCCAGCTATTTAGCCCAGTATGCTAAACCAGCCCCCAGTAAGGGAACGGCGGAGGCTACAGGCTTGTTAACCACAGGGAGGGCAATGGAGCAGCTGAGAAAGGCGAGGGGGGGCGATCTATGAGCATGGAGAGAAAGCCAGCAGAATGCTTGCACAGCAGCTTAGAAAGAGGGAGGCAGCCAGGGAGATAGGGAAAGTAAATGACGGAGATGGGAACCTGGTTGGAGATTCAGCAGGGGTGAATAAGGCGTTTAAGGATTTCTATAGTAGACTGTATAGGTCGGAACCCCCTACGGGGCCAGAGGGGATGAGGAACTTCTTGGAGGAGCTGAATTTCCCAAAGGTGGACGGGGAAGTGGTAGAAGGGCTGGGGGCCCCGATTGGGTTGGAAGAGATAGTGGAGGGTCTGAAGGCCATGCAGGTGGGTAAAGCACCGGGGCCGGACGGGTAGCCAGTGGAGTTTTATAAAAAGTTCTCTGGGATATTGGGGCCGGTGTTGATGAGGATGTTCAATGAGGCAAGGGAAAGAGGGGTGTTGCCCCCGACGATGTCACAGGCCACGATTTTGCTGATTCTGAAGCGGGACAAGAACCCGGAGCTGTGTGGGTCCTACAGGCTGATATCCCTGTTGAATGTGGATGCCAAATTGCTGGCCTAAATATTGTC
Source organism: Scyliorhinus torazame (assembly GCF_047496885.1). Taxonomy (NCBI): domain Eukaryota; kingdom Metazoa; phylum Chordata; class Chondrichthyes; order Carcharhiniformes; family Scyliorhinidae; genus Scyliorhinus; species Scyliorhinus torazame. The sequence continues at coordinate 242,776,424 of NC_092708.1, forward strand.
CTCCAGGATTGAGGATTGTGTTCCGGACGTTATTGGGGAGGACCAGATGGGGTTTGTTAAGGGTAGGCAGTTGGTGGCCAATGTAAGAAGGCTGTTAAACGTGATCATGATGCCCCTGGAAGGTAGGGAGGTGGAGGTAATGATCGCAATGGATGCAGAAAAAGCTTTTGCTCGGGTAGAATGGGATTATCTGTGGGAGGTACTGGGACGGTTCGGATTTGGGCAGGGCTTTATTGACTGGGTCAGGTTGCTTTATCAGGCTCCTGTGGCAAGCGTACGGACGAATAGGACAACATCGGACTATTTTAGACTGCACCGGGGGACGAGACAGGGATGCCCCCTCTCCCCACTGTTGTTCGCGCTAGCTGTAGAGCCATTGGCAATTGCTCTGAGAGCCTCAAGGGGCTGGAAGGGGCTGGTCCGGGGGCGGGATGGGGGTGGGGGGGGGGGGGGGGGGGGGGGGGAACGGACGGACGGACAGGGGGAGTGGAGCACAGAGTTTCGCTCTATGCAGACGACCTGCTTCTGTATGTATCGGACCCAATAGAGGGGATGGAAGAAATCATGAGGCTTCTAGGGGAATTTGGCCGGTTTTCGGGGTATAAGCTAAATATGGGGAAAAGTGAGATATTTGTGGGGCAGGCGAGGGGACAGGAGAGGCGATTGGGGGAGCTGCAGTTTAGATTAGTGGGGGGAAGCTTTAGGTACCTAGGTATTCAAGTGGCGCGGGAATGGGATCGGCTGCATAAATTAAACCTGGCCCGTAGACCGTAAACTAGTAGACCAAATGAAGGACAATTTTCGGAGGTGGGACGCGCTTCCGTTGTTACTGGCTGGAAGGGTGCAGACAGCGAAGATGACGGTACTCCCGAGATTCCTGTTTGTATTTCAGTGTCTCCCCATCTTTATTCCGCGGTCCTTTTTTAAACGGGTCAACAAAGTGATCACTGGCTTCGTTTGGGCGGGCAAGACCACAAGAGTAAGGAAAGTAAAGCTTGAGCGAAGTTGGGGAGAGGACGGGCTGGCGCTGCCAGATTTTAGTAACTATTACTGGGTGGCGAATATAGCCATGATCAGGAAGTGGGTGGTGGGTGAGGGTCGGAATGGGAGCGAATGAAGGCGGCTTCATGCAAGAGCACCAGCCTGGGGCATTGGTATCTGCGCCTCTGCCGTTCCCGCCGGCACGGTACTCCACCAGCCCCATGGTGGTGGCTGCCCTGAGAGTCTGGGGGCAGTGGAGGAGAAATGTGGGAGCAGAGGGAGCATTGGTCAGATCCCCAATCAATAATCACCGGTTTGCCCCGGGAAGTATGGATGGGGGGGTTCTGGATATGGCGGAGAGCAGGGATTGAGAGGATGGGGGATATGTTTATAGAGGGGAGCTTTCCGAGTATGAGGGCGCTTTAGGAGAAGTTTAGGTTGGCGAGGGGAATCAAATTCAGGTATCTGCAAGTGCGAGACTTCCTACGTAAACAGGTGTCAACCTTCCCGCTCCTACCGCTAAGGGGGATTCAGGACAGGGTAGTTTCCAGAGGGTGGGTAGGAGAAGGGAGCGTCTCGGACATTTACAAGGAACTTATGGGGTCAGAGGAGACGCAGACCAAGGAGCTGAAGCACAAGTGGGAGGAGGAGCTGGGAGGAGAGATAGAGGATGGTCTCTGGGCGGATGCGTTGAGTAGAGTCAACGTGTCCGCAACATGTGCCAGGCTCAGCCTGATACAATTTAAGGTCGTTCACCGGGCTCACATGACAGTGGCCCAGATGAGCAGATTCTTTGGGGTGGAAGAGAGGTGTGCAAAATGTGCGGGAGGACCAGCGAACCATGTCCACATGTTCTGGACATGTCCGAAGCTTAGGGATTTTGGCAGGGGTTTGCAGATGTCATGTCCACGGTGTTAAAAACAAGGGAGGCGCTGGATCCAGAGGTGGTGATTTTCGGGGTGTCGGAAGACCCGGGAATCCAGGAGGAGAAAGAGGCAGACGTTCTGGCCTTTGCTTCCCTGGTAGCCCGGAGACAGATACTATTAGCTTGGAGGGACTCAAAGCCCCCGAAGTCGGAGACCTGGCTATCGGACTTGGCTAGCTTTCTCTGTTTGGAGAAAATCAAGTTCGCCTTGAGAGGGGCACTGTTAGGGTTCACCCGGAGGTGGCAACCGTTTGTTGACTTTTTTGCGGAAAATTAATCGTCAGGCGAAGGAAGGGGGGTAAGTTTAGCTTAGAGTAGGGGGTTAATAAAGGTGGGACCTGTAAGGGAGGGAGACTTTTGCACTATGTTTATAGTTTCATCTAGATTGTTTATTTTGTTGTTGTTATAACACCAAAAATACCTCAATACAATGTTTATTAAAAAAAAAGGTTTTGAAAAATTGTATACTCTCCCATTACCATTGACTACTGTCTGAGGTACTATTTCCTGGTGGCTGGAGTCCTGCTTCTATTGCCTAGTCAGTAAATTATAGTCATAGAGTTTTACAGCACAACACGAGGCCCTTCGGCCCATTGTGTCGGTGTGGTGGTATGCATTAGGGGTATTAAGGTACCCTGTGATGCCGAGAGGCTATTGGTGGATAGACGCCGGGTCCCGATTGGATCAGCCAACTACTGGCTCCACCCAGTAAGGCGGAGTATAAGAGCCCGGGTTCTCCCAGCAGCCGCATTCTGTAACTGTGCTGCTGGGGAACAAGTCTGCGTAATAAAGCCATCGATTGACTCCTTCTCATCTCGTCTCATGAGTGATTGATTGTGCTATAGTCGGCGCCAGCCATCAAGCACCTATCTCTCCTGATGCCGTTTTCCAACACCTGGTCCGTAACCTTGTAAGCTATTGTGTTGCAAGTGCTCATCTAAATGCTTCTTAAATGTTATGTGGGTTCCCACTTCTATCACCCTTCAGGCAGTGAGTTCCAGATTCCCATCACCCTTTGGGTAAAAACGTTTTTCCTCAAATCCCTTCAATGTCCTGTTCCTCAAGCCTGGTTATTGACCCCTCTACAAAGGGGAAAAGATCCTTCGTGTCTACCTCTATGTCCTTCATAATGTTGTACGCTTTGATCATGTCCCCCCTCAGCCTTCTCTGCTCCAAGAAAAATAACCCCAGCCTAACCAGCCTCTCTTCATAGCTGAAACGCTCCAGCCCAGGCATCATTCTGCTGAATCATCTCTGCACCCTTTATAGTGCAGTCACATCTGGTGTGGCGCCCAGACCTGCACAGTATTATGTGGCCTAACGAGCGTCTTATATAGCTCCATCATAACCTCCCTGCTCTTATTTTCTATGCTTCGGGTAATAAAGGCAAATATCCCATATGACTTCTTAATTGCCTTATCTACCTTCAGGGATCTTTGGGCATGTATCCCAAGGTCCCTCTGGTCCTCTCTATTTCCTAATATCCTGCCGGTCAACAAAATGAGTGCTGTATGGTCTCTCCCTATAAAGTCAGGAGTCAGGCTGATTCCTCTGATGGCCCTTGTTACATGATGCTGCTCACTGCCTCTACAAGAAGGCTGTAGACCAGTCTGAACAGAGTGAGTACAGTGCAACAATATTCAATACTCAACAACATTGAAAAGAACAACAGCCTGAATCAGTGTCAGCCCCAAACACCTTCTCTTCCTTTGCCTGATTAATCATGACATATGGTTGGTTCCCTGAATGTAGAATGCTTGCCAAGTAAGTTCAGCTATGGTGACAATGAATGCATGTCTGTGTGCACCATGTTAAAAAAGTAATGATGATTAAAAAAAAGAATCAAACTAGTAAAGTGAATAACAAACAGAGGTTAAATTAAATAACTTGATTTATCAAAAATCCTTATTATTTTGGAGAAAAAAAACAACAAAGTTCAAATCACTGCTACCTGTACATCTTAAATCGACCACGCTGTCTTTATACCGAATCTCTCTGTCACAAACCCTATAGTGGGAAACGCACATTTGTCATTCTTGCTTGTAAAACATAGGAAAACTACTTTATATCAAACTACCACCTTCCCCCCCCCCACTCCCCTCCTCACCCCATGTTCAATTCCCCCTTAATGCAATAGTCTATTATGTTCACAGAAATAGTCCTTTCTCAAAACCATGTTTTAGTTCTGCTCCCAGTCCTGATCTTATCCTTTTCAAGGTGATGCCATCATGACCGCACACTTTATGTTCATGATCTGATCACACTTACTGCCAAACAACGGCTAGTAGCTGGACTCATCCATGGCATGTGCACTGTCAATGGGAAGGGTTAGCCTGGACAAATTTTGGGAACCTTGCTCTTGCCCCTGCTTTCCGTAAGCTCTCTGCACTTGGCTGATCTATGGTGTGAAGGTTTTAAAGGTGACTAGGCAGCGGCTGTTTGCCATTAAAGGGAACAGGACAGCGGGCAAAGCACAAGCACTGTTTCGAGGACAGGCAGGAAGTAAATTCATTGTCTAAAATGTGTGTAGTTAGGGAGGATTCATTGAGCTTCTTGCTGCTGGAGGTTGCGCAAAGGCAATTGACTCTCAGAAAGCCCCCCTGCCCATTAAAATACAGATTCAAGGTTGGAGGTAGAGCAGTGAGCTAAAATACCTCAGAGATAATTTTCGGAGAAGTGCAAAGGTTAAGACACTCTTTGTTTATAGAGCCCCTCCAGTGGAGAAGGATTCCATTTGGCCCATTGTGTCTGCACTGACTCTGTGAAAGAGAACCCATCCAGGCCCATTCCCCAACCCGTAACCCGACCTAACCTTTGGACACTAAGGGGTATTTTAGCATGGCTAATCCACCGGACCTGCACATCTTTGGACTGTGGGAGGAAGCTGGAGCACCCGTAGGAAACCCACGCAGACACGGGGAGAACATGCAAACTCCACAGTCACCCAAGGCTGAAATTGAACCCGGGTCCCTGGTTCTGTGAGGCAGCAGTGCTCACCACTGTGCCGCCTTGCTGCCCTGTTTAGTTATTGCTGTTGGGTGTGGGAGGCATGATATAAATGTAAATGTTCATCTCATTGTTCTCAAGGAAATTGAATGGAAACAATCTTTTTACAATTTCTGCATTTACTTTTAATGCATTGAAGTTGACACACAATTCTATTGAGGCACAACTGTGCAAAGTGGTCCTGTGTTGGAACACCGCTACCAGAAGCAACATACATTATGCATTGCAGTATCTTTGTATTGGGGAGCAGTTACACTGGGCACTGGGGTAGGCGTCAGGGGAAGAGGGTAGGTGCTAGTCAATATTTGGCTACGGTGGCAAACTTGAGTTTGCTCCTCTGTCACTATTGGCCATAAAATGGAGGACCGAGAGAACAGCTATGTCATATTAACTTGTACAATTTCTAGAGATGACCTGAGCCCAATCTGGTTGTAAATCCAGGGAGGATACGTACGAGGACGGGTTTGGAGGTGGGTGTGAAGTCACAGTATGTATTCCCTATTTATTAATATAATTCCTATACTCTATTAAATCATCAGTCCAGGATCAAACAGCTGGAAAATGATGCACAACAGGATTTGCAACCTTCCCTCTCTTTGATCGCAACATTGTCTATCTCTGACCCTGTGGTAATACCAGGTATTGCAGTATCTGAGAGATGGATGACCATTGGCTAGACCTAGGAGAACCATTGGCTAATGTACATAGCTCCACCCTGAGAGGCAGAGTATAAGAACCAATGCCATCCCAGCAGCCTTCGCTTTCTGTATCGAAGCTGCTGGGAACAGTACAAGCTGATTAAAGCCTATTAGTTATGACTCACCTTGTCTCGAGAGTAATTGATTGCGCATCAACTTAATCAGCTATTACTTCAGTTGAAAGGATGGATCTCCGCCTTCAGCTCAGCCCCCACGCAGAAAACTCCGCTGCTATCTTCAAGCATTGGCTGGCGTGTTTTAAGGGCTACCTCGACACGGCCGCCGACACCCCCACGGAAAGGCAAAAAATGCACCTTCTACGCTCGCGGGTCAGCCCTGGGATCTACCCTCTGATCGAGGAGGCGGCGAACTATGCTGCAGCTATCGAGCTGCTAGAAGGACATTATATCCGTCCTGTGAACCAGGTCTATGCCCGTCACCTGCTGGCAACTAGAAGGCAAAGCCCTGAAGAAACACTGGAAGACTTCTATCGGGCACTGCTAGTGCTGGGCCGAAACTGGCTGCCCACCAGTTTCGGGGAACGAGCACATGGAACTTTTAATTAGGGATGCTTTCGTGGCAGGTATTACATCCCCCGACATCCGCCGAAGGCTCCTTTAAATGGACACACTGGGGCTCACTGAGGCATGGGCCCTGGTGGGGTCAATGGACGTTGCGTATAAAAACGCGCTCGCTTTTGCTCCCGGACGCGCGGCGCCCCCCTGGGCTGCGTGGCACCCCATCGCGGCAGCCCCCCAGACATTTCCGCTAACCCTGTAGGCCTGCGCGGTGAGCCGGCCCGCTATCACCGCCGGCCAACGCTGCTTCTTCTGCGGGCAGGCGAATCATCCCCGCCCGCGCTGCCCGGCCCGCACCGCCACCTGCAAAGAATGCGGCAAGAAAGGCCACTATGGCGTGGTCTGCCAGGCCCGCGCCGTGGCCGCGGTCTCCAGTGACTATCAGCAGCCTTTCTTTCAGGTCCCGACGGTCCAAGGCCCACCGCCGCCCTCCTATCCCCAGGCCGCGTGTGACCCATGGCCACGGCCATTTTGCCCCCTGGCCACCATGCTGGATGGGTGGGCGCCGCCATTTTGTCCCTCGCCGCCGCCATTTTCGGCATCCCCAGACTCCATGTGCGACCCGTGGCTGACACCATCTTGGATGGAGCCTCAGGCCCCCAGCACAGCCGACTACACGCTGCCCGACCTGAACTCTTCCTTACTGCAGCTGGCCTCCATAACCCTGGACCAGAGTTGGCCCCGGACGCTAGCAAAAGCCACTACAACGATCGCCATCAATGGCCACATGATGTCGTGCCTGATCGACTCCGGGAGCATGGAAAGCTTTGTCCACCCCGACATGGTAAGGCGCTGTTCTCTTGTCACCCATCCCGTAAACCAAAGGATCTCCCTGGCCTCCGGGTCACACGCAGTGGAGATAAAGGGGTTCTGCCTAGCGAACCTCACTGTCCAAGGCAGGGAATTCCGCAATTTCCGCCTGTACGTTATGCCGCACCTCTACGCAGCCACCCTTCTTGGGCTGGATTTCCAGTGCCATCTGCAAAGCCTGACCTTTAAATTTGGCGGTCCTATACCCCCCCTTACTGTCTGCGGCCTCGTGACCCTTAAGGTCGACCCACCTTCCCTGTTTGCGAACCTCACCCCGGATTGCAAACCCGTCGCCACCAGGAGCAGACGGTACAGTGCCCAGGACCGGACCTTCATCAGGTCCAAGGTCCAAAGGCTGCTAAAGGAAGGGGTCATCGAAGCAAGCAACAGCCCCTGGAGGGCTCAAGTAGTGGTGGCAAAGACCGGGGAGAAACATAGGATGGTCATCGACTATAGCCAGACCATCAACTGGTTTACGCAGCTGGATGCGTACCCTCTCCCCCCGTCTCGCTGACCTGGTGAACAGGATTGCGCAATACAAAGTTTTCTCCACGGTGGATCTCAAGTCTACCTACCACCAGCTACCCCTCCGTAATGGTGACCGCCAGTTCACTGCCTTCGAAGCAGATGGGAGGCTCTATCACTTTTTAAGGGTTCCCTTCGGTGTCACGAACGGGGTCTCGGTCTTCCAACGTGAGATGGACCGAATGGTTGACCGGTACGGCTTATGCGCAACTTTCCCGTGTCTTGATAACGTCACCATCTGCGGCCATGACCAGCAGGACCATGACACCAACCTCCGAAAATTTCTCCAGACCGCAAATATCCTTAATCTGACCTACAATAAGGATAAATGCATGTTTAGCACCGACCGTCTAGCCATCCTAGGCTATGTAGTGCGAAGTGGAGTCATAGGCCCCGACCCTGAGCGCATGCGCCCCCTCATGGAGTTCCCCCTCCCTCACTGCCCCAAGGCCCTAAAGCGCTGCCTCGGCTTCTTCAGCTATTATGCACAATGGGTCCCTAATTACGCAGACAAGGCTCGACCACTGATCCAGTCCACAAACTTGCCCCTGTCGATGGAGGCCCGCCAGGCCTTCTGCCGCATCAAAGCGGACATCGCAAAAGCCACGATGCGCGCCATCGACGAGTCCCTCCCCTTCCAGGTTGAGAGCGATGCGTCCGACGTAGCTCTGGTGGCCACCCTCAACCAAGCGGGCAGGCCCGTGGCTTTCTTCTCCCGCACCCTCCACGCTTCCGAAATCCACCACTCCTCGGTCGAAAAGGAGGCCCAGGCCATAGTAAAAGCTGTGCGACACTGGAGACATTACCTGGCCGGCAGGAGGTTCACTCTCCTTACGGACTAACGGTCGGTTGCCTTCATGTTCAATAATGCACAGCGGGGCAAGATTAAGAACGACAAGATCTTGCGGTGGAGGATAGAACTCTTCACCTACCATTACGAGATTTTGTACCGTCCCGGGAAGCTGAACGAGCCTCCCGATGCCCTGTCCCGCGGCACTTGTGCCACCACACAAGTGGACCGCCTCCGAGCCCTCCACGAGGACCTCTGCCACCTGGGGGTCACTCGTTTCTTTCATTTCATCAAGACCCGCAACCTGCCCTACTCCATCGAGGAGGTCAGGATAGTCACCAGGGACTGCCAAATCTGCGCGGAGTGCAAACCGCACTTCTACCGGCCAGAGAGAGCGCATCTGATAAAGGCTTCCCGTCCCTTTGAACGCCTCAGCATGGATTTCAAAGACCCCCTCCCCTCCACTGACCGCAACACGTACTTCCTGAACGTGATTGACGAGTACTCCCGGTTCCCATTCGCCATCCCCTGCCCAGACATGACCACAACCACCGTTATCAAGGCCCTCCAGGGTATCTTTACACTGTTCGGTTTCCCCGCGTACATTCACAGTGAAAGGGGGTCCTCCTTTATGAGTGACAAACTGCGTCAATTCCTGCTCAGCAAGGGCATCGCCTCGAGTAAGACGACAAGTTACAACCCCCGGGGAAATGGGCAGGTAGAAAGGGAGAACGGAACTGTCTGGAAGACCGTCCTGCTGGCCCTACGGTCCAGGAATCTCCCAGTCTCCCGCTGGAAAGAAGTCCTCCGGGTAGCCCTTCACTTAATCCGGTCGCTGCTCTGTACTACCACAAACCAGACACCTCATGAACGTCTCCTTGTTTTCCCCAGGAAGTCCTCCAAAGAGGGACCTCGCTCCCAACCTGGCTAGCGACACCCAGACCCATCCTGCTGTGGAAACATGTGAGGGTGCACAGGTCGGACCCGTTGGTCGAGTGGGTCCACCTGCTGCATGCCAACCCCCAGTCCGCCTACGTAGTGTTCCCCGACGGCCGCCAAGACACGGTCTCCCTTCGGGACCTGGCGCCCACCGGAGCCCCACGCGCACCCGCACCATTGCCCCCACCCCCACCCTCCCCGCAGCACCTGACCGGAGGGTCAGTACTGCTGCCGTCCCTACCCAGCGCCGAACAAGCACCGACGCCCCCTACAGGCGCCCCTCCCCCTGCCCACTTTTTGCCCCAACAGCGCTGCCTAGGGGTGACGAAGCTGCCTGTGAGGAAGACACCACGTTCCTGGAGTTGCAACCGCCGGGGCCCCCACCCGGATCATCGCCAAAGCCCAGACGCTCCAGAAGGACGACCAGGCCACCCGATCAACTGATTGCTGCACCATAAACACTTCTCTGTTACCCTCAACATCACGGTACCGCCATACCTGGTCCTACCATGCAAAAGGCAACATTAACGCTGGCCATCACCCCGCCGGGTTCTTTTTAACAGGGGGTGAATGTGGTAATACCAGGTATTGCAATACCTGAGAGGTGGATGACCATTGGCTAATGTACATAGCTCCGCCCTGAGAGGCGGAGTATAAGAACCAATGCCGTCCCAGCAGCCTTCACTTTCTGTATCGAAGCTGCTGGGCACAGTTCTAGCTGATTAAAGCCTATTAGTTATGACTCACCTTGTCTCGAGAGTAATTGATTGCACATCAGACCCCATCTTTCCCTATCTTTGACTGCACCCTTCCCTCTCTTTGCTCCCTTGCCAATTTTATTTCTCCCTTACTCTGGGCTATTCCTAGGATCATGATCGATGATAAAGGGATACCTTGCAACTGGGCACATTAACACTCCACCTGTGTGAAGGAACCCCCCCCCCCCCAGATCGCAGACCAGTTGTGATGCTGATCATTTCAAGTCAGCAGGAAGAGGAAGGTGAGGAGGAACGTGAAGAGGAGGATGATGTGGAGTGACATGATGCGCAGGCCGCAAGATAGGCTTGTTAACTTGTGATCGAGAATTACTTTCAGTATCGGATGTGCCTGTTCTCAGCCCGTGTTGCCTCTTGAATGAAAGTAGAAGAAGTTTTCAATGTCAAACGATGGTCAGCATATTTTCTGTTTTCTGCTGTTGACGCTCAGTAGTCATCTTTCAGCCTCCTCTCATCGTTAATTACCTTTCCAAACCTTACCCTGGATTGGATTGGATTGGATTTGTTTTATTGTCACGAGTACCGAGATACAGTGAAAAGTATTGTTCTGCGACAGTCCAGACAGATCGTTCCAAACATGAAAAGACCCATAGCACCTACATAGATACACAATGTAATTACATAGACACAGGCATCAGGTGAAGCATGTGGAGTGCAGTACTACTCAGCAGAGAAGATGTGTGAAGAAATCAGATCAATCCATAAGAGGGTCATTCAGGATTCCGGTAACAACATGGAAGAAACTGTTTTTGAAGCTGTTAGTGCGTGTTATCAGACTTTTGTATCTCCTGCCTGATTGAAAAAGTAGGAAGAGTGAATAACCCGGGTGGGATGGGTCTTTGGTTATGCTGCCCGCTTTCATAGAATTTACAATGCAGAAGGAGGCCATTCGGCCCATCGAGTCTGCACCAGCTCTTGGAAAGAGCACCCTACCCAAGCCCACACCTCCAACCTATCCCCATAACCCAGTAACCCCACCCAACACTACGGGCAATGTTGGACACTAAGGGCAATTTAGCATGGCCAATCCACCTAACTTGCACATCTTTGGACTGTGGGAGGAAACCGGAGCACCCGGAGGAAACCCACGCACACACGGGGAGAACGTGCAGACTCCGCACAGACAGTGACCCAAGCCGGGAATCGAACCTGGGACCCTGGAGCTGTGAAGCAACTGTGCTAACCACTATGCTACCGTGCTGCCCTCCCCAGGCAGTGGGAGGTGTAGACAGAGCCAATAGACGGGAGGCAGGTTTGTGTGATGGACTGGGTGGTGTACACAGCTCTCTGTAGTTTCTTATGGTCTTGGGCCGAGCAGTTGCCATACCAGGCTGTGATGCAGCCTGATAGGATGCTTTCTATGGTGCATCTGTAAAAATTGGTAAGAGTCAATGTGGACAGTCTGAATTTTCTTTGTTTCCTGAGGAAGTATAGGTGCTATTGTGCTTTCTTGGTCGTAGCACTCTGTGGGTGGCCCAAGACCCAATTTTGTGATATGTACACCTAGGAATTTGAAGCTGTCAACCATCTCCATCTCGGCACCATTGATGCAGACAGTACGTTGCCACCTGAAGTCAATGACCAGCTCCTTAGTTTTGCTGACATTGAAGGAGAGATTGTTGTTGTTACACCATGCCACTAGATTTTCTAATCCCTCCTGTACTCTGACTCATCGTTGTTCGAGGTCCGATCTACTATGGTCGTGTCATCACCAAACCTATAGGTGGAGTTGGACCTGCACTGCATAATAAAATGATTATCATTAACATGTTGATACTTACAATAAGCGGTGCTCAAATCTCTATCAGCGTGTTTCCCTTTTAAGGAAACCCATAATGTGTCTTTCTTCAACTGTCCAATCTTGTGTTTCATGAAGTCATGGCTGAGAAGAGTTATCTGGGATGTCAGGTTGCTCCAGGTTATTGTGTGTCTAGAGATGGTAGCAGCATTAAACCTCAGGACACAGAGTCTGAGATAAACCCGGAATCCAGGATCTCAAATTAATTCTCGTTTAACAGCATCTCGTGGGTTACACTTTGGATAACTCCATGTTGACTTTTCTACACCCTTGTTTTCCTGGCCTCCAGACTGCTCTTCATCCTGACTTCACTCCCGATACAAAACGATGCAAGATGTAGCAGACAGTTCTTACATTGCAGACTTGGCTGGAACATTATGCCAGCAAAGCAGTTCAAACAATAGAAACTATGTGTTGAAAGTGTGCACCGCAATCACTTGTTTCATAGCAATGGGGAGGCGATGGCATAGTGGTATTGTCACTGAACTAATAATCCAAAGACCCACGGTAATGTTCTGGGTCCCGGGTTCAAACCCCACCATGGCAGATGGTGAAATTTAAATTCAATAAAAATCTGGAATTAAAAGTCTAATGCTGAAACCATTGCTGATTGTCGCATTTGGATCATATCTGCCCTCCTTACCCGGTCTGGCATCCATGTGGCTCCAGACCCACACAGCGATATGGTTGACTCTTGACCCACTGAACTGGCTGAACAAGCTGTGGTAGTCACCACTGTTTGTATATAGTACACATATGAGTGCATCAATTTATTACGCAGAGATTTTACAGCGATGGACCTTCGCATCAAGCCAGATCGCCTGCAGCTGCACCCTCAAGCAGACAATGTCACATCGGCCTTCGACCACTGGCTAGCTTGCTTTGAAGCCTACATCGGATCAACGACAGAACCACCCTCAGAGGCACAGAAACTCCAGATCCTGTACACACGGTTGAGCTCTGATATTTTTCCTCTTATCCGGGATGTGCCCAACTACACTGAGGCCATGGCGCTTCTGAAAGAGAACTACACCCGGTCGATCAACAAACTCTACGCCAGGCACCTCCTGTCCACGTGGCAACAACTCCCCGGTGAGTCATTGGAAGATTTCTGGCCTGCCCTGCACGCACTGGTGAGGAACTGTGATTGCCAGGCAGTTTCGGCCATTGAACATTCTGAACTCCTAATCAGGGCCGCTTTCGTTACGGGCATAGGGTCGGCGTACATCCGCCAGCGCCTCTTAGAAGGGGGTACACGATCGACCTCGTGGCGATCAAGAAACTCGCGAGCTCACTAACGGTAGCCTCCTGTAATGTACAAGCGTATGCCCCCGACGCATGGCGACCCCATCCTGGACATCGTGGACCCCACCAGCGACCGCCCTCAACCAATCCCAAGCCTGCACCGCGTGGCAGCCAGCCAACCCCGGGGGGCCCAAGTGCTATTTCTGCGGGCAGACAAAGCACCCCCGCCAGCGCTGCCCGGCGCGGAGCGCTCTGCAAGGCCTGCGGGAAGAAAGGACATTTCGCTGCGGTGTGTCAGGTCCGCTCGATCGCCACTAACCAGCCCCATTGTTCCTGCACCCCCTATGTGCTACCCGTGAGCGCCGCCATTTTCGCCCCCGCAACCCACATGCGGCACGTGGGCACTGCCATCTTCCCCTCATCAGACCTCATGCGGCCCGTGGGCGCCGCCATCTTTAACGCCGCCCGCCATGGGCGCCGCCATCTTCGGCGCCATTTTGGACGGCGCCTCAGGACCCCTGCTTATCGGGCACCTCATCGAGCCACTCATCACCCGCAACCGCCTCCAACCAGCCCGGGGCCCACCAACACCAGCCGCAGCTCGCCTCCATCACGCTCGACCAATCCCGGCCACACAACCTCGCAACGGTGAAAGTCGATGGCCACAAGACACCTTGTCTTCTCGACTCCGGGAGCACAGAGAGCTCATCCCCAGGTGGAACCAATGGGAGGACGGATCGTCCTGGAGCGGGGGCTGTGGTGAGGTGCGCTGCGGGGGGGGGGGGGGGGGGGGGGGTGGATGGGTGGCACCGGGTCAGATGGGGGGGGGGAGGGATTTCCATGAGGAGGCTATTGCGATCGGGGTCGGGCCCTAGAACTCCATTTTGCACCACATAGCCAAGGATGGTTCGTGCTGAACATGCACTTCCCCAAATTGTATGTTTGGCAGCAGCTGTAGGAGGCAACACATCTGTGCGTAATAAAGCCTCGATTACTCTCTACTCTCGTCCCGTCGTAATTGATAGTGCATCACAAGCCACTCAGTTCAAGGACAATTAGGGATGGGCAACAAATGCAGCCCAGCGATACCCACATTCCAAGAATGAATTTTAAAAAATAACAATGGGCCTCATTACATCTGTGGACTGTTTATTAAAATAAATTTAGAGTACCCAATTCTTTTTTTTCCAATTAAGGGGCAATTTAGTGTGGCCAATTCACCTACCCTGCACATCTTTGGGTTGTGGGGGTGAAACCCACGCAAACACGGGGTGAATATTCAAACTCCACACAGACAGTGACCCAGGGCCGGGATCGAAACCGGATCCTCGGTGGCGTGAGGCAGCAGTGCTAACCACTGCACCACCGCGCCGACCTGCATCTGTGGTCTGTTGATGCGCAGCCATTTTAAAGTGGTAACTACTGAGAAGACCAAAGTGTCTGGTCTTCATCACAATCTCCAATACCCATCTGCTGACTGCATTCCTCTCCCTGGCCACAATCTGAGGCTGAACCAATCTGAGGTTCACAACTGTGGCACCCTCCTTAATCCTAAAAGGATGGTGTAGTGATGATGTAATTGGACTAGCACTCTAGAGGCCTAGGCTAATGGTGTGAGGACACGGGTTCAAATCCTACCATGGCAGCTGGTAGAATTTAAATTTATTCAATAAAACCTGGAATTGAAAGCTACTCTCAGTAATGATAACTATGAAACTATCTTCAGTTGTTGTAAAAACCTATTTGGTTCACTAATGTCCTTCAGGGAAGGAAATCTGCCAAGATTTGTTGGTCGGCGACAATAATAAGGTTGCTCTCTGAAATGGCTGAGTAATGTAGCCATCTGGGATGGCCACGTCCCGATTACAAAATGGACATTTGCAAAGAATGCAGGGAAAATTGGACAATACTGAAAAACAAGCAGGTGCAAGGTCTGTCTGTTGATTAGAGCCTTCGCTCTCAGACAGGACAGAAACTGCTAAGCCATCTACATACTAATGAGCCATCTCCGGGGACAAAAGGGAAACATTTAGATAAACAATGTTAAGGCAGACACCCCGGCACCAGAGGAGACTCAGATAAAGCAAACCAATGGCCACCTAGGACACGCCCAGCAATCAGGGAACCCACCCCTCTATTGGAGGAAGATCGATAAGAATGATTGGGAAAGGCCCAATTAATTGAGGCCAAGTTCAAGGCCCGCCCAAAAGCGCGCGAAGCCCTTTCGGGTATTCCCCAAGAGAGAATCTTTCTTCTTTGGCCTTGGCTCTCAGCGAAGAGAGACCAGCCTAGCAGCTATGCCAGACCAAGTAAGTTCCAAGTCAACGCACGCTACGAGATAGACGCTCCTAGTTGCTATCCTGTAAACAGCTCAATCCAGCAGCCTCAGAACCGAGCAACGGCCATTGTTCCTCTGACTGAGTGGGCACCCGAAGCTAAGTATAGGCTTTAGTAAAAGTGATAGTTTAGGTTGTAGAGTTTTATGCACGAGTAGATTTGACTGTGTGTAAATAAATGAGCATTGCTTTTGAACTTACTAACTGGTGTATCGAGTCTTTGATCAGTATTCGGTTCTGAACCTTGTGGCGGTGTCGAAAGATACCTGGCGACTCTTGAGCAAACGTCATTAAACAGAACCAAATTAAGAGAGAAGCACAGTTAGCAACAGTAAGCCACTCACTTCAAGGCCAATTAGGGATGGGTAACAAATGCTGACTTTGCCAGTAACATCCACAACACATGAAAGAATAAGGAAAAAGAAAGCTTCCAACCCATCCCCTGTGCACCACTAAGACCACCTGCTTCTACCTCCATAACATCATCTGCCTCCGTCCTTGCTTCAGCTCATTTGCTGCTAAAACCCTCATTACCTCTGGACTCACCTCATGAAATCATCCTGCTCATCGTAATTATGGATCATTAATGCTACAGCCGTGGGTGGCACGGTGGTGCAGTGCTTAGCACTGCTGCCTCACAGCGACCTGGGTTCGATCCCAGCCCCAGGTCACTGTCGGTGTGGAGTTTGCACATTCTCCCCGTGTCTGCGTGGGTCTAACGCCCCACAACCCAAAGATGTGCAGGGTAGGTGGATTGGCCACACTAAATCGTCCCTTAATTTGAATTTAAAAAAAAAACAGTTAGTGGTGCAATTAAGCCTGAAAACATTGTTGGTAGTTAGTGGCAATATCAAATGAAGTCTGTAGGATAGTCTAGCCTGCCAAAGTGAATTGTTTTGCAGAAATGCACTGTTCAAAAATACAAAAGTGACCAATGTAAAAAGAAACAACAATTTTCTACCAAATTGCAAAGCACCAAGGTAACTTTGAGGATTGTACTGTAGCAGGCCAGGAGAGAAGCACAATGATGAGCCTCATTTTATGTGGAACATAAGCTTGTATTTACTCACAACAGTTTGTACCCAACCAGCAAATTCCAAATTCACAATGCCTGGAGGAATGCAAATTGGGGCACGGAGGCACATTTCTAATAGTGAATCTGGCCATCCAGAGTGAGGTATTAAAGTCAGGGCTTTTAAGGAAAGAAGTAGATTGCAAAAAAAAAAGGACTGGGTGCCACTTTGAGCGAGAATACTATTATTTCACCAATGCACAGCCTGTAAGGACTTAAAGGGGAAAAATTAGACAAGATCAAAAAATGGGGACAGGCAACCCAGCTGTTTCTGATGTGGACAGAGCCAACACACGTTAAAACTAGCTTAAAGCTGAGGTTCATTCTGGCTGGAGTATGGGCTGGAAGTAATTTGTTTTTGCAAATTATGTTTATTTAAATAAATTTAGAGTACCCAATTATTTTTCTTTCCAATTAAGGGGCAATTTTATTTATTTATTTATAAATTTAGTGTACCCAATTCATTTTTTCCAATGAAGGGGCAATTTAGCGTGGCCAAACTACCTAGCCTGCACATTTTTGGGTTGTGGGGGCATAGTCCACTCAAACACGGGGAGAATATGCAAACTCCACACGGACAGTGACCCAGAGCCGGGATCGGACCTGGGACCTTGGCGTTGTGAGGCTGCAGGGCTAACCCATTGCGCCACCGTGCTGCCTTCTTAAGGGGCAATTTAGCGTGGCCAGTCCACCTACCCTGCACATCATTGGGTTGTGGGGGTGAAACCCACGCAGACACGGGGAGAATGTGCAAACTCCACATGGACAGTGACCCAGGGCTGGGTTTTGAACCCGGGTCCTCAGCGCCGCAGTCCCAGTGCTAACCACTGCGCCACATGCCGCCCTTTGCTAACTATGTGTATTGAGATTTTACATTTTAAATAAAATAACGCACCCAAAGCAAGGAAGGAAAAAAAAAGCCAAATGTGGCTCAACCTGCATGAGCACAGCGTGGAACAGGAGAAATACATCACAGTGGCCTTAATACCATCACTCAGTGATTCAGCACAGCCTTCTCCTGAATTCCAGTGCACAGCGAGGCCCAGGCTAGACGGAACGGCTCGACTCACTCAACCACCTCCAACCCCTCATGATGAGCATCGCGAACAGGACGATACAGGACAACTGTGATCTGTGGATCTGACCAACACTTGCCGTCGCAGACAGGATAAGTTGTGCTCCATCAAATCTGATGCACCCAGCCACCAAATCAAGATTATCAAAGAATGGCAGTCAATTCTTGAACTCAATCAGGAACCCATCTCCCATCTCTCACCAGGGACCAGGCTCAGGCGACATCCTGCCCGGCATCCATCTCCCAAACCTGTCAGGATAAACGGCACACCATGCAGCAGGTTTTCGACAACACTAAGGTGGTCCCTAACCAGGGATGCTGCTCTTTCAAGTGCATGAACCCTCCCATGCGCCTCCAACACACTTCTAAAGGTGCCCTACAATCTCTCGAATGACGACCTGCACCGCAGAGCCAACATTTCCAGTCACGGCAACGGGCACGATTTAACTAAATGGGAACAAAGTCCCATAGTGAGCACATTTAGCCGCGTGTTTCCTGGTGCTTGCAGCACCAAAAAACATCCCGCTATTTAACACCCCCCACCGAGTTAGATAGGAGGCCTCAGCGGGGTTGTTTTTTGCACTGAGGAGCTGCGCTCGCCGGAATACCTCAATGTAGCAAGAGCCCTCGATGCCACCCCAGACCCCCCCTCCAAGTCCCAACTGAGGGGGTCCCTCAACATCCGTGCAGGGCACCCTCAGCCCAATTGTTGCTGTGCACAAAATACCAGCTTGGCACTTGGCAGTGGCCCTGCCAGCTGGCAGTGCCACCTGGGCACCTGCAGTGCCAGGCTGATACCCATGTGGCACTGCCAGGGTGACAGGCTGGCTGTGCCAGAATTCCAGGGTACCACCCTGCTCAGAGGGTAAGCACCTGGGGGCCTCCGATCGCTTGAAAGACCCCTACGAGTGTGATTCTGTCTGGTCCCTGTTTGTGAAGATCAGTACTGAACAGTGCATACCTGAGGTCTTTGAGGTGAAGAGGATTGATCCCAACACCTTGGCTGCCTCAAACAACTGCATATTAAAATGAGACTAGCTGTCTCGCTCTAATACACAGATTTGTCAAAAAGTGATCCTGCCTGCAACCTCTGGCAAGATCGCGTTAGGTCTCGCGAGGCATTGGGAGCCAAGAAGATCCGAGGAGTGAGATCTCCCGGCTCCTATCGGCCAAGTTGCGCCACGGCGTGCAGCTTTTCAGGCGCACTATGGCGGTTCGATTGTGCCCAACATCTTTGATGGTGGCCATCATTTGATGCACACAGCACCGCGAAGGCAAGAGCCCCCTCAGCAGTACCTGGCTACTGTCAACTGGGCCCCATCCCAGCTCCCCACAGCCGTCACAAAGAAAAGAAAAGGACTTTCAGCATTTTCTCTTGGAGTTTGCTCACAAGAAGACAAATGAGGAACTTTCTGGGATGTGGTGCAAGCAAAAAAAGACAAGTAAGAAATGTGCATGAGGATGAAACAACGGAGCTGGGGCTCGCAAAAACGCAAGGGCTCCCGCACTCACATCACGCGACCCCCCTCCTGGAAGTAATTTTGATGTGGGGGTGGGGGAATGGAGAGATGCAAAAGAGACAACACAGGAGGGAGGGGGCAGCCACTCTCAGTCACAGGAGAATTACGGCCGAAGCCGCCTGGAGAAAAAGGGGGGGGGGGGTTAAGGGAAGGGGAGAGGAAGGGGGGAAATATCCCCCCCCCCCCGAGACCAACCAGGGAGAACACGAGGTGGGGGGGGGGTGGGAGTGGGGCAGGAGGGACCGGACACCAAGCCTGCTGGCGGCAGAATGTAGATAGGAAAACTCAAGGGAAGGAAAAGGCAAACCTTTCTGTATTGTGCAGTGAATGAACATGTCCAGCAATGTACATAATTGTTTATAATGCTTGAAAATACCAATAAAAAGATTTAAAAAAAAAAATTACTTCTTTAATTCTGAAACGCTAACTGTTTCTTGCTCCACAGCTGATGCCAGGCCTGTTGAGTTTCTGTTTTTATTTCAGACTTCCAGTGTCCGCAGTATTTTGCGTTTGTTTTGGAAACCACCTGATGCCTGTATGCTGGAGCGGAAGCTCGAAATGAAGTCAGGCATGGTTAACTTGTCGTGGGGTGGCACAGAGGTTAGCACTGCTGCCTCACAGTGCCAGAAACCCGGGCGACTGTCCGTGTGGAATTTGAACATCCTCCTTGTGTCTGTGTGGGTTTCCTCCGGGTGCTCCGGTTTCCTCCCACTGTCCAAAGATGTGCAGGTAAGGTGGATTGCATATGCTAAATTGCCCCTTGTTGGGGTTACAGAGACAGGGTGGGGGATTGGGCCTAGGTAGGGTGCTCTTAAAGAACGTCGGTGCAGACATGGTGGGCCGAATGGCCTTCAGCTGCACTGTAGGAATCCTATGATTCTGTGAACTTGCTGCCAGGAAAACTCAAACTGCTGTATTTTATGAGGGACACTTCAGGAAGGATCTCACAAGGCATTTGGAATGAGAGTGCAGAGGAGACTTAGCAAAATGCTACCGGAGATGAGGGGTTACGGGTTTGTGGAGAATCTTAGATTGCTCTCCTCAGAGTTGAGAAAGAGGAGAGATTTAATAGAGGTGGTCAAAATTATGAAGTTCCTTGATAGAATTAACAAAGAGGAAATGGAAGAAGAACCAGGTGGGAGATGAGAAGATTTTGTTTTTGTATATGTAGTAGGCTATTCTGACCTGGAATGCACTGCGTGAAATTGTGGTGGAAATGGACCATTGGTAACTTTCAAAACATTATTGGACATGTTACTAACAAGAGAAGAAAATGCAGGACTAAAAGGAAAGTGCAACAGAACGAGACTGGTCAGTTAACTCTTCGAATGAGGAGACTTCCGGTGGTGACGATGTGGTGAGCAGTCACACACGTGGTGGCTCCTGCCTGGGTGCTTGGTTTTCAGCCCTTCGGCCCGATTTGGAGCAATTTCTTAGAGAAAATTGATGTAATTTGGGGATTAAGACACTCTCGTTCGAGTAATGTCTGGTAAACATAGTTCAAAGCAGAAGTCAGGCAAGGGAGCAGCGTTGGAATCAAAAGTTCCTTGATCCTCAGTCGGGGGAACCATAGCAGCGGCTCCTTCTGAGATGGAGGACCCTGGCGGCAAGGTGGCACAGTGACTAGCACTGCTGTCTCACGGTGCTGAGGACCCGGGTTCGATCCCGGCCCCGGGTCACTCTCCGTGTGGAGTTTGCACCTTCTCCCTGTGGTCTCACCCCCACACACAAGGATGTGCAGGGTAGGTGGCTTGGCCTCGCTAAATTGGCCCTTCATTGAGAAAAAAAGAATTGGGTACTTTAAATTGAGAAAAAAAAGAGATGGTGGACCCTCAGCGGACAACCAAGATGTTGGGTAGCTTCTTGACCAATGAATTTAAGAAACAGCGGCAGGTGGTCGCTGAGGATCTGGTGAAGGCAATAGAGAGGGCTTTGGCCTCAATTCCAGCAGCCGTGGACACGATGGCCCGGCAGATAGAGGTACACGGGGCGACGATTTGGAAGGTTGAGGCGGTTCTTTCAGACCACAATGATTGGATTGTTTCCTTGGAGGCAGAGATGGCGGTGTTGGTGGAGGAGGGGGAGTGCTAAAGTTCAAGCTTGACAGTCTGGAGAACAGCCCCAGATGGCAAAACATAAGGATCGCTGGTCATGATGTCGGGTGTCCTGGAAGGTTCCAACTCCATGGACTATATGTCCAGGATGTTCGGAAAGTTGATGGGGCCCTCCTGAATTGGACTGGGCCCAGAGACAGCGATCGCTATATTGGATCATGCTCCGCATTTTGTGACCTGATGTTGGAGCCAGGCCACTCTCAGCAACCCCGTGGAAAATGGGCATGGCACTGCTCACGTTTAAGAGATTTTGTAAGCGGGTATCTACTGCCATTGGGAGAATGTAGAGTTCAACAGGAAGGAGATGGTCTCACATCCCACACTCTGGGAGGCTCTGAAGCCAGTGGCTAGGTGGGAGATAATCTCTTTTAAGGCGCATAGGGATAACTCTGGGAAGGTGGAAAGGCAGAGGCTGGTGGTCTCCATTCTTGAGGAGGTCTGCCAGTACTCGATTGCCTCGATTGGCAGATATAAAGAAGTTACAAATAGAGTTTGAGTTGTTGGCAACAGGTAAGACGGTGACCTGGCTGCATTGCTAGAGGGGTCTTTCTATGAGTACGGGGAGAAGGCCAGTCGTCTGTTGGCTCACCAGCTGAGGCGGCAGGCTGCCTCCCGGGAGATAGTGCAGGCAGGATACTTTCTGCCCCAGAGAAGGGGGTGTTGGAGGCCTGCTATTTTTGATTATACGAGTCAGAGCCTCCGGTGGAGGGTTCATCAATGAGGCAACTTTTGGATGGGTTGACCATCCCGGAGGTGGAGCAGGAGAGAAGGCAGAAGGTGGAGATGCCGATAGGGCAGGAGGAGATCACGAGTTGTATTTGGTTAAAGCAGACGGGCAGAGCACCGGGTCCGAATGGGTTCCCCATTGAATTTTACAAATAGTTTGCTGGCCGGTTAGTCCCACTTCTGTTGGATATGTTACTGATTCTGTGTCCAAGGGGGTGTCGCTGGCACCACTGACCCTGGCATCGATTTCCTTGATCCTGAAGAAGGACAAGGATTCTATGGAATGTGGGTCATGTCAGCCTAATCGTTGTTCAACAATCAACTATACAGCCTGTACAGATTTTTCCCTTTTCCTCCACCCACTCCCCTGCAATGACCAGCCCCCCAAACATGGTCACAAACATCCCTCACCTTTCCTCAAACCCCCCCTGCTGAGCCCCTTAACTCATACTTTATCTTCTCTAATTGCAGGAGGTTGTACAGGTCACCCAACCAAGCCGCTAGCCCCGGTGGTGATGCTGACCGCCACTCCAGCAAAATTTGTCACCGTGCAATCAGAGAGGCGAAGGCCAAGACATCGGCCTTCCTCCTCTCCATGAGTTCCAGCTTCTCTGAAACCCCAAATATCGCCACCAAAGGGACCGGGTCCATTCCCTCCTCCAATATCCTGGCTAAGACCGCGAACATTCCCGCCCAGAATTTTCCCACTTTTTTGCAACCTCAAAACATGTGCGTGTGATTCGCTGGCCCCCGCGTGATTCGCTGGCCCCCGCCCACACCTCGCACACTCATCTGCTACCCCCTGAAAGAACCCACTCATTCTCATGTGCACCCTGTGCACCACCTTAAACTGTCCTTGGCTCACACTTGCACAAGAGGAGGAAGGAGGTTGTTAAATGTTGTCGCCCTCCTTTGAGACTAAGCCAGATGGGCGCGGAGCAGGCATTCGATAGGGTTGAGTGTGGGCACATCTTTGAGATCCTGGGGCAGTTTGGCTTCGGGCCAAAATTTATTTAATGGATGAGGCTTTTGTACAAGGCCCCCATTGCAAATGTATGCACTAACGCCCTGAACTCGGATTACTTCCAACTGAACAGGGGTACAAGACAGGGATGCCCATTGTCTCCGCTTTTGTTTGCCTTAGAAATCGAGCCAGTAGCCATTGCATAGCGGTCGTCTACCCCATGGTGGGGGATAGAGCGTGCCTTATATGTGGCTGATCTGTTTCTATGTATTACTGACCCTCCCTCCAATGTGGGGGAAATAATGGAACTGCTCAGGAAGTTTGGTTCCTTTTCGGGCTCAAGCTTAATCTGGGTAAGAGTGGCTTTTATCCTGTGAACCCCACGGAGGTGAACTGATCTGGGGAGACTAGGAAGCGTATGAGTGAGTTCTTCTCCGGGCGTGGAGGACAGGTGTAAGCACTGCTCTCGGGGGCCGGCAAATCACATGCACATGTTTTAGTCTCGCCCCAACCTCGTTAGTCTCTGGGTCTCCTGTTTTGATACAATGTCAGGGATTGGGGTATTTGGCGGAGCCGTGCCCATTGCTGGTCATTTTTGGAGTGTCGGACTCGTCGGTGCTGCAGACCGGGACGAGGGCAGATGTCCTAGTCTTTGCCTCACTAATAGCATGGAGGTGAGTTCTGCTTGGGTGGAAATCCCCGGTGCCGCCTCGGGCCTCGGCATGGTTGGGTGTCCTGATGGAATTTTTGCACCTTGAGAAGATCAAGTATACCATGAGCGGGTCTGTGGAAGGGCTCTTCTCGAGGTGGCAGGCTTTCATCTCCTTTTTCAGGGAACTCGTTACCGACAGCTGTTAGGGGGGGGGTTATCTTTTTATTTGGGTTAAGATTTTGTTTTCTTTATGAGGGGTGAAGGGGGGAGGGGGATTGGCAGGACTGTGGGTGCATTTTGATAATAAGGTGGGGTTGGAGTTGTTGTATCGTTGTATTTGTTACAATGAGAACTTTGTTTGAATAAAACTATTTTTAAAAAACTCTTTGAATGAGCAGGCAAATGATTCTACGACAGAAAGTCGGTTACTTACTCGGTTCCTTCGATTTTTTTATCCTTTCGTAACTTTGATAGATCACTATAAGGATTAATGCTTCAGAAAGTTGAAACGCCAGGAAAATGAATGGAAATAAGTAAAGAGCACCAATATCTTCTTGGCGGAAAGCAACTTTGAGGATGGTGGCACACAACTGAACATTCTGGCATCCGGTTTCCATAGAAACGGTCCGTTTGCATCTGTTAAAAGAGAGTAAACAGGTTGAAAGAGATCCTCTGTACTTTGATCTTCGGTGTGCTATTGCAAGTGGATGGTCCATAATGATGGTTTGGGTTTTTGTACTGTTAGGGCTAAAGTTGAATTTATAGCAAATAGAATGACCAGCTTGGAGATGGTACAGTCTGCTTCATAACTAAAGGCTGAATTAAAAAATTAATACCATATAAATTATTATCTGAGATATTAACATTCCAGTACTTATTGCATTAACACCTCCACTTATATAACAGAAAAAAGAATGTGATATGAATATTGCTGGCGAGGCAGCACGATGGCACAGTGGGTTAGCCCTGCAGCCTCACGGCGCCGAGGTCCCAGGTTCGATCCGGGCTCTGGGTCACTGTCCGTGTGGAGTTTGCACATTCTCCCCGTGTTTGCGTAGGTTTCGCCTCCACAACCCAAAAAGATGTGCAGGTTAGCTGGATTGGCCACGCTAAATTGCCTTTGAAAAAATTAATTGGGTACTCTAAATTTATAAAACAAAAATAAATATTGCTGGCGGGAGACAAGTTTCTGAAGCTTTTTGTCAACCACAAGGACAAATGTAAGAATGCTAAATTTCAAATAATCACAACAATTTATACTACATTGCAAAAGTGTGCTGGTCGGTTGGTAAGCAGATTCTCATTGACTGAGGCTTTGCCCCATGGAGAAAACAACAGGGAACAATAGGTTTCCGGGAAATTCAAAAGGATGCACGGTTTGAACATATTCCTTTGGTTTCAGAGAATAGGCCCCAGCGTATAGTTGACTTGTGACCTAATCAGCACCCTTTTCTCCTGTGGTATAAATTGCTGTGAGGGTTTGAAATTTTGTATTCTTGTATTTTTCCTGATGGGTGCAAGATTAAAATCTTCTTGCTGCAACATTTCTATCTTTTCAGCAATATTCAAGATCTATATTACCAAGCAATAATTTGATTTGAGTGATTATATGATATATAGAATGATACATTTCATTAAATCACTGATTATTTTCTCGCTCTGCTCTTTTTTTCACGTGGACACCTAAATCAAGGAGCAAATATGACGTAGTGGTATTGCCACTGGACTAGCAATCCAGGGGCACAGGCTAATGCCCTAGAGCAAGGGTTCAAATCCCATGATGGCAGCTGGTAAATTTAAATTCAACTAATTAATTAAAAATAATGGATTGAAAACTGAGCACATGTCCATGAAGTGATCATCGATTGTCATAACATCTGTTTCTCTGAATTCCCTTCAGGATAGGAAATCTGTCATCTCTACCTGCTCTGGCCTACATGTTGTTCCAGACCCACAGCAATGCGGTTCACTCTTAATTGCTCTCAAAGAGCAAGTAGGAATTGGCAGAAAATGCTGGCATTGCTAACAATGCCTATATCCCACATAAGAATACATTTAAAAAAAATCTAATTGCTCCTCCATAGCTTCTCATCTCCTGTCATTAGGAAATACTATGTCTCTCTTTTTTGGATCAAAGCCTTACACTTGCCCACACTGAGTAACATCAACTCTAGTTTTGTCCACTAATTTAATCTGTCTATAGAACGTTCCTTTGTAATTTTCTGCTCCCATCTACTTAGTGCATCTCCTAACTTTGTGTCATCTACAAATATGGATATACAACTCTCTATTCCTTCACCCAAGATATTCCCTCTGGGTCATCTGACACAGATATAAATAGATGTGTTTTAGTTTAGAGATAGTTTCTACTTTTCTTTGAGTCAGGAATTTTCACTCATCATAACACTCAAAGTGCTTTGACTGTGTTACTGATAGTCCCCACTGGACACTAAACATCTACATACTTCAGCTTCTATTTTACAAGCAGGTAATTAAACCGTTGTTTGGTAGTGCAGAAGTTGAGTATTGCTGAAAAACAATGGACGGGATTCTCCACTCCCACTCCAACGTGGCCGCGCCGTTGTGAACGCCATTGAGGTTCACGACGGCGCGAAACGGCCCCGATCCCGACCGATTTAGGCCCTGACAATGGGCTAGGATCGGGGCCGTGTCATCTACACACGCCAGGCCTTGTCGCCTGTGTAAAGGCGGCGCCGCATAGATGACGCGGCCGGCGCCGCATAACTGGCGTCATCCGTGCATGCGTGGTTGCCGTCCTCTCTAAATCCGCCCCGCAAGAAGATGGCGGACGGATCTTGCAGGGCCGCGGAAGGAAGGAGGTCTTCCTTCAGAGAGGACGGCCCGACGATCGGTGGGCACCGATCGCGGGCCATGCCACATTTAAGGTACCCCCCGGTGCAGGATCCCCCCTCCCCCCCCCGCAGGCCGCCCCCCCAGCGTTCATGCACCGTTCACGACTGCAGCAACCAGGTGTGGACGGCGCCGGGGGGAACCCGCCGTTTTGGCCTGGGCGCTCGGCCCATCCGGGCCTGAGAATAGCGAGGGTGCCAGAGAATCGCCATTTTGGGTGTCTCCGGCGATTCCCTGGCCTGCGGAACTCGACGGAGCCGTTCCCGCAGCTTGGGAGAATCGCGGGAGGGTGTCGGACTGGCGTCCCGGGAAGTTTTGGCGGCCCAGGCGATTCTCCCAACCGACCCGGGAGTGGAGAATCTCGCCCATGATGCTGTCAAATCTTTTCATCTTGCACTCATCAGAACAGCTTACAAGATTATCAACACAGTACGAAGTCTTACAACACCAGGTTAAAGTCCAACAGGTTTGTTTCGATGTCACTAGCTTTCGGAGCGCTTCTCCTTCCTCAGGTGAATGAAGAGGTATGTTCCAGAAACACATATATAGACAGATTCAAAGATGCCAAACAATGCTTGGAATGCGACCATTAGCAGGTGATTAAATCTTTACAGATCCAGAGATGGGGTAACCCCAGGTTAAAGAGGTGTGAATTGTGTCAAGCCAGGACAGTTGGTAGGATTTCGCAGGCCAGATGGTGGGGGATGAATGTTATGCGACATGAATCCCAGGTCCCGGTTGAGGCCGCACTCATGTGTGCGGAACTTGGCTATAAGTTTCTGCTCGGCGATTCTGCGTTGTCGCGCGTCCTGAAGGCCGCCTCGGAGAACGCTTACCCGGAGATCAGAGGCTGAATGCCCTTGACTGCTGAAGTGTTCCCCGACTGGAAGGGAACATTCCTGCCTGGTGATTGTTGCGCGATGTCCGTTCATTTGTTGTCGCAGCGTCTGCATGGTCTCGCCAATGTACCACGCTTCGGGACATCCTTTCCTGCAGCGTATGAGGTAGACAATGTTGGCCGAGTCGCATGAGTATGTACCGCGTACCTGGTGGGTGGTGTTCTCACGTGTAATGGTGGTATCCATGTCGATGATCTGGCACGTCTTGCAGAGATTGCCATGGCAGGGTTGTGTGGTGTCGTGGTCACTGTTCTGAAGACTGGGTAGTTTGCTGCAAACAATGGTTTGTTTGAGGTTGCGCGGTTGTTTGAAGGCAAGTAGTGGGGGTGTGGGGATGACCTTGGCAAGATGTTCATCGTCATCAATGACGTGTTGAAGGCTGTGAAGAAGATGACGTAGTTTCTCTGCTCCGGGGAAGTACTGGACGACGAAGGGTATTCTGTCGGTTGTGTCCCATGTTTGTCTTCTAAGGAGGTTGGTGCGGTTTATCGCTGTGGCGCGTTGGAACGGTCGTTGGAACCCACGGATAACCTCACGATGCTCCACTTCTCCAGCTTCCACCCTAAACACATGAAAGAAACCATCCCCTATGGACAAGCGCTCCGTATACACAGGATCTGCTCAGACGAGGAGGAGCGTAACAGACATCCACAGACGTTGAAAGATGCCCTCGTACGAACGGGATATGACACTCGACTCATCGATCGACAGTTCCAACGCGCCACAGCGAAAAACCGCACCAACCTCCTCAGAAGACAAACATGGGACACAACCGACAGAATACCCTTCGTCGTCCAGTACTTCCCCGGAGCAGAGAAACTACGTCATCTTCTTCACAGCCTTCAACACGTCATTGATGACGATGAACATCTTGCCAAGGTCATCCCCACACTCCCACTACTTGCATTCAAACAACCGCGCAACCTCAAACAAACCATTGTTTGCAGCAAACTACCCAGCCTTCAGAACAGTGACCACGACACCACACAACCCTGCCATGGCAATCTCTGCAAGACGTGCCAGATCATCGACATGGATACCACTATTACACGTGAGAACACCACCCACCAGGTACGCGGTACATACTCGTGCGACTCGGCCAACATTGTCTACCTCATACGCTGCAGGAAAGGATGTCCCAAAGCGTGGTACATTGGCGAGACCATGCAGACGCTGCGACAACGAATGAACGGACATCGCGCAACAATCACCAGGCAGGAATGTTCCCTTCCAGTCGGGGAACACTTCAGCAGTCAAGGGCATTCAGCCTCTGATCTCCGGGTAAGCGTTCTCCAAGGCGGCCTTCAGGACGCGCGACAACGCAGAATCGCCGTGCAGAAACTTATAGCCAAGTTCCGCACACATGAGTGCGGCCTCAACCGGGACCTGGGATTCATGTCGCATAACATTCATCCCCCACCATCTGGCCTGCGAAATCCTACCAACTGTCCTGGCTTGACACAATTCACACCTCTTTAACCTGGGGTTACCCCATCTCTGGATCTGTAAAGATTTAATCACCTGCTAATGGTCGCATTCCAAACATTGTTTGGCATCTTTGAATCTGTCTATATATGTGTTTCTGGAACATACCTCTTCATTCACCTGAGGAAGGAGCAGCGCTCCGAAAGCTAGTGACATCGAAACAAACCTGTTGGACTTTAACCTGGTGTTGTAAGACTTCGTACTGTGCTCACCCCAGTCCAACGCCGGCATCTCCACATCAAGATTATCAACAGTAAAGGGAGCAACAATTTATACTGCATGGGAATGGGTGTGCTGATTGGTTGGCAAGTGGACTCTGATTGGTTGATGCATTGCCATGCAGAATGCAGCAGGGACCAACTGACTACCAAGATATTGTTCAAAGTTGAACCAGCAAGGTTGGTTCTGATTTGACAAGGCATGGGCATGGGGAATGAACCAGGGAATGCTGTCCCCCAAGCCTTTGTCATTCCCCATTGCAATGCCTTGATAAATCAGTCGACCATCCTGATTTGAATTTGTACAATGGCTTGGCAGCTAACTGTATCCTGCTGTATTCACCAAGCAAAGTCCCCACCAATCAGAGTCTAAATAGATGCAAAATATTTGTTATTATTCAAATGGTGAATTCAAAACAACTGCTTAAAAAGAAAGGACAAAAGAATACTATTTTGATTGTTAAGACAAAAAATAGTTGCACTTCAATTAATTACACACATTACCTTTCTGATAACCTGCATAAGCATGAGAGGGCATATCCCAAAGTATACCCGATAGCAGGCATTAGGGCAGTGGTGACAAGCAGGCGAGAGGAGAAAAACATCCAGAGAGCAGTCCCAATTGACATTCCTGACAGGATGCCAATTATTAATGCTGCGAGGAGGAGAATAAACAGGCCTGTCTGAAAGAGAAATGTGTGAGATTAATAAAACAAAACACTTCCAAGGAAACAATCTCTCAAAGGCTCAAATGCCCAGAGCATGTCCCTCATTGCTAAAGTGGTTCCAGACTGGCCAGCTCTATTCATGCAGGTGACTGCTAATGATTTTTCCGCCTCCCTCATTGGGGAAGCTCATTGTGGGATTGCCATTAGTCCCCAGCTAGTAGTAAAGGGGTAGGTTATAACATCCATCCCCACAAAGTCCAAGGAATCCACCGAAGACCCTGGCGAAGGAGTGTGTCAGACTCGTTTTGTTGCAGACCGGACACCATTTGCACGAGGCACTGGATTGGGCGACGTGTATTGAGAAGGAGACCGGTGCTTCCTCGATGAACGGCGTAACGGTTGTACATCCATGGGCCATAGAATTACATAGAATTTACAGTGCAGAAGGAGGCCATTCGGCCCATCGAGTCTGCACCGGCTCTTGGAAAGAGAACCTTCCCAAGTCCACACCTCCACCCTATCCCCATAACCCAGTAACCCCACCCAGCACTAAGGGCAATTTAGCTTGCCCAATCCACCTAACCTGCACATCTTTGGACTGTGGGAGGAAACCGGAGCACCCGGAGAAAACCCACGCACACACGGGGAGAACGTGCAGACTCCGCACAGACAGTGACCCAGCAGGGAATCGAACCTGGGACCCTGGAGCTGTGAAGCAATTGTGCTATCCACAATGCTACCATGCTGCCCATAGGACCGAAGACTCCCCCTCGGAGGCGTCCTGTGTTTCCATCTCGGAGTCGGAGTCCACTGCCTCTGTCATCTCAGCGTCCCTATCTCCACGCAGTTATGCAATGACCTGCTTTTGAGTGCAGCACCAGAGGAAAATCGTGAGGATGATCCTCCACTGTGCCTGGTCTCTACGGCTGTAGAAGTGAGCTCCGGGGGCGGGGAATCTTTGGAAGGGATAGTCTTCTGGACCGAATGTGGTCTACAGGTTTGCGCTGGAGACCACCCTGGGCTTGCACCTGGTAAGATATAGGACCTGTTTGGTGAAAGATTATGCCGGTGACCCACTGGGCACCGCCAGCAAAATTCCGAACGAACACTGGGTCACCAGGCGCAAACTGCCGAATCGGGCAATGCCAAGAAAAACCATGTCCCTGCCGTTCTTGTGTGCGGCGTACTTTTGCGCCAATGTCCGGGAAACCATGCTAAGGTGGGTGCAAAGTCTCTGGCCCATTAGGAGTTCCACGGGAGCTACCCCAGTCTCCGCATCTGGAGTCGTCCTATATGAAAACAAAAAACGAGCCAGTCTAGTGTCCATAGACCCGGAAGACTGTTTCTTTAGGCCCCGTTTGAATGTCTGCACTGCGAGCTGCTCCAACCAATTTGAAGCCGGGTGGTAAGGGGCAGTGCGGATATGGCGTATGCCATTCCTCTTCATGAAC
This sequence comes from Scyliorhinus torazame, assembly GCF_047496885.1. Lineage (NCBI taxonomy): Eukaryota > Metazoa > Chordata > Chondrichthyes > Carcharhiniformes > Scyliorhinidae > Scyliorhinus > Scyliorhinus torazame. Next base: position 242,807,546 of record NC_092708.1, read on the forward strand.
CTCGCAAACTCCTCACTTGTGAAAGGAGTGCCATTGTCCGTGATGAGCACCTCAGGGAGGCCATGCATACTGAAAGACAAACGCATCTTCTCGATCGTTGGGCAGGACGTTGTGCCCACCATCTTATGCACCTCTAACCATTTAGACTGTTAGCATTTAGCATTGATTATTAAAAGGAACATGGATCCTTGAAAAGGGCTGGCAAAACCCGCATGAAAGCGTGCCCAAGGCTGCCCTGGCCATTCCCAGTGATATAGGGGCGCAACTGGCGGAAGCTTCTGATGCTTCTGGCAAATGGAGCGGTTTTGGGCCACCTTCTGAATGTGGGCGTCGAGGCCTGGCCACCAGACATAACTCAGGGCCAACATTTTCATTTTGGTCACACCCGGCTGCCCATTGTGCAAGTCCTTTAATATCAGCTCCTGTCCTTTTTCCGGGATGACCACACGTGTGCCCCACAAGAGGATACTGTCTTCCACGCTAAATTCTGACAGTTTGGAGGAAAATGCCCGCAACTCGCCTGGAAACTGTCTCTGCTGCCCACCATACAGGACTGGATCCGTCTGGGTCCACTCACGGATCTGCGATGCCGTGACAGGCAAGGAATCCTCCTCCTTGGATCACTCATAAATAAATGGGATAAGCAACGAAAACTGGCTCCTTATCAAGCTCAATTGCTTGTTAATTGTTTTTTTCAAAATGGCTGGCAGGCCTCAGGTTTTGGTCCGGCTCACCATCCCTATTAACGGAGATTGATGGGATGATGTCTGATTGCCAATCATCATCATGCCATAGTTTATGCAAATGCAGGATTGGAGGGTGGTGGGTTGCAGAGTGACCTGCTCACTCCTAAATGCCCTTGCACTGACTGGCTTGTCACACCATTTCAGAGGCCAGTTAAGTGTCAACCACATAGCTGTGGATCTGGAGTCACATGTAGGCCAGACCAGGTAAGGTTGTCAGATTTCCTTCCCTAAAGGACATTTGTGAACCAGGTTGGTTTTTATGACAATCAATTCTAGTTTCACAGTCATCAAAAATAGCTTTCAATTCCAGATTTTATTTTATTGAATTTAAACTCCACTAGGCCTCCCACCTTCAGACCTCTCTATGCACCCCTTCATCCCCCCCACCCCAGGTCCAGTCCCTTGACAGTGTCCCTTGGCACCCTGGCATGGCCCTGGCACCCAGACAGTGTAACCTGCCACCCCATGCACTGCCAGGGTGCCACATTGGCATTGCCCAGCTGCCAGGGCACTGTATTACCCTGTCCCCAACCAGGCAGGTGCTCCAATGGCCTCCGAGCACCCTGGCATGGTCAGCATGTCTGGTTTCCATTTTTGGAAGCAAATAATAATTGACATCGGTCTCATGCTACGCCAGTGGGACCGGTGAATCCCGGGAGCCAGGAGGCGCCGACCTTGAATGGGCTTCACATATTTAAATGAGTTTTAAGACTCATTTAAATATCTGAGTCTGGATCACGCCTAGTGAGGGCGTGGAGCAGATCATGTCGCGCGCCACTATTCACCGGGATTAGTGGGATCGGCGTCGAGTGCATTGTGGCTGGAGAATTGCACCCATTCTTTAAGATTGAATTTACCGGCGACCTGAATCGGTGGAGGAAGCAACAGGGAAGAGGTTCCCCCCCCCCCCCCCCCCGGGGTATGGACGACTGGGCCAGAAGTGGTCGAGCGAAGACTTCCGGTGGTGATCGCGAACGGAGCGGCCGCAGCAAAGACGCTCCCGCACAGCCACGAAAACACGGCTTTTTTGGGGGGGGGGGTTTTCCTGGGGGATTTTTTAAAAAAAAATTCCTTAGGCCCCGCGAATTTGCCCCTGCCTAAGCACCAAAGCTCCGATCCACGGAGCTGGAGAGGGAGAGAAAAAAAAAGGAGAGACTGGCCCCGGTGAACTGCACGTGGAGGAGGAGCGGGGAACGCTCAGAAACGGCCTGAAAGTCAGAGCACAGAGAGGATCACAACAACAAAATAAGAATTTTTAAATTCAACCTTCCTTGTTCCTCTCCTGCAAATTAAAAAAAAAGAAACTTTTTTAAAGGGAAAAAAAAACTTTAAAAAAAAAAAAATCCCTTTTTATATTTAAAAATAAAATCGTTTTTTAAAGGATTTAAAAAAAACCCTTCGGGGTTTTTTTTTTCTTTAGGGGGAACAAAAAAAAAGAATTAGTTTTTCGCACCAAAACCCAGGAAAAAGAGAAAGGCACAGACAGAAATATGCCTCCAAATAATAAATTGGGGGGATGGCGAGATGTAAGAAGGAACAGCAGCGAAGGAAAAAAGCAGGAGCTGCGGCCGCGCAGGCAGATGACCCCACGGGGCGAGGCGAAGGTTCAGGCGAATCAGGAAGTGGAAAAGCTGGCGAGCTGAGCAGCGGAGCCGGAACAGGACGTGGCGACCATCCCCCCCCAGTCCTGCGGGAGGAATGGAGAAGTGTGCTGAAAACGGAAATAAACGCCATAAAGGATGAGATGAAAACAGAGATAAACGCCATGAGGGAGGCACTCAGGACGGAGCTCCACACAATGATGAAGGAGATGCTGGCGGAGACAACAGAAAAAATGCAGCGAACCATCAACGGCCTGGAAAGGAAGGTGGAGGTGCAGGAGAAAACTATTCAGGAGTTGGAGAGGGCCGCCTCGGACCAGAACGACAGGATGGTAACTCAGGAAACCGAGGTGAAAAGGCTGGTAACGACCCAGGGGAGCCTAAGAGGGAAAGTGGGAGGACCAGGAAAATAGGTCCAGACAGCAGAATGTTAAAATAGTGGGTCTGCCAGAGGGGATGGAGGGCAGAGATCCAACAGGCTATGTCACCCAAATGCTGGGCAAGCTAGTGGGAAGGGAGAAGTTTCCAAACCCCCCAGAAATCGACAGGGCGCACAGGTCGCTCCGACCCAGGCCCAAAGCCCGGGAGCAGCCCAAAGCGATTTTCGTGAAGCTGCACAGGTTCCAAGACAGGGAAAAAATCCTAAACTGGGCCCGGCAGACGAAAGCGAGCACGTGGGAAGCAAAGACTATAAGGGTGTACCAGGACATTGGGGCGGACCTGGCCAAAAGAAGGGCTGAATTCAACAGGGCCAAATCAGCACTCTACAAAAGAAATGTGAAATTTGGGATGTTATTCCGGCCAAACTTTGGGTAACATTTGAGGGGAAGGAGCTGTTTTTTAAACACCCCAGCGGCAGCGGAGGAGTTCGTTACAGCGAACAAACTGGGGGAGGGACAGCCCAACGGCCATCATGAAAGTGACGGGGATGTAAAGGAAAGGAAGAATCGGAACAAAGAGCAGCAGACCGCAAACAGAGACAATAAGATCACAAACTGTACACACGTGTTTGGGACACTGTGCGGGACTGTGCTGACTCGTTCCCGGGCTCATTCCACCTCTCAATTCAATTGGGGGGGACGAAGCAAGGTGAATGAGGGTGAAAAAGACGGTCAGGAGGGCGAGACAAGGGCTAGCAAAAGGAAGGTAAAACAGGACCAGAACAGGGCAAGTGCCGGGAGGGGCGCCACCGTGCTAGTGAGGAGGGCTAACACGGGAGGGCAGGAAGAAAGGAGGGCCGCGGCGCGCTTCTCAGGGGAGAGGGAGCGCCTGGCAGGAGTGGCAGGGCAGAAGTGGGGGAAGAACACAGGGGGGGTGGACAGAGGAACAGGGACTAAGGGGGGGGGGGAAGAGGAGTCGGGGGGAGAGCGCAGAACAAAAGAGAAGCAAAGGGAAGGGTGAGGTAGATAAGCAGCACGAACACAGGCCTCGGCAGGCATGGAGCAGGGCGAAGAACCAAGACGGTGCCACAAACAGCCACTCAAAAGGGCTTCAGGACGAAGGGAGACCCTGGAGTGCAGGGGCGCAGCCATGTGGCGTACACATAGCTGGCGGCCATGGTGGGTGCCCCCTGGACAAAAGGAAACCCCGGAGCCCTGGGGCCCGACCTCATGGTGAGAGCGGTGACCGCGGCCATTCTGTATGCCCCCCTAACGAAGGGAAACCCCAGAGGGCAGGGGTGCATCCACCAGGTAAGTATGTGTGACCCCGCAGGACCGGGGGTCAAACCCCCCCCACTAGGATTGTTACCTGGAATGTAAGGGGACTCAACGGCCCGGTCAAAAGATCCAGAGTCTTCACCCACCTAAGAAGCCTGAAAGAAGACATAATCTACCTACAAGAGACGCATCTGAGGGAGAAGGACCGAAGGCTGGTAAGGAAGGGCTGGGTGGGACAGACATACCACTCATGCTACCGGACGAGGGCTAGGGGAGTAGCAATATTAATTAGTAAGAGGACGAGGTTTACGGAAACCAAGACAGTTACGGACCCAGGGGGACGGTACGTCATGGTCAGCGGTGTCCTGAAAGGGGCATCGGTCGTACTGGTAAATGTGTATGCTCCCAACTGGGACGACACAGAATTTATAAAGAAGACCACGGCAGAAATCCCTGACCTTGACACACCCCGACATCATGGGGAGCGAATTTCAACTGTGTACAGGACCCACTGACTGACCGATCAAACCCCAGAGCAGGGAAAAAGACTGGCATGGCTAGGGAACTAGGAGCATTTATGGAGCAGATGGGGGCAGTGGACCCATGGAGGTTCCTGCACCCGGGAGAGAAGGAATTTTCATACTTCTCACAAGTACACAAGGTATACACCCGTATCAACTTCTTTGCAGTGGGGAAATCGGTGCTTCCAGGGATCACGGGAAATACCTCCTCGAGGTATTCCGCGATCGTTATCTCTGACCATGCTCCACATTATATGGATGTGAGGTTGGAGACAGGCCGTGCCCAGCGCCCCACATGGAGGCTGGACACGGACCTTCTGGCCGACAAGGCCTTCTGTCAGAAAACATCGCGGGCCATAGGCGACTACGTGAGTAACAACCAAAATGGGGAGGTCTCACCCTCCATGTTCTGGGAGGCACTGGAGGCCGTGATTAGAGGAGAGATCATAGCCTACAAGGCAAACAGAGATAGGGAAGAGAGGGTGGCCAGGCAACAACTGGTGGACTCCATCCTGGAAGTCGACAGAAAATACTCCGAGGCCCCGACCGTAGGGCTGCTGGCGGAGAGGAAAAAGCTGCAAATGGACTTTAACCTGCTATCCACTAGGAAAGCAGTGTACCAACTCCGCCAGACACGGGGGACCTTCTACGACCACGGAGACAAGGCTGGCCGCCTATTGGCTCACCAGCTGAGAAAGCAGGCAGCCACAAGGGAAATAGGGCAGGTAAAGGATAGCAGAGGCAGACTGGTAACAGAACCAAAGGAGGTCAATCGGGCATTTGAGACCTTCTACCGGGGACTGTACACCTCCGAGCCCCCCAACGGGGACGCGGGGATGAAACTGTTCCTAGACGGACTGGAACTACCAGTTGTGGGGGAAGACAGACGGGGGGAGCTGGAAGCACCAATAGACCTGGGAGAAATCATGGAGAGCATCAGCTCCATGCAGGCGGGGAAGGCACCGGGACCCGACGGATTCCTGGCGGACTTCTACAAAGAATTTGCACCAGTCCTGGCCCCACACCTAAGGGACATGTTCGCGGACTCACTGGCAAGGGGCACCCTGCCCCCAACGCTAGCGCAGGCCACAATCTCACTGATACCCAAAAAAGATAAAGACCTGACGGAATGCGAATCATACAGACCCATTTCATGGCTGAACGTGGATGCGAAAATAATGGCAAAGGTCCTGGACAAAAGGCTGGAAGGCTGCGTACCAGAGGTGGTCGCAGAGGACCAAACCAGCTTTGTCAAGGGCAGGCAGCTCACAGCGAACATCAGGCGGCTGCTGAACGTAATAATGACCCCCTCTGGGGAGAGAACACCAGAGGTGATCGTCTCCCTGGACGCAGAAAAGGCCTTTGACAGAGTTGAATGGAAATACCTCCTCAAGGTACTGGAACGGTTTGGGCTAGGAGCGGGGTTCACCGCCTGGGTGAGGCTCTTGTACAACGCTCCCAAAGCGAGCGTCCGAACTAACACCACCAGCTCTAAATACTTCCAGCTGCAGAGAGGAACAAGACAGGGCTGCCCTCTGTCCCCACTCTTGTTCGTGCTAGCCATTGAACCCCTGGCGATAGCCCTGCGGGACGCGAAAAGCTGGAAGGGAATCCGGAGAGGAGACAGAGAGCACAGAGTCTCACTCTATGCAGATGACCTGCTCCTCTATGTCTCAAAGCCACAGGAGGGACTGAAGACAATATTGCAAATGCTGAAAGAGTTTGGAACCTTCTCGGGCTACAAACTTAACCTGGGGAAAAGCGAGGCATTCCCAGTGAACCCAAACGGGGGGGGGAGAGAGCTGGAGGGGCTCCCGTTCAAAACAGCCCAGAACAGATTCCACTACCTGGGGATCCAGATAGCCAGAGACTGGACACAGATCCACAAGTGGAACCTGACCAGCCTGGTGGAGGAAGTAAGAAGAGACCTTCAAAGGTAGGGCTCACTCCCACTCTCCCTGGCGGGGAGAGTGCAGACGATCAAGATGAACGTACTGCCAAGGTTCCTCTTACTGTTTAGATCCATTCCGATCTTCATCCCCAAGGCCTTTTTCCAAAACATAGACAGTCTAATCATGGCGTTTGTGTGGGGGGTTAAGAACTCGAGAATCCCAAAACAGACACTGCAAAGAAGGAAAATCAAAGGGGGCTTGGCCTTACCAAACCTACAATACTACCACTGGGCAGCAACGGCAGAAAGAGTGAGGGGATGGGTACAAGAACCTGACACAGATTGGGTACAAATGGAGGAGGCATCCTGTAAAGGAATGACCCTCCAGGCCCTGGCCACAGCAGCACTCCCATCCCCCTCAACAAGATACACAACGAGCCCAGTGGTAGCGGCCACGCTGAGAACATGGACCCAGCTCAGACAACACTTTGGGATAACCAAAATGTTCCCCATGGCCCCCATCTGCGGCAATCACAGATTCCCCCCTGCCATGCTAGATACCACCTTCAAAAGATGGAGGCGGGACGGGGGCACATTGACGGTCGGGGACTTCTACGTAGGGCACAGACTGGTGACACTAGACGAACTGACGAGGAAGTGGCTAGCAAAAGGACAGGAAATGAGACACCTCCAAATAAAACACTTCCTCCGCAAAGAGACTGTGGGGTACCCTGGGGCCCCAGAAAGCACACTACTAGAGGACCTGATAGGCACAAGCAGTGAGAAGGGGAGCTATGTGGGAAAATATACGGACAGCTACTGGACAGAGCCCGAACACCACTAGACAAGATCAGAGAAAAATGGGAGGACGAACTGGGGACAGAGGTAGGATGGGGACTCTGGATCGAATCACTGAGCAGGGTGAACTCCACCTCCTGCTGCGCAAGGCTAAGCCTAATGCAGCTCAAAGTGGTGCACAGAGCGCACCTGACCAGAACCCGAATGAGCAGGTTCTTCCCGGAGGTGGAGGACAAATGTGAGAGGCCAAAGGGGCCCGGCCAACCACACCCACATGTTTTGGGCTTGCCCTAAGCTTGCTGGGTTCTGGACAGCCTTTTCCGAGGCAATGTCCAAGGTTGTGGGGATGAGGGTGAAGCCATGCCCAATAGTGGCAATCTTTGGGGTATCGGAGCAGCCAGAGTTCCACATGGGGAAGGGGGCCAACGCCCTCGCTTTCGCTTCCCTAATCGCACGCCAGAGAATCCTGCTCGGCTGGCGATCGGCAGCACCACCCACAGCTGCAGACTGGCTCGCTGACCTCTCGGAATTTCTCCACCTGGAGAAGATTAAGTACGCCACGCGAGGGTCAGAGGAAGGCTTCCTGGATACTTGGGGCAGTTTGTCGGTCTGTTCCAAAACCTGTTCGAGGCCAACAATGAGGAGTAACCTAATAAGATGTATTTATTTATTATTAAAACACCAAGATAGATGAGTTACCAAAAGATTGCGCAACCCGGGGGGGGCGGGGGGAGAGAAAAATGTGTTGTGTATATATACAACTGTTTATAAATATGGGAAATGCCAATAAAAAGATTTTAAAAAAAAGAAGTGGTCGAGTGAAGCGGCTTGGATCGACGCGGGAGCAGTGAGGACAGCAGACCGGGCAGCGTAGCATGGCGGATGGCAGGGACCAGAGAGCCGATGGAGTTTTTTAAGAACTGCTTCGCCGAATTGAAAAGACACACGCTGGACCCGATGAGAGTGGTGATGGACCGAATGGTCGAGACACAGGCGCTCCAGGAGAGGGCAATCAAGGAGGTTGAGTTGAAACTTTCCAGCCAGGAAGACACGATAACGGTGCTGGAGCACGAGGTGGAGGAACTGAACGGCCGCCAAAAGAGGGTGCAGGAGCAGCTTGAGGAGCTGGGAAACAGAGCCAGAAGACAGAACCTAAGGATCGTTGGCCTTCCCGAAGGCAGTGAGGGATCGGACGCGGGAGCATACTCGTCGGGTATGCTGGAGCCGTTGATGGGGCCGGGGGCCTTCCCTCGACCCCTGGAGCTGGATGGGGCGCACAGAGCCCCCGCAAGGAAGCCCAAGGCGGGAGACCGACCAAGGGCCCTGGTGGTTCGCTTCCACCGGCTTTCAGATAAGGAACGTGTGCTGCAGTGGGCCAAGACGGAGCGGGCAGCAGGTGGGAGAACTGTGAGGTGCGCATGTACCAGGACCTGGGAGCGGAGCTGGCCAAGAGGCTGCGGGGTTCATCGAGGTAAAGGCGGCCCTCTTTAAAAAGGTGAGGTTTGGAATGCTGTATCCTGTAAAGCTTTGGGTAACATTCGAAGAGCATCACTACTACTTTGAGTCGCCAGATCAGGTTTGGGCTTTTATTAAAGAGAAAAAACTGGACTTGAACTGAAGTACACTTAGTTTCCAGTGTTGTACGGTGGTGGCGGTTTGTTCATCTAATTTGTCTCAATCAGGTTTGGACTGTTATTAAGAGAAGAAACTGGACTTGAACTAAAGGACTTTTGGCTTCCAGAGATGTAATGTGGCGGCGGTTTGGTAATTTAATCTGTACTGTACTGCTCCATTCAAGAAGGTATTTTGTCTTGGCAGAGAATATGGACTGGAGGACGGTTGGAGGGCGCATTGCTTCGGGAGTTTGCATCGGGGGGTGGGGGGGGGAGGTCCTGCAGTCAGTATCTTTCGGCGGGAGAGCGGAGCCTCTGTTCTGGGGGACTGGCTCTGGGCTGGTTAAGGGCTATGTAAATGTCCTTTCGAGTGTGTTCTTCAAAGTCGGGGGCGCGACTCATGTGTGGGTCGCGGGCGGCTGTCAGGAGGGGCACGGAGCCGTTGTCCGCGGCGCTCCCGATCGCGCAAATCCCCGCGCGAGCCGGCTTTTCATAATGCCGGCTGCAAGTGGCTGCGAACGCGTTAAAAAAGAAATTTGGCCGCATTGCGCATGCGCACACGGTAATCGGCCACGCATGCGCAGTGCGGTCGCTATTTTTTTAAACGGTTGTAGCTTTTTGTTTTACAGGTTCTGTAGTGGTTTTTACTCATTTATTCATTTATTTTATTCATTTAGTTTTTATTTTTTTCATTTATTTTATTCATTTTATTTTTTTTACAAGTTCCGGGGGGATTTTATTCAGTTTTTTCATTTATTTTATTCATTTTTTTTTTACAAGTTCCGGGGGGATTTTATTCATTTTTTTCATTTATTTTATTCATTTTATATTTCATCAAACCCCGGGGTGGGGTTTATTTTATAAAATTTTACAGGAAATAAATTCAGAACGTTGGACAGATGGAGACTCCATACTTTCCGACACCAGAAGGCGTCACCTTCATCCAACAGGTTCCATTGGAGGAGCGTGTACGAGGGCCAAAGAGACCCAAACCATTTCCTCCATTTTTGTCAGCAGCAAACAAGGTAAGAGAAAATGGTGGGTCGCGCAGGTCGGCCGGTGTGGGTTGCGAAGTTCAGCCGGGTTGGGTCCCGAAGGTTGGCCGGTTGGTAAAAATGGGTCCCTGGGAAAAAAAGTTTGAAGAACACTGCTTTAGAGAGTAGCTGTTTACTCACTAAGGTATGCAATCAGGCTAATGGGTCTTTTCTGTGTGGGGGGAAGGGCCCGAGTGGTCGGGTGGTAGTCAGACAGGCGGCAAGGGTAGGGGTCAGCGAGACTAGCGTAGGGGGCACTAGGGAGCGTAGGAGGAGGGGCGAGCTAGGGCCAAGCAGATGGCTGACCTGGGAGTTCAGGCTTTTGGGGCTGGGGAAGTCTGTGGGCAGGGGGGGGGCGGTGGCTGATGTGAGATAGGGTAGGGGAGGCACATTAGTATTTAGCTGCCTACCCTTCACAAATCCCGTCTGGTCCTCATGAATCGCCCCCGGGACACAGTCCTCAATTCTTGTAGCCAGCACCTTCGCCAGCAACTTAGCGTCAACATTGAGGAGCGAGATCGGTCTATACGACCCACATTGCAATGGACCCTTGTCCCGCTTCAAGATCAAAGAAATCAGCGCCCTGGACATTGTCGGGAGCACCCTGGACATTGTCGGGAGCAAGGTCCCCTCCTCTCTCGCCTTATTAAAAGTCCTCACTAGCAACGGGCCCAGCAGGTCCTCGTATTTCCTGTAAAATTCAACCGGGAACCCATCCGGCCCCGGGGCCTTCCCCGCCTGCATGTTCCCCAATCCTTTAACCAGCTCCTCCAGCCCCATCGGCGCCCCCAAACCAGCCACCTGCTCCTCCTCCACCCTCGGGAACCTCAGCTGATCTAGGAATCATCGCATCCCCTCCTCCCCGCTGGGGGCTCAGACCTGTACAGATGCACATAGAAGTCCCTAAATACCTTGTTTATTCTCACCACACTCCGCACCGTATTCCCCCCTCTATCCCTAACTCCACCAATCTCCCCCGCTGCCTCCCTCTTACGAAGCTGATGTGCCAGCATCCGACTCGCCTTCTCCCCAAACTCATACGCCGCCTCCTGCGCTTTCCTCCACTGTGCCTCTGCTTTTCCCGTGGTCGACAGGTCGAATTCCGTCTGGAGGTTCCGTCGCTCCCTAAGTAGCCCCTCCTCGGGGGCCTCTGCATAACTCCTGTCCACCCTTAAAACCTCCCCCACCAACCTCTCCCTCTCCCTCCTCTCTCTCTTCTCCCTGTGGGCCCTAATGGAGATTAGCTCTCCCCTGACCACCACCTTCAATGCCTCCCAGACTGCCCCCACCTGCACCTCCCCGTTGTCGTTGGCCTCCAAGTATCTTTCAATACACCACCGCACCCGGCCGCACCACCCCTCATCCGCCAACAGTCCCACATCGAGGCGCCACAGCGGGCGCTGGTCCCTCTCCTCCCCCAACTCCAGCTCCACCCAATGCGGGGCATGGTCCGAGATGGCTATGGCCGAATATTCCGTTCCCTCCACTTTCGGGATTAGCGCCCTGCTCAAAATGAAAAAATCTATCCGGGAGTAGACTCCATGGACGTGGGAAAAAAAGGAAAATTCCTGGCCTGCGGCCTGGCAAACCTCTATGGATCCACTCCCCCCATCTGGTCCATAAACCCCCTGAGCACCTTGGCCGCAGCCGGCCTCTTACCCGTCTTGGACCTAGAACGATCCAGTGCTGGGTCCAGCACTGTGTTGAAATCCCCCCCCCCTCCATTATCAAGCTTCCTACCTCCAGATCCGGAATCGGACCCAGCATGCATTTCATAAATCCGGCATTATCCCAATTCGGGGCATATACGTTCACCAGTACCACCCGCACCCCCTGCAACCTACCGCTCACCACCACATTTCGACCTCCATTATCCACTACAATATTCAGTGCCTCGAACGACACCCGCTTCCCCACCAGTATTGCAACCCCTCTGTTCTTCGCATCCAGCCCTGAATGAAAGACCTGCCCTACCCATCCCTTTCTCAGCCTAACCTGATCTGCCATCTTCAGATGTGTCTCCTGGAGCATAACCATGTCTGCCTTTAGTCCCTTTAAGTGCGTGAACACCCAGGCCCTCTTGACCGGCCAATTCAGGCCCCTCACATTCCAAGTTATCAGCCGGATCAGGGGGCTACTCCCCCCCGCCGACTAGCCATCTCCTTTTCCAGGCCAGCCACGTGCCCGCGCCTCCCGCACCCTCCAGTCCCCCAGGTGGCGGACCCCCGCCCCGACTACCTCCCCTACTTCCAGCTCCCCATTGGCCAATGCAGCAGCAACCAAGTTCCCCTCCTCCCTCCCTCCCCCTTCCCCTCCGCTAGATCCTCATCTAGCCATTTTGCTCCCCCCATGTCACTCCCGTAAGTCAGCTGACTCCTGCTGACCCCGGCCTCTCCCGCCATTCCATCGACCCCCCAGTGTGAGAATTCCCCCACCCCTTGGCAGTCAGTGTGTGCTCCTCTCCAGCACCGCCCTTCGCCCCCGGTCCAGCCCCCATCCTTCCCTAATGCGGGAAAAAGCCCGCGCTTTTTGTCTGAGCCGCCCCGCCCCCTCTGGCACCTTTTTGCGGCCTTACCCCAACTCCCCATCCCTGGGCCTCCGCTCCCCCTCTTCCTCCACAGGGCCCTGCCCCTCCAACACCGACGCCCACACTCTCCCACAGCCCCCACATCAAATCTATCCACACATCCCCACCCAGCACCAAAACAAAAAGAACATTCCCCAAACGCGGTAAACACAGTAAACATCCCTCCACGACAAACCCTCAATTTGAGTCCAACTTGTCAGACTGGATAAAGTTCCATGCCTCATCAGGCATTTCAAAATAGTGGTGCCGATCTTGGAACGTGACCCACAATCGCGCTGGCTGCAGCATCCCGAACTTCACCCCCTTCCGATGGAGCACCGCCTTAGCTCGGTTAAAACCAGCCCTCTTCTTAGCCACCTCCGCACTCCAGTCCTGGTAGATTCGGATCTCCGTGTTCTCCCACCTGCTGCTCCGTTCTTTTTTGGCCCATCTCAGGACACACTCTCTGTCCATAAAGCGGTGGAACCTCACCACTACAGCCCTTGGCGGCTCGTTGGCTTTGGGTCTCCTTGCCAGGACCCGATGAGCCCCATCCAGCTCCAGCGGCCTTGGAAAAGCTCCCGTGTCCATCAGCGAATTGAGCATCGTGCTCATATATGCCCCGGCTTCGGGCCCCTCCACTCCTTCAGGGAGACCCAGAATCCGAAGATTCTTCCTCCTCGACCTATTCTCCAGGTCCTCAAATTTTTCCTGCCACCTCTTGTGCAGCGCCTTCACCGCCAGGCCCAAGATCTCATCCTCGTTCTCCAAGGTTTTTGCCGCACCTCCCTTGGGCCTTCTGGGTCTCCACAAGCTCCTCAATTGCCGCCTTCATTGGCGCCAGCATTTCTGTCTTCAGCTCCGCAAAGCAGCGTTCAGGGAACTCCTGCTGCTCCTGCGACCACTGCGCCCACGCTGCTTGGTCTCCACCCGCCGCCATCTTGCTTCTCCTCCCTCGCACTTTCCGCTGCACCAGAATCACTTTCTTAACTGCTCCACTCCTGGTCCAATCCATACAGTGCCATCCTTTTGACCCCCCCGTGTGGGAATCTCCCCATCAGTAGACGTTCCTACGTTCCCCCTCCCACCTTTCTTCCCGCGTGCGGGAGAAAAACCCTGCGTGTTCCAGAGCCTGCCCCGCCCCCCCGACGCAGCTTCTGTTGCGGCCTTTTCTCTCGTCCCCAGCCCATATAACATTCCCTGCGCGTGCTTGCCCCCCTATATACAACCGCCATCATACTTCAACCCTCAAATACCCCCCACCCTCACAAACCCTCAATTAGAGTCCAACTTTTCAGTTAGTATAAAGGTCCACGCCTCTTCGGGCGTTTCGAAGTAGTGGTGTTGGCCATTATGTGTAACCCACAGTCGCGCTGGCTGCAACATTCCAAATTTCACTCCTTCCCGATGCAGCACCGCTTTGGCCCAGTTGAAACCCGCTCTCCGCTTAGCGACCTCCGTGCTCCAGTCCGGGTATATTCTAATCTCAGCATTGTCCCACTTGCTGCTGCGCTTCTTCTTGACCCATTTCAGGACCCTCTCTCTGTCTGTGAACCGGTGAAATCTCACCACCATCGCCCTTGGCGGCTCGTTTGCCTTGGGCTTCCTCGCCAGCACCCGGTGCGCCCCTTCCAGCTCCAGCAACCCTGGGGGGGCCTCCGCGCCTATCAGCGCCCCGATCATTGTGCCCGCATATGCCGCGGCGTCGGCCCCCTCCACTCCTTCTGGGAGGCCCAGGATCCTCAGATTGTTTCTCCTCGACCTCCAGGTCTTCGAGTCTTCCCGCCCACGTCTGGTGTAGCGCCTCGTGCCGCTCCACTCTCACCGCCAGGCCCAAGAGCTCGTCCTCATTCTCACTCACTTTGTCCTGGATCTCCTGGATCTTCACCTCGTGGGCTTTCTGGGTTGCCCCAAGTCCTTCAATTATTGCCAGCATAGGCGCCACCATCTCCTTGTGCAGCTCCTCGAAGCAGCGCTTGATGAATTCTTGCATCTCTTCTTTGTCCCCCGGCCGCTGCCATTTTGTTTGTTTTACCCTTCTTCTCCCGCTGCTCCAGTGCCGATTTTTTGGCCGTTTCGCTGCGGGTCCGGTCCATACAGGCTAGTGGGGGACCTCTCTCCTCTCTTCCCCACGGTTTGGCTGTGTGAAAAGTTCCGCTGGGGCTCTTCTATTGAGCCCGAAAGTCCATCTTCGCGGGAGCTGCCGATTCGTGCGGCTTAGCTCTGCATAGCCGCAACCGGAAGTCATTAGGAGGGATAGTTAAATATCTGGAAGACCACAGCAAACAGCAAAAAAAATAGGTAAATTGGGAGAATGGGCTAAAAAGTTGTAGATGGACTTCAATGCCAGTGAGTGTGAAATGATGCATCTTGTCAAAAAATAATAGTAGTTATACACTAAATGGAAGTAGGCTTTTGGTTGGATAAGTAGAGGGATTTGCGTTCACAGGATATGAATGGGTTTTTTCTGGGTTCTCCCAAAGTCCAAAGATGTGCAGGTTAGGTGTCTTGGCCATGCTAAAAGAAAATTGCCCCTTAGTGTTCAAAGATATGCAGGTTAGGTGGGGTAACAGGGTTAGGGGCTAGGGTGGGGGAGTGGGCCTAGGTAGGGTGCTTTTTCATCGAGTCTGTGTAGATTCGTTGGGCTGAATGGCCCACTCTCTGCACTGTAGGGATTCTATGATTTGAATGACAGCATCTAACAGTGATAAAACAAGACAATCTGGTTCTAGGTTTTACCTCAAGAAACACTGAATACAAATGTTAACAGTAAGAAGTCTTACAACACCAGGTTAAATTCCAACAGGTTTGTTTAGAATCACTAGCTTTCGGAGCACTGCTCCTTCCTCAGGTGATTCACCTGAGGAAGGAGCTGCGCTCCGAAAGCTAGTGATTCTAAACAAACCAGTTGGAATTTAACCTGGTGTTGTCAGACTTCTTACTGTGCTCACCCCAGCCCAACACCGGCATCTCCACATTATTACAAATGTTAAGAAATAGTCGGGAGCTGATATAAAACCTTAATAAGACCCATATGCAGGAATGGGCTTCACACTAAAGATTGATGCTATAGCTAATGCTATAGAAGGCTGTAACAGGGTTCTCGTGGCGCAGTGGCAGTGTCCCTACCTCTCGGCCAAAAGCTCCAGGTTCACACCCCATGTATGTCCATGCAATGTGTATTCATAATGTGGTTAAACAGGTTGATTATCAGCATTAAAAAATTTCTGATTAAACCTGATGGCTGGTGGTAAAAGTGGGAGGGTTTCCTGCTTAGCCAGTACTGTAGAGGCAAGGGCAAACCGTGGCAGTACTTTCCCAAATATAATCATGGAAACCTGTGGTTGTTAATGGCATCTTGGGGCATGGTCCCTGAAGGAGGAGGGAGGGGATACAACATTGATTTATTTGGTTACTGTCTGAAATGTGTAAGTGCCAATACAAAGAAAGAAAATGTGGGGCTTTTTTTTTAAGCAACACAAATTAAAGGATGATATGATGTAAAGGCTTAGACTGATAAAAGGCTACTCGGCAAAGATAGAGTTAAGCAGTCAAGGACAAGGAGCCGTATATATTCTAAATGATCATGAAGCTGTGGATGTGACTTCTGGCGGTAGCAGTTGAGACAGAATAAATGGCCAAAAGGGGTTTTGTAAAGGTCAGGCAGCTTTCCAGTAACATTAGGCGTTATGAAATGTGATCATGACCCGTCGAAGTGACGGGTACCGGAGGCAGTGGTCTCTATGGGCACAGAGAAGGCTTTCGACCAGGTCGAGTGGCGGTATCTGCTTGAGATTTTGGGAGGGTTTGGGTTTGGACCGAAGTTTGTGGCGTGGGTGCGAGTGTACAGACAAACGAGATGCGTTCACGGAGCTTCGGGTTTCACAGGGGAATGAGGCAGAGATGTCCGCTGTCCCCGCCGCTATTCGTGCTGACGATAGAGACCTTGGCGATGGCCCTTACGGGGTCAGTAGAGTGCTGAGTTTGTGAGGGGGAGTGGGGAACACCAGGTGTTGCTGTACGCAGATGACCTGCTGCTGTTCGTGTCAGACCCATTGGAAACCATGGGGAGAATTATGGACACATTAGAGAGGTTCGGGGCCTTCTCGGACTATAAGTTGAATGCCGGAAAGAGCGAGGTGTTTCCGGTGAATGCAGCGTGTCGGCGAGCCAATCTGGGTGTTGCCATTTAGGGGAGCCAGGGGTAGATTTAGGCATTTGGGGGTTCAGGTGACGGGGGTGTGGGCGACGATGCACAGATGGAACCTGACAAAGTTGGTAGAGGGGGTTAGGAAGGACTTTAGGAGATGGGATACGCTACACCTAACATTAGTGGGGTGGGTCCAAGTGGTAAAAAGGAAAGTTATACCAAGGCTCCTGTTCATATTCCAGATGCTCCCAATCTTCATTCCAAAGGCATTTTTCTGGAAACTGGATGGAGCGATTTTGGAGTTTATATGGTGGGGAAGGTACCTTGGGTAAAGAGAGTCCTGCTACAGAGGCAGAGGCAGAAAGGGGGGGGTTGGCGTTGCCAAACCTGCTGCACTACTTCTTGGCAGCAAATGCGGAGAAGGTGAGATGGTGATGGGAAGGAGAGGGGTTAGATCAGGTTAGCTTGGAGGAGGAGTCCTGTAGGGTTCCAGCCTGAGGGCCAGGGTGACAGTAATGCTTCTGCTGGCGCCAAGAAGATACACGGAGAGTCGGAGTGGGTTAGGTGTAGAACCAGTTGAGGAGACACTTTAGGATGGAGGGGATGTCGGTGCTGACACCGCTGTGTGGGAATCATGGGTTTAAGCCGGGAGAGACGGATGGCATGTATAGGAGGTGGAGTGAGGTGGGGCTGGTGAGAGCGAGGGATTTATATCTGAAGGAGAGGTTTCTAAGTCTGGAAGAGCTGCGGGAGGGGGTGGAGCTTCTGTAGGGAAGCGGGTTCAGGGAAATGCAAGTGAGGGACTTTGCGCAGAAGGAATGGAGAGGGTTTCCCAAGCTGCCGGAGTATACCCTGCTGGAGCAGTTGCTGCTCCCAGATGTGGACGGGGAGGGTAGGATTTGGATATATACGGGTGGTTGGGGGAGCAAGGGGGAGCACAGGTGGTGAGGATGAAGGATGAATGGGAGGAGGAGCTGGGGCTGAGATAGGATGGGGAGTGTGGAGTGAGGTGATGCGCAGGGTGAATTCGACCTTGTGTGAGGATGAGTTTGATTTAGTTTAAGGTGGCACACAGGGTGCATTTGACTCGGGCGAGGATGAGTGGGTTCTTCCAGGGGGTGGCAGACGAGTGTGAGAAGTGTGGGTGAGGACCAGCAAATCACATGCATATGTTCTGGGGCTGTGAGAAGTTGGAGAAATACTGGGGGGGAGTATTTGGGACGTTATCGAAGATTGTGGGGGGTAGAGGCCGGGCTGGACCCTCAGGTGGTGAATTTTGGGGTATTGGAAATGTCGGAGCTGATGAAAGGGAGGAATGCCAACATTGTGGCCTTCGCCTCTCTAGTTGCCCGGCGAAGGATTCTGTTGGAATGGCGATCGACAACGCCATTGGGAGTGGCTGGCTGGCTGGAGGACCTGTCAGACTTTCTCCAGCTGGAAACGATCAAGTTCAAATTGAGAGGATCAGCGGAGGGCTTTGAGACACAGTGTGGACTATTCATGACCATGTTTGAGAATTTGTTCATTGCAGGGATGGGAGGGGAAGAGGTGAAAAGGGGGAAAACTTGCACGAACTGTGAGGTGTGGCGAGAGTTTTTTGATGTATTTATGTTTCTGTACCTTTGACTATGATTGAAATAAAATACATTTAAACAAAACAGACAGAAACAATGGCCACATTCAAGAGTGCATTGGATAGGTGGATGAAGTAAAAGGATTAGGATCAATGTGGTAACAAAGTATGATGCCTTCCTGGAGGAGAAATATCTACACGGGTTGGATGGACCAATTGGCCTCTTCCTGCGTTGTGTGTTCTGAGTAGTCTGCAGCTCAGGATCAGTGAAGAGATAGCAGGCTGCTCGGGGCTTACCCCACCCCTGGTAAACTTCCAGACACGTTGGAGGTGGGCGAGTCAGCGATGGGAAGGCCAAGTGCTAGGATTTAGGTGCTCCTTCACCTTCAAACCCACCAGCAGGGGAGTGCAAAAATCCAGCCCAAAGTTTTAAAAAAATAAAAAATTAGAGTATCCAATTCATTATTTTTCCAATTAAGGGGCAATTTAGCGTGGCCAATCCACCTACCCTGCACATCTTTTGGGTTGTGGGGGCGAAACCCACGCAAACACGGGGGGAATGTGCAAACTCCACACGGACTGTGACCCAGAGCCGGGATCGAACCTGGGACCTCGGCACCGTGAGACTGCAGTCCTACCAAATCCAGCCCAAAGTTAATGTTCCAAGTCAATAACCTTTGGTCAGAACTTGTGAAAGATTGCCACACCAGATGCAATCAAATGTTCTCATTCAAAGATGTCATTCGCGTGAAGATTTGCTTAATTAGCAAACATTTCTTTGACAGAAAATGAACAGAAAGGGTAAGACATGTGGCAACACAATGACAAATATCTTACTTTAGTTATGATCTTTGAGTACTTTGGGTACTTGCTATTGAGGAAGATGCCAATGCCACAAGGAATGAGGGTTAAGAACAGGCTTGTGGAGATTTCCTTGTATGGGACTTTATTTGCCAGCGATAGGCCCTTGCAGTAGAGATAAAGGAGAAGTGGCATCATGCCAAGTGCCAGCACTGTAGAACACGTGGTCATCACAATACTGCAAGGAGAATGAAGGAGACAATATTAGATAAAGTTTTAGCAACGATCAAGCAAAGACAATTTAGTTGGCACTTCTGAGATACTATGTTACTGACTCTAACAGTGCTGAGTAATATTTATCTCTTTACTGATAGTGCAATCTGTGCAGAGGGACTGTAACACCTACTCGATGGAATGGGGGCAAACTCTCTGAATATTTAGCACTCTGTGCTTGCTCTATTCTGGCACCGCTTTAACTGGACCCAGTCTTTCAATGGCTGAAGGCGCCAGCCTTACTCAGTTGTAGTTGGTGGTGCAATTTTCAGGAGTATTTCTGAATGTGCCTCTTGGTTAATTTTAGCACATCACAATCGATAAGATTTATAATTTTCAGAAAGGAAACCTGTGCTATCTGGGTTTTCAAACATTCCATCATTTATCCAAGAGCTACCTTGACGATCATTCTCTTCCTCCGGCATGCTATATTAATTCACGGAGACAATGGGCTGAATTTCCTGGTGAGCTTCGTGACTGCTATATTGGGATCAAATGGGGATCCTGAGTCTGTCTTCGTCTGGAGCCAGCCCGGCTCAGCCATTTCAACAAAGGTCTATTGAATGACTTCAGCTGGGCGATTGTCCAATTAACGATGTTGAGGGGGACTGTGGATGCTGACTGCCCAATCAGAGGGCGGGCAACACTGAAGCTTCAGCAGGGTGGGGGAGAGGTGGCCACTGTTCTGAGGCGAGGGAGACCTCAGAGAGGTCACAGTTATTTAAAACTCTGGAAGGCCGAGGACGGTGGGAAGGTCTGCTGAACAGAGGAGGAGCCCAAACGGGAGGATTATTGGAGTTCTGGGGACCGCCTCGCCTGTCTGTGACCCCCCCCCCCCTTAACCCACAGGAAGCTAGCCACCTCCTCTTGTGGCAGAGGTCCCCCAGCTGTCAATGTAAAAGCCTCAAAGAGGGGCTTTAAATATGCAAATCAGCTGTCCACCTCCCTGGAGCAAGCAGCCAATCTGCACACCAGCTCATGGCTGGAAAACTCCCATGGCCGGACACGGCGCCAGGGAGCCTATCTGTCATGGCACACGTGGCATTTACTGGCCCCTGTCTTTATTCTTACCACTCCTGGATAGTAAAATTCAGACCACAATGTGCTAAAATTTTGATTGCCATATTATTCGAGCACGGCAGTATTGGTTGTAATTCGCAACTTGCCACACCAGTTCAGATCAAGGCGGGCAACAGGCAAACTTGGTGTGCCCACCTCATCTGAATGATTGTCACATTGACCCGAGCAGCTTGTGCACAACTTTCTACTGCCGATTTCTGCCTTCAGCCTCTGTGAATTAGAGGGGGACCCAGCAGCATTATTTGCAGATCATGTGGTGCAAAGAGTCTGCTCTTCTTAAAGGCAGGCTGTCCCTGGAAGGAAAGCTGCACTCAACAATACTGCTGCAATATAAATGATTTCAAAGTGAAGATCAAGACAAACCGAGGGTTCCAGATTGACGGATGTGGTTCATACTGCAGATGGGCTGGAGGAGAGGTGCCAGTTGTCTAAGGGGGGACCAGGAGACTCTCATATGTCATCCTCAGAAAAGGGTGGAGGGGGTGACAAGGAAGCTGAGTAACTGAATTTAGGGCCGAGAACCTAGCGCTAATGCCACAAGGAGTCTAATAACTCCACATTAGTGGTCAAGGTCAATGACTGCATCTTCACAATGACATCTTCTATCCACCACACCACCAACTTCTCACACTGCTCAATACACCATACACCCTCCGCTCACCAAGCAGCACTCCCTGGCATTCAGGACTCAAGCTTAACATCCAGATACTTTACTTCGCCCTCACATACTTACCCATGCTTCCAGCTTCACACCCATCTCCCACTGCCTCCACATATGTCTAGCTATCCAGCAATGGTGGGCAAAACACCTGAACACAGTACAACACAACCACTGCCTTTCTGCTGTCTCTTCAGCAGGATAAGATGGCACACAAGGGAGTAATGCAGGGCCAGTGGAAGGCAAAGATGCCTACATGCTCTGAATCCTACAGAGGAAATGGTCCTCAGCATTTTGAGCCCAGCTGCAATGGGGCCCGTGTTATTCAACATCACTCAGATTATTGAGTGTGATGGTATGTTCCTGGCTCTCAACCTCCAGTTCATTCTCATCCTGCTATCTGGCCTGATCAGCAAGCTATAGATGGTGCAATTGTAGACCTCTAGGTTTTCACCCCAACTCCCTTCCCTCACAGAAACCTTCGCCTTGTTCTGGTTACGCCGTCCTTCTTTTGGAGGGGTGGTGGAGCACAGAGTCTTGCTGTATGCGGATGACCTGCTTTTGTATGTTTCGGATCCATTTGAGGGGATGGAAGAAATTATGGGAATCTTAGGGGAATTTGGCCGGTTTTCAGGGTATAAGCTTAATATAGGGAAGAGCGAGATGTTTGTGGTCCAGGCGAGGGGTCAGGAGAGGCGACTGGGGGAACTGCCGTTTAGATTGGTAGGGGACAGTTTCAGGTACCCAGGTATTCAAGTGGCACGGGATTGGGACCGGCTACATAAATTGAACTTGGCCCGGTTGGTGGATCAGATGAAGGATGATTTCCGGAGATGGGATGCGCTCTCGTTGTCTATGGCGGGCAGAGTCCAAACGGTGAAAATGACGGTCCTCCCGAGATTCCTGTTTGTTTTTCAATGTCTCCCCATCTTCATTCCGCGGTCCCTTTTTTAAGCGGGTCGATAAAGTTATAGCAGGATTTGTATGGGAGGGCAAGTCCTCGCGAGTGAGGAGGGTAATGCTTGAGCGGAGTCGGGGGAAGGGCGGGCTGGCGCTGCCAAACTTTAGCAATTATTATTGGGCGGCTAATATAGCCATGGTTAGGAAGTGGCTGGTGGGGAGGGGGGGAGGGGGGGGGGGTGGTGGAGGGGGGGGGGGGTGGTGGTCGGCATGGGTGCGTATGGAGGCGGCTTCTTGCATGGGCACAAGTCTGGGGGCGCTGGTAACTGCGCCTCTGCCGTTCCCACCGGCACGGTACTCCACCAGCCCCGTGGTGGTGGCGGCCTTGAGAGTCTGGGGGCAATGGAGGAGACATGTGGGAGCAGAGGGAGCATCGGTCTGGTCCCCAATCTGCGATAATCACCGGAATGCCCCGGGGAGGATGGACGGGGGGGTTCCGAATATGGCGGAGAGCAGGGTTTGAGAGGATGGGGGACCTGTTTATAGAGGGAAGCTTTCTGAGCATGAGGGCTCTGGAGGAGAAGTTTGCATTGGTGGGGGGAAACGAATTTTGATACCTGTAGGTGCGGGACTTTCTGCGTAGACAGGTGCCAACCTTTCCACTCCTGCTGCTAAGGGGGATTCAGGATAGGGTGGTGTCTAGAGGATGGATAGGAGAGGGGAGCATCTCTGACATTTATAAGGAGCTTATGGGATCAGAGGAGACGCAGACCGAGGAGCTGAAGCGAAAGTGGGAGGAGTAACTGAGGGGAGAGATAGAGGAGAGCCTTTGGGGCGGACGTGTTGAGTAGAGTCAACGCGACCGTAACGTGGGCCATGCTCAGCCTGATTCAATTCAAGGTCATTCACCGGGCTCACATGACAGTGACCCGGCTGAGTAGATTTTTTGGGGTGGAGGACAGGTGCGCAAAATGTGCGGGAGGACCGGTGAACCATGTCCACATGTTCTGGGCATGTCCAAAGCTGAGGGGATTTTGGCGGGGGTTTGCTGACATCATGTCCAAGGTATTAAATACAAGGGTGGCATTGAGTCCAGAAGTGGCGATTTTCGGAGTGTCGCAGGATCCGGGAACCCAGGAGGAGAAAGATGCAGATGTTCTGGCCTTTGCTTTCCTGGTAGCCAGGAGGCTGATATTACTAGCATGCAGGGACTCAAGGCTCCCGAAGTCGGAGACCTGGCTATCGGACATGGCTGGCTTTCTCTGCTTGGAAAAAATTAAGTTTGCCATGAGAGGATCACTGTTAGGGTTCACCCGGAGGTGGCAACCATTGATCGACTTCTTCACAGGGAATTAATCGTCAGCAGAAGGGTGGGGGGGGGGGGGGGGGTAGGTAGAGTAGGGGGTTAAGTAATGGTGGGACCTGTGGGGGAGGGAGGTGGTATTTGCACTATGTTTATATTTTTTATGTACATTGTTTATATTGCTGCTGTTACAATGCCAAAAAATACCTCAATAAAATGTTTATTAAAAAAAAAGATATGTATCTTTAAGAAATGGGTGTTTATCAGTGATGTCAGAGTGTGGGTGTAGCTGGGCTGTCTGTCAGCTTTTAACTTTTGTTTTAGGCTGTTTGCTGCAGGGTTTGTTTTAGTTTCGTTTTCATTGTTGGAGCTGAAGCCAGACCAAGCAGGTGTACTGCTGTTCTCTCTGCCATCAAAAGACTATATCTTGATCATTTGGTGAATTCAGAATTATAAATGTTTTCAGTAGTGACTTTAACCTGATGTGCTTCTGTTAAAGGTTTTATTTTTAATTCGTATGGATGTTAAAAGGAAAGCTTATAGGATTACTTAATGTTGTAGTCTTTGGGGGTTGTATTTGAAATAATGGTTGCTAAGATGTTCACTGTTTGTTTTAAAAAGGTTAACTTGAATTCATAGAATAAACATTGTTTTGCTTTAAAAAATACTTTTCCATTTCTGCTGTACCACACCTGTAAAGTGGGCCAAGTGCTCCCCAAACCACATATTAAAAGTTGTGGGTCAGGTGAACTCCATGATGCACTTTTGGGTTCTCTAATCCCTGGCCCATAACAAATCGCCAAAGGCCCTGCCCGCTTCATGTCCTGCCCCTTCATGCCCCATCCATTGGCAGTGCTCCTTGGCACTGTTGGCATTGCCAGGGTGCCAGGGGAAATACCATGGCACTGCTCTGCGATATTCCTGACCACTTGAGGGTTACGATGGCCTCTGAGCCGCCTGACATGATCATCATGCCTGGTCTCCATTTGTGGAGACGAGTAGTGATTCGCGCCAGCTTCACATGGTGCTAGTTAGTGGGAGAATTTCAGGAGCTGAGAAAATCTGGTTTATAGCTAATTCTAAATATTTAAATTTGATTTTTAATATGGGGGTTCCATTTGCTGGGGGTGTGGGATGGGGGTGAGTCCGGGAACATCATGCACCACTTGGTGCCCAGCGCAAATTCCGTTTCAGGGTTCTCCCATAATATCCTAACGTCCGGTTTCAGGCGGGTTTAGCAGGGTGTTTCTTGGCACCTGCAGCGCCCAGAAAGACCCCGCTATTCAACAGCACTTTGTCTTTTTTTGGCCTCGGCAAGGAACTCCCCGTTGAGACCACACTTTACTAATTTTCTGCACTGGTGAGCTCAGCTCCGTTGAATCTAACAAGATGGGCTGTTTAGCACAGGGCTAAATCGCTGGCTTTGAAAGCAGACCAGGGCAGGCCAGCAGCACGGTTCAATTCCCGTACCAGCCTCCCCGAACAGGCAGTGGAATGTGGCGACTAGGGGCTTTTCACAGTAACTTCATTTGAAGCCTACTTGTGACAATAAATGATTTTCATTTCATGTTTCGATCATTGCAAATCTCGCGGGAGGCCTCTCGTCAGATTCACCAAGTTGGACGCGCGAGGCCGCTGAATCGAGTCCAATGTATTTATTTATTTATTTACTATGAACCCTTAATACTACAACTCTGTTTTCCTAACTCTCACTGTGTCCCCCTGATTTGCACTGGGTCCTGGTGGTTGCCATGACAGTGGTTGACGGTGTCCCCACCAGCAGCTGTGGATGCCAGCAGGAAACCACCAGGGAGTGGAATTGTTCAGCTCTTCTGAGGATGCTGATAACTGAGAAGTTAAATTGGCTGTCAAACATTGTTAAACATTCACTTGAACTAAGGCTCCAAGTTTAAATGATGCTATATTCTTGGCAGAAAATATTTGGCAATTTTCTTTTAGCTCAGGTACGAATACAGGCAAATGTTTCAATTTTTAGAATAGTGATGGTGCAATCAAAAAAAGGACTTTGAGGGGAACAGTGCTATTGCAAAATGCATTTGTAAACAAATACAAAAATCGCTGGCTCTCTTTTTAATAAAGACAGCATCCTTTTTTAAAAATAAATTTAGAGTACCTAATTATTTTCTTTTCCAATTAAGGGGCAATTTAGCGTGGCAAGTCCGCCTACTCTGCACATCTTTGGGTTGTGGGGATGAAACCCACGCAGACATGGGGAGAATGTGCAAACTTCTCACAGGCAGTTTCCCGGGGCCAGGATCGAACACGGGTTCTCAGCGCCGTAGGCAGCGATCCTAACCACTGCATCACCGTGCTGCCCCATGAAGATAGCATTCTTTAAAATTTAAACTGGTCTTCAAAGCATGTGTGAAAGGGCGAATGGAAAGACTGTTTTACACAGCACCCGGTTCCCTTTTTCAAATATTTTGCAATGTTATAGAAGACCAATTCTAATTCCCTGAAACACATTAAGCTTCAGTTGACTGGCTGTTCATACCTGAGATTCATGTCTCCATTCAGTGCCAGTGAGAAGATATTGGAGAGTGTTCCTCCCGGGCAGCAGCCACAGATAAGGACAGACAGAGACTCCATGGTGGACAGCCTGAACATCTTGGCAAGGCTGAAAGCTGTAAAGGGCATAATCCCATATTGAGAAAACACTGCAATCAACACCCCCTTAGGTTTCAAAGTGTGAAGCTTGATCATTGGCAACTCCATCGTGCACCCCAGTGAGATCATTGTGATGAACAGGACAATGACTGAGATGACAGTGATGGTTTGATCCATTAGCCTTCCTTTTGGCTGCTCTATCCATCCCACAGTTCGGTTTGAGACTGGTGTTAAGTTCAGAAGCGAATTCCAAGCATCGTCCACCAAATATTCCTCACCGGTGACATTCATTTTGAATCCAGGATTTGTTGTTTATCCCCAAATCTCTTCTGCTCTCCTGGTGAAAATAAACACCACTCCTTCCCCACCTCACAAAAAATTAAACATTTGCTGCACTATCGATATTCGGGAGATGATGTTGTACAATATAAACTTTCAGGGTATTCACTTCAAGTGCTTCCAGATAGCAGGATGTTTGACAAAATCTGCCAATTGCTCTGAATTTACAACAGAACAAACTCTGTAAGGTCATGTTTTGCGATTGGACTATGCGTTAAGTGACTGTATTCAGCCCAGTGTCTGGGCAGCAACAAAGAACCAGTCATTCAGCTCTCTTTTGGAAAGCAGTTTAAAATCCTCTGCAATGTCTCTAATTTAATTCCTTGGGAACTGCAGAGCAAACAAAATATATGACCCCCTCGCTAGTGTATGACTCAGTTTCTTCAAATTCTGGAGTAGGACAGTAAGAGTAAGTTTGTCACTAATATTACAACATCAGTCGAGCTTTACATATTTTCTCAAATTTTTTCTTCAATGTTTCTCCCCTCCATTCCTGAAGGTCATGACCCATCTTGGCATAGGTCACCCTCTGTCTACACAGGGACAAATCTCTCTAGATCCGCACTGGGACATGTCTCTCTGGGTCCACACTGGGACATGTCGCTCTCGGTCTGCACTGGGACATATCTCTCTGGGTCTACACTGGGACATGTTTCTCTGGGTCCACACTGGAACATGTCTCTCTGCGTCCACACTGGGACATGTCTCTCTGGGTCCACACTGGGACATAACTCTCTGGGTCCACACTGGGACATGTCTCTCTGGGTCCACACTGGGACATATTTCTTGGGGTGCACCCTGGGACATGTCTCTCTTGGTTTACACTGAGACATGTCTCCCTCGGTCCACACTGGGACATGTCTCCCTCTGTCCACATTGGGACATATCTCTCTGGGTCCACACTGGGACATATCTCTCTGGGTCCACGTGAGACATGTCTCTCTGGGTCCACACTGGGACATATCTCCCTGGATCCACACTGGGACATGTCTCTTTGGGTCCACACTGGGACATATCTCTCTGGGTCCACACTGGGACATATCTCTCTGGGTCCACACTGGGACATGTCTCTTTGGGTCCACACTGGGACATGTCACTTTGGGTCCGCAGTGGGACATGTCTCTCTGGGTCCACACTGGGCCATGCCTCTCTGGGTCCACACTGAGACATGACTCCCTCTGTCCACATTGGGACATGTCTCCCTCTGTCCACACTGGGACATGTCTCCCTCTGTCCACACTGGGACATGTCTCCCTCTGTCCACATTGGGACATGCCTCTCTGGGTCCACACTGGGACATGCCTCTCTGGGTCCACACTGGGACATGTCTCTCTGGGTCCACACTGGGACATGTCTCTCTGGGTCCACACTGGCACATGTCTCTCTGGGTCCACGTGTGACATGTCTCTCTTTGTTTACACTGAGACATGACTCCCTCTGTCCACATTGGGACATGCCTCTCTGGGTTCACACTGGGACATGTCTCCCTCTGTCCACACTGGGACATGTCTCCCTCTGTCTACATTGGGACATGCCTCTCTGGGTTCACACTGGGACATGTCTCCCCCTGTCCACACTGGGACATGACTCTCTGCGTCCACACTGAGACATGTCTCCCTCTATCCACACTGGGACATGTCTCACTGGGTCCACACT
Organism: Scyliorhinus torazame; assembly: GCF_047496885.1. Classification (NCBI taxonomy): domain Eukaryota; kingdom Metazoa; phylum Chordata; class Chondrichthyes; order Carcharhiniformes; family Scyliorhinidae; genus Scyliorhinus; species Scyliorhinus torazame. Next base: position 242,835,335 of record NC_092708.1, read on the forward strand.
GGGACATGTCTCACTGGGTCCACATTGGGACGTCTCTCTGGGTCCACACTGGGACATATCTCTCACTAGGTCAACACTGAGACATGTCTCCCGCTGTCCACACACTACATGCCTCCCGCTGTCCACACAGGACATGTCTCACTGGGCCCACACTGGGACAAGTCTCACTGGGTCCACACTGGGACATATCTCCCTGGGTCCACACTGAGACATGTCTCCCTCTGTCCACACTGGGACATGTCTCTCTGTGTCCACACTGGGACATGTATGCCTCTGTCCACACTGGGACATGTCTCTCTGTCTTCACACTGGGACATGGCTTCCTCTGTCCACACCAAGACATGTCGCTCTGGGTTCACATTGGGACATGTCACCCTCTGTCCACACTGGGACATGCCTCTCTGGGTCCTCACTGGAACATGTTTCTCTGGGTCCACACTGGGACATGTCACCCTCTGTCCACACTGGGACATGCCTCTCTGGGTTGACACTGGACATGTCTCTCTGGGTTCACACTGGGACATGTCTTCCTGGGTCCACATTTGGACATGTCTCTCTGGGTCCACATTTGGATATGTCTCTCTGGGTCTACACTGGGACATGTCTCTCTTGGTCCACACTGGGACATGTCTCTCTGGGTCCACACTGGGACATGCCTCTCTGGGTCCACACTGGGGCATATCTCTCTTGGTCCATATTGGGACATGCCTGTCTGGGTCCACACTGGGACATGTCTCTTTGGGTCCACACTGGGACATGTCACTTTGGGTCCGCAGTGGGACATGTCTTTCTGCGTCCACACTGAGACATGTCTCCCTCTATCCACATGGGGACATGTCTCACTGGTTCCACACTGGGACATGTCTCACTGGGTCCACACTGGGACATATCTCTCTGGGTCCACACTGGGACATATCTCTCCGGGTCCACACTGAGACATGTCTCCAGCTGTCCACACGGGGACATGCCTCACTGGGTCCACACTGGGACATGTCTCACTGGGTCCACACTGGGACATATCTCCCTGGATCCACACTGGGACATGTCTCTCTGGGTCCACACTGGGACATGTCTCTTTGGGTCCACACTGGGACATGTCACTTTGGGTCCGCAGTGGGACATGTCTTTCTGCGTCCACACTGAGACATATCTTCCTGGATCCACACTGGGACATGTCTCTTTGGGTCCACACTGGGACATGTCTCACTGGGTCCACACTCGGACATGTCTCACTGGGTCCACACTGGGACATGTTTCTCTGGGTCCACGCTGGGACATGTCTCTCTGGGTCCACACTGGGATATGTTTCTTTGGGTCCACACTGGGCCATGTCGCTTTGGGTCCACACTGGGACATGTCGCTCTGGGCCCACACTGGGACATGTCTCTCTGGGTCCACACTGCGACATGTCGCTCTGGGCCCACACTGGTACATGTCTCTCTGGCTCCACACTGGGACGTATTTCTCTGGGTCCACACTGGGACATGTCTCTCTGGGTCCACACTGGGACATATTTCTTGGGGTGCACCCAGGGACATGTCTCTCTTGGTTTACACTGAGGCATGTCTCCCTCGGTCCACACTGGGACATGTCTCCCTCTGTCCACATTGGGACATGCCTCTCTGGGTCCACACTGGGACATGTCTCCCTCGGTCCACACTGGGACATGCCTCTCTGGGTTCACACTGGGACATGTCTCCCTCTGTCCACATGGGACATGCCTCTCTGGATCCACACTGGGACATGTCTCCCTGGGTCCACACTGGGACATGTCGCTCTAGGTCCGCACTGGGACATGTCGCTCTGGGTCCACACTGGGACATGTCTCTCTGGGTCCACACTGGGACATGTCTCTCTGGGTCCACACTGGGACATATCTCTCTGGGTCCACACTGGGTCATGTCTCTCTGGGTCCACACTGGGACATATTTCTTGGGGTGCACCCTGGGACATGTCTCTCTTGGTTTACACTGAGACATGTCTCCCTCGGTCCACACTGGGACATGTCTCCCTCTGTCCACATTGGGAAATGCCTCTCTGGGTCCACACTGGGACATGTTTCCCTCTGTCCACATTGGGAAATGCCTCTCTGGGTTCACACTGGGACATGTCTCCCTCAGTCCACACTGGGACATGTCTCTCTGGGTCCACACTGGGACATGTCTCCCTTGGGTCCACACTGGGACATGTCGCTCTAGGTCCTCACTGGGAAATGTCGCTCTGGGTCCATACTGGGACATGTCTCTCTGGGCCGCACTGGGACATGTCTCCCTCTGTCCACACTGGGACATGTCTCTCTGGGTTCACACTGGGATATGTCTCCCTCTGTCCACACCAAGACATGTCGCGCTAGGTCCACACCGGGCATATCTCTTTGGGTCCACATTGGGACATGTCTCTCTGGGTCCACGTGGGTCATTTCTCTCTGGATCCACACTGGGACATGTCGCTCTAGGTCTGCACTGAGAAATGTCTCTCTGGGTCCACAGTGGGACATGTTGCTCTAGGTCCACACTGTGACATGTCTCTCTGGGTCCACACTAGGACATGTCTTCCTGGGTCTACGTGGAACATGTCTCTCTGGCTCCACACTGGGACATGTCGCTCTGGGTCCACACTGGGACATGTCTCTCTGGGTCCACACTGGGACCTGCCTCTCTGGGTCCACGCTGGGACATGTCTCTCTGGGTCCACACAAGGACATGCCTCTCTGGGTCCACACTGGGGCATGTCTCTCTGGGTCCACACTGAGCCATGACTCTCTGGGTCCACACTGGGACATGTCTCTCTGGGTCCACACTGGGACATATTTCTTGGGGTGCACCCTGGGACATGTCTCTCTTGGTTTACACTGAGACATGTCTCCCTCGGTCCACACTGGGACATGTCTCCCTCTGTCCACATTGGGAAATGCCTCTCTGGGTCCACACTGGGACATGTTTCCCTCTGTCCACATTGGGAAATGCCTCTCTGGGTTCACACTGGGACATGTCTCCCTCAGTCCACACTGGGACATGTCTCTCTGGGTCCACACTGGGACATGTCTCCCTTGGGTCCACACTGGGACATGTCGCTCTAGGTCCTCACTGGGAAATGTCGCTCTGGGTCCACACTGGGACATGTCTCTCTGGGTCCACACTGGGACATGTCTCCCTCAGTCCACACTGGGACATGTCTCTCTGGGTCCACACTGGGACATGTCTCCCTTGGGTCCACACTGGGACATGTCGCTCTAGGTCCTCACTGGGAAATGTCGCTCTGGGTCCACACTGGGAAATGTCGCTCTGGGTCCACACTGGGACATGTCTCTCTGGGCCGCACTGGGACATGTCTCCCTCTGTCCACACTGGGACATGTCTCTCTGGGTTCACACTGGGATATGTCTCCCTCTGTCCACACCAAGACATGTCGCGCTAGGTCCACACCGGGCATATCTCTCTGGATCCACACTGGGACATGTCGCTCTAGGTCTGCACTGAGAAATGTCTCTCTGGGTCCACAGTGGGACATGTTGCTCTAGGTCCACACTGTGACATGTCTCTCTGGGTCCACACTAGGACATGTCTCCCTGGGTCTACGTGGAACATGTCTCTCTGGCTCCACACTGGGACATGTCGCTCTGGGTCCACACTGGGACATGTCTCTCTGGGTCCACACTGGGACCTGCCTCTCTGGGTCCACGCTGGGACATGTCTCTCTGGGTCCACACAAGGACATGCCTCTCTGGGTCCACACTGGGGCATGTCTCTCTGGGTCCACACTGAGCCATGACTCTCTGGGTCCACACTGGGATATGTTTCTTTGGGTCCACACTGGGCCATGTCGCTTTGGGTCCACACTGGGACATGTCGCTCTGGGCCCACACTGGGACATGTCTCTCTGGGTCCACACTGCGACATGTCGCTCTGGGCCCACACTGGGACATGTCTCTCTGGCTCCACACTGGGACGTATTTCTCTGGGTCCACACTGGGACATGTCTCTCTGGGTCCACACTGGGACATATTTCTTGGGGTGCACCCAGGGACATGTCTCTCTTGGTTTACACTGAGGCATGTCTCCCTCGGTCCACACTGGGACATGTCTCCCTCTGTCCACATTGGGACATGCCTCTCTGGGTCCACACTGGGACATGTCTCCCTCGGTCCACACTGGGACATGCCTCTCTGGGTTCACACTGGGACATGTCTCCCTCTGTCCACATGGGACATGCCTCTCTGGATCCACACTGGGACATGTCTCCCTGGGTCCACACTGGGACATGTCGCTCTAGGTCCGCACTGGGACATGTCGCTCTGGGTCCACACTGGGACATGTCTCTCTGGGTCCACACTGGGACATGTCTCTCTGGGTCCACACTGGGACATATCTCTCTGGGTCCACACTGGGGCATGTCTCTCTGGGTCCACACTGGGACATATTTCTTGGGGTGCACCCTGGGACATGTCTCTCTTGGTTTACACTGAGACATGTCTCCCTCGGTCCACACTGGGACATGTCTCCCTCTGTCCACATTGGGAAATGCCTCTCTGGGTCCACACTGGGACATGTTTCCCTCTGTCCACATTGGGAAATGCCTCTCTGGGTTCACACTGGGACATGTCTCCCTCAGTCCACACTGGGACATGTCTCTCTGGGTCCACACTGGGACATGTCTCCCTTGGGTCCACACTGGGACATGTCGCTCTAGGTCCTCACTGGGAAATGTCGCTCTGGGTCCATACTGGGACATGTCTCTCTGGGCCGCACTGGGACATGTCTCCCTCTGTCCACACTGGGACATGTCTCTCTGGGTTCACACTGGGATATGTCTCCCTCTGTCCACACCAAGACATGTCGCGCTAGGTCCACACCGGGCATATCTCTCTGGGTCCACATTGGGACATGTCTCTCTGGGTCCACGTGGGTCATTTCTCTCTGGATCCACACTGGGACATGTCGCTCTAGGTCTGCACTGAGAAATGTCTCTCTGGGTCCACAGTGGGACATGTTGCTCTAGGTCCACACTGTGACATGTCTCTCTGGGTCCACACTAGGACATGTCTCCCTGGGTCTACGTGGAACATGTCTCTCTGGCTCCACACTGGGACATGTCGCTCTGGGTCCACACTGGGACATGTCTCTCTGGGTCCACACTGGGACCTGCCTCTCTGGGTCCACGCTGGGACATGTCTCTCTGGGTCCACACAAGGACATGCCTCTCTGGGTCCACACTGGGGCATGTCTCTCTGGGTCCACACTGAGCCATGACTCTCTGGGTCCACACTGGGACATGTCTCTCTGGGTCCACACTGGGACATATTTCTTGGGGTGCACCCTGGGACATGTCTCTCTTGGTTTACACTGAGACATGTCTCCCTCGGTCCACACTGGGACATGTCTCCCTCTGTCCACATTGGGAAATGCCTCTCTGGGTCCACACTGGGACATGTTTCCCTCTGTCCACATTGGGAAATGCCTCTCTGGGTTCACACTGGGACATGTCTCCCTCAGTCCACACTGGGACATGTCTCTCTGGGTCCACACTGGGACATGTCTCCCTTGGGTCCACACTGGGACATGTCGCTCTAGGTCCTCACTGGGAAATGTCGCTCTGGGTCCACACTGGGACATGTCTCTCTGGGTCCACACTGGGACATGTCTCCCTCAGTCCACACTGGGACATGTCTCTCTGGGTCCACACTGGGACATGTCTCCCTTGGGTCCACACTGGGACATGTCGCTCTAGGTCCTCACTGGGAAATGTCGCTCTGGGTCCACACTGGGAAATGTCGCTCTGGGTCCACACTGGGACATGTCTCTCTGGGCCGCACTGGGACATGTCTCCCTCTGTCCACACTGGGACATGTCTCTCTGGGTTCACACTGGGATATGTCTCCCTCTGTCCACACCAAGACATGTCGCGCTAGGTCCACACCGGGCATATCTCTCTGGATCCACACTGGGACATGTCGCTCTAGGTCTGCACTGAGAAATGTCTCTCTGGGTCCACAGTGGGACATGTTGCTCTAGGTCCACACTGTGACATGTCTCTCTGGGTCCACACTAGGACATGTCTCCCTGGGTCTACGTGGAACATGTCTCTCTGGCTCCACACTGGGACATGTCGCTCTGGGTCCACACTGGGACATGTCTCTCTGGGTCCACACTGGGACCTGCCTCTCTGGGTCCACGCTGGGACATGTCTCTCTGGGTCCACACAAGGACATGCCTCTCTGGGTCCACACTGGGGCATGTCTCTCTGGGTCCACACTGAGCCATGACTCTCTGGGTCCACACTGGGACATGTCTCTCTGGGTCCACACTGGGCCATGCCTCTCTGGGTCCACACTAAGACATGTCTCTCTGAGTCCGCAGTGGGGCATGTAGCTCTGGTCCACACTGGGACATATCTCTCGGGGTCCACACTGGGACATGTCGCTCTGGGTCCACACTGGGACATGTCTCTCTGGGTCCACACTGGGACATGCCTCTCTGGGTCCACACTGGGACATGTCTCTCTGGGTCCACACTGGGCCATGCCTCTCTAGGTCCACACTAAGACATGTCTCTCTGAGTCCGCAGTGGGGCATGTAGCTCTGGTCCACACTGGGACATATCTCTCGGGGTCCACACTGGGACATGTCTCTCTGGGCCCACGTGGGACATGTCTCTCTGGGTCCACACTGGGACATGTCGCTCTGGGTCCACACTGGGACATGCCTCTCTGGATCCACACTGGGACATGCCTCTCTGGGTCCACACTGGGACATGTCTCTCTGGGTCCACGTGGGACATGTCTCTGTGTCCACACTGTGACATGTCTCTCTTTGTTTACACTGAGACATGACTCCCTCTGTCCACATTGGGACATGCCTCTCTGGGTTCACACTGGGACATGTCTCCCTCTGTCCACACTGGGACATGTCTCCCTCTGTCCACATTGGGACATGCCTCTCTGGGTCCACACTGGGACATGTCTCTCTGGGTCCACGTGGGACATGTCTCTCTGTGTCCACGTGGGACATGTCTCTCTGTGTCCACACTGTGACATGTCTCTCTTTGTTTACACTGAGACATGACTCCCTCTGTCCACATTGGGACATGCCTCTCTGGGTTCACACCTGGACATGTCTCCCTCTGTCCACACTGGGACATGTCTCCCTCTGTCCACATTGGGACATGCCTCTCTGGGTTCACACTGGGACATGTCACCCTCTGTCCACACTGGGTCATATCTCTCTGGGTCCACACTGGGACACGTTTCTTTGGGTCCACACTTGGACATATCTCTCTGGGTCCACACTGGGCCATGCCTCTCTGGGTCCACACTAAGACATGTCTCTCTGAGTCCGCAGTGGGACATGTAGCTCTGGTCCACACTGGGACATATCTCTCGGGGTCCACACTGGGACATGTCTCTCTGGGCCCACGTGGGACATGTCTCTCTGGGTCCACACTGGGACATGTCGCCCTGGGTCCACACTGGGACATGCCTCTCTGGGTCCACACTGGGACATGCCTCTTTGGGTCCACACTTGGACATATCTCTCTGGGTCCACACTGAGACATGTCTCCCTCTGTCCACACTGGGACATGTCTCACTGGGTCCACACTGGGACATGTCTCACTGGGTCCACATCGGGACCTCTCTCTGGGTCCACACTGGGACATATCTCTCTGGGTCCACACTGGGACATATCTCTCTGGGTCCACACTGAGACATGTCTCCCTCTGTCCACACTGGGACATGTCTCACTGGGTCCACACTGGGACATGTCTCACTGGGTCCACATCGGGACCTCTCTCTGGGTCCACACTGGGACATATCTCTCTGGGTCCACACTGGGACATATCTCTCACTAGGTCAACACTGAGACATGTCTCCCGCTGTCCACACACTACATGCCTCCCGCTGTCCACACAGGACATGTCTCTCTGGGTCCACACTGGGACATATCTCTCTGGGTCCACACTGAGACATGTCTCCCTCTGTCCACACAGGACATGTCTCTCTGGGTCCACACTGGGACATATCTCTCTGGGTCCACACTGAGACATGTCTCACTCTGTCCACACTGGGACATGTCTCCCTCTGTCCACACTGGGACATGTCTGTCCCTGTGTTCACACTGGGACATGTCTTCCTCTGTCCACACCAAGACATGTCGCTCTGGGTTCACATTGGGATATGTCACCCTCTGTCCACACTGGGACATGCCTCTCTGGGTCCTCACTGGAACATGTTTCTCTGGGTCCACACTGGGACATGTCACCCTCTGTCCACACTGGGACATGTCTCTCTGGGTTCACACTGGGACATGTCTTCCTGGGTCCACATTTGGACATGTCTCTCTGGGTCTACACTGGGCCATGTCTCTCTGGGTCCACATTTGGACATATCTCTCTGGGTCTACACTGGGACATGTCTCTCTGGGTCCAGATTGGGCATATCTCTCTTGGTCCACACTGGGACATGTCTCTCTGGGTCCACACTGGGACATGCCTCTCTGGGTCCACACTGGGGTATATCTCTCTTGGTCCATATTGGGACATGCCTGTCTGGGTCCACACTGGGACATATCTCCCTGGATCCACACTGGGACATGTCTCTTTGGGTCCACACTGGGACATATCTCTCTGGGTCCACACTGGGACATATCTCTCTGGGTCCACACTGGGACATGTCTCTTTGGGTCCACACTGGGACATGTCACTTTGGGTCCGCAGTGGGACATGTCTCTCTGGGTCCACACTGGGCCATGCCTCTCTGGGTCCACACTGAGACATGACTCCCTCTGTCCACATTGGGACATGTCTCCCTCTGTCCACACTGGGACATGTCTCCCTCTGTCCACACTGGGACATGTCTCCCTCTGTCCACATTGGGACATGCCTCTCTGGGTCCACACTGGGACATGCCTCTCTGGGTCCACACTGGGATATGTCTCTCTGGGTCCACACTGGGACATGTCTCTCTGGGTCCACACTGGGACATGTCTCTCTGGGTCCACGTGTGACATGTCTCTCTTTGTTTACACTGAGACATGACTCCCTCTGTCCACATTGGGACATGCCTCTCTGGGTTCACACTGGGACATGTCTCCCTCTGTCCACACTGGGACATGTCTCCCTCTGTCTACATTGGGACATGCCTCTCTGGGTTCACACTGGGACATGTCTCCCCCTGTCCACACTGGGACATGTCTCTCTGCGTCCACACTGAGACATGTCTCCCTCTATCCACACTGGGACATGTCTCACTGGGTCCACACTGGGACATGTCTCACTGGGTCCACATTGGGACGTCTCTCTGGGTCCACACTGGGACATATCTCTCACTAGGTCAACACTGAGACATGTCTCCCGCTGTCCACACACTACATGCCTCCCGCTGTCCACACAGGACATGTCTCACTGGGCCCACACTGGGACAAGTCTCACTGGGTCCACACTGGGACATATCTCCCTGGGTCCACACTGAGACATGTCTCCCTCTGTCCACACTGGGACATGTATCTCTGTGTCCACACTGGGACATGTATGCCTCTGTCCACACTGGGACATGTCTCTCTGTCTTCACACTGGGACATGGCTTCCTCTGTCCACACCAAGACATGTCGCTCTGGGTTCACATTGGGACATGTCACCCTCTGTCCACACTGGGACATGCCTCTCTGGGTCCTCACTGGAACATGTTTCTCTGGGTCCACACTGGGACATGTCACCCTCTGTCCACACTGGGACATGCCTCTCTGGGTTGACACTGGACATGTCTCTCTGGGTTCACACTGGGACATGTCTTCCTGGGTCCACATTTGGACATGTCTCTCTGGGTCCACATTTGGATATGTCTCTCTGGGTCTACACTGGGACATGTCTCTCTTGGTCCACACTGGGACATGTCTCTCTGGGTCCACACTGGGACATGCCTCTCTGGGTCCACACTGGGGCATATCTCTCTTGGTCCATATTGGGACATGCCTGTCTGGGTCCACACTGGGACATGTCTCTTTGGGTCCACACTGGGACATGTCACTTTGGGTCCGCAGTGGGACATGTCTTTCTGCGTCCACACTGAGACATGTCTCCCTCTATCCACATGGGGACATGTCTCACTGGTTCCACACTGGGACATGTCTCACTGGGTCCACACTGGGACATATCTCTCTGGGTCCACACTGGGACATATCTCTCCGGGTCCACACTGAGACATGTCTCCAGCTGTCCACACGGGGACATGCCTCACTGGGTCCACACTGGGACATGTCTCACTGGGTCCACACTGGGACATATCTCCCTGGATCCACACTGGGACATGTCTCTTTGGGTCCACACTGGGACATATCTCTCTGGGTCCACACTGGGACATATCTCTCTGGGTCCACACTGGGACATGTCTCTTTGGGTCCACACTGGGACATGTCACTTTGGGTCCGCAGTGGGACATGTCTTTCTGCGTCCACACTGAGACATATCTTCCTGGATCCACACTGGGACATGTCTCTTTGGGTCCACACTGGGACATGTCTCACTGGGTCCACACTCGGACATGTCTCACTGGGTCCACACTTGGACATGTCTCTCTGGGTCCACACTGGGACATGTTTCTCTGGGTCCACGCTGGGACATGTCTCTCTGGGTCCACACTGGGATATGTTTCTTTGGGTCCACACTGGGCCATGTCGCTTTGGGTCCACACTGGGACATGTCGCTCTGGGCCCACACTGGGACATGTCTCTCTGGGTCCACACTGCGACATGTCGCTCTGGGCCCACACTGGGACATGTCTCTCTGGCTCCACACTGGGACGTATTTCTCTGGGTCCACACTGGGACATGTCTCTCTGGGTCCACACTGGGACATATTTCTTGGGGTGCACCCAGGGACATGTCTCTCTTGGTTTACACTGAGGCATGTCTCCCTCGGTCCACACTGGGACATGTCTCCCTCTGTCCACATTGGGACATGCCTCTCTGGGTCCACACTGGGACATGTCTCCCTCTGTCCACATGGGACATGCCTCTCTGGATCCACACTGGGACATGTCTCCCTGGGTCCACACTGGGACATGTCGCTCTAGGTCCGCACTGGGACATGTCGCTCTGGGTCCACACTGGGACATGTCTCTCTGGGTCCACACTGGGACATGTCTCTCTGGGTCCACACTGGGACATATCTCTCTGGGTCCACACTGGGGCATGTCTCTCTGGGTCCACACTGGGACATATTTCTTGGGGTGCACCCTGGGACATGTCTCTCTTGGTTTACACTGAGACATGTCTCCCTCGGTCCACACTGGGACATGTCTCCCTCTGTCCACATTGGGAAATGCCTCTCTGGGTCCACACTGGGACATGTTTCCCTCTGTCCACATTGGGAAATGCCTCTCTGGGTTCACACTGGGACATGTCTCCCTCAGTCCGCACTGGGACATGTCTCTCTGGGTCCACACTGGGACATGTCTCCCTTGGGTCCACACTGGGACATGTCGCTCTAGGTCCTCACTGGGAAATGTCGCTCTGGGTCCATACTGGGACATGTCTCTCTGGGCCGCACTGGGACATGTCTCCCTCTGTCCACACTGGGACATGTCTCTCTGGGTTCACACTGGGATATGTCTCCCTCTGTCCACACCAAGACATGTCGCGCTAGGTCCACACCGGGCATATCTCTCTGGGTCCACATTGGGACATGTCTCTCTGGGTCCACGTGGGTCATTTCTCTCTGGATCCACACTGGGACATGTCGCTCTAGGTCTGCACTGAGAAATGTCTCTCTGGGTCCACAGTGGGACATGTTGCTCTAGGTCCACACTGTGACATGTCTCTCTGGGTCCACACTAGGACATGTCTCCCTGGGTCTACGTGGAACATGTCTCTCTGGCTCCACACTGGGACCTGTCGCTCTGGGTCCACACTGGGACATGTCTCTCTGGGTCCACACTGGGACCTGCCTCTCTGGGTCCACGCTGGGACATGTCTCTCTGGGTCCACACAAGGACATGCCTCTCTGGGTCCACACTGGGGCATGTCTCTCTGGGTCCACACTGAGCCATGACTCTCTGGGTCCACACTGGGACATGTCTCTCTGGGTCCACACTGGGACATATTTCTTGGGGTGCACCCTGGGACATGTCTCTCTTGGTTTACACTGAGACATGTCTCCCTCGGTCCACACTGGGACATGTCTCCCTCTGTCCACATTGGGAAATGCCTCTCTGGGTCCACACTGGGACATGTTTCCCTCTGTCCACATTGGGAAATGCCTCTCTGGGTTCACACTGGGACATGTCTCCCTCAGTCCACACTGGGACATGTCTCTCTGGGTCCACACTGGGACATGTCTCCCTTGGGTCCACACTGGGACATGTCGCTCTAGGTCCTCACTGGGAAATGTCGCTCTGGGTCCACACTGGGACATGTCTCTCTGGGTCCACACTGGGACATGTCTCCCTCAGTCCACACTGGGACATGTCTCTCTGGGTCCACACTGGGACATGTCTCCCTTGGGTCCACACTGGGACATGTCGCTCTAGGTCCTCACTGGGAAATGTCGCTCTGGGTCCACACTGGGAAATGTCGCTCTGGGTCCACACTGGGACATGTCTCTCTGGGCCGCACTGGGACATGTCTCCCTCTGTCCACACTGGGACATGTCTCTCTGGGTTCACACTGGGATATGTCTCCCTCTGTCCACACCAAGACATGTCGCGCTAGGTCCACACCGGGCATATCTCTCTGGATCCACACTGGGACATGTCGCTCTAGGTCTGCACTGAGAAATGTCTCTCTGGGTCCACAGTGGGACATGTTGCTCTAGGTCCACACTGTGACATGTCTCTCTGGGTCCACACTAGGACATGTCTCCCTGGGTCTACGTGGAACATGTCTCTCTGGCTCCACACTGGGACATGTCGCTCTGGGTCCACACTGGGACATGTCTCTCTGGGTCCACACTGGGACCTGCCTCTCTGGGTCCACGCTGGGACATGTCTCTCTGGGTCCACACAAGGACATGCCTCTCTGGGTCCACACTGGGGCATGTCTCTCTGGGTCCACACTGAGCCATGACTCTCTGGGTCCACACTGGGACATGTCTCTCTGGGTCCACACTGGGCCATGCCTCTCTGGGTCCACACTAAGACATGTCTCTCTGAGTCCGCAGTGGGGCATGTAGCTCTGGTCCACACTGGGACATATCTCTCGGGGTCCACACTGGGACATGTCGCTCTGGGTCCACACTGGGACATGTCTCTCTGGGTCCACACTGGGACATGCCTCTCTGGGTCCACACTGGGACATGTCTCTCTGGGTCCACACTGGGCCATGCCTCTCTAGGTCCACACTAAGACATGTCTCTCTGAGTCCGCAGTGGGGCATGTAGCTCTGGTCCACACTGGGACATATCTCTCGGGGTCCACACTGGGACATGTCTCTCTGGGCCCACGTGGGACATGTCTCTCTGGGTCCACACTGGGACATGTCGCTCTGGGTCCACACTGGGACATGCCTCTCTGGATCCACACTGGGACATGCCTCTCTGGGTCCACACTGGGACATGTCTCTCTGGGTCCACGTGGGACATGTCTCTGTGTCCACACTGTGACATGTCTCTCTTTGTTTACACTGAGACATGACTCCCTCTGTCCACATTGGGACATGCCTCTCTGGGTTCACACTGGGACATGTCTCCCTCTGTCCACACTGGGACATGTCTCCCTCTGTCCACATTGGGACATGCCTCTCTGGGTCCACACTGGGACATGTCTCTCTGGGTCCACGTGGGACATGTCTCTCTGTGTCCACGTGGGACATGTCTCTCTGTGTCCACACTGTGACATGTCTCTCTTTGTTTACACTGAGACATGACTCCCTCTGTCCACATTGGGACATGCCTCTCTGGGTTCACACCTGGACATGTCTCCCTCTGTCCACACTGGGACATGTCTCCCTCTGTCCACATTGGGACATGCCTCTCTGGGTTCACACTGGGACATGTCACCCTCTGTCCACACTGGGTCATATCTCTCTGGGTCCACACTGGGACACGTTTCTTTGGGTCCACACTTGGACATATCTCTCTGGGTCCACACTGGGCCATGCCTCTCTGGGTCCACACTAAGACATGTCTCTCTGAGTCCGCAGTGGGACATGTAGCTCTGGTCCACACTGGGACATATCTCTCGGGGTCCACACTGGGACATGTCTCTCTGGGCCCACGTGGGACATGTCTCTCTGGGTCCACACTGGGACATGTCGCCCTGGGTCCACACTGGGACATGCCTCTCTGGGTCCACACTGGGACATGCCTCTTTGGGTCCACACTTGGACATATCTCTCTGGGTCCACACTGAGACATGTCTCCCTCTGTCCACACTGGGACATGTCTCACTGGGTCCACACTGGGACATGTCTCACTGGGTCCACATCGGGACCTCTCTCTGGGTCCACACTGGGACATATCTCTCTGGGTCCACACTGGGACATACCTCTCTGGGTCCACACTGAGACATGTCTCCCTCTGTCCACACTGGGACATGTCTCACTGGGTCCACACTGGGACATGTCTCACTGGGTCCACATCGGGACCTCTCTCTGGGTCCACACTGGGACATATCTCTCTGGGTCCACACTGGGACATATCTCTCACTAGGTCAACACTGAGACATGTCTCCCGCTGTCCACACACTACATGCCTCCCGCTGTCCACACAGGACATGTCTCTCTGGGTCCACACTGGGACATATCTCTCTGGGTCCACACTGAGACATGTCTCCCTCTGTCCACACAGGACATGTCTCTCTGGGTCCACACTGGGACATATCTCTCTGGGTCCACACTGAGACATGTCTCACTCTGTCCACACTGGGACATGTCTCCCTCTGTCCACACTGGGACATGTCTGTCCCTGTGTTCACACTGGGACATGTCTTCCTCTGTCCACACCAAGACATGTCGCTCTGGGTTCACATTGGGATATGTCACCCTCTGTCCACACTGGGACATGCCTCTCTGGGTCCTCACTGGAACATGTTTCTCTGGGTCCACACTGGGACATGTCACCCTCTGTCCACACTGGGACATGTCTCTCTGGGTTCACACTGGGACATGTCTTCCTGGGTCCACATTTGGACATGTCTCTCTGGGTCTACACTGGGCCATGTCTCTCTGGGTCCACATTTGGACATATCTCTCTGGGTCTACACTGGGACATGTCTCTCTGGGTCCAGATTGGGCATATCTCTCTTGGTCCACACTGGGACATGTCTCTCTGGGTCCACACTGGGACATGCCTCTCTGGGTCCACACTGGGGTATATCTCTCTTGGTCCATATTGGGACATGCCTGTCTGGGTCCACACTGGGACATGTCTCTTTGGGTCCACACTGGGACATGTCACTTTGGGTCCGCAGTGGGACATGTCTCTCTGGGTCCACATTGAGACATGTCTCCCTCTATCCACACGGGGACATGTCTCACTGGGTCCACACTGGGACATGTCTCACTGGGTCCACACTGGGACATATTTCTCTGGATCCACACTGGGACATGTCTCACTGGGTCCACATTTGGACATATCTCTCTGGGTCTACACTGGGACATGTCTCTCTGGGTCCAGATTGGGCATATCTCTCTTGGTCCACACTGGGACATGTCTCTCTGGGTCCACACTGGGACATGCCTCTCTGGGTCCACACTGGGGTATATCTCTCTTGGTCCATATTGGGACATGCCTGCCTGGGTCCACACTGGGACATGTCTCTTTGGGTCCACACTGGGACATGTCACTTTGGGTCTGCAGTGGGACATGTCTCTCTGGGTCCACACTGAGACATGTCTCCCTCTATCCACACTGGGACATGTCTCACTGGGTCCACACTGGGACATGTCTCACTGGGTCCACACTGGGACATATCTCTCTGGATCCACACTGGGACATGTCTCTTTGGGTCCACACTGGGACATATCTCTCTGGGTCCACACTGGGACATATCTCTCCTGGTCCACACTGAGACATTTCTCCGGCTGTCCACACTGGGACATGTCTCACTGGGTCCACACTCGGACATGTCTCACTGGGTCCACACTTGGACATGTCTCTCTGGGTCCACACTGGGACATATCTCTCTGGGTCCACACCGAGACATGTCTCCCTCTGTCCACACTGGGACATGTCTGCCTCTGTCCACACTGGACCATGTCTCTCTGGATTCACACTGGGACATGTCGCCCTCTGTCCACACCAAGACATGTCGCTCTGGGTCCACATTGGGACCACATTGATCAATAACTCAGGGATATTGCCATAGCACTTCACTGTGTGATCAATTGAATTTCAAGGGTCAATTTTTGGTTGAGAGTTAGCATTGTTGAAGTGTAATTGCGATGAGGAGATGAGTAAAGTCTGTAATCTCAGCAAATATACTGATTGTACTGCATTCCCCACATTTAACGTTAATTAACGCTTCCTGTTGATATTAGCCTGAGAAACTGGTGTTCCATTTTTGAATTGGGGAAGGGATCACGTGGAGTCATGTGTTATTTTCCAACAAGCTGGGGACCTACACTTCCGTGAACAACAGGACAATTTGGATTTTATTAAGCATTTATATCTGAACTTTGCAAAGAACACTTTCTTTTTTAAAAAAAATATATTTTATTCAAGATTTTTTGGCCAAACATAACAATACGTAGTGTTTCTTTAAACAACAATAAAGCAATATAAATAACAGTGGCCAGTTTTAAACAAATAAATAAATAATATATGAACAGAAACAAAAACCAAACTAAATGGCAACTGACTTGTCAAAAATAAATACTCTCCAAAGATACAATCCAACAGTCCAATATACATTGCCTAAAACAAGTGCCTATACATATACAATAACATCCCTGAGAGTCCGTCCGATTCTCTCTCCCCCCCCCCCCCTCCCCCTGGGTGCAAAGAACACTTTCAAAGTCTTAAGTGGCAGTTAATGTTGATTTCTTTTATTACAATGCAGAAACGGCTTCAATAATATCGAGCGTAGTAACAATTTGAGGTGCTAAGGGACTGCTGTACCAACCAGAGCAACAAGGTTGTCAGATTGCTAATTAAATGTTACTGTGTATCACTGTGAGGAAATAACAACTTATGGAAGTCAGAAATGTTGAGTATTTCCTTTTTTATTCATATTTTCGTTTTATACATCCCTGCCTGAAAGGTTTAGGAAGAATCTTGAGCTGAGGTGTCATTCTCAGTAGGCATAGTACTGTGTGACAGCCCAATATTTACCTCAAGATAGTTGCCCGATGAATCTATACAGGCCTAACTGGCTGTGAATCACCATCAGCTGTTGTATGCATTTTTATGGAAGCAATGAAACACACCCTTTTCAAAAATTAATTAAAAAATTTAGACTCATTTAAACACTTAAATTTTGAAGTTCTGGGAAAATTAAGTGATATTTGGATTTTTCCTTACTTAACAAAGCAACCATGACATTACTTCCACAAAAGCTATCTCAACAGACTGTCCAATTCATTAAATATTTCCTGCCTTCTACATCACGGGGTCACTCTGTCCTTTTAACCAACTCCAGTCAATTAGCAGAGGTGCCTCAGGCTAGCTATGCCTTGCCCAGTTCATGTTAATACAGTTCTCCCGCTGTTCTCTCCCAATTTACATTGGCACTCTTTCCCTTGTCAATTCATGCTAGCACTTTTCACCTCACCTGTACAGCTGAATTGTTTAATCGATCTGTGTCATTGTTCACTGATCTATCTCTCGAAATTGAAAATTTTGCTAATGTTAATATAACATTTTAATTCCCATCTCACATCTTCCTTCCTTGGTTCTCTCCTATAGGCAAATGAAGAATGTCTTTATGTCTGTTTTCATCGCTAGTTTATCTGGAACTGTTTGCCAGTCTGTCACTGGAGGGGCACCACTCCATGTGAAAACATGGCTGACCAGGAGACTCGGCCTACCTGCCATAAGCCAATTAGAATGATTTTCAGGCTGCTGATCAACGAGTTGTGTATCCATGGCCATCAAGTCCTTGAGTGAGATGCAAACCCAGGGTGGCCATTTCAGAGGGCAGTTCAGAGTCAACTACATTACTGCGAGCCTGAGTCACATGTAGGCTAGACCGGGTAAGGACAGCAAATACCGGGTGGCATGGTAGTACAGTGGTTAGCACTGTTGCTTCACAGCGACAGGAATTCGGGTTCGATTCCGGCTTGGGTCACTGTCTGTGCAGAGTATGCACGTTCTCCCCGTGGGTTTCCTCCGGCTGCTCCAGTTTCCTCTCGCAAGTCCTGAAAGACGTGCTTGTTAGGTGAATTGGATATTCTGAATTCTCCCTCTGTGTACTCAACAGGTGCTGGAATGTGGCGACTAGGGGATTTTCACAGTAACTTCAGTGCATTGTTAATGTAAGCCTACTTGTGACAATAAAGATTATTTGAAAAACAAATTCCTTCCTGAAAGGACATTAGTGAACCAGATGCAATTGGACAAGGCACTCCAATATAAGTGGGGGCACATCCGGTCACAAAGAGATGGGCTGGATTCTCCGCCCCGCCGTGCCACATTTCTGCCTCGACCCGCCGGGCATTCTCCGTTATGCCAGCCGGTCAATGAGGTTGCCCATTGTGGGGCAGCCCCATGTCGGGAAGCCCCCAGGCGCCGGCAAAATGGAGAATCCCGCCGGCGGGGAATCATTGTCACATGACCACTGTCTTGAGACCGTATGGTGTGTCTGTACCGCCACCTGCTGGTTGGAGGTCGTACCACCAGCCATGATATTGCTCAGAGGCATATCACCACACTTTGGCACCCATGCCCACCTTTGCGACCCATGCTGGCTGACCTTCGCCATCCACGCTGGCTGATCTTCATAACACACCATTATTGCTTACCTTAAATGTGACAAGTGAGCCTGCTTGGTCCTCATCATCTCACTTGCTTTGACATTCAATGTTACATTTTTGCTAAGGACTTCAGTTGATGATTTAGATTCTCGCTGCATCCTTTGAAAAAAAATCAAAAGGTTTGTCCTCGAACTTGCCATGCTTAGTCTTCCACTGCCTTTGAAGTTTTGAGGGTTTTGAACTTTCATTTGCCAGTACTTCCCTGCATATAACACACATGGGCTTTGCATCCTGATTTATTAATAAAGCCATACTTTAAGGAATCATCTTTATACTGCTTTGTTCTGATTTCAGCTTTTTCTTAATGGCTTGTTCACCAGAGGCCCGAGAGCTCACACCAGCACTGCTTTGTCCTGCTGTGGACTCTCCTGAGCAGTTCACACCGCCACTGCTTTGTTCTGCCGTGGACTCTCCTAAGCAGCTATATCCAGCAGATTTAGTTGTGAGATCCTGGCCAGTTTGTGTCTCTGGCCCTCTCTTCCTTATTACAAAATGATCCATTTTCAATTCTTCAGTCCTGTTACTTGCTTGCTGGCAGCTCAAAATGGAGGAATCGCTCTCACACCCAGAGCAGGTGATGTCAGTCTACGGGGCACGTGACCTGCTATCTGCTGGTTCTGGCAGCAAAAGCCCATTGATCTTTAAAAAAACCTGACCCTAGGTCAGTGCGCTGATGTCAGGAGGAGGCGGTCTGCCTCGCTGGGCTCCGGGCCAGTGCGCTACTGAGGGGGCATGCATGTGTGGGATGGGCGGTATTCTGAAAGCCGGTTGTGGCTGGCATTTTTCAAAGCTGGTCCCAGCCATTGGGCACTTCTTCCCGCAATTGGGAATGCTGCGACCGATGGCACTGCGACCCTCCAGACACCTACCCGTGACCGACCCGTTGCTCGCGACCCTCAGTTTGAAAATGACTGCACTCGAGCCTTTTATTCTGAAAGCAATGTAAGATTCTATATGCCGCCAAAATAGTTGAATCTGTCTCTTATGAATCCCCAAGTTCTTGTATCTTTCAAGCTTTTTCCATTTTCATTGTTAAGACATTGCCTCTTTAAAATTGGTGTTATAATTCTTTGGTTGTTCAAAAAGGTTTGTCAAGTTGGTAACAGTCTCTTTTCATCTCGAATGTGAGCCACAGTGAGCTGGAGCCCAGGCTGAAGTTTTGCACAGTTTTATGTTGACAATCCATTGATGATTTCTCCTGGGGCGTGGGAACATGCATCCAAAACTGTTTTCCTCATTGGAAACAAAATAATGATTTTGGCGTGTGAAGTAGATGCACTGTTGGTTGGAAACCATCCAAATCCACATCCTTTGTGTGCTGGAACAACTTTCAATTCTTCAGTAACAAAATAATCACCAGTTACGTAACACATTGGATAAATCGAGTGGCTTTTCCCGGCCTGTAATTGACTGCAAAAAGCCATGTTCTCACCATTTAATTATGCATGATAATGCTGCATCATTCTAATATGACAAATACCCTTAAGTATTAATGTAGGCACACTCATGTGACTGTAAGATTCAAAGATACGTCAGCCTAATCAGCAAGCAGAATTTCTCTCTGATTGTTGGAATATTGGTGAGGGATAACTAATTTCTAAATATACAGAAACATTTTCTTTCGGGCAGTGCCAGCATATATTGCCCATCTCTAGTTGTTTCGGAGAAAGCAGTGGTGGGCTTCCTCCTTGAGGTCCGCTGTTGTATTTTGTGGTGTGTGGCATCAATGCTGTTAAGAGAGAGTTCCAGGATTTTGACCCAGCCCCCATGAAGAAAGACTCAAATCGAATGTGGTGTGATTTTATTGCTGCTCTCACTTGCTGAGCTGCCTTAACCATAAATCCTGCGAATTGGTTGTGAAACTACCAAACGCTTGGTATATGACTTAGATGAACTGATTTCCAGCAGATTATTGCAGTTTGCAAAACTTTCTTTCAATTAACTGGATTAGCACTTAGTATCTCCTTGATGGCCCTGCCAAAGGAATCAACGCCTACGGTAATTTGCCTTTTTACCACAGTGAAAGGTCCCAAAGAACTCCACAAGAGTGTTATCAAACAAAATTTGGCCTTGAGCCACATAAGGAGGTATTTGGTCAGGTGACTAAAAGCTCGTTCAAGAGGCAGATTTAAAAAAAAAAAAAAAATTTTTATTAAAGGTTTTCATAAAATATCAATAACAAAATGAGAAAGAAAAAAGAACCCAACAGGGTTAAGTACAAAACACTTTTCTAAAAAAGCAACCCCCCAAACCCCTCCCCCCCCGTACATAAATAATAAATTAACATTAACACCCCGACTTAACACAACAGGTGTATACACCCCCTTAGACCCTCCAGTGTAAATAACATAAACAAAAATAAAGTAAACCCCCCCCCCACCGAGCTGCTGCTGCCATTGACCAATGTCTATCGTTCTGCCAGAAAGTCTAACGGATGCCACCGCCTAAAGAACCCTTGTACCGACCCTCTCAAGGTGAATTTCACCTTCTCCAATTTAGTGAACCCTGCCATATCGCTGATCCAGGATTCCACGCTTGGGGGCCTCGCATCTTTCCACTGAAGGAGAATCCTTCGCCGGGCTACCAGGGACGCAAGGGCCAGAATTCCGGCCTCTTTCGCCTCCTGCACTCCTGGCTCCTCTGCCACCCCAAATATTGCGAGCCCCCAGCCCGGTCTGACCCTGGATCCTACCACCCCCGACACCATCCTCGCCACGGCCTTCCAAAATTCCTCCAGCGCTGGGCATGCCCAGAACATATGAGTGTGATTTGCTGGGCTCCCTGAGCACTTAGCACACCTGTCCTCACCCCCAAAGAACCAGCTCATCCTTGTCCCGGTCATGTGTGCCCTGTGCAGCACCTTAAACTGTATGAGGCTGAGCCTCGCGCACAAAGAGGATTAATTCACCCTCCCTAGGGCATCTGTCCACGTCCCCTCTTCGATCTCTTCTCCCAACTCCTCCTCCCACTTACCTTTCAACTCCACCACCGAGGCCTCCTCCTCCTCCTGCATCACCTGGTAAGTTTCCGAGATCTTCCCCACTCCCACCCACCCCCCCGAGAGCACCCTGTCCTGTACTGTGTGTGGCAGTAGCCGCAGGAATTCCACCACCTGCCGTCTGGCAAACGCCCTTACCTGTAAGTACCTGAAGCTGTTCCCCGGGGGGAGCCCGTACTTCTCCAGCTCACCCAAGCTCGCGAACTTCCCGTCCACAAACAGGTCCCCCAACTTTCGTATCCCTGCCCTGTGCCACCCCGAAAATCCTCCACCTGTTCTTCCTGGGGCGAACCGGTGGTTCCCCCGTAATGGGGTCCACGCCGAGGCCCCAACTTCCCCCCTATGCCGCCTCCACTGCCCCCAAATTTTGAGGGCCGCCACCACCACCGGGCTCGTGGTACACCTCCTTGGAGGGAGCAGCAGCGGCGCCGTTGCCAGTGCCCCCAGACTCGTACCCACAGAGGACGCCGTCTCCAGCCTCTTCCATGCAGCCCCCTCCCCCTCCATCACCCACTTGCGCACCATCGTCGCATTGGCGGCCCAGTAGTACCCATAGAGGTTGGGCAGCGCCAGCCCCCCCTATCTCTACTCCGCTCCAGGAACACCCTTCTCACCCTCGGAGTCCCTCGCGCCCACACAAACCTCATTATACTCCTGTTAACCCGCCTGAAAAAAGCCTTCAGGATGGAACAGGAACAAAAACCTTGTTTTAACCTTAAAGTTAAGTCTATGCAGGGCCCCCCATCTCCTGGCCACCTGGACCCCCAAATATCTGAAGCTCCTCTCCCTTTTTAGTGGGAGCTTGCCAATCCCCCTCTCTTGGTCCCCTAGCTGAACTACGAACAGCTCGCTCTTCCCCATATTGAGCTTGTACCCCGAAAAGTCCCTGAATTCCCTAAGGATCCTCATTACCTCTGGCATTCCTCCCACTGGGTCCGCCACATACAGCAGCAGGTCGTCCGCATAAAGCAACACCCTATGCTCCTCCCCACCCCGCACCAACCCCCTCCAGTTCCTCAACTCTCTCAGTGCCATAGCCAGGGGTTCAATCGCCAGTGCGAAGAGCAGGGGGGACAGGGGACACCCCTGTCCCGTCCCTCGGTGCAATCAAAATTACTCGGACCTCCTCCTATTTGTGGCCACACTCGCCATCGGGACCTCATACAACAGCCTAACCCACCTGACAAACCCCTTCCCAAACCCAAACCTCTTCAGCACCTCCCACAGGTACCCCCACTCTACCCTATCGAAGGCTTTCTCAGCGTCCATCGCCACCACTATCTCCGCCTCCCTCGCCGGCATCATGATAACGTTCAAAAGCCTCCGCACATTCACGTTCAACTGTCTCCCCTTCGACTTCCGGTTGCGGCTATGCGGAACTAAGCCGCACGATTCGGCAGCTCCCTCTACCACGGACTTTCGGGCTCGTTAGAGGAGCCCCAACAGAACTTTTTTTTGACGCAACCCGTGGGGAAGGGAAGAGAGAGGGCCCCGTCCAACTTCTATGAAACGGACCAGAAGTG
The DNA here is from genome assembly GCF_047496885.1 of Scyliorhinus torazame. Taxonomy (NCBI): domain Eukaryota; kingdom Metazoa; phylum Chordata; class Chondrichthyes; order Carcharhiniformes; family Scyliorhinidae; genus Scyliorhinus; species Scyliorhinus torazame. The sequence goes on from NC_092708.1 coordinate 242,858,751, forward strand.
TAACGGCCAAAGGAGCGGCACTGGAGCAACGGGAAAAGCGAGGGAAAGAAAACAAAATGGCGGCGGCCAGGGACAAAGGGGAGCTGCAGGAGTTTACCAAGCCCTGCTTCGAGGAGCAGCGCGAGGAGATGCGCAAGGAGATGTTGGCGCCTATGCTTTCGGCAATTGAAGGACTCGGGATCACCCAGAAGGCCCAAGAAGTTAAGATCCAGGAGGTACAGAGAAGAGTCAGTCAGAACGAGGACGAGCTCGTGGGCCTGGCGGTGAGAGTGGAGCAGAACGAGGCGCTACACACGAGGTGGGCGGGAAGACTCGAAGACCTGGAGAACAGGTCGAGGAGAAAGAAGCTGCCAATCCTGGGTCTCCCTGAGGGAGTGGAGGGGGCCGATGCCGGGGCATACGCGAGCACGATGCTCGAGGCGATGATGGGCACGAAGGCCCCTTCGAGGCCGCTGGAGTTGGACGGGGCACATCGGGTGCTGGCGAAGAAGCCCCATGCAAATGAGATGCCAAGGGCGATGGTGGTGAGGTTCCACCGGTTCACGGACAGAGAGTGGGTCCTGAGATGGGCCAAGAAGGAGTGGAGCAGTAAGTGGGACAATGCAGAGATCCGAATATACCCGGACTGGAGCACGGAGGTTGCAAAGTGGAGAGCGGGTTTCAACCGGGCCAAAGCGGCGTTGTACCGGAAAGAAGTGAAATTCGGAATGCTGCAGCCAGCGCGACTGTGGGTCACATACAAGGACCAACACTATTACTTTGAAAAGCCTGAAGAGGCGTGGACCTTTGTACAAGCCGAGAAGTTGGACTCTAACTGAGGGTTTGTGAGGATGGGGGGGATGTTTGAGGTTTGATGTGTGATGGTTGTTGTATATAGGGGGTCAATCACGCGCAGGAAATGTTACATGGGCTGGGGGAGAGAGACAAGGCCGCGACAGGAGCTGCGCCAGAGGGGGCGGAGCGGGCTTTGGAAAGCACGGGGTTTTTTCCCGCGCGCGGGAAGAAAGGCGGGAAGGGGAACGAAGGAATGCATATTGATTGGGAGACTCCCACACGGGGAGGTCAATGGGACGGCGGGGGAAGCCGGTGTCAGCAGGCATCAGCTGACTTACGGGAGTGACATGGGGGGAGCAAAACAGCTAGACAGGGGTCTAGCGGGGAGGGAGGGGGGGGGGGGAAGGGTTGCTGCTGCACTGGCCGAAAGGGAATGGGACACAGAAGAGGTGGTCGGGACGGGGGTCCCCCCTCTGGGGGACTGGAGGGTGAGGGAAGCGTGGACACGGGACTGGCCCAGAAAAGGAGATGGCTAGTCGGCCGCGGGGGGGGGGGGGGGGGGGGGGGGGGGCGCGGGGACCGACACACCTGAAGGTGGCGGACCAGGTCAGGTTAAGAAAGGGATGGGTAGGACAGGTATTCCACTCGGGACTGGACGCGAAGAATAGAGGGGTGGCAATATTGGTGGGAAAGCGGGTGTCATTTGAGACCAAGACTATTGTAGTGGACAATGAAGGGCGATATGTAATGTTGAGTGGTAGGCTGCAAGGGACGTGGGTGGTGTTGGTAAACGTATACGCCCCGAACTGGGATGATGCAGGATTCATGAAGCGCATGTTGGGGCGCATTCCGGACCTGGAGATAGGAGGCCTGATAATGGGAGGGGACTTCAATACAGTGTTGGATCCAGCACTGGACCGCTCCAAATCAAGGACTGGAAAGAGGCCGGCGGCGGCCAAGGTACTTAGGGGGTTTATGGATCAGATGGGGGGAGTGGACCCATGGCGGTTTGCAAGGCCGCAGGCCAGGGAATTTTCTTTCTTCTCCCATGTACACAAAGCCTACTCCCGGATAGATTTCTTTGTTCTGGGTAGGGCGCTCATCCCGAGGGTGGAGGGGACGGAGTATTCGGCCATAGCCATTTCGGACCATGCTCCTCACTGGGTGGAACTGGAGCTGGGAGAGCTGTTGTGGCGGCTGGATGTGGGACTGTTGGCGGACGAGGTGGTGTGTGGGAAGGTGACGGGGTGTATTGAAAGGTACTTGGAGGCCAACGACAATGGGGAGGTGCGGGTGGGGGTGGTATGGGAGGCGTTGAAGGCGGTGATCAGGGGAGAGCTAATCTCCATTAGGGCTCACAGGGAGAAGACAGAGGGTATGGAAAGGGAGAGGTTAGTGTGGGAGATTTTGAGAGTGGACAGGAGATACGCAGAGGCCCCGGAGGAAAGATTACTTGGGGAAAGACGACGGCTCCAGACGGAGTGTGACCTGTTGACCACAGGGAAGGCGGAGGCACAGTGGAGGAAAGCGCAGGGGCGACCTACCAGCATGGGGATTCGAACTTGGGGGCTTAACTTTATAGTCCCCAGGGGCTTCCCGCCTTTCGGGGCGGACCCTATACCTGGTTCCAAGTGATTGGACTTCGTTCCAATTGCTTGGTTCGATTTCTCCAATACTGGAGCGGTTCCCTGATCGATGGGCGGTCTTGAGGTGTCCGTTAACCTCTTTTGAGTTGGCTCCTGCTGGCGCCGAGGAGTCTGGCTTGGCCTTGTTTATCCCAAATGTTTCGATTGTTCCCGGGGATCGCTCATTAGTATGTAGATGGCTGGTACATTATTATGCAGATGGCTGCTTGTATCGATGCTGTCTGGGCTTTTGCAGCGTTTAATACACAGTAACTTGCACCTGCTAGTTTCTGCCTGTGTTGGCTGAATTTCCCTTCAGCCTTTGCTGTTCTCCATTTTAGGTCGGGAATTGGCCAACCCAGGTGGCTACACACCCTCCTTGTGATCCTAACGTGAAGCGTGAAGGATCACATAACTGCGTTGTTCTTCATTCCCTGATCTGGCGAACACTCTTTTATCACCTCTACACTGACCATAACTATGCAAGAAATTTTTAACTGACAATTCTGAGTGGCGCTGTGTCAAACAGGGACATGCATTACAATATAAGAAAATAGGAATCTCTAACTATCCTTAATAAACTACACTCACTCAAACATTTCATCACACTAACTTCCTAAACAATACAAACAAAATCATAGCAGTTTTATACACATTTTCCTGGCTTGGCAGTCAAGCTCCGGATTGTACAATTGCTCATGAACATTTCTTTATTTACAACAAAAACGCAAACGAATGCTCTTTATTTTAGATCGTGGGGGTCGGGAGTCTGGTCATATCCGAAAATAGGGGATCTTATCCTATATACCGGGGTGCGAGCGCGGTAGGCTCTCCTCCATTTTCTCAGATGAATAGTCAGCACGATGCAGCAGAGTATCGCCAATACCAATAGGGATTCTATCACGTAGGACAGGGAGTACCAGGTTATAAACCTGTCACACCAAGATGGTGTGGTGTCGCTTGTGACTGGACTCTGGGTACTGTGGGGAAGTGAATCATTAACGGCTGGGGGAGGTGAGGTCAGGGGGTTCGCGTTCGCGCGCAACCAAATGTCCATTATGGTGATGAGCCATGCGGAGGATGTCCTCATGGTTCTTCTTCTTTCACTTCTCTTCTCTTCTCTTCTCTTCTCTGGTCCTGGAGCTTCTGGAGTTCTGTGGGATCAAGCATAGTGTCTGTTACTGTCTTGGTTTAATATCTTGTATGATAGCCTGTATGTCCTTTAGTGCCAATTACTCCCTTTATAATTGGTCACTATGTGTGACTCCCTCATTTTCTTTTCTTCCAAAAACCGAATTACAGGACAAGACACACTTACAAATGCTGGACCAGTGCAAGCTGTCTCGCAGACTGTGCGATTTACCATCCCAATGTTTCAGGATGTAAATAGCAGAGGGTTGGCAACCTAAGGGTTACCTGAAAACAAAACAAAACTTTTTGAACAAAACTTGCCGAAATGAGGTGCGTATGGGCCGCGACGGGTAAGATTTGGATGGAGTCCCCGGGTAGGACGGCGACCAATGCCGTGTGTGCTCTACCCGAGCGTAGCTGACCAGAGGGGGGGTTCCCAGGCAGGGCGGAGACCAGTGCCGGTGGTCAACGGGGGGGGCTGCCTCTCGTGATTACCTTCGAATCAGGAGAGTAGTTGTGATTGTTGAATGCCGACAGACTAGTTCCTCTGAACTATTGTCTGGGACAAACTTGTACCTTTAACAGCCAGTGGGCGTTAAAAGAGTGGTGGTGTGGGGCCGTGAAAACTTTTACATTCACAAACAACATTTAACATGTACATTAACGAACAAACATACAACAAACATGGTGCAGGTTTCATCAGAAAGGACATCGTAAATCACATTTGGACTGGGGTGTAACTAGCATACGGAGGGAGTGCAGCGTGACCGAAGAAGAGAGGAAGGAGGAGTGAAACAAAAATTAAGTGGCCTTGCTGAGGTGTCCCTGCCAGGAGAAGTTGTGGGTAAGCGCTCACAGTTTGCATGGGGCAGCTGAGACCTTGCAGCTGCTGTGGGTGATGTTCTCTTGCATGTCTGGGGCTAGTCTAGCTGGTGGGGGTCTCCTGCAATCTTGGGCGAAGTGTCCTGGCTGCCCACAGTTGTAACATAACCCCTGGGGCACATAAGGTGGAGCAGGCTCTCTGGTGCATTGATCCCTTGGGTATGGTTCCCTGGGTGGGGGGGTCGGGGCTGTTGGTGTCTTCGCTGGTTCGGGGGGCATTTGTGGGCTGATTCCGTTGCAGTTTCAGGGGGGCTTGACATTCTCATGCGTAATGTCCTAATTGTCCGCAATTGTAACATTCCGGTGGTTTCTGGGGGGGGGGGGGCTGTTCCTTCCTTCGCTTACCCATGTGGGGTTCTGGTGCGTTTTAACTGGATGCATGTCTGCCTGCTGTTCCTCGGGTTTCCTAACTGCGGGTTTATTTTGTAGACTGCTCCCAGGTGCGGGACAATATTTTTAAAACCCATTTCTCATTGTGGGCTTCCTCTGAGGGGTCATAATTCGTACAGGCTTTTTGTCCTGCCTCTGTGGCATGGGAGATAAGGGTGCGGGTCCATTTGGCCATACCGTCTTGGGACAAATGGGCGCGTTCTAAATTACCGAAAACTGCTGTGAAATGGATCCACAGGCGTTCAGCAAACGCTGTGGGGTGTTCTGTCTTTTTCTGCCTGCACTTATTCAGGCCTTCTACGGGGTCACCTCTGTTGTAGCCGATCGCGTCTAGGATCGCTGCGTGCATTTCTGCAAGGGTGCCTCCTCCTACATTCTGTGGGACAGGTAGGGCTGCTACGACCGAAGGGTCTAAACTCAAAACTGTGAGCTTTCCGTGCTCACGCTCGTCCAGGCCATACATGGCCGCCTGCTGCTTTACTCTGGCAAAGAAGTAGTGGGGGTCTGAGGTGGGGAAGAATGGTGTGATTTTCTCGCACGCATCCCGTAATTGGGTCACTGTTAAGGGGGTGGTGTACAGAAATTCCGTGTCGTCCGATGTGGCTGTGCGGTGAGTGGTGACTGGGTTCATTGGAGCCTGAACTATCTGCTCAGTGGGGGGTTGGGGCACTTTTCTCTTCTGGGGCTTTCCCTGCGCACATGTTCCCTGAACATATCTCTGCGCTGTCTCATTTAACTCTTCCCAATCAGGGCCGTCTTCCTCATCTAACTTTGATCCAAAGGTTTCCTGGAATCCTTTTTGAACTGAAAGCAGAGATTGCAGTCCTGCAATCTGCTTCTGGCACTTTGCGTGGTCTAACGAGCTTTGTCTTTGCTCCGTGGTGGCAGCATGGACTGCTCTTAACGCTGCCTTCAGGTCACTACACTGCCTCTGCAATGCCTCTACCTGCATCTCGGTTTCCTCTCGTACCAGGACTGCACGTTGCGTGTCCTGATAGGCCTTTTCGTACTGGGACTGGAAGCTGCTTAGGTGTGCCAGACAAGACTGGTGTGCCAACTTGGCATCATCCACCTCTCCGTCTTTTGCTGCCAACTTTCTCCTTAACTCTACGTTCTCTCTTTATACCTCACTGACATCGACCTTGCTCATTCGATGTATGCCTTCTTTCTCTTTCCGGAGCGTCCTAACGATCTCCTCTGTGCCTCGCACTTGTGCCAAGCAGGACACGATTGCCATCGGCTTGCAAGCTTTTCCTTCGCTCTTCTTGTGAATCTCGCTCAGGTTCTCCCACCAAGTATGTCCTATACTCCCGGGACCTGTTTCCTCAGTGTTACAGAATTCGCTCCAAAGGGGCCCTTTGAGGTACTTCCTGATTTCTTCTTCCCAAACAGGACATTGTCCTACTCTACTGCTGCTGGTCGTTGCGACCACAAATTCTTCTGGTATTATGAGGCGTTGCATTGCCTGCCATCTTTCCTCTCTAAATACTCTGTTAAAATTTGGAACGAGGGGGACTAAGGCGGTGCTGTAATTACGGGTACGGCTTTCGCTATTTTCCGGAATACAAACTCCCGACAGTTTTGACGCAACAAAAAATCTATCAGTATTACCTTTTCGCCCTGTTAGTTACGCATGCATTTAACACACTTCCGAATTATGAGGATTGATCAGAACTGCTTGAACACTTGTGGTTTTCTGTTCCCAATTGGATCTCTAATTCACATATTTGGTTCTCCCGGAGTGGTTAAGCAACTCCTAGATCGGGTCCCGTCAGGATGGCGCCAGTAATATGTTGCTAACTTTTGGTTGGTTCAATTAGCTCTGTTTTATAACCTTTGCTCTTGAGTCGCCAGGTATCTTTATGATACCGCCACGAGGTTCAAGTTCAAGTAATGATCAATAACTCAACACACCAATTAGTAAGATTCAAATCAATACACATTTATTATACACAGTAAATCGCTACTCATGCATAAATTCTACGTCTAAGCTATTTCTACAACTAACAGGCCAATACTTAACTTCGGACTGGCCCACCAGGTCAGGGGAACAAATGGCCTTTCGTTCGGGTTCTGAGTCTGCGGGAATCGCTCATTAGTATGTAGGGCAGCACGGTAGCCTTGTGGATAGCACAATTGCTTCACAGCTCCAGGGTCCCAGGTTCGATTCCGGCTTGGGTCACTGTCTGTGTGGAGTCTGCACACCTCCCCGTGTGTGCGTGGGTTTCCTCCGGGTGCTCCGGTTTCCTCCCAAAGATGTGCAGGTTAGGTGGATTGGCCATGATAAATTGCCCTTAGTGTCCAAAATTGCCCTTAGTGTTGGGTGGGGTTACTGGGTTATGGGGATAGGGTGGCAGTGTTGACCTTGGGTAGGGTGCTCTTTCCAAGAGCCTGTGCAGACTCGATGGGCCGAATGGCCTCCTTCTGCCTGTAAATTCTATGATAAATTCTATGATTCAAAAGCTGTTACGGATTGGTAGCTAGGAGCGCCTATCTCGTAGCGAGAGTTGACTTAAGACTTACTTCGTTGGAGCGGCAGCTGGACAGGTCACTCTCAAGGGTTGCTTCGCATTGCTGAGTGACCCTGTCAAGAAGGACAATTCAAACTTGGGGGCTTTACTTTATAGTCCCCAGGGGCTTCCCGCCTTTCGGGGCGGACCCTGTACCTGGTTCCAAGTGATTGGACTTCGTTCCAATCGCTTGGTTCGATTTCTCCAACACTGGAGCGGTTCCCTGATCGATGGGCGGTCTTGAGGTGTCCGTTAACCTCTTTTGTGTTGGCTCCTGCTGGCGCTGAGGAGTCTGGCTTGGCCTTGTTTATCCCAAATGTTTCGATTGTTCCCGGGGATCGCTCATTAGTATGTAGATGGCTGCTACATTATTATGCAGATGGCTGCTTGTATCGATGCTGTTTGGGCTTTTGCAGCGTTTAATACACAGTAACTTGCACCTGCTAGTTTCTGCCTGTGTTGGCTGAATTTCCCTTCAGCCTTTGCTGTTCTCCATTTTACGTCAGGAACTGGCCAACCCAGGTGGCTACAAACCTACCTGCTAGTTCCGCCCAGCAGGCGGAGCATAAGAGTCTGTGTTTCACCCACAGCAGTCATTCTGTACCGGAGCTGCTGGGGTAACTACTTGTTCATTAAAGCCTTCAATTGGACTACAATCTCGCTTCAGTAGTGATTGATCGTGCATCAATTTAATGAACAGAATTGAAGAATGGCTGCTCTCCGCATCAAGCCAGAGTGTTTACAAATCAACCCCCACGCGGCAAATGCAGTAGCAACTTTTAAACATTGGCTGGCATGTTTCAACGGGTACATCAGGACGGCCCCGACTACCCCCACGGAGGAACAGAAAATGCAAGTCCTCCACTCAAGGGTGAGCCCAGAAATCTACACGCTTATCGAAGACGCGGACGGTTTCGAGGACGCAATGACTTTGTTAAAAGAGCACTACGCCCGCACTGTGAATCAGGTATACGCTTGGCATCTTTTAGCTACCAGACGGCAGATCCCAGGGGAATCACTGGACGATTTTTACCACGCATTGTTAGCGTTAGGTAGAAACTGTAACTGTAACACAAGTCTCAGCCAATGACCACACCGAACGCTTAATACGGGATGCTTTTGTTGCGAGCATGCTGTCCTCTAAAATCCGCCAGCGACTGCTGGAAAACGACATGCTAGGGCTTAAAGAGGCACAGAAACTTGCGCACTCCCTAGATGTAGCCTCCCGCAACGCCCAGGCCTTCATTCCCGACCGGGGACATGGGGGCAGCCATCTTGGATGACGTCTCAGGACGCCGACTCGGGTGGCCGTGTATCGCCCGATGAGATCTCTCAGTTTCTGCCACAACTTGCCTCAGTGACACTGGACCAGTCTCGTCCCCGAACGCTTTCAACCGCTTCCACGTCGGTACTCATCAACGGGCACAAGACATCCTACTTGATCGACTTCCATCCCAATACGGTACGAAACTGCTCCCTCGCTGTACACCCAATTATACAAAAGATCTCCCTGGCCTCTAGGTCCCACTCTGTGGAGATCCGGGGGTATTGCAAAGCCAACCTCACGGTCCAGGGCGTGGAGTTCAATAACTTCTGACTCTACGTCCTCCCGCATCTCTGCGCTGCCACACTCCTGGGACTGGACTTCCAGGGTAACCTGCAAGGTTTAACGTTCAAATTTGGCGGCCCCATACCCCCCTCACTGTCTGCGGCCTCGCGCCCCTCAAGGTCGACCCGCCTTCCCTGTTTGCAAACCTTACCCCCGATTGCAAACTCGTCGCCACCAGAAGCAGACGGTACAGTGCCCAGGACCGGATCTTCATTAGGTCGGAAGTCCAACGGTTACTAAAGGAATGCATTATCGAGGCCAGCAACAGCCCCTGGAGAGCTCAAGTGGTGGTTGTAAAGACCGGGGAGAAAAATAGGATGGTCATAGACTACAGTCAGACCATCAACATGTATGCGCAGCTCGACGCGTACCCTCTCCCCTGCATATCTGAAATGGTCAGCCAGATAGCGCAATACAAGGTGTTCTCCACAGTAGACCTTAAATCAGCCGACCACCAGCTCCCTATTCGCCCGGACGACTGCAAGTACACTGCATTCGAAGCAGCTTTACCACTTTCTAAGGGTTCCCTTTGGTGTCACAAATGGTGTCTCGGTCTTCCAACGGGAGATGGACCGAATGGTTGACCGGTACGTTCTGCGGGCCACGTTCCCGTACCTCGAAAATGTCACCATCTGCGGCCACGACCAGCAGGACCACGACACCAACCTCCGCAAATACCACCATATTGCAAAAATCCTTAACTTAACCTAGAACAAGGACAAATGCGTGTTTAGCACCGATCGCCTAGCCACCCTCAGCTACGTACTGCATGATGGAGTCATAGGCCCAGATCCCGAATGCATGCGCCCCCTCATGGAGTCTCCCCTCCCCCACTGCCCCAGGGCCCTGAAACGTTGCCTGGGCTTCTTTTCTTATTACGCCAAGTGGGTCCCCAATTATGCGGACAAGGCCCGCCCACTAATCCAGTCCACGGTTTTTCCCCTATCGGCAGAGGCCCGCCAGGCTTTCAGTCGCATCAAAGCAGACATCGCCAGGGCGACGATGCACGCAATCGATGAGTTCCTCCCCTTCCAGCATCAGACGTAGCTCTGACTGCCATCCTCAATCAGGCGGGTAGACCCGTGACCTTCTTTTCACGCAGCCTCCACGCCTCAGAAATCCACCATTCCTCCGTCGAGAAGGAGGCCCAAGCCATCGTCGAAGCTGTGCAGCATTGGAGGCATTACCTGGCCGGCAGGAGATTCACTCTCCTCACTGACCAACGGTCGGTAGCCTTCATGTTTGACAATGCACAGCGGGGCAAAATTAACAATGATAAGATCTTACAGTGGAGTATCGAGCTCTCCACCTATAATTACGAGATCTTGTATCGTCCCGGGAAGTTCAACGAGCCTCCTAATGCCCTGTCCCGCGGCACTTGTGCCAGTGTACAAGTTGGCCGACTCCGGATCCTCCACGACAACCTCTGCCACCCGGGGGTCACCCGGTTCTTCCACTTTGTTAAAACCCGCAATCTGCCCGACTCCATCGAGGAGGTCAGGGCCGTAACCAGAAACTGCCACATTTGCGCAGAGTGCAAGCCGCACTTCTACAGGCCAGAGAAAGCGCACCTGGTGAAGGCTTCCTGCTCCTTTGAACGCCTCAGCATGGATTTCAAAGTGCCCCTTCCCTCCACCGACCGTAACACGTATTTCTTAAACGTGATTGATGAGTACTCCCAGTTCCCTTTCGCCATCCCCGTTATTAAAGCCCTCCACAGCATCTTTACCCTGTTCGGTTTCCCTGCCTCCATCCATAGCGATACGGGGTCCTCCTTCATGAGTGACGAGCTGCGCCAATTCCTCCGCAGCAAGGGCATTGCCTCCAGCAGGACGATCAGTTACAACCCCCGGGGAAACGGGCAGGTAGAGAAGGAGGACGGGACGGTCTCGAAGGCCGTCCTACTGGCCCTACGGTCCAAGAATCTCCCAGTGTCCCGATGGCAGGAGGTCCTCCCCGATGCACTTCACTCCATCCGATCACTACTGTGCACTACTACCAACGAAACACCTTGTAGCACACAAAGACTCCGAGAGACGAATAGAGTGAAGTCGATGAGGCTTTATTAAGCGTGTCTGTTCCCCCGCAGCTCGATAGTAGACTGGCCTGCGGGGGAGGACTCCGGCTTCTTATACTCCGCCTTCAGGGCGGAGCTAGAGGTCAACGGCCAACCAGGACCCGGGATCTGTCAGCCAATGACATTAGGGCTTCCAGTCCCACATGACCCCTAATACATACTACCACATTCACCCCTTGTCAAAAATGAACCCGGCGGGGTGATGCTTCGCATGGTGGTAAGGGTTTACAGGGCTGGTCCTGGGAGGAAAACATTCATATGGCAATACAGTATGTACAATTTTGTCCTGTTTCAACTATTTACAGAAGGTATCGGGAGAAAAGCAAAATGTTCTTGTGAAAAGTCCATATATTGATTTAGATCGACGCCACGAGTTGGTCGGGCGGTCTGGTCGTCCGTGTCGATCGCCTCGGCCCCGGTGGTGGTGGTGGTGCTTGTTCCCGGAGTCGACTAGGCATGGTGTCTCGTGCCCGTTTATTAGCACCGTTGTCGTCGTCGTCTGGAGTGTCCGGGGCCGAGCTTGGTCGAGCGTTATTGAAGCGAGACGTGGTTGTAGTAGTGGAGCGTCTTCCTCGAACCCCGTGGAGCCGTCGACACTGGGGTCCGTTGTTGCCGTCCAAGATGGCGTCGGGGATGAACAAAATGGCTGCCCCCATACATCGCACATGGCTGGGGGTCACAAGATGGCGGCGGGGGTGGACAAAATGGCCGCCCCATGCGTCGTACAGGTCTGGGGTGGTCCAAGATGGCGGCACCCTTCCTCCCTTCGTGGCCGGGACCCAAAATGGCGGCGTCTGCGGGTCGCACATGGGGGGCTGGGGGGGTTGGGGAACGTTAGGACCGCGCGGGGCTCCCTCATCTCTGGGGACAGTGGTGGTCGGGACCTAAATTGGTAGCGCCGGCGGGTCATACGTGGGGACGGGGGGGGGGGGGGGGGGGGGGTTGGGGAGCGTAAGCGGCGTGCAGGGCTCCCTGTTCTCCCGGGACAGCGGCGACCTCGCGGGACCGGCACACAACCGCAAAATGGCCCTTTTTCCCGCAGCTCTTGCAGATTGCTGCGCGGGCCGGGCAGCGCTGCCGGGGGTGTTTCGCCTGGCCGCAGAAATAGCAGTGGGCGCCCCCGGTGCGACTTGGCGTTTGGACCGCGCAAGCCTGTGGGGTGTCCGGGGGGGGGTAGGTTTGTCGCGACGGGTACGTACGGAGCCCAATGGGCTGCCGCGCGGTCGGGGCCGTAGGCGCGGGTATTCCGCGTGGCCACGTCTAGGGAGGCTGCTAGGGCCCGTGCCTCTGAGAGTCCTAGCGACTCTTTTTCTAGAAGTCTTTGGCGGATTTGGGAGGAATTCATACCTGCCACAAAAGCATCGCGCATTAACATGTCCGTGTGTTCATTTGCGTTCACCGAAGGGCAGCTGCAGGCTCGTCCCAAAATCAGCAGCGCGGCGTAGAATTCGTCAATCGATTCTCCGGGACTTTGCCGTCTCGTCGCGAGCTGGTAGTGAGCGTAGATTTGGTTAACTGGGCGGACATAGAGACTTTTCAGTGCTGCGAACGCTGTCTGGAAATCCTCCACGTCTTCGATGAGGGAGAAAATCTCCGTGCTTAACCTCGAGCGCAGGACCTGTAGTTTTTGGTCTTCTGTGACCCGGCCGGTGGCCGTTCTGAGGTAGGCCTCGAAACAAGTCTGCCAGTGCTTGAAGGCTGCTGCCGCATTCACTGCGTGGGGATTGATCCTCAGGCATTCCGGGATGATCCTGAGCTCCATAGTCCTTTTTTAGGCACGCTTAATAAATTGTAGCGCACAAAGACTCCGAGAGACGAATAGAGTGAAGTCGATGAGGCTTTATTAAGCGTGTTTGTTCCCTCGCAGCTCGATAGTAGACTGGCCTGCGGGGGAGGACTCCGGCTTCTTATACTCCGTCTTCAGGGCGGAGCTAGAGGTCAACGGCCAACCAGGACCCGGGATCTGTCAGCCAATGACATTAGGGCTTCCAGTCCCACATGACCCCTAATACATACGACCACACACCTCATGAACGTCTCCTTGCCTTCCCTAGGAAGCCCTCCTCGGGGACCTTGCTCCCAATGTGGCTGGCAGCCCCCGGACCTGTCCTACGCCGCAAACACGTACGGGCCCACAAGTCGGACCCACTGGTCGAGAGGGTACATCTCCTCCATGCTAACCCCCAGTACGCCTATGTAGCGCAACCCGACGGCCGACAAGACACTGTCTTCCTCCGGGATCCCCACCCTCATCCCCCCCACCAACCCCAACCATTTTTTCACCAGCGCACACCACCGCAGCCCCCTTCCCAGGAGGATCCGTCCTCCCACTGGCCCCATCCGGATGCGATGAAACTGAAGACGACACGCTCCCAGAGCCACGGATGCCCGAGCCGGCGCCAGCATCACCGCCGGGACTGCGACGATCGCAGAGGACAACCAGGGCCCCCGACCGGCTGATAGTTTCATTGTAAAATGAACTTGTAATTAATTGTCTGTAAATATGTGTATTGAATGTCAAGGCACCGAAGGGTACCGGTGTAACCTCTACCACTGTAAAAGCAAGGCCACCACCCCCGCTGGACTCTTTTTTAAAACAGGGGTTGAATGTGGTAGGCTATATTAGGGGTATCGCGGTACCTAGGTGGGATGTACCTTATACTGTAGTATGAGTGGTGGAACCTACCTGCTGGTTCCGCCCAGCAGGCGGAGCATAAGAGTCTGTGTTTCACCCACAGCAGTCATTCTGTACCGGAGCTGCTGGGGTAACTACTTGTTCATTGAAGCCTTCAATTGGACTTCAATCTCGCTTCAGTAGTGATTGATCGTGCATCAGCCCCCATGCCATCCATCACCTCCCACAGCCCAATCGGGCCTTCAGGCCCTGCACCCCCCAATCTTCCACCTTGGGAAACTGCCACCCATCTAGGAACCGCCTCAGCCCCTCTGCTCCGCTCGGGGTCTCCGACTCCTAATGCCTCCTATAGAAGGCCTCAAATACCCCATTCTCCCCTCCGGATCTATCACCACCTTACCCCCCTTGTTCTTCACTCTGCCAATCTCCCTAGCCACTGCCTGCTTCCTCAACTGTTGGGCAGCATCCGACTTGCCTTCTCCCTATATTCATACACTGCCCCTCTGGCTCTCCACAACTGCCCCACCACTTTCCCCATCGGCACTAATCCAAACTCTATCTGGAGCCTCTGTCTCTCCTTCAACAACCCCTCTTCCGGCGCAACCGAGTGCCTCCTATCCACCTCAAGATCTCCTCGACCTGCCTTGCTCTCTCTTACCATCCACCCTCTCCCTGTGCGTCCGAATTGTAATAAACACCTCCCCTAACTACAGCCTTGAGTGCCTCCCACAATGTGGCGGCTGTGACCTCCCCCGTGTCATTCACCTCCACATAACCCCGAATGGCAGCCCTCACCCGCTCACTCACCCCCTCATCCGCCAACAGCCCCACATTTAGTCGTCACTGCGGCCATTGGGCCTCCCCCTGAACCACCACAAATCCACCCAGTGCTGCGCGTGGTCAGAGGCCACGATGGGCGAATGCCCCGAGTCAGCCACCCCCACCAGCAGCGCCTTATCTGTGACAAAAATATCGATCTGCGAATACACCTGGTCTCTTAGGGGAAGTATGAAAATTCCTTTAATAAAAGCAAATTACGGCGGATGCTGGAATCTGAAACGAAAGAGAAAATGCTGGAAAATCTCAGCAGTTCTGGCAGCATCTGAGGGGAGAGCAAAGAGCTAACGTTTCGCGTCCGATGACGCTTTGTCAAAGCTCAATCTTTGACAAAGAGTCTTCGGACTCGAAACGTTAGCACTTTTCTCTCCCTACAGGTGCTGTTTAGGAATTGAACAAACGGATGTGATATAAAATAGTTAGTTCAAATATTAGTTACAATAATGTAGATGTGAGCCAGTCTGATAGTAGTGAGTTCACAAACAAAGGACAAAGGGATTCAGAAAGCATGGCAAGGATGGGGAAAAGGATGCTGGGTAACAAGAGGCCCAGGGTTAAGGAATGCGAAATGAGCCAATCAGGATATATGGCTAGGTCAGGAGGTGTATAGGATGACCGATGAGAATCTTGTATGCAAAACTTGATGCCATTTGAATGTATTTGCAGAGATTTCTTTGTCTCCGATCTCACTCGGTTCTGGAGCTCCAGGAGACTGCTTGTGTGTTCTGAATCTCTGTGGAGCGAGTCAGCCTTGCAAGTTGGTTAAAAATAAATAATACTATACCTACAAATCCATCTCGCGTTTTATTGAGGCCAGACTGACGGGTAAAGAATTCAATATTGTCACTGTCAGACCTGCTGAGATTTTCCAGCATTTTCTCTTTCGTTTATGAAAATTCCTTTGCCGCGGCTCCCCAAATCTCCACGGGTCCGCCCCCACGTGCGCTCCATTAACCCCCTCAGCTCCCAAGCCAATGCCGACCTCCTCAATAACTTTGGGCTCGACCGATCCAGGTTCGGATCCAGGACAGTATTAAAATCCCCCCCAACATAATCAGCCAATGTGTATCTAAATCCGGAATCATCCCCAACACCTGCCTCATGAAATCCACATCATCCCAATTTGGGAGATACACATTAACCAGGACTACTGGCATTCCCTCCAGTTTCCCACTAACCAGTGGACATTCCTACCCCCCAGATCGGCCACTGTGCTCCCCACCTCAAACGCCACCGTCTTGTTGATCAACACCCCCACCCCTCTCGTCATCATCTCCAGCCCTGAATGAAACACCTGCCACACCCATCCCCTCCTCAGCCTCGTCTGATCATCAATCTTCAGGTTCGTCTCCTGCAGAAACACCACGTCTGCCTTCTGACCCCTCAGGTGCGTGAACACACGTGACCCATTCAACCCTGTCACATTCCATGCTCCCTGCCGCCCTCCCCCGCTCATCAGCCACACCCCTTCCTGGGCCAGCCCCCAGTTCGCGTCACACGCCCCTCCAGGCTCACCGTCGGATGTCCGTCACCACCTCCCCCTTCCCAATTGTACCACACAAACCATACCCATAACAGCAACCCACCCTCAAACAAAGAAACAACGCCATACATCCCCATGCCTTCCTCCTGGCAACCTCCCACTTAACTAGCACGCCCAGCTAGCATGATGGCCCCTGCCTGTAACCTCCCCATCCCTCTCCAATCTACCCCCTTCCCCCAGCCACCAACAAACAAAGAAGAACGAAAAAACACACTGATCATCTCCACTCCACCGTCAAAACCAACCCCAAAATACCAACCCCTGACATTTTACCACAAACCCAAAGCTCCTCTCCAAAGTTCTGTGTCCTCACACACCTCCAAGTCCATGGATCCTCATAAAGTCCATCGCCTCATCGTGCGAGTCAACATAAAACTTCTGTTTCTGATGAGTCACCCACAAGTGGACAGGGTACAAAACCCAAAACTTACTCCCTTCGTGAAGAGGGCAACCATTACCCAGTTGAACCCGCTTCTCCTCTGTGCCAGCTCTGCACCCAGGTGCTGATAGATCCACAGTTCACTCCCTTCCCAAGTGCACCTCCTGGTCTGCCTCGCCCACTGCAAAATCTTCTCCTGGTCCAAGAAGCGGTGCAACCGCAACACCATCACCCTCGGCTGCTCCCCCACCTGTGGCCTCCTCCTCAGCGCCCTGTACGCCTGATCCACCTGAACAGGCTGATCAAAGGCCCCCTCCCCCATTAACTCATGTTCCCCCACTGCCTCCTCCACCTTCTGTGTTGCCAGGCCCTGAGCCTCCAGCCTCTGCCCCACTTTCTCAATCACCGCCCTGAGCAGCTCCACCACCTTAGCCAGGTCCGCCGAGGCCTCCATCCTCTGCTGCTGGAACGTATTATTTAAAAGCTTCACCCGCTGCTCCGTCGACCACTGGAAGGGCTGTGCTGCCCCCTTGCCTTCCGCCATCGTGACCTGTGGCGCACCACAAGAACTGCCCTCTCTCTTTCTTGTAGCACTTCTCGGCCTCTGATCCTTGCACCAAACCCAGCAGAGGAATATTACCTTCTCTGGGCACTCCCACACCTTTTGCCCTCAAAAAGGTGGGGAAGGACCAACAAAATCCACCTTGAGCGGGAGCCACAAAACTTGCGACCACTCACTCCATGGCCATCACCGGAAGTCCAACCATGAACCATTCTAAATCTAATCTATTCAGCCGTGAACCATTCTAAAACCAAACAATTCAATCATGAACTATTCTAAAACAAATCTATTCAAACATGAACCATTTTAAAATCAATCCCAGGAAGGAAGCTGCCAGCCACCGTAATTCGCCGTGCCTGGGCGCCGTGGGCAACATCATCCAGACCGGCCAGCAGTGCCAAAAATAACTGCATGACCTCCTCAGGCCGCCAGGATGAGAAGGCAGCACTGTGCCCCTGGCATCAACCCCCGTCCCACACACCTGTAACCCGGCCCCCCCCTCTCCCTCCCACACCCAGAGGGCAGCAGAATCCCCACCATGCACCACATCTCAGCACCCATACTGGCTGCCATGGCCAGGTGGCCTGGCCATTGAGGCCACCAGCCACCCATCCTCTGGGCTGCATGCATCGGACTGTCTCACACTGTCATTTTCTGCACCCCCCCCCCCCACCTC
Organism: Scyliorhinus torazame; assembly: GCF_047496885.1. Lineage (NCBI taxonomy): Eukaryota > Metazoa > Chordata > Chondrichthyes > Carcharhiniformes > Scyliorhinidae > Scyliorhinus > Scyliorhinus torazame. The sequence continues at coordinate 242,876,381 of NC_092708.1, forward strand.
CAAGGAGAAGGCTGCCCACATTCACTGGGAGTGGGAGAAGACAGGAGGAGGACTGCTGGACCTGGGGCCCCTAACTACGGCTGAGCAAAGGGCCCTGGAGGAAAGGGAGGTCGCCGAGGTGGAGTTCGGCCGCAGGCGAGGAAGTGATACCATGCTGAATTGCGGTTCCCCATGACACGTGTGTCAATACCCCCCCCCCCCCAACACCACCTCCACACCACCCTCGACCTATACCACCCCCGCTCTCACCACCCCCCACCCCCACCACACGCCCACCCCCACTAGCCCCTGGTCCGTGATCTAATCATTCATCTTGCAGAGAGCAGTGCGGAGCTGCTGATTGGCTGTTGCGGGGAAAATTTGCATCAGTGCATTGCGGTCACTGCATCCAGAACGTGTACCTGAGCAAGACACCCGCCGTGATTTTCGGCGGGGTAGTGGCCAGGGGTCTGTTGAGAAGGTAAGTTTACCTCTTGAAAAACTTAAAAAACTTACCTTGAAGAGTGACATCACAGCAAAGCAGTGACCTGATTGGCTGGTAAGGAAAGTGCTCCAATTAGCAGTAGCTGGGAGAAATTTAACTCTTCGTGTGTTGGTAAGTATTGTGATTGGTAAGTAAAATCTTTATTCCTTTCACTTATTCATTATTTGATATTATATTTGTAATCAGTTAAGGTAAAGTGTACAACTGGCAGGAGATCCCAGACCCGTGTTATGCTCCTCGTTCTCAATGTGGGAGTTCAGGGACGCGGCTGATGCCCCTGACTCCTTCATGTGTGGGAAGTGTGTCCAGCTACAGCTCCTGTTAGACCGCATGATGGCTCTGGAGCTGCAGATGGACTCACTTTGGAGCATCCGCGATGCTGAGGAGTTCGTGGATAGCACGTTCAGTGAGTTGGTCACACCGCAGATTAGGATTGGTGAGGGAGACAGGGAATGGGTGACCAAAAGGCAGAGAAAGTTCAGGAAGGCAGTGCAGGTGTCCCCTGCGGTCATCTCCCTCCAAAACAGGTATACCATTTTGGATACTGTTGGGGGAGATGACTCACCAGGGGAAGGCAGTAGTAGCCAGGCTCATGGCACCGTGGCTGGCTCTGCTGCCCAGAAGGGCGGGAAAAAGACTTGCAGGGCTGTAGTCATAGGGAATTCAATCGTAAGGGGAGTAGACAGGCGTTTCTGTGGTCGAAAATGAGACTCCCGAATGGTATGTTGCCTCCCAGGTGCACGGGTCAGGGATGTCTCAGATCAGCTGCAGGACATACTGAAGGGGGAGGGTGAACAGCCAGTTGTTCTGGTGCATATAGGCACCAACTGGATAAAAAACTGGATGAGGTCCTACAATCAGAATTTAGGGAGTTAGGAGATAAGGAATTAGGACCTCAAAGGTAGTAATCTCAGGATTGCTACCAGTGCCACGAGACAGTCAGAGTAGAAATTCAAGAATAGTCAGAATGAATACGTGGCTTGAGAGATGGTGCAGGAGGGAGGGGTTCAGATGTTTGGGACATTGGAACCGGTTCTGGGGGCGGTGGGACCATTACAAATCGGATGGTCTACACCTGGGCAGGACTGGAACCAATATCCTGGGGGGTGCTTTTGCTAACACTGTTGGGGAGGTTTTAAACTAATGTGGCAGGGGGATGGTAACCAGATTAGGAAGTTAGAAGTCAGTAAAGAGGCAGCAACTAAAGCCAGTAAGGTACTAGATAAGAAACTCAATGTGACTAAGGGGAAGAGTAGACAGGGAAGAGATGATGAACGCAAAGGGACAGGTGATCTGAGGTGCATTTGTTTCAATGCAAGAAGTGTAGGAGGTAAGGCAGATGAACTTAGGGCTTGGATTAGTACCTGGGAATATGATGTTATGGTATTACTGAGACATGGTTGAGGGAAGGGCAAAACATTGAATGGGACTCATGTAGTGTTGGAGGCGTAGATGGAACAGAATTTGTAAGGAGCATCCAGGAGAGTTTTTTAGAGCAGTATGTAAAAAGTCCAACTCGGGAAGGGGCCATACTGGACCTGGTATTGGGGAATGATCCCGGCCAGGTGGTTGAAGTTTCAGTCGGTGATTCCTTTGGGAATTGCGATCACAATTCCGTAAGTTTTAGAATACTCATGGACAAAGACGAGAGTGGTCCTAAAGGAAGATTGGGGAAAGGCCAAGTATAACAAAATTCAGCAGGAGCTAGGGAATATGGATTGGGAGCGGCTGTTTAAGGGTAAATCCACATTTGAAACGTGGGAGTCTTTTAAGGAAAGGTTGATTAGAGTGCAGGACAGACATGTCCCTGTGAAAATGAGGGATAGAAATGGCAAGATTAGGGAACCATGGATGACGGGTGGAATTGTGAGACTAGCTAAGATGAAAAAGGAAGCATACATAAGATCTAGGCGACTTAAAACTGATGAAGCTTTGGAGGAATATCGGGAAAGTAGGACAAATCTCAAACGCGCAATAAAGAGGGCTAAAAGGGGTCATGAAATATCTTTAGCTAACAGGGTTAAGGAAAATCCCAAAGCCTTTTATTTGTATATAAGGAGCAAGAGGGTAACTAGAGAAAGGATTGACCCACTCAAAGACAAAAGAGGGAATTTATGCGTGGAGTCAGAGGAAATGGGTGAGATTCTTAATGAGTACTTTGCATCGGTATTCACCAAGGAGAGGGACATGACGGAAGTTGAGGCTAGGGATGGATGTTTAAATACTCTAGGTCAAGTCAGCATAAGGAAGGGGGAGGTTTTGGGTATTCTAAAAGGCATTAAGGTGGACAAGTCCCCAGGTCTGGATGGGATCTATCCCAGGTTACTGAGGGAAGCGAGGGACGAAATAGCTGGGGCCTTAACAGATATCTTTGCAGCATCCTTGAGCACGGGTGAGGTCCAGGAGGACTGGAGAATTGCTAATGTTGTCCCTTTGTTTAAGAAGGGTAGCAGGGATAATCCAGGGAATTATAGACCTGTGAGCTTGACGTCAGTGGTAGGCAAACTGTTGGAGAAGATACTGAGGGATACGATCTATTCACATTTGGAAGAAAATAGACTTATCAGTGATAGGCAGCATGGTTTTGTGCAGGGAAGGTCATGACTTACAAACCTAATTTGAGGAAGTGACAAAGTTAATTGATGAGGGAAGGGCTGTAGATGTCATATACATGGACTTCAGTAAGGCGATTGATAAAGTTTCCCATGGCAGGTTGGTGGAAAAAGTGAAGTCATATGGGGTTCAGGGTGTACGAGCTAGATGGATAAAGAACTGGCTGGGCAACACGAGACAGAGAGTAGTGGTGGAAGGGAGTGTCTCAAAATGGAGAAAGGTGACTAGTGATGTTCCACAGGGATCCGTGCTCGGACCACTGTTGTTTGTGATATACATAAATGATCTGGACGAAGGTATAGGTGGTCTGATTAGCAAGTTTGCAGATGATACTGTGGTATTATAGGTATTACAGTACCTGATAGGCTAAAGCACCATTGGTGGAAACTGTATGCTTTCTATTGGTTCGAATGTACGATAGCTCCGCCTTGCTAGGCAGGGTATGAGAACCAATCCCGCCCCAGCAGCCTTCATGCTGTACCTGAGCTGCTGGGGGAAACATCTAGCTTATTAAAGCCTTCAGTTGGACTACAACCTTGCTTTAGTGGTCATTGATCGTGCATCAATTTAATAAGCTAGTTTTTTAAGAAGAAAAGATGGAGCTCCGAATCAAGCCGGAGTGTCTGCAACTTAGCCCCCATGCGGCGAACTCAGCGGCAATCTTTAAGCACTGGCTTCGGTGCTTTAAAGGGTTTCTCGGGACGGCCGAAAACGCACCCACGGGAGAGCAGAAACTGCACGTACTGCACTCAAGGGTGAGCCCAGAGATTTACACCCTCATCGAGGAAGCGGAAGACTTCGGTGCAGCAATAGAGCTGCTAAAAGGACACTATATTCGCCCGGTAAACCAAGTCTACGCCCGGCACCTGCTTGCAACAAGGTGACAAACCCCTGGGGAATCGCTGGAGGAATTCTACCGTGCACTCCTGGTGGTGGGAAGAAGCTGCAACTGCCCGCAGGTTTCGGCGTGCGAACACACGGAATTCTTAGTCCGGGATGCTTTCGTGGAGGTATGCTATCGTCACACATTCGCCAGCGTCTGTTGGAAAAGGACACCCTGGGTCTCAGGGAGGCACGGGCCCTTGCAGGCTCCCAGGACGTGGCCTCAGGAATGCCCGCGCTTATGTTCCCGACCGCGCGGCAGCCCCCTGGGCAGTGTGGAACCCCTCCGCGGCTGACCCCGAGACTGCCCCCATTCCCCCACAGGCCTGCGCTGCAAGGTGGCCTGGCAACCCCGAGGGGTCCCGCTGCTACTTTTGCGGGCAGGCCAAGCACCCCCGCCAGCGCTACCCGGCCCGCGCATCCACCTGCAAGGTATGTGGCAAAAAGGGCCATTTCGTGGGGGTATGTCAGGCTCGTGCGGTTGCCGCGGTCTCCGGCGGCGAATGTGGACAGCAACCACAAACTTCTCCACGGGCCCCGTGCGGCCAGCGGTTGCCGCCACCTTCATATTTCAGGGCCACATGCGGACCCCGGGCGCCGCCATCTTGTTCCGCGGACGCCACGTTGGAGGGATGGGCGCCGCCATTTTGTGCACCCCCAGCCATGTGCGACCAATAGGAGCCACCATCTTGGATGAACTCTCGACTGCTGCGATTAGCCTCGGTGACTCTGGATCAGTCTCGGCCTCGAACACTCTCAACTGCTACGACGACCGTATTCATCAACGGGCACGAGACGTCCTGCCTAATCGACTCTGGGAGCACGGAGAGCTTCATACACCCCGACACGGTAAGGCGCTGTTCTCTCCTCATCCACCCCATTAATCAAAAAATCTCCCGGCTTCCGGTTCACACTCAGTGGAGATAAAGGGGTTTTGTTTAGCAAACCTCACAGTCCAGGGAAGGGAGTTCAAAAATTTCCGTCTCTACGTCCTTCCCCACCTCTGTGCGGCTACACTCCTGGGTTTAGACTTCCAGTGTAACCTTCAAAGTCTGACCTTCAAATTCGGCGGCTCTATACCCCCCCCTTACTGTCTGCAGCCTCGCGACCCTTAAGGTCGACCCGCCTTCCCTGTTTGTGAACCTCACCCCGGATTGCAAACCCGTCGCCACCAGGAGCAGACGCTTCAGTGCCCAGGACCGGATCTTTATTAGGTCAGAGGTCCAAAGGCTACTGAGGGAAGGGGTCATTGAAGCCAGTAACAGCCCCTGGAGACCTCAAGTAGTGGTGGTAAAGACCGGGGAGAAGCAGAGGATGGTCATCGACTACAGTCAGACCATCAACAGGTCTACGCAGCTGGATGCGTACCCTCTCCCCTGCATATCCGACCTGGTAAACAGGATGGCTCATTATAAGGTCTTCTCAAGTCCGCCTACCACCAGCTCCCCATCCACACTAGTGACCGCAAATACACTGCTTTCGAGGCAGATGGGCGGCTCTATCACTTCTTAAGGGTTCCCTTTGGTGTCACCAATGGGGTCTCGGTCTTCCAGCGCGAGATGGACCGAATGGTTGACCAGTGCGGTTTACGGGCAACATTCCCGTATCTCGATAATGTCACCATCTGCGGCCATGACCAGCAGGACCACGACACCAACCTCCGAAAATTTCTCCAGACCGCTAAAATCCTTAACCTTACATACAACAAGGATAAATGCGTGTTTAGCACTGGCCGCCTAGCCATCCTCGGCTACATAGTGCGAAATGGAGTTATAGGCCCCGACCCTGAACGCATGCGCCCCCTTATGGAGTTCCCCCTCCCTCACTGCTTCAAGGCCCTGAAACATTGCCTAGGGTTTTTTAGTTACTATGCCCAGTGGGTCCCCAACTACGCGGACAAGGCTCGTCTCCTGATCCAATCCACAGCTTTTCCCCTGTCGATGGAGGCCCGCCAGGCCTTCAGCCGCATCAAAGCAAACATTGCAAAGGCCACGATGCATGCCATCGATGAGTCCCTCCCCTTCCTGGTCGAGAGGGATGCGTTCGACGTAGCTCTGGCGGCCACCCTCAACCAAGCGGGCAGACCTGTGGCCTTCTTCTCTCGTACCCTCCATGCTTCTGAAATCCGCCAGTCCTCAGTCGAAAAGGAGGCCCAGGCCATAGTAGAAGCTGTGCGACATTGGAGGCATGACCAGGCCGGCAGGAGATTCACTCTCCTCACGGACCAACGGTCGGTTGCTTTCATGTTTGATAATGCACAGCGGGGCAAGATAAAAAACGACAAGATCTTATCATAGATTATCATAGAATTTACAGTGCAGAAGGAGGCCAATCGGCCCATCGAGTCTGCACCGGTTCTTGGAAAGAGCACCCTACCCAAGGTCAACACCTCCCCCCTATCCCCATAACCCAGTAACCCCACCCAACACTAAGGGCAATTTTGGACACGAAGGGCAATTTATCATGGCCAACCCACCTAACCTACACATCTTTGGACTGTGGGAGGAACCGGAGCACCCGGCGGAAACCCACACACACACAGGGAGGATGTGCAGACTCCGCACAGACAGTGACCCAAGCCGGAATCGAACCTGGGACCCTGGAGCTGTGAAGCAATTGTGCTATCCACAATGCTACCGGGCTGCCATTACGGTGGAGGATCGAACTCTCCACCTACAACTACGAGATCTTGTATCGTCCCGGGATGCTAAACGAGCCTCCTGACGCCCTGTCCCGCGGCACATGTGCCACTGCACAAGTGGACCGCCTCCGAGCCCTCCACGAGGACCTCTGCCACCCAGGGGTCACTCGCTTTTTCCATTTTGTCAAGACCTGCAACCTGCCCTACTCCATCGAGTAGGTCAGGACAGCCACCAGGGAATGCCAAATCTGCGCGGAGTGCAAACCGCACTTCTACCGACCAGAGAAAGCGCACCCGATAAAGGCTTCCCGTCCCTTTGAACGCCTCAGCATAGACTTCAAAGGCCCCCTCCCCTCCACCGACCGTAACACGTACTTCCTGAACATGATTGATGAGTGCTCCCGGTTCCCATTCGCCATCCCCTGCCCCGACTTGACCGCAACCACCGTCATCAAGGCCCTCCATAGCATCTTTGCACTGTTCGGGTTCCCCGCTTACATACACAGTGATAGGGGGTCCTCCTTTATGAGCAACGAACTGCGTCAATTCCTGCTCAGCAAGGGCATCGACTCGAGCAGGACGACCAGTTAGAACCCCCGGGGTAACGGACAGGTAGAGAGGGAGAACGGAACGGTCTGGAAGACCGTCCTACTGGCCCTACGGTCCAGGAACCTCCCAGCCTCCCGCTGGCAAGAAGTCCTCCCGGATGCCCTCCACTCCATCCGGTCACTGCTTTGTACGACCACCAATCAGACACCCCACGAACGTCTCCTTGTCTTCCCTAGGACGTCCTCTTCTGGGACCTCGCTCCTGACCTGACTGGCAGCTCCCGGACCCATCCTGCTCCAAAAACACGTGCGGCTGCACAAGTCGGACCCGTTGGTTGAGAGGGTCCATCTGCTCCATGCTAACCCCCAGTACGCCTACGTGGCATACCCCGACGGCCGACAAGATACGGTCTCCTTACAGGACCTGGCGCCTGCCGGAACCCCACGCACATCCCAGCCACCAGTCCCACCGTCCCCTCCACCGCAGCATCTTACAGGAGGATCATTCCTTCCGCCGGCCCTGTCTAGGCCGCCCCACCCACCGACGCCCCCCACAGGCGCTCCCTTCCTAGGTCAACCGTTTTCCCCACCAGCACCATCTAGGGGTGATGAAGCTGCCATGGAGATTGAAGCCACGCTCCCGGAATCATAGATGCCCGAGTCTCCTCCGGAGTCACCACCGAAGCTCCGACGATCACAGAGGATGACCAGGGCTCCCGATCGACTGATTGCTTCATTTTAATTGTAAACTGTAAATATAAACCATCAAATGTACATAGCTATCAGAATTGTAAATAGTTACTAAACTCTGTACGGAGGTATTACGGTACCTCCATAACTAATTATACCACGTTGCCACGTTTTGTAGTTTCAGGACACCACCCCCGCCGGACTCTTTTTTAACAGGGGGTGAATGTGGTATTATAGGTATTACGGTACCTGATAGGCTAAAGCACCATTGGTGGAAACTGTATGATTTCTATTGGTTAGAATGTACGATAGCTCCGCCTTGCTAGGGCCTGTATGAGAACCAATCCCACCCCAGCAGCCTTCATTCTGTACCTGAGCTGCTGGCGGATACATCTAGCTTATTAAAGCCTTCAGTTGGACTACAACCTCGCTTTAGTGGCCATTGATCGTGCATCAGATACTAAGATTGGTGGAGTTGCAGATAGCGAGGAGGACTGTCAGAGAATACAGCAAAATATAGATAGATTGGAGAGTTGGGCAGAGAAATGGCAGATGGAGTTCAATCCAGGCAAATGCGAGGTGATGCATTTTGGAAGATCTAATTCAAGAGCGGACAATACGGTCAATGGAAGAGTCCTGATGTACAGAGAGATCTGGGAGTTCAGGTCCATTAAACCCTGAAGGTGGCAACGCAGGTCGATAGAGTGGTCAAGAAGGCATACAGCATGCTTGCCTTCATCGGACGGGGTATTGAGTACAAGAATCGGCAGGTCATGTTACAGTTGTATAGGACTTTGGTTAGGCCACATTTGGAATACTGTGTGCAGTTCTGGTCGCCACATTACCAGAAGGATGTGGATGCTTTAGAGAGGGTGCAGAGGAGATTCATCAGGATGTTGCCTGGTATGGAGGGTGCTAGCTATGAAGAAAGGTTGAGTAGATTAGGATTGTTTTCGTTGGAAAGACGGAGGTTGAGGGGGGACCTGATTGAGGTCTACAAAATTATGAGAGGTGTGGACAGGGTGGATAGCAACAAGCTTTTTCCAAGAGTGGGGGTGTCAATTACAAGGGGTCACGATTTCAAGGTGAGAGGGGGAAAGTTTAAGGGAGATGTGCGTGGAACGTTTTTTACGCAGAGGGTGGTGAGTGCCTGGAACGCTTTGCCAGCGGAAGTGGTAGAGGCGGGCACGATACCATCATTCAAGATGCATCTAGACAGATATATGAACGGGCGGGGAACAGAGGGAAGTAGATCCTTGGAAAATAGAAGACAGGTTTAGATAAAGGATCTGGATCGGCGCAGGCTGGGAGGGCCGAAGGGCTTGTTCCTGTGCTGTAAATTTTCTTTGTACTTTGTTCTTTGCCTTGCATCTTGCAGGGCCTGTTGGTGATGGGATGGGTCCATCCGATGTCCCCGACCCCCAGCCAGTGCCACAGCTGGATCCCCGAGCAGCGACGAGGGGAGCAACCTGGACGGCAGCCCTTCGCCCGAGACTCAGGAGACCTCGGAGCTTGAGGATGACACAGATTTCTCGTCACAGCTGTCTCCAACGCCCTCCACCATCCCAGAGACACTCACCTTGGTTGGGCACTTTAGTGAAGAGGCTCCTGGGACACTATCTGGTGCTCACTACACAGCTGATCCGGTACAGCAGATGGAGGTAGGAACTCCCGAGGGGGCAGGCGGTCGGGACGGCAGACCAACCCCAGGGACTAGCTGCCGTCCAGGTGGGTTTCGGGCTTCTGGAATGACAATTCTATTGATTGTGGCGATGCAGTTGCAGAGCCAGTGACTACATGAGGGGTTGTCGGCGAGCATCCAGCATCTGCAGGTGCAGGTGGAGGAGTTCAACCGCGTGCAGCAGCCGTTGGTGGTGCCGACCATGCGTGCCACCCAGGCCAACACCGCACGGGTGACGAGACATTGGGGTGACGGTTTTGGCTATGGAGCAGCATGTCCAAAGTCTGGGTCATTCTGTGCAGGCTCTGGCCAAGGCCCAGGACAGGGTTGCCACCTCACAGGCAACCATGTGCCAGAGCCACCTGGAAATCACAGCGGCGCTCTTGAGCGTAGCCCAGTCACAACAGGCCATGGCTGGGAACGTCGGTGGCATTACCCAGGTGCTTAAAGATGTGGCGCAGACACAGAGGGAGGTGGCCCAGTCCCAGAGTCAGATGGTGCAATCACTGACTGATGTGATACAAACCCAGAAGGTGGTGGCACAGTCCCAGCTGGAGATGGTCCACTCCCCGTGCTCCATGGCCTTGAGTGTGCGGACCCTGGTCGAGCTCAGAGCAGGTGAACCTCAGGTGATAGCTCCGCTCGCACCTCCATCCCATGGAGTAGCCCATGGGCCATCAGGCACCCCAAGGGAGGAGGAGGTGATGGGGCCCGTGCCAGTGACTCCGCAGGGGATGTGCCGGAACACCGCAGCACCTTGGACTCCCTCCCTCCTGTCCCTGGTGCATCTGGTGGTCAGCGGGCGGACGACAGGGTGGCACCATGCCACCTGCGTCACCCGAGCAGCAGTTGGGCCCATCGAGGCCCAGCTGCCCCAAAAGGCAGCCGCCAACCGAGACCCTTGTTGCAGGGCAGAAGTCACTGCAGGTCCCCGACAGGGAGGGAATGGGCGGACGTTGTGGGTGGTCCAGACTCCCCCCTCCCCCTTCCTCCCCCTCCACCCCAGGGATCCGATGGGACGATGTGATGGAATGGCCAGCTTGCATGCAGGGATCACCCAGGTGGACAGTGCAAAGTGCTACCGTGGGTAGGAGTCAGACCTCGTCATATGATGCGGAGCATCAGAGCCCATCGCAGAGCAGGTTGTCATCAACCTTCATCCAAGTAGCCGCTGTCACTTCCCACCCAAGGCCCACAGCTCGTAGTGCGGCAGGTATGTATCACAGAGGGGGTTGCAGGCAGTAGAGTAACCGGTGGGGAGAGTACATACATAGATACATAGAAGATAGGAGCAGGAGGAGGCCTTTTGGCCCTTCGAGCCTGCTCCGCCATTCATCACGATCATGGCTGATCATCCAACTCAATAGCCTAATCCTGCTTTCTCCCCATAGCCTTTGATCCCATTCTCCCCAAGTGCTATATCCAGCCGCCTCTTGAATATATTCAAAGTTTTAGCATCAACTACTTCCTGTGGTAATGAGTTCCACAGACTCACCACTCTTTGTGTGAAGAAATGTCTCCTTATCTCTGTCCAAAATGGTTTACCCTGAATCCTCAGGCTGTGACCACAGGTTCTGGACACACCCATCATTGGTAACATCTACCCTGTCTAATCCTGTTAGAATTTTATAAGTCTCTATGAGACCCCCCCCCATCATTCTTCTGAACTCCAGCGAGAAGAATCCTAACCTAGTGAATCTCTCCACATATGACAGTCCCGCCATCCCTGGAATCAGTCTGGTAAACCTTCGCTGCACTCCCTCGAGAACAAGAACATCCTTCCTCAGAGAAGGAGACCAAAACTGCACACAGTACTCCAGGTGTGGCCTCACCAAGGCCCTGTACAATTTTTTGAACAAACAATTTTATTGAGGTATTTTTTTGGCATTGTAAACAGTTACAGATAATAAAAATGTGCAAACATCAATATAAAACCAATACTTCAGTCAAACCATACTGCACATGCCCGCTCCTCTCCCCTAGACACTACCCACCCCCCCCCCCCCCCCCCCCTGCTGACGCTCACTCTCCCGCAAAGAAGTCAATGGATGGTTGCCACCTTCGGGTGAACCCCAGTACAGATCCCCTCAAGGCGACCTTAATTTTTTCCATACCCAGAAAACTTGTCCGAAAGCCACAGTTCGGTCTTCGGGGGTTTTGAGTCCCTCCAAGCCAGCAGTATTCGCTGCCGGGCTATTAGGGAAGCAAAGGCCAGAACATCAGCCTCTTACTCCCCCTGGACTCCCGGGTCTTCCGAAACCCCGAAAATTGCCACCTCTGGACTCATCACCACCCTTGTTTTCAGCACCCGGGACATGATCCCCGCAAATCCCTCCCAGTACCCCCTAAGCTTAGGACATGTCCAAAACATGTGAACGTGGTTCGCTGGTCCTCCCGCGCATCTAGCGCACTTGTCCTCTACCCCAAAGAATTTGCTCATCCGAGCTACCGTCATGTGGGCCCGGTGAACGACCTTAAATTGAATCAGGCCAAGCCTGGCACATGTTGCGGTTGAGTTTACCCTACTCAGGGCTTCCGCCCACAGCCCGTCCTCCATCTCCCCGCCAAACTCCTCCTCCCATTTGAGTTTCAGTTCCTCCGTCTGGGACTCTTCCCCCTTCATGAGCACCTTGTAGATATCCGAGACTCTGCTCCTTATAGAATTTACAGTACAGAAGGAGGCCATTCGGCCCATCGAGTCTGCACCGGCTCTTGGAAAGTGCACCTTACCCAAGGCCACACCTCCCCCCTATCCCCATAACCCAGTAACCTCACCCAACACTAAGGGCAATTTTGGACACTAAGGGCAATTTAGCATGGCCAATCCACCTAACCTGCACATCTTTGGACTGTGGGAAGAAACCGCAGCACCCGGAGGAAACCCACGCACACACGGGGAGGATGTGCAGACTCCGCACAGACAGTGACCCAAGCCGGAATCTAACCTGGGGCCCTGGAGCTGTGAAGCAATTGCGCTAACCAGAATGCTACCGTGCTGCCCTTCTCCTCTAGAGACTATTCTGTCCTGGATCCCTATTGGCGGGAGGCGTGGGAAGGATGGGACCTGTCTGCGTACAAAGTCCCGCACCTGTAAGTACCTAAAGTAATTTCCCTTTACCAGCCCAAATTTCTCCTCCAAGCCCCTCAAACTCGCAAAGTTCCCCTCCAGGAACATATTGCCCACCCTCCTCACCCCCGCCCGCCGCCATGTTCGAAACCCTCCATCCATGTTCCTGGGGGCGAATCGATGGTTATCACATATTGGAGCCCAGACCGACGCACCCACCCCCCTCCACATGCCTCCTCCACTGACCCCATATCCGCAGGGCCGCCCCCACTACCGGGCTGGTGGAGTACATGGCCGGCGACAGCGGTAGGGGAGCTGTGACCAGGGCTGCCAAACTGGTGCCCCTGCACAAAGCCGCCTCCACTCGCTCCCAGATAGACCCCGTGCCCACCATCCACTTCCTTATCATGGCTATGTTAGCCACCTAGTAGTAGTTGATCAGACTCGGCAATGCCAGCCCACCCTTGCTACGGCTCCTTTCAAGCATCGCCTTCTACACCCGCGGGGAATTTCCCGCCCAGGCAAAGCTCATGATGATTTTGCCCGTCCTTTTGAAGAAGGACCGTGGGATAAAGATCGGGAGGCACTGGAAGATGAACAGGAATCTAGGGAGGATTGTCATCTTTACCGTCTGCACCCTCCCCGCAAGTGACAGCGGGAGTGCATCCCATCTCCGAAACTCCCTCCTCATTTGTTCCACCACTCCAGTCAAATTTACCTTTTGTAACCTGCCCCAGTCTTGTGCCACCTGTATCCCCAAGTACCGGAAACTTTACCCAACCAGCCTAAATGGCAGCTCCTTCAGCATATTCTCCTGGCCCCATTGCCTGCACTACAAACATCTCACTGTTGCCCATATTTAATTTGTACCTTGAAAACCGGCCGAACTTCCTCAATGTTTCCAGTATATATTTCCATCCCGGCCAGTGGGTCCGACACGTACAGGAGCAGGTCGTCCGCTTAGATAGAGACCCTATGTTCCACCCCCCCCCCCCCCAGTCATTCCCTTCAACCCCATCGCAGCTCTCAACGCAATCGCCAACGGCTCTGTGGCCAGCGCGAACAGCAACGGGGAGAGTGGGCACCCCTGTCTGGTCCCGCGGTGTAGTCTGAAATAATCTGACATTATCCTGTTCGTCCTAACGCTAGCTTTTGGGGCCTGGTACAATAGTCTGACCCAATTAACCAGTCCCTCCCCGAACCCAAACCATCCAAGCACCTCCCACAAATAGCCCCACTCCACCCGGTCGAAGGCCTTCTCAGCGTCCATTGCCACCACTACCTCCACCTCCTTGCCCGTCGGGAGCATCATGATCACATTAAGCAATCTTCTCAATTTAGCTGTCAGCTGCCTGCCTTTCACAAACCCTGTTTGGTCGTCCCCAATCACCTCCGGTACGCAGTCCTCAATTCTAATCGCCAGAACCTTGGCCAGGAACTTGGCATCCACATTGATCAGGGAGATTGGCCTGTATGACCCGCAGGATTCCGGGTCCTTGTCCCGCTTCAGTATCAGCGAGATGGTGGCTTGCAACATCGTCGGTGGCAGGGCCCCTCTGTCCCTTGCCTCATTAAAAACCCTTGTCAGGACCGATCCCACTATCTCCGAGAACTTCTTGTAAAACTCGACTGGGTATCCATCCGGTCCCGGGGCTTTCCCCAACTGCATGGCCTTTAGGCCCCCCAATACCTCCTCCGTTCTAATTGGGGCCCCCAGCCATCCACTAGTTCCCTGCCTACTTTTGGGAAGGTTAGTCCATCCAGGAACCTTTTCATCTCCTCCGGCTCTTTCGGGGGTTCTGAAGGGTACAGCTTACTATAGAAGTCCCGAAATACCTTATTCAGTCCTGACGGAACCTCCACTCTGCTCCCCTTCCCGTCCACCACCCTACTTATTTCCCTGGCCGCTTCCCTCTTCCTGAGTTGCTGCGCTAGCAATCTACTGGCTTTCTCCCCATGCTCGTACACCATTCCCCTCGCCTTCCTAAGTTGTTCCATGGCCCTACACGTGGACAGCACCCCCAGTTCCGCCTGCAATCTCCGGCTCTCCCTGAGTAGGTCCTCCCCCGAGGACCTCGCATGCTCCTCGTCTATCCGGTGAATTTCCCTAACCAATCTGTCCATTTCTGCTCTGTCCGCCCTGACCCTGTGAGCCCGAATTGAGATCAGCTCCCCCCTCACTACTGCCTTCAGCGCCTCCCAAAGGGTCGCTGCTGAAACCTCCCCCGTATCGTTCACCTGCAAGAAATTTTGCATACACTTCCGAAGTCTCTCACATATCCCCTCCTCCGACAACAGACCTACGTCTAACCTCCATTGCGGGCGTTGGTAATTCGCCACCTCGACCTGCAGGTCCACCCAGTGCGGGGCATGGTCCGAGATAGTGATTGCCGAGTATTCCGTATTCTTTACCTCCCCTACACAGTCCCTGCTCACGATAAAAAATCAATCCTAGAATATACTTTATGAACATGCGAATAAAACGAGTAGCCCCTTCCCGTCGGCTGTCTGGCTCTCCATGGGTCCACAGCCCCCATTTACTCCATGAACCCTTTCATCTCCCTTGCCATTTCTGGGAGTCTACCCGTTCTGGGACATGACTGGTCCAGCCCCGGGTCAAGGACCGTATTAAAGTCCCCCCCCCCATTAAAAAAATTTACGTGAGTCTAGGTCCGGGATCTTCCCCAGCACTCTTTTGATAAAGTCAACGTTGTCCCAGTTCGGAGCATATATGTTCACCAGCACCACTCTTCTCCCCTCCAGCTTGCCCCTTACCATAAGGAATCTGCCCCTGCCGTCTGCGACTACGCCCTCCGCCTCAAATTGAACCCGCTTATTCATCATAATTGCTACCCCCTGGACTTAGAATCCAAGTCCGAGTGGAAGACCTGTCTGATCGAGCTCTAACTTAGCCTAGTCTGGTCAGACACTTTCAGATGTGTCTCCTGCAACATAATTACGTCCGCCTTCAGAGCCCGCAAATGCGCGAACACACGTGCCCTTTTAACTGGCCCATTTAGTCCCCTGACATTCCAGGTGATCAGCCTGGTTGGGGGGCACAACCCCCCCCCTCCCTGCCGGTCAGCCATAACCTTTCTTAGGCCCGCCCCCGGCCCATGCGCCGCACCATTATTGGCTCGCCTCTTGGCCGCTTCCACCCCCGACCTCCTTTCCATTACCTACTTCAGATCCCCCCCACGTCAGCAAAATAACTCCCCCCCCTAGCAATATCCCCCGATAACCCCACCCCTGCCATTCACTGGCTGTATTCTCCTCCCCCCTTGACTAGCCAATCTGCTAGCCTGGTGACTCATCGCTCCGGTGCCCCCTTGTCTCACTCCCATTGTTTCCCCTACCTCCTCTCCCCACTCCCCAGAACACCATCCCTCACTCCGACCCACTGGAGCAGTCTCACGAAGATGGGAAAGATCAAACAAGATGTAAACATCAAACAGCACCGCGAGGCTGCTCCAGGTACAATACAGTTCCAGCTATGTACAGAGAAAAGTGTTAACCCACGTCCCTTCCTGAGCACCAAAAAATATATATATATATAACACCGCAATAACCCAGTACATCCCCCATCCGAAACAAACATAAAAAACATAGACATAAATGAAATAAAAGCCCCCAACCAACATCTTTAATCCCCATTGCTGACCGGCCACCCTTTTGTTACCAGGCTCCAGCGCACTCAGAGAGGCCAACAAAAGGTACCCACCACAACAGAAGAGAAAAAAAAGAGAGAAAAAAAAACAACAAAAAAAAGGAAAAAGACCATTCGAAAAGCGGCGGGGGGGGGGGGGGGGGGGGGGGGCGGGTACCATCCCCCCACATCCCCCACAGGCAAAAACTGCCCACAGAAAATACACCACAAGGCATCTTTAAAGCAGTAAACAGTCGACCAGCAGTCCAGGCACAATAGGTGTCCCTTCAAACAGTAATTCTCGGACCCTAGCGTGCGTCCGTGGGTCCTTTTTTCGAGACCAGCCCCTGATCCCTCACAAAGTTCATCGCTTCTTCGGGCTCGGAGAAGTAGTGGTGTTGGCCCTGATGCGTAACCCAAAGACGGGCCGGGAAGAGCAGACCAACCTTCACGTGCTTTTTGAACAACAGCTCCTTAACTTGTTTAAAGGCTGCTCGCCGCCTGGCCACCTCCTGGCTTAGGTCCTGGTAAAGGCGAAGGACACTGTTATTCCACGTGCTGCTCTTAGCGCTCTTTGCCCACTGCAGCACCCGCTCCTTCTCCACAAACCTGTGGAACCTAACCACCATCGGACGGGGGGGACCGCCCGGACGCACCTGTCTCGCCTGTACTCTGTGTGCCCCCTCCAGCTCCGGAGGTCGCGGAAAGGCTTCCGCGCCCATCAGCTGCATCAACAGGTCCGCCACGAACGCTGTGGCATCAGCTCCCTCCGCCCACTCCGGGAGGCCGATGATCCTCAGATTTTGTCTACGGGCTCTATTTTCCAGCTCCTCTACTCTGTCCAGCAGTCTTCTCTGTCTCTCCTTCAACCCGTCGACTTATAGCGCAGCAATCGTCTGCGCGACCGCCTGCTCCTCCACTACCTCTCCCAGCTCCTTAACTTTTTCGTCCTGGGCATCCAGTCTCTGGTTCAGCTGATCCACTGCCTTCTGGAGTGGGTCCAAGTTATCCCGCTTCAAGCACTCAAAACTGCTCTTTATCACCTGCAGCATGTTTTCCAGCGCCTGCTGGATCACCGGGTCTGAGGTCTGTAGGTCCGCCATCTTTGCTCTCGGGTCAGCTTCCCCTGCACCTTGCCTTTGTCCCTTCCTCTCCCGTTTGTGCTGCTTTCTGCTCTTCCGCAGTTCCATGCAGCTCTGCTCGCTCCTTAGCCCCGCGTGGCCGTCCTTTCAGCGCTCCACAGTCTTGCAAAACCGGGGAACCAGGTCCTCAAATCCCGCCGGAGTGAGAGCCCCTGAATGTGCGGCTCACTCACTCATTGCCGCCACTGGAAGTCTGCCCAAGGCCCTGTACAATTGGAGCAACACATCACTACTTCTATACCCAAAATCTCTTGCAATGAAGGCCAACATACCATTAGCCTTCTTTACCGCTTGCTGCACCTGCATGCTTACCTTCAGCGAATGGTGCACAAGGACACCCAGGTCCCGCTGCACACTCCCCTCTCCCAATTTACAACCATTCAGGTAGTAATCTGCCTTCCTGTTTTTGCTTCCAAAATGAATAACCTCACACTTATCCAAATTATCCTGTGTCTGCCTTTGGTTTGCCCACTCGCCCAACCTGTCCAGATCTTGCTGTAGGATCCCTTCATCCTCGTCACAATTCACCCTCCCACCTAATTTGGTATGATCTGCAAACTTTGAGATGTTACATTTTGTTCCCTCATCCAAATCATTAATATATATCGTGAATAGCTGGGATCCCAGCACCGATCCCTGTGGTACCCCAATGGTTACTATCTGCCAATGTGAAAAGGACCCATTAATCCCTACTCTTTGTTCCTCTCTGCCAACCAGTTTTCTATCCACCTCAATACATTTCCCCCAATCCCATGCGCTTTAATTTTGCATAATAATCTCTTCTGCGGGACTTTGTTAAACGCCTTCTGAAAGTCCAAATATATCACATCGACTGGCTCCCCCTTGTCGACTGCACTGGTTACCTCTTCAAAGAATTCCAACAGATTTGTCAAGCATGATTTCCCCTTCATAAATCCATGCTGACTCTGACTGAGGATGCGACTGCTTTCTAAATGTTCCGCTATAAAGTCCTTGATAATGGATTCAAGCATTTTCCCCACTACCGATGTTAGGCTTACTGGTCTATAATTCCCTGCTTTCTCTCTACCTCCCTTTTTGAATATCGGAGTGACGTGAGCTACCCTCTAATCTGCAGGGACAGTTCAAGTGTGGGGTGGAGTGTGGAGTGAGGGGTATAGAGGTGGGATGCGGTGTCTGGGCTCTGGACAGTTCCCTCCCCCCCTCTAGTTGGTGAACCTGGAGGCGATCAGAGCGTCACGTGCACATTGGCCCTGGCGCAAGCGTTGTGCGGTCTCCCATGCCTGCCTGAACCCCATGTCCTGCCCATCCTGGCCTGATGTTCCTCCTCCTGCACGTCGCCCCTCTGCTGCACAATGTTGTGCACGATGCAACAGGCCGCCACGATGCAGGCGACCCTCTCTCCATCATACTGGAGGATCCCTCCAGAGCGGTCCAGGCACCTGAGTCGCATCTTCAGGAGGCCGAAGCACTGCTCGATCACACCCCTGGTTGCTGCATGGGCGTCATTGTAGTGGGTCTCGGCATTGCCCTCTGGCCTCAGGATAGGCATCATCATCCATGACCGTAGTGGATAACTCCTGTCACCCAGGAGCCAACCCCCAGCTGGGGGGGCTTCTTGAACACATCAGGAATCGTCGAGTTTGCCAGGATGAAGGTGTCGAGCACACTGCCTGGGTATCGGACGCAAACATGTATGATGTGCAGCTGATGGTCACATATCAGCTGTACGTTCATCGAGTGTAACCCATTTCAATTTGTGTGGAGCGGCCTGTCATCTGTCGGTGCTCATAGGGGGACATGCATCCCGTCAATCACCCCCTAGACCTGGGGCATTCCGTTGATGGCAGCGAAACCCCGTTGCTTGGGCATCCTGGTGAGTTTGGTCCACATTGAAGTTGATGTATTGATCCGCCTGGGCATCGAGGGCGTCTGTGACGGCATTGATGCACCTGTGCACCGAGGTCTGTGAGATCCCTGACAAGTCCCACTTGGCGCCTGGAAGGACCCCATGGCGTAAATGTTCAGGGCGACAGTCACCTTGACGGACACTGGGAGCAGGTGTCCTCCACCATGTCCCCACGGTGCCAGGTGTGCCATGATCTGGCAGATAAGTCGCACTGTCTTTGCCCGGTCCGGCAGGTCCTCGAATGACAGGTGTTGCCGGTCCACGCGATGCCTCCTTGGCACTTCCTCCTCTTCGGCCTGTTGGGCGGCTGGCTCCCATCCTGGACGGCTGCCTCCAGTTCCTCTGGGGCATGCTCCACTGCTGCATGCTCCACTGCTGCAGCTTCCTCCTCCTTGAACAGCTCCAGCTTGTACAGCTGCAGGGCATCCCCCAGGGCTGCAGCGACTAGGAGGAAGGCTACAATTGTTGGTTGAATTCCAATATCCATTGTCTTCCTGGGGTGAAAGGCCGGCATGTTAGCATGGTTAGTAGCCCCATGCCCAACCAGGTCCACTGGGCTACACGATGGCCCTGGTTAGCACTGTGGACCCTGCCCCACATGTTCCCCCCCCCCCCCCCCCCCCCCCGCTCCTCCTCCCGATCCCTGCAGCCCTGGGCCCACCGCTGCTCGGCACCATGGGTGCTGCTGGCTCTGGCGCCCATCCCTGATGCCAGGGGTACCTTCGACTGGCACTGCCCATGCCAGAGGGACGCTCCGTGGTCCCCACCCGGTCGTCCGCCGGCAGGTGGTGGCCAGGTTAGGATGAGGGTGGAGGGAATGGGACACCTCTACGGCTGGTGTCACTCTGCAGAACCAGGGCCCAAGGTGCATGGTCAGTGGGGTGCGCAGCATGATGGCTGCCTTGAAGGCCACGGTAATGCCGGTCCGTGCCTGGACACCGCCTCAGTCCCTTGGGGGTCACCCCGGCCACTTGGCCTGTTTCCCCCCCCCCCCAGCCCTGGCAGGGCCCCCCCCCCCACTCCAGCCAGCCTGGCCAGTATCTGGCCCGGCAGCCCATGGTTTCATCTCTCTGTGTCCTACCTCCTCTTCCTCCCTCATCAGCCATCACGCCGGTTTCACAGTTTTTAAAAGTACCAGTGAACACATTGACGCTGCTGTCAAATTAATGGAGAATTGTGATTTGGCGTCAAATCGAGGCCTGCCGCGATTTTGGCGTCGGAAACGATTCTCTGCCCAATCACGTTTCCCGATTTTGGCGTCAGCCAACAGAGAATCCCACCCGTTGTTCCATCTCCTGAGTCTATCCATCCTATGTTCTTGCCTCCTTTTTATTAGCTCATCCCCTTTAATTTTTTGTTGTCCAGTTTTGATGAGGTTTAGTGCTTGGCCTGCAGTGTGTAACGTTCCATCCATCCATCTATTTGACCTGGTCAGATACTGTTTCTGTACTGAATTCCGCGATCTTCGTCGTGAAGTCTTTAAGCTCGCTGGGCGAGGCGCGGTGTTGGGCACTATACAAAATGATGTGCCGGACACGAGCTACCTGGGCGTCCGTCTGGGTCCAAGCGGGGATTTGGGATGCAGTAACGAGTAACGTGTCCACAAAATGTAGAGCCACGATGACCTGGTCAACAGGGGAAGCTGACTCAGACCGTCTGCATGAGGGATCTTCTTCCTGGGGCAGTGTTCCAACACATACTCATAAGCCACCAACAGTAAAGACCAACCTTGAATCTGCGCGGATGCGATGAGAGGAATAGCCGAGCAAGGGTTTGTGATCCGTTCATACCGTAAAAGCACGCCCATAGACGTACTGATGGAACTTGTTCACTGTAAATACCACGGCCAAATCTCCTTCTCGATCTGGGCGAAATTCCACTCAGCCACAGCGAGAGTCCGAGAAGCGAACGCAATGGCCGTATTTAAGGATTTTAAAATCTCTAACATCTTTTTTTCGCTTCTTTGGATAGATATAGGGTGGAATACAGTTTGTACTGGTTTCTCCCCAGCAGCGTTAAAAATGTTGCTCCTTGTATCAGCTCTGTCTTGTGAATTAAATCGGTTGCCATCTTGTAGCTTTGCCATTGAAAGTGGAACATTTGCCACAGCACATCACCTTTCACTTTGACAGGAGCTGGAAGTGGAAGATTTATACCCAGTTTTGGCTCAGCAGTATTTCACTTGCAGCTTTCAGCCTGTGTTAGGTTTTAATTGTAGCAGCTTTTTAGCAGGTTGAAACATCTCAATGTTCCTCTTTCAGTAGCTGTGGCTTCTCTTACGGCTTTTCAAAACTCAATCTCAGCTCCACGTCTGACACCATGTTACGAGCTCAAAGACTACAGTATGTCTAGCGTAGTGTCTTTATTGAACTGAATGTATCACGGCTGCCTCAATCTGCCACCCTTATCATGTCTCGCCTACACGCAGACTCACACAATGTGGTTGACGCTTCATAGCATTCTGAAATGTTCAGTTCAAGGGCAATTAAGGATGGGCAATAAATACCAGCAACCCCAACTTCACTCAAAGAATGAAACTGTGTTAATTTTTTAATACTAGGTTAGGGCTCAGAAAATTAGAATTCCTCTCACTTGGCCTCTTTGTGTTTCCACTCACATATGGCACACTGAAGTCGGTTTACTCAGCTGAGGTACGAATGAGTTCAATTCCTGGACTGCGTCAACTTTGAACCAAGGCCACATTTTTTTGAAGTTCCGTCAGAATGACCCCACAACAGTTCATTCGCAGGCTTTTAAAAATGCAGACAAGCAGGATGTCACTGTCATTTTAGAGACCTAATTGGCTGACCGTTGACTGAGAAACGGAATAATTCCATTTCATTGGGCACTCCAATATATGATCCTGTGAAGTGTGAGCTCTGTAGTTAATTTCTCAGTATCTATCGTCCGCACACAGTACTGGCAACACAACATAATGCACTGTAAACCCAGCTCATGAGGGCCAGTAACTCCAGCCCAGCACAGATTACATGCTAGGAATTGTGTGGTATTTACAATTACGACAGATGTCAATGTTGTATATTTTAGATCTCAGAACTATGCAGAGATTACACTCGTTTATGTCTCTAACAGGTTTCATTCACAGTGCTTCAAAATGTCTACCCCATGCTTCAGCTCAGGCTTCAACTTTTTTTACAGTTCTTAAAAACTTTTTTCTGAGTCATCACACCATCAAACGCTGTGAGCATCAATAGTAAACAGACTCACACCATCAAACGCAGAAAAATTAAACCATTGAACAGCACAGTCAACATCAATTATTAGGGAAGAAGAAACCTCACATTTCAAGTTCTGTGCAAACCAATCTTGTTTTTTTCAAAAATGTATTAATTCACGGGTCAGCATATTTTCCCCATCCCTGATTGCCCATGAGAAGGTGGTGGTGAGCTGCCTTCTTGAACTGCTGCAGGCTAAGTGGTGTAGGTACACCCAGCGTATTGTTAAGGAGGGAGTTCCAGCATTTTGAGCCAGTGACAGTGAAGGAACGGCAATATAGTTCCAAGTCAGGATGGTGCCTAGCTTGGAGGAGAACCTGCATCTGCTGCCCTTGTTCTTCCAGATGGTAGCAGTTGTGGATTTGGAAGGTGTGTCTCAGGAGCCTTGGTGAGTTGCTGTAGTGCTTCTTGTAGATAGTACACATGGCTGCCACTGTGTGTCGTAGTGGAGGGAGCGGATGCTGATGGTAATGGACGGGGTGCCAATCAAGCGAGCTGCTTTGTCCTAGGTGGTGTTGAGTTTCTTGAGTGTTGTTGGAGCTGCACTCATCCAGGAAAGTGGAGAGTGTCGTGTTGGGTGTTCCGATGCACAAATGATCCAACACGGCTGTAGATGGTACAACTCTGTTTTATTGTCTTAACTACGGTAACAACTAACTGCTGGCTTGGGTACGTGCTTCACCAGCTAACCTGTGGACCCAGCCCTATCACTATCTCAGTGAGGCACTCAGCACATGGTCTATGTCTGAGTGGCGCACTGTGAGCTCTGTGCTCTGAGCTATCTCCTGGTAGAATGAGCGGGAACTGTGGTGTTCCCTGTTTTATAGTGCGTGTGCTCTCACTGGTGATTGGCTGCGATGTTATGTGTGTGCTGGTTGGTTCAACTGCCTGTCCATCAGTGTGTGTGTGATTGCACCATGATATGCTGATGTGGATATCATGACATCCCCCCTTTCACAAAGGATATGTGCCTACATGCTAATAAATAGAAATGTGTACTGAGTGCATCTGAGTATGTGTGTGCAATATTTAAAACATGTACATGAGGCTAAACTATATACAGAGGAAGGTGTCCGGTGCAACAGAACAACGAAGTTGTACCAATAACAGAACAAATGCAATCAACAAACGACGAGAGAAAACGTCTGGAACTATGAACGACAAGAAAAGAAACTCATTAACAGTACTGTAAAACAATTCAGTGAGTCCAATGTGCTAACAGGCTCATAAGTCAAGTCTCTCAGGTGGGCGACGAATTCGGGTTGACTGCCTCAAGGGTGGGTCAGGATCCACCGGCTGAGGAATGGGCCTGGCCATGGGCGAGAGAGGAAGAGGCAGAGTGGCAGGAAGATCAACAAAGTCGACATCAGGGAAAACAGGAGGGCGTGGCACCGGTGCATGATCTCATAGCGAGCGCGGAACCAGACGAAGGGCCCGCCGATTACGGCAGCGAATAGAGTCATCAGGCATACGAACCAGGAATGAGCGGGGAGCCACGTGGCGGAGAACCTCGGCGGTTGCCGACCAGCCACCCTCCGCTAGGTGTCTCCAGGCGCCAGGGCAGGAAGATCAGTTGCCCGAGCGTCATGTGCTATCTTCTGCTGAGCACACTGTTGTTGCATCCTTCGCAATACTGGAGCATGGTCGAGGTCAGGAACATGAATGGACGGCACAGTGGTCCTGAGGGTGCGAGCCATCAACAGCTGGGCTGGCGAGAGGCCCGTGGACAGTGGGGCCAAGCGATAGGCCAGCAGGGCTAAACAGAAGTCAGATCCGGCATCAGCAGCCTTTCATAGGAGCCGCTTCACAATGTGGGCACCCATTTCCGCCTTGCCATTCGACTAGGGATGCAAAGGACTGGACGTCAAGTGTGTGAAGTTGTATGAAGTGGCAAAGGAAGACCATTCTTGACTCGCAAAGCAAGGCCCGTTGTCAGACATGACGGTGAGCGGAATTCCATGGCAAGCAAAGGTTTCCTGCCGTGCAGGCGTATGACCTCCGGATAACTTGAGAAGTAGTCAATAAGAATAATGTAGTCCCTGCCGAGCGCATGAAAGAGGTCCACGCCCACCGTCGCCCAGGGGGTCATGACCAACTCATGGGGCTGAAGGGTCTCAGGGGGTTGCGCCAGCTGAAACCTCTGGCAGGTGGGGCAGTTGAGCACAATGTTGGCAATGTCGTCGCTGATGCCCGGCCAGTATACCGCCTCTCGGGCCCGCCGTCTGCACTTTCAACTCCGAGATGGCCTTCGTGCAGTTGTTCGAGGACAAGCCGGTACATGTTGTGTGGGATCACGATCCGGTCCAACTTCAAGAGGACACCATCAATGACGGCCAAGTCGGCCCGGACATTGTAAAATTGTGGGCACTGCCCCTTGAGCCACCCTTCCGTCATGTGGCGCACCACACGTTGTAGAAGGGGGTCAGCCGCAGTCTCACGGCAAATGTGGGCCAGACGTGCATCAGTGGCCGGCAGATTGGCCGATGTGAAGGCAACTTGTGCGTCGACCTGACAAACGAACCCCTCTGAGTCGGGCGGTGTGTTGACTGCCCTGGACAGAGCATCCGCAATGATGAGATCCTTCCCCGGGGTGTAGACAAGTTGGAAGTCGTACCTCCAGATCTTGAGCAGAATGCGCTGGAGGCGAGGGGTCATGTTGCTGAGGTCCTCCTGAATGATGCCGACCAGGGGGCGATGGTTGGTCTCCACAGTGAACTGCGGAAGACCATATACATAGTCCTGAAACTTGTCGATGCCAGTCAACAGGCCAAGGCACTCCTTCACAATCTGCGCATAGCGCTGTTCTGTGGGGTCATGGCTCGCGAGGCATAGGTGACTGGAGCCCATAGAATTTACAGTGCAGAAGGAGGCCATTCGGCCCATCGAGTCTGCACCGGCTCTTGGAAAGAGCACCCTACCCAAGGTCAACACCTCCACCTATCCCCATAGCCCAGTAACCCCACCCAACACTAAGGGCAATTTTGGACACTAAAGGCAATTTATCATGGCCAATCCACCTAACCTGCACATCTTTGGACTGTGGGAGGAAACCGGAGCACCCGGAGGAAACCCACGCACACACGGGGAGGATGTGCAGACTCCGCACAGACAGTGACCCAAGCCGGTATCGAACCTGGGACCCTGGAGCTGTGAAGCAATTGTGCTATCCACAAGGCTACCGTGCTGCCCCCTGTCCTCTGACCCATGATGTGGTGTCGTCCCGTTGCAGGAGTACCGCCCCAATGCCAGACTGGCCGGCGCCAGTTGAGATCTTTGTTTCCCGTGTGGTATCGAAAAACGCCAGTACCGGGGCGGCGGTGAGCTTGATCTTGAGCTCCTCCCATTCACTCTAGTGTGTGGGCAGCCACTGGAATTCCGTTGTCTTTTTGACCAGGTGGCGAAGAGCAGTCGTGTGCGACCCCTCGCCTCCAGCGCATTCTGCTCAAGATCTGGAGGTACGACTTCCAACTTGTCTACACCCCGGGGAAGGATCTCATCATTGCGGATGCTCTGTCCAGGGCAGTCAACACACCGCCCGACTCAGAGGGGTTCGTTTGTCAGGTTGACGCACACGACCATCCCGAGAAAGCGCAGCACTGCCTTCTTGGCTGACGGCTGCTGCATGGTTGCGATGGCTGCCACTTTGTCGGCATCCGGCCGCACACCCGACCGGGAGATATGGTCCCCCAAAAACTTTAGCTCAGTCCGGCCAAAAGAGCACTTGGCTCGGTTAAGGTGCAGGCCCTGATCCCGTATCCGTGCAAAGACACGCTGGAGACGACTGATGTGCTCCTGTGGTGTGGTGGACCAGATGATAACGTCGTCTACGTAGACGCGTACCCCTTCGATGCCCTCCATCATCTGTTCCATGATGCGATGGAACACTTCGGAGGCCGAAATTATGCCGAATGGCACCCTATTGTAGCAGTATCTGCCAAATGGAGTGTTGAAAGTGCACAGCTTCCTGCTGGACTGATCCAATTGAATCTGCCAAAAGCACTTTGAGGCATCAAGCTTGGTGAATATTTTTGCCCGAGCCATTTCGCTCGTGATTTCTTCTCGTTTGGGTATGGGGTAGTGTTCTCTCATAATGTTGTGATTCAAATCTTTTGGGTCGATACAGATCTGGAGCTCGCCGGAGGGCTTCTTGAGGCACACCATGGAGCTGACCCATGGCGTTGGCTCCGTGACCCGGGAAAGCACTCCTTGGTCCTGCAGGTCCTGCTTGAGGCGGTCCTTGAGTGGTGCTGGGACCCTACGAGGTGCGTGAATGACCGGGGTGGCGTCCGGTTTGAGCCGTATTTTGTACGTGTAGGGCAGTGTGCCCATGCCCTCGAAAACCTCCTGGTTGTGCGCGAGGAGTGAGTGGAGCTGCGCCCTAAAGTCTGCATCCGGGAAATCGGACGTGCCTTCTGGAGACAGAGTGTGTACCCGCTGAACGAGGTGGAGGATCTTGCACGCCTGTGCGCCTAACAGAGAGTCCTTCGAGGATCCTACGATTTCAAATGATAATGTGGCTTTATGTGAATTGTGTGTAACATCGAGCTGGCAGGACCCCGTGGCCGGGATGACATTTCCGTTATAGTCAACCAGCTGACAGTGGGATAGCAGAATCGGTGGTTTAACCTTCAAGGTCTGGAAGGCTGACCATGCGAGGAGATTGGTGGAGACACCAGTGTCCAGACGAAATGTGATCTGTGATCGGTTGATCGTTAGGGTGGCACATCACTCATCGCCCGGATCAATGCTATGCACTGGCAGCGGCTGGTGGTTCCGACTTGGGGACATCCGGTTCTTGTGGATAACCGCAACGCGGAAGGACTCCCTGTCTTCGGTATCGCTGGTCTGCATACTATCTGGATATGACTCAGTGTAGGGGGGCTGAATCGCCCGCACGTCCCTGCGAGGCTGGCGGAATTGTTGGGAGTTGGCAGGTTGAGCTGCTCGACAGCAGGCAGCATAGTGGCCCATCCTGCCACAGCGAAGGCATTGTCACGCTTTGGCCGGACATTGCCGCTTTAAGTGGGCGGAGCCACAGTTGCCGCACGTCGTGATGTCATGGCGTTCGTTGCGCCACCGCGCGTGCGCGGTGCGGTCCTGCGTAGAGCGCACCTGCGCATCACGTCCCTCTGCGTCAACGTCCCCTCTTTTGGCGCGTACAAGCGCGGGAGGCCTCGGAAAGCGTGCAAAATGGCCGCCCTCGTCCGGGCCGCGGGCCAGGAGGAACTCGATCGACTGGACCCGCTTCGCCTCGTAGGACCCGAGCCGTGCCGTTTCGGCCGCCTGGAATTGGGAGTACTGGCTGGTCGTGTTTTCGTGGAGGACGCAGGTCTCGATGGCGGTGGCTAGGGTGAGGTGCTTTATTTTAAGGAGCTGCTGGCGTAGGGTGTCCGAGTTGACCCCAAAAACTATCTGATCCCGTATCATGGAGTCGGAGGTGGCCTCATAGCCGCAGGACTGCGCGAGGATACGGAGGTGTGTCAAATAAGATTGGAAAGGCACATCCTTACCCTGCAGGCGCTGCTGGAAGAGGTACCTCTCGAAGCTCTCATTGACTTCCACGCTGAAGTGTTCCTCGAACTTCAGAAGCACCGTCTTGTATTTTGTTTTGTCCTCGCCTTCCGCGAATGCCAGGGAGTTATAGATGTGGATGGCGTGTTGCCCCGCCGTGGAGAGGAGGAGGGCGATCTTCCTTGTGTCCGATGCATTCTCCCTGTCTGTGGCTTCTAGGAAGAGCTGGAAACGCTGTTTAAAAAGCTTCCAGTTTACGCCAAGATTTCCAGCGTTTCGGTGCGGCTGCGGCGAGCTGATGTTTTCCATGGAGCAGGATGGCGGATTTCTGAAAGGGTGCAGGTAGGTCTCACAATCGCTGGTCAGCGTCCACTACTGGCATCATGTCGTGTTGGGTGTTCTGATGCACAAATGATCCAACACGGCTGTAGATGGTATAACTATGTTTTATTGTCTAAACAACGGTAACAGCTAACTACTGACTTGGGTACGTGGTACCTGTGGACCCAGCCCTATCACTATCTTAGTGGGGTACGCAGCACATGGTCTATGTCTGAGTGGCGCGCTGTGAGCTCTGTGCTCTGAGCTATCTCCTGGTAGAATGAGCGGGAACTTTGGTGTTCCCTGTTTTATGGTGCGTGTGCTCTCACTGGCGATTGGCTGCGATGTTATGTGTGTGCTGGATGGTCCAACTGCCTGTCCATCAGTGTGTGTGTGATTGCACCATGATATGCTGATGTGGATATCATGACAGAGAGTATTCCATTACACTCCTGAACTCTGCCTTGTGGATGGTGGACAGGCTTTGGGGGGTCAGGAGGTGAGTTACTTTCTTTTATATCTCTGTTTAATATAATTGATCTACTCACCAACATAAACAATATATTGGTATTTTACCTCGGTGCTGTGTAATTGGTTTGGGACTTGTTTCACGTAGTTTGAGCCTAAAATCATCAATAAAGTGTAACACCCTCAAGCTGTGTCAGCTGGAGTGCGTCAGCTAAAATTGACTTGATGTGAATGGACCCTAATCAAATTCCTCACAGGCTGAGCTCCAAGCGCACCTCCCCAGAGTTGGTCATTTGGCCCAATAATAAGGTTGACAACATAAAACTGAAATAATGGGTCTACCACTACTTTCTCTGGCTCCAATGGACAATCAAAGGGCCCTTAAATACACACAAACATCTGAGGGAAGAAATGTGACGCCTCCTCCACCTCACCATTGAGGGCTGTACCGAGAGTCTAGCCTAACCTCTCTTATCAGCAATAAAGACATCGGTCTGGATTCTCCGATTCTGGGGCTATGTCCCCAGACGGCGTGGGAATGGTGGTATTTGTACGCCGGAAAAACTGGCACAAAACGGCCACCGATTCTCTGTTTTGCTGGGGGCTAGCAGGACGGCAGCGTAGAGCACCCGACTCTAAATACCGATACACCCCGGAGAATTGCTGGGTTCGTGGCCGCACATGCGCACGGCAACTGCCTGCTCATGGACCCGGCACCCGAAATAGTCCACTCCTTCGGCTGGCTCGCGCGCTCTGGAGCCCCCCCCCCCCCCCCCACGGTGCCCCCAGCCCAGAACAATGTCCCCCTTGCCCGCGGATCGACCCTCCCCTGCCGGGCTCCCGACGGGTGAGACCATGAGAGACCCACGTCGTCGGGAACTTGGCCAGTTGGGGGCGGATCTCTGGCAATGTCCTGAGGCTGTCGATACATGGTGTAGTGTACTCAGAGTACGCCACTTTGGAGGGAGCGGAGGATCGTGAAAGCGGTGCCCCCTCCACTGACGGGTGGGCAGCCCTGCCGCACTGTCACCACCGCGCCTGGGAAGATGGCCTCCACACCTAACTGCTAACCACTGTGCCACCGTACCGCCCTAAATAATGTATGTCCTGTTTTTTGAACACTGAGCAAAACTTATGAACGAACTTTGTGTCGTGGATTGTTTCAGTGCAGAGATTTGAACTGAAGACAAAAAAACTAAATTATAATAGAGGAATATACCTCTTGTATTTCTTTGTTGCTGCAAACAGAAAAGATATGGAGGTGTCTACACTCTGGATTCTTGTAAGACGCGATGAGAAGTTTATTCTGCTGAAGTCACTTCTCATCACATGACGCAGAACCAGCAAGAATGTAATCCCAGATACATAACATCCCTCCTTCTTTACTTCATTAGTGCAACAACAAACAATTAACATCTATACAACTGATCCCCTGATATGTTATTTCCATACATATACACAATTCAATAAGACAGTCTCTGTGGTGGACGTCTATTCCGTTTCGGGTGAATTTGGCATTCTTTAACTCAGCAACTTGCAACCTCAGAATTGTCCTCATTCTTTTCTGTAGATGCTACTTCTTGATTAGTTATTTCAGTGTCTGTCACTATAGGCATTGAAAAGACCTCAGAAACAGAATCTGAACTCGTCATTGTCTCTGGTCTCCATTCCAAAGTATAGCTCTCCAGATCTTCTAAAGATCTAAAAATTTGGGCAGCACGGTGGCACGGTGGTTAGCACTGCTGCCTCACGGCGCCAAGGTCCCAAGTTTGATCCCAGCTCTGGGTCACTCTCCGTGTGGAGTTGGCACATTCTCCACGTGTTTGCCTGGGTTTCACCCCCACAACCTAAAGATGTGCAGGGTAGGTGGATTGGCCATGTTAAATTGCCACTTAATTGGAAAAATTTAATTGGGCACTCTAAATTTATAAAATAAAAGATCTAAAAATTTTCTCTTCAGAAGTTTCTGCAAACATCACATCGGGCAGCAAGTAACTGAACAGCATGACATCACCAAACTCTTTCATCATCCGTCTGTATAGTGTATAATATTGGACCTGTCTTTGCTCGGATCATAGCTGGTACCCATTTGATCGGTGGTTAACTCCTAGCTAGCACTCTCCCAGGTTTAATACCTTTTAGAGATTTCTTCCTCTGCGCAATTTTCCATAGAAATAGGTTACATAGAGTTCCTACAGTGCAGAAGGTGTCCATTCGGCCAATAGAGTCTCCACTTACCCTTTGAAAGAGCACCCTAACCTAAACCCACTCCCCACCCTATCCCTGTAACCTCATGTAACTTTTGGACACTAAGGGACAATTTAATCCACCTAAACTGCACACCTTTGGACTGTGGGAGGAAACCGGAGCACCGGGAGGAGACCCATGCAGATACAGGGAGAAGATACAAACTCCGCACAGACAGTCACCCAAGGCCGGAATTGAAACCGGGTCCCTGGCGCTGTGAAGCAGCAGTGCTTTTTAAAAAAATATATATTTTATTGAAAGTTTTTCGATCACAATTTTTTCCCCTTACAAATCAAACATAACAGAAAAGAAAATTTAACAGTGAACAAATGGCTAATCAACATGGTAAACTAATCATTTAACATAAACTAAAACTTCCCCCCCACCCCCCCCCCCCGGGTTGCTGCTGCTGGTCATCTATCTTCCCTCTAACGTTCCCCTAGGTAGTCGAGGAATGGCTGCCACCGCCTGGTGAACCCTTGAGCCGATGCTCTCAGCGCAAACTTCATCTGCTCCAATTTTATGAACCCCGCCATATCATTTATCCAGGCCTCCAGTCCGGGGGGTTTCGCTTCCTTCCACATGAGTAAAATCCTACGCCGGGCTACTAGGGACGCAAAGGCCACAACGTCGGCCTCTTTCGCCTCCTGCACTCCTGGCTCATCCGCAACTCCAAATAAAGCTAGCCCCCAGCCTGGTTTGACCCGGACCTTCACCACCTTCGAGATCACTCCCGTCACTCCCTTCCAATACCCCTCCAGTGCCGGGCACGACCAAAACATATGTGCGTGGTTTGCCGGGCTTCCGCCGCACCTCCCACACTTGTCCTCCACTCCAAAGAACCTGCTCAATCTTTCTCCTGTTATGTGTGCTCTATGTAGCACCTTGAATTGAATCAGGCTAAGCCTGGCGCACGAGGAAGAGGAATTTACCCTGCTTAGGGCATCAGCCCACATACCCTCCTCTATCTCCTCCCCGAGCTCCTCTTCCCACTTTCCTTTTAACTCGCCCACCAGCTCCTCCCCCTCTTCCCTCATCTCTCGGTATATCTCTGACACCTTGCCCTCCCCGACCCACACCCCCGAAAGCACTCTGTCCTGGATCCCCTGTGCCGGGAGCAGCGGAAATTCCCTCACCTGTTGTCTTGTGAACGCCCTCACCTGCATATACCTAAGGAAGTTTCCCCGGGGCAACTTATACTTTTCCTCCAACGCACCCAAGCTCGCAAACGTCCCATCTATAAATAAATCTCCCACCCTCCTAATTCCCAACTGGTGCCAGCTCTGAAATCCTCCATCCATCCTTCCTGGGGCAAACCTGTGGTTGTTCCTGATTGGGGACCCCACCAGGCTCCCCGCGCACCTCTCTGTCTCCTCCATTGTCCCCAAATATTCAATGTTGCCGCCACCACTGGGTTCGTGGTAAGCTTTTTTGGTGAGAGCGGTAGCGGCGCCGTCACCAGCGCCTCTAGGCTTGTCCCTTTACAGGACTTTCTCTCCAGTCTTTTCCACGCCGCTCCCTCTCCCTCCATCATCCATTTACGAATCATCGCCACATTGGCGGCCCAATAGTAGTCGCCCAAATTCGGTAGCGCCAATCCTCCTCTGTCTCTGCTACGTTGTAGGAACCCCCTCCTTACCCTCGGGACTTTCCCTGCCCACACGAAGCTTGTGATGGTCCTGTCTATTTTTTTAAAAAAGGTCTTAGTGATTAGTATAGGGAGACACTGAAATACAAATAAGAACCTCGGGAGGACCATCATCTTAATTGCCTGCACTCTGCCCGCCAACGACAGAGGCTGCATGTCCCACCTCTTGAAGTCCTCCTCCATTTGTTCTACCAATCGTGTCAGATTAAGTCTGTGTAAGGTTCCCCAGCTCCTAGCGATCTGGATCCCCAGGTATCGGAAGTTTCTTTCCACTTTCCTTACAGGCAGGCCTTCTATCTCTCTACTCTGGTCCCCAGGGTGTATCACGAATAGTTCACTCTTCCCCATGTTAAGCCTATATCCCGAGAAATCTCCGAACTCCCTCAATATCTGCATGGCCTCTGTCATCCCCCCCACTGGGTCCGTCACATACAACAGTAGGTCATCTGCGTATAGCGACACTCGGTGTTCTTCTCCCCCTCTAATCACCCCTCTCCATTTCCTGGAGTCTCTCAACGCCATGGCCAGAGGTTCAATTGCCAACGCGAACAACAATGGAGATAGCGGGCATCCCTGTCTTGTTCCCCTATATAGTCGGAAATACTCCGATCTTTGCCGACCCGTGACCACACTTGCCGTTGGGGCCCCATAAAGGAGTTTGACCCAGCTAATGAACCCATTCCCGAACCCAAACCTCCTTAGCACCTCCCATAAGTACTCCCACTCCACCCTATCAAATGCCTTCTCTGCATCCATTGCCGCCATTATCTCTGCCTCCCCCTCCACTGGGGGCATCATTATCACCCCTAATAGTCGTCGCACGTTGACATTCAGTTGTCTCCCCTTTACGAACCCTGTCTGGTCTTCGTGCACCACCCCCGGGACACAGTCCTCTATCCTCGATGCCAGTACCTTTGCCAGCAATTTGGCATCCACATTCAATAATGAAATAGGTCTATAGGACCCGCACTGCAACGGATCTTTATCCCACTTCAGAATTAGCGCTATCGTCGCCTCCGACATTGTCGGGGGTAAAGTCCCTCCTTCCCTGGCCTCATTAAACGTCCTCACCAGCAGCGGGGCCAACAAGTCCACGTACTTCTATAAAATTCCACCGGGAACCCGTCTGGTCCCGGAGCCTTCCCTGCTTGCATATTCCCCAGCCCCTTAATAACCTCGTCCACCCCAATCGGTGCCCCCAGGCCTTCCACCTCCTGCTCCTCCACCCTCGGGAACCTCAATTGATCCAGGAACTGCCGCATCCCCTCCTCTCCCTCCGGGGGCTGGGACCTATACAGTCCTTCATAAAAGGTCTTGAACACCTTGTTTATCTTCCCTGCTCTCCGCACCGTAGCTCCCTTTTCGTCTCTAATTCCCCCTATCTCCCTCGCCGCTGTCCTCTTTCGCAGCTGATGGGCCAGCAGGCGACTAGCCTTTTCCCCATATTCATACCTCCTCCCCTGTGCCTTCCTCCACAGCACCTCCGCCCTTCTGGTGGTCAAAAGGTCGAACTCCGTCTGGAGTCGTCTTCTCTCCCTGTACAATCCCTCCTCCGGGGTCTCCGCAAATTCCCTGTCCACCCTTAAAATCTCCCCCAGTAATCTTTCCCTTTCCTTGGCCTCTGTTTTCCCTTTGTGGGCCCTAATGGAGATCAGCTCTCCTCTGACCACCGCTTTTAGTGCTTCCCATACCACTCCCACTCGGACCTCCCCGTCGTCATTGGCCTCCAGGTACCTCTCAATACATCCCCGCACTCTTCCACACACTCCCTCATCCGCCATCAATCCCACATCCAATCGCCAGAGTGCTCGCTGCTCCCTTTCCTCTCCTAGTTCCAGGTCCACCCAGTGTGGGGCATGGTCCGAAACCGCAATGGCTGAATACTCAGCTTCTTCCACCCTTGAGATCAACGACCTTCCCAGAACAAAAAAATCTATCCGGGAGTACACTTTATGGACATGGGAGAAGAAGGAGAACTCGCTGGCCCTCGGTCTAAGAAATCGCCATGGATCCACTCCCCCCATTTGGTCCATAAACCCCTTGAGCACCTTGGCCGCTGCCGGCCTTCTTCCGGTCTTCGATCTGGATCTATCTAACCCTGGGTCCAGCACGGTGTTGAAGTCCCCTCCTAATATCAAGTTTCCTACCTCCAGGTCCGGTATACGACCCAACATCCGTCTCATTAATCCCGCATCGTCCCAATTCGGGGCATATACATTAACCAGCACGACCTCCATTCCCTCCAGCCTGCCACTCACCATTACATATCTACCTCCGCTATCTGCTACAGTGCTCCTTGCTTCAAATGCTACCCGTTTCCCCACCAATATGGCCACCCCTCTATTCTTTGCATCTAGTCCTGAGTGGAACACCTGTCCCACCCATCCTTTCCTTAACCTAACTTGGTCCGCCACCTTCAGGTGCGTCTCCTGGAGCATAGCCACGTCTGCCCTTAGTCCTTTCAAGTGCGCGAGCACTCTGGCCCTTTTAATCGGTCCATTCAGGCCTCTCACGTTCCACGTGATCAGCCTCACTAGGGGGCTACCTGCCCCCTTCCCGTGTCGACTAGCCATCACCTTCTCTAGGCCAGTCCCGTATCCCGCCTCCGCGCTCCCACTCGCTCCCCAGGCGTCGCATTCCATCCCCGTCCACCCACTCTTTAGCCATTTCCTCTTTGATTTCCGCAGCAGCAACCCAGTTATCCGCCCCCCCCCCCCGCTAGATCCCCTTCTAGCGTGATTGCTCCCCCCATATTACTTCCGCAAGTCAGCTGACTTCAACTGACCCCGGCTACTCCTGCTCCCTCCTTGACCCCCCCCCGTGTGGGGAACTCCCATCTGCCTTGCGCCTGTCTTCCCGCCATTATCTTTCTGGCGCGGGAACATCCCTTTATCTGACCCGCCTCTTGTGGCGCAGCTCCCTTTCCCCTCCCACTCCCATTCCTCATTCTCCGCGTATGTCCCTTCTTTCCCCCCTCACCGGCGCCCACATTTCTTAGTGTCTCCCCCCTTCCCAATTTACTTCTCTATTTACATCGACAATAACATTCCCTACAGTATCAGTCCCTCAGTTCCGATCCAATTTCTCCTCTTTAAGAAAGGTCCATGCTTCTTCCGCCGTTTCGAAATAGTGATGTCTCTCCTGGTACGTGACCCATAGTCGTGCCGGCTGCAGCATCCCGAACTTCACCTTTTTGTGTAACACCTCCTTGGCTCGGTTAAAACTCGCCCTCCTTCTCGCCACCTCCGCACTACAATCCTGGTACACCCGTACCACTGCATTCTCCCATCTGCTACTCCGTACTTTTTTAGCCCATCTCAGGACCTCTTCTCTATCTTTAAG
This sequence comes from Scyliorhinus torazame, assembly GCF_047496885.1. NCBI lineage: Eukaryota > Metazoa > Chordata > Chondrichthyes > Carcharhiniformes > Scyliorhinidae > Scyliorhinus > Scyliorhinus torazame. The sequence continues at coordinate 242,912,436 of NC_092708.1, forward strand.
GCGGTGAAATCGCACGATTGTCGCCCTAGATGGTTCTCTCGCTTTTGGTCTTCTCGCCGGGATCCGATGTGCCCCCTCCACCTCTAAGGGGCCCGCAGGGGCCTCAGCTCCCATCAACGAGCTTAGCATCGTGCTTACATAAGCTCCGCAATCCGCTCCTTCCACTCCCTCAGGGAGACCCAGTATCCGAAGGTTCTTCCTTCACGCTCTGTTTTCTAGGGCCTCAATCCTTTCAATGCACTTTTTGTGGAGCGCCTCGTGCGTCTGTGTTTTGACCGCCAGGCCCAGGATCTCGTCCTCATTATCCGTCACCTTCTGCTCCACCATGCGGAGCTCTGTCTCCTGGGTCCTTTGTGCCTCCTTGAGCCCCTCAATTGCCTGTAGCATCGGGGTCAGCACCTCCCTCTTTAGTAGCTCCACACACCGTCTCAAGAATTCATCTTGCTCGGGCCCCCATGCCGCCTGGGCTGTCTCCGCCGCCATCTTGTGTCTTCTCCCTTTCTGTCCCTCTCGTCGATGATTCCTCGCGCTGCAGCCGCCGCCGCCGATATTTTCCTCTTTAGTTGGGGGGGGGGACTCCCTATTCACTCACCCCACACTGGGTTTCGTCGCGCGAAAATTTCCCGTTGGGGCTCTTAAAAGAGCCCGAAGGTCCGTTGGAGCTGGAGCCGCCGAAACGTGCGGCTTAGCTAGTCATCGCCGCAACCGGAAGTCCGTGAAGCAGCAGTGCTAACCGCTGTACCACCGTGCCACGCTAATTGGTTTATTGTTGTCGTTTGACAATCTCTGAAGTATCAAGTTAATGAATCAAACTGTGTTCATAGTTTCCTCTTAAACAACAGTGTTGCCGGTGAATTTAGTGTGATAGCATGAACGTATTCTGATAAGATTTTTTGAAATTTGGACTTCCATTGACAAATTTTGAAATTTGGACTTCCATTACACATCTCCTCACCCTCAATGACAACACGGACGACAAAAATGCCAGGAAGCAGCAGCTTGAGAGGCTGCAGGGACACCAGGAATTTCGGCAAAGGACAGGAGCGACAAGCAAAAGGATGCGGACTGTATACATCTCATCTGTTGTTTTAACTTTATACATTTTTTTCTGCTCCTCCATGCTACATACGGGTACTTCAATATGCAGGGGGACTGGGAAAATCAAGTTGGTAGTGGATCCCAAGAAAAGGAATTTGTGGAATGTCTAAGAGATGTCTTTTTGAAGCAGCGTGTGCTGGAGCCTACTTGGGAACAGGCAATTCTGGATTTGGTGATGTGTAATGAGGCAGACTTGATTAGGGAACTTAAGTGAAGGAAGCCTTGGGGAGCAGTAACCATAATATGGTAGAATTTACCCTGCAGTTTGAGAGGGAGAAGCTGCAATCAGATGTAACGGTATCACAATTAAATAAGGGTAGCTACAAACACATGAGGGAGGAGCTGGCCAGAGTTGATTGGAAAAGGAGACTAGCAGGGAAGACAGTGGAACAGCAATGACAGGAGTTTTTGGGGGTTATTAGGGAGGCACAACAGCAATTAATCCCAAGAAGGAGGAGTCATGCTAAGGGGAGGACAAGGCATCCATGGCTGACGAGGGAAGTCAAGGACAGCATAAAAGAAAAAGAAAAAGCATACAAAGTGGCAAGGATTAGTGGGAAGCCAGAGGATTGGAAAGCCTTTAAAAGCGAGCAGAGGACAACTAAAAAATCAGTAAGGGGGGAGAAGATGAAACATGAGTGCAAGCTAGCTAGTAATACAAAAGAAGATAGGAAGAGCATTTTTTAATAAATAAAAGGTAAAAGAGAGGCAAAAATAGACATTGGACGACTGGAAAATGTGACTGGAGAAGTAATAATAGGAAACAAAGAAATGGCAGAGGAACTGAATAGTTACTTTGCATCAGTCTTCATGGTGGAAGACACCAGTGGGGTGCCAAAGCTCCAGGAGAATCAGGGGGCAGGGGTGAGTGCAGTGATCATCACTAAGGAGAAGGTTCTGGGGAAACTGAAAGGTCTGAAGGTGGATAAGTCACCTGGACCGGATGGACTACACCCCAGGTTTCTAAAAGAGCTAGCTGAGGAGATTGTGGAGGCATTGATGGCGATCTTTCAGGAATCATTGGAGGCAGGAAGGGTCCCAGAGGACTGGAAAGTGGCTAATGTAACACCGCTGTTTAAGAAGGGAGGGAGGCAGAAGATGGGAAATTATAGGCCGGTAAGCCTGACCTCGGTCATAGGTAAGATTTTAGAGTCCATTGTTAAAGATGTAAGCACAGAATACTTGGAACTGCATGATAAAATAGGACTAAGTCAGCACTGCTTCGTCAAGGGGAGGCCATTTCTGACAAATCTGTTCGAGTTCTTTGAGGAAGTAACAAGGAAGTTAGACAAAGGAGAACCAGTGGACGTGATTTATTTAGATTTCCAGAAGGCCTTTGACAAGGTGCTGCATAGGAGACTGTTAAATAAGTTAAGAGCCCATGGTGTTCAGGGTAAGATCCTGGCATGGATAGAGGATTGGCTGACTGGCAGAAGGCAGAGAGTAGGGATAAAGGGATCTTTTTCAGGATTGCAGTCGATGAATAGTGGTGTGCCTCAGGGGTCGGTACTGGGGCCACAACCATTCACAATATGCATTAATGATCTGGAAGAAGGCACTGTTACTAAGTTTGCAGATGATACAGATCTGTAGAGGGACAGGTAGTATTGAGAAAGCAGGCAGGCTGCAGAAGGACTTGGGCAGGCTAGCAGAGTGGGCAAAGAAGTGGCAGATGGAAGACAATGTGGAAACGTGTGAGGTTATACACTTTGGAAGGAGAAATGGAGGCATAGACTATTTCCTAAATGGGGAAATACTTAGGAAATCAGAAGCACAAAGGGACTTGGGAGTCCTTGTTCATGATTCTCTTAAGGTCAATGTGCAGGTTTAGTCGGCAGTTAGGAAGGCAAATGCAATGTTAGCATTCGTGTCGAGTGGGCTTGAATACAAGACCAAGGATGTACTTCTGAGGCTGTATAAGGCTCTGGTCAGACCCCATTTGGAGTATTGTGAGCAGTTTTGGGCCCCGTATCTAAGGAAGGATGTGCTGGCCTTGGAAAGGGTCCAGAGGAGGTTCACAAGAATGATCCCAGGAATGAAGAGCTTGTTATATGAGGAACGGTTGAGGACTCTGAGTCTGTACTCGTTGGAGTTTAGAAGGATGAGGGAGGATCTTATTGAAACTTACAGGATACTGCGAGGCCTGGATACAGTGGACATGGAGAGGATGTTTCCACTTGTCGGAAAAACTAGAAGTAGAGGCCACAATCTCAGACTAAAGGGGCGATCCTTCAAAACAGAGATGAGGAGGAATTTCTACAGCCAGAGGGTGGTGAATCTGTGGAACTCTTTGCTGCAGAAGGCTGTGGAGGCCAAATCACTGATTGTCTTTAAGACAGAGATAGATAGGTTCTTGATTAATAAGGGGATCAGGGGTTATTGGGAGAAGGCAGGAGAATGGGAATTGGAAAAATATCAGCCATGATTGAATGGCGGAGCAGACTCGATGGGCTGAGTGGCCTAATTCTGCTTCTATGTCTTATGGTTTTATCGGAGAAACCTCTGTCAGGAAATTGTTTTTTTGTTCTCTACCCAGTTTCGCCAGACAAATGTCTGTTTTACAGAATAGTCCCAAAATTGTACCCACTTGTGGAAAAAACAAAATTCCACCTTCATCTCACTGCTGCCACATGGTATAACATTTGCTTTTATTATTTGAATGCAGTGCCCTTTGTATCGTGATGCAATTACTACTTAACCGTGAGTAGTGGCAGTAGTAGCGAGTCGTAGTTAACTGTGGACAGCACGGTAGGACAGTGGTTAGCACAGTTGCTTCACAGCTCCAGAGTCCCAGGTTTGATTCCCGGCTTGGGTCACAGTCTGTGCGGACTCTGTACGTTCCCCCCGTGTCTGTGTGGGTTTCCTCCAGGTGCTCAGGTTTCCTCCCACAATCCAAAGATGTGCAGGTTAGGTGGATTGGTCATGCTAAATTGCCCTTGGTGTCCAAAAAGGTTGGGTTGGGTGGGATTACATGGTTACAGGGATAGGGTGCTCTTTCCAAGGGCCGGTGCAGACTCGATGGGACGAATGGCTGTTTAGCACAGGGCTAAATCGCTGGCTTTGTAAGCAGACCAAGGCATGCCAGCAGCACGGTTCGATTCCCGTAACAGCCTCCCCGAACAGGCGTCGGAATGTGGCGACTGGGGGCTTTTCACAGTAACTACATTTGAAGCCTACTTGTGACAATAAGCGATTTTCATTTCATTTCATTTCTGCACTCTAAATTCTATGATATTTGCAAGGACCCTGGACCATCCATTGCAAATACCGAGATAGGAAATATAGCAAAGTGCCGAAATACTGAGCATTTATGAAATGAAATGAAAATCGCTTATTGTCACAAGTAGGCTTCAATGAAGTTACTGTGAAAAGCCCCTAGTCGCCACATTCCGGCACCTGTTCGGGGAGGCTGGTACGGGAATTGAACCGTGCTGCTGGACTGCCTTGGTCTGCTTTAAAAGCCAGCGATTTAGCCTAGTGTGCTAAACCAGCCCAAGAAAGATTAACACTCCAGGATTGGACCCTTTGAACCACGTAAGTCTGGAAATTTAAGCAGCAGATCATATATTTCCCATGACTGATTCAAAAGATGTTGCATGTTGTATATTGGCGCATGGTAGCACAGTTGTTAGCACTGTTCCTTCACAGCGCGTGGGGCCGGGCTCGAATTCCAGTTTGGGTCACTGGCTGTGTGGAATCTGTACTTTCTCCCTGTGTCTGCATGGTTTTCCTCCGGGTGCTCCGGTTTCCTCCCAAAAGTCCCAAAAGACATGCTTGTTAGGTGAATTGGACATTCTGAATTCTCCCTCAGTGTACCCGAATTGGCGCTGTTTGGCGACTAGGGGATTTTCACAGTAACTTCATTGCAGTGTTAATGTAAGCCTACTTGTGACACTAATAAAGATTATTATTATTATTATAAGTAAATTCTCCTGGGGCTACTTCTAATGCGACTGTCCTCCAGTACGACTTACTACCAACTGCCGATCTGTAGAGTCACATGGTGGATCTCTATCGGCATTTGCTGGTTGGAGGTCGTATAGTTAACTTTATACATTAATAGATAACTATATACATTACTGTGCATATGCATATCACCACAGCAGGAGGGTTCCAGTGGTGAAAATGAATGTCCTTCCAACGTTCTTATTCATATTCCAGACGCTTCCGATTTTCGTTCCAAAGGTCTTTTTTTGGGAAGTTGCATACAGTTATTTTGGAGTTCATATTGGCGGGGAAGGTGACGAGGGTTAGGAGGACCCTGTTACAGAGACAGCGGCAGCAGGGAGGGTTGGCGTTGCCGAACCTGCCACATTACTATTGGGCGGTGTAAGTGGAGAAGGTGAGGTGATGGTGGGAAAGAGGGATGTAGAATGGGTTAGGATGGAGGAAGAATCCTGATGGGGGTCCAGCCTGAGGGCTATGGTGATGGTGACATACCCACTGGCACCAAGGCGATATACGGAGATCACGGTGGTACAGTCCATGACTAAGGATGCATTTTAGGATAGAGGGGATGTCAGTGTGAATGCAGCTATGTGAGAACCATGGGTTTAAGCTGGGGGGACACGGACAGTTTGTACAGGAAGTGGAAAAAGGTGGGGCTGGTGAGGGCGAGAGACTGTCTGTGGAAGAGAGGTTCACAAGCATAGAGGAGCTGAGGGAGAGGGTAGAGCTCCCGACGGAAGTGAATTTAGGTATCTACAAGTGATGGACTTTGCACGGAAAGTGTGGAAAAAGTTTCCCAGGCTGCCAAAGTGCGCCGATTGGAACGGTTGTTGATCCAGACGTGGAAGGGGAGTGGTAGACGAATGCGACAAGTGTGGGCGAGGACGAGGGAACCACGCGCATATCATTTGGGATTGTGAGAAGCTGGAGAGATACTGGGTGGGAGTGTTCGATACACTAACAATATTGTGGGCGAGGAGGTCACGCCGAACCCTATAGTGGTGATCTTTGGGATATCGGAGAAGCCGGAGCTGATGGAGGCGAGGAAGACCGATGTCGTGGCCTTCGCCTCACTGATTGTCCGGCAGAGAATTTTATTGGAATGGAGATTGACAACGCTGCCCAGTTGGCCTCCTGGCCAGGGGACCTGTATGATTTCCTGTGGTTGGAGAAAATGAAGAATGAACTGAGGGGTTCAGCGGAGGGCCTTGAGACACAGTGGGGACTGTTCGTGGCCATCTTCGAGGAGCTGTTCGTCCCCAGGGTTGGGGGTTGGGGGTGGTGTGAAAATGCGGAAAGAAAACCTGTACAGACTGTAAAACTATGAGTCGAGGAGCATGTTCCACGGATTATTTATGTTTTGTAACTGTTTGAATGAGTTTGGAATAAAATAATTTTTTTTAAAAAGCAGCTCCTCTTGTTAGCAAGATGCTGAGGCTCAAATCAGACGGCGAGACAGCCAGTAATGGTGAGAAGTGGTGCTCATTTCCGGTATTAAGTGTCGCTAAATACAGGCCGCGATCTTGCCAATGAGGCTGTCAAGAAACACCCCGCCAAAAGGGGCCAAAATGACACTTCGAAATGTTCCCATTAAATCGAGCCCATCATCTGACCATTACCATACTGATGCTTGCGAGAGCTCACTGAATCCAAATTTGCTGCTGTGTTTCCTACATTACAACAGTGACCAAAATGCACTTCACTGGCTGCAGTTGCACTTTGAGATGTTTGGTGGTTGTGAGAACACTCGATAAATACAAGTCCTCCTTTTTCTTTCAGCAGCTGCAGAGAATCCCATCTAATGCTCATTTCACAAGGCTTTGATTTCCATTATGTAGATCCAATATCAACAGCACCCTCAAATGGTTTGGAAGAGTAAGTCATGCACCAATTTTCAGATGTGTTCAAAAAATTATTTCTCAGTTACTTTTTTTTGCTCCCCAAGGTCCTGTCTCCAACTGACAACAAATAAGCTAAATTAAAACTTAAAAGTTTCTCTATCTTACAAGGCCCCAGTTGCTAAGCAACACCCACATGATTATGCCTTTTATTTATTCTTCATGCCACAGCCCTGTCTCAGCACAATCGAAACACATTTGGAACGTATCCAGCGCCCACACATACAAACACTTTAGTCCAACATGAATCTAACTGTAGGTTTCACTCTTCCAGGCTCAGAAACATTAAATTAAACCCACTTAAAATTGTACCTTATTTCTCATGTTTGCCAATACAAGTATTAAAATTACCTTTATTTTCCGAACAATATTCACTGCCAGCCCAAAGGACATCGCCACTCATTCTCTGACACATCTCCATCAATCGCACCTTCTCTGGAACCTGTGTCCTCAACCCATCCATGGCTCCCCCACCACCCACACACGCCAAGCTTCCTTGTCATCTGCGCTGGCATGCATCTTGCACGCACACTCCGTCTGTCTTTATGCAGTGCAAGCTGATGCACAATAGCAGAGAGAGGTCCCAAACTGAGGGTGGAGAGCCAGAAATCAAGGTGCTCTCTCAGTTCGAAAATCAAGCCATCAATCATGCCTGAGCCAATGGCGAGGTCAGCGACAAACACCCAAGTGAGCAGCATGCAACACTGATCCCTCGGACAACCATACTGTGAGTGCTTTGTCCTGTTTTAGAGTCACGTGCCATGCACTAATTATCTCTCCCTTTTCTCATAGGTTCCTCTGGAAAGCTCCCGATGGCATCCACAAGCTTCACATCCAGCCGAGGATACACTCGGATGAAGAACCAGAGGACACCACAGCGGAAGATCTGTCACAGCTCTCACCCGCACTCTCCACCAGTGCAGGTTGGGGACCTTGATGTAATGGGCGAGCCAGGTGACCCCCGGGTGGCAGAGGTCATCGTGGATAGCCCGTAGTCGGTCATCTTGCGCGCTGGTGCATGTGCCGCGGGACAGGGATCTTGGGGCTCGTTGAGCTTCCCAGGACAATATACTATATCGTAGTTATAGGTGGAGAGTTCGATCTTATCATTCTTGATCTTTCCCCGCTGCGTATTGTCAAACATGAAGGCAACCGATCGTTGGTCGGTGACGAGGGTCAACCTCCTACCAGCGAGGTAGTGCCTCCAGTGCCGCACGGCTTCCACGATGGCTTGGGCTTCTTTTTCGACCGAGGAGTGTCGAATTTCAGAGGTGGTGAGGGTGCGTGAAAAGAATGCTACTGGCCTGCCTGCTTGGTTGAGGGTGGCGGCGAGAGCGACCTCTGAGGCATTGCTCTCCACCTGGAAGGGGACGGACACGACCACCGCGCGCATCGCAGTTTGGTGATATCCACCTTGATGAAGTTGAAGGCCTGGCGAGCCTCGGCTGCCAGTGGAAAGAGGGTGGCCTTAAATAGTGGGCGGGCTTTGTCCGCATACTGGGGTACCCACGGGGCGTAATAGGAGAAAAATCCAAGGCACCTTTTCAGGACCTTGGGACAGTGAGGGAGAGGGAGTTGTAGGAGGTCATATGGTCAGGGTCAGGGTCGGGCCTTAGGACCCCGTTTTCCACAACGTAGCCGAGGATGGCTAGCCTGGTAGTGTGGAAAACGCATTTCTCCTTGTTGTAGGTGAGGTTGAGTTTTTGGGCGGTTTGGAGAAATCAGTGGAGGTTGGCATCATGATCCTGCTGATCATGGCCGCAGATAGTGACATTGTCCAAGGAAACGTGGCCCGCAGCCCGTACTGGTGCACCATTCGGTCCATCGCTCGTTGGAACACCGAAACCCCGTTCGTGACGCCAAAGGGGACCCGGAGGAAATGGAAAAGGTGGCCGTCTGCCTCAAAAGCCATGTAGTGGCAGTCCTCCGGGTGGATTGGGAGCTGGTGGTATGCAGACTTCAGATCCACCGTGGAGAACACGCGGTAGTGCGCAATCTGATTTACCATGTCTGCAATCCGGGGAAGGGGGTACGCATCGAGTTGCGTAAACCGGTTAATGGTCTGGCTGTAATCTTGACGACCACCACCTGAGCTCTCAAGGGGCTATTGCTGACCTCGATGACCCCCTCCCGTAAGAGACGCTAGACCTCGGACCTAATGAACATCCTGTCCTGCATGCTAAAGCACCTGCTTCTGGTGGCTACTGGCTTGCAATCGGCGGTGAGGTTTGCGAAGAAGGCTTGGGAAGGGGGGGTCGATTTGTAGGGTCGCGAGGCTGCATATGGTGAGCGGGGGCAGGGGCCCCCCGAACTTAAGAGTTAGGCTCCAGAGGTTGCACTGGAAGTCGAGTCCCACAAGGAGAGGAGTGCAGAGGTCTGGGAGCACATATCGTTGAAAATTAGAGTACTCAGCGCCCTGTATCGCTAGGGTTGCAGTAGTGCACCCTTGGACTTGCACCGAGTGCGACCCAGAGGCGAGGGAGATGGTTTGTTGCGTCGGGAATATTGGGAGTGAGCAGCGTCTTACCATGTCCGGATGAATGAAGCTGCCTGTGCTCCCGGAGTCGAAAAGGCAAGGTGTCTCATACCCATTAACCCGGACGGCAATCATGGAGCTCCGGAGGTGCGACACGACCAGGGTGACCGCGCTGAGTTGTGGGTAGCTGGCGGCGTGATCGGGGGTGCTGGGGCGGTCCCGCGATGGCTGTCCGTGTAGGATGTACGCGTCGAGCGGCGTAGCAGGTGGCGGCCAAGATGGCGGCCCCCTTTGGTTGAGCGTGGCGGGCAGTGAGGAAGATGGCCCCCATGGATTGCACGTGGCTGGCCGCGTGCGGGAGGATGACCAAGATGGCGGCCCCCATGAGTCTCACGTGTTATGTGGAGGCGGAGGCGACAGACACGCTGCCAACTTGCGGGGTCTGCGGGCCTGTGAGTCTGTGGATCGGGTGTGTGAGTTTGAGTTCTTAGACCTGGCCAGGCAGACCTTGGCGAAGTGTCCTTTTCGCCCGCAGCTGCTGCAGCTCGCGTTGCAGGCCGGGCAGTGCAGTCGGGGGTGTTGGGACTGGCCGCAAAAATAGCAGGGCAGCCCCCCGTGATGGGCGGGCGGCCACGCGGCACAGGCCTGGGGTAGTGTCTGGTCGGGGGCTCACGAGGGGGTTGCGTGGTCGGCCGGGAACGCAGTTGGGCTCTGAAAAGCGACCTCCAGAGAGGTAGCCAGTTTTACCGTGTCGTCCAGGTTCTGGGCCCCTTTTTCGAGCAGGCGCTGTCTCACATAGTTTGATCGGACATGTAACATCTCGGACGGCGAGCTCCATGTGCTGAATGGCCGTAACGGCTTGGTAGTTACAGTTGCGCGGGAGGGCTTTGAGGTCGCGTAGGTAATCATCGAGCGACTCCCCGGGGCGCTGGCGGTGAGTGGTGTAGATGTGTCGCTCGTAGACCTCGTTCACAGGCCGCACATAGAGGCGTTCGAGTAGCGCGAGGGCCTCTGTATAGGAAGCGGCTTTGTCGCGCTGGACAGAAATGCGATGGCTCACCCGTGCATGGAGGAGGCTCAGCTTCTGTTCGTCAGTGACGGATGGCGTAGACAACGCGGCGAGATAGGCCTTGAAGCATCGAAGCCAATGTGAAAAAATATATTTCGCCTCCGCGGCCTATGGATCGAGTTCCAGTCTGTCAGGTTTGAGGGCTGATTCCAGAGTAGTATTTTAAGCTGATTAAATTGATGTGACCATCAATTCACTTGAAGACACGTGGAGAAGTAAACCGTGGTTTTAATCAGCTTAGAACTGTGCCTGCCTGCGACCGGTACAATACTGATGGCGGCCCCGCAGGTCAGCTGCTCTTATACTTCTTCTAAAGGGGTGAAACCATGGGCGGAGCCCGTACATGCCCCAACATATCCCCCTGTGGGTAAAGCCACACAATGGCCCATAGGTGGAGCCCACAGGGTTAATAACATAACACAGTGCACTGATGAATTATCAGTAATTATACATTCACCACACCCCTTAAATGTCGCTATCGTATCTGCTTCCATCACCTACTCTGGCAGCGGGTTCCAGGCACCCATTACCCTCTGTAAAAGACTTCCCTTGCACATTTCCTCTAAACTTTGCCTCTTGCACCTTAAACCTATGTTCCCTAGTAATTGACTTTTTCACCCTGGGAAAAAAACTTTTGACTATCCGCTCTGTTCCTGCCCCTCATAATTTTGTAGATTTCTATTTGGTCGCCCCTCAACCTCTGTCATTCCAGTGAGAACAGACCGAGTTTATCTGACCTCCCCTCATAGCTAATCGGGGGTGTTGGGACTGGCCGCAAAAATAGCAGGGCAGCCCCCCGCTCTGTTCCTTACCAGGCAACATCTTCTGTACCCTCTCCAAAGCCACCACATTCTTCTGGTAGTATGACAACCAGAATTGAACACAATATTCCAAGTGTGGCTTAACTAAGGTTCTATACAGCTGCAGCATGACTTGCCAATTTTTATACTCAATGCCCCGGCTGATGAAGGCAAGCATGCCGTATGCCTTCTTGACTACCTTCTCCACCTGTGTTGCCACTTTCAGTGACCTGTGAACCTGTACACCTAGATCCCTCTGCCTGTCAATACTCTTAAGGGTTCATATATTTCCTATCTGTATTAGATCTTTCAAAATGCATCACCTCATATTTGTCCAGATTAAACTCCATCTGCCATCTTTCTGCCCAAGTCCCCAATCGATCTACATTCAGCTGAATGCTCTGACAGACCTCATCGCTATCTGCAATTCCACCAATCTTTGTGTCGTCCACAAACTTACTAATTAGACCAATTATCTTTTCCTCTAAATCATATATACTACAAACAGCAAAGATCATGGCACTGATCCCTTTGGAACACCACTAGTCACAGCCCTCCAATCAGAAAAGCACCCTTCCACTGCTGCCCTCTGTCTTCTGTGACCTAGCCAGTTCTGTATCCATCTTGCCAGCTAACCTCTGAACCCGTGTGACTTCAGCTTCTGTACCAGTCTGCCATAAGGGACCTTGTCAAAGGCCTCACTGAAGTCCATGTAGACAACATCCACTGCCCTACCTTCATCAATCATCTTCGTCACTTCCTCGGAAAGCACGATCAAGTTAGTGAGACATGGCCACGCTTTCACAAAACCATGCTGCCTCTCGCTAATGCATCCACTCGCTTCCAAATGGGAGTAAATTCTGTCTCAAAGAATTCTCTCCAATAATTTCCCTACCACTGATGTAAGGCTCACTGGCCTGTAATTACCTGGATTAACCTTGCTACCCTTCCTAAACAAAGGAACAACATTCGCTATTCTCTAGTCATTTGGGACCTCACCTGTAGCCAGTGAGGATCCAAAGATTTCTGTCAAGGCCTGAGCAATTTCCTCCCTTACCTCCCTCAGTATTCTATGGTAGATCCCATCAGGCCCTGGGGACTTATCTACCTTCATGTTTTTCGATATGCCCAACACCTCCTCCTTTTTGATCTCAATATGACCCAGACTATCTACACACCCTTGATATCTGACCCTGAGATGAGGTTCGGAGCACATATTCATAACAACACTAGTTCTACTTCCGCATTGTTGTCTTATTCCGCCCATCTCTCAGCTCATCTATTGTTGAAACCTTCATTAGTGCCTTTGTTACCCCCTGGATCCGACTATCCCAGTACATCCTGAGTTGGCTCTATTCTCCATAAACTTGATAACATTCAAAACTGTTGCATCTGTTGTTATTCGTAGCAAGACCCATTCCCCTGTTATCCCTGGGCTCATTGGCCTACCCTGGCCCGTGGTCAAGCAATTTTAAAATCTCACCTTTGCTTTCAAATCCCTCCCATTTCTGTAACCTCCTCCGGCTCCACAACCCTCTGGGATGTCTGCATTCATCTAATTCTGGTCTTTGGAGCATCTTTGATTTTAATGGCACAACTATTGGTTGTGGTGCCTTTAATTGTCTGGGTCCTCATCTCTTGTAGGAACTTCTGCCTATATCTCTCTATCTCTAGCTCTCTTTCCTCTGTTTAGACACTCTGTAAAACTTCCCTCTTTGACTAAGCTTCTGATCATTTGCCCTAATATCTCCACATGTGGATGGATGCCATTTTTTGTTTTCCATTGTTCCTCTTCCTGTGTTTTATTATTACATTAAAGGTGCTGCATAGAACCCCTACAGTGGAGAAGGAGGCTATTTGGCCCACTGTGTCTAAGACAACCCTCCGAAAGAGCACTCTACGTAGGCCTACTCCTCCACCCATCCCACCTTATCCCCGTAACCTAACCTGAACATCCCTGGACACTAAGGGCAATTTATCATGGCCAATCCACTTAACTTGCACATCTTTGGACTGTGGGAGGAAACCAGAGCACCCGGAGGGAATCCAGGCAGACACGGGGAGAACGTGCAGACTCCGCACAGACAGTGACCCAAGCCAGGAATCGAACATGGGACCCCGGCATTGTGAAACCATAGTGCTAACCACTATGCTACCGTGCTTCCCCTCATCTGGGCTGCAGTGTGGGAGGGTAAAGATCCAGTTGTTGTGGTCCACGTAGGTACCAATGACATAGGTAGAACAAGAAGAGAGGTTCTGCTAAGGGAGTATAAACTCCACACTGACAGTTACCCAGGGCAAAATGAAACCTGGGTCCCTGGCGTTGTGAGGCACCGTGCCACCCATAATTACAAGTTGTTGTTGTAACTCCTCATATTAACTCAGAGTCTTGAACCCCAGTTCCCAGTCTTCCTCTCCTCATCTGGTGACGTCATATCATGGCTGCAAATATTTTTGAAACGTACAAAGATGTAGCAAACCAGAAACATTTGCAGGATGAAGCCAACCGAGGAAATAAAGCACGCACAAAAATTACACAACATGATTCCTTGCAGATACTTCACTGTGAATTCCGAAGGAATGAATAGTACATTGTGGCAATCAAAATAGTTTTCATCAATTGTAATGTTTCTGTTATATTAGTAAATGTAACCAGTGAAGAAGTGCTCAGATTTATGAAACATTGCGTTCTAGAACAGATGCCTTGTTAAGCGAACATTGTGAGGTCAGATCAGATCTGAGAACATTGTGTTCACAATGTATTTATATCATCACTTTCCCGACTTCCCCTGTCCTCTCCCTTCTCTCTGACAATCAGACTCACTCCCACAGTTCCTCAGTTTGCTTCCTTTCTTGTGTTTGCTTTCAGAACATATGGTTGAAATTTCCCGCTGTTCCCACTGGCGAGATCTTCCAGACCTGCCAATGGTGACCCCCCCCCAGGGCAGCGGGTTCCCTGTCAGTGCACCTGCCGAACCACGCAAAACGCTGTAGACATGACATCGATGGGACCAGAGGTCCTTCCGCCGACCAATGGCAGAAAACACGTTGCAAAGTGGGGGGTGGGGTGGGGTGAGGTGGGGGGGGGGGGGGGGCTGGCAGTAAGTCCCTCCCATAGGAATAGGAAGCCCAGAATAGGTATCTTCGACTCCCTGTTGCTTGGAGAGTGAAATGGAAGGAGAAAGACAAAGAAAATATAAGAAGAAAGAAAAAATCAAGAAAAAGTAGAAAGGCGTGCAGTCAGATCATGCTTCCCGTGGCTATCAGGCACCTCAAAGCGCTTCATTTGAAGCACCTTTTGAAGTCCAGTCATTGATGTAATGTTGAAAACGTGACAGCAATTTGTGCACAGGAAACTGCCACAAACATCAATGTGGTAATGGCCATTAAATCTATAGTTTGTGATGTTGATTGAGGGCAATGTGGCCGACTGTGATTCAATGTATTCCTGAAGGTTTCATCACATGACCTGCCCTCACCTGTCAGCCATTAGTCAACCAACATGTCCACCCTTGTGATGCACGGCCTTTCCCCACCAATTGGAGAGCAAAGATTCATTACCCAATTGGATGATGCTTAACTGTCAGCCACACATTTTCAATATTTTTGTGTATCTGGTAAAGAGAAAATGTTCCAAGAAACAAAAGATCAATGTGTTTTAATGTCCCAGTGATTTTCCTCCAGGGATCCATACAACAGTATCCTGGAGATTGACCTTCAATTCCTAGAGTCCAGGTCGATCCTGGAGTGTTGGCAACCCCAGAGATAAATAGGACGCCAGGGATACCTTTCCTGCTCCTCTTTGAAATATTGTTTCACCTCCACCCGAGCAGGCCTCAGCTCCACCTCTCATCCAAAAGGTGGCACCATCCACGGTTCTCCCTGAATGGCAACCTGGACATTTGTGCTCAAGCTCTGGGATGGGGGTTTAAACCCCAAATTTGTGATTGAGAGGTCAGCGGGCTACAAAACTGAGCCACGGCTGACACGAAGAGCAAGATTGGTGAGGGAGAAGGTCACGGATCTGACGCTAATCAGGAATAACAGTATTTTATATTCTGACCAAAATGAGTGTTGGAAACCTAAAATAAGAACAGAAAATGCTGGAAACATGGGGCCCGGCACATGGAGTGGCGATGGTGGCCACCAGCTCCCCCCCCCCCCCCCCCCCCCCCCCCGAGTTCCACCCCTCTGATGAGGCCGCGTCTCGAGGTTTGCACACGGGACAGGGCGGCACAGCTGTGCATTGCCACCGACAAGTGAGCCAGGGCTCTCCAGTCCCATAGGACCCCCAGCAGGGGCATCAAAGGACATGGGACGAGGTAGGCAGCTGGCAGCCCCCGCCTTAGATGTGAATCCTGGGAAAACACCTCAACATAGTGGTAGAGCTTGGAGGGCCAAGCACATTGAGCATCACTGAGGGCACCAGGTGAGGAAGGGGGTTGGGGGGGGAAGGTAGGGGGTAGGTAGGGGGGGCGAAGGGGGTTGGGGGGTGGGGGACGGCACCACCGGGAATCGGGTATTGTACAGCAGATTAAATGCATTTTTGCACAACCATTATGATGCCTCTGTCACTCTCTTCCACAATGCGGGCTGACCTCCTGACCCTTTGCCCAACTCTCCAGGCATTCCTTCCCCTCTCCGTGGTGCTCAGCCACCCACCGGCCACGGACGCATCCCCAGAGCTGTGTCCCATTCCCTGGGTGTTCGGATGTTGCATCTGTGGTGTAGCCTGATGCAGAGTTCAGGCACAGTGTCCAGGCATCAAGGTGTGATTGGGATGCTGGCCAATGACACCCACATGCTACATAGCCCGCCCACCCACGGGAATCCACTTGGCATCTGTGAAATGCCCACTTAACCACGATTGCCAATTTCCTATCAGCAATAGCCTTTAGCTGCGCAGCTAGAGGTCTCAGAGGTCGGTTGGGTGATTGGTGGGGCAGAAGGGTAGGGACAAGGGTTGCCCCCGGAATGGGTAAACACGATCCAGGGTTTGCATAGTGGTGCCGTGAGTGGTTGCCCCCTGGTTGCCCCCACCCCATGCCTCCCCCCCCACCCACCCCTGGTGGCCCCCCTGCAGAGGGTTCCCCACCCCTAGCTGTGGGTCCACCACCCCCCAGCCGAACACTGGGGTGGCAAGCCCAGCATCCCTGGACTCTTTGCCTGTGAGCAAAAGTGGCTGCTCACTTCCTCGGCTCCCCACAGAAGTCCTTCCACCAGGTTCACATTTTTAAAAAGGAGGTTTAATCAGCACCAGCGTGACTACTTGCTGGGGAAGCCGCTGAATGACGGGAGGCCGTTGGATATGGGGTGGTTCTCGTTAATTGTATGGAAATGGGGCTTAAGCGGTGAGAATTGGTTTCTCCCACGCTACGGTGAGATCCCGATTTCACCTACGGGAATGCGGCGGCTGCATCGCAAACTGTTTGCCGTCCAGCGTGGATCTCGTTTTTGGCCTCTCCCACTATTTACCAGCCTCGTTCCGCTTGAACAAGAGCGCAACAAGGCCAGGGAATCGCACCCAATGTTTCCTCTTGTGGGGAACAGCATAACTAGAGGCCTTTGATATAAGACAGTCACCAGGAAATCCAATAGGGAATTCAGAAAAAAAAGTCTTCACTCATAGGGCCTCTGCCTGCCGCAAGAACGCCACAGGCAAGACGCGGACAATGGAGATGTCCGTAGACCTCGGGTGGGATTCTCCAGTGGCCAGGCAGACGCCGAGAATCCCGCCCATAGAGTGTTGAGAATGTGGAATTTGCTACCACAGAGAGTGGTTGATGGGAATGCTAAGGATGCATTTAAGGGGAAACTTATGAGGGAGAAGGGAATAGAGAGCTACAATGGGAAATTTAGATGGGGAAAGATGGGAGGAGAGTCAAGTGGAGCATAAACCCCAGCATGGACTGGTTGGGCCAAATAGCCTCTAGCTGTGTTGTAGTGCCTGTATAATCCTGTGGAATGTAGGTCAAGCCTCCTGTTGAATTTTGTTGGGTAATATTCCAGTGAAGCACCTGGAGTTGCTCCAGCATGTTGGAGGTGCTTGCTGATCTAGACAATTGATTAGGTGATTGGGGATAAAAGGAGCAAAGCAGAGAGAAAGGGAGCGAGCTGGGAAGATGCACACCAGCAGTGTTGAAGGGCCCTAGCAGAAACATGGTGGGTGCTGGCAGCAAGAACATTCATTTTAATTCAGATTTTCAATTCTGTGCTTTGAAACACGTTTCACCAGTTATGGCATGTGTTTTTAAAGTATTACATTTATTAAGGCTTTGTTTCCTTTCAAAAGGGACAGATTTTATTTTTCTCTTTGTGACCGCATAATGTTTTCATGAACTGTGAGAATGGGAATTTCTACCCTTTAGATTGCCTGGAAATACTGAAGCACTGCCAGGGCCATTTGGTTTAATTTATGAGAAAGCACAGTAGGGGTAATATTGACTTTGTATGCTCGTTGATAGTGAGTTGCGAGCCCATTTTATATCTCCCACATTGTGCGTGCTCACATTGGCCTGCATTGTTCCTCCCCACATCCTCGTCCTCCAATATCTCTCCTCCATTTGTCCAGCTGGGTGTACTGCTCTCGTCCCTTCCACTCTTATTTTAAAATTTTGTTCTGATTGCCCATTCCTAATTCATAGAATCCATAGAATTCCTACAGTGTAGAAGGAGGCCAATTGGCCCATCCACTCTTCACCGACCCTGCGAAAGAGCAAGGCCCGTTCCCCTGCCCTATCCCTGTAACCCCACACATTGATCATGGCCAATCCACCTAACCTCCACGTCTTTGGACTGTGGGAGGAAACGGGAGCACCTGGAGGAAACCCACGCAGACACGGGGAGAACGTGTAAACTCCACAC
The DNA here is from genome assembly GCF_047496885.1 of Scyliorhinus torazame. NCBI lineage: Eukaryota > Metazoa > Chordata > Chondrichthyes > Carcharhiniformes > Scyliorhinidae > Scyliorhinus > Scyliorhinus torazame. Next base: position 242,930,589 of record NC_092708.1, read on the forward strand.
AAACAATCGCCCAAGGCCGGAATTGAAACGGGTCAGTGGCACTGTCAGGCAGCTAACCACTGTACCACAGTGTCGCCCTAATTGCCCTTGAGAGGGTGGCAGTGAGCTTCCTTCTCAAACGACTGTAGTCAAGTGGTAATCATAGCTGGAGAATCACCCCCCCCCCCCCCGCAGCATTACCTATCATATCCTTACGCTGTGTGCAACCTGTTTCTAGGCCCTTCAACATTGCTGGTGTGCATCTTAAGAAGGGCCTTCGCCTTGTTTTTCATTAATGGGATGTGTGTGTTGCTGGGCTGCATTATTACTCTTGAACTTGGTCAGCCATTTTATAAAAATGGCTCTTGAGCTGCTGTCACAGATAGGCCAGGCCAGGATGGCAGATTTTCTTTCCTAAAGGAACATTTGTGAACCAGATGTGATGAATGAATGAAAATCGCTTATTGTCACAAATAGGCTTCAAATGAAGTGTTATACCATCAATTCACTGTGAGAATGGGTCATGGGTCACATCATTATACAGACAGTACAGACAGCTCATGCATTAGGTGAAATACATTCACCACATTCACCCCCTGTTAAAAAAAATCAAGTCCAGCGGGGATGATGTGGGGTCATTAGAGATTCAGTCTGTCTGGAGGCCGGATCGTTCTTTTAGACCTCCTCAGCTCTGGCGATGCGGCGGGCACGGTCATTGCCGATGGTGACTCGGGGCGTCGTGTCTGGAGCTTGAGCCTCAGTCTGGCATGTCAGAGACGGTTGGGGGGTGGGGATAGGCAAGGGGGTGGCAGGTGGCGGCAGTGCCGGCTTGGGCCAAGACAGGAGACCCAGGGGGGTGTAAAGAGCGCAGGGGGTGGCTGTAGGCAGCAGGGAGGGGGGCGCGTTGGCAGGGGAACCAGCTGGCGCCAGATCTCGTAGGGAGACCGTATTGTGCTCTCCGTCCTGGTGCGCGATGTAGGCGTACTGGGGGTTGGCGTGCAGCAGCTGGACCCTCTCGACCAGGGAGTCGGTCTTATGGCTCCTCATGTGCCTTCGGAGAAGGACATGTCCCGAAGTTGTCAGCCAAGGTGGAAGCGAGACCCCGGAGATGGACTTCCTAGGGAAGCGAAACAAGCGGTCGAGAGGGGGTCTCGTTCGTGGCTGTGCAGAGGAGCGATCTAATGGAGTGGAGCGCGTCAGGGAGGACCTTCTGCCAGCGGGGTCGGGAGACTTCTAGACCGGAGGGCCAGAAGGACGGCCTTCCATACCGTTGCGTTCTCCCTCTCCACCTGCCCGTTTCCCTGCGGGTTATAGCTCGTATTCCTGCTCGAGGCGATGCCTTTACTGAGCAGGTACTGACGCAGCTCATCGCTCATGAATGAGTGCCTCGATCGCTGTGGACGTAAGCAGGGAAACCGAACAGTGTGAAGATGCTGTGCAGTGCCTTTATCACAGTGGCCGAGGTCATGTCGGGGCAGGGGACTGCGAAGGGGAAGCGGGAGTACTCGTCGACGACGATTAGAAATTATATATTATGGGACTTCCGGGTGCGGCGATGACCAGCTGAGTCGCACGTTTCGGCAGCTCCCTGTGAAACGGACTTTTGGGCTCTTGATAGGAGCCCCAACGGCAATTTTGACGGCTAAAAACACTGTGCGGTAAACCAGAAGGGAATCCCCCCTGGATACGGATGGAAAAAGGAGGAGAGAGTGGCCAGATTGCAGTGGAGCCTTTAGAACAGCGGCAAGGAAGGCAAGCAAAAACCAAGATGGCGTCGGAAGGTGGCAGTTTAACATGGGGCCCTGAACAACAAGAGTTCTTGAAATGCTGTGTGGAAGAGATCAAAACGGAAATGAAGAAAGAGCTGTTGGCCCCGATACTACAGGCGATCGAAGGGCTAAAGGAGGAACAAAAGACCCAGGAGTGGGAGCTTCGGGTCGTGAAGGCAAAGGCAGCCGAGAATGAGGACGATATACAGGGCCTGGTGGTGAAGACGGAGACGCAGGAGGCACATCAGAAACGATGTGTGGAAAGGTTGGAGGCACTGGAAAACAACGCAAGGAGGAACAACCTGAGGATTTTTGGTCTTCCTGAAGGTGTGGAGGGAGCGGACGTCGGGGCATATGTGAGCACGGTGCTGCACTCGTTAATGGGAGCGGAGGCCCCGGCGGGTCCGTTGGAGGTGGAGGGAGCATACCGAGTGATGGCGCGAGGACCGAGAGCAGGAGAAATTCCCAGAGCCATAGTGGTGAGATTCCTCCGTTTTAAGGATAGAGAAATGGTCCTTAGATGGGCGAAGAAAACTCGGAGCAGTAAATGGGAGAACGCGGTGATCCGCGTTTATCAAGACTGGAGTGCGGAGGTGGCGAGAAGGAGGGCGAGCTTTAATCGGGCCAAGGCGGTGCTTCATAAAAAGAAGATAAAATTTGGAATTCTGCAACCGGCAAGACTGTGGGTCACATATCGAGGGAGGCACCACTACTTTGAGACGGCGGATGAAGCGTGGACTTTTATTGTGGAAGAAAAACTGGAATGAGCGGGTTATTAAAAAGAACGTTCGAACAAAGTGGTGGGCGAATGTGGGGGGCAAAGAGGGGGTTTTATGTACTAATCCTGCGATGTGGTAACTTTTCTCTCTCCCACAGGTGGGGAGGAGGGGAGGTGGAGGAGATGGGGCGTTGGCCATTGGGGGGCGGGGCCAAGGGAGAAGCGCGGGCTTGGTTCCCGCGCTATGATAATCATGGCGGGAATAGAGAAGCAGGAAGGAGGGGGCGTCGCACGGTGCGAGCCCAGGTCACGGGGGGAAGCCGAGGTCAGCCAGAGTTTGCTGACTTCTGGGAGCAACATGGGGGGAGTAATTACGCTAGCGGGGGATCTAGCGGGGGGGGGGTGGGAGGGGGGAATTACTGGGTTGCTGCTGCTGGGGAGAGGGGGGGAGCTGGTATGGGAGAGGATGGGCGGGGGGGGCACCGCCTGGGGGAGATACAGCTGCGTGGGAACCGGGTGAGGAGCTGGAAAAAGGTGATGGCTAATCGACAAGGGGGGGGGGGGGTAGGAAGCCCCCCAACTCGGCTGATCACGTGGAACGTGAGAGGGCTGAACGGGCCGATAAAGAGGGCACGGGTACTCGCACACCTTAAGAAACTTAAGGCAGATGTGGTTATGTTACAGGAAACGCACCTGAAACTGATAGACCAGGTTAGGCTACGCAAAGGATGGGTGGGGCAGGTGTTCCATTCGGGGCTAGATGCGAAAAACAGGGGGTGGCTATATTAGTGGGGAAGCGGGTAATGTTCGAGGCAAAGACTATAGTAGCGGATAACGGGGGCAGATACGTGATGGTGAGTGGCAAACTACAGGGGGAGACGGTGGTTTTGGTAAACGTATATGCCCCGAACTGGGATGATGCCAATTTTATGAGGCGGATGCTAGGACGCATTCCGGACCTAGAGATGGGAAAGCTGATAATGGGGGGAGATTTTAATACGGTGTTGGAACCAGGGCTGGATAGGTCGAAGTCCAGGACTGGAAGGAGGCCGGCAGCAGCCAAGGTACTTAAAGATTTTATGGAGCAGATGGGAGGTGTAGACCCGTGGAGATTTAGCAGACCTAGGAGTAAGGAGTTCTCGTTTTTCTCCTATGTCCATAAAGTCTACTCGCGAATAGACTTTTTTGTGCTGGGTAGGGCATTGATCCGAAGGTGAGGGGAACGGAGTATACGGCTATAGCCATTTCGGATCACGCTCCACACTGGGTGGACTTGGAGATAGGGAGGAAACAGGAGGGCGCCCACCCTGGAGAATGGACATGGGACTAATGGCAGATGAGGGGGTGTGTCTAAGGGTGAGGGGGGTGCATTGAAAAGTACTTGGAACTCAATGATAATGGGGAGGTCCAGGTGGGAGTGGTCTGGGAGGCGTTGAAGGCGGTGGTTAGAGGGGAGCTGATATCAATAAGGGCACATAAAGGGAAGCAGGAGAGTAAGGAACGGGAGCGGTTGCTGCAAGAACTTTTGAGGGTGGACAGACAATATGCGGAAGCACCGGAGGAGGGACTGTACAGGGAAAGGCAAAGGCTACATGTAGAATTTGACTTGCTGACTACAGGCACTGCAGAGGCACAATGGAGGAAGGCACAGGGTGTACAGTACGAATATGGGGGAGAAGGCGAGCAGGTTGCTGGCACACCAATTGAGGAAAAGGGGAGCAGCGAGGGAAATAGGGGGAGTGAGGGATGAGGAAGGAGAGATGGGGCGGGGAGCGGAGAGAGTGAATGGAGTGTTCAAGACATTTTATAAAAAATTATATGAAGCTCAACCCCCGGATGGGAGGGAGAGAATGATGGGCTTCTTGGATCGGCTGGAATTTCCCAAGGTGGAAGAGCAGGAAAGGGTGGGACTGGGAGCACAGATCGAGGTAGAAGAAGTGGTGAAAGGAATTAGGAGCATGCAGGCGGGAAAGGCCCCGGGACCGGATGGATTCCCAGTCGAATTCTATAGAAAATATGTGGACTTGCTCGCCCCAGTACTGACGAGGACCTTTAATGAGGCAAAGGAAAGGGGACAACTGCCCCCGACTATGTCTGAAGCAACGATATCGCTTCTCTTAAAGAAGGAAAAGGACCCGCTACAAGGGTCCTATAGACCTATTTCCCTCCTAAATGTAGATGCCAAGGTCCTGGCCAAGGTAATGGCAATGAGAATAGAGGAATGTGTCCCGGGGGTGGTCCACGAGGACCAAACTGGGTTTGTGAAGGGGAGACAGCTGAACACGAATATACGGAGGTTGTTAGGGGTAATGATGATGGCCCCACCAGAGGGAGAAACGGAGATAGTAGTGGCGATGGATGCCGAGAAAGCATTTGATAGAGTGGAGTGGGATTATTTGTGGGAGGTGTTGAGGAGATTTGGTTTTGGAGAGGGGTATGTTAGATGGGTGCAGCTGTTGTATTGGGCCCCAGTGGCGAGCGTGGTCACGAATGGACGGGGATCTGCATATTTTCGGCTCCATAGAGGGACAAGGCAGGGATGCCCTCTGTCCCCATTATTGTTTGCACTGGCGATTGAGCCCCTGGCGATAGCGTTGAGGGGTTCCAAGAAGTGGAGGGGAGTACTTAGGGGAGGAGAAGAGCACCGGGTATCTTTGTATGCGGACGATTTGCTACTATACGTGGCGGACCCGGCGGAGGGGATGCCAGAAATAATGCGGATACTTGGGGAGTTTGGGGATTTTTCAGGGTATAAATTGAACATGGGGAAAAGTGAGTTGTTTGTGGTGCATCCAGGGGAGCAGAGTAGAGAAATAGAGGACCTACCGTTGAGGAAGGTAACAAGGGACTTTCGTTACCTGGGGATCCAGATAGCTAAGAATTGGGGCACATTGCATAGGTTAAATTTAACGCGGTTGGTGGAACAGATGGAGGAGGATTTCAAGAGATGGGATATGGTATCCCTGTCAATGGCAGGGAGGGTGCAGGCGGTTAAGATGGTGGTCCTCCCGAGATTCCTCTTTGTGTTTCAGTGCCTCCCGGTGGTGATCACGAAGGCTTTTTTTAAAAGGATTGAAAAGAGCATCATGGGTTTTGTGTGGGCCGGGAAGACCCCGAGAGTGAGGAAGGGATTCTTACAGCGTAGCAGGGATAGGGGGGGGCTGGCACTACCGAGCCTAAGTGAGTATTATTGGGCCGCTAATATTTCAATGGTGAGTAAGTGGATGGGAGAGGAGGAGGGAGCGGCGTGGAAGAGATTAGAGAGGGCGTCCTGTAGGGGGACTAGCCTACAGGCTATGGTGACAGCCCCATTGCCGTTCTCACCGAGGAACTACACCACAAGCCCGGTGGTGGTGGCTACACTGAAGATTTGGGGACAGTGGAGACGGCATAGGGGAAAGACTGGAGCCTTGGGGGGGTCCCCGATAAGAAACAACCATAGGTTTGCCCCGGGGGGAATGGATGGGGGATATGGAATGTGGCAAAGAGCAGGAATAACGCAACTGAAAGATCTGTTTGTGGATGGGAAGTTCGCGAGTCTGGGAGCGCTGACCGAGAAATATGGGTTGCCCCAAGGGAATGCATTCAGGTATATGCAACTGAGGGCTTTTGCGAGGCAACAGGTGAGGGAATTCCCGCAGCTCCCGACACAAGAGGTGCAGGACAGAGTGATCTCAAAGACATGGGTGGGGGATGGTAAGGTGTCAGATATATACAGGGAAATGAGGGACGAAGGGGAGACTATGGTAGATGAACTAAAAGGGAAATGGGAAGAAGAGCTGGGGGAGGAGATCGAGGAGGGGCTGTGGGCAGATGCCCTAAGCAGGGTAAACTCGTCGTCCTCGTGTGCCAGGCTAAGCCTGATTCAGTTTAAGGTATTACACAGGGCACATATGACTGGAGCACGGCTCAGTAAATTTTCTGGGGTGGAGGATAGGTGTGCGAGGTGCTCGAGAAGCCCAGCGAATCATACCCATATGTTTTGGTCATGCCCGGCACTACAGGGGTTTTGGATGGGGGTGACAAAGGTGCTTTCAAAAGTAGTAGGAGTCCGGGTCGAACCAAGCTGGGGGTTGGCTATATTTGGGGTTGCACAAGAGCCGGGAGTGCAGGAGGCGAGAGAGGCCGATGTTTTGGCCTTTGCGTCCCTAGTAGCCCGGCGCAGGATATTGCTAATGTGGAAAGAAGCCAAGCCCCTGGGGGTGGAGACCTGGATAAATGACATGGCGGGGTTTATAAAGCTAGAGCGGATTAAGTTCGTCCTAAGGGGGTCGGCTTAAGGGTTCACCAGGCGGTGGCAACCGTTCGTCGAATACCTCGCAGAAAGATAGACGGAATGGGAAAAAAGAAGGCAGCAGCAGCAGCCCAGGATCGGGGGGGGGGGGGGGGGGGGGGGGGCGGGGGGGGGGGGGGGGGGGGGAGGAGGAACCAGAAGGACTCTCAGGGTTGTTAATATATACTGTATAGTATGTATAGGTCGTTGCTACAGATCATTATATATTGGACTGTTAAATTATATTTTTGGAGAGTGTTACTTGTGACAATGCAGTTGCCAATTAGGGCTAGTTTTCATTTTTGTTATTTATTATTTATTCATTTTTTGTTTATAAAATAGGTCATTGTTATTTGTGTTGTTATAATATTGTGTAAAGGATGCACAATGTACTGTGTTGGTTGACCAAAAATTTTCAATAAAATATTTAATTAAAAAAAGAAATTATATATTACGGTTGGTGGCGGGGAGGGGCCGTTTGAAGTCCATACTTAGGCACTCAAAGGGCCGGGAGGCCTTTACCAGGCGGGCCTTGCCTGGCTGGTAGAAGTGCGGTTTGCACTCCGTGCAGACCTGACAGTCCCTGGTCATGGCCTTGGCCTCCTCGGTGGAGAAGGGCAGATTGCGGGCCTTAATAAAGTGGGTAAGCCGGGTGACCCCCGGGTGGCAGAGGTCATCATGGATAGCCCGAAGTCGGTCATCTTGCACGCTGGCGCATGTGCTGCGGGACAGGGCATCTGGGGGCTCGTTGAGCTTCCCAAGACGATACTTGATATCATAATTGTAGGTGGAGAGTTCGATCCTCCACCTCAGGATTTTGTCATTTTTTATTTTGCCCCGTTGTGCGTTGTCAAACATGAAGGCGATGGACCGCTGGTCGGTGACGAGGGTGAACCTCCAACCGGCTAGGTAATGCCTCCAGTGCCGCACGGCTTCCACTATGGCTTGTGCTTCCTTCTCGACCAAGGAGTGTCGGATTTCGGAAGCGTGGAGGGTTCTGGAGAAGAATGCTACTGGCCTGCCCGCCTTGTTGAGTGTGGGGGGCAGTGCAACGTTTGACGCTTTGCTCTCTACCTGAAAGGGGACAGACTCGTCTACCGCGTGCATAGCGGCCTTGATGATGTCGGTCTTGATGCGGCTGAAGGCCGAGCGGGCCTCAGCTATCAGGGCAAATGTGGTGCTTCAAATAAATGGGCGGGCTTTGTCCGCATAGTTGGGGACCCACTGGGCATAGTAGGAGAACAGCCCCAGGCATTGTTTGAGGGCCTTGAGGCTGTGGAGAGGGGGGAGTTCCGTGAGGTGGCGCATATGGTCGGGGTCGGGCCCTAGGACTCGGTTCTCCACGACATAGCCAAGGATGGCTAGCCGGGTTGTGCGGAAAACACACTTCTCTTTGTTGTACCTGAAGTTGAGGGATTGGGCGGCCTGGAGGAACCTCTGAAGGTTGGCGTCATGGTCCTGCTGATCATGGCCGCAGATGGTGACATTGTCCAAGTACGGGTATGTAGCCCGCAAACCGTACTGGTCCACCATTCGGTCCATCGTTCTCTGAAAGACCGAGACTCCGTTAGTGATGCCAAAGGGGACTCTGAGGAAGTGAAAGAGTCGGCCGGCTGCTTCAAAAGCAGTGTAGTGGCGCTCTTCCGGGCGGATTGGGAGCTGGTGGTAGGCAGACTTCAGATCGACCGTTGAGAACACCCGGTAGTGCGCGATCTGATTAACCATCTCCGCTGTGCGGGGGAGGGGGTATGCATCCAGTTGCGTGAACCAGCTAATAGTCTGGCTGTAGTCTACAACCATCTGGTTCTTTTCACGGTCTGGACAACCACCACTTGCACACTCCAGGGGCCGTTGCTGGCCTCGATGATCCCTTCACTCAATAGTCGCTGGACCTCCGACTTGATAAAAGCCATATCGTGGGAATTGTACTGCCTGCTCCTGGTGGCGATGGGCTTACAGTCGGGAGTGAAGGTCGCAAAGAGTGAAGTGGGGGAGACCTTGAGGGTCGCGAGGCTGCATACCGTGAGGGGAGGTAGGGTTCCGGCGAACTGTAGGGTCAGGTTTCGGTGACTGCATTGGAAGTCTAATCCAAGCAGTAGGGGGACGCAGAGGTGAGGGAGGACGTACAACTTAAAACGGGCGTACTCGGCGCCCTGCATCGCGAGGTTAGTGATACAGTACCCCCGGATCCAAATGGGATCCAGAGGCAAGGGAGATGGTTTGATATGCGGGGTACATGGGAAGGAGCAGCACCTTACCTTGTCAGGGTGAACAAAGCTCTCCGTGCTCCCGGAGTCAAAAAGGCAGGGGGTCTCGGCCCATTGACCCGGACGACCATCATTGAGTTTTTCAAGTGCTTCGGCTGCGACTGGTCGAGGGTGACTACGCCCAGCTGCGGGTAGCCAGCATGGTCGACGGTGTCGTGGTCACAAAATGGCGGCTCCCATGAGTTGCACGTGTCGGGCTGGGTCGAAGATGGTGACCAAAATGGCCGCCCCCACGAGTCGCACGTGTCGGGCCGGGTCGAAGATGGCGACCAAGATGGCCGTCCCCATCGGTCACACGTGTCAGTCGGTGTTGGAGCCGGTGGGCAAGATGGCGGTCCCCACGAGTCGCACGAGGCTGATGACACGTCTGAAGGGGCCGTTCCGGGCAGGCACGCCACCATGTTGCGGGGTCTGTGGGCCTGTGAGTCCACGGGTCGGGCCTGGTGAGTGTTCGATTTCTGGGCTTCAGGTCAGCCCTGACAGACTCTGGCGAAATGTTCCTTTTTCCCACAGTCGCTGAACGTCACTGTGTGGGCTGGGCAACGCTGCCGGGGGTGTAGTTCCGCGACATAGTCGGGTCCGACGGGGGTCGCGACGATGGCGTCCACAAGGGGTTCGCCGGGTCCGCGGGGAACGCACTGAGGTTCTGGTCGGCCACCTCTAACGAGGTAGCTAGCTTTACCGTGTTCCGCAGGTCAGTGGTCCCATTTTCCAGCAAGCACTGCCTGATGTAGTTCGATCAGACCCCAGCCACGTAGGTGTCCCAGATCTGTAGGTTCATGTGTTCCTCCGCCGTCACATCCTGGTAGCTGCAGTTCCTCATGAGTAGGGTCAGTTTTTCCAGGTACTCATCTAGCGATTCTGCAGCGCGTTGACGGCGAGTCATGAGGAGATGTCGGGCGTACACCTCGTTTACAGGCTTCACGAAATGCGCCTTGAGGGTTGCAACCGCCGCCTTGTACGAGGCCGCTTTCTCGATCAACACGGAGATTCGATGGCTCACCCGAGCGTGGAGGAGTCGCAGCTTGAGGGTTTCAGTGCGAGGCGTTGTGGAGGAGTCGAGGTAGGCCTCGAAGCAGCGAAGCCAATGTTCGAAGATCTCCTTGGCTTCCGACACGCGTGCGTTGGGTTCGAGCTTATCTGGCTTTCGAGCAGCTTCCATGATGCTGTCTATGGATATTAAATTGTTGTACCATCAATTCACTGTGAGACCGTGAGAACGAGCGAACATTAGGCTTTAATATCCATGAACTCGCCTGCCAGAGTCGGCTGTACAAATGAGTGCCACCCACAGGTGGCCGGACTATATATGGCCCCGGTGAGGGCGAAGCCAGAGGCGGAGCCCACCGGGGTTCCAGTACTGTACCTGGAAGTACTCCGTATCATCACTTCCAGGTCATGGGTCACATCATTATACAGACAGTACATATAGCTCATGCATTAGAGAAATATATTCACCACATGAAGTTACTGTGAAAAGCCCCTAGTCGCCACATTCCGCCACCTGTTCGTGGAGGCTGGTACAGGAATTGAACCAGCGCTGCTGGCCTTGTTCTGCTTTACAAGCCAGCTGTTTAGCCCACTGTGCTAAACAAGCCCCAGATGTGGTTTTTACCAGCATCATTTCAGATTTTTAATTGAATGTCACTGTCTGCCATGCTGGGATTTGAACCCAGGTCCCCCAAATCTTGTCCTGGGTGTCTGGATTACTAGCCCCCCCCCCCTCCCCCTGCTGACATCTTAACTATTTTCAAACAAGTTGATGAATGGCTGCCATTTCGGGGCAAACCCCTCCACAGACCACCTCAAGGCAAACTTTATCTTCTCTGGCCTGAGGAACTCTGCCAGGTCGCTCACCCAAACCCCCGGTTTCGGCGGCCTCGAGTCCCTCCATTCTAATAAGATCCGGGCTTCCAGGGAGGCAAAGGCCAGGACATCGGCTCCCTTGCCCCCTGGACCCAGATCTTCTGACACTCCAAAGATCGCCACTTCCAGACTCGGGACCACCTTCACCCCCAAGACTTCTAACATAACATCGGTGAACCCCCGGCAGAATCCCCCAAGCTTCGGACATAGCCAAAATATGTGGACATGGTTCGCGGGCCCACACCTATCCTCCACCCCTTCAAAAAACCTGCTCATCCAGGCCACAGTCATGTGTGCCCTGTGGATCACTTTAAACTGAATAAGGCTAGGTCTAGCACACAACGAGGATGCATTCACCCTCCTCAATGCCTCCTCCCACAGCCTAGCCTCCACCTCCCTCCCTAACTCTTCCTCCCACTTATGCTTCACAACCCCAATCGGGACTCCCTCCCAATCCATCAACTCCTTATAAATTTCTGAAACTCTACCCACAACTACCCTTGTTTTTGACACCACCTTGTCCATAACCCCTGATCCCCTTATTAATCAAGAACCTATCTTCCACTGTCTTAAAGACACTCAGTGATCGGGCCTCCACAGCCTTCTGTGGCAAAGAGTTCCACAGATTTACCACCCTCTAGCTGAAGAAATCCCTCCTCATCTCAGTTTTAAAGGATCGACCCTTTATTCTGAGATGGTGTCCTCTGGTTCTAGTTTTTCCCACAAGTGGAAACATCCTCTCCAAATCCACACTATCCAGGCCTCGCAGTATCCTGTAAGTTTCAATAAGATCCCCCCTCATCCTTGTAAACTCCAATGTACAGACCCAGAGTCCTCAGTCGTTCCTCATACGACACGTTCTTCATTCCAGGGATCATTCTTGTGAACCTCCTTTGGACCCTTTCCAAGGACAGCACAATTTTCCTTAAATATAGGGCCCAAAACTGCTCACAATACTCCAAATGGGGTCTGACCAGAGCCTTATGCAGCCTTATCTTGCATTCTAGAACTCTCGACGTGAATGTTAACATTGCATTTATTTTCCTAACTGCCGGCTGAACCTGCACGTTAACCTTAAGAGAATCTTGAATAAGGGGCGGGATTCTCCTCTACCCGGCGGGGCGGGCTGTACCGGCGCCGAGGTGCGGCATGAACCATTCCGCCGTCGGGCTGCCCGGAAGGTGCGGAATCCTCCGCACCTTCAGGGGCTAGGCTGGTGCCAGCAGGGTTGGCGCCGCACCAGCCGGAGCGGAAGGGCTTGGCGCCGCGCCAACCGACGCCGAAGGGCCTCCGCCGGCCAGCGCGAGTTGGCGCATGCGTGGGAGCGCCAGTGTGTGCTGGTGTCATCCCAGCGCATGCGCAGGGGGGTTCTTCTCCGCGCCGGCCATGGCGGAGGTTGACAGCAGCTGCCGCGGAAGGAAAGAGTGCCCCCACGGCACAGGTCCCCCCCCGCGGATCGGTGGGCCCCGATCGCAGGCCAGGCCACCGTGTGGGCACCCCCCAGGGCCTGATCCTCCCACGCCCCCCCAGGACTCTGCAGGCCGCCGCAGAGCCTGGTCCCGCCGGTACGGACGTGGTTTGATTTATGCCGGCGGGATCGGCCGAAAACGGGTGGCCGCTCGGCACATCACGGGGCAGAGAATCGCCGGGGGGGGGGCCACTGCCAACGGTCCCCGACCGGCGCGACATGATTCCCGCCCCCACCGAAAAACCGGCGCTGGAGAATTCGGTAGCCGGCGTCGGAGCGGCGGGGCGGGATTCACGCCGCCCCCCCCCACCGATTCTACCACCCGGCGGGTGCCGGACAATCCCACGCATGGACTCCCAAGTCCCTTTGTGTTTCTAATTTTGTAAGCATTTTTCCATTTCAAAAATAGTCTATGCCTCCATTCTTTCTTTGAATGTGCATAACCTCACATTTTTCCACATGGTATTTCATCTGCCACTTCTTTGCCCAATCTCCCAGCCAGCCCAAGTCCTTCTGCAGCCCCCCTGCTTGCTCAATGCTACCTGCCCCCCTACATATCTTTGTATCTTTGCAAACTTAGCAACAGTGTCTTCAGCCCCTTCTTCCAGTTCATTAATGTACATTGTAAAAAGTTGTGGTCCCAGCACAGACCCTGAGGCACACCACTAGTCACCAGCTGCCATCCTGAAAAAGACCACTTTATCCCCATTCTCTACCTTCTGCCAGTCAGCCAATCCTCTATCCATGCCAGGATCTTACCCTTAACACCATGGGGGTTCTTAACTTATTTAACAGTCTCCTATGCGTCACCTTGTCAAAGGCCTTCGGAAAATCTAAATAAATCAAGTCCACTGGTTCTCCTTTGTCTAACTTCCTTGTAACCTCCTCAAAGGACTGTAACAGATTTGTCAGACATTTAAAAAATAAATTTAGGGTACCCAATTCATTTTTTCCAATTAAGGAGCAATTTAGTGTGGCCAATCCACCTCCCTGCACATCTTTGGGTTGTGGGGGCAAAACACATCCAAACAACAAAGAACAAAGAAATGTACAGCACAGGAACAGTCCCTTCGGCCCTCCAAGCCCGTGCCGACCATGCTGCCCGAATAAACTACAATCTTCTACACTTCCTGGGTCCGTATCCCTCTATTCCCATCCTATTCATGTATTTGTCAAGATGCCCCTTAAATGTCACTATCGTCCCTACTTCCACCACCTCCTCTGGTAGCGAGTTCCAGGCACCCACTACCCTCTGCGTAAAAAACTTGCCTCGTACATCTACTTTAAACCTTGCCCCTCTCACCTTAAACCTATGCCCCCTAGTAATTGACCCCTCTACCCCGGGGAAAAGCCTCTGACTATCCACTCTGTCTATGCCCCTCACAATTTTGTAGACCTCTATCAGGTCGCCCCCCAACCTCCTTCGTTCCAGTGAGAACAAACCGAGTTTATTCAAACGCTCCTCATAGCTAATGCCCTCCATACCAGGCAACATTCTGGTAAATCTCTTCTGCACCCTCTCTAAAGCCTCCACATCCTTCTGGTAGTGTGGCGACCAGAATTGAACACTATACTCCAAGTGTGGCCTAACTAAGGTTCTATACAGCTGCAACATGACTTGCCAATTCTTATACTCAATGCCCCGGCCAATGAAGGCAAGCATGCCGTATGCTTTCTTGACTACCTTCTCCACCTGTGTTGCCCCTTTCAGTGACCTGTGGACCTGTACTCCTAGATCTCTTTGACTTTCAATACTCTTGAGGGTTCTACCATTCACTATATATTCCCTACCTGCATTAGACCTTCCAAAATGCATTACCTCACATTTGTCCGGATTAAACTCCATCTGCCATCTCTCTGCCCAAGTCTCCAAACAATCTAAATCCTGCTGTATCCTCTGACAGTCCTCATCGCTATCCGCAATTCCACCAACCTCTGTGTCATCTGCAAACTTACTAATCAGACCAGTTACATTTTCCTCCAATTCATTTATATATACTACAAACAGCAAAGGTCCCAGGACTGATCCCTGTGGAACACCACTGGTCACAGCCCTCCAATTAGAAAAGCATCCTTCCATTGCTACTCTCTGCCTTCTATGACCTAGCCAGTTCTGTATCCACCTTGCCAGCTCACCCCTGATCCCGTGTGACTTCACCTTTTGTACCAATCTACCATGAGGGACCTTGTCAAAGGCCTTACTAAAGTCCATATAGTCAACATCCACTGCCCTACCTGCATCAATCATCTTAGTGACCTCCTCGAAAAACTCTATCAAGTTAGTGAGACACGACCTCCCCTTCACAAAACCATGCTGCCTCTCACTAATACGTCCATTTGCTTCCAAATGGGAGTAGATCCTGTCTCGAAGAATTCTCTCCAGTAATTTCCCTACCACTGAAGTAAGGCTCACCGGCCTGTAGTTCCCTGGATTATCCTTGCTACCCTTCTTAAACAGAGGAACACCATTGGCTATTCTCCAGTCCTCCGGGACATCACCTGAAGACAGTGAGGATCCAAAGATTTCTGTCAAGGCCTCAGCAATTTCCTCTCCAGCCTCCTTCAGTATTCTGGGGTAGATCCCATCAGGCCCTGGGGACTTATCTACCTTAATATTTTTTAAGACACCCAACACCTCATCTTTTTGGATCTCAATGTGACCCAGGCTATCTACACACCCTTATCCAGACTCAACATCTACCAATTTCTTCTCTTTGGTGAATACTGATGCAAAGTATTCATTTAGTACCTCGCCCATTTCCTCTGGCTCCACACATAGATTCCCTTGCCTATCCTTCAGTGGGCCAACCCTTTCCCTGGCTACCCTCTTGCTTTTTATGTACGTGTAAAAAGCCTTGGGATTTTCCTTAACCCTATTTGCCAATGACTTTTCGTGACCCCTTCTAGCCCACCTGACTCTTTGCTTAAGTTCCTTCCTACTTTCCTTATATACCACACAGGCTTCGTCTGTTCCCAGCCTTTTAGCCCTGACAAATGCCTCCTTTTTCTTTTTGACGAGGCCTACAATATCTCTCGTTATCCAAGGTTCCCGAAAATTGCCGTATTTATCCTTCTTCCTGACAGGAACATGCCGGTCCTGAATTCCTTTCAACTGACACTTGAAAGCCTCCCACATGTCAGATGTTGATTTGCCCTCAAACAGCCGCCCCCAATCTATGTTCTTCAGTTCCCACCTAATATTGTTATAATTAGCCTTCCCCCAATTTAGCACATTCATCCTAGGACCACTCTTATCCTTGTCCACCAGCACTTTAAAACTTACTGAATTGTGGTCACTGTTCCCGAAATGCTCCCCTACTGAAACATCTACCACCTGGCCGGGCTCATTCCCCAATACCAGGTCCAGTACCGCCCCTTCCCTAGTTGGACTGTCCACATATTGTTTTAAGAAGCCCTCCTGGATGCTCCTTACAAACTCCGCCCTGTCTAAGCCCCTGGCACTAAGTGAGTCCCAGTCAATATTGGGGAAGTTGAAGTCTCCCATCACCACAACCCTGTTGTTTTTACTCTTTTCCAAAATCTGTCTACCTATCTGCTCCTCTATCTCCCGCTGACTGTTGGGAGGCCTGTAGTAAACCCCCAACATTGTGACTGCACCCTTCTTATTCCTGATCTCTACCCATATAGCCTCACTGTCCTCTGAGGTGTCCTCCCACAGTACAGCTGTGATATTCTCCCTAACCAGTAGCGCAACTCCGCCACCCCTTTTACATCCCCCTCTATCCCGCCTGAAACATCTAAATCCTGGAACGTTTAGCTGCCAATCCTGCCCTTCCCTCAACCAGGTCTCTGTAATGGCAACAACATCATAGTTCCAAGTACTAATCCAAGCTCTAAGTTCATCTGCCCTACCCGTAATACTTCTTGCATTAAAATATATGCACTTCAGGCCACCAGACCCGCTGTGTTCAGCAACTTCTCTCTGTCTGCTCTGCCTCAGAGCCCCACTGTCCCTATTCCCTAGTTCTTTCAATGCTCTCACCTTCTGACCTATTGCTCCCGTGCCCACCCCCCTGCCATACTAGTTTAAACCCTCCCGTGTGACACTAGCAAACCTCGCGGCCAGGATATTTATGCCGCTCCAGTTTAGATGCAACCCGTCCGTCTTATATAGGTCACACCTGCCCCGGAAGAGCTCCCAGTGGTCCAGATAATGGAAACCCTCCCTCCTACACCAGCTGTTTAGCCACGTGTTTAGCTGCTCTATCTTCCTATTTCTAGCCTCACTGGCACGTGGCACAGGGAGTAATCCCGAGATTACAACCCTAGAGATCCTGTCTTTTAACTTTCTGCCTAGCTCCCTGAACTCCTGCTGCAGGACCTCATGCCCCTTCCTGCCTATGTCGTTAGTACCAATATGTACAACGACCTCTGCCGTTTGCCCTCCCCCTTCAGGATGCCCTCTACCCGTTCGGAGACATCCTGGACCCTGGCACCAGGGAGGCAACAGACCATCCTGGAGTCTCTTTCTCGTCCACAGAAGCGCCTATCTGTGCCCCTGACTATAGAGTCCCCTATTACTATTGCTCTTCTGCGCTTTGACCCTCCCTTCTGAACATCAGAGCCAGCCGTGGTACCACTGCTCTGGCTGCTGCTGTTTCCCGCTGATAGGCTATCCCCCCCGACAGTATCCAAAGGGGTATACCTGTTCGAGAGGGGGACAACCACAGGGGATTCCTGCACTGACTGCCTGCCCTTTCTGGTGGTCACCCATTTCTCTGCCTGCACCTTGGGTGTGACCACATTTATATAACTGCGATCTATGACGCTTTCCGCCACCTGCATGCTCCTAAGTGCATCCAATTGCTGCTCCAACCGAACCATGCGGTCTGTGAGGAGCTCCAGTTGGGTGCACTTTCTGCAGATGAAGCCATCCGGGATGCTGGAAGCCTCCCGGACCTGCCACATCTCACAGTCAGAACACTGCACCCCTCTAACTGACATTGCGTCAATTAATAAAAATTAAAAGTTTAAATTTTTTTTTTAATATATATATATTTTTTTAAAGTTACTGTTAACTATCTGTTTCCTAGCACTAGATTTCGAATATAAATGCGAAAGCTACATATAGTACTCTCCGATCTCTGGCTTAGATACCCCTCTAAATTATAATTTAGTAATTATGTTTAATTAGTTACCAATGCTTAATTTTTTTAATTTAGTGTAGATTCCCAACCAGCCACTCAGGTCACAGCTTTTCTGTGATGTCACTTCAGTTTCCCCCCGACACACACAATTTGAAAAAGGTATAAAAGTAAAAATGAGTAAAAATCACTTCCTTACCTTCTTACCTTCTGAGTGTCTTAGATGTTCTCAGGTTCTCTCCCTGACAGAGACTGCTCCTCCTCCTCCTCCGAACGGCTCCTGAAACTAGGCCACGATCTTTTAAAATCTCCGCTCTGACTCGCAGCTCCCGCGCTTTTTAAATCTCCGCTCCGACTAGCAGCTCCCGCGCTGTTTAAATCTCCCGGCTCTCTCTCCTCTCGCGCTGTTTTCAATGTCCCGGCTCTCTTTCCTCCCGCGCTTTTTAAAATCTCCCGCGCTTTTTAAATCTCCCGGCTTTCTCTCCTCCCGCGCTGTTTTCAATGTGCCGGCTGTCTCTCCTCCCGCGCTGTTTTCACTGTGCCGGCTGTCTCTCCTCTTGCGCTGTTTTCAATGTGCCGGCTGTCTCCTCCCGCGCTGTTTTCACTGTGCCGGCTGTCTCTCCTCCCGCGCTGTTTTCAATGTGCCGGCTGTCTCTCCTCCCGCGCTGTTTTCACTGTGCCGGCTGTCTCTCCTCTTGCGCTGTTTTCAATGTGCCGGCTGTCTCCTCCCGCGCTGTTTTCACTGTGCCGGCTGTCTCTCCTCCCGCGCTGTTTTCACTGTGCCGGCTGTCTCTCCTCCCGCGCTGTTTTCACTGTGCCGGCTGTCTCTCCTCCCGCGCTGTTTTCACTGTGCCGGCTGTCTCTCCTCCCGCGCTGTTTTCACTGTGCCGGCTGTCTCTCCTCCCGCGCTGTTTTCACTGTGCCGGCTGTCTCTCCTCCCGCGCTGTTTTCACTGTGCCGGCTGTCTCTCCTCCTGCGCTGTTTTCACTGTGCCGGCTGTCTCTCCTCCCGCGCTGTTTTCACTGTGCCGGCTGTCTCTCCTCCCGCGCTGTTTTCAAACACGGGGAGAATGTGCAAACTCCACACGGACAGTGACCCAGAGCTGGGATCGAATCTGGGACCTTGGCGCTGTGAGGCAGCAGTGCTAACCACTGTGCACATGTGCTGCCCAGAGATTTGTCAGACATGACCACCCCTTGATGAAGCCGTGCTGACTCAGCCCTATTTTATCATACACTTCCAAGTACTCTGTAATCTCATCTTTAATATTAGACTCTAAAATCTTACAAATGACCGAGGTCAGGCTTACCGGCCTGTAATTTCCCATCTTCTGCCTCCCTCTCTTCTTAAACAGTGGTGTTACATTATCCACTTTCCAGTCCTCTGGGACCCTTCCTGCCTCCAGTGATTCCTGAAAGATCACCATCAATGCCTCCACAATTTCCTCAGCTATCTCTTTTAGGACCCTGTGGTGTAGTCCATCCGATCCAGGTGACTTATCCACCTTCAGACCTTTCAGTTTCCCCAGAACCTTCTCCTTAGTGATGGCCACTGCACTTATCTCTGCCCCCGATTGTCCTGGAGCTCTGGCATCCCACCGGTGTCTTCCACCGTGAAGACTGATGCAAAATAACTAGTCAGTTCCTCTGCCATTTCTTTGTTTCCTATTATTACTTCTCCAGACTCATTTTCCAGTGGTCCAATACCTATTTTTGCCTCTCTCTCATCTTTTAGATATTGAAAAAGACTCTTCCTATCTGTTTTCATATTACTAGCTAGCTTACACTCATATTTCATCTTCTCTCCCCTTATTGCTTTTTTAGTTGTCTTCTGCTCGCCTTTAAAGGCTTTCCAATCCTCTGGCTTCCCTCTAATGCTCGCCACTTGTATGCTTTTTCTTTTGATTTTATGTCCTTGACTTCCCTCATCAGCCATGGATGCCTCCCGGAGAACCCCAAAAACTCCTGCCACTGCTGTTCCACTCTCTTCCCTGCTCAGCTCCTATTCCAATCAACTCTGGCCAGTTCCTCCCTCATGTCTTTGTAGTTACCCTTATTTAATTGTAATACCTTTGCGTCTGATTCCAGCTTCTCCCTCTCAAACTGCAGGGTAAATTCCATCATATTGTGGCCACTGCTCCCTGAGGGTTCCTTCACCTTAAGTTCCCAAGTCAAGGGAAAAGGCCCCAAAACGCCGCCACAAGTGGGAGCTGCCAAATGTGCGACCACTTACATCATGGCTGCCACCGGAAGTCACTGTCTTATTGTTACGTGGCCTTTGCCTGCTCCAACATCAGCTCATCTGCTGTCAAAACCTTCCTGCCTGCCTTCATTACCTATAGACTCAACGGTCCCAATGACCGGTCTCCCAGCTCCCAACCTCTGTAAACTCATCCAGAACGGTAGCACAAGTGGATAGCACTGTGGCTTCACAGCGCCAAGGTCCCAGGTTCAATTCCCTGCTGGGTCACTGTCTGTGCGGAGTCTGCACGTTCTCCCCGTGTCTGCGTGGGTTTCCTCCGGGTGCTCCCGTTTCCTCCCACAGTCCAAAGACGTGCAGGTTAGGTGGATTGGCCATGATAAATTGCCCTTAGTGAGCAAAAAGGTTAGGAGGGGTTATTGGGTTACGGGGATAGGGTGGAAGTGAGGGCTTAAGTGGGTCGGTGCAGACTCGATGGGCTGAATGGCCTCCTTCTGCACTGTATGTTCTATGTTCTAACTCAGCTGTCCGTATCCTAACAGGCACCAAATTCTGCTCTCATTGACTCATATTAGCTCCAGTCTGGCAACGTGTGTATTTCCACATGGTTTGGTCTCATATTTTGTTTTATAATGCCCCCGTGAAGTACTTTGGGAAGCTTAATTCAATCATTTGTACAATGCCCTTAGCATTGGTTTGCTCGGTTCCTTTTATTCAGAGTGCAGGGCATTGAGTTATTGAGCTGAACAGTCTGTAGAGGGAGCTCTAACAGAAGAAAAGGCAACATTGGACTTTGAGGCTGGAAGACACCAGAATAGGAGGCCATAAAGTTCCGCCGAATTGCAGGGGCTCTTTCAGTTCATGTTTGTTTATTTTAAGTTCTGGCTATTGAAGTGTTGGGTACTCTGCTACACAGACGAACCAACACGGTTGCGAATGGTACAACTCAGTTTTATTTCAAACATCTATTTACAGTTGTATACTGTTTACTGAGGTTCAATCATAACCCTTGAATCTGTGGACCTACTCCTAATTCTATCTTGTAGTGGCACTCAGCACATGGTGGATGTCTGAGTGGCTTGCAATGAGCTCTGTGCCCTGAGCTGTCTCGTCCTCGAGTCCCCAGGAAGTGCCGTGTTCCCTGTTTTGTACTGTGTATGCTCTTGCCTGTGATTGGCTGTCGTGTTGTGTGTGTGTTGATTGGTCCGTTGATCTGTCCATCAGTATGTATGTATGTATGTGCTATGATGTTTACCTGGATATCATGACAGCTATCACGTTTAAAAAATGTTTTCCAATTAAGGGGTAACTCAGTGTGGCCAATCCACCTAACCTGCACATCTTTGGGTTGTGGGGGGGACACCTACAATGTGCAAACCCCACACAGATAGTGGCCTGGGGCTCGAATCGAGCCCGGGTCCTTGACGCCGTGAGGCAGCAGTGCTAACCACTGCGCTACTCTGGCTATCACTTTTAACTAAATTCCATTGCTTCAGTCGGTCCTGTGGCAGTGTTCCGTGAACGGGGTGAGCGCTCGTGGCTCAGAGAGTGAAGTGGCTAAATATGCAGTAAATAGAATGAGAATTGAGGGGGCAGAAAACTATCCTATTGATGAATGCAAATCTCTGTGTGAATGGTAGCACCTGACAGAAAATGAAAAAACACAGTCTCAAAGAATGGGATCCAGTCCTTTTCCTCTTCATCCAAGGACCAAGAGGTTTCTTTGAGGAAAAGTCAGTTGAGAGACCAGTATTCTTATTTTCCAGTTTTACAAGACCAGTTCAGACCAATATTATTATTTCTCCATTTTACTGATTTCTTTCCTTCTGGCACGATGGGAAACACAGCTGGATATAGCCAGCTGCATCGCTGCACTCCAATAGTTAGATTCTGGGTTATCCTATAGCCAGGGAGGGGACAATCTGTCTCAGTTGGTTGGACAGTTGGTCCATGTTGCGGAGTGAAGGCTAACAGTGTGGGTTCAATTCCCATACTGACTGAGGTTATTCATGAAGGCCCCACCTTCTCAACCTTGCCCATCGCCTGAGGTGTGCTGATCCTCAGGTTAAATCACCACCAGTCAGCTCTCCCCCTCAAAGTGACTTTACTCTATCTTATAGCCATAGACAGCTGCATTGCAGGCTGAACAATTACTTATTCACATGCATGGGACAGACATACTTATTTTTATACAGCATTTCACAGCTGATGAATTATTTGAACGTGACAGGAATACTGGGAGAAGCCCCTCGCAGAAAATAGCGCAGTGGGATCTTCTACATCTACCTGAAGGGGCACTTGGGACTGTGGATTAATGTCTCTTCTGATTGATGCTACCTTAAAAGATTCAACATTCCCTCTATACTAAAATCTCTGGGGTGAGACTAGAGCTTATAGCTTTCTGACACTGAGTATGTAACACCAGCCATTGTGGAGCCTGCCACTCGTGTTGGCGAGGCAGCGAACCGTGATGCCACAAATAAAGCAGATTCATTTTGACCATCAATCTAAATTCATTTGCGTGCATAATCCCATCCATTTGGCTTTACACTGACACTTGGCCCTTCACCGGCCCCTTGCTGGGGGTCAGAGGCAACAATCCTGAAATCTGGTAAGGCAGGGAGTTCAAGTCCACAGATCTCAGCACAAAATTGGAGCTGATACACCAACGCAGTGAGGAGGGAGGGCTGCACTGTCAAAGGTGCTGCTTTTCAGTTAAGATCTTATACTGGGGCTCAATTGCTCTCTCAAGTGGGCGTAGAAATACTGAAAAACAGTGGGAATGTTCTGACCGACATTCATCCCTCAACTAATGCCTCCAAACAGATTATCTGATTGTGGTAGTGTGGAGCCTTTAAGGGGGAAGGGGGTGGGGGGGGGGGGGGGGGGGGGGAGATCCACTGACCACATGACCCAACTCGGTGCCAACTAAGGAGGAGCGTGCAAACCTTGGCCAATGAGTAGTTTGCATGGGGCCCTGGGAGCAGGACCCTGGGCAGTGTGGGCCAGGGGGCTGAAGTGTAAAGATCTGGGGCTGGATTCTCCGTCCCGCCGCGCCACATTTCTGTTTCACCCCGCGGGCAGGACGCTCCATTATGCCGGCTGCTCAATGGGGTATCCCATTGTGGGGCAGCCCCACGCCGTCGGGAAACCCCTGCGCTGCTGGCAAAATGGAGCATCCCGCCGGGGGAGAATCCAGCCCCTGTTGTACAGTGTTGTGTGTCTGTTATCTAACTGCCTTTACCTATCATCAATAAACCCCTTTGTTTATTACTGGAAGCCTCCAGAGTATTTCTGGAGCCACCACACTGATCAATTATTTCATTGCTCTTTTGGGATCTTGCTCAAATTGGTTTGCATGGTAAATACAACAATGACTACAATTGGCCAGTGCTTCAGTGGCTGCAAAGTGTTTTGGTCCCAAATGGTGTGACGTAGATTCGAGGCTTTCGTTTGTTGCCCTCGACAACATATAGCCAGGATTCTGCTTTTGACTGGGTACCCAAAGTTAATGGGAGATGGTCAATCACTGACTCCCAGCCTCATCCCCCATTTTTTGGAGTTCCCAATTTGGTTGTTGGAGAGCTCTGTTCCGCAGCTTGACAATTCCCATCTGACATTCCAGAGGAGATGCAGAATACACATGTGTATGACCTTGTTTTCAAAATTCAGCATAAATGATCTGTGTGAAAACTGTCTCTTTTATTATCAAACTAAGCCTTTAATGGTTGTTAGAATGACTGGCTCACAAAAGATGGCCATGGCTTCAAAACTTACATTATGTAAAATAGAAAATGCTGGAAGCACTCAGTAGACCTGGCAGCATCTGTGGAGAGAGAAACAGGGTTAACGTTTCAAGATGAATTCTTCAGTTTTGAAACGTTGGTCGGCCAGAATTTTCCAGACTTCTCGCAGTGGATTTTCCGGCTGTGGAGGTCCTTTGCCATTGGCTGCCGGTGGGATCTTCTGGTCACGCCGAAGTCTGCGGTGTTTTGCATAGCTCACCCTTCGACTTTGGTGGGACCAGAAGATCCCGTCGATGGGAAGAGCCAGAAAATCCTGCCCGTTAACTCCAATTCTCTCCATCCACAGACGCTGTCTGACTTGCTGAGAAGTTCCAGCATTTCCTGAGTCTAATTCAGATTTCCAGCATTCACAGTATTTTGCTGATATTTTACTTCCAAAACTTACATTTTGCAGCTGGGGGGTTTCCAAATGTTTATGGGAAAGAGTATTGCTGAGTATTGATTGAATTTAAACTCATAGCTGTGAAAGGCAGATGAACTCTGAAGTATTTCCTGTCTGGAAGCTTGTTGGATGAACTATAATCTGACATGGTGAAGAAAACCTGCGGATATTCAGTACCTCCATTCAGATCATGGTCTCTTGGGTGAAATCATGGGCGGTCCGCCCAGCAACCGGAGAATCCCGCCTGAGGTCAGTGGTGTCATGATATTCAAACACACACATCATGATAGACACACCAACAGACAAATCAGAACACACAACACCACAACCAATGACAGAAAGATATAAAAGCACAGACACAACCCCTGGTGGTCAGTAAGAACGGCAGAGGAGAACCAGGACACAGCTATAGCCGGGGACACTCAGGGAGACAGCACGTGCAGAGTATCCAGAACGAATTGTATTATAAGAGTTATAATAAAATAGAGTTGTACCACATACAACTGTGTTGGCTCATCTGTGCACCAGAGCACCCAACACCACATGGTACAGGAGTGGATCGATACCTGCCGGCATACATCCAGTGTACAGAGACAACCAGCAGTGCCCAGACATGATGTACGAGCTCCCGGTTCCGCAGGCGCTCCAGTGCGACGGCGACCTCCACGAAAACTGGCGCCGATTCCGGCAAAATTTCGAATTGTTCCTGGCGGCAGCTCAACTCCAAGACCTGGATGATAAGGAAAAAATTGAATTTCTCCTCATCGTCGCCGGTGCAAGGGCAAGAGCAATGTTCAGAAGGTTCAGGTTCTTCAGGAGGCAGCAAAGGCACGATTACCAGGCAGTCATGGGCAAATTCGCCAAGTACTGTGAAGAATACGCAATCCAATGGGGACTTAAAGGTAAGAAAAGCTGCAGTACTCACCTCGTGGCTGGGATCCCGGAGCCCGAAGTCCCGGGCCTGAGAAAAGGCTGGGTCGAGGTCGACGGCCATCTTGCTAAAGGTATAACGCTAGCACAGTTGCGCGAGAAGTGCGCAGAACCGGAAGTTTCGTATGCGCATGCGCAATATGGTGCGCATCCGCAGTTAAGAAAATGGCCATCGGTAAAGGAACAGCGATCTGAGCATGCGCAGTCGCTTCCTACGTGCTACATACCGAGCGTCAGGATGTCAGAGGCCCAAGACTGGATCAATTTAAAAAGGAAATGTCCCAAATCCAATTTAAAAGGGAAACGTCCCAAATCAAAAAAACAAAAATCTGTTAAAGCTGTAAAACAACCTTCCCTCACCTGGAATGACAGCGCAGTGCCGCAAATTGACCCAGGAGATGAATTTTACCTCCGAAGAACCCTCCGACAAGCAGTTACCTACGCACAAGCCGATGATTCCGACCTTGAATACTTCGATGACGATTTTTACAGTGTTTCCGGACCTCGCGAGCCCAATGATAGCTCCGTGGTCCTATATGACTATGACTCGGACGAACCTTTCGTGTTGCACATTGGCGGCCCCCATACTGAATCCGACGCAGATGCGGATTCATTTTTCGGATTTGAGGATCTTCAACCCAGCAGATATGACGTTCCAACTTATCAGTACCAGATGATGCTGCAGCCTGACATTACCAGACAGGGAGCGGTGCAAGCACACGGAGAGTGCCCTGCTGCCACACAGAGCGTGGTCCACGTCCCGCTCAACGTTCCCGACTCTATGAAAGAAGACACGCAAGACTCCAGAGTGCAGTCCTCGCATGAACCAGAAGTGACTCCAGTGTCACAAGCTTCCACAGCAAGCTCGTGGACAGCCTCCACGATAGAAGTAACGCAAGACTCCAGAGCGCAGTCCTTGCACGAACAAGAAGTGACTCCAGTGTCACAAGTCTCCACAGAGAGCTCGTGGACAGCCTCCACGATAGAAGCAACGCAAGACTCCAGAGCGCAGTCCTTGCACGAACAAGAAGTGACTCCAGTGTCACAAGCCTCCACAGAGAGCTCGTGGACGGACTCCACGATGGAAGGAACGCAAGACTCCAGAGCGCAGTCCTTGCAGGAACAAGACCATGAGGGTCTAGCAACCTCTCCTGACCAACCAGCGGCAGACGATGCAAGTCTGCCATGCTCCCGTGAACAGCAAGAAGGCTATAACAGCCTACCATGCTCCACTACACAGCAGCATGACCATGACGGTCTCTCATGCTACAATAAAGGGCACAGCGCTGAAGACTGTTCAAGCCCAACTGAAGACAAGCCAAAGGAATCGCCTCGTCCAAGCCCGAAGAAAAAAGGTTTATGCGCTGACCTTCAGGATCATTGTAGCCGAACAGAGATTAATAATGCAGCACGGCCACAGAAGGATGCTGAGGATTTCCTAACGAAATTAATTGTATGTTTAACTTGCAAGGAGCAGACTGAGAATTGCCAGTGTTTTAGTACGGATCGAAAAAATGGACAAGACATTGATCCTCAGGTAATGGAAATAACACAACCTGACTCATATCCACAGCAGGGACAAATGTCTCCCTTCAACACAATGCCGCAAAATCCCAACTTCGGAGACCAGCAGTTAGTCAGTAATGACTCTTCAAACCTGGAAGGGAACATTAATTGCATTGAACCTATACACACTCCACTGATTATTGAGCAGAACATTGGAGCAAGAATCCTGAGGACACCGACATCGAGTAGCCAGATAACGAATTTAACACCCACAGCAGTTTCAAGTGAACCAAGTGTGCTTTCCACTAATGATGAAGATGCAGATAAGGTCGAACCGATTATCCATTGTACCACACTAACCCCAGTGCTCAAGCAGTTATGTATGGGGAGTATGATGTGGGCAATTGAGAACAGTAAAAAAGAGACTGTGACCATGCCAGTCCCAGCAAAATCAGACCCAGAGACCATGAAGGCATGTACATCAAACAAAGTTACATATGAGGTACCTGAGAAGAAAAGTGAAACGGAATGTTCTTTGGAAAATGGTACAATGTCGATAGAAACAGTGGATACTATATTCGAGACCATACATATGGGAGAATTTGGGGGTAATAAACAAGGTTCTGCAATGTCTGGGGGAAGATTTAAAGTTCCAAAGAAGAAAAGCCCAAATGAAGGACAATGGCAAGACAATGACAGTCCACCGACATGGTGTGCACCACCAGATGAAAACTCTGACAATTCACCCAACCCTAGTGAACAGCAAGCTGCTAATGACGATCTATCCACGGGATGTGAGACGAGTGACGACAGCATCCCACTTCCCATGCAAAAGGTGCAAGGTGACAGACCTCGCCTAGTGCGTACCAAGGCACTCAACGATCACGGTGGGACCACTGACGACTGCGGTGGCGGCGCACCGCTTCCACCCTCAATGGCTCGAGCCTCTCCACTGGTTGGTGCATTCCTGCATGTTCCGACTCCAGAAGTGCAGCTTCAGGGAATCTCGGCTGCCTCCAGTGAACCTGTTGGGACTCCGGACGGGGGGCATCGACGGAAGGCAGACCGGACTCCAGATGGGGAGCAGCCAAGCGCCGACTCTGATCTGCGCACGCCAGACCTTGCTCCGGACGGGCGGTGTCGCGGCCTCGGTGATGGCACGCTCAGGGTGACGGCAGATGCCACGGCAACAGGGAATGGATCGCGTGGCAGTCCCACTGGGTCGGTAGTGGCAACCAGCACCGGCGGTCCAAGATGGACACACCAACTCGCGCCATCGCCAGACGTTGATGCGAGCAACAATTCTCTATCCAAGGCGACATGCTTCGACGTTTCTCTGCGGAGTCGCCCTTCCGGCACAGCAGGTGGCCGGAACCAGCGTATACGGTCTTGGCCAACTTCCACATCTGGCACAGTCATCGCCTTGCATGATATTAGTGATGGTGCTACTTCAATGGCAACGACCCATCGGCTACAAGATGCCGTCCACCACAAACATAAAAAGAAAACAGACTCCACCTTGTTCCTGGCATGCAGGGCGGATGGATTGGTGCGTAGGCGCAATCAGCGGGCTCTGTGCCGCCTTCCACGCTCGCAACTGCACCGTACGCACACGCCGGATCCTCCACTGGTTCCCAAGGATGACTTCGTGGAGATGCCACGGATCATGCCCCTTCCATCGCCACCAGAACCAAACCACAGCCAGGGCACCACTAACAAAGATGTTGAATGTCATATTTGCAAGAATGAAAAAGACCAAGCACTGCAGGAAGTACAACAAATGGTAAAGTAGAGACTTCGGCAACAGCATCACCTCCAACAGTCCAAGGAGAACCAGTGTGACCCCAAATCTCCACAGCTGAACCGGCTTGAGGACCAGCCCATTCTTGAGGCGGTCACCCACTAGACTGGACTTATAACGCTGTTAATACGTTCAAAAAGTCAAACACTTCTGTATTATAACCTGTTGTTGTTTATTGTTCCAGATATCGTCTGACCGGACCAATGTTCAAGTTTTTTTTTTCCTCTCGCATCCAAGTTTTGTTATGGTACAACCTTGTTAGTGTGACGCACCCGACATCGCCCCATGTAAATAGTTACGTCATAAACACACGCTGTACACAACACAAACGCACACTCTTAGATGCACTCACGACACAATTGTATTTATAACCACGTAGGCACTTGTCTTTGTAAAAAAGGGGGATGTCATGATATTCAAACACACACATCATGATAGACACACCAACAGACAAATCAGAACACACAACACCACAACCAATGACAGAAAGATATAAAAGCACAGACACAACCCCTGGTGGTCAGTAAGAACGGCAGAGGAGAACCAGGACACAGCTATAGCCGGGGACACTCAGGGAGACAGCACGTGCAGAGTATCCAGAACGAATTGTATTATAAGAGTTATAATAAAATAGAGTTGTACCACATACAACTGTGTTGGCTCATCTGTGCACCAGAGCACCCAACACCACAAGTGGAGTTTTCTATTGTATACGGCTCGCCCGTGGTGTTCTTGAGGCGGGTGGGGTGGGAGAATCCAGCCCGTGAGTCAGGGATTGAATTTAGACCATAAGGCAGAGGAGCAGAAGTAGGCCAATTTGCCCGTCCACGCTGCTCCACCATTCAATAAGATCAAGAATCATCTGGTGCGATCCACAACTTGACTTTCCTGTCTTACCCCCAGAACCTTTGATTCCCTTACTGATTATAAATCTGTCCATCTCAGTCTCGAACTTACTTAACGACGCTGCCTCCACAGCCCTTTGCAGTAAAGAATTCTAAGATTAACTACCCTCTGAAAGAAGAAATTCCTCCTTATCTCTGTCTATAATGGGTGACCACCTTACTCTAAGATTATGTCCTCTGGTCTTAGACTCTCCCACAAGGGAAAGCAACCTCTCAACACCTACCTGTCAAGCCCCCTGAGAATCCCATATGTCCAGAAGGCCGTAAACTATAGGAGCACAATTAGGCCTTCGGCCCATCGAGCCTGACCTTGCTATTCAATTATGGCTGATATGTTTCTCATCCCCATTCTCCTGCCTTCTCCCCATAACCCCTGATCTCCTCAGTCCTCAGTAAGATAGCCTTTCATTCTTCTAGAATGTGGAGGAAATGAAAGCAGAACCTTGAAACCATTCATGAGGGTCCAACATTTCTCTTTGCGCACACGAAGCTGGTTCAACACTTCCCCACTTCCAGCAGAGGGTGTAGTGCTAACAAGAGAGTGCATTGGGTGTGCTGTCTCTGACATCCTATTCATTGTTAGAAATGGATGGACTGTGCTGCTGTGATGCCTGTTTGATTCACTCTCCACTGATGAATCCACCTTTACGTGCAGTCAAAAGCTGTCATTTTCTCGAGTCAAAGTTACAGGAAAGTGCGCTGAAATGTCGTATGGAAGTAATTTGCCCAGGGCAAGGGGGGAACGATTAATCCAGTCAGAAGGTCCCGAGAAAAATGTCAGCTGTAATGCTGGGAAGACATGTTTCCATAGTAACCATGGTCGGTTTTTAGAAGGTCAGATAACATGCAGCAGCTGCACTGCCAACACGATTTGATTGAGATGCTGGTAATATGGTGAAGCTAGGACTGGGAAAACCATCAATAAATTTGAACATTTAGGGAGCGATGTACAGCTTCGATATCTCTGGCACACAATGGTTGGCTAGTGGGTGATGTGTCAGAGGACCGCTGCTCCAAGCAGGCTTACAAACCAGCAGGCCAGCACATTTTGCAGGGCAGAAAGCTATTCAATGGCAAAGAAATCTGTTTGCAGCAGCAGAATGCTCCCTGCGCCAGCTCAATAAGTCCAAAGGCCTGCTCAATAATGACCCCTCATTTACATCAGACTAACCAGACCAATTGATGTTTCAATTTTTGAATTTAAGGTTGGGTTGTCAACTCTGGCCAAAGCATTCCTGGTGGTTTGATCACATGGCATTCTGGTCACATGACATCTGACCGCGCAACGCCTGGGGCGGGATTCTCCGGGATCGGCGCGATGTCCGCCGACCGGCGCCAAAAACGGCGCGAATCAGCCCGGCATCGCGCCGCCCAAAGGTGCGGAGTTTTCTGCATCTTGAGGGGCCGAGCCCTCACCTTGAGGGGCTAGGCCCGCGCCGGACTGATTTCTGCCCCGCCAGCTGGTGGGAAAGGCCTTTGGTGCCCCACCAGCTGGCGCGGAAATGACTTTGCCGTGCATGCGCGGGAACGTCAGCGGGCGCTCACGGCATCCCCGCGCATGCGCAGTGGAGGGGGTCTCTTACGCCTCCGCCATAGTGGAGACCATGGCGAAGGCGGAAGGAAAAGAGTGCCCCCACGGCACAGGCCCGCCCACGGATCGGTGGGCCCCAATCGCGGGCCAGGCCACCGTGGGGGCACCTCCCGGGGCCAGATCGCCCCACGCCCCCCCCCCCCAAGGACCCTGGAGCCTGCCCGCGCCGCCCTGTCCCGCCGGTAAGAGAGGTGGTTTGATTCTCGCCGGCGGGACAGGCATTCCAGCAGCGGGACTTCGGCCCATCGCAGGCCGGAGAATCGCCGGGGGGGGGCCGCCAACCGGCGCGATTCCCACCCCCGCCGAATATCCGGTGCCGGAGAATTCGGCAACCGGCGGGGGCGGGATTCACGCCAGCCCCTGGCGATTCTCCGACCCGGCGGGGAGGTCAGAGAATCCCGCCCCAGATCTCACAATGCCTGACCCTGGAACACGTAAACATGTGACTTTGACGAATATTGCAGCATTTGAGCTGGCCGAGCCGGAGTATTTCTGCTCATGGTTGTGTGCAGAACTCTGACAACCAGGAGGCCGCCCCATGTGGGATGGGGAGGGAAGGGGGTGGCTGAAGAGGGAAACCAAGGAAGGGAAAGATGGGTAATGGAGGAAGGGGAGGAGGGCAAACTGAGGGAAAGGAGAGACGGGAAAATCGAGGGATGGGAAGTCAAGGGTCAGGGAGGAAGTGTTCGAACCAATGGGAGAGGAAGAAGAGACACTAAAGGTGGGAGAGTGATTTGTGAAGGTGAACGCTAAGCTGGAAGGAACTTTGATTCCACCCGTAACTAAATGAAAATCATTAACAAGTGGTGACAAACCTCGGATTCCGTTCATAACCAACAGTAATTCACTGATCACCTATGTGAAACTGTAATTGATTCAATGTTCTAATGTCCACCAATAACTAGTAATAACCATATAACCTAATGATATCTACCCTGAACCAATAGCCCAAACCCCCTGATCTACATAAAGGTGCGGTCAGCTGCCCCCAGTAGGACCCTATTTCCTTGGACTCTGGCTCCATGTGAAGATGACAACGTGGAATCTCAGAACTGGGAGCCTCGATCATAGCTGGTCTGTACTTGGACTTCACATTTCAAACCTGGGTTGTACAGGCTGACCTGAAACGAACTAAGAGATTGCAGAGAGGGCAGTGCGCTCGGTGTTTGGAGCATTTCCCACAGTCAAAAGATGTGCAGACCAGGTGGATTGGCCATGCTAAAATTGACCCTTAGTATCCAAGGATGTGCGGGTTAGATGGGGTTGTGGGGATGGGGCCGGGGAGTGGGCCAGGGTAGGGTGCTTTTTCAGAGGGTCGGCACAGATTTGATGGGCCAAATGGCCTCTTTCTGCCCCAAATGGATTCTCTGGTTCTATGGACGTTTTGTCCTTACCTCAGGTCAGCACCACCATTTCTTTTTTTTAAATAAATATTTTTATTCCAAAATTTTTCAAATGATCATGTCCAAAAATCCAATAGAGTACAAACAATTTGTCATTTAAAAATAATAATAACCTTAAACACCCCTCCCACCGTGACCCAACTCGCTCTTTTTATCCCACCCCTCCCCCCAACCAACTGGGCACGATCAAATCCTTAACGAAGATGATGAATGGCTTCTACCTTGCAAAGAACCCTTCCTCCCCACCCTCTAATGGCACACTTGATCTTTTCCAATATCAGAAACTCTGACCAGCCCCCCGACCATGCCGAGGCCTTAAGTGGCGCCAATGACTTCCATCCAAGCAGGACTCACCTCCGGGCTATCAGAGAGGCGAAGGTCAGGATTTCCAGGAGAGCACCAACTTTTCTAAACTGCTCGCTAAGCTCAGTCTTAATAAAGGAGAGTTTTCATAGAATTGTAGAAATTATAACAATGGAGGGGGCCACTTGACCCCAGTGCTGGCATTGCCTCTTGTGACCCATTTCCCCCTGATCTTTTATATTCCTCTTATTCAAACCTTTATTATGCTTCCCCTCTGTTATAGCCTCCAGCTCTGTTTCCCAGTGAGGTGAAGAATTCCATATTCACTACAGCATCCATCCTCCACACTGAGAATCCCATGTGTTCCGCAACCACCCCCCACCCCCCACCTACATTTTCCCACCGGTCGAAATCTCCTTTCACTATTTACCCAAAGTAAGACGGCAGGTTTATCTCAGCCCATTACCGACTGCTCCTCTCTCAGTGCTGCTCCCAACCAACAACATGCTGCTGCTGTTCCCACTTCACATGCACCCTCACTAAATTCTCCTTCCCACTTCACCCTTAATTCCCTTGAGATCAAACCTCTTCTGTCCACTGACCCCCATCCACTCAACATCATTCCCCACTTCCCACCTCCTCCCCAATTATCCATTTCACAGTCTCCATCTCCCGCGAGCCCCCATTCCCCAATCTCCCCGAGCCCCCATTCCCAGTCTCCATCTCCCGCGAGCCCCCATTCCCCAATCTCCCCGAGCCCCCATTCCCAGTCTCCATCTCCCCCGAGCCCCCATTCCCCAATCTCCACGAGCCCCCATTCCCCAGTCTCCATCTCCCCGAGCCCCCAGTCTTAAGTCTCCATCTCCCCGAGTCCCCATTACCCAATCGCCATCCCCCCGATCCCTCATTTCCCAATCTCCATCTCCCCGAGCCCCATTCCCGTCTCCATTTTCCCGAGCCCCCATTCCCCAATTTCCCCCAAGCCCCCATTCCCCAGTGTCCATCTCCCCCAAGCCC
Organism: Scyliorhinus torazame; assembly: GCF_047496885.1. Taxonomy (NCBI): domain Eukaryota; kingdom Metazoa; phylum Chordata; class Chondrichthyes; order Carcharhiniformes; family Scyliorhinidae; genus Scyliorhinus; species Scyliorhinus torazame. The sequence goes on from NC_092708.1 coordinate 242,963,877, forward strand.
CCATTCCCCAATCTCCATCCCCCCGAGCCCCATTCCCGTCTCCATTTTCCCGAGCCCCCATTCCCCAATTTTCGCCAAGCCCCCATTCCCCAGCCTCCATCTCCCCCAAGCCCCCATTCCCCAATCTCCATCCCCCGAGCCCCCATTCCCCAATCTCCATCCCCCCGAGCCCCCATTCCCCAGTCTCAATCTCCCCGAGCCCCCATTCCCCAGTCGCCATCTCCCCGAGCCCCCATTCCCCAGTCTCCATCCCCCTGAACCCCCATTTCCCAGTCTCCATCCCCCCTAGCCCCCATTCCCAGTCTCCATCCCCCCCGAGCCCCCATTCCCCAGTCTCCATCTCCCCCACGCCCCCATTCCCCAATCTCCATCCCCCCGAGCCCCCATTCCCAAGTCTCCATCTCCCCGAGCCCCCATTCCCCAGTTGCCATCTCCCCGAGCCCCCATTCCCCAGTCTCCATCCCCCCGAACCCCCATTCCCCAGTCTCCATCCCCCCAAGCCCCCATTCCCCAGTCTCCCCGAGCCCCCATTCCCCATTCTCCATCTCCCCTAGTCCCCATTTCCCAGTCTCCATCCCCCCAAGTACCCATTCCCCAGTCTCCCCGAGCCCCCATTCCCCAATCTCCATCTCCCCCGAGCCCCCATTTCCCAATCTCCCCCGAGCCTCCATTACCCAGTCTCCATCTCCCCGAGTCCCCATTTCCCAGTCTCCATCCCCCCCGAGCCCCCATTCCCCTGACTCCATCCCCCCCGAGCCCCCATTTCCCAATCTCCCCCGAGCCTCCATTCCCCAGTCTCCATCTCCCCGAGCCCCCATTCCCCAGTCTCCATCTCCCCCACGCCCCCATTCCCCAGTCTCCATCTCCCCGAGCTCCCATTCCCCAGCATCCATCTCCCCGAGTCCCCCTTCCCCAATCTCCATCGCGCCCAGCCCCCCTTCCCCAGTCTCCATCTCCCCCAAGCCCCCATTCCCCACTCTCCAACCCTCCAAGCTCTATTCCCCAGTCTCCATCCCCCCGGAGCCCCCATTCCCCAGTCTCCAACCCCCCCAAACCCCCATTCCCCAGTCTCCATCTCCCCGAGCCCCCATTCCCCAGTCTCCCCCGAGCCCCCATTCCCCAGTCTCCATCTCCCCCGAGCCCCCATTCCCCAGTCTCCATCTCCCCCGAGCCCCCATTCCCGTCTCCATCCCCCCCGAGCCCCCATTCCCCAATCTCCGTCCCCCCGAGCCCCCATTCCCCAGTCCCCATCCCCCCCGAGCCCCCATTCCCCAGTCTCCATCCCCCCGGAGCCCCCATTCCTGTCTCCATCTCCCCGAGCCCCCATTCCGCAATCTCCAGCCCCCTGAACCCCCATTCTCCAGTCCCCATCTCCCCCGAGCCCCCATTCTGCAGTCTCCATCCCCCCGGAGCCCCCATTCCCGTCTCCATCTCCCCGAGCCCCCATTCCCCAGTCTCCATCTCCCCGAGCCCCCATTCCTCAGTCACCATCTCCCCGAGCCCCCATTCCCCAGTCTCCCCCGAGCCCCCATTCCCCAGTCTCCATCTCCCCCGAGCCCCCATTCCCCAGTCTCCATCTCCCCCGAGCCCCCATTCCCGTCTCCATCCCCTCCGAGCCCCCATTCCCCAATCTCCGTCCCCCCGAGCCCCCATTCCCCAGTCCCCATCCCCCCCGAGCCCCCATTCCCCAGTCTCCATCCCCGCGGAGCCCCCATTCCTGTCTCCATCTCCCCGAGCCCCCATTCCGCAGTCTCCATCCCCCTGAACCCCCATTCTCCAGTCCCCATCCCCCCGAGCCCCCATTCTGCAGTCTCCATCCCCCCTGAGCCCCCATTCCCATCTCCATCGCCCCGAGCCCCCATTCCCCAGTCTCCATCTCCCCGAGCTCCCATTCCCGTCTCCATCTCCCCGAGCCCCCATTCCCCAGTCTCCATCCCCCCGGAGCCCCCATTCCCGTCTCCATCTCCCTGAGCCCCCATCCTCCAGTCTCCATCCCCCCGAGACCCCATTCCCCAGTCTCCATCTCCCCCAAGCCCCATTCCCATCCCCATCTCCCCCGAGACCCCATTCCCCAGTCTCCATCTCCCCCAAGCCCCCATTCCCCAGTCTCCATCTCCCCGAGTCCCCATTCCCCAGTCTCTATCCCCCCCCAAGCCCGCATTACCGTCTCCATCTCCCCGTGCCACATTCCCGTCTCCATTTCCCCGAGCCCCCATTCCCCAATTTCCCCCAAGCCCCCATTCCCCAATCTCCATCCCCCCGGAGCCCCCATTCCCCAGTCTCCATCTCTCCCAAGCCCCCATTCCCCAATCTCCATCTCCCCGAGCCCCCAGTCCTCAGTCTCCATCTCCCCGAGTCTCCATCCCCAATCGCCATCCCCCCGAGCCCCCATTTCCCAATCTCCATCTCCCCGAGCCCCATTCCCGTCTCCATTTTCCCGAACCCCCATTCCCTAATTTCCCCCAAGCCCCCATTCCCCAGTCTCCATCTCCCCTAAGCCCCCATTCCCCAATCTCCATCACCCCGAGCCCCCATTCCCCAGTCTCCATCACCCCGAGCCCCCATTCCCCAGTCTCCATCCCCCCGAACCCCCATTCCCCAGTCTCCATCCCCCCAAGCCCCCATTCCCCAGTCTCCCCGAGCCCCCATTCCCCAATCTCCATCTCCCCGAGTCCCCATTTCCCAGTCTCCATCCCCCCAAGCCCCCATTCCCCAGTCTCCCCAAGCCCCCATTCCCCAATCTCCATCTCCCCCGTGTCCCCATTTCCCAGTCTCCATCCCCCCCGAGCCCCCATTCCCCAGTCTCCATCCCCCACGAGCCCCCATTTCCCAATCTCCCCCGAGCCTCTATTCCCCAGCCTCCATCTCCCCGAGCCCCCATTCCCCAGTCTCCATCTCCCCCACGCCCCCATTCCCCAGTCTCCATCTCCCCGAGCTCCCATTCCCAGCCTCCATCTCCCCGAGCCCCCCTTCCCCAATCTCCATCGCGCCCAGCCCCCCTTCCCCAGTCTCCATCTCCCCCAAGCCCCCATTCCCCAGTCTCCATCTCCCCCAAGCTCCCATTCCCCAGCAACCATCCCCCCGGAGCCCCCATTCCTGTCTCCATCTCCCCGAGCCCCCATTCCCCAGTCTCCAACCCCCCCCAAACCCCCATTCCCCAGTCTCCATCCCCCCGGAGCCCCCATTCCCCCGTCTCCAACCCCTCCAAACCCCCATTCCCCAGTCTCCATCTCCCCGAGCCCCAATTCCCCAGTCTCCCCCGAGCCCCCATTCCCCAGTCTCCATCTCCCGAGCTCCCATTCCCCAGCCTCCATCTCCCCGAGCCCCTTTCCCCAATCTCCATCGCGCCCAGCCCCCCTTCCCCAGTCTCCATCTCCCCCAAGCCCCCATTCCCCAGTCTCCATCTCCCCCGAGCCCCCATTCCCCAGTCTCCCCCGAGCCCCCATTCCCCAGTCTCCATCTCCCCCGAGCCCCCATTCCCCAGTCTCCATCTCCCCCGAGCCCCCATTCCCGTCTCCACCCCCCCCCGAGCCCCCATTCCCCAATCTCCGTCCCCCCGAGCCCCCATTCCCCAGTCTCCATCACCTCAAGCCCCCATTCCGCAATCTCCATCCCCCTGAGCCCCCATTCCCCAGTCTCCATCTCCCCCGAGCCCCCATTCCCCAGTCTCCATCTCCCCCGAGCCCCCATTCCCGTCTCCATCCCCACCGAGCCCCCATTCCCCAATCTCCGTCCCCCCGAGACCCCATTCCCCAATCTCCATCGCCTCAAGCCCCCATTCCGCAATCTCCATCCCCCCGAGCCCCCATTCCCCAGTCTCCATCCCCCCGGAGCCCCCATTCTCCAGTCCCCATCCCCCCCGAGCCCCCATTCCCCAGTCTCCATCCCCCCGAGCCCCCATTCTCCAGTCCCCATCTCCCCCGAGCCCCCATTCTCCAGTCTCCATCCCCCTGAACCCCCATTCTCCATCTCCCCGAGCCCCCATTCCGCAATCTCCATCGCCCCCAAGCCCCATTCCCATCCCCATCTCCCCCGAGACCCCATTCCCCAATCTCTATCTCCCCTGGAGCCCCCATTCCCGTCTCCATCTCCCCCGAGCCCCCATTCCCGTCTCCATCTCCCCCAAGCCCCCATTCCCCAGTCTCCATCTCCCCCGAGCCCCCATTCCCCAATCTCCATCCCCCCGAGCCCCCATTCCCCAATCTCCATCCCCCCGAGCCCCCATTCCCCAATCTCCATCTCCTGAGCCCCCATTCCCCAATCTCCATCGCCCCCATTCCCCAATCTCCATCTCCCCGAGCCCCCATTCCCCAGTCTCTATCCCCCCCCCAGGCCCCCATTCCCGTCTCCAACTCCCCGAGCCCCCATTCCCATCTCCATCTCCCCAAGCCCCCAATCCCCAATCTCCATCTCCCCCGAGCCTCCATTCCCCAATCTCCATCCCCCCGAGCCCCCATTCCCCAATCTCCATCTCCTGAGCCCCCATTCCCCAATCTCCATCTCCCCGAGCCCCCATTCCCCAATCTCCATCGCCCCCATTCCCCAGTCTCCATCTCCCCGAGCCCCCATTCCCCAGTCTCTATCCCCCCCAGCCCCCATTCCCGTCTCCATCTCCCCGAGCCCCCATTCCCATCTCCATCTCCCCAAGCCCCCATTCCCCAATCTCCATCTCCCCCGAGCCCCCATTCCCCAATCTCCATCCCCCCGAGCCCCCATTCCCAATCTCCATCTCCTGAGCACCCATTCCCCAATCTCCATCTCCCCGAGCCCCCATTCCCCAATCTCCATCGCCCCCATTCCCCAGTCTCCATCCCCCCAAGCCCCCATTCCCCAATCTCCATCTCCCCGAGCCCCCATTCCCCAATCCCCATCTCCCCCGAGCCCCCATTCCCCAATCTCCATCTCCCCCGAGCCTCCATTTCCCAATCTCCATCTCCCCGGGCCCCCATTCCCCAATCTCCATCTCCCCCGAGCACCCATTCCCCAATCTCCATCTCCCTCGAGCCCCCATTCCCCAATCTCCCCCGCGCCCCCATTCCCCAATCTCCCTCGAGCCCCCATTCCCTGGCCATCCCAACGTTTGAACCTCCCCCATCCCTGATTCTAAACTTCTGACCCACTGCAGACGATAGAGACACAAGGCAGATTGGCTCTCTGCAGTGGTGATTGGGTAACATTAACAAGCCTGAGGCTTCTATGAGGAACAGCTTGTGATGTGAGGTCATTGAGTGGAGAGGGGAAGCATCCCCTTTGGTGTGAAATTTTAATTGCTGATCTTCCAGGTATTAGTTGGGAAAGGAGTTCCCAATTTCTGAAGACTCCTGATATAAACAAGATGGTTTGATTCCCTAACTCCAACCTGTTGTTCACAGTGGTTAGGCCCTGCCAGAGGGGGATTTGTGAGGAGGGCTCGGAGTGATCGGGAGGATTTGGTGAACTGGGAGGCAACAGTGAAGAGGCTGAATGGGCTCGAACCAGAGTCCAATATTGTAAACGATCTCTTCAAACAGACATTTGACCCCGTTAAGTGTATATGAAAAAGACCTAACATGATTCCTGCGATTGCCTATATGGTGGACTTCCAATGATCGTGTGCACTGTGCCCACCACATTCGATGCTCAGATACACGCTTTGTTTTTTAATTTGTTTAAGGGATGTGGGTGTCACTGGTTAAGCCAGCATTTATTGTTCATCCCGGGTTGCCCTTCAAAACATGGTGGTGAGCTGCTTTCTTGAACCGCTGCAGTCCCTGAGGTGTAGGTACGCCCACTGTGCTGTTAGGGAGGGAGTTCCAGGATATTGCCCCAGCGACACTGAAGGAACGGTGATATTTTTCCAAGTCAGGGTGGTGAGTGAATTGGAGGGGAACCTCCAGGTGACGGGGTTCCCAGGTATCTGCTGCTCTTGTCCTTCGAGATGGTAGTGGTCGTGGGTTTGGAAGGTGCTGTCGAATGGACCTTGGTGAGTTACTGCAGTGCATCTTGTAGATGTTACACACGGCTGACACTGTTCGTCGGCAGTGAAGGGTTTGAATGTTTGTGGAAGAGGGAGCAATCAAGCGAGCTGCTTTGTCCTGGATGGTGTTGAGTTTCTTGAATGTTGTTGGAGCTGCACTCATCCAGGCAAGTGGCGAGTATTCCATTACACTCCTGACTTGTGCCTTTTAGATAGTGGACAGAATTTGGGGGGGTCAGGAGGTGAGTTACTCGCCGTAGGATTCCTAGCCTTTGACCTGTCCGGTTAGCCACAGTATTAATATGGCTAGTCCAGGTCAGTTTCTCATCAATGGTAACCCCCATAATATTGATTGTGGGGATTCAGCGATGATAATGCCATTGAATGTCCAGGGGCATGATTAGAACCTCTCTTATAGGAGATGGTCATTGCCTGGCACTTGTCATGATGTGAATATAACTTGCCACTTGTCAGCCCAAGCCTGGATATTGTCCAGGCTTTGCTGCATTTGGGCATGGGCTGCTTCATTATCTGAGGAGTCGTGAATGGTGCTGAATATTGTGCTGTCATCCACAAACATCCCCACTGATGTGTTAGGCAGGTTGGTTCGATGTGGACTGCACTCGATGCAGGGAAGTTAGAAACAGACATCTAACACAGGAGAAGATCCAACACTGTTTTATTCAACTAGATGAACTGCTGTACATATTCAGCTGTGGGTTGACACTATACTGATCTGACTAGTGACCTTGTAGTAGCCTGACCAGACTTACTAGCTACCGCATGGTGTTTATGCTTGCTAGCTCGTGGACTCTGACTGTCTCAGTGGCTGGGTCCCGAGGGAGCGGGAAACCTAGTGCCCTCTGGCTTTATAGTGGTAGTGTCCAGTCTGGTGATTGGCTGCTCTGTGTTGTATGCTTACAGGTCATCCGATGTGTCAATCACTGCCTGTCTGCATCTCATTATATACATGAGTGGATATTATGACATCTCCCCCCTTTTCTTTGAGTTAAATAAATACTGAGGTATGTATATATGCCTGACTAAATCACTGCCTGTCTGCATCTCATTATATACATGAGTGGATATTATAACACCTACTTCTGACATTATGATGGAAGGGAGATAATTGATGAACCAGCTGAAGTTGGTTGGGCCTAGGACACTGAGGAACTCAGGCAGTGATGTCCTGGAGCTGAGATGATTGGTCTCTAACCACCACAACCATTTTCCTTTGTGCCAGGTATGACTCCAACCAGCGGAGGGTTTTCCCCCTGATTCCCATTGTCTCCAGTTTAGCTACGTTTCCTTGATGCCATACTCGGTCAAATGCTGCCTTGATGTCAAGGGCAGTCACTCTCACCTCACCTCTGGCATTCAGCTCTTTTGTTTATGTTTGAACCAAGGTTGTAATGAGGTCAGGAGTTGTGTGACCCTGGTGGAACCCAAACTGAGAATCAGTGAGCCGGTTATTGCTGAGTAAGTACCGTTTGATAGCTCTGTTGATGACTCCTTCCATCACTTTGCTGATGGTGGAGAGTAGACTGACAGGGCGGTAATTGGCAGGGTTGGATTTGTCCCATTTCTTGTGTATACGACACACCTGGGCAACATTCCACATTGCTGGGTAGATGCCAGTGTTGTAGCTGTACTGGAACAGCTTGGTTAGGGGTGCGGCAAGTTCTGGAGCACAGGTCTTCAGTACTATTGCTGGAATATTGTCAGGGCCCATAGCCTTTGCAGAATCCAGTGCCTTCAGCCACATCTTGATATCACGTGGAGTGAATCGTATTGGCTGAAAACTGACATCTGTGATGCTCAGGACCTCTGGAGGAGAATGAGATGGATCATCCACTCGGTACTTCTGGCTGAAGATTGTTGGGAATGCCTCAAACTTGTCTTGTGCTGGGTTGCTCCATCATTGAGGATGGGGATATTTGTGGAGCCTCCTCCTCCAGTGAGTTGTTTAATTGTCCACCATCATTCGCGGCTGGATGTGGCAGGACTGCAGAGCTTAGCTCTGATGCCTTTGTTGTGGAATCGCTTAGTTCTGTCTATTACTTGCTGCATATGCTGTTTGGCACACAAGTAGTCCTGTCTTTAGCTTCACCAGGTTGACACCTCATTATTCGATATGCCTGATGCTGCTAATGGCATGCTGTCCTGCACTCTTCATTGAACCAGGGTTGTTCCCCTGACTGGGAGGTAATGGTAGGGTGGGGGATATGCCGGGCCATGAGGTAGCAGATTGTGGTTGAATACAATTCTGCTGCTGCTGATGGCCCACAGTGCCTCATGGATGCCCAATCTTGAGTTGCTAGATCTGTTGAAAGTCTATCCCATTCAGCACAGTGGTAATGCCACACAACACAATGGAGGGTGTCCTCAATGTGAAGATGGGACATTGTCTCCACAAGGACTGTGTGATGGTCACTTCACTGAAACTATCAAGAACAGATGCATCTGCAGCAGGCAGATTGGTGAGGATGAGGTCAAGTATGTTTTTCCCTCTTGTTGGTTCCCTCACCACCTGCTGCAGTCCCAGTCGAGCAGCTATGTCCTTTAGGACCCGGCCAGCTCGGTCTGTGGTGGTACTACCGAGCCACTCTTGGTGATGGACCCTCGCCATTCTCAATGCTCCCTCCAAGTGGTGTTCAATATGGAGGAGTACTGATTCATCAGCTGATGGTGGCCAGTACGTGGTAATCAACAGGAGGTATTCTTTCCCATATTTAACCTGAAGCCAAGCAACTTCATGGGGTCCAGAGTCGATGTTGAGGACCCCAGGGCAACTCCCTCCTGACTGGATACCACCTCTACTGGGCCTGTCCTGCCGGTGAGACAGGACATACCCAAGAATGGTGACAGTGGTGCCTGGGACAGTGACTGTAAGGTATGATTCTGTGAGTATGACTATGTCAGGTTGTTGTTTAACTAGTCTGTGAGACAGCTCTCCCAACTTTGGCACAAGCCCCCAGATGTTAGCCAGGAGGACTTTGCAGGGCCAGCAGGGCTGGGTTTGCCATTGTCGTTTCTGGCGCCTAGGTCGATGCCGGGTGATCCGTCCGGTTTCATTCCTTTTTTGTGTTTTCATAGTGGTTTGATGCAGCTGAGTGGCTTGCCAGGCCATTTGAGTGGGCAGTTAAGAGTCAACCACATTGCTGTGGGTCTGGAGTCACGTGTCGGCCAGACCAGGTAAGGATGGCAGATTTCCTTCCCTAAAGGACACTAGTGAACCAGATGGATTTTTACAACAATCGACAATGGTTTCATGGTCATCATTAAACTTTTAATTCCAGATATTTTATTGAGTTTAAATTCCGCCACCTGTCATGGTAGGATTCGAACCCAGGGCCCCAGATCATTATCTCTGGATTACTATGCCAGGAAAATGGGTGCGTCGGCATTGAATGCCTCTGCCAGTATGCTATCTCCTGCTTTAATTAATTCTTCCCAACATTAAGGTTTGGAATTAAAAACTGTCCCCAGGCTAGCCTTGTTGCTGTGATTTACAGGATTTAAAAATCCAACCTTAAAGTCACCTTTTTGAATGATCTAATTTTTCTGTTTTTTTTCCGACTGTGCTGGGTGCTTGCCCAGTTCTATGAACCTTGGCTCTTTGCAAAGGTTTCCTCAGATGAAAAATATCAAATAAAACAATGTACAATTTATATGGCCTAGCCTATCTCCCAGACTTGATTTTCCCCTGAAGACTCATTGACTCAGCCAAACCTATCATATTACCAGATGATTGAAATTTATCTAGAGATTTGAGCACATTCATTCGTATAATTTTCTATCTGCCTATTTGCCCTTCACCGTCCCTGTAACAGATTGATTGATCACAGTGGAAACGCACTTAACTGCAGACCTGAATAACAATATCAGAATTAAAATGAGTAAGTGTGTATTTATTCAATCTTTAGATCCCCACTGATCAATCTGTGTGTGTGTTTATAAACTCAGTGGAGCTATTTTAACAATATTTCCCAGACTTTGTCCACCTCTTAACATTTTCACGGCCACCACCTTGGAATCATTATTCTGACTAGCGAGACTGTTCCTATCACCATCCTGGGTTTGCCACTGACCAGAAATTGAACTGGACCAGCCATATAAATATTGTTTCTTCAACAGCAGGTCAGAAGCTAAGAATCCTGTGGTGAGTAACTCACCTCCTGACACACCAAAGCCTGACCACCACCTACAAGGAGTGTGATGGAATACTCTCCACTTGCCTGGATGAGTGCAGCTCCAACAACACTCATGAAGCTCGGCACCATCCAGGACAAAATAGCCTACTGGTCTGGCACCCCATCCACAAACATTCACTCCCTCCACCACCGACTCACAGTGGCAGCAGTATGTACAAACTACAAGTTGCTAAGCCTCCTTAGCAACTTTCCAAACCCACGGCCATTACCATCGAGAAGGACAAGGGCAGCAGGTACTTGGGAATATCATCACCTGGAGGTTCCCCTCCAAGCCACACACCATCCTGACTTGGAAATATATCACCATTCCTTCACTGTTGCTGGGTCAAAATCCAGGAACTCCCTCCCTAACAGCACTGTTGGTGTACCCATACCTTCTCTTTCTTCTTAGGTTTTACTGAGAGGTCGAGGGTGATTTGTTTCTACACTAAAAATGAGTTCTCAGGTGACTGAGGAGTCCAATGCATGGGCTACAGTCTCTGTCACAGATGAGGCAGGCGGTGGTTGGAGGAGCAGGTGGGTGGGGTACCCGGGTTGCCACATGCTTCTTTCACTGCAACACTTGACTTTAGCTTTCTCTCGACGATGAAACATGAGGCGTTCAGTCCCTCCCAGAAGCTTTCCTTCCTCATCAGGCGGTCTTGAGCCAGGGATTCCCCGGTGTCAATGGGGATGTTTTTCAAGGAGGCTTTGAGGGTGTCCTTGAAGCGTTTCCTCTGTCTTTCTGTGCTTGCTTGCTGTGTCGAAGATCCGAGTAGAGCTCTTGTTTCGAGAGTTCCATGTCAGGCATGCGGATGATGTGACCCGGCCAGTGGGTCTGATCGAATGTGGGCAAATCTTCGACGCTGGGGATGTTGGCCTGACCTAAAGCACTGACTTTGGTGTACCTATCCTGCCAATGGATTTACAGGATCTTGCGGAGGCAGCACTTATGGTACTTCTCCTGCATTTTGAGGTGCCTGTTGTACATAGTCTACATCTCTGAACCATACAGGAGAGTTGGCATCATTACTGTTCTCTAGACAATGAGCTTGGTGCTGTGTCTAAGGGCTTGGTTTTCAAGCACTCTCTTCCTCAGGTGCCCAAAGGCTTTGCTAGAACACAGGAGGTGCCGTTGAACCTCATCTTCGATGTCTGCCTTTGTTGACAGTAGGCTCCCAAGGTATGAAAAGTGGCCCACGTTGTCGAAGGCCTTGTCATGGATTTTGACAGCTGGATTTTGAGTGCTGTGTGACAGGGCAGGCTGGTAGAGGACCTTTGTCTTACAGATGTTTAGTGTAAGGCCCATGCTCTTGCACACCTCAGTGATGATGTTGACAATGGCTTGGATGCTCGGCCTCCCACTGTGCGCAGATGCAAGCATCATTACTTTAGTTCCATGACAAAGGATTTGAAAAATAATTGGGTACTCTAAATTTATTTTAAAGAAACAAATGTGAATTGGGTCTGTGGTGGATCTGTTGGTCAGGATTTTGGCCTGAATATCATCATGGAGCACACAGAGGATGATGACAAACTTTTAGGAACAGCCAAAATGGAGGAGGACGTTCCATAATCCCTCACAGTTGACAATGTCAAAGGCATTTGTGAGGTCAGAGAAGGCCATATACAATGGTTGGTTCCCTGCATTGTTAAAAACGGGGCTATGTGCGGCCTCGGCCTTGCGTTCCCCGTTCAGGCCCCTTATACAACACAACATGAATAACCATGGGCTGGATTCCCTGAGCCTCCGTGCCGAAATCGCGATCGGCGCGAGGGAGGAGAATGGGCGTCTACGCCAAAATCCAGTCCGACGGCGCTCCCGCGATTCTCCGGACCCCGAAGAATCGCTCGGGAGTCTCTCGCATGCGAACTACGGGGCGCGGGTAGGGGGCCATTGACAGAGCCCCCCCCCCCCCACCCCGCGATTCTCCGAGGAAAACTGGCTGAGTTCCCGATGGCGTGGTTCTAACCACATATCGGCAATCAGGATCGCCGGTGGCGGCTGCGAACTCGATCCGTGGCTGCCCTGGTGGGATCCTTCACCAGAGTGGAGGGGCCTCATGGACAGCCAGGCAAGTAATCGGGCGGCACTGATCCACGTGCGCGCGCGATCTCGAGGGGACCTACTTCTTGCATCGGCCGCCGCCGTGCGCATGCGGGGACTCCCGACTGGAAGTGCAGAGCCCCGTATCCACAGCCAGAGCTGCGAGAAGCACTCCAGGGCTCTGCTAGCCCCCTGCAGGTTGGAGAATCACTCTGGACATCCTTAAGGAAAGTCCAGAGTGAAACACCAGCATTTTGACGCAGGCATGGGGACATTGCCCCATTTTTGGACAATCCAGCCCTCTGTGTTTCTCGGCACTGCGAAACATGTTCGCTCAGGGACTTTGTGCCCTGTTTGGAAGATTGTGCCCTAAGTGATGTTAGATGTTAGATAGCGGTGGGGAACTCACTGGCAGAGCCAACGGGAAATTCCCTGCAAAACCCACCACAAACGACACTTAGAAGGTTTCCGTTAAATCACACCCATAGGTAAGGACGCAGATTACAATCAATGATACTTTTGTATGGTCACAATTACTGAGGCTAGCTTTTAATTCCAGATTTATCAATAAAATTTAAATTCCTCCAGCTGTTATGGTGGGATTTGAACGTGTGATCCTAGAGCATTAGCCTGAGCCCGAGTAATGTTATGTGAAGGTTGCCTGAGATCAATTCTTAAGTGAGCTACTCAGGCCTTATTGCAATTTGCACATAGGACTTAGAGCAGGTGTAGGCCATTCAGTCCCTCGAGCCTGCTCCACCGTTCATAACTGATCTGATTGTGGTTTTAACTCCATTTTCCTATCTCCCCCACCCCCCCATAACAACTGACTCCCCTGTCTGTCAGAAAAAAGAGAAAGAGATAAAGAGGATGATGGAAGGTTCAAAAGCATTGTTGACGAAGGTGGGACAAAGGAAGTGGTGGAATAACAAGACGTCAAAGTTAGAAGTTCACAGAGCTCTCATAGGGGTTTTTCTGGAGGTTACAGCAATAAGAAATGGAAGAAATCGCTTATCGTCACAAGTAGGCTTCAAATGAAGTTACTGTGAAAAGTCCCTAGTCGCCACATTCCACTGCCTGTTCGGGGAGGCTGGTATGGGAATTGAACCATGCTGCTGGCCTGCCTTGGTCTGCTTTCAAAGCCAGTGATTTAGCCCTGTGCTAAACCAGCCCACAAGCAGGCTTACATTTTTTTTTTTTAATAAATATTTTATTGAAAATTTTTGGTCAACCAACACAGTACATTGTGCATCCTTTACACAACATTATAACAATACAGATAATAATGACCTTTTTTATATAAACAAAAAACAACAAATAAATAAATATTAAATAACAAAAATGAAAACTAGCCCTAATTGGCAACTGCCTTGTCACAGGCTATACCCCCCCCCCCCCCCCATCCCCCCCCCCCCCCCCCCCCAAGTCCTGGGCTGCTGCTGCTGCCTTCTTTTTTCCCCCATCTATCTTTCCGCAAGATATTCGACGAACGGTTGCCACCGCCTGGTGAACCCTTGAGCCGACCCCCTTAGGACGAACTTAATCCGCTCTAGCTTTATGAACCCCGCCATATCATTTATCCAGGTCTCCACCCCCGGGGGCTTGGCTTCTTTCCACATTAGCAATATCCTGCGCCGGGCTACTAGGGACGCAAAGGCCAAAACATCGGCCTCTCTCGCCTCCTGCACTCCCGGCTCTTGTGCAACCCCAAATATAGCCAACCCCCAGCTTGGTTCGACCCGGACTCCTACTACTTTTGAAAGCGCCTTTGTCACCCCCACCCAAAACCCCTGTAGTGCCGGGCATGACCAAAACATATGGGTATGATTCGCTGGGCTTCTCGAGCACCTCGCACACCTATCCTCCACCCCAAAAAATTTACTGAGCCGTGTTCCAGTCATATGTGCCCTGTGTAATACCTTAAACTGAATCAGGCTTAGCCTGGCGCACGAGGACGACGAGTTTACCCTGTTTAGGGCATCTGCCCACAGCCCCTCCTCGATCTCCTCCCCTAGCTCTTCTTCCCATTTCCCTTTTAGTTCGTCCACCATAGTCTCCCCTTCGTCCCTCTTTTCCCTATATATATCCGACACCTTACCATCCCCCACCCATTTCTTTGAGATGACTCTGTCCTGCACCTCTTGTGTCGGGAGCTGCGGGAATTCCCTCACCTGTTGCCTCGCAAAAGCCCTCATTTGCATGTACCTGAATGCATTCCCTTGGGGCAACCCATATTTCTCGGTCAGCGCTCCCAGACTTGCGAACTTCCCGTCCACAAATAGATCTTTCAGTTGCGTTATTCCTGCTCTTTGCCACATTCCATATCCCCCATCCATTCCCCCCGGGGCAAACCTATGGTTGTTTCTTATCGGGGACCCCCCCAATGCTCCGGTCTTTCCCCTATGTCGTCTCCACTGTCCCCAAATCTTCAGTGTAGCTACCACCACCGGGCTCGTGGTGTAGTTCCTCGGTGAGAACGGCAATGGGGCTGTCACCATAGCCTGCAGGCTGGTCCCCCTACAGGACGCCCTCTCTAATCTCTTCCACGCCGCTCCCTCCTCCTCTCCCATCCACTTACTCACCATTGAAATATTAGCGGCCCAATAATACTCACTTAGGCTCGGTAATGCCAGCCCCCCCCTATCCCTACTACGCTGTAAGAATCCCTTCCTCACTCTCGGAGTCTTCCCGGCCCAAACAAAACCCATGATGCTCTTTTCTATCCTTTTAAAAAAAGCCTTCGTGATCACCACCGGGAGGCACTGAAACACAAAGAGGAATCTCGGGAGGACCACCATCTTAACCGCCTGCACCCTCCCTGCCATTGACAGTGCTACCATATCCCATCTCTTGAAATCTTCCTCCATCTGTTCCACCAACCGCGTTAAATTTAGCCTGTGCAATGTGCCCCAATTCTTAGCTATCTGGATCCCCAGGTAACGAAAGCCTCTTGTTACCTTCCTCAACGGTAGGTCTTCTATTTCTCTACTCTGCTCCCCTGGATGCACCACAAACAGCTCACTCTTCCCCATGTTCAATTTATACCCTGAAAAATCCCCAAACTCCCCAAGTATCCGCATTATTTCTGGCATCCCCTCCGCCGGATCCGCCACATATAGTAGCAGATCATCCGCATATAAAGATACCCGGTGTTCTTCTCCTCCCCTAAGTATTCCCCTCCATCTCTTGGAACCTCTCAGCGCTATCGCCAGGGGCTCAATCGCCAGTGCAAACAGTAATGGGGACAGAGGACATCCCTGCCTTGTCCCTCTATGGAGCCGAAAATATGCCGATCCCCGTCCATTCGTGACCACACTCGCCACTGGGGCCCTATACAACAGCTGCACCCATCTAACATACCCCTCTCCAAAACCAAATCTCCTCAACACCTCCCACAGATAATCCCATTCTACTCTATCAAATGCTTTCTCGGCATCCATCGCCACTACTATCTCCGTTTCACCCTCTGGTGGGGCCATCATCATTACCCCTAACAGCCTCCGTATATTCGTGTTCAGCTGTCTCCCCTTCACAAACCCAGTTTGGTCCTCGTGAACCACCCCCGGGACACATTCCTCTATTCTCATTGCCATTACCTTGGCCAGGACCTTGGCATCCACATTTAGGAGGGAAATTGGTCTGTAGGACCCGCATTGTAGCGGATCCTTTTCCTTCTTTAAGAGAAGCGATATCGTTGCTTCAGACATAGTCGGGGGCAGTTGTCCCCTTTCCTTTGCCTCGTTAAAGGTCCTCGTCAGTACCGGGGCGAGCAAGTCCAAATACTTTCTGTAAAATTCAACTGGGAATCCGTCCGGTCCCGGGGCCTTTCCCGTCTGCATGTTCCTAATTCCTTTCACCACTTCTTCTACCGTGATCTGTGCTCCCAGTCCCACCCTTTCCTGCTCTTCCACCTTGGGAAATTCCAGCCGATCCAAAAAATCCATCATTCTCTCCCTCCCATCCGGGGGTTGAGCTTCATACAATTTTTAAAAAAATGTCTTGAACACCTCATTCACTCTCTCCGCCCCCCGCTCCATCTCTCCTTTCTCATCCCTCACTCCCCCTATTTCCCTCGCTGCTCCCCTTTTCCTCAATTGGTGTGCCAGCAATCTGCTCGCCTTCTCTCCATATTCATACTGTACACCCTGCGCCTTCCTCCATTGTGCCTCTGCAGTGCCTGTAGTCAGCAAGTCAAATTCCACATGCAGCCTTTGCCTTTCCCTGTACAGTCCCTCCTCCGGTGCTTCCGCATATTGTCTGTCCACCCTCAAAAGTTCTTGCAGCAACCGCTCCCGTTCCTTACTCTCCTGCTTCCCTTTATGTGCCCTTATTGATATCAGCTCCCCCCTAACCACCGCCTTCAACGCCTCCCAGACCACTCCCACCTGAACCTCCCCATTGTCATTGAGTTCCAAGTACTTTTCAATACATCCCCTCACCCTTAGGCACACCCCCTCATCCGCCATTAGTCCCATGTCCATTCTCCAGGATGGGCGCCCTCCTGTTTCCTCCCCTATCTCCAAGTCTACCCAGTGTGGGGCATGATCCGAAATGGCTATAGCCGTATATTCCGTTCCCCTCACCTTCGGGATCAATGCCCTACCCAACACAAAAAAGTCTATGCGCGAATAGACTTTATGGACATAGGAGAAAAACGAGAACTCCTTACTCCTAGGTCTACTGAATCTCCACGGGTCCACACCTCCCATCTGCTCCATAAAATCCTGAAGCACCTTGGCTGCTGCCGGCCTCCTACCAGTCCTGGACTTCGACCTATCCAGCCTTGGTTCCAACACCGTGTTAAAGTCTCCCCCCATTATCAGCTTTCCCGTCTCTAGGTCCGGGATGCGTCCTAGCATTCGCCTCATAAAGTTGGCATCATCCCAGTTCGGGGCATACACGTTTACCAAAACCACCATCTCTCCCTGTAATTTGCCACTCACCATCACGTATCTGCCCCCGTTATCCACCACTATAGTCTTTGCCTCGAACATTACCCGCTTCCCCGCTAATATAGCCACCCCCCTGTTTTTCGCATCCAGCCCCGAATGGAACACCTGCCCCACCCATCCTTTACGCAGCCTAACCTGGTCTATCAGTTTCAGGTGCGTTTCCTGTAACATAACCACATCTGCTTTAAGTTTCTTAAGGTGTGCGAGTACTCGTGCCCTCTTTATCGGCCCGTTGAGCCCTCTCACGTTCCACGTGATCAGCCGAGTTGGGGGGCTTCCCACCCCCCCCCCCCTTGCCGGTTAGCCATCATCTTTTTCCAGCTTCTCACCCAGTTCCCACGCAGCTGTATCTCTCCCAGGCGGTGCCCCCCCGCCCATCCTCTCCCGTACCCACTCCCCCCTTTCCCCAGCAGCAGCAACCCAGTAATTCCCCCCTCCCACCCCCCCCGCTAGACCCCCCGCTAGCGTAATTACTCCCCCCATGTTGCTCCCAGAAGTCAGCAAACTCTGGCTGACCTCGGCTTCCCCCCGTGACCACGGCTCACACCGTGCGACGCCCCCTCCTTCCTGCTTCTCTATTCCCGCCATAATTATCATAGCGCGGGAACCAAGCCCGCGCCTCTCCCTCGGCCCCGCCTCCCATGGCCAACGCCCCATCTCCTCTCCCTCCCCACCTCCCCCCATCACCACCTGTGGGAGAAAGAAAAGTTACCATACCGCAGGATTAGAACATAAAACCCCTCTTCGCCCCCCCCATTCGCCCCACCACTTTGTCCAAACGTTCTTTTTCATAATCCACTCATTCCAGTTTTTCTTCTACAATAAAAGTCCACGCTTCATCCGCCGTCTCAAAGTAGTGGTGCCTCCCTTGATATGTGACCCACAGTCTTGCCGGTTGCAGCATTCTAAATTTTATCTTCCTTTTGTGAAGTACCGCCTTGGCCCGATTAAAGCTCGCCCTCCTTCTCGCCACCTCCGCACTCCAGTCTTGATAAACGCGGATCACCGCGTTCTCCCATTTACTACACCGAGTTTTCTTCGCCCATCTAAGGACCATTTCTCTATCCTTAAAACGGAGGAATCTCACCACTATGGCTCTGGGAGTTTCTCCTGCTCTCGGTCCTCGCGCCATCACTCGGTATGCTCCCTCCACCTCCAACGGACCCGTCGGGGCCTCCGCTCCCATTAACGAATGCAGCATCGTGCTCACATATGCCCCGACGTCCGCCCCCTCCACATCTTCAGGAAGGCCAAGAATCCTCAGGTTGTTCCTCCTTGCGTTGTTTTCCAGTGCCTCCAACCTCTCCACAAATCGTTTCTGGTGTGCCTCCTGTATCTCCGACTTCACCACCAGGCCCTGTATATCGTTCTCATTCTCGGCTGCTTTCGCCTTCACGACCCGAAGCTCCAGCTCCTGGGTCTTTTGTTCCTCCTTTAGCCCTTCGATCGCCTGTAGTATCGGGGCCAACAACTCTTTCTTCATTTCCTTTTTTATCTCCTCCATGCAGCATTTCAAGAACTCCTGTTGTTCAGGGCCCCATATGAAACTGCCACCTTCCGACGCCATCTTGGTTTTTGCTTGCCTTCCTTGCCGTTGTTCCAAAGGATCCGCTGCAATCCGGCCACTTTCCTCTCCTTTTTCCATCCGTGTCCAGGGGGAACACCCTCCTGGTTTACCGCACGGTGTTTTTAGCCGTTAAAATTGCCGTTGGGGCTCCTATCAAGAGCCCAAAAGTCCGTTTCACAGGGAGCTGCCGAAACGTGCGACTCAGCTGGTCATCGCCGCACCCGGAAGTCCCAAGCAGGCTTACATTAACAGTGCAATGAAGTTACTGTGAAAATCCCCGAGTCGCCACATTCCGCTGCCTGTTTGGGTACACTGAGGGCGAATTCAGAATGTCCAATTCACCTAACAAGCACGTCTTTCGGGACTTGTGGGTGGAAACCGGAGCACCCGGAGGAAACCCACACAGACAAGGGGGGAATGTGCAGATTCCGCACAGACAATGACCCAAGCCGGGAATCGAATCCGGATCCTTGGTGCTATGAAGCAACAGTGCTAACCACTGTGCTATCTTGATTTGAACAATGGCAGATTGTGGTCTGTCCATCACTTGTAGTGTAATGTGTATTCAGCCAAAAATCTGTTCAACATGATTAATGTGTTATGACACACTGATGAAAACAAGCTCACTATTGGTAGGGGTGACGTAGAAGATCAATTCTGCTCCTCACCTGAAACATGTACACAGGCATACACTCTCCCGAAGTGATCACCTGATAGAGATTAGGAAGGGGACCTGGGCTGCATAGCTGAATGGCGTCCTTTCATTCACACCAACGTGATTACATTTATCAGAGATTACACATCTTTCCAAATCCCTGTTCGCTGACCTTAATTTAACCACATCCTTCCAGTTCAGCATTCATATAATCACATATTAAGTTCAACACTTGGGGGAGTACTTTCTTCACACATGCAGTTGCAGCTTCAGCATCAGTGTCAGAGTGCCAGTTACATGTGTTAAAACAAACATGTTGGCTTGACATATACTAACAACAAAGTTCAAGTAATCCATTTTAGGTCTGTGCAGTCCTTAACCGATTGCAAGTTCTTAGGCTGGATTCTCCGATTGTGAGGCTATGTCCTCACGTTGGCGTGGGAACGGTGGCGTTTTACGCCCGGAAAATGCTGAGCAAAATGGCCACGGATCCTCCGGGTAGCTAGGGTGTGAGCATGCCTGCAGCGTAGAGCACCCGTGTCTAGCTGCCGATACGGCCTGGAGAATTGCCGGGTCCGTGGCCGCGCATGCGCACGGCAGCGGCCTGCAGAGGCCGTGCCGTGCAACATGGCGCCAGCTGCTCGCAGACCAGGCCTGCGAAATAGTGGCCCCCCTTTGGTTGGCTCGCGCGCTCCGGACCATCCCCCAACAGTACCCCCAGACCATGATAAAGTCCTCCTTGCCCACGGATTGGCTCTCCCCCTAACCCTAAATTTATTTAAAAAAAGAAAAACGGATAAGCATTTTTATCCACAATGGATAAGAAAAATGGGTAAACATTTGAAAAAAAAAAGGATATGGGAATGCGGACGGAGAAATGACACTAAGTGGGAAGCACCTTCAGATACCTGATCTGGCTATGAGAGGCCTACTTCAGGTCTGCACAATTCCCCAGAACCAGCATAACATACGCTTTTTGCAATGGCTATATTTCTGCCACAGTGAAAAAATGAGAAAGGAATTTTCTGTGTGGAAAAACCTGAGCTTGTGACAAACTTAACATAAAGTAGCCTCGAATGTCACCTGAGGACGGCACAGTGGCGCAGTGGTTAGCACTGCTGCCTCATGGCGCCAAGGAGCCAGGTTCAATCCCAGCTCTGGGAGACTGTCCGCGTGGAGTTTACACATCCTCCCCGTGTCTGCGTGGGTTTCCCCCCCACAACCCAAAGATGTGCAGGGCAGGTTAAATTGCCCCTTAATTGGGAACAAAAAGTAGAATGTCACTTGAGCTCCAAAAAGCAAAATAATTACCGGGCATAGGAATTGGGGGTAGGCCACTCGGCCCCTCGAGCCTGTTCCGCCATTCAATAAGATCATGGCTGTTCTGATTGTAACCTCAACCCCACATTCCCACATACTCCCGGTAACCTTTCACTCCTTTCCTTATCAAGAATCTATCTAGCTCTGCCTTAAAAATATTCAAAGATTCTGCCTTCCCCACCTTTTGAGAAGAGAGTTCCAAAATCTCACGACCCTCTGAGAGAAAAAGGTTCTCCTCATCTCTGTCATGAATGAGCGACCGTTTATTTTTGAACAGTTGCCCCTCTTGCACTAGATTCTCCCACAAGACAAAACGTCCTCTCCACATCCACCCTGTCAAGACCCCCCCAGGATCTTGTGACTGATGATGTCCCAAAGACTACAAGACGACCAGATTTCTCTGGCTGTTGGGATTCTCTGCTCCAGGCAGCAGCGTATCCCAGCCCACGAGTTTCCTGTCGGCGTGGGGTGGCTTCAATGGGAAATGCCATTGAAAAGAGGCGGGAAAGGGCGGCATTGCTGCCCCTCGACATCGAGGACCCGAGTTTGATCATGGCCCCAGGTCACTGTCCGTGTGGAGTTTGCACATTCTCCCCGTGTTTGCGTGGGTTTCGCCCCCACAACCCAAAGATGTGCAGGGTAGGTGGATTGGCCACGCTAAATTGTCCCTTCATTGGAAAAAAAAGAATTGGATACTCTAAATTTAAAAAAAAGAAAGGGGATGGGAAGAGACATTCACTCCACCAGAAGATGGCGCGCTGCTGAGAAACACGTGGCTGGGGGACTGGAGAAATTAGGGCAGCACGGTAGCACAAGTGGATAGCACTGTGGCTTCACAGTGCCAGGGTACCAGGTTCGATTCCCTGCTGGGTCACTGTCTGTGTGGCGTCTGCACATTCTTCCTGTGTCTGCGTGGGTTTCCTCCGGGTGCTCTGGTTTCCTCCCACAGTCCAAAGACGTGCAGGTTAGGTGGATTGGCCATGATAAATTGCCCTTAGTGACCAAAAAGGTTAGGAGAAGTTATTGGATTACGGGGATAGGGTGGAAGTGAGGGCTTAAGTGGGTCGGTACAGACTCGTGAGCCGAATGGCCTCCTTCTGCACTGTATGTTCTATGTTCAATGTGTTTCTTACTACAGAGCACTCTGAATCTACAATACATGTTCCACTTTGTATGTAGCAGCCTGATGCCTGCAGATGGCGCCAAGCATTCATTTTGTTTTGGTTCTTAATTAAATAAAGGGATTGAGATGCTCATTAAGATACAGCAACAAGATTTCTCACTTACATTGCAAAGCAGAGAAGGCAGTGTTGGATGCAAATGAATCACGCTCTTTAGTGACATTTCGCTTCATCTAACTGCACTCATGCAGAGCACATTGGTTGCAGTCTTTGAATGTTCATTTGTAAAACTGGGGGCTGCGAGCAGGCAAAGATTTGCAACGGTTCTTGGAGGCAGTAATTGCAGTGGCGATCTAAACTGGGTAATTTTCTGTGAGGGCGAAAATAGAGCACGGTGATGCAGTGGTTAGCACTACTGCCTCACAGTGCTGAGGACACGGGTTCCATCCCGGCCCCGGGTCACTGACCATGTGGAGTTTGTACATTCTCTCTGTGTCTACATGGGTCTCATCCCCACAACCCCAAGATGTGCAGGGTAGGTGGATTGGCTTTGCTAAATTGCCCCTTAATTGGAAAAATATAATTGGGTGGTCGGCACGGTAACACAGTGGTTACCGTGCACTGTTGCTTCACAGCGCCAGGGTCCCAGGTTCGATTCCCGGCTTGGGTCACTGTCTGTGCGGAGTCGGCACTTTCTCCCCGTGCCTGCGTGGGTTTCCTCTGGGTGCTCCGGTTTTCTTCCACATGTCCCTAAAGATGTGCTGTTAGGTAATTTGGGCATTCTGAATTCTCCCTCAGTGTACCCGAACAGGCGCCGGAGTGTGGCGACTAGGGGATTTTCACAGCAACTTCATTGCAGCGTTAATGTAAGCCTACTTGTGACAATAATAAAGATTATTATTATTTTAAAAAAAAGAAAATGGAGTGGTGGATTGTGGTGTGTTAATGCGTACGTTAGGGTGAGGGCATGTGTTACTGTGCATGTGTGGATTGAGGATAGTGGGAACCTCAATTTTCATTCGGATTGTATATATCCAGACCCACCCCTACAATATTGGAGTAACTGGAGCAGGGAGTATTAACCACACAGAGGAAAGCAAGTGACATAGACCTAGGATAGTTTTACACTTGAATGCTTTCTTCCAGGTCTTCACAGATAAGATTTGCTGAACTATTGATGCAGTGATTTCACGGCACTTACTGAGACAATGCCGAGATCTTTTCTATGGACTTTGTGTTCTAACACTAGCACTTAATCCTCCAGAAATCAAGAGTTCATCTCCACTATGCCTCCAGCATCTTGTACAACATGTAGCAAAGCTTGGTACTTGCACCTACTTTTATTGTTGGGTCCATTGTCTGTCAAAACATAACTCTTGTTTTCCTCAAAGGCAAGTCAGCATTTCATCAACTCAAAAGCTGGTCGAATAAACACCGACCAAAAACAGGCTCTTTTTGTCCCATGTTGCCAGCAGTGAGCAGTGCGAGAAAGGTGAACTCGCATGTGTTCAGCAAACAAGAGCGAGGTTGTACACTGATCCCCTGTCAAAAAGTGAATGCAGACAAATTCTCCGAGTGCCTTCAAATCATTGCCAGGCCAAACATTAGAGCCAGCTGCACAGCGAGTTCCATGCAATCAGACTTCAAATCTTTACCAAATGCCATGCCTTAACCCTCAGACTGAAATGCTCTCCTGAGTGTTTCCCTGCCCTCCCCCCCTCAAGTGTCTAAAGAGGCCAATTTTTTCTACTTGCTCTCACTCCTAACCTGACTGAAGCTCCTCGTAGATGGATTTGAAATAAATCGAGAGAGACAGATTGTTTCGTTTAGGATTAAAGGGTTGGCAGCATCCAGTTTGCTTAAGAACGAAACATGCAACTGATTATTAGGACAGCTATTGGGAGATAGCCTAATTAAAAAAAGATCTATTTTATAACTGTCAGCTAAAAGTTGCCCTTAATTCCCTTTTTTGGGGATCTTTGGAAAACACTTCAATCTGGGTCAATATGGATTTTTAAAGAATCAAATAATATAAGTTGTATTAAATAGAGACTGATTGTGTTTCACCAATACTGCAATCAGGTGAATACTGCCCATTTGTAATAAAAATGTAAGTTTACAGTCTCTGATCTCCTAAACGGTCTGTTGGGTTTAGGCTTAATCGGTGTCAATGTTTTATGAAAGACGAAAAGCTTTGCATTTATATAGCACCTTCCACAATCTCATGACATCGCAAAGTGCCTTCCAATCATTGAAACATTTTTGAAGTGTAGTTACTGTTGTTATGTAGGAAAGACAGCAGCCAATTTGCAGAGAGCAAGTTGCTTCAGGAAAAATTATTGGCCAGGACACTGGGGGAATACACCTCGCTTTTCTTTGTAATGATGCTGTGGGATCCTTTAGAAGCCTGAGGGAGCGGGGTGGGCACGACAGTTGATACTTAATATGATGACTGAAAATAAGTCAAATGCTGCTCTTACTGCATGTGATTCTTCGAATGTTGCCAGTGTGTTGGGGATGAATAGTGAAATCCCTTTTGTTATATGTAGAAACAGAAAACAAGTTGTCATGCACATAATAGCAATGTCCCAAAGACTCCCTATTATTAAGCTCCAATTTACAGCTACTGAATATGGCTGAATTCTGTTCTACTATTTGGGATTCTTGGATGTTTACTGGTATTTTGAGGATCGGATTCTATTGTCCTTCCATTTTTCCATTGAATACAGAAATCTGTGGCTCCAATCATACTCCCATACATACAGTCCCTATGGAATATATAAGCATACAAATTAGGAGCAGGAGTGGGTCGTTCGAGCCTGCCCCACCATTCAATCAGATCATGGCTGATCTGATTGTAACCTCAACCCCACATTCCTGCCGACCCCCAATAACCTTCCACCCCCTTGTTAATCAAGAATCTATCCAGCTCTGCCTTAAAAATATTCAAAGACGGGGGCAGCACGGAGGCGTAGTGGTTAGCATTGCTGCCTCATGGCACCGAGGTCCCAGGTTCGATCCTGGCTCTGGGTCAGTGTCCGTGTGGAGGTTGCACATTCTCCCCTGTTTGCGTGGGTTTCGCCCCCACAACCCAAAGATGTCCAGGTAGGTGGATTGAACACACTAAATTGCCCCTTGATTGGAAAAGATGAATTGGGTACTCTAAATTTATATTTTAAAAAATTCAAAGGCTCTGCTTCCACCGGCTTTTCAGGAAGAGAGTTCCAGTGACTCGCAACCATCTGAGAGAAATAAATTCTCCTCATCTCTGCTTTTAATGGGTGACCCCTTATTTTTAAACAGTGACCCCTAGTTCTAAGTTCTCCCACAGGAGGAAACACCCTCTCCACACCCACCTTGTCAAGGCACCCCAGGATCTTGGAGGGATTTACAGGGATTGTAAGATACATGTAGAGTGATAGAATTCACCTCACTACTGTAGAGAACTGTATCAGGTGAGCAAGGGAATAGAGATGGGGTAGGGGATGGCACAGCAGGAGATTCCAACCTTATTATAGCTGCACTGATAGAGTCCTGCATGAATGGTAGGCCTACGGGATTCTCCGCCGGCGGGATTCACCGTTTTGCCGGCTCCCGGAGCTTTCCCGACGCCGTGGGGCTGCCCCACAATGGGAAACCCCATTGACCGGCTGGCGTAACGGAGAATCCCGCCGGCTGGTCGGGGCCGAAATGTAGCGCAGCGAGGCGGAGAATCCAGCCAATGGTTTGCACCAACCGGTGCTCTGTGCCAATGAAGGTAATCTCCAAGGTTCCGGTGAAGGCTGCTGCTCAAAGTACATTGAAATGCCAATCAATGTCAGTGCTGGGTCAGTTCTGACAATCAAACATAAGAATCTTTTGGGCAACAGGGAAAGAGATGGGGCTGGGGGGTGGGGGCTGGTAGAAAGGGGAAACAGAGGATCCATGGACATGGAAACAGATAGAGAAACGTTTTGGAGAATTAGTGAGAACTGTGAAGAAAGCCATGCAAAAGGAGGACAGAAGAAGGGAAAATGAAAGGAAATAGCTGCAAGATGAAGGAAATGTTCAGAGAAAACGAAGCAGAGGGAAAAATAAATCGCACAAGAAAACTGAAGCAAAATTCACTCTAACCAGGAGGAGACTGCGAGAGAGACACAGAAATGGAAAGAAATGGGGAATTCTGCCTTCGTTGTCGAGCTGAATGGATTCTCCATCTATTAACCAGTCCATCTGGGCTCGAGAGAAGCTGAGCTGTTTTACATTAGGTATGGTCTACTTTTTACAAAGAGAGAGGTTAGTGAAGTGAAACAGGTGGGCCTGAATTGCTTTGTGCACCATTAATAACAAACATGTTAACACATTCATATGCATTCCTTTGCCCGCTATTTTAACTAAGGCCCCATGCATTTTCTGGAACAGTGGGTAGAGGAATTTCCTACAAACTCAGGCCTGCATTTGATCCTAACACTGTAGCTCAACTTCAACTCAAAGAAGCGTTAATTGAGCAGCAACTATTTCCTTGTTTTTAAATACGCAACCTGGATTTCAGTTCCTCTACCCTGAATTCCTCCATTTTCTTGCTGAGTGTGTCGCTCTCTTAAGATACAATATTTCATATTTGGAACAGCAGATTTCCCTGTTCTGCCCACCCTGAGGCCAGAAATTCCCGCCAGAGGTCGATGAACCTATCAACGGTCCGTCAAGCATTCCGTCCCGCCCGCGGCGATTCCCGCAGCAGATGGGACCACAAATTAGGTGTTGTGATAGAAGACAAGTAGTTTGCCATGTTAGGCAATGGCCAAATGCCCAGCAAGCAAAGTAATGTGAGGCAAGAGTATATGGATATTAAAAGGAGAATCTCTGGCGCCTTGATACTCAGAAGACTAGCTGCACCCAAGAGAAAAAAGAGCTGTTTTATATTAGACATGGTCCTTTTCCTAACAGAGGATAGAACGATGCCAAGTTGGTCGAACCTTTGAAGCAGGTGGGCTGAATTGTACTGATGTGGTATTAATAATGAAGGAAAATGGAAATCAGCGACAGGGCAAGGGAAAAATAGCACGGGACAAGTGTAAGTCTGTCAGCTATAATTGAAAATATCTAGTCAGTCATCCAGCATCGGGCCAATGGAAGAAATTAAGTCAATTGAAGAAAATGCGTGAGAGCTAAAACCCATTCAAGACACGGCTGGGTCAGTGCAGACTCGATGGGCTGAATGGCCTCATCCTACACTGTGGAGATTCTATGATCTATGATTCTAAGCTTGGATTTAGCCATCGCGTAAGTAATGTTTTTTTTTCAGGACTACCCAATTTTTACCCAAGAAATTCTGGGTAGACGAATGTGATACAAAAAAGAAATCTCATAAAATTCCCACAGATGAGAGGAAAAGAAAAAGAGATATCCTTCGAAGAGATGCCAAGAGTTCACAAATGCAATCTTTCAACTGGAGATGAAAATAGAAAGTCAATTATTCTGAAATGGGAAAAGGGATAAACCTGTCCAACATGGCGTGGATTATTTGAAAATGTACAACTAACGGAGACATCTATCCACTTCCATGAGGTGAAGAACCTTTAACAACGAAGACTCTTTTCAACTTAATCCCAGCTGGTTCTAGCAACAAGAGAGAATGAGTTTGACGACACGGGGAAAGTTGCCTTTGCGACTTCACTGGGATTGTACATCTGAACTGGGTATTGCTAAGAGCGAGCAATGACGGACGGACTATCTAATAATTTTTCTATCAAAATGTTTACCAAGTGCTGTCTTTCCAGTCATTTACTGAATGCTGTTAATTCAATCATTTAACCAAGAAGATATAAGAACATACAACTTGCTACCACAGAGTATTAGTATCACAAGTCAACCGGAAAATCGAGGCGTGAATAGGTGTATAAAACTGCCAGTATTCCGATTTAAAATTCCTGCTGGTCTGAAAGTTTGAAGATTCCATAGAATCCATAGAATCTCTACAGTGCAGAAGGAGGCCATTCAGCCCCTCTCAGCCATTCGGAATGCACAATTGCAAGTTAATACAAACAATAATAAACTGCATAAATGACAAAGAGGGATGTGTTTAGCTGTGGTTGGTGAGACTGGAAAATAACATTCAGTTGTGCAAATGTGTAAGAATCTGTTACCTCATAAAACTGTAAGAAATTTACTGAATATCACAGAAAGCTTATGAAGGAAGCTTTTATAGCAGCCTGCTAGCTGAAAAACACAAAACAAGCCTGTTATCTCTGCCAAGGACATGTCTCCAGCACAGACATTCCTAATTAGGTCAGATCTCATGACCCATATGTAACCCAACTATCTGAGAGAAGGTTAAAACAGGCTCGGGAGAGGAAAATACCACTTTGGACAGCGAAGGGATTTTTGAAGTGATCGATGCTGGCCACTGTTTTTCAGTTAGAGGAAGACTGGGAGACAGAGTTCCCTCTAGCACCTCAGTTAGCTCGAGAAGAAAGACAACATGGCGGCACAGTGCTTAGCACTGATGCTTCACAGCATCAGGGACCAGGGTTAGATTCTGACCTTGGGTGACTGTGTGGAGTTTTGACTTTCCCTCCTGTGTCTGTGAGGGTTTCCTGTTTCTTCCCACAGTCCTAGATGTGCAGGTTAGGTGGACTGGCCGTACTAAATTGCCATTTTGTGTCCAGGGCTGTGCAGGTTAGGTGGGGGAGTAGAGTGCTCTTCCAGAGAGTCGATGCAGTCTCGATGGTCCGAATGGTCTCCTTCTTCACCGCAGGGATTCTATGACAAAGGAGAAGACAGCTGCGAATGGAGGAGACAAGAGACTGCTGTCCCTAGCTGCATAAATCGGCGTTTTCGTCCTGCATGACTGGCAGATTGTCCTTGCTGTTATTGGTCGTATGCTTTTCTTGTCTGTTTAGCTTTTGTATCATATTTAAATTGTTGCTTTTTAGTAAACTACATAATAAAGTATTGTAAAATCACTTATGAACTCAACCCCCTTTCTGGGTAATCTTGCCTCCAAAAGGTGTAAGTTCATACACCTATATACTGATATGTTACTGTTCCTTGTCAGTAGAAATTAGTGTCAGTGAAGCTAGTCCTGGAGGAGATCTTGTGGCACAGTGGTAGCGTCCCTACCTCTGGGACAGACAATCTGCGTTCTGGATGGTCTTCAATCTGGATCGTCATGGGGGAGGTGTGTTTGCAACATGGGCAAGTAAGTTGATTGTTAGTCTGTAAATCCTTCTGATGAACATTGGGAAAGGAGTAGCCCATCAAACATGCTCTGCCATTCAACACAGGCCATGGCTGATCGGGTATTTCAATTCTATCAGTCTCTACACTATACATACTCAGTGACTGAGCTTCCGCAGCCCTCTGCGATAGAGAATTCCAAAGATTCACAACCCCCTTCGTAAAGAAATTTCTCCTAATCTCAGTTTTAAGTGGCTTCCCCCTTATTTTGAAATTGTGCCCCCTGGTTCTAGATTCCCCAACCAAGGGAACCATCTTACCGACATCTACCCTATCTTATTCCTTTAAGTATTTAGTAGGTTTCAATGAGATCACCACTCATTCTTCAAAACTCTGGAGAATACAGGGCCAGTTTTTCCAATCTCTATTTGTGAGGCAGTCCCCTCCAGGTGTGGTCTAACCAAGGCGCTATACAATTGAAACAAGACCCCTCTACCCCTGTACTAAAATCTTGCAGTAAACATCCATATTTCATTGGTCTTCCTCATAGCTTGCTGCGCCTGTAAGTTAGCCTTCAGTGACTTATGGACAGGGCACCCAGGTCCCTTTGTATATCTACACTTTCTAATTCTTACCATTTAGGAAATACTTTGTACATCTGTTCCTTCTACCAAAGTGCATAACCTCACATTTTTCCACATTATATTCCATCTGCCATATTCTTGCCCATTCACTAAGTCTGGCCAAATGGCAAGCGTCAAGAGTTTCCTAGTCAGACATACTCCATAAAATGATGACAAACTTTGCCAAGCATAACCGTGGACCAATCCAATGGAAATCCACGGGCACCAACGCCGTTTAGGGGCACAGTACCTCAAGGAAGAGGAAACCGTACCAGACTGCCAAAGAAACAGATTTTTGGTGCTGCAATTGGCCATGGCCTGCAAAGAGCCATCTGCTTCTCTCTCCACTACAGAAAGAGGGGTCATTGGTTATATAGAGCTTGAGGAGCACCATTCCAGGGGTGTGGGATCAGACATCCATGAACAACCAGAGCTTGTTTGGGGATTGAGCTGTTTGTATCATTCTGTCACACACACTAGCCATCCGAAACTCCCCCAAAACAATGAGTTTATTTCACCTCATTGGAGGTCTTAAACCACCAATCAAATTATCCTGGGATTTGTCTGGGCGGGGAAGTCCCTGCGGGTGAGGAAGGTGATGCTCGTGTGGAGCAGAGGGGAGGGGGGGCTGGTGTTGCTGAATTTTAGCAACTACTACTGGGCGGTCAGCATAGCGATGATAAGGAAATGGATGGTTGGCACGGGGTCGGTCTGGGAGCGGATGGAGGCTGCTTCGTGCAGTGGTACCAGTTTGGCAGCCCTGGTTACGGCGCCTCTGCTGCTCCCGCCGGCGCGGTACTCCACCAGCCCTATAGTGGTGGCAGCTTTGCGGATCTGGGGCCAGTGGAGGAGGCATATAGGGGAAGTGAGAGCATCGGTGTGGACCCCAATCTGCGGCAATCACCGATTTGCCCCGGGGAACATGGACGGTGGGTATCGACTGTGGCGGAGGGCGGGGATTGTGAGGGTGGGTGATCTGTTCCTGGAAGGGAGCTTCCCGAGCATGAGGGCGTTGGAGGAGAAGTTTGGGCTGGCGGGAGGGAATGACTTTAAATACTTACAGGTGCGGGATTTCGTGCGCAGACTGGTGCCGCCCTTCCCACGCCTCCCGCCAAAGGGGAGGCAGGACATCGTAGTTTCTAGGGGAGAGGTAGGTGAGGGTAGAGTCTCAGATATTTACAAAGAACTAATGGGAGCAGAGGATACACAGACTGATGACCTGAAGCTTAAGTGAGAAGAGAAGCTCGGGGGGGAGATGGAGGACGGTATTTGGGCAGAAGCTCTGGGCAGAGTAAACACGACCGCAACATGCGCCAGACTCAGTCTGATCCAGTTTAAGGTCGTGCACCGGGCCCACATGACGGTGGCCCGGATGAGTAAATTTTTCGGGCTGGAGGACAAGTGTGCCAGATGCGCCAGTGGACCGGCTAATCATGTACACATGTTCTGGTCGTGCCCTAGGCTCAGGGGGTACTGGCAGGGATTCGCGGGTGTTCCGGGTTTTGTCCCGGGTTTTGAAAATTGGGGTGGTAATGAGTCCTGAGGTGGCAATCTTTGGGGTGTCGGAGGACCCAGGAGGAGAAGGAGGCCGACGCCTTGGCCTTTGCTTCCCTGGTAGCCCGGCGATGAATACTGTTGGCATGGAGGGACTCAAAGCCCCCGAAGACCGAAGCATGGCTATCAAACATGGCAAGCTTTCTCGGTCTAGAAAAGGTTAAGTTTGCCTTGAGAGGTTCACTATTGGGATTCGCCCGGAGGTGGCAGCCATTCATTGACGTCTTCGCGGAGAATTAATCGTCAGCAGGGGTGGGCGGGGGGGGGGGGGGCTAGGGTAGTGTAGAGTAGGGGGTGGTTTAGGGCGGTCCTTGCGAGAATGGAGTTGTGGTTTGCACTATGTGTTATTTGCTTTTCCTTTTGTACATTACTATACAATGTCATTGGTTTAAATGCCAAAAATACCCCAATAAAATTGTTTATTAAAAGAAACCCACCAATCTTTCAGTTAACAGGCAAACATGCCAACCAACTGTGCCACCGAGGATCATACTTTTTAAAAAATATATATTTTTATTCTCCTCCTTTTTCACATTTTCTCCCACATTTACACCCATCAACAATAAACAATAATCAGCAAGATATGTCAATCCCCATAATAACACCGATCCCATCCGCCCACCAACCCCCAAACCTCAGCCCACATGTTTACATAAACAAATGACAGAAAGGAATCAGGGATTAACCGTAGTCACCCTTAATCTACACAGCCCCCCCCCCCCGCCCAACTAATGTTCGATGTTATCCAGTTCTTGAAAGTGCATAATAAATAGTGCCCATGACTTGTAGAACCCCTCCGAGCTTCCCCTCAGTTCGAACTTAACCTTCTCAAGAGTCAAGTATTCCGACAGGTCGTCCCCCCGCAACGCCAGGGCACTGGGTGGAGAGGCTGCTCTCCATCCCAGCAGGATCCGCCTTCGGGTGATCAACGAGGCGAAGGCTATGATATCTGCCTCCGCTCCCGTTTCCACCCCTGGCTGGTCCGACACCCCGAATATGGCCTCCTGGGGACCCGGGTCCAGTTTCACACGCACCACCTTGGAAATTACCCTAAACACCTCCTTCCAGTACTCCCCTAGCTTTGGACAGGACCAAAACATATGAACGTAATTCGCGGGCCCCCCCCCGCAACGCTCACACACATCCTCTACTCCTTCAAAAAATCGGCTCATCCTCGCCTTCGTGAGGTGCGCTCTATATACCACCTTCAGCTGTATCAGCCCCAACCTTGCACATGAGGTGGAGGCATTCACTCTCCGGAGCACCTCACACCAGACCCCCTCCTCTATAACCTCTCCCAGCTCTTCCTCCCACTTTGCTTTGATCCCTTCCAGTGGTGCCTTATCCTCTTCCAGAATAGCTCCGTACACCGCTGACACTGCCCCCTTCTCCAGTCCCCTTGTCGTCAACACCTCCTCCAGCAATGTGGAGGCCGGTTCCTCTGGGAAGCTCTGTATCTCCTTCCTAGCAAAATCCCGAACCTGCATGTACCTAAACACTTCTCCCTGTTCTAGCCCATACTTCGCTTCCAGCTCCCTCAATCCTGCAAACCGACCCCGAAGAAACAAATCTTTTAGCGTCTTAATCCCCTTCTCTTCCCATTTCCGAAAACTTCCATCCCACCTCCCTGGCGCAAATCTGTGGTCCCCCCGAATCGGCATTTCCCTTGACCCTAAACCCAACCCGAAGTGTTAGCGAAACTGCCTCCAGATTTTCAATGAAGCTATTATTACCGGACTCCCTGAATATTTCCCCGGTATCTGGAGCGGCGCTGTTGCAAGTGCCTTCAGCCCCGACCCCCTGCACAAACTCTCCTCCATTCTGACCCACTGAGAATCCACCCCTCTGACCCAGCTCCGCACTTTCTCCACATTCGCCGCCCAGTAGTAGTACAACAGGTTCGGGAGACTCAAACCCCCTGCCTGCCTTCCCCTCTGTAGCAGCACCTTTCTCACTCTGGCCGAATCGATGCCTGCCCCAAGGTGTGCGGACCATCGACATATGAAGTCTCCCTGGAAAAAGACTTTGGCAGGAAAATCGGTAGGCATTGAAAAATAAACAGGAATCGCGGCAACACATTCATTTTAACCGCCTGTACTCAACCTGCCAGTGACAGAGGAAGGCCGTCCCACCTTGCCAGATCGGCTTTCACTCTCCCCATCAAACTAGTGATGTTGTACCTGCGAAGCCTCCCCCACTCCCGGGCAACCTGCACCCCCCGATACCTAAAATGAGTCCCTGCTCTACGGAATGGCAGCCCCCCCACCTCTGCCCCCACCCCCGGCTGAGACACCACAAAGTACTCACTCTTGTCCAGGTATAACTTGTACCCCGAGAAAGACCCAAATAGCTCCAATATTCCTCCTATCGACGCACTCGGCTCCGACACATACAGCAGCAAGTCGTCGGCATATAAGGACACCCTATGCTCTATTCCCCTCCCGCACTATTCCTTTCCATGTTCCCGAACTTCTCAATGCGATGGCTAACGGCTCAATCGCAAATGCAAACAGCAGGGGGGACATAGGACATCCGTGTCTCGTCCCACGGTGGAGAGAGAAATATCTCGAACTGATATTATTTGTGCGGACACTCGCCTTCATTTTCTTATATAATAGCTTTACCCAGTTCACAAACCTTGGTCCAATCCCAAACCGCTCCAGCACTGCCATCAGGTACCTCCATTCTACCCAATCAAATGCCTTCTCGGCGTCCAATGCCACAACTACCTCTGTTTCCTTTCTTTCCGCCGGTGCCATAAGAACGTTCAAAACCATCCTAATGTTCGAAAACAGCTGCCTCCCTTTCACAAACCCCGGCTGATCCTCCCCTATTACCTTCGGAAGGCACTCCTCCAGCCTACCCGCCAGTACCTTCGCCAACACTTTTACGTCCACATTCAGAAGTGATATGGGCCGATACGACCCACACTCCGTCGGATCCTTATCTTTTTTTAGTAACAGGGAAATCGTGCCTGCCCCAAGGTTTGCGGCAACACCCCCTTCCCTATCGCCTCCTCAAACATCCCCACCATCAAGGGTGCCAACCTATCCTTAAATTTTTTATAATATTCCACCGGAAACCCATCCAGCCCTGCCACCTTCCCCGACTGCATCCTCCCAATCGCATCCTTTATCTCCTGCTCCACTATTGCTCCTTCTAATGTAGCCCTGTCCCCCTCTCCTAGCCTCGGGTACTCCAACCCATCGAGAAATTCCTGCATCTCACGGTCTCCCCCGAGTGGCTCTGACTTGTACAACTTCTCATAAAACTCCTCAAAAACCTTGTTAATCAGCACTGGGGCCACCACTAACTTCCCTGCCCTATCCTTCTCCTGAAGAATTTCCCTTGCCGCTGCTTCGCTCCGGAGCTGACCTGCTAACATACTTCCATGTTAACTTATCTCCATGTTCATAAACTGCACCCCTTGCTCGTCTCAGTTGGCGCACCGCCTTCCTGGTGGACAGTCGGTCGAAGCGCGCCTGTAGTTCCTTCCTCTTTTCCAGCTTCGCCGGGTCCCCATCCTCTGCATGTCTCCTATCTACCTCCAACATCTCATCTATTACCCTCTGCCACTCCAACCTCTCCTCTTTATCCACCCTGGCCTTAAACAAAATTACCTCACCTCTCACCACCGCCTTTAGAGCCTCCCAGACGACTGCCTTCGACACCTCACCCGTACAATTGAAACCTACATATTCCTTAATTACCTTTCAATTTTCTCACAGAATACTTGGTTCCCCAAAAGCCCCACATCCAGTTTCCACCGCGGTCTCTGCGCTGCCCCCTTCTCCATATCCACCCAATGTGGAGCGTGATCTGACACTGTAATTGCAGAGTATTCCGACCCCTTGACTCCAGCCAGCAAAGCCTTCTCCACCACAAAAAAGTCGATCCGCGAGTATACCTTATGGACCACTGAGAAAAACGAATACTCCCGTTCCCTTGGGTGCAGGAACCTCCAAGGGTCCACCCCTCCCATTTCCACCATTAGCCCAGCCAGTGCCTTCGCCCCCTCTGATGGGACCAGCGAGCGCGGCCGTGATCTGTCCAACCTTGGCTCCTGCACCAAGTTCCAGTCCCCTCCCACAATCAGCTCATGCGTGTCCAAGTCGGGAATAGCCCCAAACACATTCCTCGTGAATCCCACATCGTCCCAATTGGGACCGTATACACTTAACAGCGCCACAAATTTCCCCTCCAGTGCCCCTGTCACAATCACATATCTACCCCCCTGATCTGCCACCACCTTCTCCATCTGGAAGCGTACCCTTTTGCTGACCAGCACCGCTACCCCTCGAGCCCTTCCATCAAATCCGGAGTGAAACACTTGGCTAACCCAGCCCTTTTTAAGTCTCACCTGGTCCTTCACCCTCAAGTGAGTCTCCTGCAGCAATGCTCCATCGGCTTTCAAACTTTTAAGATGTGCAAGCACCCTTGACCTCTTGACCGGACCTCCTAGCCCTCTCACGTTCCACGTGATTATCCTTACTGGGGGTCTCTCACCCCCCCCCCACCTTTCTTATCCACCATCACCATACCACCGGGCCCTGCCCCATAAGCCTGACCCGCCCCTGTCCATTGTTAACATCGAACCCCTTCCTCCCCCTCCCAAGAACCCCCCAACAAAAACATCTCCCAACATCCATCCCTCCAGCCCTCTTGCTCGCCTCGTAGGCCCATTGAAGCCTGCTATCCAGGCTCCAACGTCCGAAGTCCTCCTCTCACCTCACCCCCGTTCACTAACTGCCTTTAGTTAGCTAGGGCGGGTGGCTCCCCCACCCGCCAATACCTCTCGCCCCCTTCCGCCCAGTCCCAGAGAAAGAAACATCAAAACAAACCCAACAATCCAACCCCTACAATTCACTAATATAACAATGGGCAGCACGGTAGCACAGTGGTTAGCACAATTGCTTCACAGTTCCAGGGTCCCAGGTTCGATTTCAGCTTGAGTCACTGTCTGTGTGGAGTCTGCACATCCTCCCCGTGTGTGCGTGGGTTTCCTCTGGGTGCTCTGGTTTCCTCCCACAGTCCAAAGACGTGCAGGTTAGGTGGATTGGCCATGATAAATTGCCCTTAGTGTCCAAAATTGCCCTTAGTGTTGGGTGGGGTTACTGGGTTATGGGGATAGGGTGGCGGTGTTGACCTTGGGTGGGGTGCTCTTCCCAAGAGCCGGTGCAGACTCGATGGGCCGAATGGCCTCCTTCTGCGCTGTAAATTCTATGATAATCTATGATAAACATTTAACCGCCGCAACACAGAACGTCATTAACTTGAACTCTGTAACAATGCAAAGAGAAGTAAATTTCAATACAAATCAGTAAAAAGAAAGTTGTAACATTTGTACATTTTCCAGCCGCTCAAACACAGTCCACAGTCTCTCTTCCAGCTCCGCTCCTCACGTCTGTCCCAAGCCTTCTGCCCTCACGAACGCCTCAGCCGCCTCTTCTGTCTCAAAATAAAAGTCTTTGGCGTTATATGTTACTCTCAACTTCGGCGGGTACACCACACCAAATCGCACCCCCTTCTTGTACAAAGCCGCCTTCACTCGCCCAAACGCCCCTCGTTTTTTTGCCAACTCCAACGTCCAGTCCTGGTAGATCCGAACCGCAGTAACATCCCACAACACCTCACGCTCCTGCTTCGTCCAGCTTAATACTTTCTCTTTCATGCAAAACCTATGGAAGCAGATAATTACTGCCCTTGGCGGCTCGTTCACTTTGGGCTTCGGCCTTAATGACCGATGAGCTCGGTCTAGCCCATACAGGGTGGGGCTCTCACCCTCCCCCATCAGCTCCGCCAACTTCTTAGCGAAGTATTGCGTTGGCCTTGGGCCCTCTGTCCCTTCGGGTAAGCCGACAATTCTCAAATTGTGCCGCCTTGAGCGGTTTTCCAAGTCTTCCAGCTTTGCTCGGAGCCCTCTGTTAACCTCCACCACCCTCCGCAGCTCGTCCCCCATCGAGGTGACCTGGTCGCTGTGTCGTGTCACGGCCTCCTCCACCTCCTTCATCTTCTTGCCCTACTCTCTTCACCTCGGCCAATGCCTTTGCCACCTGCACCCTCAACACGACCGCCATCTCTTTCCTCAGGACCTCCATCTGCCTCACCAAACGTTTTTCCAGCTCCACCACCATCACCTCGGTCATCTTCTCACCGTAAGTAGTGCGGTCCCGCCTTGCAGTTCGGCTTCCACCATCCTGTCAACACTTTTGCTTTTGCTCGTCTTCTCCTTCGGCGGCGAACCTGCGTTTCCTCCTTTCTTCGACGCTGCTTTTCGCATCCTTTAGCGGCTTATTGTTTTTTATCTTCTTTCCTTTCTCCTCTCTCCCTCTTCACCCTCCTGCCCTTCATCAATCTGACATTCTTCTTTTTTGAGAAAAAAAAACGTTTACCAAACTTCCTTAAATCTTCTTTTTTCTCCTCTACATTCACCTGGAACCAGACTTCAAACTTCTTCTTCCTAGGTGGGAGCCATCCGACGTGGAGCACCCTCCCTACATGGCGCCCAGGCCTCGGGCCTGCCGCCTCGGCCTCCTCGTAGCTCCGCCCCCGCTGCTCTGACCTGCCGGGCCCGGCGCCTCAGCCCCCGACACCCGCGCGGGGTTCTTCGCCGGTTTTTAAACCAGCCCCGCTGGCAGCTCGTGGCAGCCCCAAAGGCCGACGATAGACGGGGAGTGCGTGAGGACTCGGGGATTTCCCTGAAATCGCCGCGAATCGCGGCCACCGACGGGAGCTCTTGTTATTGCGGCCGCCCTGCTCGTCCACGCCACCGGAAGTCCTCCGAGGATCATACTTAGCTACAATGTACTCAGGTCTGTGTAAATATTAGACTGACATCTGGGGCGCGATTCTCCGACCCCCCTACCGGGTCGGAGAATCGCCGGGGGCTGGTGTGAATCCCGCCCCTGCCGAGTCCCGAATTTTCCGCCACCAGAGATTCGGCGGGGGCGGGAATCGCGCCCCGCCGGTCGGCGGGGGTGGGAATCGCGCGGGCCGGTCGGCGGTGTAGCCAGTTAAAATGGCTAACTCCCGATTTAGAATGGCTAACTCCGGATTTAAAATGGCGAACGGCAAAGGCTGTTGGGAAAGTCAGCCAACAGGACACAAACAAGCAGCTGCGGGTTGAGTGTGTATTTACCTCTGGAAAGGCCAGACAAGATCGATACCGGCAACCATCAGCATAACAAAACACCAGCCATCTGTATATTAATGAGCAATCCCCGGGAACAATGAGCAACATTTAGATACATAAAGCCAATCCAGACTCGTCGGCGCCAGCAGAAGCTTACACAAAGGGAGGTGAACGACCACCTCAAGACCGCCCATCGATCAGGGAACCGCTCCAGCATTGGAGAAAATCGAACCAAGCGATTGGGACAAAGTCCAATCACTTGGAACCAGGTACAGGGTCCGCCCCGAAAGGCAGGAAGCCCCTGGGGACTATAAGAACCAAGCCCAAGTTCAAATCGTTCTTCTTGACCGGGTCACTCAGCAACACGAACCAACCCTTGACAGTGACCGGTCCAGCCACCACTGATATCCAGTAAGTCTTACTTCAATGCTCGCTACGAGATAGGCACTCCTAGCTACCAATCTGTACCAACTTCAAATCCCGCAGGCTCAGAACCCGAACGAAAGGCCATTCGTTTCCCTGACCTGGTGGGCCAGTTCCAAGTTAAGTATTGGCCTGTTAGTCGTGGAAGTAGCTTAGACGTAGAATTTATACATGAGTAGTGATTACTGTGTATAATAAATGTGCTTTGATTTAACTCTTACTAAGCGGTGTATTGGACTATTGATCATTACTCGGACTTGAACCACGTGGCGGTATCAGAAAGATACCTGGCAATTCAAGAGCAAAGGTGATAAAACAGAGCAATTAAACTAAGGCAAAAGTTAGCAACAGCGGCCCCACCCCCGTCGATTCTCCAGCCCGCGATGGGCCGAAGTCCCGCCGCTGTCAACCCTCTCCCGCCGGCGTGGATTAAACCACCTTTTGAACGGCGGGACAAGGCGGCGCGGGCGGGCTCCGGGGTCCTGGGGGGCGCGGGACGATCTGGC
This sequence comes from Scyliorhinus torazame, assembly GCF_047496885.1. NCBI lineage: Eukaryota > Metazoa > Chordata > Chondrichthyes > Carcharhiniformes > Scyliorhinidae > Scyliorhinus > Scyliorhinus torazame. Next base: position 243,003,084 of record NC_092708.1, read on the forward strand.
CCCGGGGGGTGCCCCCACGGTGGCCTGGCCCGCGATCGGGGCCTACCGATCCGCGGGTGGGCCTGTGCCGTGATGGCAGTCTTTTTCTTCCTCCTTCGCCATGGTCTTCATTATGGCGGAGGCGGAAGAGACCCCTGCCCCTGTGCATGCGCGGGGATGACGTCAGCAGCCGCTGACGCTCCCGCCCATGCGTCGCCCGGCGAAGACCTTTCGGCGCCGGCTGGCATGGCGCCAAAGGCCTTTCCTGCCAGCCGGCAGAGCGGAAACCACTCCGGCGCGGGCCTAGCCCCTCAAGGTGAGGGCTTGGCCCCGTCTCCGTACCTTTGGGGCGGCCCAACGCTGGAGTGGTTCCCGCCACTCCATCACGCCAGGACCCCCCGCCCCGCCGGGTAGGGAAGAATCCCGCCCCAGATGCCTGTTGCTATATTTCACCAACATTTTTGAGAAGCAACAAAATTCTGGGACACATAGTGCGGTAGATCTGCCCCATTTATACTGAAGGTTGAGTTTTACAACAACATACGCTGAGAATGCTTAATGGGTCGTAATTAGCTGCAACAGGGGTTATCTCATAGAGTGCTTGGTTAGTTAGTCTTTTGCTGCATTTTTCAGCTCAAGTTTGTTATGCCCCTTTTGGGGAGATGGGGAGATATTGGTCATGTGACTGGACTGGCAATCCAGTCGCCCAGGCTAGTGCTCTGGGGCCAGGGGTTCAAATTCCATGATAGCAGCTGGTAAATTAATTTAAAAATCTGGAAGTGAAAGCTGGTCTCAGTAATGGTGACCATGAAGCTATTGTCGATTGTCTTGAACACCTAAACTCTGGTTTGTTAATGCCCCTTGGGGAAGGAAATCAGCCTGGCGTCCTTACCTGTCCGGTCGACATGTGACTATGACTCCAGAACCACAGCAAAGTGGTTGACTCTTAACTGCCCTTTGAAATGGTCCAGAAAGCCATTCAGTTCAAGGGGCAATTAGGGATGGACAACAACTGCTGCCCTTGGCAGCGATACCCACATCCCATGAGAGAATAAAGAAAAAAGTATTGTTGGAAGTGCCAGCTGTAAGTGGCATGGTGAGGGGCTTCTGGGATCTTGGTGAATAACACACTTACCGTGCATTTTCCCAATCATTGTGGGTTGAAAAATGGACAAGGGAGGGAAGGAGGGTGAATTACAGAGGGTGAGTCTAATAACAACTCATCTCTGAGAGAGACAAAAAAGATTGACAAAGAAAAAGAGATGAAAAGGAAATGTTGCTTTATGACAACATTTTAGAGATCGCCAACATGACCTAGCAGAATGAGACTCCATGGGCGGGATTCTCCGACCCCCCCCACCCCGCCGGATCGGGGAATCCCTGGGAGGCGCCGTGAATCCCGCCCCGCTGCTCCGATGCCGGCTGCCGTATTCTCCAGCGCCGGTTTTCGGGCAGGGGCGGTCAGGGGCCATTGGCAGCCGCCCCCCCGGCGTATTCTCCGGGCCCCGATGGGCCAAGCGGCCGTCCGTTTTCAGCCAGTCCCGCTGGTGTGAAATGGGCATGGTCCCACATGGCGGGACCTGACTGATAGGCCGGCTGGTGCGGTCCTCGGGGGGGGCGTGGGGGGATCCGGCCCCGGGAGGGGCCCCCATGGTAACCTGGCCTGCGGGTGGGCCTGTGCCATGGGGGCACTCCTTCCTTCCGCGCCTGCCTCTGTAGGGTTCCGCCATGGCTGGCGCAGAGAAGACACCCCCTGCGCATGCGCAAGTATACGCCGGCCGGTCTGCGCATGCGCGGAACCACGCTGCCGGTTCTGCGCATGCGCGAACCAGCGCTGGCCCTCCGGCACCGGTTGGCATGGCGCCAACCCCTCCGGCGCCGGCCTAGCTCCCGGAAGTGCGGAGGATTCCGCAACTTCTGGTTGGCCCGACGCCGGAGTGCTTCGCGCCATTCTTGGCGCCGGCGCGGACTCAATCGCCGATTGCGGGAGAATCCTGCCCCACACTTTTTAATGCTCACTTTGTGGGCTAGAGAGGTTGCTTGACAGTCATTAACAATCATCACATTGTAAAGGGATACCAGTGCTCACGGCTATGAGATTTAACTTTGTATGGCAAATGGGCAGTGGTTAGCACTGGGACTACGGGGCTAAGGACCCGGGTTCGAGTCCTGGCCCTGGGTCACTGTCCGTGTGGAATTTGCACATTCTTCCCGTGTCTGCGTGGGTTTCACCCCCACAACTCAAAGATGTGCAGGGTAGGTGGACTGGCCACGCTAAATTGCCCCTTAATTGGGGCAGCACGGTAGCATGGTGGTTAGCACAATTGATTCACAGCTCCAGGGTCCCAGGTTCGATTCCGGCTTGGGTCACTGTCTGTGCGGAGTCTGCACATCCTCCCCGTGTGTGCGTGGGTTTCCTCCGGGTGCTCCGGTTTCCTCCCACAGTCCAAAGATGTGCAGGTTAGGTGGATTGGCCATGATAAATTGCCCTTAGTGTCCAAAATTGCCCTTAGTGTTGGGTGGGGTTACTGGGTTATGGGGATAGGGTGGAGGTGTTGACCTTGGGTAGGGTGCTCTTTCCAAGAGCCGGTGTGGACTCGAAGGGCCGAATGGCCTCCTTCTGCACTGTAAATTCTATGATAATCCAGTCTTAATTGGGAAAACAAAATAATTGGCTACTCGAAATTTTTTTAAAACCTTTGTATGGCAAACGTAATGGGCACTTGATGCACCAATTCATCACCTCATGGGTAGGTTGAGGGAGAGATGTGGGGCTGGATTCTCCGCTCCCTGACAGCGAAATTGCATTCAGCGAGGGGGCGGAGAATCCCTGATGACGCCAAAATCGGGGGTGGGCCGCTTTCGCGATGCGCCGCTTCCTGAACAGCAGCATACTCTAGGAGTACATTGTGCCACATATCCATGGCCTCAGGCCATTTCCCGAGGCCCGCCCCACAATGCTCTGTCCCCGACCGGCTGAGTTCCCGACGGCGTGGGACACGTGTGGTCTCACCCGTTGTGAACTTAGCGTGGCGGCTGCGGACTCAGTCCGGCGCCGCCACAGTTGGAGGTGGGCCGATCGGCGGGCAGGGGGGGGGGCTTCATTCAGGGCTGGGAGCACTGTGGGCAGGTGGTTCGGGGCGCTTGAACGGCCGATAGGGGGTACTAATTTTGCGGTCCGGGTCCACGGGCTGAATCCGCCATGAAGCACGGCGCGGCCGCTGCAGGTTGCCGCCGTGCGCATGCATGGCCACGGACCCGGAAATGCTCAGGGCCGAATCGGCAGCTAGAGCTTAGAGCTCTACGCTGTCTCCCTGCTAGCCCCCAGTAAAATGGTGAATCGGTGGCCTTTTTGCGCTAGTTTTCCTGGCATAAAACACCACCGTTTTCACGCCGGCATGGGGACTTAGTCTCCCAAACGGAGAATCCAGCCCATGGTCTTGGTGAGGTTAATGGCAGAGTGGCAAAAATGGTCCACCAACTTGTGGCAGTTCACAATTCAATGTGCATCACCTCCATGCTACAAGTATGAGCGATACATTAGTAATAGACATACATCAGTCACATGCCTACGTTGTTTCAGCAAATTGTGACCCAGTATCCTTACTGATGGAACTTTCCTGACAACTAGCAACAATGACACTGTTGGTCTGAGAACTTGTAAGCAGAGGAATGATGGAGCACTGACTTGCCTGCAGAAAATCGTGGGGTGCACCCCGGTATCTCCAAATGTAGCAGGGTCATTTACGTTCAGAAGGAAAAAAGAACACTTTCCACTCACAAAGCATCTTTCACAAACTCAGGACAATTCTAAAATATCCTGCTTCGGACACCACAAAGTAAGTTTCATTGCCTCAAATATATTAACAGCAAGTCTTTATTAACAATTCAGAACTATATACGCATATACAGTAGAGGGTACAGGTATGTGTTGACTCCATCCTAGGTCTTTAAACATCTCTGCCCATCTCTAGTCTGATCCTTACTCTGGGTCATGTGTCCTCTTGTATCACTGTGTGGGCAGTACTGTACTCAGTCCTCCATTAACCTCATGGAAACATAGAAAATAGGAGCACCCCTTTGAGCCTGCTCCGCCATTCATTATGATCATGGCTGATCACCCCAACTCAATCACCTGATCCCGCCTTTCACCCATATGCTTTGATCCCCTTCATCCCAAGTGCTATATCTAACTGCTTTGTGATCCTACCACTACAATTACAAATCACTGAACAGCCAATGAAATTATTTGAAATGGGAACTACTTCTCTAATGCAGAGCTTGAGAAGTCAAGGTAGAACAGCAAGGATACAAATGACCAGATATTATCTGTTTTTATGATGGTGCTTGAGGGATACATATAAATATCAGAGTCAACTTACACACCAATTGGCACCCCTTTCTCTTGTAGTATAAATTGCGGTGATTATTTGAAATTTGGCATTCTTGCTTTTGTCCTGATGAGTCTTAGGTGGAAAGCTTCAGTGGCTCTTTTCAGCAATAAATATTGCCCAGGACACTAGCGAGAACTCTGCTGCTCTTCATTCAAATAGTGCCATGTGATCTTTTACATCGCAACTGAGAAGGTGGATGGAGCCTTCCCATCTGAAAGTCATGGAGTTTTATAACACAAAACGAGGCCCTTTGGCCCATTGTGTCTGCGCCAGCCATCAAGCAACTATCCATTCTAGTCCCATTTCCCAGCACTTGGTCTGTAGCCTTGTACGCTGTGGTGTTTCTTTTTTTTAAAAAACATTTTTTATTAAGCTTTTCACAGAATATCAATAACAAAATGAAAAAGGAACCCAACGGGGTTAAATACAAAACACAGTCAAAAAACAACCCTCCATATCCCCCTCCCCCTGTACATAAATAATAAATTAACACCCCAACTTAACACAAAGCCAAGATAGCAAATATTTACACCCCCTCAGAACCCCCAGTGTAAATAAACATAAATAAAGTAAACCGCCACTCCCCACCGCCGCCCCGAGTTTCTGCTGCCATTGACCAATGTCTACCGTTCTGCCAGGAAGTCTAAGAACGGTTGGCACCGCCTGAAGAACCCTTGAACCGACCCTCTCCAGGCGAATTTCACCGTCTCCAACTTAATAAACCCCGCCATATCGCTGATCCAGGATTCCACGCTTGGGGGCCTCGCGTCCTTCCACTGAAGAAGAATCCTCCGCCGGGCCACCAGGGACGCAAAGGCCAGAATACCGGCCTCTTTCGCCTCCTGCACTCCCGGCTCCTCTGCAACCCCAAATATTGCGAGCCCCCAGCCCGGTTTGACCCTGGATCCTACCACCCTCGACACCATCCTTGCTACGCCCTTCCAAAATTCCTCCAGCGCTGGGCATGCCCAGAACATATGGGTGTCGTTTACTGGGCTCCCTGAGCACCTAACACACCTGTCCTCACCCCCAAAAAACTGGCTCATCCTTGTCACGGTCATGTGTGCCCTGTGCAGCACGTTATACTGTATGAGGCTGAGCCTCGCGCATGAAGATGAAGAGTTCACCCTCCCTGAGGCATCTGCCCATGTCCCTTCCTCAATCTCCTCTCCCAACTCCTCCTCCCACTTACCTTTCACCTCCACCACCGAGGCCTCCTCCTCCTCCTGCATCACCTGGTAAGTTTCCGAGATCTTCCCCACTCCCACCCACCCCCCCGAGAGCACCCTGTCCTGTACTGTGCATGGCAGCAGCTGTGGGAATTCCACCTGCCGCCTGGCAAATGCCCTTACCTGTAGATACCTAAAGATGTTCCCCGGGGGGAGCCCGTACTTCTCCTCCAACTCACCCAGGCTCGCGAACTTCCCGTCCACAAACAGGTCTCCCAACCTTCGTATCCCTGTGCTGTGCCGCCCCAAAAACCCTCCATCTGTCCTCCCTGGGACGGACCGGTGGTTCCCCCGTATTGGGGTCCACAGCGAGCCCCCAACTTCCCCCCTGTGCCGTCTCCACTGCCCCCAGATTTTGAGGGCAGCCGCCACTACCGGGCTCGTGGTATACCTCCTTGGAGGGAGCGGCAGCGGCGCCGTTGCCAGCGCCCCCAGACTCGTACCTACACAGGACGCTGTCTCCAGCCTCTTCCATGCAGCCCCCTCCATCACCCACTTGTGCACCATCGTCGCATTGGCAGCCCAGTAGTACCCACAGAGGTTGGGCACTCCAGCCCCCCCATCTCTACCCCGCTCCAGGAACACCCTTCTCACCCTTGGAGACCCTCGCGCCCACACAAACCCCATTATCCTCCTGTTGACCCGTCTAAAAAAGGCCTTCGGGTTAGAATTTAAAAAAATATATATCATAGAATTTACATTGCAGAAGGAGGCCATTCGGCCCATCGAGTCTGCACCGGCTCTTGGAAAGAGCACCCTACCCAAGGTCAACACCTCCACCTTATCCCCAGAACCCAGTAACCCCACCCAACATTAAGGGCAATTTTGGACACTAAGGGCAATTTATCATGGCCAATCCACCTAACCAAGGGATAAACATGGGGAGACACTAGAACAGGAACAAAAACCTTGGGAGCACCGTCATTTTGACTGACTGCACCCTACCCGCCAAGGACAGCGGCAACGCGTCCCACCTCTTGAACTCCTCCTCCATTTGCTCCACCAGCCTTGTGAAATGAAGCCTATGCAGGGCCTCCCAGCCCCTGGCCACCTGGACCCCCAAATACCTGAAGCTCCTCTCTGCCCTTTTTAATGGGAGCTCGCCAATGCCCCTCTCCTGGTCCCCTGGGTGAACCACGAACAGCTCGCTCTTCCCCATGTTGAGTTTATACCCCAAGAAATCCCCGAATTCCCTGAGGATCCTCATTACCTCCGGCATTCCCCCCACCGGGTCCTCCACATATAGCAGCAAGTCGTCCGCATAGAGCGACACCCTATGCTCCTCCCCACCCGCACCAACCCTCTCCAGTTCCTCGACTCCCTCAGTGCCATAGCCAGGGGTTCAATCGCCAGTGCGAAGAACAGGGGGGACATGGGACACCCCTGCCTCGTCCCTCGGTGCAACCGAAAGTACTCAGACCTCCTCCTGTTCGTGGCCACACTCGCCACCGGGACCTCGTACAACAGCCTGACCCACCTGACAAACCCCTCCCCAAACCCAAACCTCTTCAGCACCTCCCACAGGTACCCCCACTCTGCCCTATCGAAGGCATTCTCAGCGTCCATCGCCACCACTATCTCCGCCTCCCCCTCCCTCGCCGGCATCATGATAACGTTCAGAAGCCTCCGCACATTCGCGTTCAACTGCCTCCCCTTCACGAAGCCCGTCTGGTCTTCGTGGATGACCTGCGGCACTCAATCCTCAATCCTCGTGGCTGAGACCTTCGCCAGCACCTTGGCATCTATATTTAGCAACAAAATCGGCCTGTAAGACCCACACTGCAGGGGATCCTTGTCCCGCTTCAGGATCAAGGAGATCAGTGCCCGGGACATCATCGGCTGTAAAGCCCCCCCCTCTCTTGCCTCATTAAAGGTCCTGACTAACAGCGGGCCCAACAGGTCCATATATTTTTTATAGAATTCGACCGGGAAACCGTCCGGCCCAGGAACCTTCCCCACCTGCATGCTCCCTATCCCTTTGATCAGCTCCTCCAGCCCAATCGGGGCCCCCAGTCCCGCCACCAGTCCCTCCTCCACCTTCAGAAACCTCAATTGGTCCAGAAAGCGGCCCATCCCTCCCTCCTCCAGTGGGGGCTCGGACCAATACAATTCCTCATAAAAGTCCCTGAAGACCCCATTGATGCTATCCCCACTCCGCACCACACTCTCTCCCCTGTCCTTAACTCCTCTGATCTCCCTAGCTGCATCCCGCTTCCGAAGCTGATGCGCCAGCATCCGGCTTGCCTTTTCCCCATACTCATAAATCGCCCCCTGGGCCTTCCTCCACTGGGCCTCCGCCTTCCTGGTGGTCACCAGGTCGAATTCGGCCTGGAGGCTGCGCCTCTTCCTCAACAGTCCTTCCTCAGGCACCTCCGCATACCTCCTGTCTACCCTCTCCATCTCCCCCACCAGCCTCTCCCTCTCCCTCTGCTCTCTCCTCTCCTTGTGGGCCCTAATGGAGATCAGCTCCCTCCTAACCACCACCTTCAGCGCCTCCCATACCATCCCCACTCGGATCTTCCCGTTATCGTTGGCCTCCAAGTACCTCTCTATGCTTCCTCGGGTTCGCTCACTCACCTCCTCGTCCGCCAACAGCCCCACCTCCAAACGCCACAACGGGCGCTGGTCCCTCTCCTCCCCCAGCTCTAAGTCCAGCCAATGCGGGGCGTGATCCAAAATGGCTATCGCTGAGTACTCGGTATCCTCTACTCTCGCTATCAGCGCCCTGCTCAAAATAAAAAAGTCGATCTAGGAATAACCCTTATGGACATGTGAGAAGAATGAAAATTCCCTAGCCCCCGGCCTTGCAAATCTCCAAGGGTCCACCCCTCCCATCTGGTCCATAAACCCCCTCAGCACCTTAGCCGCTGCCGGCTTCCTACCCGTCCTAGATCTGGAGCGATCCAGTGCCGGATCCAACACCGTGTTAAAGTCTCCCCCCATTATCAGGCCCCCCACTTCCATATCTGGGATCCGACCCAACATGCGCCGCATAAAACCCGCATCGTCCCTGTTCGGGGCATACACATTGACCAGCACCACCCTCTCTCCCTGCAGCTTACCACTAACCATAACTTACCTACCGCCATTGTCTGCCACAATGCTCGACGCCTCGAACGACACATTCTTTCCCACCAAGATCGCCACCCCTCGATTTTTGGCATACAGCCCTGAATGAAACACCTGACCTACCCACCCCTTCCTCAATCGTACCTGGTCTGCCACCTTCAGGTGTGTCTCCTGGAGCATGACGACATCTGCCTTCAGCCCCTTCAGGTGCGCGAACACGCGGGCCCGCTTAACCGGCCCATTCAGTCCCCTTACATTCCAGGTTATCAGCCGGATCAGGGGGCTACCGGCCCCCATCCCCGCTGACTAGCCATTACCCCTCCTCGGCCGGCCACGCGCCCGCACCCCACGTTCCCCACGGCGACAGACCCCCGTCTCGACCCCCCTCCCACTCGCTCTAGCTCCTCCTTGACCATAGCAGCAGCAACTCGATCCCCCCCCCCCTCCCGGCTAGGACCCCTCCTAGCTGCTTTACTGCCCCCATTGCACTTCCGCAAGTCAGCTGACTTTCTGACCCCGGCCACTCCCGCCTCTCCTTCGACTCCTCCCATTCTGTGACACACCCTCCTCTTCCATTCCCCATCCACAGGCTCTCCACCTCCCCCTTCCATCCCAAGCGTGGGAAACAACCCTCGCTTCTCCGCCCCCGCCCCCTCCAGTCTTCAGTGCGGGACAAAGCCCACGCTTACCACCTACCCGGCCCCGCCCCCTCTGACGCAACTCCTTTTACAGGCCCAGTCCCCTCACCCTCGACTCGGGCATCCCCCTCCCCCTCCCCCTCGGGGCCCCATCACACTGCCGGTCATCAACCCCTGTTCCATTTGCTTACCCCCCTCCAAGAGCCCCCCCCGACAAACCCAACCAAAAGAGTGCCCAACCCGCCCTAACCACCCTCACCAAACCAGAAAGATTTAAAAAAACAAGGGCGAAGGACCCCCCTCAAAAGGTAACATATCAACCGCAATCCCCAAACGCCCATCCTGACCCTCAATCTGTGACCAGCTTCTCGGCCTGAGCAAAGGCCCACGCCTCCTCCGGAGACTCAAAATAATGGTGCCGGTCCTTGTAGGTGACCCACAGTCGCGCCGGCTGCAGCATGCCAAACCTCACCCCCTTCCTGTGCAGCACCGCCTTCGCTCGATTGTACCCGGCCCTCCTCTTCGCCACGTCCGCACTCCAGTCCTGATATATTCAAACCTCCGCGTTCTCCCACCTGCTGCTCCTCTCCTTCTTGGCCCACCTGAGCGCACACTCCCGATCAGCGAACCGATGAAGCTGCACCAGCACCGCCCGCGGAGGCCTGTTAGCCTTGGGCCTCCTCGCCAGCACTCTATTGGCTCTTTCCAGCTCCAGGGCCCCCTGGAAGGACCCCGCTCCCATCAGCGAGTTCAACATGGTGACTACATAGGCCCCCACGTCCGGCCCCTCCAGCCCCTCCGGGAGACCCAGAATCCGCAAATTCTTCCACCTCGACCGGTTCTCCATCTCCTTGAACCGCTCCTGCCATTTCTTGTGGAGCGCCTCGTGCGCCTCCACCTTTACCGCCAGGCCTGAGATCTCGTCCTCATTGTCGGAGATCTTTTGTCGGGCCTTGCGGATCGCCACCCCCTGGGCCGTCTGTGTCTCCAGCAGCTTATCAATAGGAGCCTTCATCGGCTCAAGCAGGTCTGCTTTAATCTCCCTAAAGCAGCGCTGGATAACCTCCTGTTGCTCCTGCGCCCACTGCTTCCACGCTGCCTGGTCCCCGCCCGCCGCCATTTTGTTCTTCCTCCCTCGCACCTTCTTCAGGTCCACCACCACTTTTTTAGTCGCCCCGCTCCTGGTAAAAGCCATATACTATCGGGGAATTGTTGTAATCTCCTTCCCACAGCGGGAAACATCGACAAAAATGCCGTTGGGGGCCCTGAAAAGAGCCCAAAAGTCCGTTTTCTGCGGGAGCTGCCGAATGTATGACTTAGCTCCGCATAGCCGCAACCGGAAGTCTACGCTGTGGTGTTTCAAGTGCTCATCTATGCCCCTTGGTTACTGATCCCTCTCCTGTGGAAAAAGGTTTCTTCTTATCTACCTTATCTGCGTCCCTCATAATTTTGCACAGGTCAATCAAGTCCCCCCTCAGCCTTGCCTGCTCTAAGGAAAGCAACCTCAACCTAACCAACCTATTCATAATTGAAACACTCCAGCTCAGGTGACATTTTGGCGAATCTCCTCTGCACCCTCTTGAGTGCAATCACATCCAGCCGAGACAACGGCTTCTACCAAAATACCACTCCCTTAATCCCACACTGGAAAATATCAACCAAGTTTACATACTTCAAAACTCCGGAGTAGGACTTGAATTTACAATCTCCTGACTCGGGGCAAATGAGCGACCAATGGAGCTACAGCTGGGAACTTTCCTTCATTGCTCTGCCAACAGGATTATGATGGTGTCTGTTAGAGGAGGCATGTCCAAGGGGCCCTGGGGAGATTGAACTTCTTCCTCTCCAGCCTCGATTGAGGGTCACCAACTGCAGCTTTCGCTGTCATTTTACAGCGAGGCAGGGCGAGAAGGCAGGCCACGAGTCTGCCCCAGTCGGAATGATGATCAGAGCCAGCACTATTGGCATCATTCTAAACCACACGCCAGCGGTCGAGCCAACTGAGCAAATCGCTCCCCTGAAATGTAAATATCAGCGGTTAAAATGGATTAAAGTCTTAATCGACAGGGATTTTTCCTGTTCAACTGGAACATGGAGATGATGCGGGACCGTCTATCAGGATAGAGTAAGCTAAAAGGTGAACCCCAGAGTACTACTCATTTCATCACATTCAATAAGCCTGAGCATTCCAATAAAAATGAAATAATTATCTTTCTAGCTCTCTCACGCAACCCATTTTTGAGAATTTTGCTCCAGTAACTAAAATTTTTTAAAAAATATATATTTTATTGAAATTTTTTTCCCTGAGCAACATTTTTCCCACTTACAAAACAAGCGAAACGATAACAGTAACAAAACAGAAATTTTTAAACTTTTTAACAATAATAATAATAATAATAATATACAAGGAACAAAACCTCGTACTCTATTGACCTATACTCAACTGAGCGTCCTCTCCACCACCCCCCCCCCCACCCCCCGGGTTGCTGCTGCTGGTCATCCGTCTTCCCTCTAACGTTCCCCTAGGTAGTCGAGAAATGGCTGCCACCGCCTGGTGAACCCTTGAGCCGATCCTCTCAGGGCAAACTTTATCTGCTCCAGTTTAATAAACCCCGCCATATCGTTTACCCAGGCCTCCAGTCCGGGGGGTTTCGCCTCCTTCCACATGAGTAGGATCCTGCGCCGGGCTACGAGGGACGCAAAGGCCACGACATCGGCCTCTTTCGCCTCCTGCACTCCCGGCTCTTCCGCAACTCCAAATAGAGCTAACCCCCAGCCTGGTTTGACCTGGGCCTTCACCACCTGCGAAATCACTCCCGTCACTCCCTTCCAATACCCTTCCAGTGCCGGGCACGCCCAAAACATATGTGCATGTTTTGCCGGGCTCCCGCCACACCTCCCACATTTGTCCTCCACTCCAAAGAACCTGCTCAATCTTGCCCCCGTTATGTGTGCTCTATGTAGCACCTTAAATTGAATCAGGCTAAGCCTGGCGCATGAGGAAGAGGAATTTACCCTGCTTAGGGCATCAGCCCACATACCCTCCTCTATCTCCTCCCCTAATTCTTCTTCCCACTTTCTTTTTAGTTCGCCCACCGACTCCTCCCCCTCTTCCCTCATCTCACTATAAATCTCTGACACCTTGCCCTCTCCGACCCACACCCCTGAAAGCACCCTGTCCTGTATCCCCTGTGTCGGGAGCCGCGGAAATTCCCTCACCTGTTGTCTAGTAAACGCCCTCACCTGCATATATCTCAAGAAATTCCCCCGGGGTAACTTATACTTTTCCTCCAGTGCTCCCAAGCTCGCAAAAGTCCCATCTATGAATAAATCTCCCACCTTCCTAATTCCCAACTGGTACCAGCTTTGGAATCCTCCATCCATTCTTCCTGGGGCGAACCTATGGTTGTTCCTGATAGGGGACCCCACCAGGGCTCCCCGCACCCCTCTCTGTCGCCTCCACTGTCCCCATATGTTCAGTGTTGCCGCCACCACCGGGTTTGTGGTGTACTTTTTCGGTGAGATCGGTAGCGGCGCCGTCACCAGCGCCTCTAGACTCGTCCCTTTACAGGACCTTCTCTCCAGCCTTTTCCACGCCGCTCCCTCACCCTCCATCATCCATCTACGTATCATTGCCACATTGGCGGCCCAATAATAATCTCCCAAGTTCGGTAGTGCCAGTCCTCCTCTGTCCCTACTGCGCTGAAGGAACCCCCTCCTTACTCTCGGAACTTTCCCTGCCCACACAAAGCTCGTAATGCTCCTATCTATTTTATTAAAAAAGGTCCTGGTGATTAAAATAGGGAGACATTGAAATACAAATAAGAACCTCGGGAGGACCATCATCTTAATTGCTTGCACCCTGCCCGACAGCGATAAAGGCTGCATGTCCCACCTCTTAAAGTCCTCCTCCATTTGTTCTACCAGCCGTGTCAGATTAAGTCTGTGCAAGGTTCCCCAGCTCCTAGCGATCTGAATCCCCAAGTATCGGAAGTTTCTTTCCACTTTCCTTAGCGGTAAGCCTTCTATCTCTCTACTCTGGTCCCCTGGATGTATCACATATAATTCACTCTTCCCCATGTTTAACCTATACCCCGAAAATTCCCCGAACCTCCTCAAGATTTGCATAACCTCTATCATCCCCCCCGCTGGGTCCGACACGTATAGCAATAGGTCATCCGCGTATAACGAGACTCGGTGTTCTTCTCCCCCTCTAGTCACCCCTCTCCATTTCCTGGAGTCTCTCAGCGCCATGGCCAGAGGTTCAATTGCCAGCGCAAACAACAATGGAGACAGCGGGCATCCCTGTCTTGTTCCCCTATATAATCGGAAATACTCCGATCTATGTCGACCTGTAACTACGCTTGCCGTCGGTGCCCCATAAAGTAGTCTAACCCAGCGAATAAATCCGTTCCCAAACCCAAACCTCCTTAACACTTCCCATAAATACTCCCACTCCACCCTATCAAATGCCTTCTCTGCGTCCATTGCTGCCACTATCTCTGCCTCCCCCTCCACTGGGGGCATCATTATCACCCCTAATAGCCGTCGCACGTTAACATTCAATTGTCTCCCTTTTATGAACCCTGTCTGGTCTTCGTGCACCACCCCGGGACACAGTCCTCTATCCTCGATGCCAGCACCTTTGCTAGCAGTTTGGCGTCCACGTTCAATAGTGAAATAGGTCTATAGGACCCACACTGCATCGGATCTTTGTCCCTCTTCAAAATTAGCGATATCGTCGCCTCCGACATTGTCGGGGGTAGTGTCCCCCCTTCCCTGGCCTCATTGAACGTCCTCGCCAACAACGGGGCCAACAAGTCCACATATTTTCTGTAGAATTCCACCGGGATCCCATCCAGCCTAAGGCCTTCCCTGCTTGCATGCTTCCCAGTCCCTTAACAACCTCGTCCACTTCAATCGGCGCCCCCAGGCCTGCCACCGCCTGCTCCTCACTTTCGGGAACCTCAACTGGTCCAGGAACTGCCGCATCCCCTACTCTCCCTCTGGAGGCTGAGACCTATACAGTTCTTCATAAAAGGTCTTAAACACCTCATTTATCTTTCCTGCCCTTCGCACGGTGTCTCCCCTTTCATCCCTAATTCCTCCTATCTCCCTCGCTGCTGCCCTCTTTCGCAGTTGGTGCGCCAACAGGCAACTAGCCTTTTCCCCATATTCATACCTCCTCCCCTGTGCCTTCCTCCACAGTACCTCCGCCTTTCTGGTGGTCAGAAGGTCAAACTCGGTCTGGAGTCGTCTCCTCTCCCTGTACAGCTCCTCCTCCGGGGTCTCTGCAAATTCCCTGTCCACCCTTAAAATCTTCCCCAGTAATCTATCCCTTTCCTTGGCCTCTGTTTTCCTTTTGTGGGCCCCAATAGAAATCAGCTCTCCTCTGACCACCGCTTTTAGTGCTTCCCCGACCACTCCCACAGGGACCTCGCCGTCGTCATTGACCTCCAGGTATCTCTCGATACACCCCCTTACTCTTGCACACACTCCCTCATCCGCCATCAGTCCCACATCTAATCGCCAGAGTGTTCTCTGCTCCCTGTCCTCTCCTACTTCCAGGTCCACCCAATGTGGGGCATGATTCGAAACCGCTATGGCTGAGTATTCAGCTTCTTCCACCCTAGAGATCAACGACCTTCCTAAAACAAAAAAATCTATCCGGGAGTACACTTTATGGACGTGGGAGAAGAAGGAATACTCCCTAGCCCTGGGTCTAAGAAATCGCCATGGATCCACTCCCCCCATTTGGTCCATAAACCCCTTAAGTACCTTGGCCGCTGCCGGCCTTCTTCCAGTCCCTGAGCTGGATCTATCTAGCCCCGGGTCCAGCACCGTATTGAAGTCCCCTCCTAAAATCAAATTTCCTGCCTCCAGGTCCGGAATACGCCCCAGCATCCGTCTCATGAACCCCGCATCGTCCCAATTTGGGGCATACACATTAACCAACACGACCTCCATTCCCTCCAGCCTACCACTCACCATTACATATCTACCTCCACTATCTGCTACGATGTTCTTTGCTTCAAATGCTACCCGTTTCCCCACCAAAATGGCCACCCCTCTGTTCTTTGCGTCCAGTCCTGAGTGGAACACCTGTCCCACCCATCCTTTCCTTAGCCTAACTTGGTCCGCCACCTTTAGGTGCGTCTCTTGGAGCATAACCACGTCTGCCCTTAGTCCTTTCAAATGCGCGAGCGCTCGGGCCCTTTTTATCGGTCCATTCAGGCCTCTCACGTTCCACGTGATCAGCCTCACTGGGGGGCTACCTGCCCCCCTCCCGTGTCGACTAGCCATTACCTTCTCTAGGCCAGTCCCATATCCCGCCTCCGCGCTCCCGCTCGCTCCCCCAGCGTTGCATTCCGCCCCCGACCACCCTCTCTTTAGCCATTTCCTTTTGGATTTCCGCAGCAGCAACCCAGTTGTTCCCCCCCCCCCCCACCCCCCCCCCCCCCCGCTAGATCCCTATCTAGCTTGATTGCTCCCCCCATATCACTTCCGTAAGTCAGCTGACTTCAACTGACCCCGGCTCGCTCCTCGGCCCCCCCGGTGTGAGGGAACTCCCATCCGCCTTGCGCCTGTTTTCCCGCCTTATTCTTTCTGGCGCGGGAACATCCCTTTACCTGACCCGCCTCTTATGACACAGCTCCCTTTCCCCTCCCCCTCTCCTTCCCCATTCTCTGACTATGTCCCGCCTCTCCCCCCTCACCGGCGCCCACATTTCCCCAGTGTCCCCCCCTTCCCTGTTTACTTCTCGATTAACTTTCACCATCCCATTAACAAAAACAATAATAACAACAATAACAGTTCCCTGCAGCATCAGTCCCTCAGTTCCGGTCCAGTTTCTCTTCATTGATGAAGGACCATGCTTCCTCCGCCGTCTCAAAATAATAGTGTCTCTCCTGATGCATGACCCATAGTCTTGCCGGCTGCAGCATCCCAAACTTCACCTTCCTTTTGTGCGAAACCTCTTTGGCTCGGTTGAAGCTCGCCCTCCTTCTCGCCACCTCCGCACTCCAATCCTGGTAGATCCTTACCACCGCATTCTCCCATCTGCTACTCCGCACCTTTTTAGCCCATCTCAGGACCTCTTCTCTGTCCTTAAGGCGGTAGAATCGCACGATTATCGCCCTCGGTGGTTCTCCCGCTTTTGGTCTTCTCGCCGGGATCCGATTTGCCCACTCCACCTCCATGGGGCCCGCAGGGGCCTCAGCACCCATCAGTGAGCTCAGCATCTTACTTGCGTACGCTCCACAGTCCACTCCTTCCACACCCTCCAGGAGACCTAGTATCCTAAGGTTCTTCCTTCGTGCTCCATTTTCAAGGGCCTCAATCCTATCAGCACACTTTTTATGAAGTGCCTCGTACGTCTGAGTCTTGACCGCCAGGCCCAGGACCTCGCCCTCAATACCTGATACCTTCTGCTCCACCACGCGAAGTTCAGTCTCCTGGGTCTTTAAAGTCTCCTTCAGCCCCTCAATTGCCTGTAACAACGGGGTCATTACCTCCTTCTTCAGCAGGTCCACGCACTGTCTCACCACCTCGTCCTGCTCAGGCCCCCATGTCACCTGTGGTTTCTCCGCCGCCATTTTGTTCCACTCCCTCTGACCTTCTGGCTGCAGATTCTTCGGGCTGCAGCCGCCGCCGCCAGTTTTTCCCTCCGTCGTTCAGGGGGGACTCCCTTCCCTCGCGCCTCGCACCGGGTTTTACAGCCGTCCAAGTCCCCGTTGGGACTCTTAAAAGAGCCCGAAGTTCCGTCGGAGCTGGAGCTGCCGAAACGTGCGGCTAGCTCATCCCTGCCGCAACCGGAATCTCTCCAGTAACTAAAATTAACCCGTGGACTGCCAGAGACCCTTTAAAATAATGCAAACCCTCTGAGACAGCTGTGTTTTTTTTAAATCAGGAATTCCCTACACCTGCAATAGGCCATCCATTATAGGAATTCTCAGGATTAACCTCTCTGACCTATACATTTTTGGAAGGATCTGCAATCAGGTGGCTTGTCTGAAATATGTGCTGGGTGTTAAATCCATATCAAAGTTGTTAAATGTTGCCATAAGGGCAAAGAAAAAGAGATTTTCCTTCCAAAAATATATTTTATTACTAACTGCTCAGGGCTTTGCAGGAAACAAATGATCTTGTCAGCACGCCTGAAGAATTCTGATTAGGAAAGTGCTGGAGGAAGGAGACAGTGGAGAGGAGAGCAGAATTAAGATTTTTACAAACTCTTTTCCTGAAAAAGAAAGATTAAAAACTGGAATTAATATAGCACCTTTACTTGTTACAAAGTGCTTCATGGACCAGTACTTTTGTAGTGTTGGCATTGTTGCGATGCAGGAAACATGGTGTGCACGGTAAGCCCCCACTAACAGCAATTAAATAAATGACAAATGTTAAATATTTGCTTTATTTACGTTCTTAAATCTTCCGGAAAGTTCCATAGCAGAGCTTAGTCAATACAAGTCAACAGCACTGATGTCATAAAAGCAAATTACTGCGGGTGCTGGAATCTGAAACAAAAACAGAAAATACCGGACAATCTCAGCAGGTCTTACAGCATCTGTGAAGAGAAAAGGGGCTGTGAAGAGTCTGAAATTACTCTTTCTGAAAGTTCGACAAAACTGGAAAAGGGGTCAGATTTATTCTGTAGTGCGGGGGAGTGCGGTAGTGGGGCTGGAGAGGGGGCCAGCAATAGGTGGGGATTGTTAAAGATGTCGAGGACAGAAGACAAAAAGAATGTAAATGTGGATGATTAAGGCTAAGAAGAGTACTGATAATGGCAACTCCAACAGCACAGCACTTCCCAGTACTGCACTGAACTTTAAACTATATGTTTTGGGAAGGCAGCTGCAGTAATAGAACCACTCTTGGTCTTTGAGTAGAACTATCACCATAATATTTTTAAAAAATCAATTTAGATTTATTTCTCCATTCGTTTTTTCCAATTAAGTGGCAATTTAGCGTGGCCAATCCACCTACCCTGCGCATCTTAGGGTTGTGAGGTCGA
Organism: Scyliorhinus torazame; assembly: GCF_047496885.1. Lineage (NCBI taxonomy): Eukaryota > Metazoa > Chordata > Chondrichthyes > Carcharhiniformes > Scyliorhinidae > Scyliorhinus > Scyliorhinus torazame. The sequence continues at coordinate 243,021,406 of NC_092708.1, forward strand.
AACCCACACAAACACGGGGAGAATGAGCAAACTCCACATGGCCAGTGACCTGGAGCTGGGATCGAAACTGGGACCTCTGCGCCGTGCGAGAGCAGTGCTAACTACTGTGCCACCGTGCTGCCCCTATCACCATAATATTAAAGAGTCTTTCAGTTTATATGAACTGAAAGCATTTAAAAAAAATTTAGAGTACAAAATTATTTTTTTCCAATTAAGGGCAATTTAGCATGACAAATCCACCTACCCTACACATCTTTCAGTTGTGAGGGAGCATTTTTTCAAAAAACGGCAAATGCAGAGAATGACCCTGGCTTGCCAGAGATTTTGTATGATAGATTAGGGGTTTTTCTTCTTTATCATTTAAATAGTTGCTTGACCAAAAAAGCCTCCTTCAAATTATTCATAACGATTTGTTGTTACTTTGGCATCACCTGAAGCCACCAGGATGTACCATTTAATTGTCTGACCTCCAGTGCATGATGGGTAGGATGACATCAGTGCAGTTGACTTGTATTGGCTAAGCTCTGCTATGGAAACTTCCGGAAGATTTCAGCACATAAATAAAGGAAATATTTAGCATTTGTTTTATCTTAATCAGACTAAAATTTGTGGAAAGAGCAATATCACCACTACAGAGCCACAGCTGGAGTTGGCCACAATGATCTCATATTGTTCACAGCTTAATATTCCTTGTTCATGGAATGTTTTACTACTCAAAATTACCTCAGCCTAGTGTTATTTTAGTTGCTCTGGTGAAGTAGAGTGGGAACCATAACGAGCTGTACCTTTTGCTCAGTCAATAATGCCACAACATGTGTTCCCTGTGTTGAGCCAATTATTGCAATTCTGAACAAATCTAGCCCCAATAACCCTGTGCGTAATCATAAAATGTCACTTTGTTCAATTGGAAACCCAGGCCAAAGACTAAATCAGGACAGCACCACGGCTGAAATAAGAAGATAAAAGTGGACCAGGTGACTTGGGTTGTAAATTTTGTAGGGAGAAAGAGGAACAGGTGGACGAGGAAAGGGTTAAAGAAAGAAAGACTTGCATTTATAAAGTGCTTTTCATGACCAGACGTCTCAAAGTGTTTTGCAGTCAAAGAAGTACTTTGTTTGAAGTGTAGTCACTGGTCTGGGGAAAGAGTGAATGACAATGTAATGAATCTCCAGCCTGACACAGTAAAGAAGCAGAGTTGAAGAAAATTATATATGATGGTACAAATTTATTCAATGCTTGGATGCAATAAATAAAACCATCGATAACAAGGTCAAACTCACATTATAATGTTCTACTTGTCAATTAAATATCCAATTTCTCTGTTCATATGATGCTCCTATGAAGTGTTTTTCCCACATTAAAGGCACTATATAAATGCAAGTTTTTTCTTGCTTACTATGGGCCTAATTCAGTGGACAAAAGGTAGGGCATGATTCTCCGGCCTCGTTGCGCTCTCGCTCAAGCAAAATGAGGCCAGTGAAAAGCGGGAGAGGCCGAAAAAGAGAACCACGCCAGGTGCCAAAAAGTTTGCGATGCAATGGGCCTGCTCCCGTAGGCGAAATCGGGATCCCCAGCAAGGGATCATGCTGGCGCCGATTAGTACTCCTTTTTTTTCCTATAAATTTAGAGTACCCAATTTGTTTTCCAATTAAGGGACAATTTAGCACGGTCAATTCACCTACCATTCAAATCTTTTTGGATTGTGGGGGTGAGATCCATGCAGACACGTGGAGAATGTGCAAACTCCACATGGACAATGACCTGGAGCCGGGATCAAACCCAGGTCCTCGGCGGTGTGAGGCAACAGTGCTAACCACTGTGCCACCATGCCGCCCACATTGGGATGTCATTTTAATATAATTTTAGTTCAACATTATCCTTCATTTAATATCCTGTCCATGTCTTCCCTGTTGAATTTTTGCAAATTTTTGTCACTTCATGATTGTCACTGTTGTGTTTGTGTAATGATATAAAGGCCCCAATCACCCATAAGGGATGGTGTAAACACATTGTGGGTTTATTTATCGGGCAGCATGATAGCACAGTGGTTCGATTCCCGACTTGGGTCACTGTCTGTGCGGAGTCTACACGTTCGCCTCGTGTCTGCGTGGGTACCTCCGGGTGCTCCGGTTTCCTCCCACAAGTCCTGAAAGACGTGCTGTTAGGCAATTTGGACATTCTGAAGTCTCTCTCAGTGTACCCGAACAGCCACCAGAGTGTGGCGACTAGGGACTTTTCACAGTAACTTCATTGCCGTGTTAATGTAAGCCTACTTGTGACAATAATAAAGATTATTATTATTATTGAGTCTAGGCACATGCGAATAGATATATGTGGAGAGAAACCTAGAAGATATCAGCAACAGAACCGTCTGTGCTGTGTTCAGCTCACAGCCCAAAGTGAATCCAAGCCTGAATCATTTGGCATTAGTTCCTTTTGAGTGCTGGCATGCTGCTATCCCTTAAAGGCACACTACAACGGTTACATGTTTGCACATTATTTAACTTGATAGTTTGGTATATAGATAAATGTTTCGATGTAAGTCACACTGCAACTCAACCTCTGGGCTGTGAATGTAGTTTTTGGAATAAAGCGCCATTATTATTGTTAACATTCCCAGTGTTTATCCTCCCCTCCTCCCAACCTTGGTTAAGATCTACTCTTCACTGGCAATGTTCGCGCTAAACTGCTTGGTCCCGTGACCATGCCGTAATCTCAAAGTTGCCGTGCACACATTGGATCCTTTAATTTTACTCATGTGCGCCAGCTGAGCAAAACAAAAAGAAATACCGGGCCCGTGCACCCAGACAAACATCCAGGCTCAGCTGGGATCGAAACCGAGACAGTCGACAGCGACCAGAGTGGGAGTGAGGGTTTATTGCCCTCTTCCTTTGCCCAGGGATGGTGAGTGCCAATAGATCTCACCTATGGTCATTGGGCTGAGACTCTTGAACTCAGCAGCTTTGGAGGCCTGAAGCTGGCTCATTCCTGATCTGGATGACTGGGCTGTATACTTTACAGTTTTGGATAAATGGGCAGAGAAACTATTAAATAAAGATGGTCAGTGCCAACAATGACTGATGCAGCTTGTAGCCAGTCCTGCTGGGAGATCTGCTGCCATGATAGATAACGCTTGTCTTGCCTTGCGCCGTCCACACACATCCACAGTATTCCGTCTGCAACTGCTCTCTGAGGTACGTAACCCAACTACACCTAGGTCATACATAACAATATAAGAACTAGGAGCAGGAGTAGGCCACCTGGCCCCTTGAGCCTTCTCCACCATTCAATAAGATCGTGGCTGATCTTTTTGTGGACTCAGCTCCACTTACCCGCCCACTCATCATAACTCTTAATTCCTTTACTGGTCAAAAATCTATCTATCTTTGTCTTAAAAACATTCAACGAGGTAGCCTCAACTGCTTCACTGGGGAGGGAATTCCACAAATTCACAACCCTTTAGGTGAAGACGTTCCTCCTCAACTCAGTCCTAAATCTACTCCCCCTTATTTTGAGGCTATGCCCCCTAGTTCTAGTTTCACCCGCCAGTGGGAACAATCCCCCTGCTTCTATCTTATCTATTCCCTTCATAATTTAATATGTTTCTATAAGATCCCCCTCATTCTTCTAAATTTCAATGAGTAAAGTCCCAATCTTCTCAGTCTCTCCTCATAAGCCAATCCTCTCAACTCCGGAATCAACCTAGTGAATCTCCTCTGCTCCAATGCCAGTGCATCCTTTCTCAAGTAAGGAGACCATAGAATCTTGAAATTTACAGTGCAGAAGGAGGCCATTTGGCCCATCGAATCTGCATAGGCCCTTGGAAAGAGCACCCCACCCAAGCACACACCTCCACCCTATCCCCGTAACGCCATCTACATAGATTACATAGAACATACAGTGCAGAAGGAGGCCATTCGGCCCATCGAGTCTGCACCGACCCACATTAATCCCTCACTTCCACCTTATCCCCGCAACCCAATAACCCCTCCCAACCCTTATGGACACTACGGGTAATTTAGCATGGCCAATCCACCTAACCTGCACGTCTTTGGACTGTGGGAGGAAACCGGAGCACCCGGAGGAAACCCACGCGGACACGGGGAGAACGTGCAAACTCCGCACAGACAGTGACCCAGCGGGGAATCGAACCTGGGACCCTGGCGCTGTGAAGCCACAGTGCTAATCACTTGTGCTACCGTGCTACCTTTACTCCAGGTGTGGCCTCACCAGCACCTTATACAGCTGCAACATAATTACCCTGTTTTTAAACTCCATCTCTCTAACAACGAAGGATAAAATTCCATTTGCCTTCCTAATTACCTGCTGCACCTGCAAACCAACATCTTGCGATTCATGCATGATACCCAGGTCCCTCTGCACAGCGGCATGCTGCAATTCTTTACTATTTAAATAATAGTCCATTTTGATGTTATTCCTACCGGATATTGTACTCCATCAGCCAGACCCTTGTCCACTCACTCTGCAGATTTTCAGTGTCCTCTGCGCACTTTGATCTATCACTCATCTTAGTGTCATCTGCGAACTTTGACATAGGGGGGGGGATTCTCCAAAATGGAGACAAAGTGTTTGCGCCGTTGTGAACGCCGTCGCGTTTCACGATGCCGCGAAACGGGCAAGGGGATGACCGATCCTGACCCTCACAGGGGGCCAGCACGGCGCTGGAGCGGTCCACGGCGCTCCAGCCTCCCTTCCCGGTGCCAAATGGGCGCCGCGCCAACCCGCGCATGCGCAGTTGGGCCACGCCAACCTGTGCATGCGCGGGGGACTTCTTCAGTGCGCCGGCCCCGACGCAACATGGCGTGGGGATTCAGGGGCCGGCTGCGCAACAAAGTAGGCATGGGGGGGGAGAGAGACCGGCCCGCCAATTGGTGGGCCCCGATCGTGGGCCTGACCCATTGGAGCCCCCCCCCCCCCCCCCTTGGTGAAGGAGCGCTTTTCCCCGCTCCACAGGCCGTTCCCCCGACCCTTCGCGCAGAGTTCTCGCTGGCAGCGACCAGGGGTGTACGGCGCCAGCGGAACTCTGTCGTATCCGCACGGCTGCTCAGCCCATCCGAGCTGGACAATCGGCGGCCCCGCCGATTACAGCGGCCCGCGACCTGCGTCGCGTCAAATGTGCCGCCGCAAATGACGCCGATTCTCCGCACCTCGGAGAATCGCGTGCCGGCATCGGGTCATCGTGGCACGTTTGTGGCGATTCTCCGGCCCGGCGCGGGGCTCGGAGAATCCCCCCCATTGTACTTGGTCCCCAACTCCAAGTCATCTATGTAAATTGTAAACAATTGCTGTCCTAAACATTGATCCCTGAGGCACACCTCTCACCACTGATCGCCAACCAGAAAAAGACCCATTTATTCCCACTCTTTGCTTTTTGTTAGTTAATCAATCCTCTATCCATGCTAATATATTACCTGTAATGCCTTGCACCCTTATCTTATGCAGCAGCTTTTTATGTGGCACCTTGTTGAAAGTCTTCTGACAATCCAGATACACCACATCCACTGGTTCCCTGTTGTCTATCATGCCCTCGTAATGTCCTCAAAGAATTCCAGTTAATTAGTTAAACATGAACTTCCTTTCATGAACCCATGCTGTGTCTGCCCAATGGGAGGGACAATTTCTATCCAGATGTCTAGCTATTTCTTCCTTGAAGATAGATTCAAGCAGTTTCTCAACTACAGAAGTTAAGCTAACCGGCCTATAGTTAACCACCTTTTGTCTAGCTCCTTTTTTAATAAATGGCATCACATTTGCTGTTTTGCAATTTGCCGGAACCGCCCCAGAGTTCAGCGAATTTTGGTAAATTACCACGAGCTCATTTGCTATTTCCCCCACCATCTCTTTTAGTACCCTGGGATGCATTCCATCAGGGCCAGGAGACTTTTCTACCTTTAGCCCCATTAGCTTTCCCAACACTACCTCCTTAGTGATAATGACCGTTTTAGCCCCCACCTGCCATAGCCTCCTTGCCATCAATTATTGGCATGCTATTTGTGTCTTCCACTGTGAAGACCGACATAAAATACCTGCTCAATGCCTCGGTCATTTCCTCATTTCCCATTATTAAATCCCCCTTCTCATCCTCTAAAGGACCAATGTTGACATTAGCCATTCTTTTTCGTTTTATATATTTGTAGAAACTTTTGCTATCTGTTTTTATATTCTGAGCAAGTTTAGTCTCATACTCTATCTTACTTATCTTTATAGCTTTTCCATGGCTTTCTGTTGACTTTTAAAGATTTCCTAATCCTCTAGTTTCCCACTAATCTTTGCCACTTTGTATGTCGACCCCTATTCCTGCTGCTCTCCACTTTATCTCTTAGGAGTGATCTCTGTGCCTATTCAGCGGCAAACAAATTGCCGAAATATTAACATTTTCTTTTCTGGAGTCACTATTTTAAAAATTTTTCTCCTCTTACATTCACAAGCACCTCTTCCTTGGATTTCTGATCTGCATGTGAAATATGTAATAACGACCAGGAATTTATTTAAAAATTAATTGTTATCTCTGCTGTTAAGGCATTTCCCCAAACCCTGCTGAAGTTCTCTGTATATAAGCGTGTATGGAATGTATGTGATTCTCTGAAGTGTTGAACCTGCAATTTTATAAATATTGTGAATTTGAAAAGCATTCTCTCACGCCATCAACTGGGGGTGGATGTGCCTTTTAACTGGCTGATTTTCAGTTTGGTATTTTGTTTTCTTTTTTTGCAGCTGTGACTTTGAGCTGCCTACACGCTAGAATCTGTAAAACATTTCTCCACATCCTCTGGTCTCCTTTTTACGAAAGAGAAAAAAAATTCCCAAGCTGTTTAATTGATGCTTTTTCAAAAATTTAGAGTACCCAATTCTTTTTTTCCCAATTAATGAGCAATTTAGTGTGGCCAATCCACCTACCACGCATATCTTTGTGTTGTGGGAGTGAGGCCCACGCAAACACGGGAAGAATATGCAAACTCCACACGGACAGTGACCTGGGGCCGGGATATAAACTGGGTCCTCAGCGCCATGAAGCAGCGGTGCTAACCACTGTGCCACCATGCCGCCCCTGTTTAATTGATACGTGTGTCCACTCAATTCTGGAAACATCCCTAAAAACCTGGGGCGGGATTCTCCGACCCCTGCTGGGGTCGGAGAATCCCTGGGGGGCAGCATGAATCCCGCGTCGCATTCTCCAGCGCCGGTTTTCGGGCGGGCACGGGGATCACACCGTGCCGGTTGGGGGCCGTAGGCAGCGGCCCCCGCCCAGCAATTCTCCAGGACATGATGGGCCGAGCAGCCGTCGGTTTCTGGCCAGTCCTGCCGCCATGGATTGAACATGGTCCCACACGGTGGGACCTGGCAGGTATGTTGGCTGGTGCGGTCCTTGAGGGAGTGCGGGGGGATGCGACCCTGGGGGGGTGGGTGGGGGGGGGGGCCGCACGTTGCCCTGTCCACAATCGGGGCCCACCGATCTGCAAGCGGGCCTGTGCCATGGGTGCACTCCTTCCTTCCGCGCCAGCCCCTGTAGGGTTCCGCCATGGCCGGCACGGAGAAGACACCCCGCTGCGCATGCGCAAGAATACGCTGGCCGTTCTGCACATGCACTGAACCACGCCGGCGGTTCTGCGCATGCGCTAACTCACGCAGTCCCTTCGGCGCCGGCCTAGCCCCCGGAAGTGTGGAGAATTCCTCAACTTCCGGTCGGCCCGACGGCGGAATGGTTCGTGCCGTTTTTTACGCCGGCGTCGGGCCATCGCACGGATCCGGAAGAACCCCGCCTCCTTCTTCGGTATTTCGATATCCTCTTGATAATCAGGACATCAGAACTCCGTGCAGTGTGGCCTACCAAAAACTATTTACTGCATTAATATTACCGCCTTGCTTTTGTGTTCCTCTGGGAACAGACTCCAGTACTTTGCCTACTCTTTGTGACCTTGTTGACATATGCAGCTGCTTTTAACAATTTACGTACCACATTCCCAGATCTATTTTGCCCATTTTTACCTCATTTGACTTCTTAATGAAATCTTCCAATGAAAATCTGGCGCTCCGTATTCCTCTCACCAAAATGAACCATCTGAAACGCATACTGGATGAACAGCCATTGTGGGATCTATTCCTGAATTTATAGACGGTAATTGTTTTTCCTTTTAAACTCAGAAACCTGGTCAAAGTGACCAGAATTGTAATGTAGCAGCTAAAAAGCGGTTGGAAGTGTAGAATGAAAGATGTAAGAGTATATGGACATAAAGGGCAACAAGTCTCGGATTGTATTTTTTTCTTCTTCACAGGATGTGTGCACTGCTGGCAAGGCAAGCATTTTGTTGCCCATCCCTAATTGGCCTCAATCTGAGTTGCCTGCCAGGCCACATTGTGTGTGCCTAGAGTCACATGAAGGTCAGATGAGGAAACAGCCGATTTCTTTCCCTGATGAGTTTTAATGGCGATCGCTGATGGTTTCATGGTGACGATTGTGAGACTAGCTTTTAATTGCAGACTTTATTAATTGATTTCAGTTGTCCTAGTGGGATTTGAACTCCTATCCCACAGCATTAACCTGGGCTTCTGGTACAGTAAGTGCCTTTTCCATTACGCCTCCCCCTATGGGCTGTACAGTAGGAAAGGAACTTGCAAAGTAAGGCATCCCATAGTTTACAGGTCCTGGGAAAGACTGCGCTTGAGTCAGGAGACGATGAATCGACCACTGATTACAAAGGTATTCAGTAAAATTAAGTGTGGAATCTCTGGCCAGACACCTGCAGATGTCCTAAAGAGTCAGTTTATCAGTACACAATAGGGCTGAAACTCGTTTGTACAAAATGGTTTAATTGATGCAGAGCAGATTTATCCCACGTTTGGACCCAATTTGCACATACAACAATTCGAAGAGTGAATGTCTCATTAAAAGAAAAGAGAGACACATGTTGATTCAGCACCACAGCAAACTGGATAAATAGGCCAGGAAAAAAAGGAGGGGGGGTGGGAGGTGATCTTGAGATCTGCTGTAGCAACATCCTGAATGTTAAACAGAGAGAGAGAGAGAGAAACCTCAGGGCGGTCTGACACTCCGACTTCACATTACAATAATCCAGTGTTTGGATACAGCTGAAAGTGTTTCTTCCAGCAGATCAGAGAATGTGTCAGAACGGTGACCTTGCTAATGAGATGAGGTGCACCTTCAGCTGTTAGTAATTAAACCGAATGTTTAGGTTTGGGAGCTGTCTGTCGCTATCGCTGATTTGTTCTGATGTGGGGCTTAAAGGGCAAAGCGAGTTGCACTGGTGCTGTGCAGCAGCACACCTGTGACCTTCAGCACTCTGCTGTGGGCTTTGTTGCTCCCAAAGGTCCTAGCACCTGCCAGTTCAATGCTGGCAAAGACCCGTCAATATCCTGGCCCCAGAAAAAATAACTTTGAAAAAGAATTCAAAATTGGAATGGCCTGACATTTTAATAGTCACACAATGTTATTTCTGTGCATCCATAACTTACTTTAAGACAAGTGATCAGGATGTTAAATTATTATAACGATTTATGGGCCACAGGAGCTCAAATGCACCATTACCTGTTACAGATAAAATCATTGAACAAATAGGCAGTCAGTAACAAATTTTATGAGTATCACTTAACCATCAATTGCTTGATTCTGCTGTTAATTTAGATAGTATTTTTATTCACATTTCAGCATATTGTTGTGAACCTATTGTCTGAACCGAACATTATTCCTGAGTCAGTCAGATGTATAATTTTAAATTACAACATGGGAATTAATAGATACTTTCTCTTCATAAAACCAATGCCCACACAATAGTAGAATTCAGCAGGTTAGCATGTTCTGTGAATTTTTGTTGTACGCTCCTTTGATAGGAGGTTTCGTGGAACAGTGGATAGCATTCCTGACTCTGAGCCAGCAGCTCTGGGTTCAAGCAATGCTCCAGGACTTGTTGGCTGAGGAAGGTGCATTCATAACATGGCCAATCTGGAAATCCTTCCTATGTCAATGTCAGGCAGTAAATGTTGGAGGGATTCCCAGTCAGCTACATTATGGAAAGAAAATTGGCGCCTCTACACATAGCTCCGGAGTACAACATGCGTGTAAAAGTGCATATGGGCGACACTGTAGTGCAGTGGTCAGCACTGTTGCTGCACAGCACCAGGGTCCCAGGTTCGATTCCCGGCTTGGATCACTGTCTGTACGGAGTCTGCACATTTTCCCTATGTCTGCGTGTGTTTCCTCCGGGTGCTCCGGTTTCCTGCCACAAGTTCCAAAAGACGTGGGGCGGGATTCACTCAGCCCGGGGCCAGGCCAGAGAATCCCCGTGACCGGCGCGAATCGCGCCAAGCCGCCCTGGCGCAATTCTCCGCAGAGTGGAGAATCGGTACCATTGGCGCCGGAGTCGTTGGCGCGGCGCCGGTCGGTGGCGCTCTAGGCGGCCGACCCTCCGATTCTCGGCCCGGGATGGGCCAAGCTGGCGTCGTTAAAAACCCGAGACCCGCCGACGTCGTTCACACCTGCTCTCAGCCGGCGGCACCTCGGCGTTGAAGGGTCCAAGTGCGACCTGTGGGAGGGGGGGGGGGGACCCACCGATCGGCGGGCTGGCCTATCTGGCTGGGGCCTTCTTTCTTCTGCTCCGGCCCCTGTAGCCCTGAGCCATGTTGCATCGTGGCCGGCGCATTGAAGGTAGCCTCTGCGCGTGCGCGCGTTGGCGCCATTGCCATTGCGCATGTGCATGTTGCCGCTGGTGCTACTGCGCATGCGCGGCCCCCGCGGCGCTCAGTTCATGCCAGGATCAGCAGCTGGAGCGGCTCCGCCCCAGTGCCGTGCTGAATTGCTGATCCAGAGGCCATGCAGACGCCATCGAGAAATGCGACGGCGTTTCCGACGGCGTCAACACTTATCCTCAGGATCATATAATCCCGCCCGTGCTGTTAGGTGAGTTGGACATTCTGAATTCTCCCTCAGTGTACCCGAACAGGCACCAGAGTGTGGCGACTAGGGGATTTTCACAGTAACTTCATTGCCGTGTTAATGTAAACCTCCTTATAATTTTAATGAAGATCATTATTATTGCCATAGCAACCCAGACTCCTTTGTGTGGGAGGGTGGTGGTGGTTGTTGGTTGGCTGGATGGCTGGCATGGATCAGATTGGTACCAACAGCATGGAGTTTGATCCCTGAACCAGTAGGGGTGGATTCAGGACCTGCCTGCTTTCCCTACCCATAGTGGAGATTCTAACGCTCTGCGTTGGATCGGCCTCTGTCCGGAGAACTGAAGAAGATGCTCTTTTAACAAAGGTGACATTCCATTTTAAGGAGGTTGACACCTTCCTCACAATAGTGCTGATCTTTAACACAACCCATAAGTAATCGAGTAACTTGCTTTTATGGCAGGGGAGGATCTTGATGTAGAAATTTGTGAACCTATTGACTTGTGAAATCCACTAATGTTAAAGCTGCATTGTCAGAATATTTAAGGTATCTTTGTCAAGTGGCCTCAGTGTCCCTGGGCTAGGGAGAGGGAAAAGGTGGGACTCACTGCTGATTACTACAGTGGGGAGACGGGTGGGGGGGGGGGGGGGGGGGGGGGGGAGGGGGTGGTCACATTTAGATGTTGGGTCTGGGCTCTGCTTTGATGTTTTGACTGCCACCCCCTGGTTGTTTGGCAATTAGGGGGAAACATCGTGCTGCACACTTCCAATGCTTCCTGTGTGGATATCATAAAATTATCCCCATCATTCTTCATCCATTAAAAATGTAATGGACTTTTTAAATTGCAGGTTGGGAGGGGGCCTGTATTTTTCTGCTTTGTTGCTGCTGGCTTGCGTTGGGAGTTCAGAAGCGGAATTGCAGCCCTAACTGTTAGAACGTGTTCATGAATAATGGTCACAAGAATTAAGTCCTGGAGGGCACTGGCACCTGTGGAACTGAACCCAGTATACATTAAGGCCTTCAGGGGAGGTGAGCAGAACACGAAAAGGGGGTAAATGTGACAACAACAAATTAGATTGCCTGCATGACAACAGCCACTGGACTTCAAAGTCATTAATTGTAGATGAAACAATTTAGGTTCAAAGAAGGATTTAGGGACTCCTCAAAGGTAATTTAAAAATGCAAATATGTTTTGTCTTTCAGGTTGAAAGGAAACTTCAGCAGTATCAAAAAAAATCAGATGCTATCTTTAACCCCAGGCGTTTTAAAGAACTACATTGTGCTAAACCAGGGAAGAAAATCACGCCATATCTTTTTTTTTGTTATTTATCTTGTCCTGGTGAAAATGGTCAGAGTTGATAAAGGCGTATTTAATAGATGTTTGGTAATACAGAGCTTGAGTACTTTTGAAAAAAGAGACATATCAAAACATTTTGTCCTGCGCTCATATTAGATACTGCAATGCAAGATAAACCAACAGTAAAGGGCACAACTATTTGTATTGCATGAAAAGAGAGCGCTGATTGCTTGATGAGACGTTACCATGGCGAATGCACTAGAGAACAGTTAACTGTTAAGTGCCAACCTTTCACTTCAAATTCAAACCAGGAAGGTCGAATCTGAATGGTCAAGGCATTACCATGAGGAATGTATCGGGGAATGACTATCCTCCAAGCTTTGGTTTGGTTGGAAAAGATGTACGACATGGACATGCTCCGTCAAAGCATGGCACCCTGTGCGTGAATATATGTAGCTTTAAGCATGTGTACACAAGCCATACCGAGAGCCTGACTGGTAATCGTTAACTGGTTTTGAGTGTAATGCGGATAATTTTACGTTATCCGCATATGAAACATTGGAAGCACAATCAGGATTTTTAGAAGTGTTGTCCAATTGTGGAATATTCTACCCTGCTTCTTGCATATGGCTTTATGTGAAAGCAGTGTCCAGCATATCACCCTGACGAAGTATAATCTGATGAAGGTGTCTGACTTGGCTCAGTGGTAGCACTCTCCATTCTGTGTAAGACGTTTTGTGGGTCCATGGTCACACTCCAGAAATCTGAGCACAAGTTCGATGATGAACTTCAATGCAGACACTGCGGGAGTCTTTTCGATGAGGTGCTATTTCCTAAGACGCTGACTACTCCTCATGTGGATGGAAAGGACCCCATGATATTACTTGAAGAAGAGTAAAGATGTCCGTCCTGGTGACCTAAACAACACTTGATACAGATGATCTGGTCATCCATCACGCTGTTGTTCAGTTTCCCTGTTTCCTATTCCACAACAGTGGCTATAATTCAAAAGTGATTCATCAGCAGTAGAGAATCATAGACTCCCTACAGTGAAGGAGGAGGCCATTCGGCCCATCGGGTACTCACCGAACCTCCGAAAGAGCACCCTACCTAGGACCATTCTCCCGGCCTATCCTTGTAACCCCACCTAACTTGCACATCTTTGGTCTATGGAAGGAAACCGGACAATCCGGAGGAAGTCCACACCGTCATGGGGAGAACGGGCAAACTCCCTAGGTTGGAATTGGACTTGGGTTCCTGGTGCTGTGAGGAAACAGTGCTAACCACTGTGCTTCCCGCTTTGGAAAAACCTGAGATCTTTGCTTGCATTTGAAATGTTAACAGGCCATAGGAGCTGGTTTAGCACAGGGCTAAATCGCTGGCTTTTAAAGCAGACCAAGGCAGGCCAGCAGCACGGTTCAATTCATGTACCAGCCTCTCCAAACAGGAGCTGGACTGTGGCGACTAGGGGCTTTTCATAGTAACTTCATTTGAAGCCTGCTTGTGACAATAAGCGATTTTCATTTCATTTTTAAGGTTATTGTTTTTGCAGAAATTGCAGATTTTGAAAAATCTGAAAGCTATCTTTTTCATCTTCTATCCTCATATGATGTATGCATTCAACTCTCCCTGCTGTGAAGCTCTTTTTTATGTTGATATGGGGGTCTTGTACACTTTAAGAAGGAGAAGAACAATAATAACAACTTATGTTCATGTAACCCCTTTAATGTGATGGAACATCCCAAGATGCTTCACAGGAGCAAAACAAAACAAAACTTGGCTCCGAACCACATAAAGGAGGTATCAGGTCAGGCGAACTAAAGCTTGCACAAAGAGAGTAATTTTAAGGAGTGTCTTAATGAAGGAAAGCAAGGCAGGGAGGCGGAGAGGTGTATAGAAGGAATTGCAAAGCTTGGGGGCCCAAGACAACTGATGGTAAATATTGGAGCAACCATGATGAAGTACGCACAAGGGGACAGAACTTGAGGAATGCAGAGATTTTGGAGGTTTGAGAAAATTAGAGATAAGGAGAGGTGAGGCCATGGAGGGATTGGAAATTAAGGAGGAGAACTTTAGAATCAAAACTTTTCTCTGCGGGGGCAGCCGTTGCTGTGAAATCCATTCCAGTTACACTGCAGTAATTTGATTTCTGATGGTGGGCCATTGTCAGTGTCTGGGATGGGCTAATCGCTCCGCCCTCAAGTGACGAAGATTGTGGGCGACAGTAGCTATTTAGCCTCATACACTTGCGCTGTTTTTCTAGTGGAGCAGGAGAAGGTCTTCTCTCGATGAGGCCCTCTGCGCTTCCAATGCCAATGGTGCCACCTCAATTAACCCTGAAAAGCATAAATAAGACAGAAAAAAAGCACATCAGTCACTGCAAGGTTATGAGGTAGTTTATGTGCTATAAAATGGCAGGAAAGTTCTTTTAAAATTGATTGAGACTGTTCACATGAAACTTGCATATGCACCTTAACAGCTGACAGAGGGACAAGCTATTATCTTTCATTTGTTTGGGAGCAGATTCACGCATGGAGTTGAAAGGACAATAGTGTGGTCGCACAACATGCGTCAGAATCACTTAGGGAATGGAATTTGAAATAAAGTTGATTGGATTGGGATGCATGATTTAATCTCTGATAGCCATGACAATTGAAAGAAAATAATATGGGATCTATAGTTAGGCTTTCTTCCATTGGCTAAATGAGTTGTACTTTTAAAGCTGGAGAATTAAGCTAAATTATGATACATTATGAAATAGAATAGTCCCTTGATTTTCCTGATATATGGTACGTACTAATATACCATGGACGGAATTTTAAGGCCTTATTGTGGCAGTGGTGGGACTGTAAAATCCAGAGATGTCTTTGGCAGGACCGGAAGACATCGGAGGGCAGGGCCGTAAATTTCTGCCTAATGTGTTATTTATGGCTTCTTCACACATTCAGAAAATAACCTGTAAAAATAACTCCGTTGATAGCACAGTTTTCTTTGGCAACCAAAGACATAGTTATACAGAGGTGTTTGTGCTTGAGGCCAACAATAAATATATCGAAGAGAATGTGCTTGCGTTGCTTGCCAGAAAGAATATAGTACTTCTAAAATATTTATGGACTCACATTATGTGAACTAAGCAAAAATTATGAATAAACTGGAAAGAATAGCAATCTCCCCCTTCCTCCAATGGTCCGCTTGGCATTATCTTGGCAGCAGCATGTGCTTTCGGCAAGATGCACTGCAGCATCTCACCAAGGCTCCTTCAACAACACCTTCCAAACCCGTGACCTCCACCATCTAGAGGGACAAGGGCAGCAAATGCACAGGAACATCACCACCTGCAGATTCCACACCTACTTGGAACTACATCTTTTTTTTAAATGGTTTTTGAACATGGTGTATTTACAGTTATGTACAAAGAATGAAATACATAGAACATAGAAAATACAGCACAGAACAGGCCCTTCGGCCCACGATGTTGTGCCGAACCTTTGTCCTAGATTAATCATAGATTATCATTGAATTTACAGTGCAGAAGGAGGCCATTCGGCCCTTTGAGTCTGCACCGGCTCTTGGAAAGAGCACCCTACCCAAACTCAACACCTCCACCCAACACCAAGGGCAATTTTGGACACTAAGGGCAATTTATCATGGCCAATCCACCTAACCTGCACATCTTTAAATATAAAATAACAAACAGGTGGGATATTGTATACCAGCTCAAAAACAGCAACTCGGTATTACTTTTAACAAATAAGTAGACACCTGTTTGCGGGGAGGGTTGGGGGGAAACTGGGGAGGTGTATATACATTTGGGTGCCGGAGAAACAATTACAGTAGTTATGTCCAATACAGAGAGGGCAATACGAGAATGGATCTGTTGTTGGTGTTGTTACTTGCTTCACCCGGATGTTTTTCGCTGCCATTATTATTGCATGTTCACCTCTGCTTCAGCCGTTCGTCCCGTCTTTCTCACGTATTTTCTTGTTCTCTGTTACTGTATTTGCCGAGTTAGTTGTCGTTTCTCGTGCTCTCCTTCTGGCTTTCATTCCCTCGTCTCCCCTCCCTCTCTGGTTCCCCTCTATTGTTCCCTATCTCCTCCTTCATCCCTCTTCCCCCCCTGCCCCCTCCCCCACGTTCTGTGGAAGCCATCTTCTGACGCTTAGATGGCGAATTTAATTTTCTCCATTTGGAGAGATTCCGAGAGGTTGGACAGCCAGTCTGCAGCTTTGGGTGATGCTGCTGACCACCAGCCGAACAGGATTCTCCGGCGGGCGATCAGGGAGGCAAAGGCAAGGGCGTCCGCCCTCCTCCCCAGGAATAGATCTGGCTGGCCTGATACCCCGAAGATCGCCACTTTCGGGCATGGCTCCACCTTCATTCCCACCACTTTGGACATTGCCTCGAAGAAGGCTGTCCAGTACTCCCCAAGTCTGGGGCAAGACCAGAACATGTGGGCGTGGTTGGCGGGCCTCACAACTGTCCTCCACGTCCGGGAAGAACCGACTCATACGGGTTCTTGTTAAGTGGGCTCTATGTACCACTTTTAGTTGCGTCAGGATGAGCTTTGCACACGTGGAGGCGGAGTTGACCCTATGCAGTGCTTCGCTCCAGAGTCCCCACCCTATTTCAATCTCCAGGTCTTCCTCCCATTTCTTTCTTGTTGCGTCCAATACGGTGTCGACCCCTTCTACCAGTCGGTCATACATGTCACTACAGTTTCCTTTATCTAGTATGTTTGCGTCCAGTAATTCTTCCAGTAATGTCTGTCGTGGCGGTTGTGGGTACGTCCTTGACTCCTTTCGTAGGAAGTTCTTGAGTTGTAGATACCTTAGCTCGTTCCCCCTGGCTAGCTGGAATTACTCGGTCAGTTTGTCCAGTGTTGCGATCCTGCCGTTTGTATATAGGTCACTGACTGTCAGTGTCCCTCCGTCCTGTCCCCACTTTTTAAAGGTGGCGTCAGTTAGCGCTGGTGTGAACCTATGGTTGTTGCAGATGGGAGCTTTGTCCAACATTTTGGTCAGGCCAAATTGCTGCTGTAGTTGGTTCCAGGACTTGAGGGTGGCGATCGGCACCGGGCTGCTGGAGTGTGTTTTGGGTGGGGATGGGAGTGCCACCGTAGCGAGGGCCCAGAGGGAGGTCCCCTTGCAGGAGGCCTCCTCCGCATGCACCCACTCGGCTTCTGGCTCCTTAATCCATTCCCTTATTCACTTGGCTGTCGCCGCCCAGTGGTAGAATTGTAGGTTTGGGAGGGCTAGCCCCCCCCCCCGGATTTTGTTTTTGTAAGATCTTTTTTGGGATCCTAGCATTCTTCCCCCCACCCCCCCTTACGAACGCCATGATTAGTTTGTCTAGTGCTTTGAAAAAGGCCTTGGGGATGTCGATCGGGATAGATCTAAGTAGGAAGCGGTACCTGGGCCTCCCTTCGGATCCCCCTCCAGCTTTTTGCTGCTCTGAGAGTGATTGCTAATGGTTCGATTGCTAGAGCGAACAGCAGCGGGGACAGTGGTCATCCTTGTCTGGTGCCCCTACGCAGCTGGAAGAATTGGGAGTAGGTGTTGTTGGTCCATACGCTCGCCATGGGAGCGTTGTATAGCAACTATACCCAGGAGGTGAACCCTGTTGCAAGCCCAAACCGCTCCAGTACCTCTACGAGGTACTTCCATTCGACCCTGTCGAAGGCCTTTTCTGCATCTAGGGAGACGATCACCTCTGGTGTTCTCTCCCCGGATGGGGTCATTATCAGGTTCAGCAGGCGCGTGATGTTCGAGGTTAGCTGCCTACCTTTGACAAAGCCCGTCTGATCCTCTGTGACCACCTCTGGTATGCAGTCTTCTAGCCTTTTGGCTAGGATTTTGGCCAGTATTTTGGCATCTGCGTTTAGCAGTGAGATGGGTCTGTATGACCCACATTCCGTTGGGTCGTTATCTTTCTTAGGTAACAGCGAGATTGAGGCCTGTGCTAGTGTAGGTGGCAATGTGCCCCTAGCCAGCGAGTGTCCCGCAGGTGCGGGGCCAGTGCCGTCGCAAATTGTTTGTAGAAGACCGCCAGGTACCCGTGTGGTCCCGGCGCCTTCCCTGCCTGCATGGAGCTAATGCTGTCCATGATCTCTCCCAGTGCTATTGGTGCTTCCAGGCCCTGTTTTCAACCCTCCCCCACGACTGGTATGTCCAGTCCATCAAGGAACAGTTTCACCCCGGACTCCCCCATTGGGGGCTCTGAGGTGTACAGCCCTTGGTAGAAAGCCTCGAACGTTTTGTTGATCTTTTGTGGCTCTGCTTCTAATGTGCCTCTGGTATCCCTGATTTTGCAATTTCTCTGGTAGCTGCCTGCTTTCTCAGCTGGTGTGCCAACAGGTGGATGGCTTTGTCTCTGTGTTTGTATAGGGTCCCCCGTGCCTGGTGGAGTTTGTGCACTGCTTTCCTGGGGGAGAGCAGATCAAAGTTCCTTTGTTGCTCTTTCCTCCCAGCCAGGAGCTCTACGGTCGGGGCCTCGGAGTATTTACGGTCTACCTCCGGTATGGAGTCGACCAGCTGCTGACTAGCTGCCTTTTCCTCCCTATCTCTTCACGTTTTGAAACGATAATTTCCCCTCTTATTACGGCCTTTTTGGTTGTTCTCCGTGTACTATGCAATGGCCTGCGATATCTTTTTGTTGAAGGCCTTATCTGCTAGTAGGGCAGTGTCCAACCTCCACGTGGGGTGTTGGGCCATGCCCGTCTCCAACCTCACGCCCATGTAATGTGGACTGTGGTTGGATATCACAATTGTGGAGTATTCCGCTTTGACCAGCCCTGGAAGCACCGTTTTCCCCACCACAAAGAAGTCAATTCTGGTGTATGCGTTGTGTACTGGGGAGAAGAAGGAGAACTCCGTCTCCCCTGGGTAGGTGAACCTCCAGGGGTCAATCGCCCCCATCTGCTCCGTAAAGCGACCGAGTTCCTTTGCCATGTTTGAGGTTTTCCCTGTTTTGGGGTTTGATCTGTCAGTCATTGTGTCCCGTACACAGTTGAAGTCCCCCCACCCCCCCCCCCCCCCCCCATGATTAGTCGGTGCGTCGCTTTGATTAGTCGGTGCGTCGCTATGTCGGGGATTTCTGTCATGGTCTTTTGATGAAGTTTGTGTCATCCCAGTTGGGTGCATACACGTTAACTAGTACTACCGGTGCCCCGCCCAGGGCCCCGCTGACCATGACATACCATCCCCCTGGGTCCGTAACTGTCTTTGTCGCCCTAAACATCGTCCTCTTGCTGATCAATATTGCCACCTCCCTGGCTCTCAGCCCATAGCAAGAATGGTAGGTTTGTCCCACCCAGTCCTTTCTTACCCGTAGTCGGTCCTGCTCTCTCAGGTGTGTCTCTTGGAGTAAGACTATGTTGGTTTTCATGTTTCTTATGTGGGTGAGGACTCTGGATCTTTTCACTGGGCCGTTGAGTCCCCTGACGTTCCAGGTGACTATCCTGGTGGGGGGCTTCTGTCCCCTCGCTCCTGTGGATTAACCATACTTACCTTTGTACGCGCCCCTGAACTTGGGGTTTCCCTTTGTTAGGGGGCCGTCCAAATGGCTGCTGTCACTGCTCTCCCCATGCGGTCAGGTCCCTACGCTCCGGGGTTTCCCCCCGTCCAGGGGGCACTCCAGTATGGAAAATTGTTTCTTCCTCTGATTTCAGTCAATGTTTCGCCTTTGTTGTCTCTCTTGGGTCTTCCCTGTCATATTTTCCCTAAACTTAGAGTACTCAATTCTTTTTTGCTTCCAATTAAGGGGCAATTTAGCATAGCCAATCCACCTACGCTGCTCATCTTTGGGTAGTGAGGGTGAGACCCAGCAGTCACGGGAGAATGTGCAAGTTCCACGCGGACAGTGACCCAGGGCTGGCTTTGAACCATTGCACCACTGTGTTGCCCGGGGCCTTCCCTATCATGACTTGTTTTTTGTTTGTATGAAAGGTACATTTTGACTTTTTCCATTTGCCCCAGTGAAGTAATTGTTTTAATACATAGAATCCCTATAGTGCAGAAGGAGGCCATTTAGCCCATCGAGTCTGCACTGACCCTCTGAAAGAACACCCTACCTGGGCCCACTCCCACACCCTAGCCCCATAATCCCATAACCCCACCAAACCTGCTCATCTTTAGCCACTAAGGGACAATTTAGCATGGCCAATCCACCTAACCTGCACATCTTGGGGCATTCGTGGTTGAAGGTTTTGTTTCAGACAAGATCAAAGGCATCGTATTTGCCACTGCAATTTGTTAAACATTCTCGAGATATTGAGCTGCAATTAAAACTGCCACAGTATCTTTCCAATTGAAAGGGTCATGCTCTACCATTCCGGTAACCTGGAGGTGTTAGCATGGGAAATGGAACAGCCTAGACTGACACAGCATCTTTAGATTCTCGCCTTCTGACTGCAGTGTCTTTATTAAAACATGTACAAATAGAGCAATGTGAAGTTATACAATGCCAGGGCTATTATTGTCTCACACTGGTCCAACATATTGGGTGGCACCCCTTGCATTATGTACTCAAAATCCTTGGGAGACAGTATTGCTTGGGTAAGAGTACAAAATGAGTGATAGTGAATCAGCCAGCCATTAGAAATCATTCCTCATTTTCATTTTTTGAACTGGAAGTGAAAATTGTTTGAGATATGTAAACACACAAATGATCTGATCAGTAAATATATATATACAATCAGCCAGGTCAGAATTATCACAATTACCCCCATTAACTTTATAAGTTGCATGCCCTTCCACTTAAGTTTTGACTAATTGCCAATCTTTGCAGCCAGTACTGGTATCAACGCAGTCTTAGGATAGATACACTTTGGGTTTGACAGAGGATAAAGTTCTCAACTCATTGTTCAGACTTGTAGCTTTATGAATGAATGAATGAATGAAATGAAATGAATGAATGAAATCAAAATGAATGAATGAAAATCGCTTATTTTCACAAGTAGGCTTCAATGAAGTTACTGTGAAAAGCCCCTAGTCGCCACATTCCGGTGCCTGTTCGAGGAGGCTGTTACGGGAATCGAACCGTGCTGCTGGCTTGCCTTGGTCTGCTTTCAAAGCCAGCGATTTAGCCCTGTGCTGGTCTGCGTTTGGATGCCCTTTGGTTTATGGAATGAAAAAAAACATAGAACATAGAAAAATACAGCACAGAACAGGCCCTTCGGCCCACGATGTTGTGCCGAACCTTTGTCCTAGATTAATCATAGATTATCATTGAATTTACAGTGCAGAAGGAGGCCATTCGGCCCTTTGAGTCTGCACCGGCTCTTGGAAAGAGCACCCTACCCAAACTCAACACCTCCACCCAACACCAAGGGCAATTTGGACATTAAGGGCAATTTATCATTAGCCAATTCACCTAACCCGCACATCTTTGGACTGTGGGAGGAAACCGGAGCACCCGGAGGAAACCCACGCAGACACGGGGAGGACGTGCAGACTCCGCACAGATAATGACCCAAGCCGGAATCGAACCTGGGACCATGGATCTGTGAAGCAATTGTGCTATCCACAATGCTACCGTGCTGCCCTTAAGAACAAATAAATCTACACTATATCATTTTCCCGTAATCCATGTACCTATCCAACAGCTGCTTGAAGGTCCCTAATGTTTCCGACTCAACTACTTCCACAGGCAGTGCATTCCATGCCCCCACTACTCTCTGGGTAAAGAACCTACCTCTGATATCCCTCCTATATCTTCCACCTTTCACCTTAAATTTATGTCCCCTTGTAATGGTGTGTTCCACCTGGGGAAAAAGTCTCTGACTGTCTACTCTATCTATTCCCCTGATCATCTTATAAACCTCTATCAAGTCGCCCCTCATCCTTCTCCGCTCTAATGAGAAAAGGCCTAGCACCCTCAACCTTTCCTCGTAAGACCTACTCTCCATTCCAGGCAACATCCTGGTAAATCTTCTTTGCACCTTTTCCAGAGCTTCCACATCCTTCCTAAAATGAGGCGACCAGAACTGTACACAGTACTCCAAATGTGGCCTTACCAAAGTTTTGTACAGCTGCATCATCACCTCACGGCTCTTAAATTCAATCCCTCTGTTAATGAACGCGAGCACACCATAGGCCTTCTTCACAGCTCTATCCACTTGAGTGGCAACTTTCAAAGATGTATGAACATAGACCCCAAGGTCTCTCTGCTCCTCCACAATGCCAAGAACTCTACCGTTAACCCTGTATTCCGCATTCATATTTGTCCTTCCAAAATGGACAACCTCACACTTTTCAGGGTTAAACTCCATCTGCCACTTCTCAGCCCAGCTCTGCATCCTATCTATGTCTCTTTGCAGCCGACAACAGCCCTCCTTACTATCCACAACTCCACCAATCTTCGTATCATCTGCAAATTTACTGACCCACCCTTCAACTCCCTCATCCAAGTCATTAATGAAAATCACAAACAGCAGAGGACCCAGAACTGATCCCTGGGGTACACCACTGGTAACTGGGATCCAGGCTGAATATTTGCCATCCACCACCACTCTCTGACTTCTATCGGTTAGCCAGTTCGTTATCCAACTGGCCAAATTTCCCACTATCCCATGCCTCCTTACTTTGTGCAGAAGCCTACCATGGGGAACTTTATCAAATGCCTTACTAAAATCCATGTACACTACATCCACTGCTTTACCTTCATCCACATGCTTGGTCACCTCCTCAAAGAATTAAGTCCCCCCTCCCTTGTGGCTCGGTCAGTCATTGCGTGGGTACCAAGTCAAACCAGCCCAGGAAGGCCCTAGCCTGTGCACTAGGAGGTGGTATAATATTTCTCAGTGCCTTTGCGGGTGTGAAATGGCCACTTGAGCGAAGTACTTCCCTGTGGCTGATGCTGGGAAACCTGTCCGTCGAGAGTCAGGACCTTCAGCAGTGGAGAAAGCAAGAGGGGTTAGTGTCAGGAAAAGTTAAAAACATCGACAAGAGGAGGGAGGAAAAGACTAGGTTAGGAACTTTCCTCCCCACACTCCCCCACCCCCACATTCCCCAGATCAAAGAGCATCCAATGTGTACAATTTGATTGTGTTATGTTTTCAGTGAGGCTTAAGAGCGGGCTGAGACCAATAATTTACAAAAGAGGCTGTGGCTATTTATGAAAATCGATACCAAATAGGTTTGGTGCGACCACATATACTGAAAATGTGAATTGGATTGGCTTGGATTGGAGGTGGATTTATACGAGGTACAGTGAAAAGTATTTTTCTGCGAGGAGCTCAAACAGATCATATAGTACATGAAAAAAATAGGGCAACACAAGGTACACTGTGTAAATATATAGACACAGATATCAGGTGAAGCATCCAGGAGTGTAGTATCAGTCAGATCAGTCCACAAGAGGGTTGTTTAGGAGTCTGGTAACATAAGAACATAAGAACTAGGAACAGGAGTAGGCCATCTGGCCCCTCGAGCCTGCTCCGCCATTTAATGAGAGCATGGCTGATCTTTGTGGGCTCAGCTCCACTCTCCGGCCCGTACACCATATCCCCGAATCCCTTTATTCTTTAGAAAGGTATCTATCTTTTTCTTAAAAACGTTTAAAGAAGGAGCCTCAACTGCTTCACTGGGCAAGGAATTCCAGAGATTCACAACTCTTTGGGTGAAGAAGTTCCTCCTAAACTCGGTCCTAAATCTACTTCCCCTTATTTTCAGGCTATGCCCCCTAGTTTTGCTTTCCCCGACCTGTGGAAACAACCTGCCCGCATCTATCCTATCTATTCCCTTTATAATTTTATATGTTTCAATAAGATCCCCCCGCATCCTTCTAAACTCCAATGAGTACAGTCCCAGTCTGCTCAACCTCTCGTCATAATCTAATCCCCTCAACTCTGGGATCAACCTAGTGAATCTTCTCTGCACTCCCTCCAGTGCCAATATGTCCTTTCTCAGGTAAGGAGACCAAAACTGAACACAATACTCCAGATGTGGCCTCAGCAACACCTTATACAATTGCAGCATAGCCTCCCTAGTCTTAAACTCCATCCCTCTAGCAATGAAAGACAAAACTCGATTAGCCTTCTTAATCACCTGTTGCACCTGCACTCCAACTTTTTTGCGACTCGTGCACCAGCACACCCAGGTCCCTCTGCACAGCAGCATGTTTTAACATCTTACCGTTTAAATAATAATTACCACTCATCTTAGTGTCGTCTGCAAACTTTGACACATTGCACTTGGTCCCCAACTCCAAATCATCTATGTAGATTGTGAACAACTGCGGGCCCAACACTGATCCTTGAGGGACCCCACTAGTTACAGGTTGCCAACCAGAGAAACACCCATTTATCCCCAGCGGGAAGAAGCTGTTGAACACTGGGCAATTGGTATTGAGCCCAAAATATGTGAGCGTAAAGCTAAGGATGCACAAAATTAAAACCTTGGAGTATTGAGAGACAAATATGATTGTCATGTAACCCTCACTTCTCACTTTTCCATAGTTAGGAACATTCAGGGGCTTCCGGTAACGACAAGGTGCTGAGCAGTTGACTGTAAAATAGCCACTTTTTAATCGAAAACTCACCAGAAAACTCAGCAATTCGTTCTCCCAACCTCAGCAAAACAGGGCGTAAGAGTGAAGAAGAAAAATGCCCAGAGAAAGCCTGTCAAGGTGCTGAATAGAGACCAGTGTGGGAGGGGCCTGGAACAGAGACAATCAGACTAGTTGAATAGCGTACGAGGCACAAGTTTCGCCGGAGCAAGCAAAGCAGACCAGCCACACACAAAACCGTGGGGTGGGGGAATGGGAATGTGGATCTCAACATTAATAGTAATCTTTATTAGTCACAAGTAGGCTTACATTAACACTGCAATGAAGTTACTGTGAAAATCCCCTTTATCAGATCAGCCATGATCTTATTGAATGGCGCAGCAGGCTTGTGGGGCCAAATGGCCTCCTCCTGTTCCTATTTTGTATGTTCGTATGTGTTCATGTCAGCTTTCTGCAAGAGCAACTCAGCTAGCCCCACTTCCCCACCTCTTCTCTGTAACCCAGTGATTTCTTGTCCCATCAGGTGCTTATCCAATTCCTTTTCTAGAAGGAAAAAAAATGTTTGGACCAGTGTTCTTCTTCCCTAATTTTTACTGGTGTCCATTTTAAGGTGTACAAGACCAGTTTGGACCAGTATTCCTTATTTCCCAGTTTTTAGTAGGTATTTTTCCTTCTGAAAGCCACAGTTGAATCTGTCTCCACTTTCTCAGACAGTGAGTTTCAGACCCTAACCAATTCACTGTTGGTTGTTTTGCCAACCACCATAAACCTGTGTCCTCTGGTTCTCCGCCCTTCCACCTATGGGAACAATTTCTCCCCATCGGCTCTGTCCAGACCCCTCATTATTTTGAACACTTTTATCATACCTCCTCTCAACCTTCTCTTCAAGTTTTCATAGAATTTTTCATAGAATTTACAGTGCAGAAGGAGGCCATTCGGCCCATCGAGTCTGCGGTTAGAGTTTTCTAACCGTTGGCCATAAATTCCTTCCTCTGTGTTTCTATTTATAAAGACGTGCATCCCACATGTCTTGTTAACCACTTTCTCAGCCTGCCCTGCCACACTCAACGATGTGTGCTCAGACAATAAATGGTTTCTGCAAGAAAATATTTTTGAAACCCTCAAGTGTTCTTTCTGCCTGGTTAATAAGCAGGATTACTCATCTCCCAAAATCTTAGACTCCACAATAAAGACTGGATCTCGGGAAGAAGGGAAAAGAAACATTCGACCGAGAACTTTATGACTGGCAAGATTTGTGGGAGGAAATAGAGTGACTGACCCAGTTTCCTTACATAACCTGGAGAACGAGCACATCCCATGGGCAGAGTTTACATCGCCAATGGACAGAAAAACAATGGATGGATTTTTTTGGGGGAGGGGGGAGCTTTTTGCCCACAGAATTGGAAAAGCGGCTAAATAATAAACCAACTGGAACTCAATGCTGTTCCAATTCCCTGCTATGGCAGACTTTTGTCTGTTTCCATAACTAGCAATTCCTGGAACAGATCACTAGTCTGTCCCCGGAGGCTTATAGCTGGAGGGGCTCCATTCCACATCAAGCGTGGCTGACCAGGAGTCTCTCCTACTCTTACTGTCAGCCACTGGCATGTTGGAAGAACTTTGCAGGTTGACACACGACCACAGTAGCACAGTGGTTAGCACTGTTGCTTCACAGCTCCAAGGATCCGGGGTTTATTCCTGGCTTGGATCACTATGCGGAGTCTGCACGTTCTCCCCGTGTCTGCATGGGCTTTCTCCGGGTGCTCCGGTTTCCTCCCACAGTCCAAATGTGTGCAGATGAGGTGGATTGATCATGCTAAATTGCCCTTCATGTCCAAAAAGGTTAGGTGGGGTTGCTGGGTTATGGGGATAGGGTGGAGGTGTGGGCGATCTTTCAGGGGCCGGTGTAGACTCGATAGGCTGAATGGCTTCCTTCTGCATTGTAAATTCTATGATTCTGTTTGGGCCACGTTATGAAAGCACCTTCCTTGGCCACTAAATCCCCGGCTGGGACTCGGACCAGGAGCTTTTAGCTTAAAGGCAGAGAAATTAACTCACCGCACCACAAGAACTCCTGCACTTTACGGTATATGCATGTCAATTGAAATAATAGCAGAAACTCAAAAAGGTGAGAGGTAAGCTGGAGGGGTCTGTTGCAGCAATACAATGGCACAGCAGAAAGTAGAGGAGCGGTGTGATGTGGGTGCTGTGGTGAGCTTAGTCACCTTGTTCCTTACCCGTATACCCTCACATCCTCTCCAAAATGAACCAAAAAAACACACACAGTAGAATTAGAAATGGAAGGTACCAGTAAAACCTGTCTAAACTGCCCTCGTACTGGAACAACCGGTGCCAGTATTACTGAGTTTTGTTTTACTTGGATTTCATTATTTTGAACTGGGTTTTTTTCTCCTCTGCCCCTAGCTGTGAATGTGGGGATCTCTGCCCTGGACACATGTCTCTCTTGACGCCTTGGGGCTGTGCTGATTAGCGGCTCGGTCTGCACCCAGGGCTATCCAGTGCGATCTCTCTGTGTCTCTCTGTGTGTCTCTCCCTCCCTCCCCACTCCCTCTCCCGGGAGCACCACACACTCCTTCAGTGCAACCGTCCGACGCTCAATTAAGCCGGCACAAGAGCTCGGGATGGGGTCCAGCAGCGGGGCCACCGGGACAATGGGAGGACTCTCAATACCAGAACAGCAAAGAATTAATTTCCTATGACACAGTGTAAACAGTGGAGAAGAATAGGACGTGCAGGTGTGCCTCAGGAAGGGCAACCACTTGTTCTGCGAGGGAGGAACTTTCACACGAGTTTCACATTTTACCGATGACCTGTTCCTCAGCTCAATTTATGTCAACACCGACAGTTGTCAGTTTTGGCAAGCACTTATAATCTCCGCCAGGGGTTAGGAGAAGGGGACCATAAAAAAATGCGTCCTTTCATTCTGCAAGGGAACAGGCAAACGTTAAGACTCCAAAAAGAGTGCGAGGGTCATGAAAGGGGCAGTGTCCCTTATTTTGACCGGGGTGTTACATCGGGGAGGGCTGCCTGGCACTCAGCAAGCAACCTCCTGCAGAAATACTCCTGGCGTCCCTCAACCTCAAGCTATCAGAATAAATTCGCCTGTGAATCGCAGGCTGCCTCCCCCTTCCCTCCCTCCACCCCCAAAACAACGATACTTTTCAAAATCAATAAAAGCTGACATACAAAAAAGATTGTGTGTGTGTGGGGAAGCTGTATCAAATGGCAGAAAAGTCACAGAATGTTATTCCAGTTAAAAGCATGATCAATAAAGTCGCAGCGCGCCTTTACTCCAAATCGACTGCGATATTGAAACCCTTTAATAAGAGCCGTGCAATCAGTGGGAGACCTTGTAAAAGCACTTTGGAAATAAAACATACTCACTGAATCGTGTACGTACCATTTTAATTGTGTAATGGATTGGAGTAAGTTTTTTTTGATTTTACCAAGAAACATTTATTAAATAACAAAAGAGGTCAGCTTGCATTTCAATGTTAATGTAGAAATCGGGCCGAACTATCATTCAGAGTTTGATATAGCGACTTAATAAGGAGAAGCTGTAAATCCTAAAGTGTCTGACTCATTCCAAAGAGATAACTGTCTACCTTGGCCCATTAATTAAAAATAAACTTCTTGCTTTCTACTTTACTAACATCCTGTGGA
Source organism: Scyliorhinus torazame (assembly GCF_047496885.1). Classification (NCBI taxonomy): domain Eukaryota; kingdom Metazoa; phylum Chordata; class Chondrichthyes; order Carcharhiniformes; family Scyliorhinidae; genus Scyliorhinus; species Scyliorhinus torazame. The sequence goes on from NC_092708.1 coordinate 243,049,821, forward strand.
CGGAGAACTACACACGAAACATACTAAAGGTGTAAAATGCTAAGTCATTAAACGTTGCCATGCCAACCCCGAATAACATAAAACAAATTGCGGCATCTTAAATTTAAAACAGATGGCCCGTGTGTTGTAAGGGCGAAAATTCCTTCAGCCACCAAAAGCGGGAGAAAACAAAAACACGCACAAACAAACACGACATTGATATTTAGTTGAAGGTTGTAGTTTAAACTATGAAGCAAACAGGCGGGAAAGGTACCCGAGCAGACATTGAACCTGCAGCAATTCTGGGCCAGCGGGTTCCGTTTGCAAGATGTGTTTGGACACCTGCACTCACAGCCCTGCTGGTCCTCTGGGGCAAGCAGCCATATGTTCGCTAGCGTGTGTATGGGGGGTGGGGAGGTTCATTCATTTTCACTTGTGGTGGGGACAGGGCTCAAATGCTCCATTCCTCTTCTGAAAATGTCCAGGGACCAAATATGTGAGGGTTTCCCCCCTCTCCTCTTCCGCTGAAAAGTGGTCGTTTTACGTTACTTAAATGTTAACCTTAGCTTAAGAAACAAAAACAGCGGCAGCTACCAATTTGTTTAAGGTCGTAACCTTAAAGGAAAGACTGCTAACGTGCAAAATTTATGTGTGGGGGGGGGGGGGGGGGGATGGGGTCAAACGCCCCCCCGCACAAAGTAATGTTCCGCCGTGCACTCACTGTCTGATTGAATGCTGTTCAGTGAACGCATTTCTTCCTTGCATGTTTGTCCCTCCTCGCCTGGGAGGCTGGATGGGGCGGGGGTTGGGGACCACGCAGCGGCTACATTTCTGCCCCGATGTGTTTTTTAAAAAAAAGCCTGTCCAAATTTTGTTCAGTTAAACGAACAATTTGTTCACCATCCCCAAGGGGACGAACCTTGAGGGACAGAGAGTATGTATGGCAAAGGATCGTTTTGTTTAAATATATATTTACGTGTGCTCCGATTTATAAACATCATTGGATTTGAGCCACTTTGAACGAGTTGATCGGAAACAAATCTGCATTCAAACTGAATTCAGGCGGCGGATTTAACATCGAAGTGCCCCGGTCGAACTGGACTCAAAAGTTCCTGTTGCTTTGCCTCCCATTCACAGGATGGAGCTTTCTTTCTAATTCTCCGCTGGAATGAATGTGACACATACCTTTCCCATTTCACAACATTGCCCGATCCATTCCCTAATGCAGAGATAAATCGCAGTCTCCCAGTTCATTAAATACCACCCCTTCCTCTGCTAGTAAAAGCTTCACTCCTTGAAGGGACACATGCAGTAATCATTAATCTCCAGCCTAATTTGTACTGCAAGGGGAAAAGCCTCTGGTTGAGGGCATTTTTCCTGTCCGCGCAATAGCAAAAGTATGTGGAACGATTTGCAAATTACATAGAATTTGCGAAACTCATTTTTTAAAATAAAAAATATTGCATGTTTTCTAGACGCTGAGTGTCCAGCTAGAATCTCATACCAGGGGCATTAAAAACACCTTTTGGTTGCAATTTGAAGCCAATCCGACCCCTCCCCCCTTCCCTCAACCACACCTGCAAAGCGAGATCAACTTCTGGCTACCAGACACAAAGACAAGTTTGTCAACATCTGTGCAAAATAAAATAAAAAGCGTGGTGGTTGCTTAGACAGCGCTCTCCGCCCCCCCCCTTCCATTCTCTCCTCCGCCCCCCCCCCACTCTCTCCTCCACCCCCTCCATTCTCTCTCTCCCCCCCCCCCCCGTTCTCTCCTCCCCACTCTCTCCTCTACCCCCTGCCCTCTACTCTCTCCTCCAGCACCCCCCCCCCCGACACACACATTCTCTCCTCCACCCCATGCACAGGTCAAAAGAGGTGGAAAAGAGCAATCAATACGAAATATCCTCGCATTTTCAGAGCACTGAGTCGACACATCAAGGTGAAATAGCAACCGGAGCGGTTAGTGCAGGAGGCACTGATGTAGCAACATTTCGTAGCTCCAGCGATTCTCGCATTTTGTTTCGTTTTGGAAACCTGAATCATTGTTGGGGGCGGTGGGGGTATTTTTGTTGTTGGTGTGTAGTTATGTTTTGCGATACAAATTATTCTGGCAATGCCAAGGAAATCCCCGCCCACCCGCGTGGCGATTGGCTCCTTCCAATTCTATTGTTGCCGACCAGCCCGTTCAGGAGCCAATGTATTGGCCGGGCTGCCCCTGTCAGTCACCGCGACTTGGAATTCTGCCCAGATGAAGTTGCCTATAACGGGAACGGCATGCACGTTTGCTGCGTTTTATTACCCAGGAGCGGGGCACATTTAAGAGATTTCACTGGCAGGGGGTGGGGTGGTTGTGGGTGGGGGGGGGGGGGGGGGGGAGGAGGAGGAGGAGGAGGGAGGGGGGAAGAAAAGACCAGATGAGTGGTTGCTTAACACATTTTTGGCGTGTTTAAAACACAGAGAAAGCTAGTCGCGATCACTGGCACGGTCTGTTAGGTCCCCAACAAGGGATTTCGGGGCTGGGACTCTGATTGACATTATACAGGAGGACTCGTGTGAACTTTTTGCTTTTTTTGTTGTTTATTTTGTTGAAAAAAAAATGTTCAGGAAGTTTTCTCTTATTGTCCTGATACACTTTATTCCGCTTTATTCGGTTCTACCAGGGTCGCGTTCCCAGAGATCGAGCGGACCAAGGGTAAGTGCGTCTCACACCATCATCTGACAGTCTCGCAAACCAGCCTTGTTGAGCAAATGGGATTTAAATGTAATTTTTTTTCTTATGTTTTCTTTTTTTGTTTGTTTTGTCTGAATCATGTTTGCCTATTTAAGCTTCAAATGCCAGTCGGCTGTCTGGTGACACCTGTTCCTCCTCCCCCCACACACTCTCGGGAATCCCAAGGTGCAGAGATCTGAAATGTTCCAGTGTCGGGGTGGGGGGAGGGGGGTTTGCTGTTTTGAAACAACCAAAAGTGCATCTCGAAACGCGTGATACCGGCCATTCACAAGGAGGAATAAGTAACAAGGCTGCAGAGCATTCTGGAAGTTGCGTGTGTTATAACTTCAAACTGATTGTGCCCAGTTTGAAACGCTTTTGATCAAGATGAGGCAAGCCGCTGTTATCCACTGTATCAGAGCGGTAAGCGCTTGTTCCCAATCTAACCGGGCCGTGGGTGGGGGCACAGCAGATCTTCCCCGAGCAAATGGCTCCACTCCCACTCTACCCTCTTTAGGCGTTTTTCTAATTTTAAACGAATTGGTCCTGTTCTGGAAATGTATCCAGAGAGGGGAAAATATATCTGGAAAATGTATCTCGAGAGGGGAAAATGAACCAGGGAATGTATCGCAAGAGAGGAGAATGTATCTGGGAATGTATCCCGATAGGGGGAAACATTTAAAAAAACATCTTTATTATTGGCACAAGTATAAGATGAGATTGTGCGAAATTGACTTCAGTTGGCAATGAATAATAACACAGAAATTGATGTAATTTTCAACATGGCATTTCTTCAGGGTTGTAATCAGCTCGGCATATCTGGAGATGGCTGAAACCTTAAAACGAACACACTTTCCTCATATTCAGCGCCCAAACTTCTACCCCACCCCCCCACCCCCTCCCAGAGAAACGTTGTACTTCTTCATTCCAAACTTGCTTTGGGGAACATGTCTTTGCTGCCGGTTGTGAAACCGACATGAGAGAATGGTGCAATTAACCAGATGCGGGTTGGGATAACCGTTCATTTTTACCCTCCAGGTAGCAACCCCACGCCCCCCACTCCCTGACGGCCTCGCGACAAAGGTTTAACTTTCCTTTTCCAAATTACCCTAGTGGGTGGATTCATGCGCCCCCATGTTCCGCATTCCACACTGAACGGCTCGTAAAAGTGGCTCTTGGAAATAACTTTTCCTCTCCCCCCCCTCTCTCAGGCAAAGCGCAAAAAAACTTAAACTGGGGCTATGTGGAGAGACCCACCCCCCTGTGATGTTTAGTTTAAAACCCTCAAAGGCAACGACGAAAAGGAATGATGTTGCTTCCTCAGTTAAACACTTTTACACCATGCTCGGGTTAGGAGGGAAGAATCATTTAAAGCGACATGCACCCGAAAGTAATTTCTAAAAAATGCAAGTCTTAAAACTCTGGGCAGGAAATCAGTGCAGACCGTTTAGCATCCACGTTTTCTTCATTTCGAAATACATATTTTCGGGGACATGATTTGAGATTTCTAGTAGTGAAGTTTCCTTCCTCTCAGATGCCCGGTTCACGCTGGCTGCGCAACGAATGGATATTTTCTATCTGAACAGTTTCTACATTTGAACAATGACCTGACCATAGAGTGAAACAGCCCTTTTTATTTACATCTGTTACTGTCAACGTTACAGAGAGAGAGAGAGACACCTGAGAGATCCCATTGCATTTCCTGAAGCTTAATTCTGAGTTCTTGATAATCACTTCGACTTAATTCTGTCTGTTTGTAATATACCTTAACCCTCTCGCTCCCATCAGTACTCCTAGGGAAGTCCAGATTTGCTTCAAGCTTATCCTGATCAATTTTGTAGCTACTCAGAAGAGCATTAGAAACACAATGGCGAAACAAGGTGGGAGTCATTTCCGAGCTACATACACTGCCCCAGACAAAATATTTTAAGATCACTTATAGTAAAACAATCCTCTCCTTTGGGCATCTTGAGTTCTTTCTGCCCATCTGACCCGAGATGAACGGTTCTCCGCGCATTTTTGTAAAACACAGCCTGGATCAATACATTGGACAGTGACCTCAACTCTGGGGCACCGCATCAAGCATTTCTGAGTGAACTGCCCTGGCTCAACCTTCATCAGCTGCTTCATCAAATGACCTTTCCTCTACCACAAGGGCAGAAGTTGAGGTGCTCACTGATGATTGCTTAGTATTCAGTTCTGTTCTTAACTGCAGTTAAGGAAATGGTCTGTGCCTGAATGCAGCAAGACCTGGATAACATACAGGCTTGGGCTGAATGTGGTAAGTGATGTTCGTGCTACACAAGTGCCAGGCAATGACATTCTCCAACCAGAGAGAATCTAACCATCTCTGCTTGACATTCAGCAATATTACCATTACTGTTTCACCCCAGCATCAACATTCTGTACTTCACTGTTGACAAGAAACCTAACAAGACAAGTCACATAAACATTGTGGCTACAAGAGCAGATCAGAGGCAGGGTATTCTGGAGCTAGTGCCTCAATCCTTGACTCCGCAAAGCCTTTTCATAATCTCCAAGCTGCAACTGAGGAGCATGCCTGGATGAGTGCAGCTCCAATAGCATTCATTAAAGTTGACAGCATCCGGGACAAAGCAGCCCACTTGACTGACACCCCATCCACCACCATAATCAGTCACTCCCTTATCCACCAGTGCACAGTAGCAGCAATGTGTACCATCTACAGGATGTACTGCAGTAACTCACCTTCCAAACCCATGATCTTTGCCACCGAGAAGGTCATGGGCAGCAGGTGCGTGAGAACATTAGCATCCTGACTCGGAACTGTATCGTCATTGCTCCATCAAAATCTTGGAACTCCCTCCCTACCAGCACTGTGGGTGTATCTACATCTCATGGACTGCAACAAAGAAGGCAGCTCACCACTCAACTTCTCAAGGCCAATTAGGGATGGACAACAATTGCTGGCTTTGCCAGTGTTACAACAGATGGATGAATATAAAATGAATTACTTCGCTGTCATTTGGAATCTAATGGAAAATATATCTGTAACATATTTAAATAAACAATATCATCATTTATTATTGCCCCCTTGTGGGGCAAACTAGAACAAGAGGTTACAGATATAGGTTGAGAGGCAGTAGGTTTAGAACTGAGATGAGGAAGAACTACTTCTCACAGAGAGTGGTGAATTTGTGGAACTTGCTGTCCCATAGTGTGGTGGAATCTGAATCATTAAATGGTTTGAAGAGGGAGATAGATATATTTTTGATAAAAAACGGCCTAAAAGGATATGGGCAACAGGTGGGGTGGTGGATTTGAGACCATAGCAATTTATCATAGAAGTTACGTGCAGAAGGAGGCTATTTGGCCCGTCGAGTCTACACTGGCTCTTATGGAAAGAGCACCCCACTTAAGCCCACGTCTCGACCCCATCCCCGTAATCCAGCAACCTTTTTGACACTAAGGCCAATTTATCATCACCAATCCACCTAGCCTGCACATCTTTGGATCAGGAAGCGATCAGCCATGATCAGATTGAATGGAAAAGCAGGCTCGAAGAGCTGAATACCATTCTCTGCAGTGGAAAGCAACATACTAAATTATCAGTTTGTGTACTTGAGACAGTTTGATTGAATTAATACAAAGAGGGAGGGAGTCTTGACATTTTTATGAACAGACATTAAGAATTAGGAACAGGAGTAGGCCACTCGGCTCCTCCACCATTCAAGAAAATCAAGGCTGATATGATTGTAACCTCAAATCCACATTCCTGTCTACCTCTGATAACCTTTCACCCCCTTGTGAATCAATAATCTGTCTACCTCTGTCTTAAAAATATTAAAAGGCTTTGCTCCTGCCACCTTATGAGGAAGAGAGTTTGAAAGACTCACAACCCTCAGGGGGAAAAAAAAATGCTCCTCATCTCTGTCCTAAATGGGCGACCCCTTGGGCGAAATTCTCCCCCAACGGCGGGATGCCCGCCGACTGGCGCCAAAGCCGGCGCAAATCAGACGGGCATCGCGCCGGCAAAAAGGTGCGGAAGTCTCCGCATCTTTGGCGGCCTAGCCCCAACATTGAGGGGCTAGGCCGACGCCGGAGGGATTTCCGCCCCGCCAGCTGGCGGAAATGGCGTTTGTTGCCCCGCCAGCTGGCGCGGAAATGCGGCGCATGCGCGGGAGCGTCAGCGGCCGCTGTCAGTTTCCCCGCGCATGCGCAGTGGGGAGAGTCTCTTCCGCCTCCGCCATGGTGGAGGCCGTAGCGGAGGCGGAAGGGAAAGAGTGCCCCCACGGCACAGGCCCGCCCGCGGATCGGTGGGCCCCGATCGCGGGCCAGGCCACCGTGGGGGCACCCCCCGGGGTCAGATCGCCCCGCGCCCCCCCCCAGGACCCCGGAGCCCGCCCACGCTGCCTGGTCCCGCCGGTAAATACCAGGTTTGATTTACGTCGGCGGGACAGGCAGTTTCTGGGCGGGACTTCGGCCCATCCGGGCCGGAGAATCCAGCGGGGGGTCCCGCCAACCGGCGCGGCTGGATTCCCGCCCCCGCCCAATCTCCGGGAGCGGAGACTTCGGCGGGGGCGGGGGCGGGATTCACGGCGGCCAACGGCCATTCTCCGACCCGGCGGGGGGTCGGAGAATGACGCCCCTTATTTTTAAATAGTGACCCCGGTACTTGATTCTCCCGCAAAAGGAAACACCCTCTCCACATCCAGCCTGTTGAGACCCCTCAACGTCTTTACGTAGGATCACATATTTTCTTTATCTCAAATATTATTTAGAGTAACTTCTTCAAACGTGACACTTCACTTCGCTTGTCGAGTCTGTAAAAATAAACAGAAATCACTTGCACCCCCACTGGAGCTATTGGTAAAATGTCAGATGATGGTGTGTATGTGGGAATCCTTTTAGTCAAGTGTGCTGTCTATAGCGTTTGTAAACTGCAATACAGTAAACAGTAATGCGCCTTAATACGAAATTGGTTTTGTTCTGGATGAAGTTGCATAACAAGTAAACCGTTGCAATATTGATTTCGCTAAGGTTGTTGATGTGCCGCCTTTTTGCCAACTTATGTCTTTTGAGACAAACCTTTCGACTTTTGGGTCTGCCCTGAATGTTTTAGTTGTCAAGAGACAAAATGGGATTTGAAGAGGATATAACTTGCGATGAGGTAGGGACTTTCATCACAAGCTGCAAACTCATTGGAGCATACAACATTGAAAGGATTAAGTCGACACTTAATAAGAGTTTTTAAAAAAGCATAGCGCAAAAAAAGTAGGTCTATATATAAAATACAAGGCAATTAATATTTTTCTCTTATTAAAATGGGAAACAAGGGCAATTCCAAGGGGGATCGATGTCTGACAGGTTACATATAACATGGATTTTAAAGAGGGAACTGAAGCTTTTTAGTTGCTTGTCTGAATAATGTGTTACTTCCAGTAATTATATTAGAGACCTTGAAGATTATGTGGTGCTCCTGTCAATTCTGCTTGGTTTCTGCTTCAGTCTCTTTACTCGGCTCCTTTTCAGTTGTGAAAGATTACATTTCACAGTGGAGAGTTAAGCCGGAATCTAAGAGGAAAGCAGACACAACAGAACACCCCCTTTTTAAGTCGTCCTTCACAGCTCTGCTGGGGCGGGGGTGGGGGGTAGTGCCGGAGTGACGGATCCTCTCAAACCCTTCAGAATTGTGCTGAAATGACAGACGCAGTTAAACTTGGCGAATAAAAACCCGCGGTGCCGCTGAACCGAGTGTGAAATTGTGTCCAGATCAACACAATGGAAGAGATTGTGGGGGAAACTTCTATCGTACAAACACTTTGTAACAAAAAGCTTTGCCTACATGCTCGAGTGGCGGGCTTGCTACCTTCTGGAGTGTCTGAGGTACTAATCTAGGGGGAACTTGATAAGTGGAGGACAAAGAATGAAATAGAGGACATGTTGAAAGTGTGAGATCAAATAAGGGTCCATGTGAGGCGTAATCATTGGCGTCGGATGGTTTGCTTCCGTGCTGCGTAACTCTATGTAATCTATATATAGTCAATCTTCATTGCAGATTGAGTAAATTATTCCTAATGAGCTCTGGCCACGAATGAACGCACAATATAATCCTGGCAATTTGCCCCGGTAGTAGGTGTTGAAGCTGAGGACATATGGGTTCTCTAGTGCCCGATGGGCTGGACTAACAAACACCCCAGAGAGCAGGGCCTTCTTGAGACAAGTGTTGGAAAAGGAGCTCAACAAATCTTGCAGCAGAAATCCCGCCGGACTGCCGTAAGGTCAAAGTGAGCACTGATCCGTCAGACAAGGGAATCTGCCACCCCTATCTGCCCTCGCTGACATCTGATTCCAGTATCGCATTAAGTGGTTGATTTTTATTACCTCAGAGGAATTAAAGACGGATCTTAACCAGCGGGTGCCCCACATCCCGAGGGAAAACAAAAGGAAACGGATAAAATCCTCGGGGACCATTTGTACTTGACTCTCAATTCATCATGGATTACTTTCTGGTAAAGCAGCCCACTCTGCAACTGTCCAGATAGGGTTGAGGTGTAATAACAGCTTAGTGGAGGAGGGGGTGGGGGGAGTTATCTGCTGCTGTTCACGATCTCCGGACAAATGTGAGGTAATGCATTTTGGAAGGGCTAATGCAGGTAGGGAATATACAGTGAATGGTAGAACCCTCAAGAGTATTGAAAGTCAAAGAGATCTAGGAGTACAGGTCCACAGGTCATTGAAAGGGGCAACACAGGTGGAGAAGGTAGTCAAGAAGGCATACGGCATGCTTGCCTTCATTGGCCGGGGCATTGAGTATAAGAATTGGCAAGTCATGTTGCAGCTGTATAGAACCTTAGTTAGGCCACACTTGGAGTATAGTGTTCAATTCTGGTCGCCACACTACCAGAAGGATGTGGAGGCTTTAGAGAGGGTGCAGAAGAGATTTACCAGAATGTTGCCTGGTATGGAGGGCATAAGCTATGAGGAGCGATTGAATAAACTCGGTTTGTTCTCACTGGAACAAAGGAGGTTGAGGGGCGACCTGATAGAGGTATACAAAATTATGAGGGGCATAGACAGAGTGGATAGTCAGAGGCTTTTCCCCAGGGTAGAGGGGTCAATTACTAGGGGGCATAGGTTTAAGGTGAGAGGGGCAAAGTTTAGAGTAGATGTACGAGGCAAGTTTTTTACGCAGAGGGTAGTGGGTGCCTGGAACTCACTACCGGAGGAGGTAGTGGAAGCAGGGACGATAGGGACATTTAAGGGGCATCTTGACAAATACATGAATAGGATGTGAATAGAAGGATACGGACCCAGGAAGTGTAGAAGATTGTAGTTTAGTCGGGCAGTATGGTCGGCACGGGCTTGGAGGGCCGAAGGGCCTGTTCCTGTGCTGTACATTTCTTTGTTCTTTGTTCTTTGTTATCTCCTCTTTGGCTGTAAAGCATTTTGGGGGCACCTAGTGGTCAGGGAGGACGCTATATAAATAAATTTAAAATGCCCAATTTTCCCCCCAATTAAGGATCAATTTAGAGTGGCCAATCCACCTACCCTGCACATCTTTGGGTTGTGGGGATGAGACCCACAAAGACAGAGGGGGAATGTGCAAACTCCACACGGACATTGTACTGAGGCTGGGATTGAACCGGGGTCCTCTGCGCCGTGAGGCAGCAGCTCGAGCCATTGCACCACCATGCCCCACCATGTCTTTCTCAGTTGGAAGTGCTAATATATGGATGGCTATGGTGGGCTTGCCCGTGACAATTGTCTGTTTTAACCACCTCCAGCCCCCATAATTGAAGTGTAAGCTGATCTTCATTCTCAACGCTCAGTCAAAATGACTGCTTTGGCAAAACACCAAATGCTGGCCAATGGCCCATGCCCTATCGCCGATGCATTGGTGCTCTCAAGAGAGACGGGAAAGAATGAAAAGTAGCTTATTTTTGGAATGGTGCCATTTTATGTTCATCATCCACAGAAGATGACAGATGGGCCATTGGATAAACATCGCATTCAAAGGCCAGCACCTCCAACTGAGTAGCATTCCCTTCCTGCTACACTGGAGTGTCAGCCTAGATTTTAGGCTTAAGCATTTGGAGTGGTACCTGAATTCACAACCTTCAGGCCCAGAGGCAAGAGGCTACCCGACTGAGCTGGCAGGTAGTTGTGATGTACCTGTGATAATGGTCTTTTGACGCTCATCACACAGCTGATGGCTTTCCTAAACAGGGGAAATGTCAATGTCGTTTGTTAGTTCAGCAATGAATAGGACAATATAATATCACATTTTTCAACACGATTATGAAGATTCTCATCCACTCAAAAGGCTGCATTTTCTCCCACAATATTACAATGAACACAGGTGAGAGTGTTCACATGTCCCTTGCACTGAACAGTGAGTATCCAATCGCCATTAACTTGCTCAGGATAAAAAGTATTCATAGTTATCATAGAATTTACAGTGCAGAAGGAGGCCATTTGGCCGATCAAGTCTGCACCAGCCCTTGGAAAGAGCACCCCACTTAAACCCACACCTCTACCCTATCCGCGTAACTCAGTCTAACGTTTTTGGACATTCTCCCCGTATCTACATAGGTTTCCTCCGGATACCCCGGTTTTCTCCCACAGTCCAAAGATGTGCAGGTTAGGTGGATTGGCCATGATCAATTGCCCCTTACTGTCAAATATTTAGGTGGGGTTACCAGGTTCGGGCAGGGGAGTGGGCCTAGATAGGGTGCTCTTTTGGAGGGTCGGTGCAGACACAATGGGCCGAATGGCCTCCTTCTGCACTGCAGGGATTCTATGTTTACAACCCCAGCACCACAGAATCATCAGTAGTCCCATTCTCATTCTTTAATACCAGGCCATGGAAAATGTACCTGTTGTGCATCAATGTTTCTCATGGTTCTCCGAAGATTTTCTTTTTTACTGAATTTTGATACTCGGAAATTATTGCTAGTGATATGCGCAGATACATAGCAAACACTGCAATGCCACCCAAATACATCGAGCGTCAGTTTGCTGGGAAGACTGGGAACAGAATATGGATGTGTCCTGTTACTGAAATCTCCACCTGAAATGTCATTCCTAAATATATACATATATATTCCCAGTTGAATTTGCTTTGCATCGCCTTAGTTCCATTTTAATAATCACAATCTGTAAAATGTGGTGGGGGGAGTGGGGGAACTCAATCCATACTTTGCTCCCAATGGACTCACAATGAAGCAAAGGTTATTGTGGTAAAACCCTAGGAACCTTTCACACTTAATTCTGTTTTAAAAATCCAAGCTTGCAATTACCTAAGCACCACTGCTTCTGGTTGGTCAATGTATCTTATTTGGTTCAATCGCATAAGTCAAACTCTTGGTGTATGAATAACAAGATGTCTTCGTACATTCCTCTGAAATTAATTTGCCTGCTCTATGAACAAACCTTTTAAACGGGGCTGATGTTTTGGTTAATCGGGCTGAGGAATTTCACACAATTTTATCAGATAGGAGCAGGAGTAAGCCATTCAGCCCTTTGAGCCTGCTCCGCCATTTAATATAATCACTCTCTCCCCATTCACCTTCATCGCTGATTTTGCAGAACACCAATTCATCAGGTCCTCGGCTCGATTGTTCTGCGTTAACAAAGTATTATAATCACGCTGTGGAGATGCCGGCGCTGGACTTTGGTGGGTACAGTAAGAAGTCTCACAACACCAGGTTAAAGTCCAACAGGTTTATTTGGAATCACTAGCTTTCGGAGCGCAGCTCCTTCATCAGGTGAAGTTCCCTTGAACTGATGAAGGAGCAGTGCTCCGAAAGCTTGTGATTTCAAATAAACCTGTTGGACTTTAACCTGGTGTTGTGAGATTCTTAAAGTATTATAAGTAAGTTTTGCCCTGTTCCTTATTTTCTCCACTCGATGCATTTTATTTGCACCCACCACCCACACCCTGCACACTCATCACACATATCATGAAAGTCAAAACCATTATTCAACAAGTCATAGGCAGGGGAATTTTTTTTCATGAGTTTAGCACATATGCACATGCTTTCTTGCACTAAAATCCTGTCCGCTCCCTTCTTCGTTGTCTTTGTCGAGGGGAAGTGGATTTGTGGGAATGGCCTGGATGTTAAACCAGGCTGCTGGTAATAGCATATGAAATAAACTCTGCATAAATCATTTCCTGTCAGTTCTCTTCATAATGGAACATATTATGGACAAGTGGGAAGTCATTCACTTTCGCAACAAGAATAGGAAAAACCGGATGTTTCTGAAAAGGCATAAAACTCCTCAATATTGATGTTCAGAGAGACTTGGGTGCACTTGGAGAAAGTTAACATACAGGCACAGGACTTCCGGGTGCGGCGATGACCAGCTGAGTCGCACGTTTCGGCAGCTCCCGGTGGAGCGGACTTTTGGGCTCTTAATAAGAGCCCCAACGGCAATTTTAACGGCTAAAAGTACTGTGCGGTGAACCAGAAGGGAATCCCCCCTGGATACGGATGAAAAAAGGAGAGGAAGGTGGCCGGATTGCGGTGGATCCTTTAGAGCAGCGGCAAGGAAGGCAAGCAAAAACCAAGATGGCGTCGGAAGGTGGCAGTTTAATATGGGGCCCTGAACAACACGAGTTTTTGAAACGCTGCGTGGAAGAACTCAAAAAGGAAATGAAGAAGGAGCTGTTGGCCCCGATATTACAGGCGATCGAAGGGCTAAAGGAGGAGCAAAAGACCCAGGAGCGGGAGCTTCGGGTCGTGAAGGCAAAGGCTGCCGAGAATGAGGACGACATACAGGGCCTGGTGGTGAAGACGGAGATGCACGAGGCACACCATAAACGATGTGTGGAAAGGCTGGAGGCGCTGGAGAACAACGCGAGGAGGAACAACCTAAGGATTCTTGGTCTTGCTGAAGGTGCGGAGGGAGCGGACGTCGGGGCATATGTGAGCACGATGCTGCACTCGTTAATGGGAGCGGAGGCCCCGGCGGGTCCGCTGGAGGTGGAGGGAGCATACCGAGTGATGGCGCGAGGACTGAGAGCAGGAGAAATTCCTAGAGCCGTAGTGGTGAGATTCCTCCGTTTTAAGGAGAGAGAGATGGTCCTTAGATGGGCAAAGAAAACTCGGAGCAGTAAGTGGGAGAACGCGGTGATCCGCGTATACCAAGACTGGAGTGCGGAGGTGGCGAGAAGGAGGGCGAGCTTTAATCGGGCCAAGGCGGTGCTTCACAAAAAGAAGATAAAATTCGGAATGGTGCAACCGGCAAGACTGTGGGTCACATATCAAGGGGGGCACCACTACTTTGAGACGGCGGATGAGGCGTGGACTTTTATCGTGGAAGAAAAATTGGAATGAGCGGGTTATTAAAAAAATGAACGTTTGAAACAAAGTGGTGGGGCGAGTATGGGGGGCGAAGAAGGGGGTAAAAAGGGGGGAAAGAGGAGTTTTATGTTATTAATCCTGCGATGTGGTAACTTTTCTCTCTTCCACAGGAGGTGGTGGGGGGAGGAAAGAAGGTGGAGGAGATGGGGCGTTGGCCATTGGGGGTGGGGCCAAGGGGGAAGCGCGGGCTCGGTTCCCACGCTATGATAATCATGGCGGGAACAGGGAAGCAGGAAGGAGGGGACGTCGCACGGTGCAAGCCGAGGTCACGGGGGGAAGCCGAGGTCGGCCAGAGTTTGCTGACTTCTGGGAGCAACGTGGGGGGTGTAACTATGCTAGTGGGGGATCTAGCGGGGGGGGGGGGTGGGGGGGTGGGAGGGGGGAATTATTGGGCTGCTGCTGCTGGGGAGAAGGGGGAGCTGGCATGGGGTGGGATGAGCGGGGGGGCACCGCCTGGGGGGGACACAGCTGCGTGGGAACCGGGTGAGGAGCTGGAAAAAGGGGATGGCTAATCGACAAGGGGGGGGGTAAAAAGCCCCCCAACCCGGCTGATCACGTGGAACGTGAGAGGGCTGAACGGGCTGATAAAGAGGGCATGGGTACTCGCACACCTTAAGAAACTTAAGGCAGACGTGGTTATGTTACAGGAAACGCACTTGAAACTGATAGACCAGGTGAGACTACGCAAAGGTTGGGTGGGGCAGGTGTTCCATTCGGGGCTAGATGCGAAAAACAGGGGGGTGGCTATATTAGTGGGGAAGCGGGTAATGTTCGAGGCAAAGACTATAGTGGCGGATAGCGGGGGCAGATACGTGATGGTGAGTGGCAAACTACAGGGGGAGACGGTGGTTTTGGTAAACGTATATGCCCCGAACTGGGATGATGCCAATTTTATGAGGCGTATGCTAGGACGCATCCCGGACCTAGAGGTGGGAAAGTTGGTAATGGGGGGAGATTTCAATACGGTGTTGGAACCAGGGCTGGACAGGTCGAGGTCCAGGACTGGAAGGAGGCCGGCAGCAGCCAAGGTGCTTAAAGATTTTATGGAGCAGATGGGAGGAGTAGACCCGTGGAGATTTAGCAGACCTAGGAGTAAGGAGTTTTCGTTTTTCTCCTATGTCCACAAAGTCTATTCACGAATAGACTTTTTTGTTTTGGGAAGGGCTTTGATCCCGAAGGTGAGGGGAATGGAGTATACGGCTATAGCCATTTCGGATCACGCTCCACATTGGGTGGACTTGGAGATAGGGGAGGAAAAAGAACGGCGTCCACCCTGGAGAATGGACATGGGACTAATGGCAGATGAGGGCGTGTGTCTAAGGGTGAGGGGGTGCATTGAAAAGTACTTGGAACTCAATGATAATGGGGAGGTCCAGGTGGGAGTGGTCTGGGAGGCGCTGAAGGCAGTGGTTAGAGGGGAGCTGATATCAATAAGGGCACATAAAGGAAAGCAGGAGAGTAGGGAACGGGAGCGGTTGCTGCAAGAACTTCTGAGGGTGGGCAGGCAATATGCGGAGGCACCGGAGGAGGGACTGTACAGGGAAAGGCAAAGGCTACACGTAGAATTTGACTTGCTGACAACGGGTACTGCAGAGGCACAGTGGAGGAAGGCACAGGGTGTACAGTACGAATATGGGGAGAAGGCGAGCAGGTTGCTGGCCCACCAATTGAGGAAAAGGGGAGCAGCGAGGGAAATAGGGGGAGTGAGGGATGAGGAAGGAGAGATGGAGCGGGGAGCGGAGAGAGTGAATGGAGTGTTCAAGGCATTTTATAAAAAATTATACGAAGCTCAACCCCCGGATGGGAGGGAGAGAATGATGGGCTTTCTGGACCGTCTGGAATTTCCCAAGGTGGAGGAGCAGGAAAGGGTGGGACTGGGAGCACAGATTGAAATAGAGGAAGTAGTGAAAGGAATTAGGAGCATGCAGGCGGGGAAGGCTCCGGGACCGGATGGATTCCCAGTTGAATTTTACAGGAAATATGTGGACTTGCTCGCCCCGCTACTGATGAGGACCTTTAATGAGGCAAAGGAAAGGGGACAGCTGCCCCCGACTATGTCTGAGGCAACGATATCGCTTCTCCTAAAGAAGGAAAAGGACCCGCTGCAATGCGGGTCCTATAGACCTATTTCCCTCCTAAATGTAGACGCTAAGGTTCTGGCCAAGGTAATGGCAATGAGGATAGAGGATTGTGTCCCGAGGGTGGTCCATGAGGACCAAACTGGGTTTGTGAAGGGGAGACAGCTGAATACGAATATACGGAGGCTGCTAGGGGTAATGATGATGCCCCCACCAGAGGGGGAAGCGGAGATAGTGGTGGCGATGGATGCCGAGAAAGCATTTGATAGAGTGGAGTGGGATTATCTGTGGGAGGTGCTGAGGAGATTTGGTTTTGGAGATGAGTATGTTGGATGGGTGCAGCTGTTGTATAGGGCCCCAGTGGCGAGTGTGGTCACGAATGGACGGGGATCTGCATACTTTCGGCTCCATAGAGGGACAAGGCAGGGATGCCCTCTGTCCCCATTATTGTTTGCACTGGCGATTGAGCCCCTGGCAATAGCATTGAGGGGTTCCAAGAAGTGGAGGGGAGTACTTAGAGGAGGAGAAGAACACCGGGTATCTCTGTATGCGGATGATTTGTTGTTATATGTAGCGGACCCGGCGGAGGGGATGCCAGAGATAATGCGGACACTTCGGGAGTTTGGAGAATTCTCAGGATATAAACTGAACATGGGGAAAAGTGAGTTGTTTGTGGTGCATCCAGGGGAGCAGAGCAGAGAAATAGAGGACTCTCCGCTGAGGAAGGTAACAAGGGACTTTCGTTACTTGGGGATCCAGATAGCCAAGAATTGGGGTACATTGCATAGGTTAAATTTAACGCGATTGGTGGAACAAATGGAGGAGGACTTCAAGAGATGGGACATGGTATCCCTGTCACTGGCAGGGAGGGTGCAGGCGGTTAAAATGGTAGTCCTCCCGAGATTCCTCTTTGTGTTTCAGTGCCTCCCGGTGGTGATCACGAAGGCTTTTTTCATAAGGATCGAAAGAGTATCATGAATTTTGTGTGGGCCGGGAAGACCCCGAGAGTGAGGAAGGGATTCTTACAGCGTAGTAGGGATAGGGGGGGCTGGCACTACCGAGCCTAAGTGAGTACTACTGGGCCGCCAATATCTCAATGGTGAGTAAGTGGATGGGAGAAGAGGAGGGAGCGGCGTGGAAGAGATTGGAGAGGGCGTCCTGTAGGGGGACTAGCCTACAAGCTATGGTGACGGCCCCATTGCCGTTCTCACCGAAGAAATACACCACAAGCCCGGTGGTGGTGGCGACTTTGAAAATTTGGGGAGAGTGGAGACGGCATAGGGGAAAGACGGGAGCCTTGGTGGGGTCCCCGATAAGAAATAACCATAGGTTTGCCCCGGGGAGAATGGATGGGGGATTTGGAATATGGCAAAGAGCAGGAGTAACGCAACTGAAAGATCAGTTTGTGGATGGGAAGTTCGCAAGTCTGGGAGCGCTGACCGAGAAATATGGCTTGCCCCAAGGGAATGCATTCCGGTATATGCAACTGAGGGCTTTTGCGAGGCAACAGGTGAGGGAATTCCCGCAGCTCCCGACGCATGAGGTGCAGGACAGAGTGATCTCAAAGACATGGGTGGGGGACGGTAAGGTGTCAGATATCTATAGGGAAATGAAGGACGAGGGGGAGATTATGGTAGATGAGCTGAAAGGGAAATGGGAAGAAGAGCTGGGGGAGGAGATTGAGGAGGGGCTGTGGGCGGATGCCCTAAGTAGGGTAAACTCATCGTCCTCGTGTGCCAGGCTAAGCCTGATTCAATTTAAGGTGTTACACAGGGCGCATATGACTGGAGCACGGCTCAGTAAATTTTTGGGGGTAGAGGATAGGTGTGCGAGATCCTCGAGAAGCCCAGCGAATCATACCCACATGTTCTGGTCATGTCCGGCACTACAGGGGTTCTGGGTGGGGGTGACAAAGGTGCTTTCGAAAGTAGTGGGGGTCAAGGTCGAACCAAGCTGGGGGTTGGCTATATTTGGGGTTGCACAAGAGCCGGGAGTGCAGGAGGCGAGAGAGGCCGATGTTTTGGCCTTTGCGTCCCTAGTAGCCCGGCGCAGGATACTGTTGATGTGGAAGGAAGCCAAGCCCCCGGGGGTGGAGACCAAATGACATGGCAGGGTTTATAAAGCTGGAACGGATTAAGTTCGTCCTAAGGGGATCGGCTCAAGGGTTCACCAGGCGGTGGCAACCGTTCGTCGAATACCTCACAGAAAGATAGAGGGAATGGAAAAGAAGAAGGCAGCAGCAGCAGCCCAGGGGGGGGTGGGGAGGGGGGGGGGAGGAACCAGAAGGACTCTCAGGGTTGTTAATATATATGTATAATATGTATAGGTCGTTGCTATAAATAATTGTATATTGGACTGTTAAATAATATTTTTGGAGAGTGTTTATCTGAGACAAGGCAGTTGCCATTTAGTTTTAGTTTTCGTTTTTGTTATATATTATTTATTCTTTGTTTATAAAACAGGTCATTGTTATTTATATTGTTATATTATTGTGTAAAGGATACACAATGTACTGTGATGGTTGACCAAAAATTTTCAATAAAATATTTATTAAAAAAAAACATACTGGCACAGCAAGATTGGGAAGACAAATGGCACACTGGCCTTTATGCAAGAGGATTGGACTCCAAAAATAAATAAATCTTACTACAGTTGCAGGGCTTTAGTAAAACTACATCTGTGCACAGTTTTGGTTTCCACATTTAAGGAAGGATATGCTTGCATTGTAGGTGGCACCATAGACTCCCTACAGTGCAGAAGGAGGCCATTCATTCCATTGAGTGTACACTGACTCTATGAAAGAACACCCCACAGGCCCACTCTTCCACTCTAT
This sequence comes from Scyliorhinus torazame, assembly GCF_047496885.1. NCBI lineage: Eukaryota > Metazoa > Chordata > Chondrichthyes > Carcharhiniformes > Scyliorhinidae > Scyliorhinus > Scyliorhinus torazame. The sequence continues at coordinate 243,068,769 of NC_092708.1, forward strand.
ACTCGCAATCCCAATTAACCTGCACATCTTTGGACACTAAGGGGATATTAAGCATGGCCAATCCACCTAACCTGCACATCTTTGGGCCGGTACAGTGAAGGTTCACTAGATTGGTTCTTGGGATGGGAAGGTTGCCCTATGATGAGAGGTGGTGTAAATAAGACCTATACATTCTGGAGTGTAGAAGAATGAGAGGTGATCTGATAGAAATGTACAGGTTTTTGAAGAGGCTTGAAAGGGTAAACACTGAAACGCTGCGTCCGCTGGATGGACAATTTAGGGCAAGGGGGCCCAGTTTCTGGATAAGGGGTTGCATATTTATGGCTGGAACGGTGACATTTCGTACTCATTGTATTGGAGATCTTTGGACTTGTCCACCACAGAGGGTTGCGAACGTTCCATCGTTGAGCATATTCAAGATTGAGATTGATAGATTTTGGGTCTGTCAGGGACTCAAGGGGTGTGGAGAGTAGGCAGGAATATGGAGTTGAGGTAGAATATGAAGTATATGAATGAGGACTTGAATGGTTGATGGCTCCTACTTTGCATGGTTTTATGTTCTGATAGCAATTTGGTCGTCACAGAGTACCAGTTACACAATACTACTCTGTTTCTGTCGGAGTTGGAGGTGTGACCATTTCATCATCACTTCTGCACTGCTCCCACTTTATACATTTAGGGTCACATCACAGTTTAAGGACTAATAATAAGGCCAGCTTGTACTTGCATAGCACCTTTAATGTTAAAAAAAGTTGCCATGGAGCTTTGTCTATGGCCGCATTGTGAAGAAATGTTCAGCCAGGAAAAGTGATCAGGAGGATTGAGCCAAAATCAATCAGGAAGCTGAGATTTGAGGAAGCTTTTAAAGATGGAGAGGAGTCGCGGCGAGGAGGCTAAAAGAAGCAATTTCAAGTATGAGGGACAATTGGTTGAAGGCCGTGTTACCTCTGGTGAGTTGCTGTAAGTGGGTGCACAGAGAGGTGGAGTCTATTTGGGAGGGGAAATTGGGCTGGAGGATATTGCAGAGACAGGGACAAGGCCATGGAAGGACTGACAGTGGGACTAAGATTCTGAAATGAATGCAATGGAAGATTGGAAGCCAAGAATAAGTGGGTCTTTGTGCAGGATATGGGAAGTGGGGCTTTGACTAAGTTAGAGTTTATGGAATCTGAGGCCAGTGCTATGAGTGCCAGAGTGTTAACACATAGGTTTGTGACAAGTTCGTAGCACATTATAGAATCATAGAATTTACAGTGTAGAAGGAGGCCATTCAGCCCATCAAGTCCGTACTGGCCCCTAGAAAGAGCACCCTACTTAAGCCCATGCCTCCCTATCCCCAAAACCCAGTAACCCCACCTAACCTTTTGGGCACTAAGGGGCAATTTAGCATGGCAAATCCACCTAACCTGCACATCTTTGGACTGGGGGAGGAAACCGGAGCATCCGGAGGAAACCCACGCAGATACTGGGAGAAAGTGCAAACTCCACACAGACAGTCACCTGGGCGAGTATTGAACCCAGGTCCATGGAGCTGTGAAGCAGTAGTGCTAACCACTGTGCCAACGTGCCACCCATAAATTATGTGGTTTAAGGTGACCTTAATCTTAAAACCAAGTTGGAAGTACCTCCAGGCCACATTACTGTTCAGAGCCACACAAGTGCGATTATCCTGTCTCGCTGAAGCCACATTCATGTTTGATGGTAAATGGGATGATTGTGTCATGTAATCAGAAGTGAGATTGGACCAACACAACGTGACCCATTGCACGAACGCAAGGTTAATTTGCACTGTGTGCTGTTGGAGAATAATGCTCAGAGGTCACATGCCCAACTTCTTGAGTCGTGGTTCAAGCCCCACTTCAGAGCCTTGAGCTCACAATCTAGGCTGACAACTTCAGGGCAGTACTGAGGCTCAGACTTGCCGTCCGTTTAGATGAGACACTGTTGTTTGAGGGATCATTCTGTGCGCAAATTGGCTCCTGCATTTCCCTCCATTGCAACAGTAACTACACTCAAAATCATTCCGTTGGCTGTGATCTGTTTGGGATAGCCTTAGGATGTGAAAGGCATGATATAAATGCAAGTTCTTTTCTTTTCTATCTATTGAGTCCCCTGTATGAACGACAAAATAACAAGTCAGTAAATATGGGCGGCACGGTAGCACAGTGGTTAGCACTGTTTCTTCACAGCTCCAGGGACTCTGATTCGATTCCCAGCATGGATCTCCATCTGTGTGAAGTCTGCACGTTCTCCCTGTGCCTGTCCGGGTGCTCCGGTTTCCTCCCAAAGTCCCGAAAGATGTGCTGTTAGGTGAATTGGACATTTTGAATTCTCCCTCTGTGTACCCCGAACAGGGTCGGAATGTGTCGACTAGGAGATTTTCACAGTAACTTAATTGCAGTGTTAATGTAAGCCTACTTGTGACACTAATAAAGATTATTATAAATACGTTAACTTGTCATTGACTTATATCATTGGAATTGTTGGAGAGTGAATCACTGCTACCTAACTCAGTGGGGTAATTCTGACAGTGTAAGAGTTTTAAACAGATGATAATGAATTGGCAGCTCATTTAAGTCAATATGTGGAAGAATTGGGAGTGAGTCAAGATTCAATCCTCCATGACCTTTCATCCTGTAGGCCAGTGTTTTTCAAACTTTTTTCCTGGGACCCATTTTTATCGACCTTCAGGACCCATGCTGGCCGACCTTCACGGCCTACTCCAAGTCACCTTTGGGACACTCCATTTTTGCTTACCTTTAAAGCAACAGGTGAACCTGCTTGGTCCTCACGATCTCATTGCTTTGTCATTCAATGTTACATTTCTACTAAGGACTTCAGCTGCTGATTTAAGCTCTTGCTGCATCCTTTGAAAAACATCCTAGAACTCGCCATGCTTAGTCTTCAAATGCCTTTGATTGATTGATTGATTTATTGTCACATGTACCGAAGTACATTGAAAGTATTTTTCTGCGGCCAAAGGAACGTACACAGTACGTACATTGTAGACAAAAGAATAATCAACAGAGTACATTGACAAATAGTACATCGACAAATAGTGATTGGTTACAGTGTGGAACAAGAGCCAAACAAAGCAAATACATGAGCAAGAGCAGCATAGGGCATCGTGAATAGTGTTCCTACAGGGAACAGATCAGTCTGAGGGGGAGTCGTTGAGGAGTCTAGTAGCTGTGGGAAGAAGCTGTTCCTCTGCCTGGATATGCAGGTCTTCAGACTTCTGTTTTAAGGGTGTTATAAAAAAATTATGTTTGGGATGTGGGCATTGTTAGTTAGGCCAGCATTAATTGTCCATCCCTAGTTGCCATTCAGAAGGTGGTGGTGAGCTGCCTACTTGAACCGCTGAAGTCCTTGAGGTGTAGGTACACCCACTGTGCTGTTAGGGAGGGTGTTCCAGGATGTTGCTCCAGCGACAGTGAGGGAGCGGCAATATCTTTCCAAATCAGGGACGTGAGTGACTTGGAGTGGAAAGTCCAGGTGGTGGGGTTCCCAGGTATCTGCTGCTCTTGTCCTTCTAGATGGTGGTGGTCGTGGGTTTGGAAGGTGTTGTCTAAGGAACCTTGGTGAGTTGCTGCAGTGCATCTTGTAGATGGTACACATGGCTGCCACTATTTGTCGGTGATGGATGACCTGAATGTTTGTGGAAGGGGGAGCAATGAAGCGAGCTGCTTTGTTCTGTATGGTGTTGAGCGTCTTGAGTGTTGTTGGAACTCATCCAGGCAAGTGGAGAGTATTCCATTACACTCCTGACTTGTGCCTTGTAGGTGGTGGGCAGGCTTTGGGGAGTCAGGAGTGAGTTACTTGTGGTAGGGTTCCTAGCCTTTGACCTTCCCTGGTAGCCACAGTGTTAATGTGGCTAGTCCAGTTTAGTTTCTGATCAATGGTAGTTCCCAGGATGTTGATTGTGGGGATTCAGCAATGGCAAGGCCATTGAATGTCAAGGGGTGGTGATTAGATCCTCTCCTGTAGGAGATGGTCATTGCCTGGCACTTGTGTGGTACGAATGTACCTTGCCACTTGTCAGCCAAGCCTGTTTATTGTCCAGGTCTTGCTGCATTTGGACATGGGCTGCTTCATTTATCTGAGGAGTTGCGAATGGCGCTGAACATTGTGCAGTCATCCGCAAACATCCTCACTTCTGACCTTATGATGGAAGGAAGGTCATTGATGAAGCAGCTGAAGATGATTGGGCCTAGGACACTACCCTGAGGAACTCCTGCAGTGACGTCCTGGAGCTGAGATGATTGACCTCCGACCACAACAACCATCTTGCTTTATGCCAAGTATGACTCCAACCAGCAGAGGGTTTCCCCCCGATTCCCATTGACTCCAGTTCAGCTAGGGCACCTTGATGCCAATACTCAGTCAAATGCCTCCTTGATGTCAAGGGCAGTCACTCTCACCTCACCTCTGGCATTCAGTTCTTTTGTCCATGTTTGAACCAAGCCTGTAATGGGGTCAGGAGCTGTGTGACCCTGGTGGAACCCAAACTGAGCGTCCGTGAGCAGGTTATTGCTGAGTAAGTGCCGTTTGACATAACTGTTGATGACTCCTTCCATCACTTTGCTGATGATGGAGAGTAGACTGAAAGGATGGTAATTGGCTGGCTTAGATTTGTCCTGTTTCTTGTGTACAAAACACACCTAGGCAACTTTCCACATTGCCAGGTAGATGTCAGTGTCGTAGTTTTAATTGCCAGTACTTACCTGCACATAACACACACGGGCTTTGCACCTGATTTCCATTGGCACAATTAATAAAGCCATGCCTCAAAAAATCATCTTTATACAGCTACGTTCCTGATTTCAGTTTCTTCTTAATGGGTTGTCCATCAGGTGCCCTGGAGCTCAGACCAGCACTGCTTTGTCCTGCCATGGACTATCTTAAGAAGCTCTCTCCAGCAGATTCAGTTGTGAGATTCTGGCCTATTCGTGTCTCCGGCACTCTCTTCCTTATTACAAAATTATCCTTCCTCAGTTCTTCACACAGTTCTGTTGCTTGCTTGCTGGCAGCTGCAAAATGGACAAATCTTTCCTCCTTGATCTCGTACCCAAAGTACCCGTGTGTAAGTGTCAGGAGTGCAACATCTTAAAATTTAGAGTTCCCGATTATTTTTTTTCAATTAAGGGGCAATTTAGTGTGGCCAATCCACCTAGCCTGCTCACCTTTGGGTTGTGGGGTGAGACCCACGCATACACGGGGAGAATGTGTAAATTCCACACAGACAGTGACCCCGGGCCGGGATCGAACCCGGGTCCTCTGCGGCGTGAGGCAGCAGTGCTAACCACTGCACCACAGTGCCGCCCTGGGTGTGCAACCTGCTCTCTGCTGCTGCTTCTGACGCAAAGATTCTGCCGTTTTAAAAATATTTTTTTAAATGTATTTTATTCCAAATATATACGAAAAGTTTCAACACATAAACAATTCAGGAAACAAGCTTCCCAACTGTACAGTTTGTACAAATTTTCCCCCCTTTCTGCACCCCCTCCCCTTCCCCTCACGAACAGCTCCTCAAACACGGTCACAAACATCCCCCACCTCGCCTCAAAATCCTCTGCTGAATCCCTCAACTCGCATTTGATCTTTTCCAGCCGATGAAAGTTATATAAGTCCCCCAGCCAGGCCGCTATCCCCGGTGGCATTGCTGATCGCCATTCCAATAAAATTCATCGCCGGGCAATCAGAGGTGAAGGCAACAACATCGGCCTTCCTCCCCTCCATCCGGCTTCTCTGATATCCTGAATATCACCACCAAAGGGTCCGGCGCAATTTCCCCCCCCTTATCCATCTTAGCGCCGCGAACACTCCCACCTAGAATCTCTCCAACGTTTCGCAGCCCCAGAACATATGTGTGTGATTCGCTGGTCCCCGCCCACACTTCTTGCACTCGTCTGCCATTCTTGAAAGAACCCACTCATTCTTGCCCGCTTCATATATACCCTGTGTACCACCTTGAACTGTATCAGGCTCATCCTTATGCATGAGGAGGTCACATTTACCCTTCGTAGCGCCTCACTCCATACTCCCCAATTTATTTCCCTTCCCAGCTCCCCTTCCCACATTTCCTTAATCTTCACCACCTGCTCACCTCCCTGCTCTGCCAGCCACCTGTATATGTCACCACTCCTGCCCTCCCCTTCCACATCTGGAAGTAACAGTCGCACCAACACCTCGGCAACCTGGGGAACTCTTTCCAAACCTTCCGTGCGAAGTCCCTTACCTGCAGGTACGAAAACACACTTCCTCTAGTGAGCTCTACCCTCTCCTTCAATTCATCTATACTGGCGAAGCCTTCTTCCAGACACTAATCCCTCACTTTAACCAGCCCCACCTCTCCACTTCCTATACCTACCATCTATCCCCCTTGCACAAAACCGTAGTTTTCACACAACGGCGTTAACACCAACATCCCCTCTGTCCTAAAGTGCCTCCTCAGCTGGTTCCTGATCATCACCATGGACTGCACCAAGGGCTCTCCGAGTATCTGCTCGCTGCCATTGCCAATGCCGCCGTTACCATAGCCCTTAAGCTGGACCCCCGACAGGATTCCTCCTCCATCCTAACCCATACTACCCCTTCTCCTTCCCACCATCGCCTCACCTTCTCCACGTTCACTGCTCAATAGTAATGTAGCAGCTAAGGCATCACCAACCCTCCCTGCTGGCTCTGCCACTGTAACAGGGTCCTTTTAACTCTTGGCCCCTTCCCTGCCCTCACAAATAATTGTGTCCAGTTTCCGAAAGAAGACCTTTGGTATAAAGGTCGGGAGTGTCTGGAATATGGGGCGGAATTCTCCCCTACCCGGCGGGGCGGGGGGTCCCGGCGTGACCCCCGCGGGAACCACTCCGGCGTCGGGCCGCCCCAAAGGTGCGGAAGTCTCCGCACCTTTAGGGGCCAAGGCCTCACCTTGAGGGGCTAGGCCCGCGCCGGAGTGGTTTCCGTTTCACCGGCTGGTGGGAAAGGCCTTTGGCGCCACGCCAGCCGGGGCCGAAAGGTCTTCGCCAGGCGACGCGGGTCCGTGCATGCGCGGGAGCGTCAGCGGCTGGCGTGGCACATACGCAGGGGACGGGGTCTCTTCCGCCTCTGCCATAGTGAAGACCATGGCGCAGGCGGAAGAAAAAGAGTGTCCCCACGGCACAGGCCCACCCGCGGATCGGTGGGCCCCGATCGCGGGCCAGGCCACCGTAGGGGCACCCCCCGGGGCCAGATCGCCCCGCGCCCCCGCCCAGGACCCTGGAGCCCGCCCGCGCTGCCTTGTCCCGCCGTTCAAAAGGTGGTTTAATCCATGCTGGTGGGACAGGCATTCCAGCAGCAGGACTTTGGCCCATCGCGGGCCGGAGAATCGGCGGGGGTGGGCCCGCCGACCGGCGTGGCGAGATTCTCGCCCCCGCCGAATCTCTGGTGGCGGAGACTTCGGGACACGGCGGGGGCGGGATTCACGCCAGCCCCCGGCGATTCTCTGACCCGGCGGGGGGTCGGAGAATCCCGCCCATGAACAGGAATCTTGGCAGAATGTTCATCTTCACAACTTGGACCCTCCCTGCCAAAGTCATGTGCAGCGTGTCCCACTTCTGAGATTCTCTCTCGCCTCCTCCACCAGTTTTGTTAAATTCCATGTGTGAAATATCGACCATTCCCTCACTATCTGAATACCCAGGTGTCTAAACCTGTCTCTGACCATCTTAAATGGCATCCCCCTAAATTGGCTCACTGAACCAACTCATTCACCGGGAACACTTCGATTTTCCCTACATTTAAATTATATCCCGAGAATGGCCCAAACTTCCCCAACAAGACCACGATCCGCTCCACGCTCTCCAGCGGGTCCGAAACATACTGTGGTATTATAGGTATTACGGTACCTGAGAGGCTGAAGTACCATTGGTAGAACCTATATGCTTGCTATTGGCCAGAGTGTATAATAGCTCCGCCCTGATAGGTGGGGTATAAGAACCCGTGCCATCCCAGCAGCCCTCATTCTGTACCTGAGCTGCTGGGGGAAACATCTAGCTTATTAAAGCCTTCAGTTGGACTACAACCTCGTTTTAGTGGTCATTGATCATGCATCACATACAATAGTAGGTTGTCCGCATAGAGCGACACCTGATCCCCCCTTCGTCCCCTCGTAATCCCTCGTCACTCTGCCGACCCTGTAAGAGTCATTGCCAGAGGCTCTATAGCCAGCACAAACAACAGCGGTGACAGCAGGCACCCCTGTCTTGTTCCCCTTTGTAGCTAAAATTTCATGAACCCATGTCATTGGTCTGCACACTCGCCCTCGGTGTCACATATTACAGGCACACCCATGCCACAATCTTCGGCCCAAACCCAAACCTTCCCAGGAGCACAAACAGGTACCGCCACTACACTGGTTGAATGCCTTCTCTGTATCCATGGACACAACTACCTCCAGTACCTGAGTTCCCGACGGGGTCATGATCAAATTTAACAGCCTCCTTATATCACTGGAAAGCTGCCTGCCTTTTACAAAGCCTGTTTGGTCCTCCTCAACCACCCCTGGGCACAACCGTCCATCCTTTACGCCACCAACTTAGCCAGCACTTTCACGCCTGTATTTAACAATGATGTGGGCCTGTATGACCCACTTACCAACGGGTCCTTCCTCTTTCCAGTATTAATGTGATCAATTTCTGTGTCATCGTCTTCAACAGCTCCCCTTCTCCAAAGCCTCATTAAACACCCGCAAGAGATGTGGTGCCAGGTCCTTTGCTACTTGCACTAGCCCTTCCCCTCCGTCATCCTTCCACTGGCTGCTGCACCACAGGTCTCTTCCAACTCCTTGGCCAGGTCTTTCACCTTCTGCCGGGTTTGGTAACCAGCAGACATACCACTCCCGGGGGGAACATCTCCTCCGACCTTCAGCTACACGTTTCTGTCAGAGCTGCACCCAATTTTGGGTAAAAAGAGCTCTTTTCTACACCTTCCAGCAGGAGCTGCCCTGTATGCGACCACTCACACCATGGCCGCCATCGGAAGTCCTTTTTAAAAATACATTTGGTCCTGGGACAGTGCACTGATGTCAGGGGAAGACGGTAGTGGGACAGCGTGCTGATATCATGAGGCAGCAGTCTGCCCTGCTGTGCTCCGGGCTGTGCACTTTCGGATCCACCTGAGGCGGCACGCACGTGTGGACGGCAGGCATTCGCAACATAAAAGCCCGGTTATGGCCGACATTTTAAAAAAGCGGTCACGGCAGTTGGGCACTTCTCCCGATATCGGGAATGTCGCAACCGATTGCTCCACGACCGTCCCGACACCTGCCCGTGACCCACCCTCGGGTCGTGACCCTGAGTTTAAAAAACTGCTGTAGGCTACATATTCAAGGTCAGCATTTGCATGTTTCCAATCTTTGCAGTCACATCTAACGGTCTGCACAAAGTGCAGCTCCACATGGAGCAGGAATCCTATATTGCCTGAGGAGTACAGTGACATGGCTTGTTGTTGTGTGCAGGCAAAGAGCATTTGTGGTTGTGGTGTTCGTCAACTAGTGTTTCTGTAGGCTCACACGCTTTATATTTACTTCGTGTCAAGCCTCTTTATTCAGCTCAGTCTTTGTTTGTTTGAAGGGATTAGCAGATATCTAATATACTGGGAAAATGACCCAAGCTGCTCTCTGTGCTTCTTGAGCTAATGGTAGTGCAAAATCGCTGGTTGGTCAAAGTACTTGGGCCGTTTGTGAAACAGGTTCTGCGCCACAGTTCTTGCTTTCTGTGAAAAAATCCTTTCAGGAACTGTTGATACATTGTGCTGAATCGTCTCTGTGTAATCCAGTTGGATTGACCCGCCCTTTCCTGCCGTGACATGAAGTAACCAATCTCGCTGAAACACTCTGTTCCCAGCACCATCCAATGAGAAGATATTTGGAGTCAGTCTTAGGACATTAGGGAGGGGTTCCTGTGTGTTTTCACTGAGCCCTGGCACTCCGCGTGAGCACACACAAAACCCACACGCTACATACTGTGACTGACTTTGACCACGGCAGCCCCAGGGCCAACACTGTGGAAGAAAACCTTTTCCACGCCTCAGGCTTTCTCAATTCTGCACCAAAGACTAGGGCAGAGGCTTTGGGGGGCAGGGGCGGGCTGGGGGGTTTGCTGGAGTTTAAGCACAGATCAGAGGGAGTTTGACAGAATGATTGACTTGGCAACTGATTGGATGTCAGGCTCGAGGCAGGATTCTCCTCGTTAAAAGAATTAAGAGCGAGGTGATCTTTAACATTTTTGCTTTCTGAAAGGTTTTCACTTGATTTGAAAGCTGACGACATTATAGATGTAATACGTTGCAGGAACCACATTGCGCATTAGCCAAATTACTGACCGCACTAGCAAATGAGAAGATAATGAAAGAATTATGGATCAATCATTGATTGATTGATTGATTGATATTTATTGTCACATGTACCGAAGTACAGTGAAAAGTATTTTTCTGTGGCCAAGAGAACGTACACAGTACGTACATAGTAGACAAAAGAATAATCAACAGAGAACATTGACAATGGTGCATCAACAAATAGTGATTGGTTACATTGCGGACAAGGCCAAACAAGGGCAGCATAGGGTGTTGTGAATAGTGTTCTTACAGGGAACAGATCAGTCCAAGGGAGAGTCGTTGAGGAGTCTAGTAACTGTGGGGAAGACGCTGTTCCCATGTCTGGATGTGCGGGTCTTCAGACTTCTGTATCTTCTGCCTGACGGAAGGGTCTGGAAGAGGGCAAAACCTGGGTGTGAGGGGTCTCTGACAATGCTGTCTGCCTTTCTGAGGCAGCGGGAGTTGTATACACAATCAATGGGAGGATGGCAAGTTTGTGTGATGCGTTGGGCTCAGTTCACCACACTCTGTAGTTTCTTGCAATCTTGGGCCGAGCAGTTGCCATACCAAGCTGTAATTGTTACCTCATGATTAGAGCTGAGGCTACTATACGCAGTCAGACTCTGTGGTGACAATTTTAATCTAACTTGCCTGTTGGCAAAGTTATGGAGTCAGGTGCAACACTAGCTTTACACCCTTACTGACTGCCAATAGTGAAGAATAATACTGGGCGGGGTGTAAAACTACTTCCCACTCAATCCATTGGATTACAATGACCCCAGTGCCTTCAAAAGAACCTCTTCTCCATCCTACACCATCTATACCAAAATGGAGATGGTGGTGGAGAGGTATTGTTACTATTCTAACAATGCATAGATTACTGCTTTGGGGATAAGGGTTTGAATCCCACTATGGCAGCTAAATTCAGTTAATAGATCTAGATTGTGAAAAAGCTGGGCCAGAATTTTAAACTTCCCTGCTGGGGTGTGTGAAATTGAAGGAATGGGATTCCTGACTTTGCAGCAAAGTTATGCTGGGGCAAGGAAGGCCTTTGACACCCTTGCCCCAATTGAGGCCTTTATTATTGGCCACTTAAGGACCATTTTCCACCCAGTCCCAGGTAGGAAGGGGGCTGGGCGCCTCCATCCGAAACCCTCTTCTGACTTTTGGGGTCCCTTCAAACCGTCCAAAGCTCGGTGACTGCTGAACCTCACTCCCCGCTGCACCCTGCCGGTCTCTCCTCCAACACCCCAATCAGCCATTTTCCCCCCCAAACCCTCCCCTCTGTTCCCAACAGGCCTTCCCTACCCTCTCCACCCTGACACTCCGAAAACCTACCTTTCCATCCAGTCCCAGGACTTAGGCTAGGACAGCTTCCTGAACATTGGCATTGCAGGGGCGAGAGAGCTATCTGCTATCAACTTGGCTGGCACCTCTCTAAGGCAGAGCTTCCTCCCGAGTGGGGTGCGGAAGCCCCGCCTCCATCCAATTAACATTCATTCGAACATAAAATGGCTGCGGGACAGCCAGAGTTGGTGGGGATGTGTTCCCCTCTGACTCTTCAGACAGCGGGATGGGAAACCCCACCCTCCAGAAAATGCAGGCCCGAGTCTCAGTCCTGGTGACCGTGCCAGCTATCACTGACTGTTGTCAAAACTCACCTGATTCACTAATGTCTATTAGGGAAGGAAATCTGCCATCCTTACCTGGTCTGGCCTGCCTGTGACTCAAGTTTACAGTAAAGTGCTTGCCTCTTAACTGCCCTCTGAAATGGTTCAGCAAGCTACTTAGTTCAAGGGCAATTAGGGATGAGCAACAAATACTGGCCCAGCCAGCGACACCCACATTCCATGAAAGAATAAAGGGGGAAAAAATGACAGGCAGGGAAAATAAATGACTCTTAAAGCATTTTTACTGCTGCTATTTTTCCTGAAGAGGCACTGATGGCAAAACTCCTTTTAATATAATTTTAATGAACGGTTACAAAGTCCCTTTAGTATGTTTTTGAGCAAAAATCAAAAGCACTGGCTTAGGCTCCTCTGTATTCATGGGACAGACCTCCCCCCAAGCCTTTGGCAGTTATAGTCCATTAAGTTGGAAGAATGAAAACAAACTTTGCAAAGCATGAGCATAAAGTGTCAGCAACGCAACACCATCAAGTTGTCATACCAACTGTAAAGACACAGGGACCGAGTGAGGTGAAATCCCTCAATCCCTGTCAATTTACACACCTCAAATTAAAAAAAAAAGATATTTGCTTATTTTACTCAGGTTCTCCCCTCAGGGCTCTTGCTGGGTGTGAGAGCCTGCTGCTATCTTGCTTCAGTAACTATTCTTGTGTTAGTTCAGGCCCTTTGCTTGCTAGACTATTCAGCCATTTGGCCAGGGATTTGGGGAAAACAGGGATGTTGGAGTTGGTGGAGGCTCAAAGGAGCCCCACCCTCACATATTGTTGACATTAGGATGCTTGCCAACAAGGGAGATTCGATAGTGACCAGGATCAGGATTGTTAAATTTCTCTAGCCCAAGTACACTGTTGCTCTGGCTGAAATCTATTGTGCTCAGTTCCAACCATAAATTGAAACTGGAAGCATCCTGTTCTGTGTGCTTCATACCTCACGCATGGCACCTTTACCCATTGCGCAATTTGCAGAGCTTTAATAAAAGGGACAATCAATTAATATGCAGATATCATGCAATATTGCTTCCTCTTTTTAGAAAGAAGCCACATATATTCACACACAGGGCGCTGTCCTTTGCAGACAAAAGGAGCATGTCCACACATTGTACTTTTTTCAACTCAACAAAAGCTTAGGGGCAGCCATTCCCTGGTTCATTCCCTGTGGTAATGTCCTGACCAATCAGACTTGGCCTGCCTGGTTTGAATGCAAACAAAAGCTTGGCAGTTAACTGTTCCCCTGTTGCTATCAATCATAGTCCACTTGCTAACCAATTCACTCTCTCATCTCATGCAGTATAAATTGTTTTTCTTTTTACTGTCGGTAGGTTTGTGATCTGTCCGGATGAGTGCAAGATGAAAAGCTTCGACAGCAATGTCTCTTTTTTTCAGCAACACTAAAGTAGACCCTTTCATATAATAAAGAACTACTCATCTAATGCCTCACAGTTTGCTTTTCCATGAAAAAAATCACATGCACTCTCAGAAAAAGATGGAAGTCCTCTCGCCTCAGGGCTACCAGGCTACAGCAGACAAAGGACCCATGAGTCTGCGAATCGAATACCCCAGCATCATCACCCCCGCACTCCGTCCCTTGGCTGAGACAACTGCAGATCCATTAAACAGTCTCAAGTACCCAATTCTTGTTTTTCCAATTAAGGGGCAATTTAGCGTGGCCAATCTACCTACCCATCTTTGGGTTTGTGGGGGTGAAACCCACATAGACATGGGGAGAATGTGCAAACTCCACACAGACAGTGACCTGAGGCTGGAATCGAACCGGGGTCCTCAGTGAAGCAATAGTGCTAACCACTATGCCACCATGTCACCCTCAAGTCCACATTCTATTTTTTTATTTTTTTAAATATAAATTTAGAGTACCCAATTCATTTTTTTCAATTAAGGGGCAATTTAGCGTGGCCAAATCCACCTATCCTGCACATCTTTGGGTTGTGGGGGCGAAACCCACGCAAACAGGGGGAGAATGTGCAACCTCCACACGGACAGTGACCCAGAGCCGGGATCGAACCTGGGACCTCGGTGCCGTGAGACTGCAGTGCTACCCACTGCGCCACCGTGCTGCCCTCAAGTCGACATTCTTAATAAGGAGCCAAAGAGCATTAACCAACATTTAATATTTAAGCCTGCTTTCCTGACAGTGACCAAAAGCTCAGTGAGTCTATTCAAACACCAGCTGAGCTAGGCCCATCAGAAAAGTCATGGATTTGGAGCTTGGTTGTTCTTTCAGTGAAAGCAGCATAAACAATGCTGTGACCAGCCTCAGGTCCCCTGGGTTGAATAAGGAGAAAATTAGACCAGTTCCCCGGCTTCCGCCTACCTTCCAGTTGAGCTCCGCTTCATTTGTGCCTGTGATGATTGCACAGGCAAGGTGTAGGTGAGGAGAGGACTGAGCTTGACTATGAGGCGCCCTTTTGTGAAAGAGCTAATCATAAGAACATAAGAACTAGGAGCAAGAGTAGGCAATTCAGCCACTCGAGCCCGCCCGCCATTCAATATGATCATGGCTGATCTCCTCTCAGCCTCAACTCTACTTTCCTGCCTGTTCTCCCCTTCAATCCATGCTGTAAACCTCTATGATTCTATGATCTATGAACCCATTACTAATTAAAAACCAGTCTATCTCCTCCTTAAAGTTACTCAGTATACTCAAGGGGTGGCATGGTGGCACAATGGTTAACATTAGCACTGCTGCCTCACAACGCCAGGGACCCAGGCTTCCATTCTGACCTCAGGTGACTGTCTGTGTCAAATTTGCATGGGTCTCCATGGGTTTCCACCAGATGCTCCAGTTTCTTCCCACAGTCCAAAGACGTGCAGGTTAGGTGGGTTGGCCATGCTAAATTACCTCTTAGTGTCATTTGGATTATGGGGTTACAGGGATAGGGCGGAGGATTGGGCCTAGGTATGGGTCTGTCAGAAGGTTGATGCAGACGTGATGGGTTGAATGGCCTACTTCTGCACTGTTGGCAAACTATGATTCTATGAATGTCTCGCATCCACCACACTCTGGGGTAGTGAATTCCACAGATTCACGACCCTTTGAGAGAAGTAATTTCTTATCATCTCTGTTTTAAATCTGCTACCCCCAGTCCTAAAACTATGACCTCTCGTTCTCAATTTCTCCACAAGTGCAAGCCTCCGCTCTACGTCTACTTTGCCAATACCCTTTATCATCTTATATACCTCAATTAGATCTCCTCCCATTCTTCTAAACTCAAGCGAGTCTAGGCTTAAATGCTAGTACTCTTCATAAGACAAACCCATCATCTCTGGAATCAATCCAGTGAGCCTCCTCTGTACTGCCTCTAATGCAATTACATCTCTCCTCAAATAAGGGGATCAAAACTGTGCACAGTACTCCATGCACAGTCTCACCAATGCCTTGTAAAAGTTGCAGCAACACTTCCCAACATTTTATACTCTATTCCTCTCACTACAAAGGCCAAGATCCAATTTACCTTCCTTCCTTATTACCTGCTGTACCTGCACACTAGTTTTCTACGATTCATGCACAAGGACACACAGATCCCGCTGCACTGAAGCACGCTGAATTTCTCTTCATTTAGATAACAAGTTGCCTTTCCATGTCATGACATCCGCCTATCCAGCTGGCCCATTTTGGCAGCAGTCATGGTCGATTCGACAATGTGTCAGCATTCATGGAAAGATTGTACCCCAGGAAGCAGAGATGGCTTTCCGAGGGAGAGCAGCAGGGATATGGGGTCTATAATAGATATGGGGCCTCAATTAATGCAAATTCGTTCAGATACATGAAGTAGAAATCTGTTTTATACGAATTTGTGAAAAAGTCGAGATTTCGTCACCAGCAAATTCAAGAAAGCTATTTTAAGACCTCTTTCAAAAAGAAATGAGGAGTTTTTTGCGAGATAAATAATAGAATAATTATGATCTTCAGCGGTTCAAGAAAGTGGCTCACCACCACCTTCTCAAAGGTAGTTATGGATGGGTGATATAAATGGTGGCCGAGCCAGAGACACCCTCATCCTGTGAAAGAATGAAAAACCAATGCTTAATTTTGGGAGGTAATTCAGTCAATTAGTTTTGATACCAGCTCACATGGGCAGCACGGTAGCATTGTGGATAGCACAATTGCTTCACAGCTCCAGCGTCCCAGGTTCGATTCCGGCTTGGGTCACTGTCTGTGCGGAGTCTGCACATTCTCCCCGTGTGTGCGTGGGTTTCCTCCGGGTGCTCCGGTTTCCTCCCACAGTCCAAAGATGTGCAGGTTAGGTGGATTGGCCATGATAAATTGCCTCTTAGTGTCCAAAATTGCCCTTAGTGTTGGGTGGAGTTACTGGGTTATGGGCATAGGGTGTGGAGGTGTTGACCTTGGGTAGGGTGCTCTTTCCAAGAGCTGGTGCAGACTCGATGGGCCGAATGGCCTCACTCTGCACTGTAAATCCTATGACATGCAGTGAAGAGATGACATAATGGATGGTAATGCCCTACATGTAACTTGAACCTTTGAAGAACAACAACAAAGAAATGTACAGCACAGGAACAGGCCCTTCGGCCCTCCAAGCCCGTGCTGACCATGCTGCCCGACTAAACTACAATCTTCTACACTTCCTGGGTCCGCATCCCTCTATTCACATCCTATTCATGTATTTATCAAGATGCCCCTTAAATGTCACTATCGTCCCTGCTTCCACCACCTCCTCCGGTAGCGAGTTCCGGGCACCCACTACCCTCTGCGTAAAAAACCTGCCTCGTACATCTACTCTAAACCTTGCCCCTCTCACCTTAAACCTATGCTCCCTAGTAATTGACCCCTCTACCCCGGGGAAAAGCCTCTGACTATCCACTCTGTCTATGCCCCTCATAATTTTGTAGACCTCTATCAGGTCGCCCCTCAACCTCCTTCGTTCCAGTGAGAACAAACCGAGTTTATTCAACCGCTCCTCATAGCTAATGCCCTCCATACCAGGCAACATTCTGGTAAATCTCTTCTGCACCCTCTCTAAAGCCTCCACATCCTTCTGGTAGTGTGGCGACCAGAATTGAACACTATACTCCAAGTGTGGCCTAACTAAGGTTCTGTACAGCTGCAACATGACTTGCCAATTCTTATACTCAATGCCCCGGCCCATGAAGGCAAGCATGCCGTATGCCTTCTTGACTACCTTCTCCACCTGTGTTGCCCCTTTCAGTGACCTGTGGACCTGTACTCCTAGATCTCTTTGACTTTCAATACTCTTGAGGGTTCTACCATTCACTGTATATTCCCTACCTGCATTAGACCTTCCAAAATGCATTACCTCACATTTGTCCGGATTAAACTCCATCTGCCATCTCTCCGTCCAAGTCTCCAAACAATCTAAATCCTGCTGTATCCTCTGACAGTCCTCATCGCTATCCGCAATTCCACCAACCTTTGTGTCGTCTGCAAACTTACTAATCAGACCAGTTACATTTTCCTCCAAATCATTTATATATACTGCAAAGAGCAAAGGTCCCAGCACTGATCCCTGTGGAACACCACTGGTCACAGCCCTCCAATTAGAAAAGCATCCTTCCATTGCTACTCTCTGCCATCTATGACCTAGCCAGTTCTGTATCCACCTTGCCAGCTCACCCCTGATCCCGTGTGACTTCACCTTTTGTACTAGTCTACCATGAGGGACCTTGTCAAAGGCCTTACTGAAGTCCATATAGACAACATCCACTGCCCTACCTGCATCAATCATCTTAGTGACCTCCTCGAAAAACTCTATCAAGTTAGTGAGACACGACCTCCCCTTCACAAAACCATGCTGCCTCTCACTAATACGTCCATTTGCTTCCAAATGGGAGTAGATCCTGTCTCGAAGAATTCTCTCCAGTAATTTCCCTACCACTGAAGTAAGGCTCACCGGCCTGTAGTTCCCGGGATTATCCTTGCTACCCTTCTTAAACAGAGGAACAACATTGGCTATTCTCCAGTCCTTCGGGAGATCACCTGAAGACAGTGAGTATCCAAAGATTTCTGTCAAGGCCTCAGCAATTTCCTCTCCAGCCTCCTTCAGTATTCTGGGGTAGATCCCATCAGGCCCTGGGGACTTATCTACCTTAATATTTTTTAAGACACCCAACACCTCGTCTTTTTGGATCTCAGTGTGACCCAGGCTATCTACACACCCTTCTCCAGACTCAACATCTACCAATTTCTTCTCTTTGGTGAATACTGATGCAAAGTATTCATTTAGTACCTCGCCCATTTCCTCTGGCTCCACACATAGATTCCCTTGCCTATCCTTCAGTGGGCCAACCCTTTCCCTGGCTACACTCTTGCTTTTTATGTACGTGTAAAAAGCCGTGGGATTTTCCTTAATAGTACATTTTCCAGGAGATAGTACATGATAACAAATGTCAGAAGTATAGCCACAATCCTACTCCCCCCTTTTGAGTACAAGCTGACTGGTGGCGATTTAACCTGAGCGTCACCACACCTCAGGCGAGGGGTAAGGTTGAGAAGGTGGGGCCTTCACAAATAACCTTAGCTGGCACAGGAATGGAACCCGCGCTGTTGCCATCACTTCGCATCACAAAACAGCCATCCAGCCAACTAAGCTAACTCACCCCCAGTACATGATAATATTGTATTGGGGAACATAAAATACCACAAAGCACACTTTATGTTCTATATAGGATAAGATCAGCAATTCCAGAAAAAGTACTTAAACCTTTGACGACCAAGTGTAATTTCATAGAATTTACAGTGCGGAAGGAGGCCATTCGGCCCATCGAGTCTGCACCAGCTCTTGGAAAGAGCACCCTACCCAAGGTCCACACCTCCACCCTATCCCCATAACCCAGCAACCCCACCCAACACTATGGGGAATTTTGGACACTAAGGGCAATTTAGCATGGTCAATCCACCTAACCTGCACATCTTTGGACTGTGGGAGGAAACCGGAGCACCCGGAGGAAAACCACGCACATACGGGGAGGATGTGCAGACTCCGCACAGACAGTGACCCAAGCCGGAATCGAACCTGGGACCCTGGAGCTGTGAAGCAATTGTGCTATCCACAATGCTACCGTGCTGCCCCGTTTCACCGTGTGATTTAAATTACAGTGACAGGTTAAAGTGCAAGAGACTAAAATCCATTTCCAATATGGAGAATTTTACTTGTGTCTGTGTATAAAATGTGCTTCCAACTTTCTTTTGGAGGGGAGGAAATCCATACTGCACTTGATAGATTTATGGACCTAAATATCTGTTTTGGCCAAATATTCTGCTGCATGACATGGCAGCATGGCAGCTCATTCTGTTTTAAGAGGAAGGACTTGCATTCACGGCATGGCAATCGGATCTTTCAAAGTATTTTACAAGCAATTAAGCACTTTTGGTAGTAAACGCTATTGTAATGTAGGAAAAGGGGCTGCCACTAAGTGCACAGCAAGCTCCCACAAAGAGCAAGGTCAAAGCAAATTACTCCGGATGCTGGAATCTGAAACAAAACCAGAAGATGCTGGAAAAATCCTCAGCAGGTCTGGCAGCATCTGTGGAGAGAGAACAGGGCTAACATTTTGACTCTGGATGATTGTTTGTTAACTTTGACAAAGGGTCACACAGACTTGAAACATTAGCTCCCTTCTCTCTGCACAGATGCTGCCTGACCTGCTGAGGATGTTCCAGCATTTTCTGTTTTTGTCCCACAAACAGCAATGTGAGAATGACATGATAATCTGTTTTTGCGATGTTGATTGAGGGATAAATATTGGTCAGGCTGTTTAAATACTTTGTGTAGATTATGTGGCTGCTGAGGTTTCCTGTGCATCATTTTTACTGGAGTGACAAAACATACAAGAGATGTGTCTTTCGCGTGATTTATGTCAACATGTTATGTGTTTGTAAACAAATGGAAAATTGTTTGCTCACCATGTTTCCAGAAATTCACTATCTGTCCCTTTAAAAAAAGAAATAGGACAAATTACTTAATGAACCAAAGCTGCTTGGAATAAAAATTCAATAAAAAGAAATGATGGGCGGCAAGGTGGCACAGTGGTTAGCATTGCTGCCTCACCGCGCCAGGGATCCAGGTTCAATTCCAGCCTTGGGTAACTGTTGTGTGGAGTTTTCACCCATGTGTGCGTGGGTTTTCTCCTGGTACTCCGAGTTTCTCCCACAGTCCAAAGATGGGCAGGTTAAGTGGATTTGTCATGTCCCTTAGTGCTCAAAGGTTCGATGAGTTTACGGGGGAGTGTGCCTAGGTGGGGTTCTCTTTCAACGGGTTGGTGCAGACTCGATGGGCCGAATGACATCCTTCTGCATTCTACGGATTCTATGATTCTAAAAAGTGGCATAGAATGATAAATTACACGGCATCAAGGCAACCAACGCCTTAATACATTACCATGCTGCAGTGACAATGTGACAGGATTCCGTGGACACCATTGCAATGTGACGATAGGTGTAGGGTTATGTATGTTCCTAGAGAATTGGGACAGTATGAGGGGCTCATTCATCCAGCACAGACAGTTCTGGTGGGAATTAGTCTCCTCGCTCTGTTAACCATGGAGCTGCAGACAGTACCGAGGGGTTAAAAGAGGGAAAAGCTTTATCCCCCTCAGTTTCTGCTCAAGGTGGCCACCGTTTGTGAATGCTGTCAGGTTGTTTGACTATGATGGGCATCACAAGGTGGTGCATTTTGGGAGGACTAACGAGGCAAGGGGGATATAGAATGAACTTTAGGAAGTACAGAGGACCAGAGGAACCATGGTATGCATGTCCATAGATCGGACAGCAGGGTGCGTAGATAAGTGTTAAAAAGACATATGGGATACTTGCCTTCAATAGCCGCAGCATAGAGTATAAGCGCAGGCAGGTTATGATGGAGCTGTATAAAACGCTTGTTAGGCTACAGCTAGAGACAGTACTGTGTGCAGTTCTGGTCACCACGTTTTAGGAAGGACGTGATTGCATTAGAGAGGGTGCAGAGGAGACTCACCAGGATATTGCCTGGGCTGGAGCATTTCAGCTATGAAGGAAGGCTGGGCTTGTTTTCCTGAGAAGCTTGAGAGGAAACTTCATTGAGGTGGACAAAATTTTGAGGGACGTAAATGGAGTAGACGTTAGTCGAGGGATCCATAACCAGGCGGCATAGTTTTAAGGGAAGGGGCAGGAGATTCAGAGGGGATTTGAGGAAAAGCTTTTTCACCCTGAGGGTGAAACTCACTGTCTGAAAGGGTGGTAGAGACGGAAACCCTTACAACATTTAAGAAGCATTTAGGGGAGCACTTGAAACATCATAGTATACAAGGCTACAGACCAAGTGTTGGAAAATGGGATAAGAATAGATTGGTGCTCGATGGCCGGCACAGACATGATGGGCTGAAGGGCCTCTTTATGTGCTGTAAAACTCTATGACTCTATCTATGACAACTGAATCTGATTCCAACCTCATTTGATGTGAATTCTCCAGCAGGGTTTACTGATTGTGAGGAACAAAGACCCTGGCTAATGCTCTTCTCTTGAGGTTCTGAGCTTAACTGTACTACTCCCACCATCATCAAACTGGCCAAAATCTATTGGAGCACCAGAGAGCAAAGCTGTCACACTTTATTGAAAGGTGGCTCCATATATTATTAATCAAATATAGCAACCATTTGCTGAGGAATTGACAGAGGAGAGGGCAAACGCTCAATATTGTTCTCTGTTGACTTCATGGTAAAATAAATATAGTGATACAATGAATGCAGCATACTCTTCAGTTTTATAGTGTCATTCAAAGGTAGCTAGTTCAAAGCCAGCTCCGCTGGGCAGGAGATGTCCTTTGCCTGCCTGACACCAGGCTCCTGAAATTATTGCTCTCCTCAGCACTCAAGTCACAACAGGAAACTTCCCAGGAGGACAGTGGAAATGCTTTAGGTATGTCGTCACAGCATTGCTGAAGAGATCAAATATCTCCTTCGGTTCCTGGAAGCCCCTGGATTGTGGTTGGCCAAAATGGAGCAGGCTAATTTGGGAAGGCACCAAATACGTGAGGGCGGCATGGTGGCATAATGGTTAGCACTGCTGCCTCACAGCTCCAGGGACCCGGGTTCAATTCTGGCCTCGGGTGACTGTGTGGAGTATGTGCGTTCTCCCCGTGTCTGCGTGGGTTTCCTCCTGGTGCTCCGGTTTCCTCCCACAGACCAAAGATGTGCAGATTAGATGGATCGGTCATGCTAAATTGCCCCTTAGTGTACAAACGGTTAGGTGGAGCTACTGGGTTATGGGGATAGGGTGGAGACAAGGGCTTAAGTAAGGTGCTCTTAGGGGCAGCACAGTGACACAGTGGTTAGCACTGCTGCCTCATGGCACCGAGGTCCCAGGTTAGATTCCGGCTCTGGGTCACTATCCGTGTGGAATTTGCACATTCTCCCCGTGTTTGCGTGGGTTTCGCCCACAATCCAAAGATGTGCAGGGTAAGTGGATTGGCCACAATAAATTGCCTCTTAATTGGAAAAAATGAATTGGGTACTCTAAATATATTTTTTTTACAGTTGGGCGCTCTTTCCAAGGGCATGTGCAGACTAGATGGGCCAAAAGGCCTCCTTCTGCATTGTACGTTCTATGATTCTATGAGACTTTGTTGAGAATGGGCAGAGGTGAAGTTGAGGGAGTGCACAAACCCCCAGATACCTCTATCCAACCTCACAGGCAGCATGGGGCAGAGTCTGCGAATCACGCATTGGACATTTCAGTCATCTCAGAATCCATTAATCGGGAATGGGAGCATATCATCCTCGATCCTAAGGGAGTGACCGAGAAAATTTTGCTTTAAGATTTTGCTTCCTGACTAAGCGCAGGGACGTCTCCTTCCCAGGTCTGTAATACTGAAAATAGAAGTAAGAATCGACAACTGACCTCATAGTCTTATGTAGGTGAACTGACTAAAATTCAGAGTGCTCTTTGTGCAGCGGATGGCAGCTGCATCAACATTCCTGTCCTTGTAAAGCTGATTTTGTTTTGATTTTCCTGTCAAATAAGTGTCATCCGCGCTGTTCGGAAATGTGACATGTCGACATTGCAAATCACCAATGGCGGCCAGCAGCGTGCTTTTGTTTGGATATAAACAGTTTCCATTTGCCCTGCTTCCCAGTGGAGGTGCTTGGAGAGTTTCAGATTACAGGCCAGTGTTGATCGACACACACTCCTTCCTGGAAATTGTTAAGCCATCTGTGAAAAGACATTCCCAGATATTATTTTAAGGCACACTTGGCCTTCATAACCACTGCATTGCAACACTGTTGTCCTTCGGAGATTATTAGCCTGACAGAAGATGAGATTATTTTGTTGCACACTCTGTCTTAGTTTTTGAGCTCTTTGATATCGGATTCTTTTGTTATCAGTTTCTCATAGGTGATCGTGACCAAGACCTGGAGTGCAATGTACATTGTTCTAGCTCTCAGTTGAAACCCCTCTGCGTGTCGGATGGTCGGACATATGAATCAAGATGTGATTTCTTGAGGGCAAAGTGTAGAGATTCAACACTGGAGATTACACACCGCGGCAGATGCAAAGGTAACTCATCTTCCCTTCTACCCATCCCTCACTGCGTCACAGATAATCAATTAGCCAATAATCATTTGTCATATAATAAAGCATGGCAATAAAGCAGTAATCTCAGTTGGGAGGTTCCAGTGGGAGAATCACGACAATGGAGAAGAAGGCCATTCGGCCCATCGAGTCTGCATCGACCCTCTGAAGGGACATCCTACCTAGGCCCATTCCCCCACCCTATTCCTGTAACCCTATAACCCCACTTAACTTTTTGCACACTAAAGGGCAATTTTATCATAGCTAATCCACCTATACCTGCACATTTTTGCACTATGGGAGGAAAACAGAGCACCTGGAGGAAACCCACCTAGCTCTGGGGAGAACATACAAACTCCACACAGACAGTCACTGTGAGGCAGCAATGTTAACCACTGTGCCACCCTATGCTCTGAACCTAGAGGAGATGATGGAAGTCATTTTTGACTTTGGCGATAGAGGATCAGCAGAATATATGTAGAATTAAAGATTCACTGAGCAGAGATGAAGATCATTATGCATTTGCACATTTATTTAGTCTCTGTACACTAGGTATTTAGTCCCACTAACCTGCTCTTTCCCCATACCTATGCAAATTCCCTTTCAAATTATATCCAATTAAGTTACTATCCCCCACCCGTTTCAGCAGTCCATTCCAGATCATTTCAACTGGCTGCATAAAAAGAACCCTCAGTTTCCCTTACACCCCGGTTCTTTTATTGTCACCAGTAGGCTTACATTACCATTGCAATGAAGTTACCATGAAAAGTTGCCAAACTCCGGTGCCTGTTCGGGTACACAGAGGGAAAATACAGAATGTCCAAATTACCTAAGAGCATGTCTTTCGTATCTTGTGGGAGGAAACCAGAGCATCCAGAGGAAATCCACGCAGGCACGGGGAGAACGTGCAGACTCCACACAGATAGTGACCCACGCCGGGAATTGAACCTGGGACCCTGGAGCTGTGCTACCCACTGTGCTACCATGCTGCCCAATTATCCTAAATCTTTTGCCAATTATCTTAAATCTGCGCCCTTTGCCTTCTGGCCCTTTTGGAAACAGTTTTGCCCCATCTGCTCCAACAAAACCTGCATAATTCTGTCCCCTTCGCCCCTTAACCTTCCCTGATCTAAGCAGAACAACGTCAGCTCTGTGGTTAGCACTGCTTCCTCATGGCGCCGAGGTCCCAGGTTCTATCCCGGCTCTGGTCACTGTCCGTGTGGAGTTTGCATATTCTCCCCGTATCTGCATGGGTTTTGACCCACAATCCAAAGATGTGCAGATTAGGTGCATTGGCCACGCTAACTTGCCCCTTAATTGGAAAAAATGAATTGGGTACTCGATATGAAAAAATAGAACAATCTCAGTGATGTGTTGGGTGTTCTGCATCAAATACAGGTCACCAACACTTGGAAGTAGTGCAACCCTATTTTATTAAAAGGTTAACTATTTAAACATACTTGAACTGTGGGTAAATACGATACCAGCTTTAACTAAATACCTTTGCCTTGTCCTAACCAGTCGATGCACCCAGCACATGGTGAATGCCTGTGTTGCAGGCTGTGCGCTCTGTGCTCCTAGCTAGCTGCTACTTGAATGAGCGGGAACTCTGATGTCCCCTGTCTTTATAGTGCATGTGCTCTCACTGGTGATTGGCTGCGGTGTTGTGTGTGTTGATTAGTCCCACTGTGTGTCCATCAGTGTGTGTCTGCACCATGATATACTGGTGTATATTATGACATCCCACCTTTAACAAATGTGCCTGCGTGACAATAAATAGTGTGTGGTGAATGTTCCTGACTACGTGTGTGCGAAATATTTACAGGACTATGTACATAAAACTAAGCTATTTACATGGGAAGGTGCCTGGTGCAGAACAAAACAGTGTGTCACACAAATAACGAGATGAACACTATATACAAACCACTTGAACGATTAAACGGAACAGAACAGACCAGAGAGTCCATTACTGCAAAGTTCACAAATTAAGTCTCTGAGGTGGGCGACGAATTCTGGTTGACCGCCTCAAGGGTGGGTCAGGAGCCACCAGCTGAGGAGTGGGCTGGACTGCATCAGAGTGAGGAGGACGCAGAGTAACCGGAATCTCTGCATAGTCCAGTCCGGGACACCAGGAGGGCGTGGCACTGGCGGAGGATCACGTAGCGAGCGCGGAACGAGATGAAGGGCACGCCGATTATGGCACAGAATGGAACCATCCGATAGATGAACCAGGAACGAGCGGGGAGCCACCTGCTGAAGAACCACAGCATTTGCAGACCAGCCACCATCCGGAAGATGGATGCGGACATTGTCATCTGGAGCCAGAGCAGGTACATCAGCTGCACGGGCGTCATGAGCCGCCTTGTGCTGTGCACGAGACAGTTGTATTCGTTGAAGGACCGGAATGTGGTTGAGGTCTGGGACGTGAATGGACGGCACCGTCGTCCTCAGGGTGCGACCCATGAGCAGCTGGGCTGATGACAGGCCAGTGGACAGTGGGGCCGAGCGATAGGCCAGCAGGGCGAGGTAGAAGTCGGATCCCGCATCGGCAGCCTTGCAGAGCAGCCGTTTGACTGTATGGACGAACTTCTCCGCTTTGCCATTGGATTGGGGGTACAGGGGACTGGATGCCATATGCACAAAGCTGTACCTCCTGGCAAAGTTGGACCATTCCTGGCTTGCGAAGCAGGGGCCATTGTCCGATATCACAGTGAGTGGGATGCCGTGACGAGCAAAGGTGTCCTTACAGGCACGGATGACTGCAGACGATGTGATGTCGTGCAAACGTACCACATCCGGGTAGTTTGAAAAATAGTCTACAATCAGAACATAGTCCCTGCCCAGCGCGTGAAACAGGTCGATGCTGACCTTGGACCAAGGGGACGTGACCAACTCATGGGGCTGTAGGGTCTCACGTGGTTGGGCCGGCTGGAAGCGCTGACAGGTGGGGCAGTTGAGCACTGTGTTGACGATGTCGTCATTGATGCTGGGCCAGTACACTGCCTCTCGGGCCCGTCGGCGGCACTTCTCCACGCCAAGATGGCCCTCGTGTAGCTGTTCCAAGACGAGCTGGCGCATGCTGTGTGGGATAACAATGCGGTCCAGCTTCAGGAGGACACCATCGACTACCGCCAGATCGTCTCTGATGTTGTAGAACTGCGGGCATTGGCCCTGAGCCACCCGTCTGTTCGGTGGCGCATGACACGCTGTTGCAGGGGGTCAGCCGCAGTCTCGCGGCGAATTTGGACGAGGCGTTAATCCGTGGCCGGCAGATTGGAGGCCACGAATGCCACATGGGCGTCAACCTGGCAGACGAATCCCGCTGGGTCACACGAGGTGTTGACTGCCCTGGACAGAGTGTCGGCTATGATCAGGTCTTTGCCCGGGATGTATATGAGCTGAAAATCATATCGCTGGAGTTTGAGCAGAATGCGCTGCAGGTGAGGCGTCATGTCGTTCAAGTCTGTTTGTATTATATTGACCAGCGGGCGATGGTCGGTCTCGACAGTGAATTGGGGAAGGCCGTACACATAATCATGAAATTTGATGACACAGGTCAGCAGGCCCAGGCACTCCTTTTCTATCTGCGCGTTGCGCTGTTCCGTGGGGGTCATGGCACGTGACGCATATGCAACAGGGGTCCATGATGAGGCCTCATCGCATTGCAGGAGCACTGCCCCAATGCCAGATTGGCTGGCATCGGTCGAAATTTTTGTCTCTTTCGCTGGATCAAAAAAGGCCAATACCGGGGCCGTGGTGAGTTTGGTTTTAAGTTCTGTCCATTCGCTCTCGTGGGCAGGAAGCCATTGGAAGTCTGTCGTCTTCCTGACCAGGTTCCTGAGAGCTGTGTTATGAGAGGCGAGGTTAGGGATGAACTTCCCTAGGAAGTTGACCATGCCCAGAAATCGGAGGACCGCCTTCTTGTCCTCTGGCTTTTTCATGGCTGTGATAGCAGCCACCTTGTCCGCATCCGGCCGCACACCCAACTGGGAAATGTGGTCCCCTAGGAACTTGAGTTCCGTCTGGCCGAAGGAGCATTTGGCTCTGTTGAGGCGTAGGCCCTGCTCCCGTATGCGTTTGAACACGCGCTGGAGGCGACTGATATGCTCCTGTGGGGTGGTGGACCAAATGATTATGTCGTCAACATAGACGAGAACACCTTCAATGCCTTCCATCATTTGTTCCATGATCCTGTGGAATACTTCTGACGCCAATATGATCCCAAACGGCATCCTGTTGTAACAATATCTGCCAAAAGGGGTGTTAAAGGTACACAGTTTCCTGCTGGATCTGTCTAGTTGAATTTGCCAGAATCCTTTCGAGGCGTCAAGTTTGGTGAAGAGCTTGGCCCGAGCCATCTCACATGTGATCTCTTCGCGCTTGGGGATTGGGTAATGCTCCCTCATTATGTTGCGATTCAGATCCTTTGGATCAATGCAGATTCTGAGCTCGCCGGAAGGCTTCTTTACGCACACCATGGAACTGACCCAGTCGGTTGGTTCCGTAACTCTGGAGATCACTCCTTGGTCTTGGAGGTCCTGCAGCTGCTGCTTGGGGCGGTCCTTGAGGGGTGCTGGGGCTCTGCGAGGTGCATGCACCACAGGCGTGGCATTCTGTTTGAGTATGATCTTGTAAGTATCTGGGAGCGTGCCCATGCCTTCGAAGACGTCGCGGTGCTGGACGATGATGGCATTGAGTTGCGCCCTGAAATCAGCATCCTGGAAGGCAGATGTGTCATCAGGAGAGAGAGAGTGAACTCTTTGAACGAGGTTTAGCAATTTGCATGCCTGTGCGCCAAGCAGAGAGTCCTTCGAGGAGCCCACAATCTCGAAAGGAAGGATGGCTTTTCGTGACTTGTGCGTCACTTCGAGTTGGCATGAGCCGGTAGCAGGAATGATGTTGCCATTGTAGTCCAATAGCCGGCAGGCCGATGGGAGAATGGTTGGTTTGACACGAAGGCTTTGGAAGGCAGACCACGCCATGCGATTGGCAGAGGCACCAGTGTCCAGGTGGAATCGTATTTGGGACCGGTTGACCATCAGGGTGGCACACCACTCATCGTCTGGATCGATGCTGTATACCGACAGCGGCTGGTGTCTTTGCTTCGGGGACAGCCTGTTTTTCGTTACGACACCGACTCGAAAAGGCGCCTTCGGGTCCTCGGTGTCACTGCTGTGTGGGGCGTCGGAATCGGACTCGGTGACCGTGGGTTGAATTGCCCGAACATTCCTGCGAGGCTGGCTGAAGCGATATGAATCGGAAGGCTGAGCTGCTCGACAGCCCGCAGCATAGTGGCCAAGTCTTCCACATCGTAGGCATTGTCGAGATTTTGCGGGGCATTGCCGCTTTAAATGGGTGGAGCCACAGTTGCTGCACGTCGTGACGTCAGCACGTTCGCTGCGCCACCGCGCATGCGTGGTGCGGTCCTGCATGGTGCGCGCCTGCGCATTACGTTACTCCATGTCACCGTCCCCTCGTTTGGTGCGTACAAGCGCGGGAGTCTGTGAAAAGCACGCGAAATGGCCGCCCTCATCCAGGCTGAGGCCCTGGAGGTGTTCAATCACTTGGACCTGTTCCGCCTCGTGGGGACCTTGCCGCGCCATTTCAGCCGTTTGTATATGGGAGTACCGACTGGTGGCATTTTCATGTAGGACACAGGTCTCGATGGCGGTCGCTAGGGTGAGTTGCTTTACTTTGAGGAGCTGCTGACGTAGGGGGTCCGACTGAACACCAAAACGATCTGGTCGCGTATCATGGAGTCAGAGGTGGGCCCTTAGCTGCAAGATTGTGCAAGGATGTGGAGGTGCGTTAAAAAGGATTGGAAAGGTTCGTCCTTACCCTGCAAACGCTGCTGGAACACGTAGCGTTCAAAACTTTCAATCACCTTTACGCTGCAGTGAGTGTCAAATTTGAGGAGAACCGTCTTGAACTTCGTCTTGTCTTCGTCATCTGCAAAGGGGAGAGAGTTGAAAATATGGATGGCATGGGCCCCGGCCGTGGAGAGGAGAAGAGCAATCTTTCTGGTGTCCAAGGCGCCCTCCCTGTCCGTGGCTTCGAGGTAGAGCTGGAAGCGCTGTTTGAAAATCTTCCAATTGGCCCCGAGGTTGCCGGCGATGCGGAGCGGCGGCGGTGGGCTGATGTTGTCCATATTGCAGAATGACGGAAGGCAGATCACTTGCAGGTAGGTCTAAGAAGTGCTAGTATGCAACCACTCCTGGTATCATGATGTGTTGGGTGTTCTGGATCACATACAGGTCACCAACACTTGAAGTAGTGCAACACTATTTTATTAAAAGGTTAACTATTTAAACGTACTTGAACTGTGGGTAAATACGATACCAGCTTTAACTAAAGACCGTTGCCTTGTCCTAACCAGTCGATGCACTCAGCACATGGTGAATGCCTGTGTTGCAGGCTGTGAGCTCTGTGCTCCTAGCTAGCTGCTATTCGAATGAGCGGGAACTCTGATGCCCCCTGTCTTTATAGTGCATGTGCTCTCACTGGTGATTGGCTGCGGTGTTGTGTGTGTTGATTAGCCCCACTGTGTGTCCATCAGTGTGTGTGTCAGCACCATGATATACTGGTGTATATTATGACACTCAGCTTCTCTGTTCTCATCACATAACTGAAGTCCCCATCCCTGCAGTTGTCCTGGTAAATTCCCATCATAACCTCTCACATCCTTCCTAAAATGTGGGACTCACTGTGAGGATCAGCACCGATACACACTGGCTTGCACACACAATTTGCTGGTTTCTTTCGTAGCCCACAAGTCCTGGGGTGGGACTTGCAGGCCAGACCTTGTAGGCCAGAGTCCGGTGAGCCCCCATGGAAACACTCCAGCTCCCTCGCCGCTTGAATAAAAGCTAATTGCTGAGGATGCTGCAAATCTGAAATTAAAACAGGAAGTGCCGGTTAAACTTAACAGGTCTGGCAGCATCTGTGGAGTGAGAAACGGAGTTTTCGTTTTGACCTCAATACAGACTCAAAACGTTAACTCTGTTTCTCTCCCTACAGATGCTGCCAGGCCTTGGTGAGTTTGTTCAGCGTTTTCTGCCTGAGTTACCCGTGTTTCTTGACTCTTGTTGGTGCAGCAAAATGCTGGGCAGGATCTTCCTGTCCCATCAAAGTCAATGGACGTTTGGCTGGCTCACTGCGTCCACCATGGGGGGATCTGGCAGTGTGGGGCTGCAAAGTCCTCCTCACCATTTCTCATGGCAACAAAGCAGCAATGATGTTTGCTGTTCATTCATTCTCCACATTACCCTTATTCTCATCCACATGAACATTAATGGTTCTTTTCACTCATTGAATCAAGGGTGTAATTAGTAATTTGGGGATCGGCAGCATGGCGGCACAGTGGTTAGCACAGCTGCCTCACGGCGCCGAGGACCCAGGTTCGATCCCGGCTCTGGGTCACTGTCCGTGTGGAGTTTGCACATTCTCCCCGTGTTTGCGTGGGTTTTTCCCCCACAACCCAAAGATGTGCAGGCTGGGTGGATTGGCCACACTAAAGTGCCCCTTAATTGGAAAAAATGAATTGGGTACTCTAAATTTTTTTTAAAAGAGTAATTTGGGGATTTTATGTTGATGGCTGTTGTTTCTCCCCCCACCCCCAGCCTTGCTGGGCCTCACATACCTGGTGCAGGCTGATGCGCGATCACTCACACTCAAGACGAAGTGATTTCATAACTGAAGGCTTTAATCGACTAGAACTTGTTCCCCAGCAGCTTCGGTACAGAAAGTGAAGGCTGCTGGGACGGTACCATCTCTTATACACCGCCTTCAGGGCGGAGCTACATAATACAGCCAATGGTAGACTCCTGGGTCGAACCAATGGTCATCAGCCTCTCAGGTACCGCACTACCTGGTACTACCACACAGGCCAATTCTGTATCGACATGGCACCACTTGGCAGTAATGTGGGTATCAGCGTAAAAAATGAAGATGCACACTCCCACCTGGAACGACACGGAGTTTGTAAAGAAGACCATGGCGGAAATCCCCGACACAGATGCATAGATCAGACAGATCGAACCCCAGAATGGGAAAATCGGCAGGCCTGGCTAGAGAACTGAGGACATTCAAGGAGCAGATGCGGTTGTGGACCCACAGAAGTTCATGCCCCCAAGTGAGAAGGAGTTTTCTTTCTTCTCGCAAGTTTCCAAGCCCCATACTTGTATCAACTTATTTGTGGTGTGGAAATTGGGGCTTCCAGGGACAGTAAGAGCGGAATATTCCGCTATTGTAATCTCCAACCGCGCTCCACACTACCTGGATGTGAGTCTGGAGACGGGTCATGCCCAATGCCCACATAAAGGCTGGACACGGCCCTCTTGGTCGACAAGGTCTTCTGCCAGAAAAAAAATCACAGGCCATAGATGAAGACTTTACCAACAGCCGGAATGGGGAACTCTCACTCTCCACGTTCTGGGAGGCGCTGAAAGCTGTGATCAGAGGAGAAATTATTGCCTACAAGACATGCAGGGACAGGAAAGAGAGGGCGACCAAGCAACTGCTGATCAACTCCATTCTGGAGGTAGACAGAGGATACTCCGAGGCCCCGACCGGTGAGCTGCTGGGGGAGAGGAAAAAGCTAGACTTTAACCTGCTATCCACCAGGAAGGCAGTGCGCAAACTCCGCCAGACACGGGGGACCTTGTACGAGCATGGAGAAAATGCTAGCTGCCTGTTGGCTCACCAGCTGAGAAAGCAGGCAGCCAAGAGGGAAATAACGCAGGTAAAGGACAAGAGAGGAAGACTGGTAGCCAAACCAAAAAAGGTCAATGAAGTGTTTGAGGCCTTCTACCAGGGGCTGTACACCCCTGAACCACCCGACAGGGACTCGGGGATGAAACAGTTCCTCGATGGACTGGACATGCCAGTCATTGGGGACGATAGGAGGAGGAGGCTGGAAGCATCACTAGAACTGGGAAAGGTCATGGAGAGCATTAGGTATATGCAGGTGGGGAAGGCGCCAGGACCCGATGGGTTCCTGGCAGATTTCTCGGCCAGGATTCTCCCCTACCTGGCGGTTGGGGGGGGGGGGGGGGGGGGGGGCGGGGGTCCTGGTGGGATGGAGTGGCGGGAACCACTCCGGCATCGGGCCGCCCCAAAGGTGCGGATTTCTCCGCACCTTTAGGGGCCAAGCCCTCACCTTGAGGGGCTAGGCCCGCGCCGGAGTGGTTGGCGCGCCACCGGCCGGCGGGAAAGGCCTTTGGCGCTACGCCAACCAGGGTCGAAAGCACTTCGCCGGCCGGCGGAAGTCCGCGCATTCGCGGGAGCGTCAGTGGCTGCTGATGTCATCCCGCGCATGCGCAGTGGGGGTGTCTCTTATGCTTCAGCCATGGTGAAGGCTGTGGCCGAGGTGGAGGGAAAAGAGTGCCACCACGGCATAGGCCCGCCCGCAGATCGGTGGGCCCCGATCGCGGGCCAGGCCACCGTTGGGGCACCCCCCCGGGGCCAAATCGCAGGGCCCCGGAGCCCATCTGCTCCCATTTGCACCACTGCCGGTAAGAGAGGTGGTTTGATTCTCGCCGGCGGGACAGGCATTCCAGCAGCGGGACTTTGGTCCATCGCGGGCCGGAGAATCGCCGGGGGGGGGGGCCCGCCGACCGGCGCGGCGTGATTCCCGGCCCTGACGAATATCCGGGGCCGGAGAATTCGGCAACCGGCGGGGGCGGAATTCGCGCCAGCCTCCGGCGATTCTCCGACCCGGCGGGGGGTCGGAGAATCCTGCCCCTGATTTTTTGATCAATTTAGAGTATCCAAATCATTTTTTTCCAATGTAGGAGCAATTTAGCGTGGCCAATCCATCGAACCTGCACATCTTTGGATTGTGGGGGTGAAACCCAAGCAGACACGGGGAGAATGTGCAAATGCCACACGGACAGTGACCTGGGGCCAGAATCGAACCCGGGTCCTCGACGCCATGAGGCAGTAGTGCTAACCACACCCGACTGATCTCTACCTCACATTTGCAATGGCACTGGCGCTACACTTGCGATGTTCGCAGACTCACTAGCGAGGGGCACCCTACCCCAACACTAATGCAATTTACCATATCACTGATAGCCAAGAAGGACAAAGACCCAATGGAATGCGAATCATTCAGACCACACTGCTCAATGTGGATGCAAAAGTACTTGCAAAAATCCTGGCTGAGTGGCTTGAGAACTGCGTACCAGAGGTGGTCGCAGAGGACCAGATGGGCTTTGTTAAGGGTAGATAGCTAACAGTGAACATCAGGCGACTGGTAAACATGATAATGACCCCATCTAGGGAGAGAACACCAGAGGTGATCGTCTCCCTGGATGCAGAGAAGGCCTTTGACAGAGTACAGTGGAAGTACTCCATTGAGGTACTAGAGCGGGGACAGGGTTTATCTCATGGCTGAAACTCCTGTACAACGCCCCCAAGGCGAATGTATGGACCAACACCACCAGCTCTGAATACTTCCAGCTGCACAGAGGCACAAGGCAGGGATGCCCGCTGCTCTTGTTCGCCCTGGCAATTGAAACACTGGCGATTGCCGTCAGAGCAGCGAAAGACTGGAAGGGAATCCGAAGAGGAGACAGAGAGCACCGAGTGCCGCTCTATGCGGATGACCTGCTCCTCTACCTCTCGGATCCGCTAAAGGGCACAGAAAGAATCATGAAGCTCCTGAAAGAGTTTAGAGCCTTCTCAGGCTACAAACCCGAATTGAGCAAGAGTGAAGTATTCCCTGTCAACATGAGAGGGGAAGGGGCAGTGCTTGTGGTGGGGGGGGGGGGGGGGGGGGACCGCCATTTAAACTAGCTCAAAACATGTTCCACCACCTGGAGATCCAGATAACCCACAACTGGATTCAGATCCACAATTGGAATCTGACCATTCTGGCGGAGGAAGTAAAAAAGGACGTACAGAGATGGGACACACTCCTGCTCTCCCTAGCGGGAAGGTACAGGCGATCAAGATGAATGTGCTGCCCAGATCTGTTCAGATCCATACCGTTCAACATCCCCAAGGCATTCTTCAATGTGGTCGATAAAATGATTATGGCGTTTGTGTGGTGGGGGGTGGGGGGGGGGGGGGAAGAACCCAAAGATTCCCAAAGAGGTCCTATAGAGAAAATAAGCATGTGTGGCCTAGCCTTCCCAAACCTACAGCACTGCACTGAGCAGGCACGGTAGAAAGAATGAGGGGATGGCTGAAAGAACCAGAAATGGAATAGGTGAGGATGGAGGAGAGCACCTATACAGGATCTTTGCTACGACAGCGCTCCCATCCCCACCAACAAAACATTCAGTAAGTCCAGCGGTGGTAGCTACACTCCGAACCTGGAACCAGACGAGGCAGCACTTCGGCCTGACCAAAATGGCCACCATGGCCCCATCTGTGGCAACCGCAGGTTTGTGGCAGCCATGCTAGTCGCCACCTTTAAGAGGTGGAGACAGGACAGGTGAATACTGACTATTAGGGCTTTTACACAGAGGACAGACTAGCAACCTCAGAGGAGCTGACAGAGATGTTGCAGCTCCCCAACGCAAACAAACTCAGACACCTAAAGGTTAAGAATCTCCTCCACAAGGAAACAACAGCTTACTCGTGAGCTCCGAAACACACAATGTTAGAGGAACTACTGGACCGGGACAACTTGGGAAGGGGAACTGCGGGGACCTGTACGGACGACTATTAAAAAGGACACACTCCCCACTGGACAAAAGAGAGAAAAAAGGGGAGGAAGAACTAAGGATGGAATTAGGGTGGGATTTCTGGAGCGAAGCACTGAGCAGGGCCAACTCCACTTCCTCATGCGCAAGGCTAAACCTCATGCAATTGAAAGTGGTGCAAAGAGCGCACTGACCAGTACCCAAATGAGCAGGTTCTTCCCGGAGGTGGAGGATAAATGGGAACGGTGCCAGGGAGGCCCTGCCAACCATACCCACATGTTCTGGGCATGCTCCAGACTTGTCGAGTTCTGGACGGCCTTCTTCGAGGCGATGTCCAAGGTTGTGGGGGGAGGGTGGAGCCGTGCCAAAAGTGGCAGTCTTCAGGGTATCGGACCAGCCAGAACTATTTATGGGGAAGGGGACCGATGCCTTTGCCTTTGCTTCCCCGAAGAATCCTGCTCAGCTGGCGATCAGCAGCACCACACACAACTGCAGACTGGCTGGCAGACCTGTGGGTATTTGTCCGCCTGGAGAAGATCAAATTCACCATCTGAGGGTCAGAGGAGGGCTTCCACAAAGAGTGGAGGCCATTCACCAACTTGTTCCTGGACCTATCTGAAGGCAACAGCCAATAGAGCGAGGGGAGGAAGTGGGCACACGGGAGCCAAAGAGACAGCTGGGAACAGACAGGGAGGGGAGGCCAGGGGGAGAGGAGGGGAAGGCTGGAGAATGGCCAGTTCGGATAATAGGGGGCCGAAGACAAGACCACAAAGCACAGAACCCCCAAAGAACCACTGAAAACAAGACTGGTGGGAGAGGAGGGGGGATGCGGGGCAAATCGACAAAGTGGGGGAGGGGAAGGGGAAAGAACCTCATATATGTGAACAGATGACAATCACCTAATGTATGATATGAGACCTAAGAAAATATCTTATAGCAACAAAGAAAGGGGAGGGCAGAGGGGGAGGGTGAAACTGACAGAAAAGATATTGTATATTGTAGCCGATGCACAGACCCTTCTCTATTGTACAGTTTATAAAATTCAGTTAATAAAATGAAGTTGAACATCTTGCCAAGGTCATCCCCACCTCCCCACTACTTGCCTTCAAACAACCGCGCAACCTCAAACAAACCATTGTTTGCAGCAAACTACCCAGCCTTCAGAACAGCGACCACGACACCACACAACCCTGCCATGGCAATTGTGGTGAATGTATAGTACTAATAATTCACCAGTGTATTAGTATCATGTTCTGCCATTGTGTTACAGCTATGTTATGTTGTTGACCTTGTGGGCTGCACCTATGGGCCATTGTGTGGCTTCACCCACAGGGGGATATGTTGGGGCATGTACGGGCTCCGCCCATGGCTCCTCCCCTTGAAAGGAAGTATAAAGAGCAGTTGACCTGTAGGCGGTTCACAGTATTGTACCAGTCGCAGGCAGGCACTGTTCTAAGCTGATTAAAACCACGGTTTACTTCTACTCGTGTTTTGTAAGGGCCACGAAGAATCCAGCACGTGTTTAAGGATACAAAGTAATAACATTTATTTACAATAACATATATATATATATATATATATAACAGCAGCAGCAACTTCCCTTGCTGCACACTCCTTCCTGCTGTTTCCAAACTGGCCAGCTTTATTTAGACTTGGAGTTTACTAATGGTTTCTCCACCCCCCTCATTGGGGAAGCTCATACTCCCACAGGATTGTGGGATTGTCATTAGTCCCCAGCCAATGGTAAGCAGGCAGGTTATAACATTCCTCCCCCCCCAAAGTCCAAGGAATCCACCGAAGACCCTGGCGAAGGAGGGCGTCGGACTCATTTTGCCGCTGGCCGGACACCATTTGCACGCGGCGCTGAATCAGGCGGCGTGTAACGAGACGGAGACCGGCGCTTCCGCGATGAACGGCGTAACGGTTGTACATCCACGGCCCGTAGTCCCGAGGATTCCCCCTCTGATGCGTCCTGTGTCTCCATCTCGGAGTCAGAGTCTGCTGCCTCCGTCATGTCAGCGTCTCTATCTCCATTCGGTTCTGTAACGACCTGCGCAGGCTTCGAGTGAGGCACCAGTGGAAGATTGCGAGGACTACCTTCCCTTGTCTCTGGTCTCTGCGGCTGTAGAAATGAGCTCCGGGGGCGGGGAGTCTTTTGAGGGGATCGTGTTCTGGACCGAACGTGGTCTACATGTTTGCGCTGGAGACGACCCTGGGCTATAAGACGACCCTGGGCTATCTATAAGATATAAGGCCCGTTTGGCAAAAGATTACGCCAGGAACCCACTGGGCACCACCAGCAAAAGTCCGAACACTGGGTCACCGGGCGCAAACTGCCGAATCGGCCGATGCCGAGAAAATCCCTGTCCCTGCCGTTCTTGTGTGCGGCGTACATTTGCGCCAATGTCCGGGAAAACCATATTAAGGCGGGTGCGAAGTCTCCGGCCCATTAGGAGTTCTGCGGGAGCTACCCCAGTCACCGCATGGGGAGTAGTCCTATACGTAAACAAAAAGCGAGCCAGTCTCGTGTACATTGATCTGGAAGACTGCTTCTTTAGGCCTCTTTTGAACGTCTGCACTCTCTGCCAATCCATTTGAAGCCGGGTGGTAAGGGGCAGTGCGGATATGGCGTATGCCGTTCATCTTTATGAACCTCGCAAACTCCTCACTGGTGAATAGAGTGCCGTTATCCGTGACCAGCACCTCGGGGAGGCCATGCGTACTAAAGGACAAACGCATCTTTTCAATTGTTGCGCAGGACGTTGTCCCCTGCATCTTATGCACCTCTAGCCATTTAGACTGGGTGTCGATTAATAGAAGGAACATGGATCCTTGAAAAGGGCCTGCGAAATCTGCATGCAAGCGTGCCCAAATCCGCCCTGGCCATTCCCAGTGATGTAGGGGCGAGGCCGGCGGAAGCTTCTGATGCTCCTGGCAAATGGAGCAGTTTTGGGCCACCTTCTCAATGTCGGTGTCGAGGCCTGGCCACCAGACATAACTCCGGGCCAACATTTTCACTTTGGTCATACCTAGATGCCCATTGTGCAAGTCTCTTAGTATCAGCTCCTGGCCTTTTTGCGGGACAATCACACACATCCCCCACAAGAGGATGCCGTCTTCCACGCTGAATTCTGACAGCTTGGAGGAAAATGCCCACAACTCATCTGGGAGCTGTCTATGCTGCCCACCATACAGGACTATGTGCCGAACCTTTGACAGGACTGGCTCCGTCTGGGTCCACTCACGGATCTGTGATGCCATGACAGGCAAGGAGTCCATAAAATTTAGGGTTGCAACCACCTCACCGGTCGTGGGGGTCGACATGGGACCGGTCGATAAAGGCAATCGGCTCAGTGCGTCGGCATTTGCTATCTGTGTTCCTGGTTTGTGCTCCAAACAATACTCGTATGCAGCAAGCAACAAAGCCCAGCGCTGGATCCGTGCGGAAGCAATGGGCAGTATTGGCTTATCCTCTCTGAAAAGTCCCAGCAGAGGCTTATGATCAGTCATGATAGTGAAATGGCGGCCATACACGTACTGGTGGAAACGTTTCACCGCGTACTTTTTCTCCACTGCAGTCAATGTGCGGGAGGCGAAAGCTATCGGTCGCTCGGCCCCGTTCTCCATCTTGTGGGACAGGACGGCCCCAATACCATACGGGGATGCATCACATGTGACGAGCAAAGGCTTTCCAGGACCATATCCCTTGATTCCCTGGGAGATCAATGTGCGGGAGGCGAAAGCTATCGGTCGCTCGGCCCCGTTCTCCATTTTGTGGGACAGGACGGCCCCAATACCATATGGGGATGCATCACATGTGACGAGCAAAGGCTTTCCAGGATCATAGTGGGTTAGTAACCCAGGCGACGACAATTGTTGCTTTACCCGCCGGAAATCGGTTTCTTGCGGCTGACCCCAAACCCACGTGTGATCTTTCTTTAGCAGAAGGTGCAACGGGGCCAGCGTAGTTGCCAGATTGGGGAGGAACCTCCTGTAATAGTTTACGAGACTGAGAAAAGAACGAAGATGCGAAGTGTCAGTCGGGGCGGGGGCCTGTTGAATCGCACGCACCTTCTCTGCGACGGGGTGCAAACCTTCGAGGTCCACCCGATAACCCAGGTAGACTACTTCCTTTGCCTGAAATGCGCACTTTGTGCGACGTAAACGGACTCCAGCCTCCGAAAAGCGTCTAAGGACAGCCTCCAGATTTTCCAAATGTTCCTGCTCCGACGTCCCTGTAATCAAAACGTCATCCCAGTCGACAGCAACACGTGGTAAACCTCTCAAAATGCCCTCCATAACACGTTGAAAAATAGCACAGGCAGAGGATACTCCAAAGGGCAACAGTGTATATTCATACAGGCCCCGGTGTGTATTAATCGTTACATATGGTCGGGAGGCAGGGTCCTTTCCCTGGCTACCCTCTTGCTTTTTATGTACGTGTAAAAAGCCTTGGGATTTTCCTTAACCCTATTTGCCAATGACTTTTCGTGACCCCTTCTAGCCCTCCTGACTCCTTGCTTAAGTTCCTTCCTACTTTCCTTATATTCCACACAGGCTTCGTCTGTTCCCAGCCTTTTAGCCCTGACAAATGCCTCCTTTTTCTTTTTGACGAGGCCTACAATATCTCTCGTTATCCAAGGTTCCCGAAAATTGCCGTATTTATCCTTCTTCCTGACAGGAACATGCCGGTCCTGAATTCCTTTCAACTGACACTTGAAAGCCTCCCACATGTCAGATGTTGATTTGCCCTCAAACATCCGCCCCCAATCTATGTTCTTCAGTTCCCGCCTAATATTGTTATCATTAGCCTTCCCCCAATTTAGCACATTCATCCTAGGACCACTCTTATCCTTGTCCACCAGCACTTTAAAACTTACTGAATTGTGGTCACTGTTCCCGAAATGCTCCCCTACTGAAACTTCTACCACCTGGCCGGGCTCATTCCCCAATACCAGGTCCAGTACCGCCCCTTCCCTAGTTGGACTGTCTACATATTGTTTTAAGAAGCCCTCCTGGATGCTCCTTACAAACTCTGCCCCATCTAAGTCCCTGGCACTAAGTGAGTCCCAGTCAATATTGGGGAAGTTGAAGTCTCCCATCACCACAACCCTGTTGTTTTTACTCTTTTCCAAAATCTGTCTACCTATCTGCTCCTCTATCTCCTGCTGGCTGTTGGGAGGCCTGTAGTAAACCCCCAACATTGTGACTGCACCCTTCTTATTCCTGATCTCTACCCATATAGCCTCACTGCCCTCTAAGGTGTCCTCCCGTAGTACAGCTGTGATATTCTCCCTAACTAGTAGCGCAACTCCGCCACCCCTTTTATATCCCCCTCTATCCCTCCTGAAACATCTAAATCCTGGAACGTTTAGCTGCCAATCCTGCCCTTCCCTCAACCAGGTCTCTGTAATGGCAACAACATCATAGTTCCAAGTACTAATCCAAGCTCTAGGTTCATCTGCCTTACCCGTAATACTTCTTGCATTAAAACATATGCGCTTCAGGCTACCAGACCCGCTGTGTTCAGCAACTTCTCCCTGTCTGCTCTGCCTCAGAGCCACACTGTCCCTATTCCCTAGTTTTCCCTCAATGCTCTCACCTTCTGACCTATTGCTCCCGTGCCCACCCCCCTGCCATACTAGTTTAAACCCTCCCGTGTGACACTAGCAAACCTCGCAGCCAGGATATTTATGCCTCTCCAGTTCAGATGCAACCCGTCCCTCTTATACAGGTCACACCTGCCCCGGAAGAGCTCCCAGTGGTCCAGATAACGGAAACTCTCCCTCCTACACCAGCTGTTTAGCCACGTGTTTAGCTGCTCTATCTTCCTATTTCTAGCCTCACTGGCACAGGGAGTAATCCTGAGATTACAACCCTAGAGGTCCTGTCTTTTAACTTTCTGCCTAGCTCCCTGAACTCCTGCTGCAGGACCTCATGCCCCTTCCTGCCTATGTCGTTAGTACCAATATGTACAACGACCTCTGCCTGTTTGCCCTCCCCCTTCAGGATGCCCTCTACCCGTTCGGAGACATCCTGGACCCTGGCACCAGGGAGGCAACATACCATCCTGGAGTCTCTTTCACGTCCACAGAAACGCCTATCTGTGCCCCTGACTATAGAGTCCCCTATTACTATTAGAACATAGAACATAGAACATAGAACAATACAGCGCTGTACAGGCCCTTCGGCCCACGATGTTGCACCGAAATAAAAGCCATCTAACCTACACTATGCCATTATCATCCATATGTTTATCCAATAAACTTTTAAATGCCCTCAATGTTGGCGAGTTCACTACTGTAGCAGGTAGGGCATTCCACGGCCTCACTACTCTTTGCGTAAAGAACCTACCTCTGACCTCTGTCCTATATCTATTACCCCTCAGTTTAAAGTTATGTCCCCTCGTGCCAGCCATATCCATCCGCGGGAGAAGGCTCTCACTGTCCACCCTATCCAACCCCCTGATCATTTTGTATGCCTCTATTAAGTCTCCTCTTAACCTTCTTCTCTCCAACGAAAACAACCTCAAGTCCATCAGCCTTTCCTCATAAGATTTTCCCTCCATACCAGGCAACATCCTGGTAAATCTCCTCTGCACCCGCTCCAAAGCCTCCACGTCCTTCCTATAATGCGGTGACCAGAACTGTATGCAATACTCCAAATGCGGCCGTACCAGAGTTCTGTACAGCTGCAACATGACCTCCCGACTCCGGAACTCAATCCCTCTACTAATAAAGGCCAACACTCCATAGGCCTTCTTCACAACCCTATCAACCTGGGTGGCAACTTTCAGGGATCTATGTACATGGACACCTAGATCCCTCTGCTCATCCACACTT
Source organism: Scyliorhinus torazame (assembly GCF_047496885.1). NCBI lineage: Eukaryota > Metazoa > Chordata > Chondrichthyes > Carcharhiniformes > Scyliorhinidae > Scyliorhinus > Scyliorhinus torazame. Next base: position 243,110,835 of record NC_092708.1, read on the forward strand.
TCCAAGAACTTTACCATTAGCCAAATATTCCGCATTCCTGTTATTCCTTCCAAAGTGAATCACCTCACACTTCTCTACATTAAACTCCATTTGCCACCTCTCAGCCCAGCTCTGCAGCTTATCTATATCCCTCTGTAACCTGCTACATCCTTCCACACTATCGACAACACCACCGACTTTAGTATCGTCTGCAAATTTACTCACCCACCCTTCTGCGCCTTCCTCTAGGTCATTGATAAAAATGACAAACAGCAACGGCCCCAGAACAGATCCTTGTGGTACTCCACTTGTGACTGTACTCCATTCTGAACATTTCCCATCAACCACCACCCTCTGTCTTCTTTCAGCTAGCCAATTTCTGATCCACATCTCTAAATCACCCTCAATCCCCAGCCTCCGTATTTTTGCAATAGCCTACCGTGGGGAACCTTATCAAACGCTTTGCTGAAATCCATATACACCACATCAACTGCTCTACCCTCGTCTACCTGTTCAGTCACCTTCTCAAAGAACTCAATAAGGTTTGTGAGGCATGACCTACCCTTCACAAAGCCATGCTGACTATCCCTGATCATATTATTCCTATCTAGATGATTATAAATCTTGTCTCTTAAAATCCCCTCCAAGACTTTACCCACTACAGACGTGAGGCTCACCGGTCTATAGTTGCCGGGGTTGTCTCTGCTCCCCTTTTTGAACAAAGGGACCACATTTGCTGTCCTCCAGTCCTCTGGCACTATTCCTGTAGCCAATGATGACATAAAAATCAAAGCCAAAGGTCCAGCAATCTCTTCCCTGGCCTCCCATAGAATCCTAGGATAAATCCCATCAGGTCCCGGGGACTTATCTATTTTCAGCCTGTCCAGAATTGCCAACACCTCTTCCCTACGTACCTCAATGCCATCTATTCTATTAGCCTGGGGCTCAGCATTCTCCTCCACAACATTATCTTTTTCCTGAGTGAATACTGACGAAAAATATTCATTTAGTATCTCGCCTATCTCTTCAGACTCCACACACAATTTCCCATCCCTGTCCTTGACTGGTCCTACTCTTTCCCTAGTCATTCGCTTATTCCTGACATACCTATAGAAAGCTTTTGGGTTTTCCTTGATCCTTCCTGACAAATACTTCTCATGTCCCCTCCTTGCTCGTCTTAGCTCTCTCTTTAGATCCTTCCTCGCTGCCTTGTAACTATCCATCGCCCCAACCGAAACTTCACACTTCATCTTCACATAGGCCTCCTTCTTCCTCTTAACAAGAGATTCCACTTCCTTGGTAAACCACGGTTCCCTCGCTCGACGCCTTCCTCCCTGTCTGACCGGTACATACTTATCAAGAACACGCAGTAGCTGATCCTTGAACAAGCCCCACTTATCCAGTGTGCCCAACACTTGCAGCCTACTTCTCCACCTTATCCCCCCCAAGTCACGTCTAATGGCATCATAATTGCCCTTCCCCCAGCTATAACTCTTGCCCTGCGGTGTATACTTATCCCTTTCCATCATTAACGTAAACGTCACCGAATTGTGGTCACTGTCCCCAAAGTGCTCTCCTACCTCCAAATCCAACACCTGGCCTGGTTCATTACCCAAAACCAAATCCAACGTGGCCTCGCCTCTTGTTGGCCTGTCAACATATTGTTTCAGGAAACCCTCCTGCACACACTGTACAAAAAACGACCCATCTATTGTACTCGAACTATATCTTTTCCAGTCAATATTTGGAAAGTTAAAGTCTCCCATAATAACTACCCTGTTACTTTCGCTCATATCCAGAATCATCTTCGCCATCCTTTCCTCTACATCCCTCGAACTATTAGGAGGCCTATAAAAAACTCCCAACAGGGTGACCTCTCCTTTCCTGTTTCTAACTTCAGCCAATACTACCTCGGAAGAAGAGTCCCCATCTACCATCCTCTCCGCCACCGTAATACTGCTCTTGACTAGCAGCGCCACACCTCCCCCTCTTTTGCCTCCTTCTCTGAGCTTACTAAAACACCTAAACCCCGGAACCTGCAACATCCATTCCTGTCCCTGCTCTATCCATGTCTCCGAAATGGCCACAACATCGAAGTCCCAGGTACCAACCCACGCTGCCAGTTCCCCTACCTTGTTTCGTATACTCCTGGCATTGAAGTAGACACACTTCAAACCACCTACCTGAACACTGGACCCCTCCTGCGACGTCAAATCTGTGCTCCTGACCTCTATACTCTCATTCTCCCTTACCCTAAAACTACAATCCAGGTTCCCATGCCCCTGCTGCATTAGTTTAAACCCCCCCAAAGAGCACTAACAAATCTCCCCCCCAGGATATTTGTGCCCCTCAGGTTCAGATGTAGACCATCCTGTCTGTAGAGGTCCCACCTTCCCCAGAAAGAGCCCCAGTTATCCAAAAATCTGAATCCCTCCCGCCTGCACCATCCCTGTAGCCACGTGTTTAAATGCTCTCTCTCCCTATTCCTCATCTCACTATCACGTGGCACGGGCAACAACCCAGAGATAACAACTCTGTTTGTTCTAGTTCTGAGCTTCCATCCTAGCTCCCTGAAAGCCTGCCTGACATCCTTGTCCCCTTTCCTACCTATGTCGTTGGTGCCAATGTGGACCACGACTTGGGGCTGCTCCCCCTCCCCCCTAAGGACCCGGAAAACACGATCCGAGACATCACGTACCCTTGCACCTGGGAGGCAACATACCAAACGTGAGTCTCTCACGCTCCCACAAAATCTCCTATCTGTGCCCCTGACTATAGAGTCCCCAATTACTAATGCTCTGCTCCTCTCCCCCCTTCCCTTCTGAGCAACAGGGACAGACTCCGTGCCAGAGGCCCATACCCCATGGCTTACCCCTGGTAAGTCCCCCCCCCCACAAGTATCCAAAGCGGTATACTTGTTTCTCAGGGGAACGACCGCAGGGGATCCCTGCACTGACTGTTTTTTCCCAGTCCCTCTTACAGTTACCCACCTATCTCCAATCTTTGGTGTAACTAATTCCCTGAAGCTGCTATCTATGACCCCTTCTGCCTCCCGAATGATCCGAAGTTCTTCCAACTCCAGCTCCAGTTCCCTAACTCGGTCTTGGAGGAGCTGGAGATGGCAGCACTTCCTGCAGGTAAAATCAGCAGGGACACTAACTGCATCCCTCACCTCAAACATCCTGCAGGAGGAACATTGCACTCCCTTCCCTGCCATTCCTCTAACTTTCTACCAAGATCTGGCTAACAACTAAATTAAATTTTTATAAAAAATAATAATAATATAATAAAATATGGTACTTACCTCAGACCAATGGGTTTTATTATTAGGTTAGAGGAGGAGGGCGGGTGGGAGACACTACACGTGTAGTGTCTCGGGTTTCCTCTCCACCAGAATTTATTGGTGAGGGTCTTCCCAGACGTCCGTGGGTCGACTTCCTGATCCCGCCTAAAAAACTAATTTAAAAAAAAAGAAAAGAAAGAAAAGAAAAAAGAAAAGAAAAATTCTCAGCTCCTGCTGAAATTGACTAACCAGCCAGCTGTTCTCACGCCGCCGAAATCGACTGGCCTGCCCCTGCAAAGACAAGTGCTTTTAAAGGTTGACTTACCTCCTAGCAACCTCCTTCTGCAATGGTCCCGCTGAAACTGACTCACCAGCTGTTCTCCCGCCGCCGAAATCGACTGGCCTGCCCCTGCAAAGACAAGTGCTTTTAAAGGTTGACTTACCTCCTAGCAACCTCCTTCCGCAATGGTCCCGCTGAAACTGACTCACCAGCTGTTCTCCCGCCGCCGAAATCGACTGGCCTGCCCCTGCAAAGACAAGTGCTTTTAAAGGTTGACTTACCTCCTAGCAACCTCCTTCCGCAATGCTCCCGCTGAAACTGACTCACCAGCTGTTCTCCTGCCGCCGAAATCGACTGGCCTGCCCCTGCAAAGACAAGTGCTTTTAAAGGTTGACTTACCTCCCAGCAACCTCCTTCCGCAATGCTCCCGCTGAAACTGACTCACCAGCTGTTCTCCCGCCGCCGAAATCGACTGGCCTGCCCCTGCAAAGACAAGTGCTTTTAAAGGTTGACTTACCTCCCAGCAACCTCCTTCCGCAATGCTCCCGCTGAAACTGACTCACCAGCTGTTCTCCCGCCGCCGAAATCGACTATTGCTCTTCTGCGCTTTGACCCTCCCTTCTGAACATCAGAGCCAGCCGTGGTGCCACTGCTCTGGCTGCTGCTGTTTTCCCCTGATAGGCTATCCCCCCCGACAGTATCCAAAGGGGTATACCTGTTCAAGAGGGGGACAACCACAGGGGATTCCTGCACTGACTGCCTGCCCTTTCTGGTGGTCACCCATTTCTCTGCCTGCACCTTGGCTGTGACCACATTTATATAACTGCGATCTATGATGCTTTCCGCCACCTGCATGCTCCTAACATGCTCCCAGACCTCTGCGCTCCTCTCCTATTGGGACTCGACTTCCAATGTAACCTCAGGAGCCTAACCCTGTAGTTCGAGGGGCCCCTGCCCCCACTCACCATATGCAGCCTCGCGACCCTAAAAGTCAACCCTCCCCCTCTCTTCGCAAACCTCACCGCCGACTGCAAGCCAGTCGCCACCAGAAGCAGGCGTTATAGCATGCAGGACAGGACGTTCATTAGGTCCGAGGTCCAGCGTCTCTTGCGGGAGGGTGTCATCGAGGCCAGCAATAGCCCCTGGAGAGCTCAGGTGGTGGTTGTCAAGACCGGGGAAAAGTTCCGGGTGGTAGTTGATTACAGCCAAACCATAAACCAGCACACGCAACTCGATGCGTACCCCCTTCCCCGGATTGCAGACATGGTAAACCAGATTGCACACTACCGGGTGTTCTCCACGGTGGATCTGAAGTCTGCATACCACCAGCTCCCAATCCGCCCGGAGGACTGCCACTACATGGCTTTTGAGGCAGACGGCCGCCTTTTCCATTTCCTCTGGGTCCCCTTTGGCGTCACGAATGGGGTTTCAGTGTTCCAAAGAACAATGGACCCAATGGTGGACCAGTACGGGCTGCGGGCCACATTTCCTTACTTGGACAATGTTACCATCTGCGGCCATGATCAGCAGGACCACGACGCCAACTCCACTGATTTCTCCAAACCGCCCAAACCCTCAATCTCACCTACAACAAGGAGAAATGCGTTTTCCGCACAACCAGACTAGCCATCCTCGGCTATGTCGTGGAGAACGGGGTCCTAGGGCCCGATCCTGGCCGTATGCGCCCCCTCCTGCAACTCCCTCTCCCTCACTGCCCCAAGGACCTGAAGAGGTGCCTTGGGTTCTTTTCATATTATGCCCAGTGGGTCCCCAATTATGCGGACAAAGCCCGCCCACTAATCAAGGCCACCATCTTTCCACTGGCAACTGAGGCCTGCCAGGCCTTCAACTGCATCAAGGCGGACATCGCCAAAGACGCGATGCATGCGGTGGACGAGTCCGTCCCCTTCCGGGTGGAGAGCAACACATCAGAAGTCGCTCTCGCCGCCACCCTCAAACAAGAAGACAGACCGGTAGCGTTCTTTTCGCGCACCCTCACCTCCTCTGAAATTCGACACTCCTCGGTCGAAAAAGAAGCCCAAGCTATCGTGGAAGCCGTGTGGCACTGGAGGCACTAACTCGCTGGTAGGAGGTTTACCCTCGTCACCGACCAACGATCGGTAGCCTTCATGTTCGACAATACGCAGCGGGGCAAAATCAAGAACGATAAGATCTTGAGGTGGAGGATCAAACTCTCCACCTATAACTACGATATAGTATATCGTCCTGGGAAGCACAATGAGCCCCCAGATGCCCTGTCCCGCGGCACATGTGCCAGCGCGCAAGATGACCGACTACGGGCTATCCACGATGACCTCTGCCACCCGGGGGTCACCCGGCTCGTCCATTATATCAAGGCCCGCAACCTGCCCTCCTCCACCGAGGAGGTCAGAGCTATGACCAGGGACTGCCAAATCTGTGCGGAGTGTAATCCGCACTTCTATCGACCGGAGAAGGCCCACTTTGAACGCCTCAGTATCGATTTTAAAGGGCCCCTCCCCTCCAATAACTGCAATACATATTTCCTCAACATCGTAGATGAATTCTCCCGCTTCCCACATTAGAGCCCTGCATAGTGTCTTCACCCTGTTTGGTTTCCCCAGTTATGTCCACAGCGACAGGGGCTCGTCGTTCATGAGCGACGAACTGTGTCAGTACCTGCTCAGTAAGGGCATTGCCTCGAGCAGTACTACCAGTTATAACCCCAGGGGAAACGGGCAGGTGGAGAGGGAGAACACGACAGTCTGGAAGACCGTCCTACTGACCCTGCGGTCCAGGAATCTCCCAGTTTCTCACTGGCAGGAGGTCCTCCCCGATGCGCTCCATTCTATCAGGTCCCTCCTTTGCACAGCCACAAACGAGACTCCTCATGACCGCTTGTTTGTTTTCCCTCAGGGAGCCACCTCAGGGACCTCGCTTCCGTCCTGGCTGAGGACACCGGGCCCAGTCCTCCTCAGAAAACATGTCAGGAGCCATAAGACCGACCCTCTGGTAGAGAGCGTCCAGCTCCTACACTCCAACCCCCAGTATGCTTATGTCGAACACCCCGATGGCCGACAAGATACCGTCTCCCTCCGGGACCTGGCACCCGCAGGCTCCACCACCACCACCACCACTATCACCGCAGCCCCCACACTATATCCCGCCCAACCTACCATGTCCAGCGCCCCCACCCCTATATGACTGCTGCGCTCCCTCCCACCCGCCGCACCGGTCCACAGGAATGAAGCTCCAGAAGAGACGCTCCCGGAGTCCACGCCTGTGCCCGCACCGGCCCCACTTCCGCTGCCAGCACGGATGAGCCCGACACCCAGACCAGCCGCAACACCAGTGCTTCGGTGATCGCAGCGCACAATCCGTGCGCCGGACCGGCTGAACGTATGCGCCCGTCACCCCCACCAGACTTCTTTTTTTTAACGGAGTGAATGTGGTGAATGTATAGTACTAGTAATTCACCAGTGTATTAGTATCATGTTCTGCCATTGTGTTACAGCTATGTTATGTTGTTGACCTTGTGGGCTGCACCTATGGGCCATTGTGTGGCTTCACCCACAGGGAGATATGTTGGGGCATGTAGGGGCTCCGCCCATGGCTCCTCCCCTTGAAAGGAAGTATAAAGAGCAGTTGACTTGTAGGCGGTTCACAGTATTGTACCAGTCGCAGGCAGGCACTGTTCTAAGCTGATTAAAACCACGGTTTACTTCTACTTGTGTCTTTGAGTGAATTGATGGTCGCAACAGCAATCTCTGCAAGACGTGCCAGATCATCGACATGGATACCACCATTACACATAAGAACCACCCACCAGGTACGCGGTACATACTTGTGCGACTCGGCCAACGTTGTCTACCTCATACGCTGCAGGAAAGGATGTCCCGAAGCGTGGTACATTGGCGAAACAATGCAGACGCTGCGACAACGAATGAATGGACATTGCGCGACAATCACCAGGCAGGAATGTTCCCTTCCAGTCGGGGAACACTTCAGCAGTCAAGGGCATTCAGCCTCTGATCTCCGGGTAAGCGATCTCGAAGGCGGCCTTCAGGATGCGCGACAACGCAGAATCGCCGAGCAGGAACTCATAGCCAAATTCTGCACACATGAGTGCGGCCTCAACCGGGACCTGGGATTCATATCGAATTCCATTCATCCCCCACCATCTGGCCTGGGCTTGTGAAATCCTACCAACTGTCCTGGCTTGAGCCAATTCACACCTCTTTAACCTGGGGTTACCCCTATCTCTGGATCTGTGAAGACTTAATGACCTGCAAATGCTCGCATTCTAAGCATTGTCTTGCATCTTTGAATTTGTCTATATATATGTTTCTGGAACCTACCTTTTCATTCATCTGAGGAAGGAGCAGCGCTCCGAAAGCTAGTGTTTGAAACAAACCTGTTGGACTTTAACCTGGTGTTGTCAGACTTTTTACTGTGCTCACCCCAGTCCAAAGCCGGCATCTCCACATTATAAAATTAATAAGTGCAATAAAATCATTTTCAAAAAGGGGGGGAGGGGGGGGGGTTGGGGGGGTAAGAGGGGTTGGGCTGTTGGGGTTTATTTTTACAATTTTTCAATGTCTGGTCTTTGTAAATTGCATTTGGTTTGTAAAGTTATGTTTATTTTGTAGTGTATAAATGAAAAACTCTAATAAAAACATTTTTTTTAAACTGAAGATGGTAAACACAAAGGGGCCTGCAATCTGTATGATTTATATTTCCTGCCACTACCGCAATAGCTCAAACAAACGTCTGCACAATTGTATATGCTATGTACTCCTTCCACCGCCATATGAGGTGTCAAAATAGAGGGTATTTGGTGAGCAGAATTTAGGGCCAAGATACAAAAGTATCTTCCCCACTGTGGATAAATTGCACAGGAAAAACTATCTGCGCAGGAAGTCAAGTTAATTCCACAATTCTCTGAAACAATCACACTCAAGCCAAGTAAAGGACAATGGATGTTCCTCCATTTTTGCCAACTATCTGTCTCAGAGGAATATTTCTTATAGAACCAAGGTGACATCTCCATTTCCCTCAATATTCATTTCCAAATGAGACTTTCAGTAGTGCCCACCATTGCTATATTCAGATGTTAGGTGAGTTGGATGCAAGCAATTGGAATGAGATTGCATGAAGTTATCTCATTTTGCTCAGTACAGGCCATCAAAAAGGAGGTTTCCTTGCCTTGGACTGCATTTTAACTCTGGTACCAGAGTTCAAAGCACAGCGATGTGACTGATTATATACCATCCAATCTCCTGAGATGTGGAATTCATGATTTGCTGCATGTTGTGTTTTTTTAAAATCATACTTTTGTCCTCTATATGAATTTAACTGGATAAAGATGATCAAATTATATAGTTCCATTTTAACATAGATCTGTCTTGGCGGCACGTTGGTGCAGTGGTTAGCACTGTTGCCTCACAGCACCGAGGACCCAGGTTCGATCCTGACCCGGGGGTCACTGTCTGTGTGGAGTTTGCACATTCCACACCGTGTTTGTGTGGGTTTCGTCCCCACAACCCAAAGATGTGCAGGGTAGGTGGATTGGCCATGTTAAATTGTTTCTTAATTGGAAAAAATGAATTGAGCACTCTAAATTAAAAAAACATAGATCTATCTTCGATATGTAACTGGCACTCCATTCAACCTGACTTGTTGGCTCCATTGCCTCAACTGACAGGGAAAATTAGGCAGGGGGAACATGCATGGTCCTGTGTAGCAAGGCATCCATTTCCACTCTGCGTATTGAATAATTGGGCAGACTGTTGGAAACTGTAGTCAAGTTCCAACATGTTTGAGATACTGGACCAAAATATAAATAAATACGATAAACTGAATCAAAGCTGCTCAGAATCTTATTCTCTCAACAATTCTCTTTACACCAAGCAATATTTTGTTAACGGCTCTTGGGCTTGTTCAGAAGGCCCCTTTAGTAGATAAATTGATGGTTTTGTTTTTCCTTTAAATGTTTTGGGGAATTTAGATGTATGTTTAGAAAACATCATAGGCGAACTTCTCGGGTTCAGTCCTGAGTGGAGGTGGGCAGCATAGGAAGGGAGGGGGTTAGGTCACACCATTGACCAGAACCTCCCAGTGACTCAGTTCAAAGCCTAATTACTGGTCACATATCTAACCTGCATATTAGGGGTGAGAAGAAAGAATCCTTCTCAGGAAAAGTGGTTGTGGAGAGATAAAAAAAACAATATAAAAATAATCTCAAAGAAGTAGACCATAAGACATAGGAGCAGAAGTAGGCCATTCAATGAGATCATGACTGGTCTGATGTGATAATCCTCAACTCCACTGTCCCGCCTTATCCCCATAACCCTTGATTCTCTTACTGATTAAAATATAGAACATGAGCATTGCTTAAAAAAATGTGTCAAAGCTTTTGCCTTGCACTCCTCAGGACACTTAGCAAGAACACAAATATACAAGGGGAAAAAGGTTTGATATGTCACTTTTTCAGCAATACACAAGTTCTGTACTATCAAATGACTAGAAGTAGAATATATTTTTGTTTTGATAAATGCTAATAACTATCTTTCATAAATACAAGGTCCCCCCAAAAATCTGCTGACTCATTTTTTTTTACAGAAGCAGGTCCAACCAAGTGTCGGACAGAAAGAGCGCAGCAAGCACAGGAACAGGCCAAAAAGCCGCAGGAACCGGTTTTCATTCCAGAATGTAACGAGGATGGCTCATTTGCTCAGGTAATGTGATGGTGAATGGAAATAGGCCTGGGTCAGTGAAGAAGCAGTTACACCCCAACAATTATACAAGGCACTAGTTAATCCTCAACTGGAGTATTGCATACAGTTCTGGGTGCCTCTCTGTATGAAGGATGTGAACAAATTGTTGGAGAGATGCAGAAGGGGTGTACAAGAATGGTCCCAGGGACGAGCAACTCTATTATGAGGATAGTTTGGAGAGAAAGGGGCTGTTCTCCTTGGAGAGAATAAGGCTAAGGGGATATTTGATAGAGATGCTCAAAATCAGGAGGCAGCTAGTGAGAGTAGGGAGAAACTGTTCTTGTTCGTAAAACGATCAAAAACGAGCGGGCTCAGATTTAAAATGATTTGCAAAAGAAGCAATTGTGATGCATGAGAAAACTTCACACAACGGGCGATTCAGGTGTAGAATGCACTGTCTGGAAGTGGGGTGGAGGCAGGTTCAATCGAGGCATTGAAGGGTGCATTAGATGGTTACATGAATAGAAACAATGTGCAGGGTTACGGGAAAAGGCATAGCTGGTGCCGACATGATGGACCGAAAGGCCTCTTTCTCTACTGTAACAATTCTGCGATTCTGAGATTAGTCAGATTTTGTTTGATAACCTTCCTGTGAAGCACCTTGGAACTTTTTGCTAGGTTAAAGGCGCTGTATGGATGCAAATTGCTGTGGTATGAAACCCACAGCCCCATTGTACGTGTTTACTTCTCATGGATCTATGTGTTTTCTTGAACTGTACCCTAATATTGTGTAGCTATGTGTTCCTCTTTCTGCTGGAGTGAACCGATTTTTGGATATTATTGACCCCTCCTACTTCCATAAAGCTGTCAGTTTTTAAATATTAATCCCGTGGAGGAAAATGAAAAGGTATTTCATTTTTGTTGCTATCACACGAACATCATGAACTGATTTTGCTGATGTTTGGGAGTTCAGGACGTTCAGGGGCCCATTAAAAACTGCCTGCCAATATTTCTAAAAAGGATATGAATGCGAGCCAACCATGTAAGGTTATCAATAGGGTGAGCGTAACCTTACTCTTCATGGAGTTACATGCATAGCTTTACTTGTGGAGGTGTTTTGTTTGTGCTACTAGTTCTGTGCTGCCTTTTTCTTTCAATAATACATTCATGCCACATCAAAAAGTGCTTTACATAGAATTTACAGCCATGAAACAAGCCATTTGGTCCATCTAGTCTATGAACCTATGACTTAGGAGCAGGAGTAGGTATCCCAGCCCCTCGAGCCTGTCCACTATTCAATAAGATCATAGCTGATCTGATTGTAGCTTCAACTCCACATTCCTATCTAATCCCAATAACCTTTCACCCTTTCGCAATAAAAAAAGTCGATCTAGCTCTGAGAGAAACAATTTCTCCTTATCTCTGTCTTAAATGAATGACCCCCCTTATTTTTAAACAGTGGCCCCTTAGTTCTAGATTCTCTGACAACAGGACCCCCCACTCCACGTCCACACTGTCAATACCCCACAAGCCTACTCCCACTCTGTTGACTTCACCCCATCAATGTATCCTTCTATTCCTTTCTCTTGTGCATGTCCTTTCCCTCGTATGCCTCCATGTTGCTAACCTCAATTACTCCATGTGGTGTTGAGTCCCATCTTCTTACCCCACCGACTAAAATACTTTGCGTAATAAATTGCTTTGAAGTGCAATGACTGATGTTATGTAGGATAATCCAATCTGTCACCAAATAAGATCCCACAAGCAGTGATGTGAGGAATGAATGAACAATCTTTGTTGAGTTTGGATGTGTTGGTTGAGGGAGTGATGCTGACTCAGACACGTGCACTTCACATTGATGCTGACTCAGACACGTGCACTTCACATTTTCCCACGGGATTATCAACATCCACCTGGCTTGGAGACTGGAACCGCTGACAACCTAATGTTCCTTTGCCACTACCAGTGTGGGATGAGCTCCAACATTGAGATGGGATTTCAGCTTGTAACCTTCGAAGTCAGACATGAGAGCAGTCCCAACTGCTTTTCTCTTTATCTGTGTAAAAGTTTCATTGTGCGGTATTATTTATGTTTGTTCCTTCCATACTTTAATTTTCTGCTGCTCTCTTTTGGTTTGCCTCTTGTGACCTTTTCTTTTGCCAAGTTGATTCCATCTTGAAGGTCGAACATCTCTTCAGTTCTCTGGTGAAAATGTTGAAGGAAACAATTGGTGCTCAAAATTATTTGCCTTCATAAAGTGGGGCGGGAGGGTAGGGCACACATTGTTATTGTCGGTTTCCCTTGGTTGTCGACAATGGCAGTTTCTTATGTGCGTAGAATTATCTGCTGTATGGCTGTGGGACCTGATTGCTGACCTGTTTGGCTTTCCACAATGTGGGCGATGATGTTTTGTCTGATTTTGTTGGGATTGCTCAGTCCTTCTAGCTTGTCTTTTGTCCTTTGCTGCCTGCATTCTTTACTTTTAAAAAAAAAAATATTTTATTGAAAATTTTTGGTCAACCATCACAGTACATTGTGTATCCTTTACACAATAATATAACAGTATAAATAACAATGACCTGTTTTATAAACAAAGAGTAAATAATATATAACTAAAACTAAAACTAAAACTAAATGGCAACTGCCTTGTCTCAGATAAACACTCTCCAAAAATATGATTTAACAGTCCAATATACAATTATTTATAGCAACGACCTATACATATTATACATATATATTAACAACCCTGAGAGTCCTTCTGGTTCCTCCCCCCCCCCCTCACCCCCTCCCCCCCTGGGCTGCTGCTGCTACCTTCTTCTTTTCCATTCCCTCTATCTTTCTGTGAGGTATTCGACGAACGGTTGCCACCGCCTGGTGAACCCTTGAGCCGATCCCCTTAGGACGAACTTAATCCGTTCCAGCTTTATAAACCCTGCCATGTCATTTATCCAGGTCTCCACACCCGGGGGCTTGGCTTCCTTCCACATCAACAGTATCCTGCGCCGGGCTACTAGGGACGCAAAGGCCAAAACATCGGCCTCTCTCGCCTCCTGTACTCCCGGCTCTTGTGCAACCCCAAATATAGCCAACCCCCAGCTTGGTTCGACCTGGACCCCCACTACTTTCGAAAGCACCTTTGTCACCCCCACCCAGAACCCCTGTAGTGCCGGACATGACCAGAACATGTGGGTGTGATTCGCTGGGCTTCTCGAGCATCTCGCACACCTATCCTCTACCCCCAAAAATTTACTGAGCCGTGCTCCAGTCATATGCGCCCTGTGTAACACCTTAAATTGAATCAGGCTTAGCCTGGCACACGAGGACGATGAGTTTACCCTACTTAGGGCATCCGCCCACAGCCCCTCCTCAATCTCCTCCCCCAGCTCTTCTTCCCATTTCCCTTTCAGCTCATCTACCATAATCTCCCCCTCGTCCCTCATTTCCCTATATATATCTGACACCTTACCGTCCCCCACCCATGTCTTTGAGATCACTCTGTCCTGCACCTCATTCGTCGGGAGCTGCGGGAATTCCCTCACCTGTTGCCTCGCAAAAGTCCTCAGTTGCATATACCGGAATGCATTCCCTTGGGGCAACCCATATTTCTCGGTCAGCGCTCCCAGACTTGCGAACTTCCCATCCACAAACAGATCTTTCAGTTGTGTTACTCCTGCTCTTTGCCATATTCCAAATCCCCCATCCATTCTCCCCGGGGCAAACCTATGGTTATTTCTTATCGGGGACCCCACCAAGGCTCCCGTCTTTCCCCTATGCCGTCTCCACTGTCCCCAAATTTTCAAAGTCGCCACCACCACCGGGCTTGTGGTGTATTTCTTCGGTGAGAACGGCAATGGGGCCGTCACCATAGCTTGTAGGCTAGTCCTCCTACAGGACGCTCTCTCCAATCTCTTCCACGCCGCTCCCTCCTCTTCTCCCATCCACTTACTCACCATTGAGATATTGGCGGCCCAGTAGTACTCACTTAGGCTCGGTAGTGCCAGCCCCCCCCTATCCCTACTACGCTGTAAGAATCCCTTCCTCACTCTCGGGGTCTTCCCGGCCCACACAAAACTCATGATACTCTTTTCGATCCTTTTGAAAAAAGCCTTCGTGATCACCACCAGGAGGCACTGAAACACAAAGAGAAATCTCGGGAGGACTACCATTTTAACCGCCTGCACCCTCCCTGCCAGTGACAGGGATACCATGTCCCATCTCTTGAAGTCCTCCTCCATTTGTTCCACCAATCGCGTTAAATTTAACCTATGCAATGTACCCCAATTCTTGGCTATCTGGATCCCCAAGTAACGAAAGTCCCTTGTTACCTTCCTCAGCGGAAAGTCCTCTATTTCTCTGCTCTGCTCCCCTGGATGCACCACAAACAACTCACTTTTCCCCATGTTCAGTTTATATCCTGAGAACTCTCCAAACTCCCGAAGTGTCCGCATTATCTCTGGCATCCCCTCCGCCGGGTCCGCTACATATAACAACAAATCATCCGCATACAGAGATACCCGGTGTTCTTCTCCTCCTCTAAGTACTCCCCTCCACTTCTTGGAACCCCTCAATGCTATTGCCAGGGGCTCAATCGCCAGTGCAAACAATAATGGGGACAGAGGGCATCCCTGCCTTGTCCCTCTATGGAGCCGAAAGTATGCAGATCCCCGTCCATTCGTGACCACACTCGCCACTGGGGCCCTATACAACATCTGCACCCATCCAACATATTCATCTCCAAAACCAAATCTCCTCAGCACCTCCCACAGATAATCCCACTCCACTCTATCAAATGCTTTCTCGGCATCCATCGCCACCACTATCTCCGCTTCCCCCTCTGGTGGGGGCATCATCATTACCCCTAGCAGCCTCCGTATATTCGTATTCAGCTGTCTCCCCTTCACAAACCCAGTTTGGTCCTCATGGACCACCCTCGGGACACAATCCTCTATCCTCATTGCCATTACCTTGGCCACAATCTTAGCGTCTACATTTAGGAGGGAAATAGGTCTACAGGACCCGCATTGCAGCGGGTCCTTTTCCTTCTTTAGGAGAAGCGATATCGTTGCCTCAGACATAGTCGGGGGCAGCTGTCCCCTTTCCTTTGCCTCATTAAAGGTCCTCATCAGTAGCGGGGCGAGCAAGTCCACATATTTCCTGTAAAATTCAACTGGGAATCCATCCGGTCCCGGAGCCTTCCCCGCCTGCATGCTCCTAATTCCTTTCACTACTTCCTCTATTTCAATCTGTGCTCCCAGTCCCACCCTTTCCTGCTCCTCCACCTTGGGAAATTCCAGCCGGTCCAGAAAGCCCATCATTCTCTCCCTCCCATCCGGGGGTTGAGCTTCGTATAATTTTTTATAAAATGCCTTGAACACTCCATTCACTCTCTCCGCTCCCCGCTCTATCTCTCCTTCCTCATCCCTCACTCCCCCTATTTCCCTCGCTGCTCCCCTTTTCCTCAATTGGTGGGCCAGCAACCTGCTCGCCTTCTCCCCATATTCGTACTGTACACCCTGTGCCTTCCTCCACTGTGCCTCTGCAGTACCCGTTGTCAGCAGGTCAAATTCTACGTGTAGCCTTTGCCTTTCCCTGTACAGTCCCTCCTCCGGTGCCTCCGCATATTGCCTGTCCAGCCTCAGAAGTTCTTGCAGCAACCGCTCCCGTTCCCTACTCTCCTGCTTTCCTTAATGTGCCCTTATTGATATCAGCTCCCCTCTAACCACTGCCTTCAGCGCCTCCCAGACAACTCCCACCTAGACCTCCCCATTATCATTGAGTTCCAAGTACTTTTCAATGCACCCCCTCACCCTTAGACACACCCCCTCATCTGCCATTAGTCCCATGTCCATTCTCCAGGGTGGGCGCCCTTCTGTTTCCTCCCCTATCTCCAAGTCCACCCAATGTGGAGCGTGATCCAAAATGGCTATAGCCGTATACTCCGTTCCTCTCACCTTCGGGATCAACGCCCTTCCCAAAACAAAAAAGTCTATTCGCGAATAGACTTTGTGGACATAGGAGAAAAACGAAAACTCCTTACTCCTAGGTCTGCTAAATCTCCACGGGTCTACTCCTCCCATCTGCTCCATAAAATCTTTAAGCACCTTGGCTGCTGCCAGCCTCCTTCCAGTCCTGGACCTCGACCTGTCCAGCCCTGGTTCCAACACCGTATTGAAATCTCCCTCCATTACCAACTTTCCCACCTCTAGGTCCGGGATGCGTCCTAGCATACGCCTCATAAAATTAGCATCATCCCAGTTCGGGGCATATACGTTTACCAAAACCACCGTCTCCCCCTGTAATTTGCCACTCACCATCACGTATCTGCCCCCGCTATCCGCCACTATAGTCTTTGCCTCAAACATTACCCGCTTCCCCACTAATATAGCCACCCCCCTGTTTTTCGCATCTAGCCCTGAATGGAACACCTGCCCCACCCAACCTTTGCGTAGTCTCACCTGGTCTATCAGTTTCAAGTACGTTTCCTGTAACATAACCACGTCTGCCTTAAGTTTCTTAAGGTGTGCGAGTACCCGTGCCCTCTTTATCGGCCCGTTCAGCCCTCTCACATTCCACGTGATCAGCCGGGTTGGGGGGCTTTTTACCCCCCCCCTGTCAATTAGCCATCCCCTTTTTCCAGCTCCTCACCCGGTTCCCACGCAGCTGTGTCCCCCCCAGGCGGTGCCCCCCCGCCGATCCCACCCCATACCAGCTCCCCCCTCTCCCCAGCAGCAGCAGCCCAATAGTTCCCCCCTCCCACCCCCCCTCCCACCCCCCCCCCGCTAGATCCCCCACTAGCGTAGTTACACCCCCCATGTTGCTCCCAGAAGTCAGCAAACTCTGTCCGACCTCGGCTTCCCCCGTGACCTCGGCTCGCACCGTGCGACGCCCCCTCCTTCCTGCTTCCCTATTCCCGCCATGATTATCATAGCGCGGGAACCGAGCCCGCGCTTCCCCCTTGGCCCCGCCCCCAATGGTCAACGCCCCATTTCCTCCACCTCCTTTCCTCCCCCCACCACCTCCTGTGGAAGAGAGAAAGGTTACCACATCGCAGGATTAATAACATAAAACTCCTCTTTCCCCCCTTTTTACCCCCCTCTTCGCACCCCCATACTCACCCCACCACTTTGTTTCAAACGTTCTTTTATTTAATAACCCGCTCATTCCAATTTTTCTTCCATGATAAAAGTCCACGCCTCATCCGCCGTCTCAAAGTAGTGATGCCCCCCTTGATATGTGACCCACAGTCTTGCCGGTTGCAGCATTCCGAATTTTATCTTCTTTTTGTGAAGCACCGCCTTGGCTCGATTAAAGCTCGCCCTCCTTCTCGCCACCTCCGCACTCCAGTCTTGGTATACGCGGATCACCGCGTTCTCCCACTTACTGCTCCGAGTTTTCTTTGCCCATCGAAGGACCATCTCTTTGTCCTTAAAACGGAGGAATCTCACCACTATGGCTCTAGGAATTTCTCCTGCTCTCGGTCCTCGCGCCATCACTCGGTATGCTCCCTCCACCTCCAGCGGACCCGCCGGGGCCTCCGCTCCCATTAACGAGTGCAGCATCGTGCTCACATATGCCCCGACGTCCGCTCCCTCCGCACCTTCAGGAAGACCAAGAATCCTTAGGTTGTTCCTCCTTGCGTTGTTCTCCAGTGCCTCCAACCTTTCCACACATCGTTTCTGATGTGCCTCCTGCGTCTCCGTCTTCACCACCAGGCCCTGTATGTCGTCCTCATTCTCGGCAGCCTTTGCCTTCATGACCCGAAGCTCCCGCTCCTGGGTCTTTTGCTCCTCCTTTAGCCCTTCGATCGCCTGTAATATCGGGGCCAACAGCTCCTTCTTCATTTCCTTTTTGAGTTCTTCCACGCAGCGTTTCAAAAACTCGTGTTGTTCAGGGCCCCATATTAAACTGCCACCTTCCGACGCCATCTTGGTTTTTGCTTGACTTCCTTGCCGCTGCTCTAAAGGATCCACCGCAATCCGGCCACCTTCCTCTCCTTTTTTCATCCGTATCCAGGGGGGATTCCCTTCTGGTTCACCGCACAGTACTTTTAGCCGTTAAAATTGCCGTTGGGGCTCTTATTAAGAGCCCAAAAGTCCGTTCCACCGGGAGCTGCCGAAACGTGCGACTCAGCTGGTCATCGCCGCACCCGGAAGTCGCCTGCATTCTTTACTGATTGAAAGAAACAAGGCCACTGCTTCAGATTGTTCCACAGGTAGTTCTTTATTGTGCATTTTTTCTCCTAGTCTCTGGTGGACACACGCCACATTTCCTGAGGTTCATCTTCAAGGAGTCTCTGAACCTTAACCTCGGCCTACCTCGCAAGGGGTGTCCAAGTTTAAGTTGTGCATACATGGCTGCCTTAGGGATTTTATTGTCAGTCATAGGTCCACTTCATCTGGGCAGGGCTCTGATGATGAGTGCTTCAATTCCAGGCATTTCTGCTCTTTGAAGTACTTCAGTTTTGCGGACTTTGTCCTCCCATTTGATGCCCCTGATGTTCCAAATGCATCTCACGTGAAACCTGTCCAAATGCTTAATATGTCTGGAGTAGGTAGTCAATGTTTCACAGGCCTACAGGAGAGTAATTATGACCACAGTTTTGTAAGTAGCAAGTTTTGCTCTACGTTACAGACTTTGTTTCCTCCATAGTCTCTGATATAAGCAGACAAATGCTGGGCTTGCTCTGGTAATTCTATTTGCCATCAGGCAGACATTTGTGCTTCTGAGACAGATGAAGTTATCTCCCGCTTTTAGGACGGTGTCATCGATATTTATGGTAGGAGGGGTACAGTCAGAATTTGGTTGGTGGAATGTCGCTGCCTTCCTTAAGCTGACGGTTATCCCATAGGCGTCAGCCGCTTTTGACAAGAAGTCCATAATCCACTGAAGGGCGTGCTCACAGTGTGACAGCGATTCCCATATCATCATCATTGATACCTTAACTGAGGATTACAATCGTCTCAGGTTGGAGAGATTGCCATCTCTGAAAGCATGGTAGCAAAGAATATACTGAAGAGTACAGGAGCCGTGCCCCACGTTTGTATCCGGCATTGTCTTCTGGCACACATTTCATTTTTGTTTTATGGAGTGATTTCTCAGCAGCAGATGTATCTTGGTTTTCTCAGCCATGCTGCCGAGAATGTATTTCGCTCCTGTAGAAGTTCCTTTATAAGTTTATCGAGGAAGCAATTGGTGCTCAAAATCAGTTGACTCCATGGAGTGAAGGTAGAGGAAGGAAAGGTGTGGCTGTATCATACCTTGATAATGGTATCATTGTTGAAATTGTTACTGTTGACTGATTAGTGTGCAGGAGTCATGATTGGCGTTGGGCGAAGGGTCTCAAGATTGTCCGCTGACAGGATGTTTAATCAAACATGCTGTAAACATGTTCAAAAGGAAGGCATGTGGCCGCAGAGTGAATGGTAGTTTATTTGACAAGGAATGCATTGCTGCTGCAATCATTGCACATTGACAAGACCTGCAAGGTTTAAGTTCTTTACCAGCAAAGCATTCGAGCATTTGTTTTTAAGAGGTACATTTCAGAACAAGGACCTGAGTTTTCAAGATGGCGGGGGCTGGGGATCATATACCTGCTGACTCCAGCAGCCCCGATGCTGTATTAAACTCTAACGAGCATTGATTGGCATAAGGTGGGACTTCTGCATCTCACTCGTAGACGGTGGACAGGCTTTGGGGAGTCAGGCAGTGAGTAATGTTGATAGTGGTAATTAGGTTTTGGATTTCTTGGTTTTGGAAATCAACAGACAGAATGGATTGGATTGGATTTGTTTATTGTCACGTGTACCGAGGTACAGTGAAAAGTATTTTTCTGCGAGCAGCTCAACAGATCATTAAGTACATGAGAAGAAAAGGGAATAAAAGAAAATACATAATAGGGCAACACAACATATGTAACTACATAAGCACTGGCATCAGATGAAGCATACAGGGTGTAGTGTTAATGAAGTCAGTCCATAAGAGGGCCATTTAGGAGTCTGGTGACAGTGGGGAAGAAGCTGTTTTTGAGTCTGTTCGAGCGTGTTCTCAGACTTCTGTATCTCCTGCCCGATGGAAGAAGTTGGAAGAGTGAGTAAGCTGGGTGGGAGGGATCTTTGATTATACTGCCCGCTTTCCCCAGGCAGCGGGAGGTGTAGATGGAGTCAATGGGTGGGAGGCAGGTTCGTGTGATGGTCTGGGCGGTGTTCACGACTCTGAAGTTTCTTGCGGTCCTGGGCCGAGCAGTTGCCATACCAGGCTGTGATGCAGCCTGATAGGATGCTTTCTGTGGTGCATCTGTAAAAGTTGGTAAGAGTCAATGTGGACATGCCGAATTTCCTTAGTTTCCTGAGGAAGTATAGGCGCTGTTGTGCTTTCTGGGTGGTAGCGTCGACGTGGGTGGACCAGGACAGATTTTTGGAGATGTGGCCCCCTAGGAATTTGAAACTGCTATCCATCTCCACCTCGGCCCCATTGTTGCTGACAGGGGTGTGTACAGTACTTTGCTTCCTGAAGTCAATTACCAGCTCTTTAGTTATGCTGGCATTGAGGGAGAGATTGTTGTCGCTACACCACTCCACTAGGTTCTCTATTTCCCTCCTGTATTCGGACTCATCGTTATTCGAGAACCGGCCCACTATGGTCGTATCGTCAACAAACTTGTAGATGGAGTTGGAACCAAGTTTTGCCACGCAGCCGTGTGTGTACAGGGAGTAGAGTAGGGGGCTAAGTACGGAGCCTTGCGGGGTGCCGGTGTTGAGGACTATTGTGGAGGAGGTGTTGTTGTTCATTCTTACTGATTGTGGTCTGTTGGTCAGAAAATCGAGGATCCAGTTGCAGAGTGGGGAGCCAAGTCCTGGGTTTTGGAACTTTGATATGAGCTTGGCTGGGATTATGGTGTTGAAGGCAGAGCTGTAGTCAATAAATAAGAGTCTAATGTAGGAGTCCTTGTTTTCGAGATGCTCTAGGGATGAGTGTAGGGCCAGGGAAATGGTGTCTGATGTGGACAGGTTGCAGCGGTATGCGAATTGCAGTGGATCAAGGCGTTTTGGGAGTATGGAGGTGATGTGCTTCATGATCAACCTCTCGAAGCACTTCATTACGACTGAAGTCAGGGCCACTGGTCGGTAGTCATTGAGGCACGTTGCCTGGTTCTTCTTTGGTACTGGTATGATGGTGGTCTTCTTGAAGCAGGAGGGGACCTCGGAGTGGAGTAGGGACAGGTTAAAGATGTCCGTGAATACCTCTGCCAGCTGGTCCGTGCAGGCTCTGAGTGCACGACCAGGGATCCCGTCTGGGCCCGTCGTCTTCCGAGGGTTCACTTTCAGGAAGGCCGATCTGACTTCGGAAGCTGTGATGATGGGTATGAGTGAATTATGGGCTGCTGGGGCACACGCCAGCGGATTGTTGCTTACCTGCTCGAACCGAGCATAGAATGCATTGAGTTCATCAGGGAGGGGTGGCTGCTGCCAGAGATACTGCTTCGCTTTGTAGCCCGTTATGTTGTTTAGTCCTTGCCACAACCACCGAGAGTCTGTCAGGACTCTAGCTTGGTTTGATATTCTCTCTTGGCATTCCGGATGGCTTTGCGGAGGTCGTATCTGGATTTCTTGTATAGGTCAGGGTCGTCTGCCTTGAACGCCTCAGATCTGTTCTTCAGTAGGGAGTCAATCTCGCGATTGAGCCATGGTTTCCGGTTGGGGAACGCACGTACTGCTTTCTTTGGCACGCAGTCGTCCACACATTTGCTGATGAAGTCTGTGATGGTGGTGGCATACTCATTTAAGTTGGTTGCTGAGTTCTTAAATATGGACAGGTCCACTGTCTCTAAGCAGTCACGTAAGAGCTCTTCTGGCTCCTCGGACCAGCACTGCACAACCTTCTTAGCTGGATTCTCCCGCTTGAGTTTCTGCTTGTATGCCGGGAGAAGGAGCACCGTCTTATGGTCTGATTTCCCAAAGTGCAGTCGGGGGATGGAACGGTAGGCGCCTTTGATTTTTGAGTAGCAGTGGTTAAGAGTGTTGTCGCCCCTGGTGGGACAGGAGATGTGCTGATGGAATATTGGCAGTAAACGCTTGAGGTTGGCCTTGTTGAAGTCTCCGGCCACGATGAACAACGCCTCCGGGTGTTCAGTTTCGTAGTTGTTTATAACTGTGTACAGTTCATCCAGCGCCTTCCTCACTTCTGCCTGGGGTGGGATGTAGACCGCTGTGATAATGGCTGAAGTGAACTCACGTGGAAGATAGTATGGGCGGCACTTCACGGTCAGGTATTCCAGGTCTGGGGAACAGTAGGTCGCGAGAGTCGCCACATCCAAGCACCAGGAGGAGTTGATGAGGAGGCACACCCCTCCACCCTTCGCTTTGCCTGATGATGCCGTGCGGTCCGCCAGTGAATTGAGAAGCCTTCAGGTTGTATGGCACAATCCGGTGAGGCAGGGGTCAGCCATGTCTCTGTGAAACAGAGCACACAGCAGTCTCTTACTTCCCTCTGAATGGAAAAGAAAGGGGGTAATGTTGAACTGGTACAAGGCCATAAACAGCAGCAACAAGAACAGAGGGTACTGGAAAAACTCAGTAGGTCTGGCAGCATTTGTAGGGAGAAAAAACAGAATTAATGTTTCAAGCCTGCTTGGCTCTTCACCAGAACTAAAGAGAGGGTGAACTGTGTTAGATATTAAACTGCATTGTTGTTCTATGTTATTTCTGGCCATCTTATTTTGGAAAGGTCATAAGAACAATGGAGGAAAGGCTTTGTGCATTCATTAGAATGTAACGAACGACAATGAAGTTCTAGTTAAGAAGAGTTAACTCAAGAAGTTAAAGCTATTTTCATTTAAAGTGCAAAGCTTCAAGATGCTAAATGTTGCGATAGAGTTAAAGACTGAGATGTTGCTCCATTGGTCAGTGTGACAGGAGTAAGAGGGCAGTAATTTAAAACAATCGCAAGAGGAATTGAAGCAGGGGCCAGGAACATTGCACCATAGGGCGGCATGTTAGCACAGTGGGTAGCACTGTTGCTTCACAGCGCTAGGGCCCTGGGTTTAATTTCCGCTTGGGTCACTGTCTGTGTGGAGCCTGCATGTTTCCCCTTGTGTCTGCGTGGGTTTCCTCCGGATGCTCCTGTTTCCTCCCACACGTCCCAAAAGATGTGCTGTTGGGTGAATTGGACATTCTGGATTCTCCCTCATTGTACCCGAATGGACGCCAGAGTGTGGTGACTAGGAGATTTTCACAGTAACTTCATTGCAGTGTTGATGTAAGCCTACTTGTGACAATAATAAAGGTTATAGAAGGTGGCTGAAGGTTGAAAATCTCTGGTACAACCTACCTGTTGTGAAAACAGAATCTAGAATCCATAGAATTCCTACAATGCAGAAGTAGGTAATTTGGCCCATCGAGTATCCACTAGCGCTCCGAAAGACCTCTCTTCCTAAGCCCACTCCTCTGTCCTATCCTCGTGACCCCGTGCATTGATCATGGCCAATCCACCTAACCTGCACATCTTTGGACTGTGGGAGGAAAACGGAACACCCTGAGGAAACCCACGCACACACGGGGAGGATGTGCAAACTCCACACAGACAGCCACCCAAGGTCAGAATCGAACCCTGGCCCCTGGCGTTGTGAGGCATCCGTGAAGAGTGTGATTGGAAAAGATGGTTCTTGTGGAGACCTACGCAGACCTGACTGGCCAACTAGCCTATTTCTGTGCTGTCACATTCTGCAAACGTTTGGTGTTCATTTCCCAAATCGAGCAATCTGTGGGAGACTTGTGTGATGTGGCATGGGTCTCAATAGCACTAAGTTCTGTTTGGGAGACAGCAGATCAAGCACTGTACTTGAAGAAAATAGAATCTATTAATGCTTTAACACCATGACAGAAATAACACCTCAAAAAGAGTTAACTTAAATGTGCTTGAATTTGATAAGATTCTTTTAAAACCTTTCAGCTTTGTATGTTTGATGCAGCTGTCATGGAAAAACGCATTGACGAGTGCATTAGGATACATAAGATTATTTTACATTGGCATCGGGCCTACTGGCTCCTTGTTACTGAGGGTTGCTAACGTGCCAATATTTATCCAAGATTGCGAAACTGAATACTTTAATTTGTTAGTGAAATTAACTGCCATTTCTCACTAACTTTTTCATATCTTTCAAATTTTACTGAGGATTTTGTATATTTTTACTATATCCTTCTAGAAATGACAACATTCATACTGCAGTATTTCAAAGTATGAAATGTCCTTTTGGCTGCTCCACCGAGATAGGCAGGAAAAAAGAACCCTGGCTCAATCACGATGGTGAGAGTGAGTTGATCTAGGGTCTCAACTGCATAGGAAAAAAATTACGCCACTTGCGGCTCAACGGCCTGGTATTCCAACTCACTCAACCCAGCATCCAGAGGAGTCTTGACCTCCCCCATCCGCCACCCTAACCTGATTGATCACTCCCAGGTTGCTTCACCTCTCAGCTGAAGAAACGTTCCCTCAGGCCATTTTTAAAAGTTAAATTTATATCCTCTTCTTCTTGTGATCTGAAGGAATATTCTGGGTTTGTCAGCACAAGTGGCAGCACGGTAGCACAAGTGGAAAGCACTGTGGCTTCACAGCGCCAGGGTCCCAGGTTCAATTCCCCGCTGGGTCACTGTCTGTGCGGAGTCTGCACGTTCTCCCTGTGCCTGCGTGGGTTTCCTCCCACAGTCCAAAGACGTACAGGTTAGGTGGATTGGCAATGCTAAATATCCAAAAAAGGTCAGGAGGGGGTTACGGGGATAGGGTGGAAGCGAGGGCTTAAGTGTGTCGTTGCAGACTCGATGGGCCGAATGGCCTCCTTCTGCATTGTATGTTCTATGTCCTTATTTATGCCTTCTAATACTTTTTGTACCTTGATAAGACCTTCTAGCCACAAATTATAAAGCTTTGAGCATATCTAATATTGCCTCAGTCTTCCCCATCACACTTCAAGCTGAGGAACATAGGGTCAGGAATCGGCCATTCAGCCCCCTAAGCCTGTTTTACCGGGCGGCACGGTGGCGCAATGGTGAGCACTGCTGTCTCACGGCACCGAGGACCCGGGTTCGATCCTGGCTCCGGGTCACTGTCCGTGTGGATTTTGCACATTCTCTCCATGTCTGTGTGGGTTTCACCCCCGCAAACCAAAGATGTGCAGGGTAGGTGAATTGGCCACGCTAAATTGTCCCTTAATTGGAAAAAAAAATTGGATACTTTAAATTTTTTTTGAAAAGCTTGTTTTGCTATTCGTCGGCTGACCCATACCTCAACTCCATGAACCCACTTTGGATTTGCATCTTTTGATGGCCTCGTCCATTAAACAATCACAGCCTTGAAAATTCCTATTAACACAAGCATCCATAGCGATTGGGGGAGAGAGTTCCAAATTGCTTAGGGCTTTTTGTCTGATCGAGTGCTTTCTGATTTCACCCCTGAATTGGCCAATCTGTATTTTTAAGTTTTTGCCCCCTTGTTCTGGACTCTCTCACCTGAGGAAATAGCATGTCTGGACCTACGATAGTGAATCTGTTTTCCCATTTGAAACACCTCAGAAAAATCATCCCTCAAGCTATTAAATTCAAGGGAATATTAGCCAAGTTTATGAAACGTACTCTCACAATTTAATCCTTTAAGGCCCGCTTTGTTACTCTGCAAGCTTAATCTGCACATATTGTAACAAAATGATACACTATATTCCAAATATGTCCTAACCAATGTTGTATAAAGCTTCAACATACTCTCTCTGGATATATATTCCCCCGGGGATATATACCAACATTCCATTTTAAAATATGTAAAGGTTTAGCACACTGGGCTAAATAGCTGGCTTTTAAAGCAGAGCAAGGCAGGCCAGCAGCACAGTTCAATTCCTGTACCAGCCTCCCCGAACAGGCGCCAGAATGTGGCGACTAAGGGCTTTTCACAGTAACTTCATTGAAGCCTACTTGTGACAATAAGCGATTTTCATTTCATTTCATTTCAAAATTATGTTGTAAATGTTGAGAGAGGTTAATTAGTGCCAGAAAATGGAATTTCCTTTAGTTTCAGCATTTAGCATTCCCAAATCAGATGAGTAACTCCTGTGACACCTTTTCCACATCCCCATTTTCCACAATAGCTCTCCGACCTAGGTTATTACCCACAAAGGATTGCATTAAGATTACCCTGGGGTGGCAAGGGCCCTTTAGGCGGATGAGCCCTTTCTATCCACGTGACCGGCTCGGGGCCAATTGCGCAGGAACGTCCAACCCCGACCAAGGGAGAGGAAGTGTGGGGCTCTGGGAGCAGGAGCTTGGGTAGTGTGGACCCTGGAGCCAGAGAGTTAAGGCCTAGTCATTATTGATCTGTGCCTGTACATAGTTACCTTTGCCTATTGTTAATAAACCCGCTTTGCTGTTGTTGCAAGTCTCGGGTCTATTATCTCGAGCCATCACATGTCCAAATTCACATCATACCACACTCCCAGTCAGCAGACACTTGGCATCTCATCAGGCTGGGTTTTTAAAAATAAATTTAGAGTGCCCAATTATTTTTTTTCCAATTAAGGGGCAATTTAGTGTGGCCAATCCACCTAATCTGCACATCTTTGGGTTTTGGGGGTGAAAACCACGCAGACACAGGGAGAATGTGCAAACTTCGCACGGACAGTGACCCGGGGCCGGGATTGAACCCAGATCCTCAGCACCATAGGCATCAGCGTCAGCGTACCACCCCCATCAGGTTGAGTTAAGTGTGAACCGAGGTACCAGAGGTGAAAGACCAGTGTCCAAACCATTGGGTGTCTAAATCCTTTACTTGCTTTTTAACTGCTTCTCCATTCAAAATGGTATACCTACTGTTATTCCAGCTCCTCATTCAAATCACCTTCACCTAAAATGCTGCTCATTATTTTTAATCCAATGTACAATAATTTATAGATGCGAGTAATAGCTTTGAATTTGCTTTTTGTCCAATTAATAGCCAAGCTAAATCCTCTTCCAAATTGCTCATTGTCCCCTGCTGCCCTCCCTCTTTTAGTGCTGTCTGCAAATTGCTGCATTTCGGCAAGAAACAGGAGTCTAAACATGACTCTGCAGAGCTCTGCTCAGCACCTCCCCAAGTCTGACACATCTCTCTCAAGTATGTATTCTGACGGTAAGAATTTCCCAGCTGGCTTCATGCTCTGTCTTGGATCATCCCCATGA
Organism: Scyliorhinus torazame; assembly: GCF_047496885.1. Classification (NCBI taxonomy): domain Eukaryota; kingdom Metazoa; phylum Chordata; class Chondrichthyes; order Carcharhiniformes; family Scyliorhinidae; genus Scyliorhinus; species Scyliorhinus torazame. Next base: position 243,138,267 of record NC_092708.1, read on the forward strand.
CTTTTACAAAGTGGTTGCTGCAACACATTCTAGCAATGAAACTGCAGTAATCTCAGAATCATAGAATTGTGATGGGGCAGAAGGAGAATATTTGCCCCATCGTATCTGCACCGTTTCTCCAAACTCGCATTATGACTCAGTGCCGTTCCCTGTACCCATACACATTAAGCGGGACTCTCCCAGTCATGTGTTTTTCAGCGGCGGGATTTTCTGCTTTATTTGCTGTCAATGGGAATTCCCATTGAAGCTACCCCATGCCGCCGGGAAGCCTACGGGCAGAGGTGCGCTGCTGGTGGGACCAGAGAACCACCAGCGAAGAGCCGGAGTATTCCTTTCATTATTTCTATTCAAGCAATCATCTAATGACCTCTTCAATGCCTCGATCGAACCTTCTCCACCACACTTCCAAGCCGTGCATTCCAGACCCGAACCACTTTTTTCTCACATCACATTTGTTTCCTTTGCAAATCACTTTAAATCTGTGCCCTCTTGTTCTCGAGCTTTTAAAAAAATAAATTTACAGTACCCAATTCTTTTTTTTCCAGGGGCAATTTAGCGTGGCCAATTCACCTATCTTGCACATCTTTTTGGGTTATGGGGGTGAGATCCACGCAGAGACAGGGAGAATGTGCAAACTCCACACGGACAGTGATCCTGGACTGGGACCGAAGCTGGGTCTTCGGCGCCGTGAGGCAGCAGTGCTAACCACTGCACCACCTTGCTGCCCATTGTTCTCAATCTTTTTGTGAGCAGTAACAGTTTCTCCCTGTCTACTCTGCCTTCTCTCCAAAACAGTCATTTGACCAGAATTTAACCACCAGTAACAGGACAGATTGACAACTATAGTTTGGTGAAGAACAGCTTTGTGGGTGTGTCTCATAGTGCTCTTAAAGCTCTTCATTTCTCAAAAAAAAAAACTGGCATTCAAGTTGAAGTTTGCAAGCGTCTGGAAAATAAAATGCATTTGGCTACAGTCATCCAGGAACATTGAGCATTCCTGGATCAGGAATAATGATGCAAGGTGACAGCCGTTGTGACAGTAACTTCTTGCAGTCCATTTTCATATCACCACAGCCCTGTTTCCACTCTGTCAGTGGTCTGAAAATCCAGCCCATATTGTTGACTTTGCACTATTGGAAATGGTAATGACCTGCATTTTCATCAGTTTGACTCGACAATCCTTCAGAAATGGCGGTGGGCCCCAAATCCATCATTTCTGACCCCCATTCCCAAGCTGCTTAATTTTGGGGAGTGCCGTTTCAGTGTGTGGGATGGTTCCTGTCAAAAGCCTTCATCTGACACTTCCAACCTGGCCGCCTCCATTGAGGGGATAGTCATGTCATCCGACTCCTAAATCTTCACAGAGTCCAGCCAGGTTTTTTAAGAGCCGCAGCTTATGGCCTCTTAGAGGAGTTGTGAACCCCAGTGTGCATGAGGGGACCTTTTAAAAGATAAGTTCAGAAGATCTCCCACAAGTTATGTCAAGTTATGCCTGTCCACCCACCCCCAATGTTCCCTTATGCCCCCATGCCAAGTCTTGCCCTTCCACCCACCCCATGCAACCTTATGTCATCATGACAATCTCTGTCCTTCCACCCACTCCTGATACCCCTCATGACCCTAATGTCCTTCCATGCCCATTGACCCACTGTATGTTTTCTAGTACCAAAGAACCCTTTAGTGTGCATTGGCAGGTATAAAAAAAAAGCTTTGAAAAAAGTATTCCATTAATAACTTTCTCCTATGCTGGAAAATAAAAGTCTGGATTGCAAGCTAAGAAAAGTGTCAATCATCCAGATCCTTTGAAGTTACAAAACTACAAACCCTTGAAACCACTTAACTTATGTCAACAATTATTTTGAAGTTAACTGTAGTGATCAGAGAGCCTAAGCTTTCAATAAAACAATGTTTTCTCTGGGGCACAAGTGTTGTTGCATTATATTAGTTGCCTGGGCTCTCAGTCAAGCCTCAATAATCTCTTATAACCTTATAAAATGAATTCCAAAACTCCATATAATTAAGGGCAGCATGGTGGCACAGTGGTTAGTATAGATGCCTCACAGTGCTAGGGACCCGGGTTCAATTCTGGTGACTGTCTGTCTGGAGTTTGTACTTCTCCCCGTGTCTGCATGGGTTTCTTTCAGTTCTCCCGTTTCCTCCCACAGTCCAAAGACGTGCAGGTTAGGTGGATTGACCATGTTAAATTACCCCTTAGTGTCAAAAGCTATATATGTTAGGTGAGGTTATGGGAGGGCGGCACAGTGGAGCAGTGGTTAGCATTGCTAGCTATGGCGCTGAGGACCCGGGTTCGAACCCGGCCCCGGGTCACTGTCCGTGTGGAGTTTGCACATTCTCCTGTGTCCGCATGGGATTCACACCCACAACCTAAAGATGTGCAGGGTAGGCGGATTGACCATGCTAAATTGTCCCTTACTTGGAAAAATATAATTGGGCACTTGGAGGTCACGAGGATAGGGCGGAGGAGTGGGCCTAGGTCGGGTGCACTTTCAGAGGTTCGGAGCAGGGTGAATAGCTAGCTGAAGTCGGGCTCGCCCCCGACATTTACACTGGGGTGCGGGAAGCCCACCCTGAGCGGATAATCTGTCTGGATTTTCTTGGCTTCTTGATTATTGATGTTAGGTCTATAGGTGTAACTGCTTTTGAATAATGGAGCAACATTTGCAATTTGCTCATTTCAACTCTACAATTGCTGAATCTAAAGCTATGGAAAATTATAACTCTTGCTTCAATAATTTCCACACCCATTTCTTTCAATAATCAAAAGGTGAAACTATCAGGTCCTGGAGATTTGGCTATCTAAAGTCCCATTATTTTCTTCATTATAATATTTTAAACTTGCATTAATTCAACTGAATTTCCATTGTGATTTATTTTTAAGTTGCTGGTAATGCTGGTATTGTGTCTTCTTTCCCTCTGTGGAAATAGATATAAAGTACTAACTTAACAAGTTTCTCAATGATATTATTATCCACTTGAGACCAGATTCATCTTTCCAACTCTCTTTCTCTGAAAATACATTGAAAACAATTTTCAGTATTAACTTTCATATTTCTTCCAAGTTTGTTCATTTCCTTTTTTGCACCTTTCTTGGTATCACTTTGTTTCTTTCTATAGCTTTCCCTATCCACTGGACTCTCATTTTGTGCAAACCTTTTTATTTAGCTTAATTCTGTCTCTTACCTCATTAATTGGCCATGTTGCTTTCAAAGAGGAAGAGGTTCTACTCCTCTCGAAACAAGTCAGAAATCCTCAAAAGGTGGTGAACCACTGCTGTTTTGCAGGTATCCAGGCGACCTGTTGGCTTTATGGTCGGACAGCAGCAGAGTCCCTGAGGAATTTTGTCCATAAGATTTGCCCGGCAATCGAGACTACGGTGATGGTGGAAAGCCTGAGGGTGCAAATGCCTGTGGACAGGTTGAAGGAGAAGACATGGTGATTGTATCCCATAGAATCCCTACAGTGCAGAAGGAGACCATTCGGTCCATCGGGTCGGCACCAACCCTCTTAAAGAGCACCCTATCTAGGATCACTTCCCCACGCTGTATACCCACCTAACCTAAGGGGCAATTTTATCATGGCCAATCCACCTAACCTGCACATCTTTGGACTGTGAGAGGAAACCAGAACACCCGGAGGAAACCCATGCAGACACGGGTATATTAGAGACTGACAATGCAAAAGAAGGGCCAAAGCTGCCCCCTCCCCTCACTCCCATCAGTATTGCCAGGCCCCAGTGCCCCCAATCTAGTTAGACTCCAATTCTCCCACTCGGGTACAATAAAACTCACTTCCCATTCCTGCTGTTCCCCAGGGTTCTCATCCCCGGACTCTCCTTCCAACTTATTCGCTCATGGTCACCAATGCCTAGCCTGCATTCCCAATGCTCCCTGATTCCAGAATCAGTCCTGATGTTGCTGGATCATGTGACCACCATTCCCAATGCCCCCAGCTCATGAGATCCTCTGCTCAAAACACAACTAATCACTGAAACCCTGTTCCACTATTGTCAAGCCTGGGCCCATTCCAGATAGTCCCAGTCGCCAGAGCTGTTCCTAAAGTCTGTACCCATATACTACTTGATACAACAATCCTGTTCTTGTAAAACCTTTGTCTCACCACAAGCAATGCCAGCTGAGAACTGCTAGTGTTTTATGATAAAGGCTTTGATATGGTTAGAGTAGCCCTTTTTTTAATGGCTATTTTTAAAATTTACATATTATTTCTCTGTTTGAGGCTAGATCTCACTAAGTTATTCTTTGCCCTCATTTTGTCTTGATGATTTATCTATTTTTAAAAATAAATTTAGAGTACCCAATTCTTTTTTTTCCAATTATGGGGCAATTTAGCGTGGCCAAAGAACAATACAGCACAGGAACAGGCCCTTTGGCCCTCCAAGCCTGTACCGGTCACGATACCAAACTTGGACAAAACCCTCAGCACCTCCTTGTGCTGTATCCCTCTATACCCATCCTATCCATGTATTTGTCACAATGACTTTTGAACGACATTAATGTATCTGCTTCCACAACCTCCCCTGGCAACGTGCTCCAGGGACTCATCACTCTCTGTGTAAAAAACTGGGATCGAACCCAGGTCCTCAGCGCACTGAGGCAGCAGTACTAACCACCGTGCCACCCCCTTTGATGATTTATCTCAATCCTCATCTGTGACTGTACATTCCTCATTGAGCCATAGTTCCTCAGGCCCTGACTACCCCCAGTGCCTCACCCATTGGCAAGCATCGGCAATGGCCTATTATTTGACTTTGTGTGATATCTCAGGCCAGTCCCATCCTTTGCAACCTGCACATTCTTGCATCATGAATGGGATCTCTGGGCACATCTCTTTCTCTCCATCCTTCTCAAAACTCGAGCCAATGAGGCACCCCACCCATTTACTCAACAGAGATTAAGGATAAAACATGGCTACTTTTCTGCTCTGCATGATTCAGCTCTTCCGTGCATAAATGTAGGTAAGCCCCAAAGAACTTCTGAGGCAGAACCTTCTGTTTTTATAAACTTATTCCATGTTGATGCTGAAACCAGATTAAATCATTGTACTGGAATGGTGGTTGTCTTTGAGTCAAAGTGTTTTTGAGTTCAAACTCCATTCCAGAGGCCTGAGCACTGGGATTCTCACAGTAACTTCATTGCAGTATTAATGTAAGCCTACCTGTGAAACGAATAAACATTATATTACATATTATTATAAATCCAGTCTGGCCTATCAGTGCAATACTGAGGGAGTGCTGCCCTGTCGGAAGTACCATCTTCCAGATGATAATAATCTTTATTATTGTCACAAGTAGGCTTACATTAACACTGCAAGGAGGTCACTGTGAAAATCCCCGAGTTGCCACACAATGCACCTGTTCAGGTACACAGAGGGAGAATGTCCAATTCACCTAACAGCACGGCCGGGATTCTCTGACCCTGTGCTGGGTTGGAGAATCCCCGGGGGGAGGCGCGAATCCCGCCCTGACGCCGGCTGCCCTATTCTCCAGCCGTTTCTCGGGGGCCGGCGGGATTCCCACCACGCCAGTCGGGGGCCATTGACAGCAGACCCCCCGGCAATTCTCCAGGCCCTGATGGGCCGAGAGGCCTTAAGGTTTTGCCCAGCCCCGCCAGCGTGAATTACTCACCTCACGCACGGCGGGGCCTGGCAGGTAAGTGTGCGGGGGTGGTCCTGGGAGGGTGCGGGGGGATCCGACCCCGGGGGGGTCCCCACGGTGGCCTGGCCCGCGAATGGGGCCTACCAATCTGCCTCCGGGCTGGTTCCATGGGGGGCCTTCTTTCCTCCTCGCCGGGCCCCTGTAGGGTTCAGCCATATTGCCTGGGTGCCGGCGCGGAGAAGGGAACCCCCGTGCATGCGTGGAAATATGCCGGCCGGTCTGCGCATGCGCGGAAATACATCAGCCGGCCCGTGCATGCGCGAGATCACGCTGGCTGTTCCGTGCATGCGCAAACTTGCACCGGCCCTTCGGCGCCAGCTGGAGCGGCGCCAACCACTCCGGCGTCAACCGAGCCCCTGAGAAATTGGAGAATTCATGACTCCGGGGGCTGTTGACGGCGGAGTAGTTGGCGCCGGTTTTCCCGCCGGTGTGGGGACATAGCCCCATTTTCAGAGAATCCTGCCTGTCTTTCGGTACTTGTGGGAGGAAACCGGAGAATCCAGAGGAAACCCACACAGGCACAGGGAGAACATGCAGATTCCACACAGACGGTGACCCAAGCCTGGAATCGAACCTGGGTCCCTGGCGCTGTGAAGCAACAGTGCTAACACCGCTGCTATTGGATATCGTGTCTGCCCTCTCAAGTGGATATAAAAAATCTTCTGGCACTATTTTGAAGAAGACCGGGCAGTTCCCCCTGGTGTCTGGGAAAAAATTCATCCTTCAGTTTATTAAAGGTTAGGAGGGGTTATTGGGTTACGGGGATAGGGTGGAAGTGAGGGCTTAAATGGGTCGGTGCAGACTTGATGGGCTGAATGGCCTCCTTCTGCACTGTATGTTCTATGTTCAACCAAAATTACTGCAGGTCGAGAATTCTTTATCCGAATCCTTCAGGGCTGTTTTTCGGATTTCACATGTTTTTGGTTTTCGGATACCACGTATAAACATTGGCCTACTTACATTATTACAATGTCCAAAGCCTAGGCTAGCTATAGTCTAAATAAAATGGTGAGGAAATAAGATGTATCACTGAGTAACAAATGCAGGTTGCCTGAAATAAGTTCCCACACGGCGTGGCACCATCTGCATTTCTGTTTGTAGGAGTGGATTCAGAGTGTCAATGCGCATTCTCGAATAGTTTTTCCAGCTTCATTTTTCAGCACTAATGGCTGGATGTGGTCAGCGAGGTTCGTGTCAGCTCGGGTTGCAGACTTCCCACGCTAAAGGCTCAATGAAGTTCAAAGAAAGTGCAGTTTTTTGGCAAGTGTTTAGTTTTTGGTTTTACAGATAAAGGATCCTCGAGTTGCAGTGGTCTGACCATAATGACAGTGTGGTTTATGGGACCACGCTGTGCGCAAATTGGCAGCCACATTTATTACATTACAACAATTCAAAGTACACCATTGGCTGTGAAGCACTTTGGCTCGTCCTAAGGACAGGTGCTCTATAAATGCAAGTCTTTCTTCATTTAAGGTGCTGGCTGACAGACCAAGGAAAACTGAGAGCAATGCCTTGCACTGAACGTCAACCCTGTGGCCTACCCAGAGCCAAGTGGAGCAGCAGGTTTACTGAGGGGGCACGGAGCACAAATAGCCCCTGAGCTGAGCGAAATGATCAACAACAACTGACATTTATATATTGCCTTGAGCATAAAATGTACCTTGGCTCTTCACAGAAACGTTATGAAAAGTTGACACATATTAGGGCAGGTGAGGTAGTTTTCAAAGAGAGAGTGAAAAGATGAGAGAGAAACAGAGAGAGAGATAGACAGGAAGCGAGGTTTCGGGAGGGGCTTCTGGAACTTGGAGCTTAGATAGCTGAAGGCATGGTTGCCAGCGGTGATGTGTTAAAAATCAGAGATGCAGTGACGCCAGCGTCGGAGGTTTGGGGAAATTGGGAGGACCTGAAGGAAATAACATGGATAGCGATGGGCAAGGGCATAAGGGGATTTGGAAACAATGAGGAGAACAAAGATTAGCTCAGCTACTGGGCTGCCAGTCTGTTCTTCAGTTTGAAGATTTGTGTGACGAGCAGTCAAAGGACAAACTTGTTGCCGCGGTGACTAAATGATCCATTTCTGTTTCTCTTTGGCCAAACAGGTGCAGTGCCACACTTTCACAGGATACTGTTGGTGCGTTACACCGGATGGGAAACCCGTGAGTGGATCGTCAGTTAAAAATCAAACACCCGTGTGTTCAGGTATTGTGCGGTTGCTGGAGTGGTCACCACAGTTGTCACTTATTTGAGCAGTAGTGAATGTCTGTTTGAGTTCTGCCTGCATCACGCTCACTCTGGGATCAAACCGAGAGTCCATTTTCACTACACTGCATCTGTTTGCTGTTAACATCCACGATGCTGTAAAGATTTTAATTTTCACTTGCTCTGGTGTGATATTTTAAAAAATGTCGCAGGAGGCCAGCATGGACACAACAGGCCGAATAGCCTCCTTCTGTGCTGTGATCATTATGTGGTTCCATGAGTACGATTGCAGCGTGACTGGGGTTTCTTCAACTCCTCCAGTACGTATTAAAGTTGCACAGTGACAGATATTCATGAGATGCTCTGAGGAACCTGTTTGCTGATGCTGTGCGGGTAATGAAGAATAGGTGAATGTGCAAGGACATTATTCACACGGTAGTCGAACCTGTTTGTTTTGTTACACAAAACATTTGCCCCACTTTATTGCCATGCCAAAAGATTTTTGCAGAACCCAGTCTCACCATGTTAATCAGTGACGGCTCATGGGCTTTTTGTCCAGGCTGTCCCCACTGTGATCACTCCACGCAGTTAGATTTAGTTAAATTTAACTGAGGGGCTGTCCATGTCTAACATCTTTAAATTTGGAATATATATTTTGTCAAATCTTTTTGTCTTGCACTCATCAGGACAATCACACGAATATCAATGTCAGGGGAAACAATAACTTTCTACTGTACGAGAAGAGAGTGCTGGTTGGTTGCAAAGTGAATTCTGATTGGTAGAGGAGTTGCCACGGTGACTGACTGTTAACTGCCAAGCATTGTTTGACAATTTAAATCAGAAAATATGAGTCTGATTGGTAAGGCCAGTGACCTTGAGGAATGAGCCAGTGAATGGCTATCACTTACTTTGTTTATCTGAAAAAGGTGCAATGTGTGTACAGATTATTTCTGTCCACAAAGAACAGGACCCAGTGTATTAATATGTAGCTTCCAGTACATCAAAAGCACCACACTGTGAGCCTAACGGACAATCTTAACTCGATTGTTAGTATAATTTATTAGTACACTGAGGATTATTAGCAAGTGTTGTCCAATCGCAGAATTACGTCTAATATTGACACTATATTTCGAGTTTTGCAAGCACGAGCTGGTTGGGTACTGTCTGCACCTTGCACATTGTGAACAGTGGAAGGGACATGCTGTTTGATGCAGTATCATTGGCATTCTTCTAATTGTCCTGATGATTGCAAGATGAAAAGTTTTGACAAATTGTCTTCCTTCAGCAAAAGATGTTATGTTAATAGGGCCCTGGGATTACACTTACATGTGATTCCTAGACTCATTTTACACCAACCACCCATCTCAACCAAATTTATTATTAATTAAGGATGGCATGTTGTTCAAGAAATACTTTCAGAACCCAAGGCTGAATTGCAATCTGGCTTACAGCGAAAAATTCATATATGACTAAGTAATCTATTTAAAAACACGGAAACGCATGCCATGCAATAACAAAACAAATTCAGCAGGTAACTGGGAAGCAGTGGGCAGGATATGAGTGCTGTGGGTGTGGGTGTGGGGGTGGTGGGAAGTTCTGAAATTGGTCAAACAGCATAAGGGATTTGCTTAAAGTACAACAGGTGCATTGGCTCCTTCGCTAGTAAGGAGGAAGGAACGTGGTATGCCCATGCTCGTTGCCCCACACCAGTACTAACACGGTCACGTAGAGAGTCCAGAAAACAGTCTTTGTTTTGTGATTCTTAGCATTCCTACAAACTGAGAACAAAAATGACTTGGTTTTTAATAATTTATATAGAGTGTGAACGCACTCCCTTTCAGAGGACTGTCCATATGTGGGTGAAGATTATGGGGATGGCCCCTTTTTGTTTTTTCACCGTTGCTGTTGGGTCTATAAACGTTGGTCTTCTTTATTTTGAAGGTTCAGTAACCGATAAGCCCTCGGGCCCCAGCAGCTCTGGCAGAAAAGGTGAGTCAAGTTTCCTCAACCTCTGACAACTGTCTCTTCCCCCTGCACGTTCAGAATGCATGCTGACAATTATTGTAGCTCTTCAGACCAGCGGGGGAGGGGCGGGGGAGGGGGTTTGCTGCTGGTAGCCATGACTGCAGCAACTCTTTTTGTCTAAAACTTCTTCAAGAAGTGAGAACATTGCATTGTACCTCTTCTTCTGATGGGAGAGGTTAACTGTCTGGTTGTAGGTTGTTGGTGTATGAAGTTTGCATGTCTACTCAATAACTGAGAGCAATTCTGTTGCTCTAAGGACTCAAATGAAGCTATAGGGTAGAGAGTTGCTCCTTTCCAGAGTATACAGCTGTCCCAGTACAGTTTATAAATGTCCCTGAGTTTGTAACGTCTGATCTACTTGAACATAATATTTCCCATTTCCCAACAAGTGTATTTGTCTTTGCTTGCCAGTAAATTGTTTTCTATGCCATGCTTAGGGATGCCTCCGTGACCATGAATGTTTGATGTTTAATAGAATGCCGGCTGTGCCCTCCTTGAAATTCTAGGATTTTGCCGGCGTGGATTTCTTTCTTCCCCCACTGTGCTGTAGGGATCGTCTGCCGACCGCAGTGGCGCAGATGCGCCAGGAGGAACGGGATGTGAACATGTGCCCATGCTTCTGCACCCTGGCGTGTCGCTAAATCTTGGCAGCGTCACTTGGGTAAAGTACTGAACAAGGAAACCGAATGATTGGGGTCAGGGAGGGCGAGTGGATTGAAAAGGATGCGCCCACATATAAGGCCCGGCAGCTGACTTCAGATTGGCAAAGGTTTGCACCCTTTTGGCTGCAGATGGTACGTGGCAGGAGACCACTGTGTGGGGCAAGAGAAGGGAAGGAGATCGCCGACGGCAAGCAGAATGGGGGATGGAGGGGCAGAATGGCAACTCTTTATTTCTCTCAGTCTGCAGTGATTAAAGGAGTGGGGCATTTATGGAGCTGCCAAGTGGGCAATTTCCTTTGTGGAGGTTAATGCTTTTTTCCATTCATTTCTTGAAAAAAACAAATGTTTCTGAGTAGTTGTTTGTTTCTGTGGCTTCCGTTTCTGCAGCGACCACAAACACAATGGGCCGAAGGGTCTCTTTCTGTGTATGACTCTAAGGCTCCCTGGAGTTTTGCAGGCAGGCCTCGAAGGAGCGTGTCTGCCAATCTGTATTTCCCGGCTGCTATTCTCTCTTCGGATGGCACAGCTGAGGTTTGATATGTGCCCTAGCATGCTGCACCCAGCTCAATGCCATTCTTCAAACCTGTCAGGCTTGCCACCCTGGATTGAGAAGCAGTGTTCTCTACTAGAAGCACACACGTGGATGCCGGGTGAGCACTCCCCGTCCATACAATCTCAGGTGGATAACTTGCCAGCGTGCACTGGCTAACCTCTCGTGGGAAAGAGGTTGAGGAGCTGGCGACTGGGAGAGCCTCAGGCGTGTGAGCAGGAGGCCACTGCTGCGGAATTCCAGTTCCTTTCCCAGCGGAATTGCAAAGGCTCCGATTGGCGTTACGTTAAGTGGTAGTGCTAACATTTGCTGATATGAGAAAAAAAAAATTGTGTTCTGACATTGCGGGAGATATTGACGTGAAAATGGTCTGTTGTACAGCTTATCAGTTTTATTCTTGTATGTGTCAGTTACCCTCATTATCCAGCAACTGAATAATGCCTGAGATAACATCAGAATTTTACAGATAATTGTGTGATTCTAAGATACAGTGTGAGTTACCTTCAAAATGGTCAGCCATAATGTAGTACCTGCCCCAATGGCCAGAGGGATTAAGGATTTAGCTCCCATTCTGAAATCCAGAGCCTTTAATCTTAGTGCAGCTAGGATTGGGTGAATCTCTATTCCCCTCATTTGGCTGTTGAGGGATTTGTGTCGCAGATGGGGGTGTAATGTGTGGGAAATGAATACATCCTTGCACCTCCTATCACGTGATTCAGCTGAGATGTAATGATAAGAAAACTGATATCAACTGTACGTTGGCCAGTTCTCAGCTTCTTCTCAGCTTTCTAACTGGAGGAGGACCACCATTGGTCAGTGGTCTGGGAGTGGAGACAGACAAGAAAAGCATAACAAGGCCGTGTTTATTGGTGCTGCAACACGAGGGTGAGCAGCTCTTGCACAAACTCAGTTGCAGTCTCAGAGTCAGAGCGTCAGCAGACAGCATTAACACAAAAATGTTGGCTTGACATAGACTAACAATTAAGTTCAAGTTACCCAGGTTTAGATCTGTGCAATCCGTAACCAATTTCAAGTTCTTTTATCTAGTTCACCTTTGATTTGGTAACTGTAAACCAAGCTACTGTCAACCCAATAAATGATAAAGATATATAATCAGGAAATTTCAGGAAATGAGATTCTCAACTCCCAATGTGGAGAATTGATTGTAGCATTTAGTTTAAGGACACTATTTTTGGTTAAAAAAAATAGAAAATATTTTGACTGAAATATTTAAGAAAATATTCAAGACCCAATGGGGGACTCGGCAAGCAATGACACTGGGATTGACACTGGGATTCTTATTTCACCTCTGGCCACTGGCACAAGGTCCACATCTGCACTGCTACACCCCCCCCCCCCAACACCTTCACCCATTGCCCTCGAGACAAGGCCCCCCCCCCCAACATCTTCACCCATCCCCCTCACGACAAGGAGAAGTGAAGTTGTTTGCTAGTCACCGCCAGGGGTTGGAGCTCAGCAAACCTCTGACTGGTGGCCAACTGCTGAACGATTTAGCTTTCAGCCAGCAATTCTCCAGTCTTATCCAGCAAGGCAAAGCATAATTGGTATTTTCATTTCATGTGGAGTGTTACCATGATTTTTCCAATTGTATTTTTCTGCAATGAAACTCTTAATCACCATTTCTAACGTCACTTGTGCACTAATTTATCTCTTTACATTTTGATAAGGAAAATTCCCGAGTGTATTTATTGCACCACTCGTTTGCAGTTTTGGGAACTAGTGTTCAGAAATCTTCGGGGGAATAGACCTTTGGGTAACTAAAGGTGTCAGCCTGTTCCTGCCCCAACAAACTCATTTCTTCCTATCTTGAGTCCATCAACAACTTCCAGTTCCCCGGCCCTAACCCCCTCCTCTTAACCATGGATGTCCAATCCCTCTACACCTCCATTCCCCACCAGGATGGTATGAGGGCTCTCCGCTTCTTCCTCGAACAGAGGCCTGAACAATCCCCATCCACCAACACTCTCCTCCGTCTGGCTGAACTTGTCCCCGCACTGAACAATTTCTCCTTCAACATGTCTCATTGTCTCCAAACCAAAGGTGTGTTATGGGTCCCAGTCTTGCCTGTCTCTTTATGGGATATGTGGAACATTCCTTGTTCCAGTCCTACTCGGGATCCATCCATACACTATTTTAGTGGTGCATTGACGACTGTTCGGTACTACTTCATGTTAAACCATTGAACACTGCAGCGATTTGCAGGGATGCATTGGGCTCCACTCTGTACAAGGCTTTTCCTCCCAGTTGCAAACTACATGACAAATAGTTACACTCCAGATTCCCACAGTTTCATAATTTGAACATTTTAATGAATGAAACAGACCCTTTAATTCAGTGTGACCGCCCCATGCTGCAGAATATTCACAGAAGTGAGCCATTCAGCCCACCATGCCATTGCTGGTTAATGGTCCTCTTCTCTTGCTCTTTCCCTATAGTCTTACATTTTATCCCTTTCATCCTTTGCTTCAGCCCTGTTTTGAAAGTCATTATTGAATGTGCTCCCACCGGCCTTTCAGATCTCAACTATTGGCTGCATAAAAAATGTTATCCTCTGGTTCTTTTGACACTTCACGTAAATCTGTGCCCCCTGACTAACACCCCTTCTGCCATTGGAGACGATTTCTCCTTGCTGGCTCTATCAAAAAGTCGTCATATAGTAGACTATCTTATCTTGGCTGTGGTAATCCTGCACTCCTATTGCAGCCGTAGATGGTATGAGGCAGGGGACAAGGCAAGGTTATGATGGTTTATTTGAGCAGTAGTACACATGGTATTACACATCGCACAGAGGCAATGCAGAGAGGGGGCTCTTTGTTCTGTCTTCAGAATAAACGCATTGTGCACCTCAGACAATTAACTCTGCTATTGACTGTCTGCCTTCGAAAGCTGCTGCGATTCCACCCCCCCCCCCCTCCTCCTCTCTCTTGTGCGCTTTTCAAAACACCAACACGGAGCTCTGAAAAGTCAGCAATAATAGGGGTGAAGATCAACATTGTTCACGTTGGAATCTTTTTTTCTGCTCCTCACAGTGAATTTGTCAATCAGGTCTGAATGGCAGTAAAGGGGCTTTGAATTCTGATCACTGGGAGCTGGGGTACCTCCCAGCTGCGTGCGGAGGATGTGGGATGGAGAAAAACCAGTCACAATCACAGAGCCTGCATTGGGATCTGGGTTTTGTGGGGGGTGGCAGTAAGAGCTATCATCTTTGAGACAGTGCCGCTTTTATCTGGCTGCACCTGCAGAGGGGAAGGAGCAGGAGGCTAAGGTTTTTTTTTGTTGTCGACTACCCTCCTTTCCTGAAGCGTATTGATTGGCCCTCCGAGCTACATCTGTAACTGGAGGGAAATAAATGCTTTTGTTAAGTGAGATTTTTTTTTTTTCTTGAACAACGTATCCAGCCCGAATGGTGGAGGCATTTCTCACTGAGTTCCCAGTGCTCATTCAGGCCTACAGCTTAAGTCCAAGGCTGGATTTCTTTATTGTGTTACTCTGGAGCCGTATGTTTAACCAAGTCTAAAATTACACGTGGTTTTATCCCCCGGGTGCTCCGGTTTCCTCCCACAGTCCAAAGATGTGCAGGTTAGGTGGATTGGCCATGATAAATTGCCCCTTAGTGTCCAAAAGGTTAGGTGGGGTTATTGGGTTGCGGGGATAGGGTGGAGGCATGGGCTTAAGTGGGGTGCTCTTTCAAGGGCTGGTGCAGACTCGATGGGCCGAATAGCCTCCTTCTACACTGTAAATTCTATGATTTCTGGGTCATGTCCAACACTGCCTTGCTAACACTATTCACAGATACCATTTTCTTGGGTTTAATATAGAATCTTGTTGATAAAGAACATTACAAGTAAATAGAAAGCTGTGTGGAATCTTGTCACACCAGCGTTATTCAGGGCATCGTGTACAGAAGATTGTTGTTTATAAAAGAAGAGAAATTACTGAACTTTGTGCAGTGACCAAGTGTGTAGATCAGGGTGGTGTGGAGTGGTTGATGTAGTTTATATGGATTTCAGCAAAGTCTTTGACAAGGCCTCACATGGGGGATTGATAAAGAAGGTAAAAGCACATGGGCTCCAGGGTAACTTGGCAAGTTGGATCCAAAATTGGCTTAGTGATTGAAGACAGAGGGTGGTGGTAGAAAGCTAATTGTGTGACTGGAGGCCGGTGTCCAGTGGCATACCACAGGATCAATGCAGAGTCCCTTATTGTTTGTGACATATATAAATGATATAGAAAGAAATGTGGGGAGGGGGGATGTTAAATAAGTTTTCAATGACATGAAGAATGGCCAGATAGTTGACAGTAATGGCACAGGATGGCACAGTGGTTAGCACTGCTGCCTCAGTGCCAGGGACGCGGGTTCAATTTGGCCTAGGGGTTACTGTCTGTAGAGTTTGCGCATTCCATGTATGTTTTCTCTAGGTGCTCCGGTTTCCTCCCACAGTCCAAAGATGTGTAGGTTAGGTGAACTGGCCATTCTAAATTGCCCCTAAGTATCCAAAGGTTAGGTGGGGTTAAGATTTAGGGTCGGGTTAAGACTTAGGGTGGGGGATTGGGCCTAAGTAGGTGGGTAGGGAAAGTTGGTGCAGGCCCGATAGGCTCAGTGGCCTCCTTCTTCACTGTAGGGATTCTCTGATTCTATGAAGAAGAAGGTCTTCAGTTATAGGAGGATATAGATGGGATGGACAGATCAGTGGCAGGTAGATTTTAACCCCGAGATATGAGGTGATGCACTCTGGAAGGAGTAACATGACAAGGGGTTGGTCAATGAATGGCAGGACACTAGGAAGCTCAGAGGCACAGAGAGACCTTGGTGCTTGTCCACAGATACCTGAAGGTGGCAGGACAGGTTAATAGGGTAGTTAAGAAGCCATACGGGACACCTGCCTTCATCAGTCATGTAATAAATTATGAGAGCAGGGAGGTTATGTCGGAGCTGTACAGGCCTCTGGTTAGACCACAGCTGGAGTACTGCATTCAGTTCTGGTCACTGCACAATAGGAAGGGTGTGATTGCATTAGAGAGGGTGCAGAGGAGATTCACCAGGATGTTGCCTGGGACAGAGCATTTTACCTATGAAGAGAGGCTGGATAAGCTCGTGTTGTTTTCTTTGGAGCGGAGAAGCCTGAGGGGGGGACCTGATTGAGGTGTATAAGGTTATGATGGGCATGGACAGGCTGGATACAAAGCAGCTGTTCCCCTTAGTTGAAGGGTCAATAACAAGTGGAAATAAATTTACGGTGAAAGGCAGGTGGTTTAGAGGGGATTTAAGGAAATAAGTTTTCACTCAAAGGGTGGTGGGAATCTGGAATGCACTGCCTGGGAGGGTAATTGAAGCACGAAACTGCACAATCTTTAAAATGTACTTAGATGAGCACTTGAAATGTCATAACATTCAAGGCTATGGGCCAAGTGATGGGAAGTGGGATGAGTGTAGATTAGAGATTTATTTTTATCAGTGCAACCTTGATGGACTAAAGGGCCTCTTCTGTATTATGTGAATCAATGATTCTATGATTCACTGTGGAAGGATTCAACTTACGCCTTGTAAATATAGAGCAGAAGCAAAACCTTTTCACCAAATGATAGCTAATTAAATTAGATTTGATCAGAATTCACCCGGAATAAAGTAAGCCCTCTTCTTGGCAAGAAATAAGCGCCATGTTACTTTCTACGATTGCATATTATTTGCTTGTCCGTTATGAACATTATGCATGACATCCGGCCGCCTTCCTAAAGAATCAAAGGTACACTCGTATCACATCAATACCTGTGCTTGTGGCTGCACGGAGCAGTATTTTTCTAAAGAACTCTATTTTTATAGTTAGCAATTCTTACTACTTCAGATGGAA
This sequence comes from Scyliorhinus torazame, assembly GCF_047496885.1. Taxonomy (NCBI): domain Eukaryota; kingdom Metazoa; phylum Chordata; class Chondrichthyes; order Carcharhiniformes; family Scyliorhinidae; genus Scyliorhinus; species Scyliorhinus torazame. The sequence goes on from NC_092708.1 coordinate 243,155,265, forward strand.
GTATAGATGACAAACCATTGTTTATTGTTGTACCCACTGCACAACCCAATGGAAACAAAATCATTAAAACATAAAATTTAACAGGCCTGCAAGTTTTTGATCTAACAAAACACACCAGGGTAAGATGACGCGTACGTGGCGGGGATCGAGTTATTGCTGAGTGAAACATGACAGTTTTGGAGTCACTCTGACTGAGTGCAATGTGGTAAATGAGGTGGTAGTCAGCAGGTCACTTTCACATCTTTCCATTGACTGCAATGGAAAGAAAACCATGGGAATCGCTCAATTTACACTCACACAAAGTCAACACCTCCTCCTTTCTCTGTGGCTAACTCATGTTGTTTCCAGCCTGGCATTGAATTAGTAAAATTACAGTGGAACTATTTTGTCTATTGCTTTTGAAGCACTATCTCCAAATGTCTGTGCTCTCAATTTTGATTGGGGTCAGCCCACAGTCACTAGTGTGTCAGCACTCATCCATCTGCCTGGTGGGAAGTGCCAAGGAGAACTGATAATCCCTGGCATGACTGATCGCCCAAGCACCACACTGTTAACCGGGCTCCTTCATCATTTAGAGGAACGCTGTGAGTGCTGTCTTTTTATCTACTCACCATACAGGGGCTGGTAAGGAACAGGAATCTTTAACCTGTTTTAAGTAAACTTGCTGCTCTTCGGAAGTTGTGGCAATTAGAGCACTGGAACCCAGAAGATGATGTACTGAGGACTGTGGTAGTGGCTCCGACTATAACCCCAATCATGTGTAAGGGTCAACCTTACGAATGGTCCAACAGAGAAGTGGTTGGGCTTTTCCCTACTCACTGAGTTTCAAATGTACTCCCCCCATCAATTCTCCAGTTAAGGCTAGAACATTCCCTTTTACTTACAGGAAGAATAAGTTAAATGGATAATTTAATTTATTGGATAAGGATAAATTAAATGAAGTTTGCACACGCTACAGAGCTATAGTTAATAATAAAGTAATACTGAATCTGTCTAACAGTAATCAATAATCTAGCAGTCACTAATAATATCCTCGTGTTAACTCTCTAATCTAATCTACTCCTCGTGCTGTCCTCAGGCTTTCTCCTTTGCTAACTACCCAGCATTCCCTGAGGTTTGATATATATATACTGAGAACTGGTGGCTCTCTCTAGTGTTTGAATTACACTGAGATGTAATAATTAACCCTTCAAAGACTTGTGCCCACGTCCAGTGAGCTGCTGATCTGCATCTCTTTGACATCCCGGGAACGTTGTCGCAAAAAAGGACCAGTGAAATGCTAAACAAAAGTTACTGATCGCTGAACCTCGCAGAAGTGGGCGCTTATGATTGGTGTTTTTAACCTATTAAGTGCTAAGTTTCTCTTAGCAGCTTGCCAACCAACAACATGTCTCCTAAGAGCTGGAAACAGTGCCGTGCAAAAAAAAAATAATTCTACTTTTTAAAATAGAATTAGCATTAAGTGAAAATGGAAAGACTCTCCATTTGATGCAGCCTCAGAGTAAACCAGTAACAAACCCAAACATCCTGACCCTTTTATGTCACCTTTTGGTAACTTTCAATTTGGACATAAACAGGTAAAAATATTTATTGCTTGTGGAAAAGATTTTAAAGTGCCCCAGGAGGATTTTGATATGTTTTGAGTTGCATGTGCTCTCTGATTTATGCAAAGATATTTCGGACTTTCTGTTTGTCTGTGAATCTGTTTCTCTTTAGCTCACAGATTTGTGCCTCCTGACACAAATCGTCGCTGGGCCCATGTGGATGAGGCATTGGCCACGCTAAATTGCCCCTTAATTGGAAAAAAAAAGAATTGGACACTTTAAATTTATATTTAAAATGTGTCCTTGGTTGGATGGACGGCGGTGACCCACTTTTGGAGGCTGCCAGAATGTTTAGATGAGTCGTCCGGTTTCCTAATATGGGCTGAATTCTCCGTCCGTTGGGATTGTCTGTTCCCGCCGGCAGTGGGCCCCTGCCAGCGGGTGTCCTGGCGATGTGGGGTGGCTTCAATGGGAAATCCCATTGATAAGCGGTGGGAAGAGAGAATCCTACCACCAGCCGAGAAACACGCGGCTGGGGGACCGGAGAATCTAGCCTTGTAGCCTGAACTCCTCTGTCTTGCTAACATTGCGAACATAACTTGGCTGCAGCTACTAGTTTCCACACTCCAAAAGTGGGTCACCACCGTCCATCCAACCAAGGACACTTTTTAAACATAAATTTAAAGTGTCCAATTCTTTTTTTTCCAAGTAAAGGGCAATTTAGCGTGGCCAACCCTGCATATCTTTGGGGTTGTGGGGGTGAGACCTGTTGTGTTATGTCCTCTGGGATAACACAGGCTGCAACTGGATGCAGCTTTAACCAAAAGATACTCCAGACCTTGAAGTTAGTTCAATCTGATTTATTGAACCAGTAGCACAGTTAGCACAGTTCTCTATGAGTTCGACTCTCTGCTAACCTAAGTGTGGTTACTCTGTCTGACTGAACCAGACTAGCTCTTAGCCATGTGCTGGAGGTGTGATACTGTACATACACCCTGACTCACTCTGTAGATGTTCATCAGTGGAAAGAGGCGGAGTGTGAGTGCCTCGTGCCTTTTATAGTGAGATACCACCCCTGAGTGTCTTGCCTGCTCATTGGTCATGTCCTGTTCTCTGTGTTCATTAGCTGCCTGTCTGTGCCTGTCTGTATATCATTATCTGCATGTCTGCATATCATGACAAGACCCTCGCAGACATGGGGAGAATATTCAAACCCCACACGGACAGTGACCCGGGGCCAGGATCGAACCCGGGTCCTCGGCGGCGTGAGGTAGCAGTGCTCACCACTGTGCCACTGTGCCGCCCCGAAAGACACTTAATTCATCCAGGGACACCACTCGTTTTTAAAACAAAATACCTCTAATGTTCATATGAATTAAAAACCTCAGATCACATATTGGTCAGAATACAATACATTGTTTTATTGGGGATTTTATACAAAACACATCAACATTTCTGTTATTTGGAAATTCCTTTGTTCAAGAACAAAATGCAGGTAATGATCCTGGTCACAATTTGCAATGTCCTTCAAAACAATTGCACAGTCACCCAAGGCCAGAATTGAATCCTGGTGCAATGAGTCAGCAGTGCTAACCACTGTGCTGTCCTTTTAATTTTTTCTTTTTTTTTCTCTTATAACCCGCACGGGTCTTATGTGATAGGGATGATTAACTACCTTATGGATGTTGCAGAATACGAGCTCCCCCGATAAGTGGGCGGGGGACCCTTAACAATAATTGGATTTGTATGAATAGAGTCGGCCAGGAAGGCATTGACTAGGGAAGACCCAATAGGGAACTATTGGAGCTGTAAATAATAGTTATTGTTAAATAAAGTAGGTTTTTGTTTTGGCCTACTTGGTGTGGCCTCTTCGTTGCCCTTAACAAATGTTCTTTTCTAAGTTCATACAAATGTCAAAGATTATATTACAAATATCATCTTCCAAAATTTCCAAATAGCTCATTTGAAAATGATCAATGAAGAGTCTCCTGAATTCAGAAAAATAGGAGCCTCAGATATGTATACCCAGATTTGAGAGACAAGAACGGCAATCAAGGCACGTTAACCACTTCTTGGTCCCGGGGCGGACTTCCATAGTTCAGGCTGTTTCTATTGCAATCCCATCATTTTTACATTCTTCAGGTGAACTCATGCCCCAATTTCTGCCTGCTTTCTTTATACCTTATCCTTGGGTTGATATTGTGTGAAAACTCCAGTGAGGGGAGTCAACTTTACATCCTGTGCACAAATGAAGCTGGCAGTTTGTACACCCCCACTTCCTCCTGGCCCAGGACGGGCACCCAAGACACCAACATTGTGGTCGTGCAGCATGTAGTCCTCAGGATGATGTGAGCTTTCAATTCCTCCCGGGCACTGCTGACTCAACACTGCAATAAATTTAACTCCAGCTGCACAAGCTGCATATTCATCCCAAGGCCTCAAGCTTTACCAAAGTGTAATATGTTGCCAGGTGCACTAGTCTTTCAACCACCATGGACCCAATTAAGACTAATCAATTTAACAAAATAAAACAAATCAGTATGGGCACTTCTTGACAATCATTAATTTCATTAGCAGTTCACTTTGCGGACATCTGCGGACATTACTGCCAACCCAACATTTCACAATATTTTTCAAGAGGGGAAAGAGATATGTAGCAGAGATGAAATATTACGCATAAAATAATGAATATGAACAGGTCGGATTCAATGGACTTGGAGGGGAGAATTCTCTGCGTTTCATTCTTAAGTGTATCATTATAGATGTGACTCCCTTTAGCTATAAGTGATGACTGTAGAATACCCCATGCCTTCCCCCCCCCTTCCCCCCCCAGCCATGAATATGGTGAGTGGTAATGTCAGATTTGCAGACCTGCCTGGCTGGTGAGGCACCGGCGACACAGCTAGTGATCAATATATTGTGAGAGGGGCCAGATTTGAAAAAAGGTGTGAAAAACCTCTGTGCAGGTAAAATCAAGGAGCATTGAAAAACAAAATCACTGGGGCAGAACTGACGATCGTGAAGAGAGGGACTCTTTTAATCTCTGCTACTTTACATCTCGTTGGTGTTGGAACAGTAATCTTTAATTATTAGTAATCTTTATTGTTGTCACAAGTAGGCTGACATTAACACTGCAATGAAGTTACTGTGAAAAGCCCCTAGTCGCCACACTCCGGCACCTGTTCGGGTACACTGAAGGAGAATTCAGAATAGGCTGCCCATTCACTATCACTGCACTAAGGCAGAATCTGTCCGACTTATTCCTGTGTGAAATGATATTGCACATTTAATGCCTTTTAAATTCTTTTTTAAAAATTCACTCATGGGATGTGGGTGTCGCTGGCAAGGCCAGCATTTATTGCTCATTCCTAATTTCCCTTGAACTGAGTGGCTTGCTGGGCCATTTCAGAGGGCAGTTAAGAGTCAATCACATACTGTGGGTCTGGCGTCACATGTAGGCCAGACCGCGTAAGGATGGCATATTCTTTTCCCTAAAGGGCATCAGTGAACCAGATGGGTTTTCAGAACAATCGACACTGGTTTCATGGTTATCATTAGACTTTTAATCCTGGATTTCTATTCAATTCCAATTTGACCATCTGCTGTGGTGGAATTCAAATCCAGATTCCCAGAGAATTACTCTAGGTTTATGGTCAAATTGGAATTGAATAGAAATCCAGGATTAAAAGTCTAATTAAAAGTCCCAGAGAATTACTCTAGGTTTATGGATTTCCAACCGGTGAAAAATACCATAACGTTGCTGCCATCCCTTCTCTTTATTGAAAAGCAGGCATCGCTGGCAAGGACAGCATTTGTTGTCCATCCATGATTTATTTATTATGTTTTAGAATGTTTTAAACTGTACAACATTTTAACCCTCAGATTTCACACCCTAACTTTTCCCCTGACCCCCTCTAACCCCAGTACTAATTCTGATGGACGTTACCGGACACTGACCTTCCACTTCACAATTATGTGGCCGTTCTCCATGCTGTCAGTGAGTATCATTTGGAAACTAACACAGCTGACCCCGATGTTCCTCTTGCTCAAAGATCCACACATAGACATGCTACCCAATAGTTTTTTAAAATCATAAGATGTGGATGCCATTGGTTAGGCCAGCATTTATTATCCATTCCTAATTGCCCTTGAGAAGGTGATGGTGAGCTGCCTTCTTGAATCACTGCCATTCATGTGGCGTAGGTACACCCACAATGCTGTTAGGAAGAGGCTTTCAGGATTTTGACCCAGCAACAGTGAAGGATGGTGAGGGATTTGGAGGGGAACTTGTAGGTGATATTGAACCCACACACATTTGTTCTTCTGGGTGACTGACATCATGGGTTTAGAAGGTTCTGCTGAAGGAGCCTAGGTGAGTTGCTGCAGTGAACCTTGTAGATGGTGCACACTGCTACTACTGTGCGCCGATGGTGGAGGGAGTGGATGTTGAAGGTTATGGATGGGGCAACAAACAAGTGGGCTTTTTTTATCCTGGATGGTGCTGTGCTTCTTGAGGGTTGTTGGAGCCTCACTCATCCAGACAAGTAGAGAGTATTCCATTACTCCTGACTTGTGCCTTCTAGATGGTAGAGAGGCGTTTGCCATTGATGGTGTGGTAGGCTATATTAGGGGTATCGCGGTACCTAGGTGGGATGTACCTTACACTGTAGTTTAGCACAGGGATAAATCGCGGGCTTTGAAAGCAGACCAAGGCAGGCCAGCAGCACAGTTCAATTCCCTTAACAGCCTCCCCGAACAGGCGCCGGAATGTGGTGACTAGGAGCTTTTCACAGTAACTTCATTTGAAGCCTACTTGTGACAATAAGTGATTTTCATTTCATTCATTCATTCATGAGTGGTGGAACCTACCTGCTGGTTCCGCCCAGCAGGCGGAGCATAAGAGTTTGTGTTTCACCCACAGCAGTTGTTCTGTATCGGAGCTGTTGGGGTAACTACTTGTTCATTAAAGCCTTCAATTAGACTACAATCTTGCTTCAGTAGTGATTGATCGTGCATCAATTTAATGAACAAAATTGAAGAATGGCTGCTCTCCGCATCAAGCCAGAGTGTCTACAAATCAACCCCCACGCGGCAAATGCAGCAGCAACTTTTAAACATTGGCTGGCATGTTTCAACGGGTACATCAGGATGGCCCCGACTACCCCCACGGAGGAACAGAAAATGCAAGTCCTCCACTC